>NC_056663.1:152839626-154159209 GCF_018350195.1 Panthera tigris
CCCGCAGAGGTGAGACAGGACTTGAACTGTTTCTTTCATTTTTGGCAGATTGTTGAAGGAAAACACGGTAATCATAGAAGCAGGTAGGGACAGCTTAAAAATTTAAGATATTTTAGATGCTGAAAGTAACTGTCAATTTGTTTAGTTTCCATGGGAACTTCAAACAGGAAAAATCTGAGGTCACTGACAAGCTTCCTTCCATAGGCCTCCATGGATACTCTTGATAAAGATAGCAGGTAGGTCTAGAGATCAGTGTGGCACATGGACACAGAGCACTGTCTGCTCCCCAAATACCTCTTTTAAGAGAAATAAACGCTTCAAGACACTGTGGGAAAAGCAGCATACTCTACCACCACCAATGACGAGGCAAAGATCCATTGCTATGATAGAGAAAGAAGCTATATCCTATGGAGAAAGAAGTTAATAGACAAACAAGAAAAAAGGAAAATTCCTGTCCTAGGAAAAGGCAATAGGCAACTGAAGGACTAGAAGGAAAACAAAAAACAAACAAAAAACCAAAAAACCCTTCAGTTCCAGGGAGATTGGAAGCCACCTGAAGCAGGAAACTCCCTTACCCTTTGCCTATCCCAAATTTCACTGCCAGTGAGCTATAATTTCTGCATTATTTCTAAGAAAGTTTGTCTACTACTAATTCAAAAAGATATTCTCCTAGTACATTCTCCTAAAGAGGTTCATATTTTTAGCTATCTTTTTAGGAGATAGAGATGGAGCTGTCTCTGCACCTCAAATTAACTTCTGTGTATAATGTGAGAAAGATCCTAGGATCATTTTATCATTGATAGATAACCAGTGGCCCCAAAAGTATTTGTTTAAAATATCTTCTCTTTCAAATTGGGTTTACTTTTAGCACCTTTATCAAAAATCCAATGAGTATTGGGGGAAAGAAGGAAGTGGGGAATTTCTATTCAATAGGTATAAAGTTTCAGTTTTGTAAGATAAATGAGTTCTAGAGATCTGCTATACAGCACTATACCTATGGTTAGCAATTCTATATTGTACACTTAAGATTTCATTACAAAGGTAGATCTTATTAAATGTTATCACAATAAAAAAGGTAGATGAGTGGGTCACCTGGGTGGCTCAGTCAGTTGTGTCTGACTCTTGATTTCGATTCAAGTCATGATCTCATGGTTCCTGAGTTCAAGCTCCATCTCGGGCTCTGTCGTGACCGTATGCAGCCTGCTTCAGATCCTCTGTTTCCCTCTCTCTCTCTGCCCCTTCCTTGTTCATGTGCATGCTCTCTCCCTCTCAATATATATATAAAAAAAGGGACACTTAAAAAAAGTCAAAAGAGTAAAATTGTGGCTCTATTCTGGAGTGTTCCATTAAGCTATGGAACCATGGATTAGTGCCACACTACTTAATTACAGTAACTTTATAGTAGGTATTGTAAGTGCTTTTTAAAAGATACTTATTTTAAGAGAACTCTGAGTATTCTAGATCCCCTGCATTTCCATCAAAAAAAGAAGTCTCTGTCTTAGTAATTGACTAGAAAACTGAAAATTTGTTTATGATACAAGGCAGATAAGCAAATTACATGGGATCACCAGATGTTACCAAAAGTTATTTTTGAGGGAAGATGTTCATGTAAGAAACTAAAATAAAAGATTCTGACAGAGAATAATGTCAACATTTCCCTAAGCAACTAGCCCAGATAAGCAGGATTGACTCTTTTTCACATTCCAATTTATAGATGTTAGTTTTTCTGTTGTTTTTAAGCATAACTTCAAATAATTTGATTTTTTTCTCTCATAATTAGCATTTACTAAGTTAAACGGCTTATAAAACTATTTTTGTCCCTTTGCATTTTCATAAATTTTAATTATTTTGGTGGCAGAAGATAGAAAATGCAAAAGTGGGCCACGACCACTTCATTTTATGCACATTATAATTGAAGCAGTTTCAGAGTTGTTTTTTCTATCCAGTTGAAAACTGTGGCCTTTGATTTTGCCCCGAAATACAGGAATCATATTTATGTCCATAAACTGAGATCACATGGTCTATGAAGAATGGTAAATACAACGAAAACAAACTAATACGCACATGAAATACACGGGGCTTATTTGTAGGCTCGTTACCCATCTCCCTTACGATGAGGTTAAAGCTTAGTTTACAGACTATTCAGAGAAACTGCAAATAGATGAGCTTTTCAGAAATGGCCAGCAAACAGCCTTGTTCTGAAAATGTACCTCAGTGCCCCCAATTCCTTGGCCTCATCTGTTCTCACATTTGGGAGATAAATGAGTCATATGATGGCATTGGAAGATTTTCTGAAAGTATTTATTTGGACATTTATTTTGAGATACCTCCAACTAATGTATTGTGTGAACGAATCTAAAAGTTTAGCAACATGAGCTGGCAGGAAATTTACCCTGTCCAGCACTTAGGGCACCTATTTAGCCTGGGTGGTAAACACTCTTATTATCACTGTTACATTTGAGGTAGTCAATGCTTAGTTATAGCTTAATTAAATTTCTCAGAAACCTAAGATGGGTAGGTAATAACCTGAGCACTGAGTTTGCTCTAACTCTGGAAAAATTGCTCATAAACATCACAGCATACTTCCCTTACTTGTGTAAAAATGACGTAACTTGCAGGGTCCTAGACTAATATGTCTTGACTTTCAGGAAGTGGCACATTCTTAAGGGGTTTGCTAGATATAACAGATTAGAGAAAAATGAAACTTTTTCAGCAGAGAACCACAAGAAGAAGTTTTTGAATTAATAATCATGGCCGAGGAAGATGGGGTTTCTATTGAGACAACCATAAAATTGTGGATATATTTTTATCAGTTAGAAGAAATTCTTAATTTCAGACATTCGTAATTATATATCTATAATAACAGACGTGTAAGATCTGAAAATTTATTTAAAAAGTCAATAATACTTCTGAATTAAAGAATTTCACATTCCTCATTTTTGTTATCAACAAATTTCAAACTATCTACTACAAAAGAAAGTAACCAAGGAAAACAAAAAAAGATAAAATTACCTTTGTGTATCAGGGTTCTCCACAGAAACATCACACTGTGTTACCTTTAGATAGATTCTCATACGGCAATAAGGTATCGAAAATAAAGGGAAATGGAACAATTTAATACAATCCCTTTTCCACGTCCACTGGTTCTATTTTTCATTTCATCATATAGTACACTTAGTGTGTTGAATTAAATGTTAGATGTCAAATAAATATGACATGAAGTCCTATATAGTCTTACCAATTAAGTTTTTACACTTGTTTTAACAATCTTCTCTGGATTCCAGAAGCACTCTATGCAATAATGAGATATTTTGCTTTTATACATTTTGAAAGTAATTCCAAATCCCGCTAAGCTTTGAATAGGACCCAGAACAAGGATTTATCCCTATTGTCTTTTTTTCCCAGTCAAGATTTTTTTTAAGTAAGTAGTTGTAAATTGTAACATTAAGTATTAGCAAAATGACTCTGTCACAGTGTGATGTATGTGAGCATTCTGGAGTCACAGAGCCTGGAAGTGCTATAGTTAAGGATCTAGGACTCAGTGCCAGAAAGGGACTATGCTCTGTAGCTACAGCAATAGCTACCCTATGCTAACCAGACTGTTTATGTATCAAATTTTGGGCTGCAACTTTTTTTCTTTGCTTCTGGCCTAGTGGGTACCCCCAAGTTTAATTTACCAAATATTCATTTTTGATTAAATTAGAGTCCTGATATGCAAGTATCAGAGCTTCTTTTAAGAAATGTAAATATTAATACCCTCTGCTTTCTAGTTAAGACCATCTTACCCACAAATGTGGTATACAGCACCAAGTAATATACAAATGAGAAAAATATAAATGAGAAAAAAATGGGCAAAGTACCACCATATAAGTGAGAAAAAGTGGGCAAAGTACTCACCTGCCTATAAAATGACAAATAAAAAGTTCTCAAAGCCTGAGAGTGTATAAAGAAATTGTGTAAAGTCCTATGTGTAATACAATATTTCCCAAGGAATCCATATTCTTTAAAAATCTTTCAGGCAGTGAAGAGTGGGAAATTTTCTGCATGCTCAATAGCTAGGACAGTCAATACTCTTTTGGAGTTACCATCAGGGGAAAAAAAAAGGTAATGATTGCAATTTGACAGAGAATAAAGCTGATGAATAAGCCAATTTCAAAACCTCTCAGGCTAGTGGTAAATCTCCTGATCTAAATTAAATGGTATAAGTTCCACACTGCCAGACAGAACAATATTATAACTCCTATTTATTTTTATAACACATTTCACTTAGATTTTTACAGGATAATATCATAAAAATTTTTAAATATGTGAATTATTTTATTGATACAAAAGATCACATATTTTCAATAAAAATGTCAAAATCCTGTTCTAAATTACATTCCATATATTTTATTTTCTAAACATGGATATTGATGCTCATATTTTTAAAGAACAAATAAGAATAAACTGGTACATCTTAATGACTACATCCTCTTTGCATAATTTCTTAGCTCATTGCTGTGATACTAAGTAAGTGAAAATTTAAAAAGGAGCAAATAAATAAAACTCACTGGAGGGAGCTTGACAGTACATTACTTAACTCCTCATGAAGCCCTTAGAAATGTCTAATATCAAAAAAGAAAAAAATGAACGAAAGAGGTGATTTGTAAAACAGCACTTCTGTTTCCCCCTTTGATCTGAACATGCTATGTAAGTATATCACATTCTGCAAGAAGTTATACTTTTGATGACAAACCATTGTATTAAAGTTCTCCAGAAAAACAGAACCAGCAGATATAAGGAATTGGGATGCCTGGTGGTATAATTCTAGACTGAGTCCAAAGGCCTGAGAACCAGGAGAATGATGGTATAAGTTCAGGAGAAGACCAATATCCAGCTCAAACAGTCAGACAGAGATAACTTCTCCCTTTCATCACCTTCTTGTTCTTCCTCTAAGGTCCTCTAAGGTTGAATGATGCCCACACACATTAGGACAAGCCATCTGTTTTCCTCAGTCTACCAATCCAAATGCAAATCTCATCCAGAGATATACTCACAGACATACCCAGAAACGATATTTAACTCAAATATCTGGCACCTCTTTCTCCCTCCCTCCCTTCCTCCCTTCCTTCCTTCCTTCTTTTTTTCTCTCTCCCTTTCTCTGCTTCTTTCTTTCTCTTTTTGTCTTTCTTTCTCTTTTTGTCTTTCTTTCTTTCTCTTTCTTTCTTTCTTTCTTTCTTTCTTTCTTTCTTTCTTTCTTCTTTCTTTCTTTCCTGTCTTTTTTTTCTCTTTCTCTCTGCCTTTCTCTGTTTCTTTCTTTCTTTCTTTCTTTCTTTCTTTCTTTCTCTTTCCTCTCTTTTTTTCTCTCTCTCCCATTCTCTGTTTCCTTCCTTCCTTCTTTCCTTTCCTTTCCTTTCCTTTTTTCTTTCTTTCTATTTTTTTTTTTTAGGTTTATTTATTTTGAGAGAGACAGAGACAGCAAGTGAGCAGGGGAGGGGCAGTGAGAGAGAGGGAAAGAGAGGAAATCCCAAGCAGGCTGATCTGACAGCAACCTGGGGCTTGAACTCACAAAACTGTGAGATCATGACCTGAGTGGAAACCAAGAGTTGACGCTTAACCCACTGAGCCACTTAGGCTCCTTTCTTTCTTCCTTTCTTCCTTCCTTTCTTTCTTTCTTTCTTTCTTTCTTTCTTTCTTTCTTTCTTTTCTTCCTTTCTTTCTTCTTTCCTCTCTTTTTTTTCTCTCTCTCCCTTTCTCTGTTTCCTTCCTTCCTTCCTTCCCTCCTTCCTTCTTTTTTCTTTCTTTCTTTCTTTCTTTCTTTCTCTCTTTCTTTCTTTCTTCTTTCCTCTTTTTTTTCTCTCCCTTTATCTGTTTCCTTCTTTCCTTCCTTCTTTCCTTCCTTCCTTCCTTCCTTCCTTCCTTCTTTCCTTCCTTCTTTCCTTCCTTCCTTCCTTCCCTCCTTCCTTCTTTCCTTTCCTTTTTTCTTTCTTTCTTTCTATTTTTTTTTTTAGATTTATTTATTTTGAGAGAGACAGAGACAGAAAGTGGGAAGGGGAGGGGCAGTGAGAGAGAGGGAAAGAGAGGGAATCCCAAGCAGGCTCTGAGCTGACAGCAACCTGGGGCTTGAACTCACAAAACTGTGAGATCATGACCTGAGTGGAAACCAAGAGTCTTGACGCTTAATCCACTGAGTCACTCAGGCTCCTTTCTTCCTTTCTTTTTCTTTCTTTCTTTCTTTCTTTCTTTCTTTCTTTCTTTCTTTCTTTTTTTCTTCTTTCTCTCTTTCCTCCCTTCCTCCCTACCTGCCTTTGTTCTTCCCTTCTTCTTTTCTTTCTTTTCCTGCCAAAGCAACAAATAATCATCATTAACATCTGAATGTACAAAGATACTGATGGGTGGATATGATTAGTTGTTGTCTTTCTTAAGACTTCTAGAAATATACTTTAGTTACAATTGTCTTTGAATTCACAGAGTAAATTTGGTTAGAATTTGAGGTACCCAAATTGTAAGCTTATTTCTTCTTAATACTGCAAAGTGGTCTGTGCTCATCTTCTGTATTTCCTGCTGTAATCCTCCAGTCAGCCATTTCTCTAAGGAGCCCTGTTTCCCTTTATAGTATATTGCCTTTATATATAGAGCATATTGTTTTTATATATATAGTGTACTGCCTTCATATATAATGCTATAAAGGAAATATAAAGTATTATATATGTATATATAATATGTATATTATACACACACACACACACATATATATATATATATATATATATATATATATTCCCTTTATTGTATATTGTTTCTGGGGTGTCATTTCTTTTAGGCCCTATCTACTGAGAAAGCAAAAAATTATATGTGTTTTTACTACCATGTATATACAAATATCCATAAATATTCCTGCACAGAAACATCTATATCCTTATTAATCTAAACATGAGTTCATATGGATGTCTCCAATTCTCATTCATTACCACATGGATCATTCTAAATTTCCTCAACTTGCTTATCTCTACATTCTTAATCCCATAGTGACAACTGAGGCTTCAGCTATCTGCCATCTTTTTACTTAATTGGTTTATTTTCATATAAATATTTAGCACTGTAAGCATTGTTAATTCATACTCTCTTAACTATTTTATCAACTAGTATGTAGTGCTTATATGCAGTTCCTTACAGACTCCACTCATCTCCAAAGTTACTTTGGTCCCTACCTCTCCCTCTGTGACCCTCAGTGAGATTTTTTTCATGCATTTAAAATACTACTAGATTCTCTTGTATCTTGCCTCAGGGATTCCAGGATGACATTTTGTATGTTGCATGTATTAAGATACATTGTTTAAATTTCTATGGGTTTTTGACAAGTGCGTACTGTCTTTTATCCACTATTACGGTATTCTATAAAATAAATTTGCTGCACTAAACAACTCCTGCATTTCACTTATTCAACCCTCACCACAAATTCTACCAACCACTAACCATTTTAAGTGTCTCAATAATTGTGTCTGGTCTGAAACATTACAAGTTGGGATTGTGCAGTTTACACCCCTTCACTGTCTTCTTTCACTTATAAATATGCATTTAAGTTTCCTTCATGCCTTTTTATTGCTTTATAGCTCATTTATTTTTTATTTTTGAATAATATTCCATGGTACAGATGTACTACAGTCTGTTTATCCATTTGCTTTTTGAGCAATATCTTGGTGGCTTTTAGTTTGGCTGATCATAAATAAAGCTACTATAAATAATACCATGCAGGTTTCTGTGTGACTGCGTTTTCAATCAGTTGGATTAATATCTAAGACTACAACTGATGGATCCAATAGTAGAACTGTTCAGCTTGCAAGGGACTGACAAACTGTCTTCCAAACGCATACATCATTTTGCATCCCCACAAGCAATAAATGAGAGTTCCTGTTGCTCTACATTCTCACCAGCATTTGGCATGTTCGCCATTCTAATTACTGTGCAGCGATGCCTCATTGTTGTTTGAATTTGCAATGCCATGATGACAAATGACAATAAGCATCATTCATGTTTATTTACCACCTGCCTATGTTCTTCGGTGAGAAATCTGTTAAGATATGTTGCCGATTTTTTAATTAGTAAGTGGTGAATTTCAGTAGTGTCAATTCTCTGTGTTCTTCTTTAGTGTTGTATTGATTCCTTTGGATCTTTTCTCTTGAATGTAAAACTGAAATCAGTTTTTCAATAAACACAAGATACCTTCCTGGGATTTTCTCTGAGGTTGTGTTTAATCTACAGATCAAGTTGGGAAGAATTTGTATTTTCACAATATTGAGGTTTATAATCCATAATCATGAATAACTACTCATATTTTTGGATGTTGTTGTGTTTCTTGTTGTCAGAGTTTTATACTTTTCTACACATAGAATCTGTATATGTTTTGTTAGATTTATACCTAGAAATTTCATTTGTAGTACTACTGTAAATAGTGTTATATGTTTGATTTTTTAAGTTTATTAATTTTTTAGAGAGAAAACATGAACAGGGGAGGGGCAGAGCAAGAGGGAGACAGAGGATCCAAAGCACTGATATCAGCAAGCCTGATGTGGGGCTTGAACTTATGAACCATGAATTCTCTTCCTCTTTCTTTTCCTTTCTTTCTTCTTTCTTCCTTCCTTCCTTCCTTCCTTCCTTCCTTCCTTCCTCCTTCCTTCCTTCCTTCCTTCCTTCCTTCCTTCCTTCCTCATGAGATCATGACCTGAGCCAAAGTCTGACGCTCTCCTACTGAGCCACTCAGGTGCCCCTGTGTGTGTAATTTAAAACCCTAGTAGCTAATTGCTGATTTCTAATATATAGAAAAAAACAACAACAAACTTAACCAATAATAGAAAAAAAAAAAAAGCATCCAGACTTATGAGTTGAGTAGAGTTTGAGGAGATTGAGAGCTTGGACATCAGAGGTCTACTGATGGGTTACCAAATTCCCATTTTATGATATTTAAAATCAAGCGAGACATTCCAATGAGAGCATAGACAATCTTCATTGCTATCGTCTAAATGTATGTGTCCCCCCAAATTCATATATTGGTGTGTCGGTATTAGGAAGCAGGGCCTGTGTATGGTGATGAGGTTTCCAGAACAGAGCCCCTATGAAATGGATTAGTGCCCTTTTACAAGAGGCTCCAGAGAGCTTGCTTGCCCCTTTCACCATGTGAGGACACAGACAGCAGAAAAAAATAAAAATAAAAAAGCAAATGAAAATGTGTGCTTTATTCCTCTAATAAAATTCTAGATAATAATATCACCGTTCCCCTCCCCCAGTGTAAGTATATGACACATCCTTATAAACCATAAGATGGATACAGATTTTTACTCAGTCTCGTATGGCATTGGAATAGCATAATGCTTTCTCATGCGGACAAGGGCACCATGGAAATAAGGGGAAAAAAGCTTCTTAAAAACAGTGATCTTTGCAGCAATGAGGAATCAAGGAGCTATTACCAAAAGAAATGATAGGTGGATGGAATACAATTAAAAATCACCTTTTGGTTTGTCAATGCATCAGCCTCTCAGAATTTTATGCAACATCAGACAAAATGGAGATAGGGCAATTGTTGACTGCAGATTTTCATCTTTTTAGAATATGCATTAAAGTGTTCCCTATTGCACTTTACTATTGTGTCTAGAAGAGAACCTGTTCTTAGAAAATCTTTAGCATAAAGCATGCTGATTTTTGCTTTGTCTAGAAGGCAAGTACAATGAAAATTGTAAAATCGCAGTCTACCTCAAAACAAAACTGATTCTATGGCACATTTCAAAACAATCAACTCACTTTCTAAGGCGCTCATTTTTTTTAAACTAGTCAGCAAAGACAATATTAACATGGTTGCAACTACACAGATGGATCTAAAATTGAAATATTCTTACTAAAGTGTTCTTTAAGATGTTTATAACAAGTAACATCCTTTCGCATTTAACACAGTGTAAGTCTGGGATGTTTATTCTGTTCATGTCACCATGATATCTTTCATTTTTTTTTCAAAATTATATATACTAAGAAAATTGTATTCAAAATAAGATATAAATTTCACTTTGCAACTGTCTTTAAATGTACCCTTGAGTATGTGAGCCACAATATATTGCCACATTTGTCAAGGTTCACAGAACACAAATTATTTAAATAACCCTTGGTTTCAAAATATGCAGTAAAGATAAATAAGTAATCTTACCACAGGCAACATTTTCATACTTCTCCCACTGTCTGACAGCTGGACCTCTTTAATATCCCAAACCATAACTGATTGGCTAATGCCACCTGTTCAGCACAAATTCAAATGCCATTCATTTGTATAAAATAAACAAGCACATAAAGAAAGCATGCTTTTTGTAGAAAATATAAAATATATACTCTATTGAGAAATAGGACAAAGAATGAAAGAATGCACTAGAAGGGAAAGCGATGTGATTTTGTAAAACATACCGTATGGTATATCCACAGCAACATTAAACCATTATGATAATTTTCTTTTCTGAATACACTCTAGTTTGACAACTAAAGGTTTTGAAGATTTGCTAGATCTGTCTTTTGCCAGGTGTGCTATATTTTAAGATATTTACCCTCTCAAATATGCATTTCTGCATCAGTAAAATAATGCTTATTTCAAGTTTCTTGCAAATATCAAATAAGAAAATTAATAAAAACTGATTAATTAAGCACTTGGGATACTTCAATAAGTGTTAACTATTGAAAATATAAGTCTTGTAAAATTAAATACACTGAAAACTTTGATACATAAAAATAAGTTACTCACCACACCGCACACATATATTTTCATTAACATGTATATTTCTGATTTTCCTTGAAGAGCTTAATGAATCTTATTAACAACTAGTATCACTATAAATACTGTTCGTATTAAAATATTTTTTTTCCAAATTGCTATGACTACTGCATTATTCCGATTTAGTGGTATAAAGCAGTGACCATTCTATTATGCTCTTGGACTCTGTGGTTTGGGAGTTTGGACAGGATACTGCTGAACAACTGTTACTTGGAATGTATGATATTGTTTCAGTTAGATGTCATCTGGGACTACAATAACCTAAAGTAGACTGGATAATCATAATGGGTTGCTCACATGGCTTTCTGTCGGCTGGAAATTCAGCTCATGCCATCAACTACAGCACTAATACATGGCATTTCCAGGATGAGGGTCACAGGATTCATGGATTTTCCCAGCGTGAATGTCCAAAGAAAACCCGGTTGAAGCCACATGGTCTTTTGCTTCCTAATCTTGAAAAACATAAAGTGTTACTTTCATTATACTATAGTCAGAAGTATGCCCATATTCAAGAGAAAGGGACATAGATAGGCACTTCTTGATGGAATAAACTTACTTACAAGCCAAGTTTACATTGCAAAAGAACATGTTGGGTGCAAAATAGAAATGAAGAAGTTCTGTTTTGGGGATCATTTTTCTGGGAAATTTGTGTTTAATTCTGTTGTCTAATACGCTTGGAGAAGAAAGGAAGTTCCTGATGAGACAGGCCTGTGTTTATTCACTTATCTGTGTCTGTGATTAGATGAGTAAGTACATATAACTAAAGAATGAAGCATTAGAGATTTTATGAGACCACAGTTGTCACAAGAGAACAGATCTAGAAGAACATCTTTGAAATTGTTTTATCAGTATTATTATATTAGTAAATAAAGAAAATATAAGAGGAATGTTAAGAAACATGTATCTGTAGAAATGTTCCATTTTTCAAAACAAGAGAAAGGAAACACCAAGGAATAATGTTTAGAACAATTAAGTCAAAAAAAAAAAAAAAAGAAGAAAAAGAAAAATTAAGTCAAGTAACAACAGTTTAAAAAAAACACTAAAATGTGGAACATGAACATATTTTTAATGCTTATATAAATTAAAAGGAAAAACTGAAAATTTCAAACAAATTTATGGCAAATTGCTTCTTTTACTTAATCTTCATATTTTGAGAGCACTTTAACTACTATGAAAATCTACCATAGTTTTTCACAAACAGTTCTTGTAAGGGTATTTTATTCTAAGAGTTTTAAAAAATGTAAGTATTGTTTTAAACTACAAAATGTTCCTACTAGTTAGTGAAGGAATGTCATAACTGGTCATAATAAACAGGTATTTTCACTGTATTTTATCTCCTTAAAAAAAACCTTAATAAATACTGTTTTGGGGCACCTGGGTGGCTCAGTCTGTTGGGCATCTGACTTCGGCTCTGGTCATGATCTCACAGTATGTGGGTTCAAGCCACATGTTGGGCTCTGTGCTGACAGTTCAGAGCCTGGAGCCTGCTTTGGATTCTGTGTCTTCCTCTCTCTCTCTGCCCCTCCCCCACTCACACTCTGTCTCTTAAAAATAAATAAATATTTAAGAAACTTTAAAAAAATACAGTTTTATATGTGCTTGTACAGTATATATGTGTGTCTACAAAGCCTCATCCTAAAATGTTAAGGGTACATGCAATTTGTAATTCAGAATGTTTTTGGATTTTAGAATTAAAGTAATAATTATATGTATTTTACATTGTCTGATACCATTTCAGAATTTAGGATTTCTCCCTTCCATCAACTGTTTCTTCAAGAAGTGTGTGAATATTCATACGTGGGACATAAATACATTAAGTCAAATAAGACTTTCTAACTAATCAGTAATAAATTCCAAATATTTTGTCAGAAGTCTTTTGTTGTCAGATTTTTAGGTGAGAGAATTTGGGTCTAAATGTAGGCTGTATTCTGTCTCTACTTCTCTCTCAATATAGATAGATAGTCAGGTAGGCATACACATACACACACACATACACATACATACATATTAAGATACACACACATACATAAGATTTTTTGCTTCTTTTACCATTCACACTTAAGTTATCCTTGAATTATTAATACAATACATAGAAAATATGGACAAAAGAAAATAAAATGACAAATGTCCCTATTTTAGAAATAACTAAGAAAATTAATAATTAGTGATGTTAATTCTAGGCAAATTTGAGTTTTGCTTCTATTGATAATAGGTACACCAGATTATTATGAGTCTCATTGAGTTCTGATCCTATCTAATTTGGTCAGTTTAAGCAAATAACTAAACTCTCTTGGTTTCTCTACAATGAGATTCTTAGATTCCAAAAGGAAAATGTTGAGTATATGGCCTCTGTTTTCTTTTGGTCTAAAATTGTTTAACAGAGTTATCATCACTACTTTTTCAGAATATATTTTACCCTGACCATGTTTAATAAAATATCCACTTCCAAATGAAAACAAATTTGAAATCAGACAGGGAGATGTTAATTAGAAAGACTACTGCAATAGGGAAAATGATCCAAAGTTAAATCAGCAAAATGCCTCAAAATCAAACAGAAAGAGGCATTTCATTTTTATCAAGGGATAGGTAGTAAGTAAGGGAAAATTGAGTAAATTAGTTGAAATAATCATCAGGTTCTGGTAAGAAAAGTGTCTTCCTATGATCAGCCTAATCTCAGGATAAGCCAGCACCCCCCCCCCCCACCTCCCTGGGGCAGAGGTGGATCCTCCCCTTCTGAGGATCAGAGGAGGGTTCCAGGAAAGGAAGCCCAAAGGCATGAAGGAAGGAAAAACAAAACACTTCAGTGAATGGATTTGGGGTTTTGCAGGTGGAGAAATGCTTGGACAGACTTGAAGTGCTTTTAAGTGCTTGCACAGACTTGGAGGCAAATGGAGTTCAGGGGCCAATAGGAAGGAGAGAAGCCTGCGTAAAGTTTGGTCAACACAAAGCAAAGGGTTACAAATGGGCAATTGTGAGCACTTGGTATCCACCCATCTTTCGCGGAGGTTCGCAATCTTCTCTGAGTTTTTCAGATCTAAGTTTGATTTAACTTTTAAACCTTGAGATTCCTTCCCTCAGTGGGATGCTTAAAAATATAAATATTGCTATATCCACGACATACGTGTCATTTTACTGTGATGAAAATATTTCAATATGTGCAACCCCTGCTCTTGTCTAACATTCCATTACAAATCCACTTTAAATCACTTCACTAACCAGTTCAGTTTAAATAAAATATTTAATCCAATGATATGTAATTTTTTGATGGCTTTGTGAAAGCCATTTCTTTACATGGTTTTTTCTAAACATTTCTAAACAGTTCTTTAAATGTTTATTTATTTATTTGAGAGACAGAGAAAGTGTGAGCAGGGGATGGGCAGAGAGAGAGGGAGAGAGAGAATCCCAAACAGGCTCCACACTCAGCATAGAGCCCCATGCAGGGCTCGACTCCACCAATAGTGAGATCATGACCTGAGTCGAAATCAATAATTGGAAACTTAACCAACCGAGCCACCCAGGCACCCCAGCCATCTGCCATATTTTGAGAGGAGAGGGCCACGTGGTGAGGACCTATAGATGGTTTCTAGTGGCTGAGAGAGGTCATCAGGTGACAGCATAAAAATGGCGATTTCATTCATACAACCTCAAAAAAATTAATTCCTCCAAGATCTTGAGTGAGCCTTGAAGCAGAATCTACTCTACTGAAGTTTCTGGATGAGATGACCACCTGGCAGGCAATCTGATTTTAGCACTGTGAGATAGGAAACTTGATCTACAGAAACTGTGAGTTAAGAAATTTGTTATTTGAAGCTGCTACATTTGGACAGTTTTTAAAGCATCAACCAGTAAGTAATAAGCACATATCAAAAGTCATGCAAATATGTTTAGTTTATTATTAAACAGCATTTAAAACATATGTATCATTGCCTTCCTTCTTAAATGAATTCAATATGAAAGTCAGAAAAATCTGGTAATTTAGGTTTTACATCTATTGTGTGGAAGCCATAAAAATGGTTCCCACAATATCATAATACTTCACAACTTTGTAAAAGATATAGATATTAGATATAGATATGGAAATTAAGGCTGTATCACAACAAAGCACACCAGGAGACAGTTCTGAAAATAACAAATGCTAGCCCTTATTTGAGAAGTACACTTACTAGGATTGAATATCAATGAGACATAATTGCTAGATGCTTTCATATTCCAGCTTAGCAAAATAAAACTGTCTAATTTTTGAAATGTTGAAAATGTCAATGTATGCAAATTTGAGGAAGGGCTGGAAATCACAGGGTGACAGAAGGGAAGAAAGAAAGGAGATGAAATCCTACAATTAGATTTTCCTGATATGAATATGAAATGTAAAATACACATAAAAAAGACTAGTAGTAATTCCTCAATTGCCAATGTCACCATGTTCTATAATGTGGTAAGTGGGGAGTCTATGTTAAGAAAGATCGCTGACCTCACACTTTATAACCTGTAAAATAGGATTTTGAAGTTAATAAATGGGCTGTTTCCCTTAAGACGTTATTGCCAATGCAACAAATATAAAGAATATTCTCCAGAAAATGTGAGAGTCTTTGTAAAGCTATTATCAGTACGGGTTTTCTTTATGACAGATAAGTTACCACTTCTGTGCATTCTCAATACAGAGGAATTCATAACTCATTAAATATAGATATTATGCATTACTTCCTTTTTTCTCCCTCAGCTCTAAAGATTTTGTTAAATCTCTTTTAACAGCTACTATCCTCCAGAAATACTTAAAACATATTTGATTACAGCTTGGTACACCCGCTTTTTAAAATCATATTTTATTTATTTTTAATAGGTAATATATTCACAAGGAAAAAAATGAAAAGGAAAAACATGCTATGATGTGAAAAATAAACCTTTCTTACCCACTCTCTCAGCTCTCCTCTTTCTAGATCCAATGGTGGTTGCCATTACCCATCTTTTGTGCATTCTTACAAAAACACTGAAAAATATTGAATGTGTATGTTAGTGTGTGTATGTACATATATATTTTGTATGTGTAGTGTAATCATTGAAAAAAACTTCCCTTACCAATCACCAGTCCTACTCTCAAGAGGCAAATTCTTTTAACCTACAAGTTTCCATTTCTGATGGCTAATTCCATTTCTTTAAATAACACATTAGTACTGCCAGATATCTCATTAATTTTAAAAAATGTCCATTAGCTTTTTGGAAGAGTAAATACAAATGGCTGACTTTACCATGAGTCTCCTCCATTTGGCCTTTAAATTTTATATATCATAATATTAGAAAATAGTATTTCTCTTTCTACCAACTACCGAAACCTTGTAATTAAGAGTTAAAGCTCCTAACGCCAGTCAACAGAACAGGAAATCCTGTTGTACCATAAAGATATGAAATGTTATTCAATCTGACTAGCAATGAATTAAATTTAAAAAAGTAAAATTTCGATGAGATATAATGTTAACAATGTGATGTAGGTGAGCTCTTCTTATGTGAACATTTATACATCTACCATGGACAGTAGTTTGAATATATCTAAAACAGTTTAAGATGCACACACACAGAAATTTCGCGTCATTCGAAGACCTACATTGATAAATGTAACACACATAATTTTCATGAAACAAATATGGTTTTGATACCATTTGTATAAACTTCAAAATAGACAATGCATTCTATATGCTGTTGGGCATGTATACATACACATTTTGAGTATAAAGCGGCACTTCTGCACATGTTGACATACTATACTGAATGTTCAGTGTTCTTGCTTTTCTCATATAATATGGGATCTGAAAAATCCAAGTCACCTTACTGATCCATCTTACTTGTTTTTGTTGTTGTTGTTGTTTTCAGTTTGACCTGAGCCGGAAGCAAGAGTTGGATGCTTAACCGACTGAGCCACCCAGGTGCCCCTTATCTTACCTGTTTTAACAGCTCTGGTTATATTCCGTTGTTTTGGTGTATTAAAATCTTAAGGTGTACGAACTCTCTCCCTTAATCTCTCCTCTTCCCTTAACCTGACTCATACTAACACAGCTATCTTTAAAGCCGCATACTGATGATAGCACAACTACATGATGAAAGAAATTTGTGCCTTTGAATCAATATTTGAAAAGGAGCCTACTCTAAGCAAGAGAAAACTATTTTAACTCTGTAAAATAATGCCGTCTAAGGTGTCTAGTTTAAACTAGGCCATTAATCACCACGTTGTTTGTAATTGTGTGTGCATATGTAATAAAAATATGAAGTCATGCATGGAAATGATACATTTTTAATTTAAGGTAGTGGTGACCTCTGGGTGCAAAGGAATTGAGAGAGAGAGAGAGGAACGTGATCCTATGTGAGAAGAACACAGGGCTGGACACCTACTGGCTCTGCATTACTTCTTGAACTGTACATATATTTTATTATATCTTTATAGTCTTTGTATGTTTCATGCATTTCACACATTCTAGGATTTGAATTCAGTTCATTTCTTTCGTTATACTGGGACATGCAAGCAAATACATATAGATTTGGGACAATTTTCACGTTTTAACCTAAAATCTTCTACTCTCAGTAATTAGCACATAATTAATATACAGTATTAATTCAATACATTTTTGTTTGTATAGTTATTTTTATGATTCTTAATCATAAAACCATATTCAGAGTTATTTATAACTTTGTCTTCAGTCAACTGGGAAAGACAGCTACCATTGGTAAGATAAACATAATGATTAAAAGTAATGGTCTATAACTTTCCTTAGTACATGCATTTTTATTATTAGAAGACACTATAGCAAGCCCAATTATAAAACGTTATGCACATTTTTAAATACAGGGTAAATACCAAGTCATATTTGGAGAAGAAATAAGATATAGAAAAAGTAGCAAGGAATAAAAGAAAAAAGAAAGGAAAGGATATTTTAATATACCTTGAAGTCTGCATACTGCTTTCATAAAATAACTGGAACTCAATTATTCACACAGCAACAATCATTTCCAGACTTTAATTTCATATTAAAAAAATTCTTGTTGGTTTGGAGGCTCATTTGAATTAATTATATTATGTGCTCAGAAGCTGTAAAAATAAGCAAAACACATTGAGGAGTGACTTAAGAAGGAAGATTAGGAGAATTGTTTAAAAAGCTTTTGATTCAAGAGAAGTAATCACTTCAATATGCACAACAACACTGGCTATTTTTCTACCTAAGCAAACAGATTCAAACAACTGAAGGACAGAAAATTTGATTCCTTCAACAATGTCATCAGCTACAACATTTATTAGCGTTTCACTTTGCATCATTGGATACCTGCTTTCCTTCTTAAAATTTTGCACTCATATTTTATACAAATGCTGAGAATTGAGGCTAATTTGTTTTTCAAATGATAAACCCAAATATACTAAGAATATACTTGAGAATAATGTGTGAAAGGTTCACAAGAAGATATTTTACATGTATTACTTACAATTGACCCACTATCTGCTAGGTGAAAGTGATCACTCTGACAGAGATTCAACTGTTTTTAGTTGATATACTTTATATTAATAAGTTTCCCTCCAGGAAAAGTACATTTGAAGATATAAAAATAGTTCCAAACACCTAATAGTAATTAAATGGAAAATAAGACTATTTATAAAGCTTCAAATGTACCCTTATTGCCTCTTTCACAGTTAATTTCAACTTCCCATTACATTCTCTATAGCAGGTGGTTACACATCTGTGTGGTCACCCCTCAAAGGTGGGATGTACCCCCCACACACCCAAAATTTGGTTTGTTGAGACTGATAGTGCCATACATGCAATGAGAGGGTGTGAAAAAGTTTGTTGCTCACTTAATGAGGATTTTGGGGAAGACCAAGAGAGGTCTCAGGCTGGTCCAAGATTGGCTTGTAAGAAAGGGAAAGGACATTTGCTTGACTTTGTGATGATTAAGAGGTAGAGCTGGGATGAGTGTTTTGCTCTGGTGAGGGCTTGATGTCTCTACCAATGCAAAAATAGGGAGCACCTGGGCTCTCTAATTAGTTTGCTCAGATGGGGGGCAGAGGGGAGGAGGCAGTAGTGGGCCTTGAAGGTTGTATGCAGTCCAACACCAAAAAGGGATTCCAACTTATTATTAGAATCTTAATGGCTCAGAAATTGCTGCATGCTGATGTTACCTAGCACTTTTTATTCCTGAGCATACTGCTACCCTACATATGTCAAAGTGCAAAGCAGTCCAGGATAGCTACATGACTGAGGTACAGCCATGGAGTATTGAGACTGAGTGATATTAAGACCTCTGAGTCTGACTCATATGTGGATCCTGAGAAACTTAACAGAAGACCAGGGGGGGAGGGGAAGGGGAAAAAAAAAAGTTACAGAGAGGGAAGGAGGCAAAGCATAAGAGAATCTTAAATACTGAGAACAAACTGAGGGTTGATGGGGGGTGGGGGAGAGGGGAAGGTGGGTGATGGGCATTGAGGAAGGCACCTGTTGGGATGAGCACTGGGTGTTGTATGGAAACCAATTTGACAATAAATTACATATAAATAAATAAATAAATAAATAGACTTTAAAAACAAACCCTCTGAGTCTACCTTTTCAAGTGTAACACACATTATTCATTATATTTTCTGTATTGATGCGGAGAAACACAATCACATTTATCAAGTGTTATACATGTTAAATCTGTAACTAGTCTACAAGTTGCTTTCCCAACCACGATGGCAATTTAAGAAGCTGTTGGGCATTTTTTTTTTTTTTATTGCCTTCTGCTTCAAATGAAATAAGCCTCCTTTGCCAGGGAAGCTGATAATCTTCGTGACCTGTTCCACCCCGACAGAATTTCTACTGGAAGTAAGCCAAGAAGGGCATATGAAAGAAGCCTCAAGCAGGAGTGTCACAGACTTGTACTCCTCTTAACCAAAGTTTAATTTTTCAAGAAAAGAAGCTTCACATTTGTTGTATCCCTTTGATCAAGTTCCAGATTACCCAAACGGCTAGTTTGCACAATTTTGCTCATTTTATAGTTATCTTTCGCTGTGTGATTTTGCCAAACTTCTCAATCCATCATGCCTCCCTCATTTCTATTGAATTTCTTTTCTTCTTCCCTATGATAAATTTTGTTTTCTGTGCAACACTTTCTGTAGTATATTTATCTATTTGCATATTGGTGTCAATTTTAATTTTAAGACTTATTTATGAAGTGACTTTTCTTTTCATTTTCTTTTTCCTGAGTTCAGATATCATTCTTTCTTAATTTTTGTGTTCAATCATTTTTTTCTCATTTAAGCTAATCCTGATTTATTTTGTTCTTTTGTTGTTTACTATTATTTTCAATTTTTTAGTTGTTTTGCTATATGGGTTACACATCTCATCTGATTGTGGGCTTGTTTTAGAGCAAGCCCTCAGTGTGTTGTTGTTGTTGTTGCTTTTTTGTTTTTACTCTGTTCCCCTCTCCCACTACTGTCTGAAAACTGAAAATTCCCTTGTTTTTACCACCTACTGAACGTGTTCTACTCAAATTCATTGATATTCTTAGTAATGTCTACTTACTAAGTAAGTTTTGTTCTGGCAGGATATTTGGCCAGCTGGTTGAGTTTTTTTTAGGGCCTGATATACATCAATACCCAGATATTTTCCTACTTGCTACAACTCAACATGTTTTACTTAGCACAAATCAGAACTCAAAACTCTTTTAACTTTTTACTATTTTTCTCAGATAGCGTTAGCAAATTTCCATTCTATATTAAGACTCACTTATGTAATGATTTGTTAGAAATTTCTGGTTTCTGTGGTTCTCAAAATCATTTAATATTTCTTTATTATACCCTTGCTTCTTTCTAAGCGGGTTTTAATTCTATAGATATTGTTCCTCTTGATGACTACTTCTAGTTTGTTGCTTATGAGAATACCTTGTTATCTAGCTTTTATTGATTAGTATACAGATGTTGTTTTTATAAGCTCATTTATATGACCTTTTTATTTCTATAGGAAAGGGAATTGGGAGATGTTTTTGACACGATATTCCTTTGCTGTTAGTTGGTCTTTTTAAATGTTTCTCTTAACACAATTTGGAAGAAATAGGAACAAATGGGTCACTTTAATATGATATTGAGCAGGAGAAGAAAGAAATATAAACCCATATAATATGGGAAATGTTTGTGTAGATGGATGATATTTATTTAGCCTAGTGGAAGTGAAAAACCAAGAGACAGAACTATCGTATTTTTTCAACTTTTAATTTTCAACTAATGTTAGGCTTACAAAAAGCTACAAAAATATTGCAGAGTTTCCATACACCTTAACCTAGACTCCTCTATTGTCATCATTGTACATAACCACAATGCAATTATCAAAAACCTAAATTAACATTGGCACAATACTGTACTACACCCTTGACCTTCATTAGTATTTTCCCAATAATGACCTTTTAATTCCTGTATCACGATTCAGAGATTTCACGTTATACTCACAATATTTATGCATTCTTTCCTTATCTTTCATAACCTTGATACTTTTGATGATCACTGGTCAGTGTTTTTAGAAGGTCCCTCAATTTGGGATGGTCTGATATTTTCTCATGTTTAGAATAAAGCTACATAATTTTTACCTGCCTACCTTTGAAGTGCTATGTCCTTCTCAGTGCGTGATATCATGATGTTAAATATCTTATTATTTATTACAGATAAAGTTAGCCTCAACCACTTAGTTGTGTCTATTGGATTTCTCCACTGTCATGTTACTTTTTTTCTTATCTTTATAATAATTAATATCTTGGGGACAAAACTTTGAACCTATGCATATACCATATTTCAAACTTTCACATACTAACTTTAATATTTACTGAACAACATTTTTTTTACTTTCAGCTTTTGATGAATGTTAATGAAGGGGCTACAAACATTCACATGTAGATTTTTGTGCAGACATTAATCTTTAAGTCAAATTGGTCAGATATATGGATATCCAATTGTTAGATTATGTGAAAAGAAAATACATTTAACTGTCTTCCAAAGTGTCTGCACTATTTTTCACTCCCACCATTAATGATTGATTTATATTTTATAGTAATATCTCATTGTTTTTTTAATTTGAAATTCCTTAATGATAAATAAAGTTGATCCTCTTTTCATATGCTTAGTTCTCATCTTCTTATCTTCTTTGGTGAAGCGCCTGTTCAGATATTGTCACATTTAATTAGGTTTGTTTTCTTATTGCTAAGTTTTAAGAATTCTTTATATATTTTGGATACAAATATTTTATCAGGTATACATTTTGCAAAATTTTTCCTGGTCTGTGGCTTCTATTTTCATTCTCTTCATAATTAATGTCCTTGGTTGAGAAATTTTTAATTGTAATAAATTTTTAGGTTATCATTTTTCCCCCCATGAGTTTTGCTTTTGGTGTTGTCTCTAAAATGTCATCGCCAAGTCCAGGGTCACCTAGATTTCCTCCTATATTTTCTTCTAGAAGTTTGATAGCTTGTATTTTTCATTTAAGTCCATGATCTGTTTTGAACTAATTTTAAAATGTTTTGAACTAAATGAAAATAGGAAATACAACTTATCAAAATTTGTGAGATGCATATACATAATAGTGTGGAGAGAGAGATTTATAGAGTAAAATATTTCTATGGAAAATAAAAATCTAAAATCTACATTACAGTCTTAACATTGTTGGAAGCAAGTACAAAAAGAACAATTTACAATTTAAGCCTAAAGTAATTAGAAAACAAAATGAGAGCATAAATCAAATAAATTAAAAACAGGAAAACAGATAAACAACAAAACCAAAGTTTATTCTTTGAAAAAGTCAATAAAATTGATAAACCCATAGCCAGACTAAACAAACAAACAAAAAAGGAATACAGAAATTATCAAATTAGAAATCAAAAGGTATTATGACTACTATTGCCATGGACATTAAAAAGTTAACAGAGGAATACTATGAACAACTCTATGTCCACAAATTTGATAACTTAAATGTAGTAAACCAATTAACTGAAAGAGACATACTAAAAAATTCACAAAGAAGAAATAGATAATCTGAATAGCCCATATCTATTAAATAAATAAATAAATAAATAAATAAACAAACAAATAAATAAATACCCTCCAAATCAGAAAATACCAGGCTGAGTTGGCTTTACTGGTGAATTCTACCAAACATTTAAGGGAAAAATGATACCAATTCTCCACAGCCAAGCCCAGAAAATAGAAGCAGAAGGAACACATCTGAACTCATTCTATGAGGCTAGGATTAACCTAATAATAAAACCTGATAAAAATATTATAAGGAAGAAAAACTATAGAACCATATCTCTGGGGAATATTCCTGCAAGAATCCTTAACAAAATCTTGGCAAATAGAATTTAATAATGTATTGCAAGAATTGTATACTCCAACTGAGTGGGATTTTCAAGTGATCATTGACATTATTACAAGTGACATTATTACAAATGACATTATTTGCAAGCGATTGTTGCATTAATACGTATCATGTTTGTAGGTGTTTTCTGTTCATAGCACTTATTTTTTGTCCCTCCGTTATCTGCCTTGTTATAATTGAGCATTTTGCATGATTAAATTTTATCTATATTCTTAGCATACTGATTGTATTTCCTTTTAAAAATGTCTAGCGATTACTTAGAGTTTTCAATATACATTCATCTACTCTAAGTATGCTTTCAAGTAACACTACACCATTTCACTTGTAGTACAGGTGCCCTATGAGAGTATCCAATTCCTTTTGTTATCACTATCATTGACTTCATTTATCCATATGTTATAATCACCCGATGCATAGTTAAAATGATTGATTAAATTGTTATCTTTTAGGTATATTAAGAATTAGAAAAATGTTTTATTTTAAACAGATAAGTCCATTGTCTCATACTGTTATGACTCACAAGATTTTTCTAACTCTGTAATAATTTATTATTTTGTATATTTTTATTTGCTACATTTATTTCTCTATAAGATGTATACTCTTGTCTCCTCTATTTATCAATTTGCTTATTTATTTGCTTTATTTAAGAAAGTTTATATTTTGTCTAGCTTTTACCTTTTTATTTATGTGATTTTTAATGTCTTCAGACCTTTAACTGCTTAGTTCATTGGTTTATTGGAATATCCCTTAATACCTACCTTTTCCTATATAAAAATAAGTTTTTCCATTTTTTTTCCATTCTCATCACTTGTATATGTCATAAAATACTCATCAGTTTTCCCAGTCATACTTGGTTGAATGATATGCATTCTGTAGCAAATTCTTTAGGATGGTCTGAAGATGAAGAATTCCTTATGTTCCTGTTTGCTGAAAACTATTTTTTTTTTGTTTCTAAAGTTTTGATATATAAATGGAAAATAAGCTGGATATAACATCGGAGGGTCCCATTTTCTTTCATTCATGATTATGATTATTATTATTACTGTTCATATTATTACTTCCTTTTTTTATGAGTGCTTTGAAAAGTCTGATGAGAGGCTGAAACTGTTGCTTTGTAAGTTATTTGATACCTTTTTCCTGGAGGTCTTCATAAGTTTTTGTTTGTTTTTGAAATCTAATACTTTTACTAGGATATGACTCAGAGTTGATAGTTCTTTGTTAATTTTCCAGATATCTAATAGCCACTTTTAAATGCTATTTTCATGCATGCTAGATTCATGTTTTGTTTTGTGTTGTTTTTATTTCTATTTTTGAAAAGACTCTTGAATTGTAGTTTCATTTGTTATTTGATTTATTTCTCCAATGTTTAATTTTTATCTTCAGGAACTCTGATGTAAACATTTTTTTCCTAAATATTTTCATTTCTACTACTTTTTTTTTCTTTACTTCTTTTCATTCTGTCATATTCCTTCCCTTGGTTGTTTTTCTTATTTTCTTCAACTTGCTTTATTAAATATTCATATGACTCTAATCCTCTCGGAGACTTTTAAAATTTATTTTTTTCAGTTCTGAGATTTTGTGTTTTTCTTACATTTCTTTCTGATTTCAATCTATTTTCTTCATTAGTTACTCCTTTTTGTGATTTTTTTTTGTTTTCAGCTTTTGAATTTTTGATTCAACATACTTCTATATACTCAATGCTTGTTTGAATATATTTAATTCCATTTGGAGTATTGAATTACATTATCTTCTGGTTCACTGCTGTTTTTCAGTAGGTACTGCACTTTATTGGATATATTTAGACTTCTGTTTCTAGATTTTCTACAATAGCTCTTTAAGAGCTTTACTTTCCTCTTAACTGATTTTCCTAATAATGAAGTGTGCCATAAGATTATTAGTTGAATGGTGCCCTCTTCTGTCAGGATAGCAAAGTCCAGTTATTTTAGCATTTTTTTTCTTTTCAGTTTGTTACAGGAATGTGAGAAGTTGTGAGAACTTCAAATTGATGGTTTACTTTTGTCTTTCAGTACCTTAAAATTTCCCCTTTCCTTCCCCCCAAGTTGCTAGAGGATGCTTTTCTCTTTCTTATGCTTCTTATTTTTCTCTCACTGAACCTGTGTTTCAATAACTGCCTTTAAATCATGCAATCCTTTAAAATTTGACTGGCCTCTTTAAATAACACCTATAGCTTTAGGAGACCCTGGGTGGCTCATTTTGTTGAGTGTCCAACTTCAGCTCAGGTCATGAGCTGAAGGTCAGTTAATGGTTTGTGACTTCAAACCCCACATCCGGCTCTGTGCTGACAGCTCAGAGCCTGGAGCCTGCTTTCAGATTCTTGTCTCCCTCTCTCTCTGCCCCTCCCCTGCTCATGCTCCCTCTCTCTCAAAAATAAACATCCAAAAAAAGAGACTTTTAAATATCACCTACAGGTTTAAATTGTGCCTGTTCGAGTCTCTGATCTTTTGAGTCCTTTCCCCATAGAACTAAATCTGTCTAGACACTTTCCCAGTGTCTGTTTTTCCAAATCATTCTCATGGCCTTTCTCTAGTCTATCTCTTCTGTCTTATAGATTTTCTGCCTGTATTTGCTCTTCTAGAAACCTTGCAGTTGGGCTGAGGTGGTGTGGAAGCCAAAGATACCACACACAGCAATTTGGTAATATTCACTTTTTATTCACTGCCATTTTTCAATTTGGCATGATCTGTCTTTAAGTGCACAGCTTCATGTTGAGATTAGTTTTCCCTGTTTGCTCCTTGATGTTAGCTGGCAAGGATATTTGGAGACATGTTTTATAATGTACCCAATGTTGTTCTTGACTACATCTATTATGACAGTTTAAGAGTGTCCTTTAAAAGAAGCATTAGTATCGAATACTTTTATCCCTGGGGCAAACATACGATCACTAAAAAGAGTTATTTAGACATCAATTTAAGGAAGAATATCTAGCAGTTAGAAATAACAAAGATGAAATAGGCTGCCTTCAAATACACTGAATGTCCCATAAACACAGCTGGTAAAAGCTTTTTTGGAATCACCACTTGTTATGAATATTTTGGATGCTATGGATTTGGAAGAAATATATAATTCAAAATATACATGCTCTGAATTGCCTCTAACAACCTATACAACTGAAAAGGCTTTTAATTATTTGATTATCAGACACCTGATTAATTCTATAAATGATATCCTACATTTGCTACTCTCTTCCTCCTCCATCTTTCTCAGAACATTTGATACATTTCCCGTTATTAACTCACCACCTATTTATGCTTTACCCTTTATATTATGTGTTTAATTCTTAATTGTCAGTAATTCTTATCTCCTTTAAGTCATCCACTGCAATATTAATATGGAAATTCTCTCTATATATACTTGATTCCATTGTATACTTTTAGTACATCTTGACACATATTTAAAGTTTAATATGAGTAATATCATATGACTTTGAATTCAATTTGACTTTCACTTTTTCTTAAAATAAAAAGGAACTTTGCAAAATATGATGACTATGAAATTAAATTTCTTTGCTCCTGGTGATACCAGCTATAAAATAGAATATCTGAAGTAATTTTATTCTTTAAAGTAATGCGCTAAAACTTAAGCACTATTTATTGCATATGCTACTCCCATTTTTGGAAGACAAGTAAAGAAAAACTTTTTAATTAAATTAAAATGTTAAATTAACACGTAAAACATACTATTGTATCCCTATAAATAGTAGCATAGCTTCTATGAGCAAAGAAACACTATACCCCAGGGGTTATAAGTGTATGATTTGGAGACAGAATGCCTAGTTTTAAGCATGGGCTCTGTCACTAACTACTTATATGACAGGGAAGTTATGAATCCTTTCTGTGCCTCAGTTTCCTCATTTGTAAAATATGAGTAATAATAGTGTCTAACTCATAGGAATGTTGTACAAATAAATGAACTAATATATATGCAAAGCCTTATAACATTATTAACTATAATCATATAATAAAATTTAGCTTTTCATAGTCTTAATTATTATGATTTCATACTAAAGTGAAAGAAATGCAGACATTTAAAGTCTCTTAATATTATTGATACATATACATAATATACGCTAACAATATGTCATAAAACAATATTATTGTACATTAGACTAAGGTTTTTTTTTAATTTAATGTGGTCCTGGGGTGCCTGGGTGGCTCATTTGGTTGAGTGTTTGACTCTCTATTCCATCTCAGGTCATGATCTCATGGTTCATGGGTTGAGCCCCACACCTGGCTCTTTGCGGACGGCACAGAGCCTGCTTGGGATTCTCTCTCTTTCTCTAGTGGTAGTGATATTTAATATTTAAATTTAAGATCTAAAACTTTCAAGTATATAATATTGTTAATAATAATCACCATGCAGTACATTATAGCCCAGATCTTACTTACTTGATACCTTGGAGTTTGTACTTTTTGACAAACAACTTCTCTTTTCTGCCATGTACCCACATCCCCACCAGTCCCTGGCAACCACCTTTCTACTCTCTATGAGTTTGGCTTTTTTAGATACCACATATAAGAGAGAACATACAGTATTTCTCTTTCTCTGTCTGTCATATTTATCTCAGCATAAGGCCTTCAAAGTCCATCCATGTTGCTGCAAAGGGCAGGATTTCCTTCTTTTTTATAGCTGAATAATATTCAATTGTGTGTGTACCATATCTTTTTTATCCATTCATCTATTCATAGGCACATAATGAACATGGGGGTGCATATATTTCTTCAAGACAGTATTTTCATCTCCTTCAGATATGTACCCAGAAATGAGAGTGCTAGGTCATATAGAATTTCAATTTTTAATATTTTCCACCATGGCTTTATGAATTGACATATCCCATAGCACAAGTATTCCTTTTTCTCCAGTTTGCCAACCTTGTTGTTCTTGTAGTTCACTGAATTTCTTTTAGAGGATCATTCCGAATTCTTTGTCAGACAATTCATAGATCTCCATTTCTTTAGTGTCAGTCATAATTTTATTTTCCTTTGGTGGTGCCATATTTCCTTGATTAAATATAATTCTTGTTGCCTTATGTTGGTGTCTGCACATTTAAAGATGTTGGTACTTCTTCCAATCTTTACAGACTGACTTTAGCAGGCCAACCCCTCACCAGTCAGCTGTTCAGATATTGGTGGATGGGCAGTCTGGGTGTGTCTGTGGATGTGTTGGAATCCTTCAGTGGCCTAGTACTGAAGTGGATCAAAAGCCTGGGACAGTGGTACTCAACCTGAAATTAAGCTCCACTGAGACCTGGATTTAGAGATGCTCCTTTGGAGCCATGGTTTATGGCCACTCATTGAGAGCCTGAAGCCACAAGAGTCACACAGGACTGCAAAGACCAGTTGATGCTGGGATGTGCCTGGAGCCTGGATTTGCTAGAGCTGTCTGGGAGCCAAGTAGGCCAATGGGAGCTGGAAAGTTTTGAGTGAGTCTGGAACATGGGTTCATGGGAGCCCGCCAAGAAACAGGTTCCATGGTAGATGGCCAATGCTAGGTTGAGAAGACAAAAGCATGGAGTCATCAGAGATGCCTGGGGCTGTGGTAGTGGCCAGTGCTGGCAGACACTGGAATCGATTGGGGGCCTAAGTCAATGGGAATCCCCAGGGAGACTGGAGCTGAAGAAGCTGTCTGGAACTATTGGGGCTACCTGGGGTTATGGAGCTGACTGACCCCCAGATGGGTCAGAAACCTGGGTTTGCAGGGGCCTTCTGGGAGCCTGAAGCTGATAAAGCCACCCCTAGCTATGGAAGCTGTCTGAGGTTGCTGGAGCTGGCAGGCACCTGAGTGCAACTAGGGCCTGCGTTACTGGGACCTGCTGAGAGCCTAGTGTCACAGGATGTGTCTGAGCCTGGCAGGCATCAGGGTGAGTCCTGGGTTTCTGCTGTGCAAGCTGCCTGGAGCTGTGGGGGATGCTTGGAGCTGCTAGTGTAAGCAGGTGCTGGCATGAAACAGGGGGCCTGGATCCTAGAGCTGCAGGGAGCTCTGCTAAGGAAGCTGCCCAGGCCTGTGGGAATTGCTTGGGTCACTGGAGTAGGCAGATTCCAGGCTGAGGTGGGTCCTGAATACCCAGAAGCCCTCAGGGAGGTTTGCCATGAAAGTCACCCAGGGTCACTCTAACAGGTGGGCACAGGGATTAACCAGGGTCTGGATTCACAAGAACTCACAAGGAACATGGAACCAAGAATGTCACTTGAAGCCACTGGAGTCACTTCACTTCAGTTGCTGGTGCTGGGGTGAACATGTTGGGGAGGGCCTAGGTTAATGGGATCCACCTAGAGCTGTGCAACTTAACTTGGTGCTGAGGCAGGGAAGCTCTGGGGTCTACAGTAAAGTTGGGGGCTCACTGTACTGTCCTCCCAAAGTGATCATGTCTAAGGGCGGGGTTGTACAGACTTGGAAAGGGGTAATGGGGGCTTGGGTTCCTGAGAGCCC
This sequence comes from Panthera tigris, assembly GCF_018350195.1. Lineage (NCBI taxonomy): Eukaryota > Metazoa > Chordata > Mammalia > Carnivora > Felidae > Panthera > Panthera tigris. The sequence continues at coordinate 152,869,222 of NC_056663.1, forward strand.
TTTGAGACCCTGATGACATGGAGGTTGCCCAAGGCCACTAGAGTCAGCAAGCCCCTGGGTGAAAAGGGGCCTGGAATATTTGGCTCTTATGAAAGTATCTTTGTGCATAAATAGTTGTTTAGACTGTTGTTTCTGTGGGGAGACTAACACGTAGTAATTCCTCCACCACCGTTTTGCTAATGTCACTTGCCAACACGGTCTTTCTTTTATTAATATGATAACTGTGTTTTCCAATTTGAAATTTAAAGTGTATATAATCTCTTATCCACTTTATACCTGTTTTAGGCAATGCATTAAAAATGCTCAGACAAAATGTACCTTGAGGCCAAGTTCAATGAGTACTCTTAGCTAAAATATTTCCTATATATTTATGAAAATGATTTTAAATGAAAATAAAAAGGTTTTGCATTACAGTGAGGTCACAAAATATTATCTCAGAATAACACCTTAAAATATAATACTCTAAAAGAAAGTATGGATATATCTTTGAATTTTAAGATAGATTCTTCATAGATATTTGGTTTGTTCATTTGGTTATTTGGTTGATGATGATTTGTTTATAATTTATACATTTTAAGTCAGTTAATACAGTAAGATTTAAAAAAATGAATTTGATTCCCATTCACCTCTACTGGCTATTATATAAAATTCTATATATAATCTCAATATCTTATATAAATATATATACATTTACATACATATTACTGTAAGATATTTATATATATTTTAGCTATATGAGATACTGAGAATAGATTTAGAAATTCATATCACTTCCATTACATATATAACAGAAATGACATTTTGAAAATAAATAGAAATAATCACTTACTGATAATATTCAGAACATGAATGATATTAATCTTTGCTAAAGATTTTAGTTTACCAAAATTCAACATTTAAGTTTGACACAATTTAATTTGAATTACTAATTGATATTAGCTGATTTTTCCTTCCCTTTTGATCAAAGAAAATTTTTGCACATCTCTATGTGGATACTTTTTCAAAGCATATAGAATTTAATTTAAAAGTTTTGAATTAAATTAACGAAGTAAAATTTTTATACAACATATATTCTGAATATGCTATAAACTAGAGTAACTTTCACTTAATTTTGAAATTAATTCCCACATCGCTCTTTTTGTGCTTCTTTGCTAGTGAAAAGAATTACTTTCAAAATGTGTGACTATTAACACAACCACTGTAAAAGTCTTTACATAAGGTGAACAAAAACTATCTAAAACACACAAAATTAAAAAAAGATCTTGTTGTATCAAATACAACATCCAATCTCAGAGATTATGTAAAGTGAGAGAAACGAAAAACAACAAAACATTTTCAAATCTAACCAGAGAATTTAATTACTTTATTAAAGAAAAAAAAGTAACAGTACTAATTTGCAACTTACAAACCTACACTCAGTCCACAAATTGCCAAGAAATTATCAAACTACAACTTGCATTCATGATATTTTCATCATAAGACTGCTCTCACTATAAATAGTTGTTCCATATACTTTTTTTTTTAATTTTCAAAGAGTGAAGATATTCCATTTCAAGTTTCAGCTGTCTTTCCTGAGAATGACCTTAGTTTTCCTCATTCTAAATTAATGCATAAATAAATGTGAATTACTTTTGGAAAGCAATATAGATATACAAAACATTTAAAAAACATCAATGTAAGTAGTTTTGTTCTTTGTTTTAAAATCCATTTGTAAAGTAATTTATTGCATATCCTTCCTTTTCAGAAAATGTAAATTGATACTTCATTTGGAAATTATTCTTAACTATGTAGAGTAATGCCTCAAAGTAATATTGGTAGTGGTTTATTTAAAAAATACATCATCTATGTCTATGTGTAAATGATCTCCTAATTCATTCAAAACAGATTTGACATTCTATATTTTTTCTAAAACTATTTATTATAAGTGAGCTTATTATAATGCATAGTTCATTTTAAAATTATAAAGAAGTGTAAATATTAATAAATATCCATCCCTCCTTGGAAATTGTGACCTTGAATTTGATGGCTGATTATCACATAATTATTTTCCTTCTTTTACGATATCACATAATATTATGGATTTTGAAATATGTAGTATAAGTAATGTTTTCCTCTCCCTGTATCTTATTTTAAGAGTTATTACTTATAACGTTCCATTTAACTTCATGTAAATTCAAACTCACTAGTTGTAAATGTTTACCTATAAAGTAAGACCAACTTATTTCTCCCAAAGAAGTTGAAGACAAAGAAATTCTTTTTGTACACATCGAATAATTTACTTTTAGACCTTGACATTAAGACATAATGTGTATTTATTTATTTATTTAACTACTTATTTATTTATTTTTGGCTAGATAGGAATAGCTGGAATTATTTCTGGATAGTAAACTCAAAGTACATACTTTTTTTCTCTTGCTAGCATCAAGAAAACCAATGAAATTGTTGGTTTTAAATATACTAATGGGATCATAATTAAATTCTTCTTTGAGTAGGTGTTGGTATATGGAAATTACTTATTAATTCAAGTACTTTACTAACATGACTTTCAATGTTTCAAATAATATATACTAGGGTTATAAGAATTCTTAGAAACCATCTAATACATTTGTTTTCTTAAAGAGAACATCTATATTGTTCCTTAAGAAATTCGGTTTGAGTCTTCACTTACATCAGTCAAGAGCAGCTCATTCTTTTCTAAGGAAGATTATCCCCAAAGATGAGACACTTCTCCCTTGAACAGTTACTCTCCACGGTTAAACATTTTAATCTTTTTCCATTTATATTGAATGAGTTGGTATCATGACATCTTATTTTATAGAGCATCATGCTAAATATCTGGAGTCCTCTTACTCTCCTTTTTTAAAGTGAACTTTTCCAACTGTTTAATTTTTTTCATGATGAGATTTTCATTGCTCTTCTTAAAATAAACTTTACGATGTCAATGTCCCTCTTAAAATTTGAAGTACGTAATTCAAAGACAAATCCTGCTGTGATTTGATGGCCCATGTAGTCCTGCAGCCTAAAATTATAATAGCTCCTTCGTTAAAAAGAAGCCAAAATACCCCTTTTCATCTTTTCATAAAATGGATAGGGATGAACCATCTAATTTTCATTTTCTTATTTGAATTTTTGAATTACATACAAGGCTTCCTTTCTATCATTATAGAAATTGTTTTTCTGGGTTGAATATATAATTTCATTCTTTAAGGAATACCAACCAATAAAAAAGATCAGTCCCTACAAGTTTTAGCATACTCCCTTCGACGAAGAGAATATGAAAGCAAACAATGGTAATTAAAACGTATGCTTTACTAAGGGAATAAATAAAGTACTATGGAAACGCTGGAAAAAGAGCAACTAATCTGACCACAAATTATAATGCGTAATGTCACCCTCTCAAGGTCACACTCATCTAGAGATCTTCTGTGATACTCCTCTTCATGCACTGATGATTTGCACGCCTGGTTCACTGCACTTCTCTTCATTCGTATTCCTGATACCATTCATAGTGACTTTGGTGTCCCTTCACATGACTCTTCCCTAGCCCTGTTATCACACTTACTAAGCAATTCATTTCTCATCACCAAGTTCAGCCCATCTCAGTCACCACCTACAAAATCAGTCTCTTATCATCATTGCCTAATGCTGTCCCACTTCCCAGTAAAATCTACACTCCTTTTTTCTGCAACAAGAAAATCATATTCTTGTTTGTTCAACTATCCCCACTATATTAAATGTCCATATCTTAGAAGAGATGTCTTTAATTTTATGCAAATCTATACTAATAACTTCTATAATTTTGAAATGTTTTTCTCATAGATTTTCATACCTTTTGCCAAGTTTATTTCTAAATACTTTATCTGTATTGTTGCTAATGTGACTATTTTTTTCTTCAATTATGCCCTTTAAATGATTATTTCAAGTATATATGAAAGACTATTTTTGTGTGCCAATTTTATATCTTGCCAGATTCGTTAATGCTTTTTTCTTTATTTTAGTTATATCACCAAGTTTCTTGATATTTCAAATATATTATTTTAAAAGAAAAATGTTTTCATTTCTTCTTTTGTTTCTGGTGACTCTATCTTTTGCTTTTCTATTGTTCCGACTGACATATCATATATATATATATATATATATATATATATATATATATACATATATATATATTTAATAATTTTTTAATGTTCATTTATTTTTGAGAGAGAGAGTGCGAGTGGGGGAGGGACAGAAAGAAGGAGACACAGAATCCGAAGCAGGTTCCAGACTCTGAGCTGTCAGCACAGAGCCCAATGTGGGGCTCGAAATCATGAACTGCAAGATCATGACCTGAGCTGAGGTCGGATGCTTAACAGACTTAGCCACGCAGAGACTCTTCATATATATTTTTAAATGGCATTGAATCGGGACAGTACTTTTGCCTTATGTTTGATTTTAGCAGAGATGACAATGTTACTTCATCGAGTAAGAAAATGGTTTACTAAATAGCTGGATAATTTGCTGGATAACAGGTAACAGATACAAGTAGATGATAATAAGTATATAGATAGAGGTGGCAAAATCAAGAATATTTGTGGAATTCCTTCCTGTTGAGCATACTGAAGATTGCCACATGATTTTTCTCTTTATATTCAATTATGAATCATGTTACTGACTGTCCTTATATTAAATAATTCTGGCATTTTGGATTTAAACTCCACTTTATTATAATATACACCATTTTAATGGCTTTTTAGATTCTTTTTGTAAATACATTAATATTCGAATCAACAATTCAGTGTCCAACTTGCTCCATTGAAATGGTATTTCGATCATACTTATTTAAAAAAAATTTTTAATGTTTATTTATTTTTGAGAGAGACAGAGAATGCGAGTGGGTTGGGGCAGAGAAAGAGGGAGGCATAGACTCTGAAGCAGGCCTCAGGCTCCTAGCTGTCAGCACAGAGCCCAACTTGGGGCTGGAACTCACGAGCTGTCTAATCATGACCTGAGCTGAAGTCGGACCTCAACCGACTGGGTGGTGAGCCACCCAGATGCCCCTGATCACACTTATTTTTATATGCTCCAGACAAAGTACATGCGGCATTATGATCTGGCCTTCACATTTTGTTAAACTTTATCTGTGAAATCATATTGGTTTACTTCATTGTTAAAAGTGTTGATAAAATATTTTCTGTCTTTAATGGAAATTAATTAAACTTCCTTTCTTTACAAGACTTATTCCTGACAAATGACTTTTTTTTTTGGAAATTTTCCATATTATCTAGGATAACGTCAGCAAACACTTTTTTATTTTTTTCTTCTCAGTGCAGAACCTGGCCATACTCATTTCTTTGTACCTTGTCTATGGCTGCTTTCACACTAAGATGGCAGGGTTGAGGGGTACCTGGGTGGTTTGGTCCATTAAGTGCCCATTCTTGATTACAGCCCAGGTCATGATCTCACTTTCGTGGGTTCAAGCCGCACATCAGGCTCCATGCTGATAGTGCTGGGCCTGCTTGAGGTTCTTTCTCTCCCTGTCTCTGTGCTCCTCTCCTGATCTCTCTCTCTCTCTCCCTCCCTCTCTCTGTATCTCTCAGAAATAAATAATCTTTAAAAAGAGAAAATTATAAGAAAAACTAAAATGGCAGAATTAAGAGTTGAGACAGTATTTATTCACACAGCTAAAATAATACTATCTGAACCTTACCATAAAAAGTTTTCTGACCCTCCAGTTCCATCCACGTAGTTGCAAATGGCAAGATTTCATTCTTTTTGATTGACGAGTAATACTCCATTGTATATTATATACCACTTCTTTATCCATCCATCCATTGATGGACATTTGGGCTCTTTCCATACTTCGGCTATTGTTGATAGTACTTCTATAAACATGGGGGTGCATGTGTCCCTTTGAAACAGCACACCTGTATCCCTTGGATAAATGCCTAGTAGTGCAATTCCTGGGTCATAGGGTAGTTCTATTTTTAGTTTTTTGAAGTTCTATTTTTAGTTTTTTTAGTTTTAGTTTGCTTTCCCACCAACAATGCAAAAGGGATCCTCTTTCTCTGCATCCTCACCAACATCTGTTGTTGCCTGAGTTGTTAATGTTAGCCGGTGTGCAGTGATATCTCAATGTGGTTTTGATTTGTATTTCCCCGATGATGAATGATGTTGAGCATTTTTCATGGGTCAGTTGGCCATCTGGATGTGTCTATTCATGTATTTTGCCCATTTCTTCACTGGATTATTTGTTTTTTGGGTGTTGAGTTTGATAAATTCTTTATAGATTTTGGATACTAACCCTTATCTGATATGTCATTTGCAAATATCTTCCCCCATTCTGTCGGTTGTCTTTTAGTTTTGCAGATTGTTTCCTTTGACATGAAGAAGCTTTTTATTTTGATGAGGTCCCATTTTTGTTTTTGTTTCCCTTACCTCCAGAGACATGTTTAGTAAGAAGTTACTGTGGCCAAGATTTTGCTTTCTCCTTAAGGATTTTGATGGCTTCCTGTCCTACATTTAGGTCTTTCATCCATTTTGAGTTTATTTTTGTGTATGGTGTAACAAAGTGGTCCAGGTTCATTCTTCTGCATGTCGCTGTCCAATTTTCCCAGCACCACTTGCTGAAGACACTGTATTTATTCCATTGGATATTCTTTTCTGCTTGGTCAAAGATTAGTTGGCCACACGTTTGTGGGTCCATTTCTGGGTTCTCTATTCTGTTCCATTGATCCGAGAGTCTGTTCTTGTGCCAGTACCATACTGTCTTGATGATTACAGCTTTGTAGTACAGCTTGAAGTCTGGGATGGTGATACCTCCTGCTTTGGTTTCCTTTTTCAAGATCGCTTTGGCTATTTGGGGTATATTCTGGTTCCATACAAATTTTAGGATTATTTGTTCTAGCTCTGTGAAGAATGCTGGTGTTACTTTGATAGGGTTGCATTGAATTTGTAAATTGCTTTGGGTAGTATCGACATTTTAACAATATTTGTTCTTCCTATCCAGGAGCATGGAATCTTTCTCCATTTTTTTGTGTCTTCTTCAATTTCTTTCTCCAGCTTTCTATCGTTTTCAGTGTATAATTTTTCACCTCTTTGGTTAGATTTATTTCTAGGTATTTTATGGTTTTTTGTTCAACAGTAAATGGGATCGATTCCTTGATTTCTCTTTCTGTCACTTCATTGTTGGTGTATAGGAATGCAACTGATTTCTGTGCATTGATTTTATATCCTGCAACTTTGCTGAATTCATGAATCAATTCTAGCAGTTTTTGGTGGAATCTTTTGTGTTTTCCATATAGAGTATCATGTCATCTCTGAAGAGTGAAAGTTTGACCTCCTCCTGGCCAATTTGGATGTCTTTTATTTCTTTGTGTTGTCTGATTGCAGAGGCTAAGACTTCCAATACTATGTGGAATAACAGTGGCGAGAGTGGACATCCCTGTCTTGTTCCTGACCTTAGGGGGAAAGCTCTCAGTTTTTCCCCATTGAGGATGATATTAGTGTTGGGTCATTCATATATGGCTTTTATAATCTTGAGGTATGATCCTTCTATCCCTACTTTCTTGAGGGTTTTTATCAAGAAAGAATGCTGTATTTTGTCAAATGCTTTATCTGCATCTATTGGGAGGATCATATGGTTCTTGTCCTTTCTTTTATTGATGTGATGAATCACGTTAATTGTTTTGTGGATATTGAACCAGCCCTGCATCCCAGGTATAAATCCCACTCTGTTGTGGCGAATAATTTCTTTAATGTATTGTTGGATCCAGTTGGCTAATATCTTTTTGAGATTTTTGTATCCATGTTCATCAGGGATATTGGTCTATAGTTCTCCTTTTTAGTGGGTCTCTGTCTGGTTTTGGAATCAAGGTAATACTGGCTTCACAGAAAGAGTTTGGAAATTTTCCTTCCATTTCTATTTTTTGGAACAGCTTCAAGAGAATTGGTGTTAACTCTTCCTTAAATGTTTGGTAGAATTCCCCTGGAAATCCTGGAATCCCCTCTTTCCCCTGGAAGTCCATCTGGCCCTGGACTCTTGTTTTTTGGCAGATTTTTGATTACTAAGTAGATTTCCTTACTGGTTATGGGTCTGTTCAAATTTTCTATTTCTTCATGTTTCAGTTTTGGTAGTGTATATGTTTCTAGGAATTTGTCCATTTCTTCCAGATTGCCCATTTTATTGGCATATAATTGCTCATTGTATTCTCTTATTGTTTTTATTTCTATTGTGTTGGTTGTGATCTCCCCTCTTTCATTCTTGATTTTATTTATTTGGGTCCTTTCCTTTTTCTTTTTGATCAGACTGGCTAGTGGTTTATCAATTTTGTTAATTCTTTCAAAGAACCAGCTTCTGGTTTCATATCTGTTCTACTGTTTTGTTTTGTTTTGTTTTTGGTTTTTGGTTTCGATAGCATTAATTTCTGCTCTAATCTTTATTATTTCTGGTCTTCTGCTGGTTATGGGTTTTATTTGCTGTTCTTTTTCCAGCTCCTTAAAAATGTAAGGCTAGGTTGTGTATTTGAGATCTTTCTTCCTTCTTTAGGAAGGCCTGGATTGCTGTACACTTTCCTCTTATGACCTCCTTTGCTGCGTCCCAGAGGTTTTGGGTTGTGGTGTTATCATTTTCATTGATTTCCATATGCTTTTTAATTTCCTCTTTAACTGCTAGGTTAACTCATTCATTCTTTAGTAGGATGTTCTTCAGTCTCCAAGTATTTGTTACCTTTCCAAATTTTCTCTTGTGGTTGATTTTGAGTTTCATAGCATTGTGGTCTGAAAACATGCATGGTATGATCTTGATCTTTTTGTACTTACTTAGGGCTGATTTGTGTTCCAGTATATGGTGTATTCTGGAGAACGCTCCATGTGCACTGGAGAAGAATGTATATTCTGCTGCTTTAGAATGAAATGTTTTGAATATATATGTTAAGTCCATCTGGTCCAGTGTGTCATTCAAAGCCATTGTTTCCTTGATGATTTTTTGATTAGATTATATGTCTATTGCTGTGAGTGGGGTGTTGAAATCTTCTATTATGCTATTACTGTCAATGAGTTTCTTTATATTTGTGATTAATTGATCTATATATTGGGATGCTCTCACATTTGGCGCATAAATGTTTACAATTGTTAGTTCTTCTTGGTGGATAGACCCCTTGATTGTGATATAATGCCCTTCTGCATCTCTTGATACAGTCTTTATTTTAAAGTCTAGATTGTCTTATATAAGTATGGCTACTCTGGCTTTCTTTTGGTGACCATTAGCATGATAGATGGTTCTCCATTCCCTTATTTTCAATCTGAAGGTGTCTTTAGGTCTAAAGTGGGTCTATTGTAAACAGCATATAGATGGATCTTGTTTTCTTATCCATTTTGTTACCCTATGTCTTTTGATTGAAGAATTGAGTCCATTGACGTTTACAGTGAGTACGGAAAGATATGGATTTATTGCCATTATGATGCTTGTAGAGTTGGAGTTTCTGGCGGTGTTCTCTGGTTCTTTCTAATCTTTGTGGTTTTTGGTATTTATACATATATATATTTTTTTTTCATCTTTTCTCCCCTCAGAGAGTCCCCCTTATAATTTCTTGCAGGGCTGGTTTAGTGGTCACAAACTCCTTTAATTTTTGTTTGTCTGGAAACTTTTTATCTCTCCTTCTATTTTGAATGACAGCCTTGCTGTATAAAGAATTCTTGGCTGCATATTTTTCTGATTCAGCACACTGAATATATCCCGCCACTCGTTTCTGGCCTGTCAAGTTTCTGTGGATAAGTCTGCTGCAAACCTGATCTGTCTTCCCTTGTATGTTAGGGACTATTTTTCCTCTGCTGCTTTCATGATTCTCTCCTTGCATGAGTATTTTGTGAATTTGACTATGATATGCTTTGTTGATGGTTGGTTTTTGTTGAATCTAATGGGGGTCCTGGATTTTGGTGTCTGTGTCTTTCCCCGGATTAGGCAAGTTTTCTGCTATGATTTGCTCACATAACCCTTCTACCCCTATTTCTCTCTTTTCCTCTTCTGGGACCCCTATGATTCTGATGTTGTTCCTTTTTAATGAGTCACTGGCTTCTCTAATTCTTAAATCATGCTCTTTTGCCTTAATCTCCCTCTTGTTTTCTGCTTCGTTATTCTCTATAAGTTTGTCCTCTATATCGCTGATTCTCTGTTCTGCCTCATTGATCCTTGCCGCTGCTGCATCCATCTGCGATTGCAGCTCAGTTATAGCATTTTTAATTTTGTTCTGGCTATTTTTTACTTCTTTTATCTCTGCAGAAAGGGATTCTAATCTATTTTCAACTCCAGCTAGTATTCTTATTATCGTGATTCTAAATTCTGGTTCAGACATCTTGCTTATATTTGTGTTGGTTAAATCCCTGGCTGTCATTTCTTCATGCTCTTTCTTTTGGGGTGAATTCCTTCATTTTGTGATTTTGAAGGGAGAAAAGGAATTAATGAGGTAGAAAAATTGAAATTAAAAAGAAAATTAAAATTAAAAAACTATTAAAATTAAAAATTAAAAACACACACAGAAATCAAATAGATGATGCTAGATCCTAGGTGTGTTTTGGTCTGGGTGTTTAAAGTGGTTTGACAGATTAGAGAAAAAAAAGGGGGGGGGGAAGGAAATCATTTGAGAATTTGAAAAAATCAATACACTGAAGTAGACTAAAATGAGATGACAGGGGTAAAATAGAATTTGAAAAAATATACACACAAATAAAGAAAATAGTATAAAAAATTTAAAGAAAAATATTTTTAATAAAAATTAAAAATAAATATGAATTTTTCTTTTTCTGTTTTCAAGAAAAAAGAAAAGAAATGAAAAAGATAAAAAAGATTAAAAAAAGAAAAAAGGAAATCGTTTGAAAATTTGAAAAAGTGAATACACTGTAGTGGACTAAATGAAATGATGGAAGTAAAATAGAGTTTGAAAAAATTTACATAAAAACAAAAAATAGAGTAAAAAATTAAATAAAAATATTTTTAATAGAAATTGAAAGTAAAAATGAAGTTTTTCTCTTTCTGCATTCAAGAAAAAGAAGAGAAACAAAAGAGAAAAAATAAAAAGAAAGAAAAAAAATAAAAAGGAAATTGTTTGAAAATTTGAAAAGGTGAATACACTGAAGTAGACTAAAATAAAATGATGGAAGTAAAATAGAATTTGAAAAAATTTACACCAAAGTAAAAATATAACAATAATTAAATAAAAATATTTTAATAAAAACTGAAAATAAAAATGAACTTTTCCTTTCTGTATTCAAGAAAAAGAAAAGAAGTGTAAAAGAGAAAAAGAAAAAAAAGAAAGAAAATTGAATAGATGAACCTGCTAGCAGATTGAAGTAGGACTGAAGTTACTTCGTTTTCCCCTAGAAGTCAGTCTATGTAGTGCTTTATAGTCCATAAACTAAGCTGGTGGTGAGATGTGTTCTTGAAGAATGAAGTTGGCCCAGTTGGGCCGGGCTCACTGTAACAGCTCCGCTCTCCACTAGATGGCGCTGCTAGCCTACTGGGGTGGATTGTTGCAGTGTTCATAGGTGCATATGCGCATGTGCGGGATCCGTGAAAACGGAACACTCAGTCTGTTCTCCCAGATCAACAATGGCCCATCAGTTCTCTGTCTTCTGGTTTCATCCACTCCCCGCTTTTTCACTATCCGTGACCAGGCCCAGGCAGTACCTCTCTCCCAAGTTTTGTCTCAGATGCGGCTGTTTTCCCTGGCCCCTTACTTCCGAAGGACTGCGGCTTTGACCCGTTCCGCTCCTCTGTAGGAGAGTCTTACAGAGCAATGGCCGAATGAGCAATGGCCGAGTGTCAGCTGCACCCAGGAACGCCTGCTGGACCCTGCTACTGCCGGTGCCCCGAGACTGCGGCCAGGTGCCGGCCCGCCCCAGAAAAAGTTCACAAGATAGTGTAGCGGCAGCATTTCGGGGATTATGGAAAATCACAACACATATCTGGCACCAGGCTTCACTCTTAATGACCTCGTTCCAGCACCAGCAAATGTGGCGGTTTTCCGGGGTCTGCTGGGACCAGGTGGCTTCAACAGTCTCTACCAAATGTCCTTGCAGCAGTGGAACTGCTTTTCCCCATGTGCCCCGAGGACCTCCCGGACCCACTCTGTTCCTGGGGATTCGCCCTTCCCACCAGAGCACCGCCAGGTATGGAGCTGCAGAGTTGCAGCCTTTGTGCTCCCCTTGTTTACAGTCTTAATGGAATTTAAACCCTCTCCTTTCTCCTTTCTCCCTTTTTCGTTTAGTCCCTGCGGGTGTTTCCGATTTTCCACTTTCTCTTCAGCTGCTTTTGGGGAGGGGTGCTTTTCCTGTATTCTCCCTCGCTCCCCAGTCTCCATCCTCTCTCCGCCCGCAAAAGCGGTTCCCTACCCTCAGCGGCTTCTCGCTTCCCAAATTCACTTCTCTGCGCCCGTACCTGCTGAATTCTTTGGTTCAGGTTGTGCAGATTGTTGTGTTAATCCTCCAATCAGTTTTCTAGGTGTGTAGGATGGTTTAGTGTTGGTCTGGCTGCATTTCATGGACATAAGACACACCTGTATCTAAAAGTATCTTACCTAGTGGTTTATATGTTTATATGCTCATAGTGACATACTTACTGGCTATTTTGTCCATGGCTATATTCTGAAGACCTTGAACTCTTTCCAGAACACATTAAGACCTTGATTTTTCTTTTTTTATTTAAAAGAAATTTAATGTTTATGTATTTTTAAAAGACAGTGAGCACATGTGAGTGGAGGAGGGGCAGGGAGAGAGGGAGATAGCATCCAAAGCAGGCTCCAGGCGCTAAGCTGTCAGCACAGAGCCCAACGCAGGTCTCAAACTCACAAACCATGAGATCATGAGCTGAGCGGAAGTTGGACATTTAACCAATGGAGTCACTCAGCACCCCTAAGCCCTTGATTTTTCTTGACAAAGGAATACATGAGATTAAGTGGGAATACAGTCTAAAAGGAACAAAGTATTAAACAATTACTTTGACATCCTTTAAGAGACTATTATTATGTTAATATAATAATTCATATAATTATTTCTTAATAATATAAATTTAGTAGTGTCCTAAACTCAACACTATACTGAGGAAATATAAAAAAGATGGTTAATATTTTTCTGATTATTATTCTTAATCTAATACTTTAGCAGACACTGTCCTCCACCAACATCTTGCCTCTTGAGTTTTAGAACCCCTTGAGTTTTGAGTGGGTACATGTCTGCATAACTAGAGAATAGATTTCTCACCATATCTAGGAGATACCTGTCACCATATGGACAAATGTTTGCCAAAGGAGTATGAGTGGAAGTCATGTGTGTTACCTTTATTTCTCAACTTAAAGGACGTGGAGACAAACTTACTTTCTTTCAACTTTAAATCTGGATTTAGGTACAGATACTATGGTGAGAAATGGAGTAGCCATTAACCATCTTGTATCTAGATGAATGATGAAGCCACCATGTGCTGTGACAGAGAAATAACATTAAAAATTATTACGCTTCTAACATTGTAAAGGGGTTTTATCAGAATTGTTTATCAGAGCAGTAACTCAAAATAAAAAAAAAAATCTTAAGTGCTCTTTAAGTCATCTCATTACAGACTACAGCCTATACCCTAACTAGATATATACGTACTATGTACTTGTTTCACTTCCGCCATCCATGTTCTATTCTATACCAGAGCTATTCCACAGAAATTTCTGCAGTAAAGGAAATGTTCTGTATCAGTGCTGTCCAATATGGCATTTACTAGGCCTTCTGTAGCTATTGAGCATTTCAGATGTGGGCAGTGCAATTGAGATATTGAATTTTCATATTATTTTAATTAATTTACATTTAAATTTAATAAGCCAAATGTGGCTACCAACTACCATATTGGATAGCTTAGTTTTATACCTTGCAATTTCTATACCTCTTTGATAACCTCAATTTCAACATGCTACCTTCAGTCATGCTATTTTTCACTTTCTAAGAGCCTTTTGTAAAACACTAATGTCATGAGAGTCAAAATATGAATGAAGAGGAATGATTCCAGAATTACAAACTAATAATGATTGGATCCTTGCTTGAATCTTCAACTAAAAACAAATTTGTTATAAAGGATATTATAAAATATGCATTACTTAGGTAATTGGAGATATTTAAATATAGACTCTATTACACAATAACATTTTATCATGATTAAATTTCTTGAGTGTGATAATTTTATTGTGATTGTGTAGAAGCACGTATTCCTAGTATATAAAAGATTTAAAGCCAATAAACAAAGAAGTAGCATTTTAAAGTGCTAAAAGAAGAAAAGCTATTCCTAGAGTTCTATGTATAACAAAATTATCCTTCAAAAGTGAAGGCAGTGTTCACTTTTCACTCTGGGATGTAGAGAGATGGAAGGAGCTTCTCTTCTTCCTTTCAACAAGAAATCCACAGTTCATTTCAGATTTCTGGCTTTTCCCCCTGAACTCATCATAGAATTGAGGTTGGAGAGAGCAAAAAACTGATCTAAAATCTAGGTAGACACAGTATCTTCTGGGAGAAAGGAGATTGGAACCCATGTCTGTCTGGGGTAGTAACCACAACAGGATTCCATAAGAAGAGTTCAGCTACAAAGGCAGACAAGCTAGAAAAGCCTGCTGGGGCACTGAGATAGTGTGAGATCCCTGGAGATGCAGAATCGGGGAGTCTGAACACCCTTTGTCATGAATGCACCAAGTAGACAAATAAAAGATCACAAGCAGCCTCAATAAGAGTCCATTTTGGTGCAGACATGGGCCAGCAACATTGACAAGAATCTCTATACCCATGCTGTTTAGCAGGGTTTTGTAGTGAAGGAATGTCCCTCTTTCTCTACTATACAACAAAACTTTAATTGTGGGGGAACTGGCAACACTGTTGGCCTTAAGATATTGGTGAATGCTCATTACAGCAGGAAAAGGCAGACTGAACTCAAGTCAGGAAGGAAATACAAGACTGAGAAGGGAGAACCATCCTGAAGGCAGGGAAGGGGCAGGAGAAGAAGGAAGACTACACTGTCTAGACTGTGGAATCAGTGCTATCCAAAGGCTGAGACTTAACCATAACCCCAGCAGACCAAACCCCAGCATCACCCCTGGTCCAACCAAACCCCTCAGCCAAGGTATAAGCTTCAAATAGCGAGTGTTGGGAGCGGGACGGGGGGTGGGGGTGGGGGGAGGGCAAGAGTTTGCAAAGATGCACTCTATGAGGAATAGCACAAAGAAAAACTTAAATAACTTACTCAAGAAAGCATGCTCTAGTGAATTACCTTCTACCCTAGACACAGACAATCTCTATAGGAATGTGAAAGCTAAGGGGCAGTAAGAATAAATGTAGATTCAACAAGTTACAAATTCAGTCCAACTGCTAACTTGACTAATCCAATTCCCTACATGAAAATCATAGCAAAACAAAAGCTGTGCCCATTTTCAGGCAAAGAAACGAACAAACAAAACCCCTAAATATCTATTGCCCTATACAAAACTTACATGTTTCAGTAAAGTGAGTTGCTGATAATCAGTGAGATTAAGGGACCACTGATAGAAAAAAAAAAAGAGCATATATAATACATACTACAAACTAAGAGACATCACAACGAAGCTATTTTATACAAGAGTTTCATCTTAGTCATCTAGAAAATATTAACACTTCTGGGGAAAAATTAACAACCTGGTCAATGATAGAAATTTGGAGGGGGAACTTGTTTTATGTATATTGAAATTAAGATAAGGAATTCACGTGAGTGACTTCTGAAGAGATGGGAATGAAATGCAAGCTGAGATGACAAGGCTTCACTTTGTGAAATCGTGAATTCTGACGCCCCAGGTATTTGACTCGGTTTCAACCTAATTTCCACCACATAAAAACTACAGACATTTTATTTTGCACAGGCACAAATTCCAGAACTTGCCTTGAGATTGGAAAAAAAATCTGACATTTCTTGTATTTTTTTAAGTGAATTGCATATACTCTTGACTTTGAATTGTTTTTCCATCCACAAGTGGGTGATAGGGTGCACCATCCAACTTTCTGCCCTGTTAGAGGGGTTTTCCTTCACAGTTATCTTAATGGGCCATTTCTAAATGGGGCTGTAATGCAGCTGCAATCCTTTTTTTTTCTTTTTTCTTTTTTTAATTTTGCTCATTCTTAGTGAACCTATCTGTTAAAAAAGTTTACGTTTTTCCTTCTCTGTATCTCTATATGCTGGTCATAAGGACATTTATATTATCATAGATCTGAGCTGGCTGACAGACAGGTGCCAATACAATTGCAGGAGAATGAGATAGGGTTCTAGGCCACCTTGCAACTTAAATTTGAGCCACCAGCAGCCTTTTGTGTCATCTAGCATATGGGTCAAATATATAACCTTAACTGTGGAACATCTTCTCTCCAGAACCCAAAAAAGCCTAATAGGTATTATAATTAGTCCTTAGTGCTGAAAAACATCAGATGGAGTAATTCATCTTTTATATTTTAGTAATGTCTCTCTAATCTGAGAACACCAGCCCCCTAAAACCACTGATGTGGTGGGCCCTTTCTACTCTTTCAAAGGCATTTGCATCACCAAGGCCTCCATTGTATTGTTGCTTTGTGATTATATCATCTAATTAAGATGACAACATTGATATAATGCAACAAGGTGATATACAAGGTGATATGCCACAGATTGTCTCTGATGCCAATTCCCTTTGAATTATATACTACATCGGAGGCCAGTGGCAAGTTAACATAGCACTGGAGCAAGACTATAAATATACTCGATTGTCCAATGTGTCCATTGCAAACTGTATGATTCACTTTCCTGATGAGAATGGATAATAATTTCTTTTACAGATTAATAAATGTATCTTACGTACCTGAGGCCATGGTAATGTGGGTCAGCAAAGACAGTACAATTGCACAGAAACTGCAATGGGAAACAATTGTTTTTGTGGTAGTTTGCTGAAGTCCTTCAGGATCAGGTGTTTTCAGGAACAGACTGGTGAATTAAATGGAGAATATACTAGTATATACTGCCAATCCTGCATCCTTTATTTTCTTCTCTTATAATTTAATCCACTGCCTTCTTCTCATCTTTTCTGCCTTATGATACAGGAGGTTTGAGTCTTTCTATATTTTACAGGATATGTTCTGGCTTTCAAACTTAACTTTTAATGGATGATCAATTATCTTCAGTTTTGATGTTTTCCCCAAAGTATTGATTTCCTAAGCATCTGATGCCATATAATTCTCATATCTCACTTATTTTTCAAATGCCTGATATGTTTTACCTTCAGGGAAATTCTTTCCCACTGGTATATTTTCCAGGTCACCTGTAGTACAAGTTTAACAAACACACCATGATTTTGTGTTCTACCTATCATCACTGATGAAGACCTTACTACCAGTTAGACATTGGGTAAACCAGCTACAAATCACATTTTAATTTTTTAACATTTATTTATTTTTGAGTGAGAGAGAGAGAGCGTGAGTGGGGAAGGGGCAGAGAGACAGGGAGACACAGAATTGAAGCAGCCTCCAGGCTCTGAGCTGTCAGCCAGAGCCTGACCTAGGGCTTGAACTCGTGAACCTCGAGATCATGACCTGAGCTGAAGTTGGACACTTAACCAACTGAGCACCCAGGCGCCCCAACAAATCACATTTTAGAAACTGTTTTCTAACTGCTTTCTTTTGACCTTGTACTGATAGTTACAGACCTGGTTTCTCTTGAAGAAAACTTTGAGATGTAGATTTCTGTTCAGTAAATTTACTAGAGAGATTTGGGGTCAAATTCATTAAGGGAGTAAAACAATAGAGTCTGGCAGAGTAAGGTGAACTACAATGCAGTTGCAAAAAGATCTCAGCTTATATGATGGAGAGCTCTGGAGATGCAATAGCCCTTCTAATTTGGGTGAGGGGCCATGCCAATGACACCCACATCAACAAATCATTGGACATTTCTAGAAGGGCACATGAAATTAGGGGAGATGGCCTCTTCAACCAAAGGAAATCCTCATCAAGGGACTCAGTTGAGAACTATCAGCCATCAATATTCCAAACAGCTGGGGAATGAGTACCTCAATCCTGGAAGAGGGGGATCTGGGTACCTCATCTATGAGACATTAAACAAGGTGGCATCCGGGGCGCCTGGGTGGCTCCGTCGGTTAAGCGTCCGACTTCGGCTCAGGTCATGATCTCACGGTCTGTGAGTTCGAGCCCCGTGTTGGGCTCTGTGCTGACGGCTTGGAGCCTGCTTCAGATTCTGTGTCTCCCTCTCTCTCTGCCCCTCCCCCATTCATGCTCTGTCTCGCTCTGTCTCAAAAATAAATAAACATTTAAAAAAAAAAATAAACAAGGTGGCATCCTACCTACTTTGTATTGTTGCAGGAATTCTCAGAGGTTATCGCAGAAAGTAAAGATTTATTGAGGCAGGAGACACAAGGTTGTTCATTACACTTGATCCAACTCGTATCATTCATATATTTTAAAAGAAGTGATGAAGTTTGATGGTGAATACATAAGAAGTGGAAGGATGATTGGTTTTACAAGGTTTAGATTGCAATGTAAGGTGTAAAATAGAGGCCTGTGTTTTATTATATTATTTCCCTGCAGTGTTTTTTATGTTTTTATGTCAGTAATTGATAACATGGTTTCAGCACAGAGAATACATATATATTATATATACATAATACTATAATTTTATATATAATTTTTTAATAATTTACCTAATCTTTTTTTTTTTTTTTAATTTTTTTTAACGTTTATTTATTTTTGGGACAGAGAGAGACAGAGCATGAATGGGGGAGGGGCAGAGAGAGAGGGAGACACAGAATCAGAAGCAGGCTCCAGGCTCTGAGCCATCGGCCCAGAGCCCGACGCGGGGCTCGAACTCACGAACCGCGAGATCGTGACCTGAGCCGAAGTCGGACGCTCAACCGACTGAGCCACCCAGGCGCCCCTAATTTACCTAATCTTTAGCATCAGTCACAACTTTTTAATTTCCATCCACTGTTTCTCCTATTCACCTGCATACATTCAACCATTTACCCTTACTTTTTATGCACTTGAGCAATTGGATATTATCAGCAAAAAATCAAAGAACAGAAAAAAACTGGCTTCATTTAAATTTTAAGATCTTAAATATAAATATCCACTATCATCGACATGAAATTCTCCCACTTAACTATCCCCCTCCCCAGGAATAAATATTCTATTCTTTTTCTTTAGATCTCTCTCTTCTATTAAGAAACAAGAAGCCATTACATGTGAAATCTCTAATATTTCTACTGCTAACTCTATAGCCTCCTGCATATATCTGCTCTTTCACTTTTTTTTTTAAAGTCTCAAGTATCTGTGTTCCTGTGTATAACAGGGCATTTCTTAGATATTTGCTTTCAATTCCAACCCCTCTCACCTGCTCAAAGGCATTCTCTTGTGCTATAATATTTCTGTTACATGTCATTAATCTCATCTTTTCTACTAGATTTTCCTCTCTGAATACAAATATTTTACACTTTTTAATGACAGATAAAGAGAATGAGAGTAAGAAGAGAGAAAACAAAGAAAGAAGAAATGCAATGTTACTTTCATTTCACAGGACTATATTTATTTATTTTTAATTTCTCACACTTGTTTTCATGTCTTCATCTACTCTTTAGATCCCGACCAGTCTGATCTAGTTTTTGCTTCTGAACTGATCTGACCAGTTTCTGCTTCTCTGCCTCTACTGAAATCATTCCTGCTAAATCAACAACCATTTCTGTACTAGCAAAAAACACGGTTCTTCAAAGTCTCCACAGCATTTGTCAGAGTTGAAAAATGTTCTTGAAACAATCTCTTGCCTTACCTACTAACTAATGAAAGTTTCGTGTTTTAGACTATTTTTGTTGAAATACAGATGGGAACCTTATGTGGCTGTTGGTACTAGTATAGAGAATATTTGCTGTCATTTAGAGGAAATCCGAGATAAAGCAATGCAAACCTATTTTTGGATTTAATTCAATCAAGCGTTCATGAAGAAAATGCTTTGTGCTGGGCACCGTTTTTAGTTGCTAGGTACAATGAAATGATGTGCCTCCTGTATCTGTGCTTGCAGGGTTTGCCGACTAAAAAGTTTGTATCATCTGGGGTTTAGTCAGGAGACAGAGACACAGAGTAATTTGGACAGAGGATATTTGCTATGAGGAATTTTTAATCATAACAGGAGAGTGATAATAAATGTGGAAAGAAAACTTTTAAAAATTCCTTAGGGATAAGAAGGATTACTTAAGGTTAGAGTGAAGATAAAAAGGGCACCCCCTTCTCAATGATCCAGTGCATTGCAGAAGGTGGGGTTAAAGTCCTTTAGGTGTCATATAACTTTTCTAGGCTACATGGCTGCAGCTGATCCACTGTTGTCAGCCAAGCACAGTTGTCTGGAGTACACACAAGCCAAAGCTATTGAACAGGAATGCACAGGGAGCCAGGGCACTGGGCACCTGCTTACCACAGGAGACAGCCTTCCAGGTTGTAGTTGGGCTGAGTCTAGAGGGCAGGTACTTGGAAGGACTTGGAGCTTTAGGAGCTACTCTGCAATAGGGCAGTGAAGGTCTAGGACATGTGGTTGTTGCCTTGGGAAGATCATTACCAGGTGGCCAGGACAAGGCAGACAACACAAACGAGTTCACTATCTTTGATCCAGCAGATGTATCATTCACATGTTTCAAATGACTGCACAATCCTGCCTGGTGGTACAGAGCATCACTGGAATGTTTTCACACATATGCTACTGAAAGCTGTTTAGCAGGAGTGAGAACAAATAAAACAGCAGCGCACAGGAGCCAAAAGTGATTCCCCTTCCTACTTTGAATCAACAAACTGTGATATAATCCTCCTGGCAATGGAGAAATGTTCATTATCGCAGAGCGGGAAATGAACAGAGGATTTGTACTGTGACAATAAATTGATAATGGACACACACAGAAAATAGATAATTACAGTGAATAGAAGATATTATGAGTAGTAGTTAATAAGATAGTCTTTGCAGCTACATTTATCTCAAATTTTATTCCATTCTCACTTTCTTCATTTTTCCATGTCAGGTTATGGTCGCACCATCAGCCATGTAACTGGAGCCATGTAACTTAATAGTTTTATAAATTGTAATATTTTTACACTCCAGGGATTTCTATTACTTGATTATAAGCTCAACTGCTAATTTAAAAGAATACAATTTGCTATATTATCTTACATTTTTAAGTGCTTTAAGGAGAGATTATAAATTATATTACCTGCTCTATTTCCATAATTGTATGTTTATCATAGTTTCTGTCATGGTATTTTGAATTCTGCTGTGTATACTTTTTGATGGCTCATGTTCTTCCTCTACATGATTATTCATTTTATGATTATAAATGATCCTATATTACCTAATTTTTGGAATTCTTGAGGAGATATGACCGTTACTTTATATGACTGTTGCATGAACAAATTAGCTTGTAAAATTTTACATTATTAGATTTTTTTTCTCTCAGAACTTTGAAGACATTTTCTAATGCTATCTGATAGTGATTTTTACTGTAGATTATAAATCCTAATTTGTAATCTATGTTTCTGTTTAAAGGACTCTTTAAATTTAAAACTGTATATTAATATTTAAACAGGCAGTTTATTTATTGACTGACTAGTTCAGTGTTAGGGCATGCTTGGTTTTATGCCTTGTTGGTAAAGATTTGTGGAGAGCTAATCATGGAAAGGATAGGATTTAAAAATGAAGAAAGAGGGCACCTGGGTTGCTCAGTTGGTTAAGCGTCCAATTTCAGCTCAGGTCATGATCTCTCGGTTCTTTGGTTCGAGCCCTGTGTCAGGCTCTGTGCTGACAGCTCAGAGCCTGGAGCCTGCTTCGGATTCTGTATCTCCCTGTCTCTCTCCCTGTCCCTCTGCCACTCACACTCTTGTCTCTCTGTCTCTCTGTCTCTGTCTCTCTCTCTCTCTCTCAAAAATAAATACACATTAAAAAAAAAAAAGAAGAAGAAGAAAGAGATATGAGTAGTGGGAACAAAATGTGTCATCCCTAACACCTCAATATTCTGGAGAAAAGGGAGTATGTTAGAAAAATTAATAGAAATGCTATGGCCCGTGGTTTACCTTTGTGTTTTCTGAGGCCCCTGGGAGAAAATGACCATATAGACTGCTGCCACCATAACCTGGAGAGTTACATCTCAAATGGCAAATTGTCAGACATGTTGAGCTATTCCAAGTAGCCCTTGAATCCCATGTGGAAAGGGCAAAATCAAGAATTTCCTACATGATTCAAAATACTGACAGAAAACACTTGACCTGAAAAAAAAATAAATATTACATGGGATTGGATTTAATGAAGGCTACAATGTATATCTTAGATTAGGAGACAGATGGAGGACGTAGCCAATTATTGTTGCCTTAGCAAAAGTAATAGTCAAGGTGAGGG
Source organism: Panthera tigris (assembly GCF_018350195.1). NCBI lineage: Eukaryota > Metazoa > Chordata > Mammalia > Carnivora > Felidae > Panthera > Panthera tigris. Next base: position 152,891,645 of record NC_056663.1, read on the forward strand.
CTTGATCCAAAAATTATCACAATGACTTGAATATGTCTAAATTCCCAAGGAAATTAGGATATCTAGCAAATATCAGGAATTTTTATTTATTTTCAAATTTTAATTTAATTAATTTAATGTAATTTTACTTAATTTATTTTAATTTTGCTAACTTTGACAAGTTTTTGTATTAAGGTTACACTGGTCTTTGAAAGTAAGTTAATTAGATAATTCACCATCATTTCTTTGTCTTTTTAGTATAACTATTATTTTCAAAGAGATAATCTTTTCCTTCTTTGAAATTTCTTAATGCTCCTTTGAAACTTTTTGTTCTAAATTTTGACTTCTCTATTTTGTTGGCAGTAATATTGTAACTTTGTTTATGGTGGCATTTTTTTGCATCCTTATTTTTATTAATTTTAATATTTTCAAATAAATCACCATTTAACTTTTCATTTTATTGTTCTTTTAAATTTTTTACTAAGACCTTTGCCCACAGGTAATGAACATGCAGTTCTATATCTTCCTCTTACAATATTAAAATTTTCTATATCATATAAACAAAGTGAAGTTATTTCTTGCATGCGTATGGGGGGTTCGGGATTAATAAGGGTAAACCATCAGAATCTCTGAGAATTTCACCATTTTTATTAAAAAATTTTTTAATGATTATTCATTTTTGAGATAGAGAAACACAGTGTGAATTGGGGAGGGGCAGAGAGAGAAGGAGACACAGAATCCAAAGCAGGCTCCAGGCTCTGAATTATCAGTACAGAGCGTGATGTTAGGCTTGAACTCAACAAACTGCGAGATCATGACCTGAGCTAAAATTGGATGCTTAACCGACAGCCACACAGGCACCCCAAGAGTTCACCATTTGCTATCCATGAATCACTCTGCAATTACAATGTTTTTACAAGATAAGACCATATATTTAGTGTTCATTACTCAATTATAGCCATTTTTACTACTGTAAATTTAATTACAATTAAATTATATTGGCTCTTCTTATGGCTTAACTTGGAGGAACACTTTTCATCTGAACTTAAAATTTTTTTTTTTCAACGTTTTTTTATTTATTTTTGGGACAGAGAGAGACAGAGCATGAACGGGGGAGGGGCAGAGAGAGAGGGAGACACAGAATCGGAAACAGGCTCCAGGCTCGGAGCCATCAGCCCAGAGCCTGACGTGGGGCTCGAACTCACGGACCGCGAGATCGTGACCTGGCTGAAGTCGGACACTTAACCGACTGCGCCACCCAGGCGCCCCTCATCTGAACTTTAATTGACAAACTAATACACAAAATATGGTTATGATAGCATTTTATAAATTGCATCTATATTCAATACTCTTCCATTGGCAAGACCTAGGTAAGATGATTGTTAAAATTCTAAGGAGTACTTTTGTAATGTTGTTCCCGTGTATTTGTATCTTACATAAAAAGAAATAAAAGCATATTGATTGAAGAATCACGTCACATACTTTATCACTTAGTGTTTGATCAAAGAAGTGAAAAAAAAATGAATGATAGAAAAAGTGATTTATTGATGTAGATATTGACATGGCTTGAGTGATTTATTGTAAGGATTAGAACTTTAGCAATTTTAGGAGCTGTTGGAAAAAATCCATGTAAGTTTCATCTGCAACTAATATGAGACCAATATTTCCATAGGTCAGAGTAGCTGGCAGTCAGGAAGAAAAGCTACACATTAGGCAAACTAGTACATATAATTCAGATTAAAATAACGTAAACTATCTGACTCTGACCAGGAGCTCAGGTAGAGTCAATTGTTTGCTTATTGATTTTACTGTTGGTTTATAGTAGACTTTCTATGCTGCATCTTATTTTTAAATTATATAATCCTCAAGTTCTTGTTATCCAATAAAGAGTATAAAGGATATGTTATTCAACTATAGATAAGTCATATGTAGATTTGGTTTTGGGGTGACATTGAGCAACAGTAAACATAAAAGTAAAACAAATTAAAATTGATATGCCTATTATCTTAAATTATCTAATATTGATTATTTTATAAATGGAACTCACTAGTTAAAATGAAAGAGGGATTGATAAATCACTCAAAGTAAGCAATGATGAAGACTATCTTTTAATTTGCCTAATTTGATGGTAGTTTTAGAACAAAGGGAAAGTATAATTGTGATTATTTTACAAATAGCTAAAGGGAACATATGACCCATTTTGGAAAACAAATTAGTGAAAACAAAGCAAAGACACAGCATGACACTTATCTCCTTAGCTCTAATAATTTTTTCTTGTATAATGAAATCCTTGACCTCACTTTTTAATGGCTTATTTTTTCTATTAACTTTGGTGAGAAAACAAAATAAGAACTTTACACAACACACTTATAAACTTGGAAATAATTACGTATAGTGACTAGATTATAATTAAGTTGTGTTACAGAGAGTATCATATGAGTATCTGTGTTTGATTGATTCTTTTTTCCTGTATCATGACACAGAGAATTGGATATTATATTTGAGCTAATTTTTCTTGTTTCATTTTTACCTCCAAATGACATGGTTGGAATGTGGTAAAATTGCAGAAGTTTGCGACCATTAGATTACTAGAGAAATATCAGAGATGAGTTATCAGAGCCTATCTTGTGATACAGGGTGTCACTACCAGAAGACAATAACTGATATGAATTTGGAGTAATGACACGGAATCTATGACTATAATGAATATTGTACTTAGGGTTTAAACACGTATTTGATAAGAATGTATTGGGTTCTTACTATGGAACACGTATGTGAAAGACATAGTCTATATTTTCGAGGAAACTATGTCTAGAAGAGACCAAAACTAAGAAAAAAGTATATCACCTATTTGCAAATACTATGAAACACTAATTACAGTATGCTTTTAATGTAAAGAGTAGACACATATAACCATGTTTTGAGTATTTGCATTAACATGGGCTTTAGGAGGTTTTCAGAAGAAGGCAGCATCTAAACTAAGATATTAATAATATGTTCATATGACTTTGTTCATATAATTATTTAAAATTAAAATGGATCATATTAGTTTTAAAATGTTTCCATACTTGAGGGACCTGGATGGCTCCCTTCGTTAGAGGTCCCACTCTTGATTTCAGCTGAGGTCATGATCTCAGGGTACCTGAGTTCAAGCCGCCTCCATCTCTCCCCCACCCCCACCCCCGCCCCGTCAACCTCTATGCTGACAGTGTGGAGCCTGCTTGGGATTCTCTCTCTCTTTCCCTCTTTCTGCCCCTCCCATGCTCTCTCTTGAACTCATGCTCTCTCTCCCTCTCTCTCTCTCTCTCTCTCTCTCATAAATAAATTAAAAAAAAAAAACAAAAAAAAAACCTTCCCATACTTAACACCTTACCTTGCTACCTTGCTGCACTTAGGATGAAAACAAACCACAATAACATGCACTATGAGGTACTTCAAGTTCTGCCACCTACCTGTATCTCCTGCCAAATCACAGGCAATACTACATACCCTTCCCTTCTCTGATTAACAGCCACCAGTTTTCTTTCATTTCCTCTGTGCCTATTGTCTTTCTATAGATGTTCAGCTCTAGGGGTATAGTTTTGTATACTCTGCTCTTTGTTCCTGGAGTTCGCACTCTCAACAGTATTTCCTGGCACCTGTGTTACCTTACTTCCCCTTAGAGAATGCTAATAAGAAATATCAAATTCTTCAGCATCATATATCCTTGGGGTTCAGTGTGCAGGTTGGTGCCACCATCAAATACTTGATATATGCATTTTTTGTGATACTTATCATATCCTCATTTATTTTAAAAAATTATCTCCATCAGGAAAGAGATGAAATTTGAAGGTTGGTAGTGAATTTTAAAGACTTTAATCAAGTCATACTTCAAACTGCAGCTGTTGTTGCAGATGTGGTTCTTGTTGGAATAAATCAGTATGGTGGTCACATCAGGGGAAGCTTTTGCTCCATTGCTTGCAGAGAAAATATTTTTAAATGGTGCTTTTGCCTAGAAAACATAATATTGCCCTGATATGCAAATAACATTAATATCATATCAACACTAATCCTCTTGTTCAGCACTCCAATTTAATAACACCAACTTTGGGAAGTTCCCAATCTCACAGGACATCACACAGATTCACTTTATTGAGGAAATCCTTTTTATAAAACCTGCAGTTACCTTGGATGCCTTGCATAGAAAGAAACTTAATGAAGAATGGGGGATTACTAGGATCAGTATGCATATTGTTTTAGTTTATTTATTTATTTTGAGACAGAATGAGAGAGGATGTGTGCGAGTGGGGGAGGGCACAGAATGAGGAAGAAAGAGAGAATCCCAAGCAGTCTTCGTGCTGTCAGCCTGCAGCCTGATATGGGGCTCCATTCCCCAAACCATGAGATCATGACCTGAGCCAAAATCAAAAGTTGGATGCTTTATACCAACTGAGCCACCCAGGCACCCAGGATCAATATGCATCTTATTTAAATTTCTGATGATCCACTTGGATATATGTTGATAGAACACTAAAAATGTAGAAAGAAGTCCCATTATTAGAGGCTTATGCCAAAGTAACAATAGCATTGGACAAGGTTAAGAAAGACATTGCTCAGGGTGATTGCAATGAGAGGTCAAATTCAATCTGATCTCAGCTCTGCTGAAACAAAAATCAGGAGGACTTTTAAGAGACAAGATGACCTAGCGGAAAAGTATGGAGGTCACTGCAGGGAGGATGGTCAATGGAATGTGTTGAGCACATTGAGTTATTCCAGAGTTTGCAAATGCTATTCTCTGTGATTAGGCCATCTGTGTTTTGAACTGACCTCTACTGAAGGTATTCTCCTTTCCTACCACAGAAGCTTGTAGATGATTACATTTCAAAGGGATAGCTCTCAAGTTCTTGAGAAATACATTCCTGGGTTGTAAAACTGGTGAAATCTTTTAAAAGTATTTAAATCTTGGGGCACCTGGGTGGCTCAGTCAGTTGGGCAGCCGACTTCGGCTCAGGTCATGATCTTGTGGTTAGTGAGTTCGAGCCCCACATCAGGCTCTGTGCTGACAGCTCAGAGCCCAGAGCCTGCTTCAGATTCTGTGTCTCCCTTTCTCTCTGCTCCTCCCCTGCTTGCACTCTATTTCTCAGAGGTCTCCCAAAAGTAAATAAATATTAAAAAAAGAATTTAAAACAAAATTTAAATCTCAAAGGGGAAAATAAATAATTTACAATTACAAATTTTCTCAAGTAAATTCTCTAAGAAAAGTGAGGTCAGGGTCTAGAGTCAGGGACGGCCTATCTAAAGTTTAGTTACGCTGAGGGAAATGCTAAAGTGATCTTGGTCACTTACTTTCAATTTTGAAGGTAACACAGTTATTTGAACTATTTCCTGGTCTGACTGAATGCCAATTTAATGGGAACCAAAAGAAGATGGCTACTCTACCCCATCTGACTGCATTGGTAACAGCTCTTCCTCTTTATGATATAAGAGATGCAAAGGCACAGGAAAGATCTATAACAAATGAGGGTATTATATCTGTACCAACGCAATTCATGTGTTGAAAGTCATAAGCTTCATAAATGTTACTGAAACATATTATCCTTAGTTTAGAAAATAATTTCTTCTTTTTTCTTCCTTCTCCCTGTTTTCGTTTGTTTGTTTGTTTTGGGGATTTTTGTTTATATTTTAATTTCAGGATTCCTGACTTGTTGCTAGGCTCTGATAGTACTGAAAGATTTGCTATGGGACATAAAGACATTCTCTGAGAAAAGCTTCTTATTGTGAACTGGATTTTAAACTAGCTATATAAAGTTTAAAACAGCAGCTCATAATTAAAATAAAATGCTGTCTTTGAAATAAGGTCAAAGTTGGTTGTGAAAGCATAATTAAGTTCCATGTGTGGTGTGTATGTACATATACTATACAAATTCCTTTCATGGACAGCCATTGTCTCCCTGCACCATCTTCATAAAAGAATTTCCCCTTTTAGGGGCAGCGCCTGGGGGGCTCAGTCGGTTAAGTGTCCAACTTTGGCTCAGGTCATGAGCGCATGTCATGATCTTGAGGTTCATGAGTTCAAGCCCCTGTTCTCAGCACAGACTTGGCTTTGGATCCTCTGTGCCCCTCTCTCTATGCCCCTCCCCCGCTTGCACACACACACTCTCTGTCTCTCTCAAAAATAAATAATAATAATAATAATAATAATAATAATAACACTAATAAAGAATTTTCCCTTTTAGGAAAGTCAGATACTACCGTTTGCTTCATAGTCTTAAATAAATGTAGCCCTAAAGGGCAGTGGAAAAGTAAAAGGTTCTCAGTGGGTACATTTGAAAGGGGCCAGTTTATTCAAGCTTAGTAACTATTCAGACATTTAGGCACTAGACAAGGAATGAAAGGAAGTATGTTTTGTATAGGGGTGACAAGGAGTTTTTAAGAAGTAGTAAGTAAAATGACATGAAAAGAAGGGACCTGCTATAGACTGAATGATTGAGTTTGCCTAAAATTCATATGTTAAAATATAATCTCTTATATTTTAACATAAAGATAAACATATCTTTGGATATGGGGCTTTTGGATGTGGGAGGTTTTGGAAGGTGATTAGTGCAAGAGAACAAAGCCTTTATAAAGAGGCATCAGAGACTCCTTTGCCCCTTCTGCCATGCAAGGACACAACCAGAAGGTGGCTTTCTGTGAACCAGGAAGTGGGCTCTCACCAGACCGAATCTATTGGTGTCTTGATCTTGGGCTTTCTAGCCTTTAAAAGTATGAATAAATTTCTGTCATTGGGGAGCATGGGTGGCTCAGTCTGTTAAGCATCCGACTTTTCGCCTCAGGTCATGATCTCACAGTCTGTGGGTTCCAGCCCCTCATCGGGCCCTGTGCTGACAGCTCAGAGCCTGGAGCCTGCTTTGGATTCTGTGTCTCCTTCTCTCTCTGCCCCTCCCCCACCCACACTCTGATTCACTTTCAAAAATAAAATAAAAACATAAAAAAATTAAAAATAAATAAGTAAATTTCTGTTGTTTATAAACTACACAGTCCACGCTATTCTATTATAGTGGCTTGAATGTTCTATGACAGACCTAGAATAAGAGAGAGTTCTTCCTAGTATAAATTTTAGAGACAATGTCTTCATAGTCTGGAGGTCAGGGTAATGCACTTACTGGCATGCCAGTTGAACACTTTCCTTAGCCACAGTAGAGTTTGCTGGATGGGATCATAAACAATGTCCACAGAGGCAGGAATGGAAATTATGATAGTATCAACAAAATGGATTTTCCCCTTATCAAGGCTGCTGTGTAATTTGCCAGTATTACAATTACATTTCAGCTCCCAATATCATATCTCAGGGAAGTCAGCCAGGTGTCTAGACACAAGTTATCTACATTAGAACCAATACACAATGGAGGAATTTATTCATTCTAGAGGCCATATACCAGGAGACTGTTGAGAAGTTTCTATTTTTCAACTCCCCAGAGGTGCCTTAATTCCCTCCTATTTCCAAGGTTGATTTCGGATTCCTTGGCCAAGTTGAGACATATGCAGTATTCTTCAAGTAAGTTTCCTTCCCAGATATACAAAAATTAATTACTGTTGTTTACAACTAAATATCACTAAATATACAATTTAGATAAAGAGTAGACAATACATTCCAGATGTATTATGATAAAAATATCAACAATATATGACAGATTGATTGCATGTCACAGTGAAGAAGGATAATAAAGATTAATGCTCAGGTTACTTGGCCACCAGATGGACCATCACTTCATTCACTGAGATCAGAAATATTAACTGTTTTTTTTTTAAATATACATCTGGTGGCATGACTACTAGAGAATTCTTGAGACCTGATTGGACAGGAGGTCTGTATGGGTTCTGGCTGTAAGCATCTTTCCAGACTCTGTATCAGGAGTATAGTGTGGGGGACATAGAGCCCCAGGAAGATGGCCTGCCTGGTGGACACAGCCCATGTCCACGTAGGCCTATTTGGCCTGGATGCCTGAGGGCAGGTGCACTGGAGATAACTGTGTATGTACCTGTCTGAGCACCTGGTATCCAGGCTTCCCGGAATAGGTCCCTGGGGTCTGGAACATGTAGGAAGAGACAGAGCCATTGGCAGGGACTTTTGGAGAACATACCCCTTTGTTGAGGCCCAGCCCCTTCTGAAACAGAGACACGTCTTCCCCTGAAGTCAGATCTAGTGGGTTGTCCAAAGCTAGTCCAGGTCTGATCAGGGCTACAGCTGATTAAAACCGCTGATTGCCAGAACCATGATTGCCAGACAGGCCTCATGTTCTTTAAAGATAGCAGGGCTATACGGGGTCTGACTGTGACCATCTTTGTAGCCTCATCAGCGATGTTGTGTGGAACTGCTGGCCCTAAGCTGATGACCTGGTTGGCAAAAGCAGGCCCTGTTCTCACAGGCCTAAAGGACCTGGTATCTGCTGCTATGTACTTCACCTAGAGTGAAGTTCACTTGTGCATATTTAAGGACTTAGCATCTGGAGACCAGGTACAGAAGAAGGGAGAGGGTTTAATAATGATATAGCACTTTCTTCTTCTTCTCCTCCTCTTTCTTCTTCTAATAATAATAATGATCACTATAACAAATGATAATAATTCACATTGACCATTATGTGCTAGGTGTTGGTCTTAATACTTACCATGTAGTAATTGAATTTCCACATAATTCCAATATGATAGCAATAAATTTGTCCTTCTTTCACGGATAAGGAAATTGAGATACAAACAGGTTACCCAGAATATGGAGCAAGCATATAAACACAAATTGATTTTGGAGACTATACTCTATTATTCTCATAAGTCCAGTTTTACATATAAGATGTTGGTAGCTACTTTATATTCATTACACGGCCATTTCTATGTGTCTGAAACTCAACAAACAGTTCTACAGTAGCTACATATTTTGGAAGTTTGTCCACATGTGAATGATTGAGTGAAGGAATGCACATGATAGTTAAGAGTTTGAGATTTAGAGAAAGACTTTCTAAGGTCAAATAGGGACAAATACTAATCTTTCTTTACTAAATCTGAGGGCATGGATTAAGCACAATATTTTATGTTTGGTGGCTGTTAAATTAATAAGCAACTCTTCTGAGGAGGTATTTTCCTTCAGGTGTACTTCAAAAACCCAAAATGGATATTTCTTTTGAAAAATAAAAAGAGGAAGAAAAAATATTTTCTACATATTCTGAAGTGAATGAAAATCAGGTATCAAAGTTAAGATATGAACAATGATATGTGTGATTTTTTAATTATTTTTTTTCAAATGCTTACTTATTTTTGAGAGAGGGAGAGTGTGCAAGCAGGGGAAGGGCAGAGAGGGAGGGAGACAGAGGATCTGAAGTAGACTCTGAGCTGACAGCAGAGTCGTCAATGCGGGGTTCGAACTCACGAACTGTGAGATCATGACTTGAGCCGAAGTCAGACACTTAACCGACTGAGCCACCCAAGAGCCCCATAATTAAACTTTTATTTGAAATAATCATTTATTTGAGATTCATCTGCAGTTGTGAGAAATTTACAGAGAGATCTTATGATTCTTTACACAGTTTTCCCAATGATAACATCTTGTCACATTATCACAAGCCATGATACTGACATTGATGTGGTCAAATACGGAACATTTTCATCACTACAAAGATATCTCATCATGCCCTGTGAGCCACACCAACTTCTCTACCCACCCCCCACTTCTTTCTTAACCCCTACTAATCACTAATCTGTTCTCCATATCTATAATTTTGTTATTTTAACAATGTTATATAATTTGAAACATATAGTATTTAACTTTTCAGAGTTGGCTTTCTTTTTTCATTCACCATGATTCTCTGGAGATTCATCCTGGTTAGTATGTATATCAAGAGCTTGATTATTTTCTTATTGTTGAGTAGTATTCAATGATATGAGTATACCACAGTTTGACTAACCATTCACCCACTGAAGGACAATTATGGGGTTTCCAGCTTTTGGCTATTTCTTATCTAAGTTTTGAAAAATTTCTTTTTAAATAAGTTTAATACATTTCAGCCTCAAGTATGCTTATCTTATTGTTAGATAATAAAGCTATTATATATTTGTCTTTGTTCTTAAGAAAGACTTATCATAGATAAATGTTTTCACCTATAAGGTAGAACCTTATAGAAGGCCACATATAAATATGGGTATGACCTCTTCAAAGTATTATAAACCCCCAATATTTCTGACATTTTTATAATATTGACATATTTTCTTGGGCATTAGGGCAAATATCTCAAGGAAAAAGTTACAAAAACAAACATAATCCTTTAGTGGAAATACAAATTTTCTTTCCTTCCCCTTCTGATAATACCATTAAATGCTAGTATTGGTTGTATTTTTGTCATATGTCTAGAGAATTTAATAGATAAGTAATTGAAAAAAATAGAATATCCATGACATATTTATGAGGTTTTTTTCTTTGACTTTTGTGACATCATGCCATGTATCAGTGCTGTCAACTCTTTTCAGGAAGATAGTAAGACTTCCTAAGAAACTGAGACTGAGGTTGATGTTTTCCCTCACTTTACTCCTGCTAGAGATAAGAATGGTCAGAACTATATAGAGCTGTTCAGTTCTGTAATATATGGTACAACAGGGGTACCACTAATGGAAGAAGAAACCTCTTAAAGAAAAGCTCTTCTCAGGAGGAGCTGAGAAGTTTACAAACAAGCCAAAATTAGGACAAGTCATTTTATAATTCATTAAAAAAAATACAGGTGCTTTATTTCTTTTTTTTTTTCACTATATGAAATTTATTGTCAAATTGGTTTCCATACAACACCCAGTGCTCATCCCAAAAGGTGCCCTCCTCAATACCCATCACCCACCCTCCTCTCCCTCCCACCCCCCATCAACCCTCAATTTGTTCTCAGTTTTTAACAGTCTCTTATGCTTTGGCTCTATCCCAAACTAACCTCTTTTTTTTTTTTTTTCCTTCCCCTCCCCCATGGGTTTCTGTTAAGTTTCTCAGGATCCACATAAGAGTGAAACCATATGGTATCTGTCTTTCTCTGTATGGCTTATTTCACTTAGCATCACACTCTCCAGTTCCATCCACGTTGCTACAAAAGGCCATATTTCATTCTCATTGCCACGTAGTATTCCATTGTATATATAAACCACAATTTCTTTATCCATTCATCAGTTGATGGACATTTAGGCTCTTTCCATAATTTGGCTATTGTTGAGAGTGCTGCTATAAACATTGGGGTACAAGTGCCCCTATGCACCAGTACTCCTGTATCCCTCGGGTAAATTCGTAGCAGTGCTATTGCTGGGTCATAGGGTAGGTCTATTTTTAATTTTCTGAGGAACCTCCACACTGCTTTCCAGAGCAGCTGCACCAATTTGCATTCCCACCAACAGTGCAAGAGGGTTCCCGTTTCTCCACATCCTCTCCAGCATCTATAGTCTCCTGATTTGTTCATTTTGGCCACTCTGACTGGCGTGAGGTGATATCTGAGTGTGGTTTTGATTTGTATTTCCCTGATAAGGAGTGACGTTGACCATCTTTTCATGTGCCTGTTGGCCATCTGGATGTCTTCTTTAGAGAAGTGTCTATTCATGTTTTCTGCCCATTTCTTCACTGGGTTATTTGTTTTTCGGGTGTGGAGTTTGGTGAGCTCTTTATAGATTTTGGATACTAGCCCTTTGACAGATATGTTATTTGCAAATATCTTTCCCCATTCCGTTGGTTGCTTTTTAGGTTTGTTGGCTGTTTCCTTTGCTGTGCAGAAGCTTTTTATCTTCATGAGGTCCCAGTAGTTCATTTTTGCTTTTAATTCCCTTGCCTTTGGGGATGTGTCGAGTAAGAGATTGCTACGGCTGAGGTCAGAGAGGTCTTTTCCTGCTTTCTCCTCTAGGGTTTTGATGGTTTCCTGTCTCACATTCAGGTCCTTTATCCATTTTGAGTTTATTTTTGTGAATGGTGTGAGAAAGTGGTCTAGTTTCAACCTTCTGCATGTTGCTGTCCAGTTCTCCCAGCACCATTTGTTAAAGAGACTGTCTTTTTTCCATTGGATGTTCTTTCCTGCTTTGTCAAAGATGAGTTGGCCATACGTTTGTGGGTCTAGTTCTGGGTTTCTGTTCTATTCCATTGGTCTATGTGTCTGCTTTTGTGCCAATACCATGCTGTCTTGATGATTACAGCTTTGTAGTAGAGGCTAAAGTCTGGGATTGTGATGCCTCCTGCTTTGGTCTTCTTCTTCAAAATTACTTTGGCTATTCGGGGCCTTTTGTGGTTCCATATGAATTTTAGGATTGCTTGTTCTAGTTTCGAGAAGAATGCTGGTGCAATTTTGATTGGGATTGCATTGAATGTGTAGATAGCTTTGGGTAGTATTGACATTTTGACAATATTTATTCTTCCAATCCATGAGCAGGGAATGTCTTTCCATTTCTTTATATCTTCTTCAATTTCCTTCATAAGCTTTCTATAGTTTTCAGCATACAGATTTTTTACATCTTTGGTTAGATTTATTCCTAGGTATTTTATGCTTCTTGGTGCAATTGTGAATGGGATCAGTTTCTTTATTTGTCTTTCTGTTGCTTCATTGTTAGTGTATAAGAATGCAACTGATTTCTGTACATTGATTTTGTATCCTGCAACTTTGCTGAATTCATGTATCAGCCCTAGCAGACTTTTGGTGGAGTCTATCGGATTTTCCATGTATAATATCATGTCATCTGCAAAAAGCTAAAGCTTGACTTCATCTTTGCCAATTTGGATGCCTTTGATTTCCTTTTGTTGTCTGATTGCTGACGCTAGAACTGCCAGCACTATGTTAAACAACAGCGGTGAGAGTGGGCATCCCTGTCTTGTTCCTGATCTCAGGGAAAAAGCTCTCAGTTTTTCCCCATTGAGGATGATGTTAGCTGTGGGCTTTTCATAAATGGCTTTTATGATCTTTAAGTATGTTCCTTCTATCCCGACTTTCTCAAGGGTTTTTATTAAGAAAGGGTGCTGGATTTTGTCAAAGGCCTTTTCTGCATCGATTGACAGGATCATATGGTTCTTCTCTTTTTTTTTATTAATGTGATGTATCACGTTGATTGATTTGCAAATGTTGAACCAGCCCTGCATCCCAGGAATGAATCCCACTTGATCATGGTGAATAATTCTTTTTATATGCCGTTGAATTCTATTTGCTAGTATCTTATTGAGAATTTTTGCATCCATATTCATCAGGGATATTGGCCTGTAGTTCTCTTTTTTTCCTGGGTCTCTGTCTGGTTTAGGAATCAAAGTAATACTGGCTTCATAGAATGAGTCTGGAAGTTTTCCTTCCCTTTCTATTTCTTGGAATAGCTTGAGAAGGATAGGTATTATCTCTGCTTTAAACGTCTGGTAGAACTCGCCTGGGAAGTCATCTGGTCCTGGACTCTTATTTGTTGGGAGATTTTTGATAACCGATTCAATTTCTTTGCTGGTTATGGGTCTGTTCAAGCTTTCTATTTCCTCCTGATTGAGTTTTGGAAGAGTGTGGGTGTTTAGGAATTTGTCCATTTCTTCCAGGTTGTCCAATTTGTTGGCATATAATTTTTCATAATATTCCCTGATAATTGTTTGTATCTCTGAGGGATTGGTTGTAATAATTCCATTTTCATTCATGATTTTATCTATTTGGGTCATCTCCCTTTTCTTTTTGAGAAGCCTGGCTAGAGGATTGTCAATTTTGTTTATTTTTTCAAAAAAACAACTCTAGGTTTCGTTGATCTGCTCTACAGTTTTTTTAGATTCTATATTGTTTATTTCTGCTCTGATCTTTATTATTTCTCTTCTTCTGCTGAGTTTAGGCTGCCTTTGCTGTTCTGCCTCTAGTTCCTTTAGGTGTGCTGTTAGATTTTGTATTGGGATTTTTCTTGTTTCTTGAGATAGGCCTGGATTGCAATGTATTTTCCTCTCAGGACTGCCTTCACTGCGTCCCAAAGCGTTTGGATTGTTGTATTTTCATTTTCGTTTGTTTCCATATATTTTTTAATTTCTTCTCTAATTGCCTGGTTGACCCACTCATTCGTTAGTAGGGTGTTCTTTAACCTCCATGCTTTTGGAGGTTTTCCAGACTTTTTCCTGTGGTTGATTTCAAGCTTCATAGCATTGTGGTCTGAAAGTATGCATGGTATAATTTCAATTCTTGTGAACTTATGAAGGGCTGTTTTGTGACCCAGTATATGATCTATCTTGGAGAATGTTCCATGTGCACTCGAGAAGAAAGTATATTCTGTTGCTTTGGGATGCAGAGTTCTAAACATATCTGTCAAGTCCATCTCATCCAATGTATCATTCAGGGCCCTTGTTTCTTTATTGACCGTGTGTCTAGATGATCTATCCATTTCTGTAAGTGGAGTGTTAAAGTCCCCTGCAATGACCACATTCTTATCAATAAGGTTGCTTATGTTTATGAGTAATTGTTTTATATATTTGGGGGCTCCTGTATTCGGCGCATAGACATTTATAATTGTTAGCTCTTCCTGATGGATAGACCCTGCAATTATTATATAATGCCCTTCTTCATCTCTTGTTACAGCCTTTAATTTAAAGTCTAGTTTGTCTGATATAAGTATGGCTACTCCAGCTTTCTTTTGGCTTCCAGTAGCATGATAAATAGTTCTCCATCCCCTCACTCTCAATCTAAAGGTGTCCTCAGATCTAAAATGAGTCTCTTGTACACAGCAAATAGATGGGTCTTGTTTTTGTATCCATTCTGATACCCTATGTCTTTTAGTTGGCGCATTTAATCCATTTACATTCAGTGTTATTATAGAAAGATACGGGTTTAGAGTCATTGTGATGTCTGTATGTTTTATGCTTGTAGTGATGTCTCTGGTACTTTGTCTCACAGGATCCCCCTTAGGATCTCTTGTAGGGCTGGTTTAGTGGCGACAAATTCCTTCAGTTTTTGTTTGTTTGGGAAGACCTTTATGTCTCCTTCTATTCTAAATGACAGACTTGCTGGATAAAGGATTCTCGGCTGCATATTTTTTCTGTTTAGCACACTGAAGATCTCGTGCCAATCCTTTCTGGCCTGCCAAGTTTCAAAAGAGAGACCAGTCACGAGTCTTATAGGTCTCCCTTTATATGTGAGGGCACGTTTATCCCTTGCTGCTTTCAGAATTTTCTCTTTATCCTTGTATTTTGCCAGTTTCACTATGATATGTCGTGCAGAAGATCGATTCAAGTTACGTCTGAAGGGAGTTCTCTGTGCCTCTTGGATTTCAATGCCTTTTTCCTTCCCCAGGTCAGGGAAGTTCTCAGCTATAATTTCTTCAAGTACCCCTTCAGCACCTTTCCCTCCCTCTGCCTCCTCTGGGATACCAATTATGCGTATATTATTTCTTTTTAGTGTATCACTTAGTTCTCTAATTTTCCCCTCATACTCCTGGATTTTTTTATCTCTCTTTCTCTCAGCTTCCTCTTTTTCCATAACTTTATCTTCTAATTCACCTATTCTCTCCTCTGCCTCTTCAATCCGAGCCGTCACCGTTTCCATTTTGTTTTGCATTTCGTTTAAAGTGCTTTTCAGCTCCTCGTGACTGTTCCTTAGTCCCTTGATCTCTGTAGCAAGAGATTCTCTGCTGTCCTCTATACTGTTTTCAAGCCCAGCGATTAATTTTATGACTATTATTCTAAATTCACTTTCCGTTATATTATTTAAATCCTTTTTGATCAGTTCATTAGCTGTTGTTATTTCCTGGAGATTCTTCTGCGGGGAATTCTTCCGTTCGGTCATTTTGGATAGTCCCTGGAGTGGTGCGGGCCTGCAGGGCACTTCCCCTGTGCTGTGGTGTATAACTGGAGTTGGTGGGCGGGGCCGCAGTCAGACCTGATGTCTGCCCCCAGCCCACCTATGGGGCCACAGTCAGACTGGTGTGTGCCTTCTCTTCCCCTCTCCTAGGGGCGGGATTCACTGTGGGGTGGCGTGGCCCGTGTGGGCTACTTGCACATTGCCAGGCTTGTGGTGCTGGGGATCTGGCGTATTAGCTGGGGTGGGTAGGCAAGGTGCACGGGGGCTGGAGGGGCAGGCTTAGCTCACTTCTCCTTAGGTGATCCACTTCAGGAGGGGCCCTGTGGCAGCGGGAGGGAGTCAGATCCGCTGCCGGAGGTTTGGCTCCGCAGAAGCACAGAGTTGGGTGTTTGCGCAGAGCGAGCAAGTTCCCTGGCAGGAACTGGTTCCCTTTGGGATTTTGGCTGGGAGATGGGCGGGGAAGATGGCGCTGGCGAGCGCCTTTGTTCCCCACCAAACTGAGCTCTGTCGTCCGGGGGCTCAGCAACTCTCCCTCCCTTTGTCCTCCAGCCTTCCTGCTTTTTGAGCAGAGCTGTTAACTTATGACCTCCCAGACGCTAAGTCGCGCTTGCTGTCGGAACACACTCCTTCCGGCCCCTCCGCTTTTGCCAGCCAGACTCGGGGGCTCTGCTTGGCCGGCAGGCTGCCTCTCCGCCCTGGCTCCCTCCCGCCAGTCCGTGGAGTGCGCACCGCCTCGCCACCCTTCCTACCCTCTTCCGTGGGCTTCTCATCTGCACTTGGCTCCGGAGACTCCGTTCTGCTAATCCTCTGGCGGTTTTCTGGGTTATTAGGCAGGTGTAGGTGGAATCTAAGTGATCAGCAGGACGCGCGGTGAGCCCAGCATCCTCCTACGCAGCCATCTTCCCTCTCCTCCAGGTGCTTTATTTCTTAAGAATAAATCTGATACAGTAATAACTAACATTTACATAGCATTTATCAATATTATATGATATTTATTTCTAAATTCCAACAAATAAGGGCACCTAGGTGGCTCAGTCAGTTAAGCATTTGCTTCGATGGCAGCCCAGGTCTTGGTCTCTGGGTTGTGGGTTTGGGCCCTGTGCTGGGCTCCATGCTGGGCATGAAGCCTACTTAAAATTTGAAAAGATGGGAGCACCTGGGTGGCTCATTTAGTTAAACATCTGACTTCTGGTCACATCATGATCTCAGGGTTCATGGGTTCAAGCTCCACATCAGGCTCTGTTTTGACAGCTCAGAGCCTGGAGCCTGCTTTGGATTCTGTGTCTCCCTCTCTCACTCTGCCCCTCCCCCAATCAATCTCTCTCTCTCTCAAAAATGAATAAACATTAGAAAATATAAAAATAAAAATTAAAAAAAAATTCCAACAAATTAGAATACTGAGAATATTATGTTGATGCCTTTTTAACAAATTATATTTATAATTTTATAAATATATTCATTTAAATTTTATTGTATAAAATATAAGTTTTAAAATTATAAATACACACACACACACACACACACACACACATGCATATAGTTGTAAGCAAGAATTCAGAATTTTCCACCAGAAGGTTAACTTCAGGCAGTGCAATGTATAATCACTTTTTTCAAACCACATAAAATAACACAAATATTTTATTGGGAACCAAGTGTTCTAATACTTGCTCTTGAAGTGTTATTGTGTTTTTATAATAAATTTAAATAAGAATAAAATAGGCTTTCAAGATAAGTGGTTTATGGTTATAATAACTTTATTCACTTTTAATGTTAAATTTATTCAAAAGATTACTTTGAAAATCCTGAAGAAAAATATCTGTAAATTCTGAAAGAATAATTTTAGACACAATAATGAAATGTAGTTCAAAACCTTCTGAAATGATCACACAAACAATTTTTATAATAAACTTTACAAACTGTAACTAAACTCTCTCAAATTCAAATATTATGTTAATAACCAACAGATGTTTCCATGCTCTATGCAACAAGAACATTAATTTATATCCTGTACTTTGGGACCATGAATTAATATCTAGCAGAGAAAGCTTTATAAATACTGAAGAGTGCTATATCCACTAAAGACAAAATTACTTACTTTTAATGAAACACCATTCATGAGAATTTCCACCAAACGATGGCTTTATTACTTATAGGATGTTATCTAAATTATATGGAGTACTACTACCCAACTGGTTTTTACTCAATAAAATCCAAGTACTGTTAATGCAGCACAAAGTAAACATAGATGATTAGTGTAGCATATGAACATTTTGGAGTGAATATTAGAAACAGTCCAACATTTTAAACTTTTAGTTATGTTATAATGTGAAACTTAAATGCTTAACTGAACCATTTAAGAATAATCTCATTCTAAACGTAGGACATCTATCTAGAAAATAATCGTTTCTATAAGAAAGCAAAACTTTGTTTAGTCCACATTAAAAAAGCACTGATTCCTAGAAAAATAACTTGTGGATTTTAAACATACATATAAATCTATAAATTCCAAAATCTAGTTTTAGGTGTCATAATGAAACATAATACTGAAGCTTCTAAAATGATTACACAAACTATTTTTTTAATGTTTTTTAATTTATTATTGAGAGACAGACAGAGACAGAGCATGAGCATGGGAGGGGCAGAGAGAGGGAGAGACATAGAATCTGAAGCAGGTTCCAGGCTCTGAGCTGTCAGCACAGAGCCCAACGTGGGGCTCGAACTCACAGAGCATGAGGTCATGACCTGAGCTGAATTCAGCCTCTTAACCAACTGAGCCACCCAGGTGCCCCTACACAGACTATTTTTATGATAAACTTTACAAACTTAGAATTAAATTCACATAACCAAAATGGAGTAATGGAAAATGGATTTATCTTCCTATATCAAAGAACTAAACAAGCAAACAAACAAAACACAGACAGAATATATGTCAGCTATTTTTAGGATATTTGATGCCAGTTAATGAAAAGAGTGATTCCTGAGAGATGGGGTACAAAAGAGACAAAATGTACAATTATCCCAATTTACCTCCTGGAGAAGGCTCATAGGCTGTTAAATAGGAAGAAGAACACAAGTGAAGCTCAGACTTGTCTTTGAAGTGAACAAATACAACTGGGAGTCTAAAGCCAGGAGGAAGCTATAATTCATATGGACAGAATATTGAATGTGAGTGAAGGAGAGAGGGACAAAGGGAGTGAAGAGAAAGGGAGTGAAGGAAAGAGACAGAAGGAGAAAGAACACAAGAATACAAGAGAGAGTGCACGCAATCTGAAGGTCTGAAAAGAAACCCCATGATTCTTTAGCTACATAAGATTTGGAAGAGAGGAAACTACATGAGAAAGGAAAAGGAGCCATCCAAAAAGACTACAAGGAACAATGTGCCAGAATTATACAGTAAAGGGAATAGTTCCTTTTCTACTAGTGAAAGTGAAAAAAAACCCTCATAATTCATAGAAGTATTAGATAGAGAGTTTAGAATGGTTTTGTATCTGTGGTGGTATAAAATTAGCCCTAAATTAAATGCTGTTCTGGTCCTGCCTAATAAAGCATATGCACAAGATTTCAACACAATCAAACTGTTTCCAAGTTATCTGTCTCCTAGATCCAAGCTCAAAGATGTCTATAGGAATACAATAAAATTCAGTGCACAACAAGGTAAAATTTGCAATGTCTGGCATCAAATACAAATATACCACACAATCAAAGGAGAAAAAAGAAAGGGTATATACTGAGGAGAAAATTTGATCAATAGAGTCAGACCCAGAAGATTACAGCTACCAGAATTAGTAGACAATAATTGTCAATATATAGATTTTTAAGAAACTAAAGGAAAGATTATGCATGGCAAATAAAGATATTGAATATTTATTTAAAAGGGACCCAAATTGAAATTCTGTATATGAAAACTGTAATATCTGTGGTAAGAATGCAGTGATAGCATCAACAGCTTATTAGATATCATAGAAGAATAGATAAATGATCTTGAAGACAGAAAAAATCTGAAATGAAACAAGGAGAGAAAAGACTTATTTTTCTTTTTTCTATGAAACAGCTTCTAAAGGCCTAATATATGTGAATGGGAATCTACAAACAAAAGAGGGGCATAAGAAATATTTGAAGAAAAAATAATTTGATGAAAACATGAGTCTTCAGATAATGAAGCTCAACAAATCCCAAACACACGAAGCGTGAGGAAAAGTATACCCGGGCACATTGCAATCAAGTTACTTAAAATCAGTGATAAATGAAAAATCTTAAAGCAGACAGAGAAAAAAAAAAGTTCATTATCCACAAAGGAACAAAGAATTTAAAATGGCAGATTTCTTGCCAGAAAAAAATAGAAGCCAGAAGGCAGTAGAGCACCATATTTAAAGTAATAAAAGGGTGAGTGGGTAGAAAGTTTAAAGTAAAGTTCAATACCTGCCAAAAATGTCTTTTAAAAATGAAACTTAAGGGTGCCTGGGTGGCTTAGTTGGTTGAACATCCAACTTTTGATTTCAGCTCAGGTCATGATCTCACGGTTCATGAGTTTGAGCCCCATGATGCTTGGGATTCTCTCTCTCTCTCTCTCTCTCCCTCCCTCCCTCCCTCCCCCCACTTGTGCACTACCTCTCTCTCTCTCTCTCTCAAAATAAATAGATGAACTCTAAAATTAAAATATTAGTAATTTTTTTCAATTATGCAATGATGAAAGAATTAACTGCCAAAAGACTCGCACTATAACAAATGCTAAAGAAAATGCTCCCATCAAAAAAAAAAAAAAAAAAGGCCACTTTATGCAAAGCTGTATATACAAAAGGAAAAGAAGAGCAATGGTAATGATTGATAACTGTGTGGGCATAAATATAACATATTTATCTTACTGCTTAAATCCTTTTAAGATAATTGACTTTTAAAAGCCAAAGTAAGAATTATGTATTTGGTGGCTTATAGAAAATGATGAGAACTTGTATAAAGAAAGGACAGGAAGAGTGAGAAGGAAGTATATTGTTTATTTTTTATAGCACACATGAAGTGTTATAATATCATTGAATTTAAACTATGAAAAATTAAAGAATAAAAAACAGTTAAAGAATTATGGTATAAGTGAATTTAACCTTGTTGAAAGCTTAATATATTTCTACTTCTATAATTTAAAATATTTTTACTAGCACAGCTCAGGACATTTTGGAAGGAAAAACCTGGATATAAGCTAGAGGTCAGAAAAAATAAAATGCTGTGATTGGCATACATACAAAAGGCACTGAACTGTTAAAATTTACACCATTTCCTAGGTATTTTTGGTAGCTAGAGTGATATAAATAGATCCCAAGGACAGTTATTATATCTCTGTCTAAAATTGTTTAGTATAAAAATCTTTGTACTGAACAATTTTAGATAGAGATATAATTTTGCCAAAAATTATTATAAATGGCAGAGCATGTAAAACAATATGAAATGAAAATGAAAGCTTTAGGATTTTGTTTGTTGTTTGTTTATTTTTTTTTGTTTTGTCATTCTAACTCCATCTTGCATTGATATTCTTATTTTCATGGTCCTAAGTATTCCAGACACAATAAACTACTTAAAAAAACATTCTAAACACATCATGTTTTATCTTTTTATTGTCTGTCTTGGATATTTAGGAGTCTTATTTTTTTTTCTGGTCTATCAAAACTATGATTACATGTCTCATCCTTGATTTCCCAAAAAACCAGTAATCTAATGTGTTCCTATTATCATCGTGTTACATAAATAATGTTTTTGCAAATGTGCAGCACATATAACGTTCTAGTCAAGTACTAAACATTTTGACATAAATGAACTGTCAAACCCTACCACAATCCTGTTTTGTATAAGGGAACCGACACAAAATCTTTAAAGTTGTTCAAGGTCATATATCTTTTCAATGTAGAACTAGGATTTGGACTATTTTTGGCCCCAAAGATTGTGCTGTTAATAACAAAGCTCTGCTGGGTCTAGAGGTAAATGCAAAACTAACAATGCCAAAACTACTGCCTGGTGCTTAATAAGTGTTAAGTTAATCTATGTGAAGGGGATAGAAAGTGAGAGAAAAAGAGAAAATAAATAGAAGGAAGGAAGGAGAATTGTACTGAAGTCAGGAAAAGGGCATTTTTCTTTAGCCATATATTGTTTTCTCTACTACCCTCATACTAAGAGTTTTAACATTAGTTCAAAAATTGTCCTATGGGGTGATTTATTTTTCTGAAAACTATGCTTCAGTTAACTGAATAGTTCAATGCATAGTATGTATTAGTTTTGACTGTGAGTGCAAGAGACTCAAAGTAAAATCGATTAAAAAAGGTAGAATTTCATCTCTCTCTGATTTAAAAATTTAGAGATAACCAATCTATAACCTATTCAGGGATGCAGAGTTCTGTCTTTCGGCTGGACTTTCAAGGATTTTATTCATAGCACAAAGTTTTTCTACCTCCAGAAATGCGAGCATTCAGGCTAGCAGAAAGAAGAGGGAGAAAAGGAGAGCAAGAGGTAGGAAGGAAGGAAGGACAGAAGGAAGGAAGGAAGGAAGGACAGAAGGAAGGAAGGAAGGAAGGAAGGAAGGAAGGAAGGAAGGAAGGAAGGAAAAGAAGGAAGGAAGGAGGGTATTTTTTGAGGGTGTAGATAACTGCGAAATTGTCACAGAACACTTTTGCTTATATCCTACCGGCAAAAATTAGTGACACGCTCACACCTAACTACAAAGAAGACTCGAAAATATAGTGTTAATCTTGAAGACCGATGTCAAGCTGAAAATCAGGATTCTGTTACTCAGGGAGATAGTAAAAATGTATACTGGGAGGAAGTTACCAGTCTGTCACAGTTTTACTATAATTCATAATAGCACACTTAATAAGGTAATTTCAGTTATTAATACTGACCAAATTTTGTTTTATTTTTGACTCTTATTTGAAGCATTTCTTTATTTTTTTCCAAGAGTTGGGTGCTTATCTGAGCAACCTAGGCACCCCTGTATATAATTTTTAATTGAAATATAGTTCACATAATAAATTTCGGATGTACAACATAGTGATTTGACAACGATATGCATAATGAAATGCTCACCGTGATAAGTATAGTTACTCTCTGTCACCATACAAAGTCATTACAATATTATTGACTATATTCCAAAGTTATTACAATATTATTGACTATATTCCCTGTGCTGTACTTTTTCATCCTTGTGACTTACTTATTTTATAACTGGAAGTTTGTACCTCTGAATCCCCTTCCCCTATTTCACCTGTCCCTTTACTCCCTTTGTAAATCACCAATTTGCTCTTGAATTTATACGTATTTCTTTAGAATGGTTAAAATAATATCTTATGTAAGAAGGCAAACTGACAGCAGGGATATCAAGAAAGAGTAAATTATGCCGTCCATTAAAAAATACTTCCCTGGGGGGCGCCTCGGTGGCGCAGTGGGTTAAGCGTCCGACTTCAGCCAGGTCACGATCTCGCGGTCCGTGAGTTCGAGCCCCGCGTCAGGCTCTGGGCTGATGGCTCGGAGCCTGGAGCCTGTTTCCGATTCTGTGTCTCCCTCTCTCTCTCTGCCCCTCCCCCGTTCATGCTCTGTCTCTCTCTCTGTCCCAAAAAAAAAAAAAAAAAAAAAAAACGTTGAAAAAAAAATACTACCCTGGGAGAGTGATGTCTTTTAATACTTTGTCTTGCCTGGCTGAGCCACCTAAAAGTTTTTTTTTTTTTAATTTTAGAATGGTTTATTTTTATATGGATTGCATTAAATATGTAGATTGCTTTGGGTAGTACAGACATTTTAAGAATATTTGTTCTTCCAATACATGAGCTTGGAATGGTTTAAAACTATTTTGTTCAAATTAGAATGCTTATTTTATTTTAAATATAAAATGAATCAATAACTCTATTCAGTAGCTCATTTACTTAGTATTTTTGATTATTACTTTTATATGTCAACTTGGCTCAGGCTATAGCAACCAAGTTATTCAGTTAAACACTAATCTAGAAGTTGCTGCAAAGATATTTTTTATAGTACACACAGTTGATGTTTTAACACATGTGTTAACATCTGCAATCAACTGACTTTAAGTAGAGGAGATTACCTAGACATGTGGGTAAACTTCATGCAATCAATTGAAAGTTCTTAGGGGCAAAACTGAGGCTTCCAGAGGAAGAAGAAATTCTGCTTCAAGATGGTATCTGGTGAAAGGTAAAGCATGGAGCAGTCTGGCAACTCTG
Source organism: Panthera tigris (assembly GCF_018350195.1). NCBI lineage: Eukaryota > Metazoa > Chordata > Mammalia > Carnivora > Felidae > Panthera > Panthera tigris. Next base: position 152,915,601 of record NC_056663.1, read on the forward strand.
CTGAGAGAGGGCTTTGGGTGAGTTGTGAGGGGGTAATCCTGAAACTGAAACTAGGCCATAAGATAGTGAAGGAAGTTGAGGAGAGTGAACAGGAAAGGAGAAACATAGGATGGGGTGGGGGGCTGTAACAATTCTGGAAGAAGGCTGGAAAGGGGAATGGTAGAGAGATGCCCTTAATTAAGGGTTAGGATGGCACTTTTGCAAGAAGAAATTGCAGCGAAGTTTTGTTGGGGTTATTGCTGTGTACAAATTATTATTAGGCAGCTTAGATGGAAAAAGCAGGTTCTGAGGCCTCTGCTAGGTGACTTAGGGTCTGAGGGAACAAGGCTCTTTGGGAGACCATGCTCAGAGAGTAGACTAATAGAGAATATGTGATAGGGGGCCTGGTGAAATAGCAAAAAGTTTGTTAGAAGATAGGGTTCCACTTCATTTGGTGGGGTGGTGAACATTGTTCCGCAAAGAATCTCAGAAAAACCATTAATGATACAAAGTAGAACATGCAGCTTGGGAGGCTATATATACTGTGGTTCAGAGCCTGAGTTTGGATTCAGCCAGACTTGAGTCCTAAGAGGATTGTGACATGATACTGGAGAAAATTCTTCATTTCTTTGCACTTCTGTAAATTGGAGGTGATCATAGTATCTGCATTACTAGATAATCTACAGTAGGTTGACTTAGCATAATGCAGGTACTTTAAAAATGTTAGTTGTTAAATTGAACAAAAGAGTTCCAATGGTTTACATTCAATCCAGCTATAATTTATATAAGTTTTTTAAAAAACTATATATAATTTATATATATGTATATTTATATAGCTATAATTTATACATAATTTATATATATTTATATATAATTTATATAGTTCACTGCCCCACCCAATGAAGAGCTCCACCCAGTTTATTACTTTGAGCCAAAATTCTCATCATGCATTTAAAACTTATATAGTATCTATTTCTTTTTTTTTTTCAATGTTTTTTTATTAATTCTTGAGAGAGAGACAGAGCACGACCGGGGGAGGGGCAGAGCGAGAAAGGAACACAGAATCCAAAGCAGGCTTCAGACTCTGAGCTGTCAGGACAGAGCCTGATGCGGGGCTCAAACCCACAAGCCATGAGATCATGACCTGAGCTGAAGTCGGATACTTTACCAACTGAGCCACCCAGGCACACCTATAGAGTCTACATCCTAAAGAGAGATTGAAGTAAGGTACAATACAAAACATGTAAAAAAAAAAAAAAAAAAAAAAAAAGGACAATTTATAAGTAAAGGAACATAAAGAAATATGGGCAAACAATTATATTGGTAACGGGGAAAATGTCTGCCACAATTAGACATTGACTTTTGTTCTGCATATCCAGGTAAAGGAGAGAAAAGAGGGAAAAACTGTAGCGATCTGTATCATTCTCATTAAGTAAAGAAAGAAAGAATGCTCATTGATCAAGGAAAAAATCCATATCGTAAGATGAATTTGTTATCTAGAATGGTGATTCTTAATCTTGAGTAATACACAAACCCTTATTAAAGGAAAAAAATTCTCTTGAAATCTTCAAAATACCTTTGAAAATTACATTTTAAGAAACATTGATATAAGAAATTAAAGTCTTCACAACAGTGTGAATGTACATTGTGCCACTGAACTATACACTTAAAATTGGTTACGATGATAAATTTTTGTTATGTATAAAAATGCATGAGGTATATTTTGCCACGAAAAAAATTAAAAAGAAAAGAAAAGAAAGAAAGAACTGCAGAATTAGCTCCTACTAGAGAATTTCTGGCCTGGGGGCCTGTCCTATTGATTTCAAACTTGCTAGCCCTTAAAATTGTGTCTCAATTGCTACAAGTAAATCTCATTGTAAATATTATACTAGTTCTATGTTTCTAGATAAATTTGATAAAATATTATACAAAATTTTAGATTTTTGGCGCCTGTGTGGCTCAGTTGGTTAAGCGTCTGATTCTGGATTTCACCTCAGGTCATGATCTCACAGTTTATGAGTTTCAGCCCCAAATCAGGATCCATGCTGACAGTGCAGAGCCTGCATGGGATTTTCTCTCTCTTCCTCTCTCTGTGCCCCTCCCCAATGTGTGCACATGTGCATGCTCTCTCTCTCTCAAAATAAATAAATTTAAAAAATTAGATTTTTACTATTAGATGTATACTATTCTATATTAATATGTATATTTAGGTAAATATAATGTGGAAAAAATCCATTATTTTTTTTCTGTCTTAATGTACCCGATTGTGAAAATTGGTCTATATGTTTAATCAGAACTATAGTAATGAGTGGAGTGTGATGTGTTTAGATTCAGCGCTCAACCGACTGAGCCACCCAGGCGCCCCTGCTAGAATTCTATTTGTCTCACCAACAACATCTTGAAAACCAAAGAAGGAAAATCAAGCAAGTCATTAATTCAAGCCTTTATTTAAAATATTTTAATGTGAGAAGAAGCCAGGGCAAATTTTTTAACTATCTAATAAACTATGTAAAATAGAAAGCTTAATTAGAACCTAACTATGTATTAGTCAATATAAAGTAGGCAAGTACATCCCAGATCTTCTGAGAAAAATGTAAACACATAATTACCAAAATAATCTTGTTATGTGTTGAACTCACTGAAAAGGATGTGCCCGGCCAAGCATTCTGAGAACAGTGTTCACAAGGGATGGTATTACTTATTCCTTATTATAGACATGATGGTGAAGAACAATGCCTGAGTAGATAAAGTTATTAAAAGAGCACATATGATTAAAATATTAATGGAAAGGGGGGAAGAGAAGAAAGGAAGGACTCTTAACAATAGAGAATAAACTGAGGGTTGATGGAGGGAGGTGGGTGGGAGATGGGCTAGATGGGTGATGGGTACTAAGGAGGGCATTTGTTGTGATGAGCACTGGGTGTTGTAAGAAGTGATGAATCACTGAATTCTACTTCTGAAACCAATATTTCACTGTATGTTAACTAACTAAAATATAAAAAACATAAAAGTAAAAATAAATTTTAAAAAGAGTGTACATGTTGAAAAAATGAAATCTACCAAAAGGTCTTTGCTAGATATGTCATTATAAAAGAACTTACTTGGGGCACGTGGGTGGCTCGGTTGGTTAAGCGTCCGACTTCGGCTCAGGTCATGATCTCACGGTCCGTGAGTTCGAGCCCTGCATTGGGCTCTCTGCTGACAGCTCAGAGCCTGGAGCCTGTTTCCGATTCTGTGTCTCCCTCTCTCTCTGACCCTCCCCTGTTCATGCTCTGTCTCTCTGTGTCTCAAAAATAAATAAACATTTAAAAAAAATAAAAATAAAAAAAAATAAAAGAACTTACTTTAGCAAAAGAGTGAAAATGTGAAGTTTAAGCGACAGTAAGACAACTCATTTATATAGTAAAAGCAATAATCCAAAATGACTCAAATATGATTTGAAAATCATTAGAATCTAATGGTATTGGTGTCTATTACTCATAAGCCTAGACATTAGATTTAATGGCAATAAATAGCAAATTCATGGCATGTATTTACATTATTATTGATTTTTTGTTCTAATTAACATAGAAAGCTATCACATATGGGCCATTGTCCTACTTTAAATGCGAGGAATTTCTATGAATAAAAAGTGAAAATGAAGTCAACAATATTAGCATTCAGGCCACACTGCTATTTCTTGGAATAACAATTACCTACATTCAGATAGCAATTTTTTGTATGAATATCATCTATCCATACACATTCACATTCAATTCTCACCCCTGAGAATCAATTTTAGTATAGTTTTATAGATGAGGCCCTTTGAGTGAAAACAACCACTTAATAGATTCCCTAGAAATTCAAAACACGCTAGGCACTTTACATACAAAATCTCATTTGATGGTTTCAACATTTATGCAATTAGGTATTATAATACACATTTTACAGATGAGAAAATACAAAGTCTACAAAATTTGCCAGTTTTATTTATCTAAACAATCATGGAGTTAATATGTAAACCCAGTTCTAATGACTCTTCAACTCCATGCTTGTTTCCAGTCACACTGATGAAATGAAGCAAGACAGAACTGCCTTCACTCTAGGATTACATATATGCAGGGGCCAATGCTAGGAAAACAGTTCCTGGTCTAATAAATGTTCATAAATTCTTACAAATTTGAAGGCTGATGGAAGAATAATAGGAGCATCTCATTGAACTAGTATTCTAATTTAACACAGAGGAGCTGAAAATCATAATCTGGAAATCAGGTCTTTGTTCACTCAAGCTGGGCAGTTCCTGACAAGATTGAGACTAGCATGAGACTGGTTTCTAGCAGGTAAATTGGGGGGAAAGATTCCCCGTTTACTTTATTGCCATTTATTACATGTCAGATTTTACATTCTCGTTTCCAAAATAATTACGTCATGTTAGCTGTCTTACAGATAGTGAATGAATGAATAGATGGATGAGTGAATGAAGGAAAAAATAAATGATAAAAATAAATAAAACAAATAAATAGGATAGGATAGGATAGGGTAGGGTAGGAATCATGAAATGACATTCTCTGGTACGTTTTTAAAAGTAGAGCATTGTGGGGCACCAGGGTAGCTCAGTTCGTTGAGCGCCTCACTTTGGCTCAAATCATGATCTTGTGGGTTGTGAGTTCAAGCCCCACATCAGGCTCGCTGCTGTCAATGCAGAGCCCGCTTCAGATCCTCTCTCCTCTTTCTGCCCCTCCCCCACTTGCGCTCTCTCGTCTCTCTTCTCTCTCTCTCAAAAATAAATAAGCATTTAGGGGCGCCTGGGTGGCTCAGTCGGTTGGGCGTCCGACTTCGGTGCAGGTCGTGATCTCGCGGTCGGTGAGTTCGAGCCCTGCGTCTGGCTCTGTGCTGATAGCGCAGAGCCTGGAGCCTGTTTCAGATTCTGTGTCTCCCTCTCTCTCTGACCTTCTCCCATTCATGCTCTGTCTCTCTCTGTCTCAAAAATGAATAAACGTTAAAAAAAAATTTTAAAGTAGACCCTTGTTTCAATCAACTTGAATATGACCCATAATTACTTATACATTTTAAAGAAAAATTATCTGTATATTCTGGTCTTTGTATATGATTGTTTAAGTGAAAATAAATGTGTGGTAGCACTTTAAAAATATTACTGGATTAAATTTTGTAAAAGTTCACAAAAGGAATGCTGGGTGACATGGAAATTATATCTGTTCAAGGACTTAGAGCTCAAAAGCAACTTGGCTAATGCTGAAAGGAATGATGCTCTGGGGAAAAAAAGAATTCTAATAAAAATGGAAATGATGACCTACTACATTCCTGTGCTTCTTTAGGCTACTGATCATCCTGCCATTGTATGCACCATCACTTTGCCATTTATCATCGTAGGGGAGGCTGGAGAACATTTTCAACAGACTCACAATTCTTGATACTGAGAAACTTACAAGCCTTATTTGCAAAACTTCTCTCTCATCTGCAAAGCTTCCTGGCATTTTTCCATGAGACAGGCGTATAAGCAACATCCTGTGAGATGGTTTTATTTCTCTGATCCAATCTGAAACAGCATGTAAAATTTAGCTTCTATACCTTTCTTGAAAATAAAGAGAAAATGAATATGATTGGAACACTCATAATTAATTAACAATGATGGGTTTTGTTTACAATTCTTTGAAAATTAATATGAGCAATGAACTATACCAATTATTTGAACACTATAAATATTTTTAGAAAATTACATCGTACCACTTCAGGGTGCCTGATTTTCAGAAATGCAAATGTAAGTGAGATTCTAAATTCTGTTCCTTATTTTTTCACTATGAGGAAATTGTGAGTACAAGTTAGTTAAAAGTTCTGATTTGTAATGAATTTGTGCTTAGTAATGGTAACTTGGTTACTAGTTGCTTTGTGTTACCATATAAGCCTTTAATTGGATAAGAGAGATGTGAGAGGAGCACCACTTTTTGACAGGAATTATAGTTTAAAAAAATTTTAGTTTAAAAACCTCTCAACATTTTTCAAAGCTTGGGCTGCCTCCAGTCTGATCTTATATAGCTTACACTAAGATTTAAAGGACTCTATAGGGATCTTCTGTAATGCCTACATTTATATCATCCATAATTAATGCAGAATTTCAAAGAATATTCAACATATCAAATTTGTAACAATTTTGCTTAAATAATGATATAAAGTTATTTTTTCTTTCTTTTCTCCATGAGGATGGTTGAGAAGTATACTGAAATCTCCTTCAGAGTACAGAAGTTGTAGAAAGGTAACAGACAAGAAAAAGGAGAAGAAAGGTTTGATGGGAAAAGTAAATGTGAGGAAGTGGAAGAAAAAGAAAATACCATAAAAAACATATATATACATACACACATACACACACACACACTATATATGGATACATATATATGTATACACACACACACACACACACACACATATATATATATATATATATAATTAATGGTGTTATATATTTGGATCTCTTTATTGCATCAATTAGATGTATTATTGAACAGGAAGAGATAGTAGGGCCAAAAATTTTTATTTGAACTGCACATTTTGTTACTAAAAGTAAAATGTTTCCTTCCATTTTTTAATTATAAACATCACGATTCTCTACTAAAATTTCTAGGCAGAAAATAAAAAGGAAAATATAAGTGATTCTAACTTCTATTTGTTGGACATATTATAAGCGTTATTTGAAAGATTAGTGTCAGGTATGTTTGCGTTTAAATTCCAAAATTTTCTGTCTGTCTTTATGTCAGCAACAATTTTATTTTGAAATGAAAAGAGTCTTTTAAAGCAAGTCTTAAAAACATCAAAGGTGTCCATTTACAGAGTAATGAAATCACAAGACTGAAGGGATGATATGTTTTCTAAAGAGTGTCTGTGTGGACGTAGTTTGCATGTATGAATATGAGTAAAAAGAAAAGAGTGAGGTGGTGATGGGGAAAACACTGACGTCTCAACGCAGCCAAAGATGAGGAGCTACTTGTGACAGTGGCTTTCCTTTCCAAATCAAGATGTACTAGATTGTCAATGGCATGAGATTGCCAAGGTAAGACCCGGCAGAAGTCTGAGGACCAAAATTTCTAAGACATGACTATATACTGTAAGTAAAACACTTATAGGCTAGATCCTCTTTGGAGAACCAGAAGCACAATTGCAACAACAAATAAATTAACATGAATAAGTTAACTCTCAAATATTATAGGTGTGAGAAGCAAGGGAGACTTAATCAACAATCATTTCAACTTGCTTTGCAGATCATTCTTTTACTTTGAGTTTTTTTGTTGGCCTGCAACTTTCTCATCAGCCAGAAGGCAGCCATGGTTAATAACCCATTTTAAATACTTCTATAGCTTTCTTCATATTCTTACAATGAAATAAAAATGTATTAATGTACACGGTGATTTTTGTCATTTAAAAAAAGGTCACACTTTATAGCAATATCAGCATCTTGATTTTTCTCATTTAAAAGAGAAAACATCTAGTTCATTCATGGAGGGACAACATAAGATATAATGATTTAGCTAAACCAGAGTTTACTAAAATATTTCCTTATTCTTGGCCCCCTCAGGTAATTTTACCTATCTATTAATTCTCTCTCTCTCTCTCTCTCTCTCTCTCTCTCTCTCTTTCTCTCTCTCTCTCTTTTATCTATCTATCATCTATTTATCTATCATTTATCATTTATTTATTTTTGCAACAAGTAACAAGTAATATATCTTACTGTACTTAAATCTAACGTGCAGATGGCTGGCTTACTTTTTTACAACTTTGAGGAGGAGGTATAATTACATACAATAAACTGTACTTAAAATGTACAATTTGATGATATTGGCATATGTATTTATCCATCAGACCATCACTGCAATTAAGGTAGTAAATATCCATCATCTCCAAAAGTTTTCTCTTGCTATTTTGTAATCCTTCCTGCTTGCCCTTCTCACTGTCTGAAGGCAACCAATTACCTGCTTTCTGTCACCAGTTTCTATCTCTAACATAGTTATTTTGAGTTGCACCCATATTGCTGAGGATATGAATTGTTCATTTTATCACTGAGTAGTACTTTATTTTATGAAAATACCACAATTTATTTGATGAAAGCTTGGTTGTTACTAGTTTGAAGCTATTACAAACAAAGCTGCTATATATCTAAAAATACTGAATTTCCAATCTGTGTGTGAACATATATGTTTGTTGTGGTGGGAGTGATGAACTCCCAGTAATGGAATGGCTTATTTAAGTTCTTAAGATACCTACCAGATCATTTTCCTCTGTGGTTGTACCATTTTACATTTGCACTAACAACACATGAGAGTTCAAGCTGCTTTACAGCCTCAGAAACACTTGATATGTTAGTGTTTTGAATCTTAGCTTTCTAATAGGGGTTTGATTTTAATTTAAATTTCCCTAATAACTGCTGATGTTGAACACATTCCCATGTGGTTATTTGCCATCTGTATGGCAAGCGGAGAAAAGTCCGTCCAAATATTTTTCCATTTTTTTAAATTATGTTGTTTTCTTATCATTGAACTTTAAGTTTTATGTTTGTTTATTTGTTTTAAGTGCTTGGGGTCTAAGACCTTTATCACATATATGATTTTCAAATATTTTCTCCCAGTCGGTGCCTTGTCTTTTCATTCACTTAATAGGGTTTGGTGGATACCAGAAGTCTTACTGTTGATGCAGTGCAATTTACCAGTTTGTGTAGACTGCAGATTTTGATGTGTTAGTTTTCATTTTCATTCGATTCAAAATTCTTTCTAATTTCCCTTTAGTTTTCTTTTTGACCCATGGATGAAAGTGTGTTTATTTAGCTTGTTTAGAAGTGTTTTATTTAGTTTCCATATACTTGGCAATGTTTTAGTGATATGTCTGTGATTTATTTCTAATTTCTAATGTTACGTTTAATTTAATCACATTGTGGTCAGAGAACATATATTTTATTATTTGAATTCTTTGATATTTATTAAAGCTTTTTTTATGTTTCAGAATATGGTAGTGTTCTGCTTGCACTTGGATTTTTTTTTCTTTTTTTTTTTTTTGCTGTTTGTTGGTATCACCTATAAAGTCAATTATGCCAGGTTGTGTAGTAGTGTTGGTCAAGACTTCTAAATCTTACTGGTTTTTTGGCTTTTTGTTCTATGTATTATTGAGAGAGGGCTATTGAAATATCCAACTATGATTTTGGATTTACTGATTTTTCTTTAGAGTTTTATCAGATTTTGCCTCATGTATTTTGAAGCTTTGTTGCTATGGATGTAAATGGTAAAATTGTTATATCCTTTTAATGAGTTGATTCCGTCGTTATTCAATGAGCTTCTTTATCCCTGGTAATGTATTTTGTCTCTACAATCTGCCGTATTTGGTATTAATCTAGCCATTTTAGCTTTGTTAGTTTTACCATGGTAAGTCTTTTACCAAGCTTTTATTTTAATCTATTTGTGTTTCACACTTAAAGTGTGTTTTGGTAGGTATGTAAAGCTAGAATATTGTTTCTCATCTAGTTTGACAATGTCTGACTTCTAAATGGGATGTTTTGATCACTTACATTTAATGTGATTACTGCTATGGTTACTCTTAAATCAATTTTCTATTTTTATCACCTTTTGATTTTTTTTCATTTTTTCCTTATGGATAAATTGAATATTTTGTATTCCTTTTTATCTCAATCACAGGCTTACTCATTATAATCTTTTGTTGTAGTAGTTGTTGATTTAGAGTTGGAGATATACATCTTTAACTTTTCTCAGTCTACCAATGTTATATTATACCATGTCACATATAGATAAGAACTTTACAATAGTATACATTCATTCCTACACCCCACCCCACAACCTCTGTACTTCTATCACACATTTTGCTTACACATTATAAATTATATTTATAATATAATAATATATTTTATATATATATATACATATATATATATATATATATAGTTGTCTATGTATTTACTGTTTCCAGTGCTTTTATTTCTGTACGCAGATACATATTTCCATCAGTATCACTATCCTTCTGCCTGAAGAATTTCCTTTCACATTTCTTATAGAGTGGGTCTGTTGGAGAAACAGAGGTGATTTTTATGGAATCAATTGGAAGTTACTCCTAAAAGTTGAGTTGTTGATTTGAATGACATTTGCATTATTTTAGTAAAATTTGGTTGACACTAATAAAAGGAAACAAAAGATAAATACATATTTTCATAAATTGCCACAAAATAAACATTCCCAGGTAATCACACAGATCAAGAGAAAGAACACTGTAAGCAAGTCTGAAGATTCCTTATGATTCTTCCAATCATTACACAAGGTTAATTAACTTCCTGACATCTAATATCATAGTTTATCTATGCATGCTTTTAAAAATTATGTAAGTAAACTCATGCAGTAAATGTACATCTAGGTCTGGTTACTCTGTGATATTTGTGCTTGATTTGTGTTGGAGAGATTTACCCATGTTTCTTGTGTATCGTGTATCATGTTCCTTTGTATCATGTTCATTTTCATTAATGTGTATTATTCCAATAAATCACTATGGCAAAATTGATTTATCCATAAACTAGATGGACGTTTGAGTGCTTTACAATTTTTGCTATTTATAAGAGTACTTTCATGAACTTTCTTTTTTCATGTCCTTTGGTTAACATATAAACAAATTTTGATTTAGCGTATACCAAGAAGGGAAATTCCTTGGCCATACATAGGCATATAGCCGATTTTGTAGATACTACCAAACAGTTATCCAAGCTAAATGATCCAATTTACTCTCTCAAAAGTGCTGTAGGAAATTTCAATTTATGCAAATCCTTGGTAATATTTACAGTTGCCTATTTGTTTTCCTTTTAGCCATTATGGTAACTACATAGGAATGTCTCAGTACAGTTTCACTTTTATGAATTAGTGACTGAATATCCTTTTCAAAGTATGTGGTCAAGTATATGATTCATTTATTCATTGTTATGCTCTCAAAATTGTGTAGAAGTTGTTTAGTATTTGATTAATTCTTCATTTATTTAATGGTGTTTTTTTTTAATAAGTAGAAATTCTTAAAACTAATTTTCTCCTAGTTATTTTTTGTCCCTCTGGTTAGCACTACTTGGACCCTTCTGAAAGAATATATAGCTACCTTAAAGTTATAAGAATATTTTCTGTTTACATCTTAGAAACAACTTTTTATCATTCATATTTTGATATTCAATCAGAAATTGTTTCTTATGCATCAAGAAAGCATATTGTTTTTTATAGATGAATTTAAAATTAACTATTTATTGAAAATAAAATCCAAAAATAATTAAATAATAATTGAAAGATAAGCAACTCTTCTCTACACTGAGGTTTCACATTTGTCATAACTCCGGGGTTGGTCATTAATGGATGGATCTGTTGTAATTTGGTATCTCCTGATGGACAATTTTTCAATCCATTGGCAAATAACACATTATAAAAATTATAATAGTTTACACTATGATTTTATATATGTAGCCCACATTTCACATGTGCTTGAGGGTGGGGTTCTTGTCTTTCTGCTTGATATACATACCGTTCTTATAAGCATTGTGCTATGACAGGAGCTTACATAATGCCTTTATAATCTAGTCTATAGTCATTTTTAAGAATATTTTCCCTTTTGCTTTTCAATTTGTTTTCTCTCTTTTTGCATGCCTAATCATTTTTGTTTGTCTGACAGATGTGTCTATACATCTTGTAGAGACTCTAAGCGACATTGATTCAGAGAGGATTCACCCTGTTGTTTGTTAAGTAGATGTTACCTTAAATTAATCAGGAATAGAGTTGTGCTATTTGGATTGTAATTTGGTAATGTTCTCTCCAGTTCTGGTTTACATGCCACTATCTTTGTCTGGGATTACACATTTCAGCTGAAATCTGATTTTCTGAGGGTTTTTGCAATCAAGTTCCAACCTCCATTTTCTGTGTTCTTGCTCCCATAAGCTGCTTGATAACATTCAGTCTATTTTTAGAGGTGTTTGCCTTAGCTGTTTGCTCCTGTTTTCAGGATTTGGTAGATTTTCTTTAGGGGAAATGACTATGGGTTTAGTACCTATCCAGTCATCAATTTCTTTATTCTAACACCACAGAACCATGAAAAGCTCTGTCAGTTTTAACTGTCCTTCTGCAGCAGTCCAGGACCAGGCAAAGCACACATTTTTTAATCTCTTGCATTTTCTACATTTCACCGATTTTCATGAAAGAAAAGGCTATAGAAGTTTAGCTTAACTTTTCTTTGAGTCTTCACTATGCAAACTCTTTGCCCTTCTAGTTCTTACTTATACATAGTTCTCTTATATCTTTAACAAGGGGATTTTAATATTTTATCCAACTTTATTACTGTTTCCAGCAGTAGTATTGGAATGCCACAAGCTTTTATGTCCTATCATAACTTATATTGCTGACAGATGTACTGACAGATTGCATTTGAAGAATGGATATACAGCTCCATTTTCTCTAGCATTATTTAATAGTGTCCTTTTTACTGCATCACCATTAGCAGAGGTTTGTTTTTGTTTTTGTTTTCCATTTTTGTCAGTTACACGGCTGAAGATGGATTTTATGTAGCTACAATTTATTTATACATAATGAATTCAATTGGTACATAGTTTTTTTTCTAATTTTTTTTTAACGTTTATTTTTGAGACAGAGAGAGACAGAGCATGAACAGGGGAGGGGCAGAGAGAGAGGGAGACACAGAATCTGAAACAGGCTCCAGGCTCTGAGCTGTCAGCACAGAGCCCGAAGCGGGGCTCGAACTCACGGACTGTGAGATTGTGACCTGAGCCAAAGTCGGATGCTTAACCGACCAAGCCACCCAGGCGCCCTCAATTGGTACCCTCAATTGGTACATAGTTTTATGGTAAAGGCTGGTTCCTATTCAGTCAAGATTTATTTGAGGGTATTCTGAAATAGTTTTATAAGTATAATATACATATATTAGTCTAGGAGAGAAACTATGTTTAGTTTTGATAATCGTATGTTTTTGAGATTCACTAGGAGATAAGGCCAAAGTCAATATTTTGACCAGAAAAGAGGTAAAAACAATAATTCAAGAAAACGTCAACCAATTAGAATCTCTGGGAAACTCTGTATAATTATAATTAATAATAATCTAACTTCAGAATTTTTATAAATCAAATATTATTTGCACATGCATTAGAGTAATAAAGAATAGCTAGTTTTTCAAAATACTTTATTATCCACACAACAACCTTCTGCAAAATGCACTGTAAAACATACATAAGCAAGAGTTTTCTTTCTAAAATTTTATTTGTAGTTTTGTTGGTTCTATAATAGAAAATACTTTTTTGGGACTTAGAATGTAATCCAATGCATAGCATTTCTGAATTATTGGAATAGGGTTTTATTTGTTTGCACCGAGATATGCCTGGGAGCAATTACCCAACTCATAGTTTATGGAGACTTTCAGTTGACCAAAATAATACATGTTCTGAAAAATATAATATCCTCAAGCCTCAAGCTTTTTTCTTAGATTTTGAACACTATGTTATAGGCAAGTTTTTCATTAAATCTGCAGAGTCAATATGACCAAAGCTTCTGATCTTTTCTTGAGTTCTTTTTAAAACTGCTGCTCAATGTGACTTTGCTTCAGGTTTAGGAGTGATGTTTCTGTGTCATACAGAGAGATTTCTACACTTCCTGTCTTATTAAGACTGACAAGTTACCAGGAAAGTTATGGCAACCAAACAAAAATATCACTCTGCTTACTTAGAGAGTTCTTTTACTTTGATCTTTTTGGATGATGCACCTGAATTTATTTCTGTTCCACACCTGAGAATTTGTTCATTTGATCTTATTTTTTGGAGGATTTTTTTTTTCTTGAAGATATTTCATCTGTTCATTTCATTGCTGCTATCACAAATACATCATGACTTTCCAAGTCCCATTTACTTTCCATCTTTCTAAAGGGATTTTTTTCCTAACAAAAACCTTCGTGAAATCCTAAAGGTTAAGTTATGATGTATCCTTTTTTAATATTTTTAAGAAAGCTGAATATTTTCATTCGACACCTGATGTTGCATTATTGGAATTATATTGTCTACTGACATAATTTTATGGAGACTGAGTTACTTAAATTAACTATTACTCAAAATGGTCTATAACTACCCCACAAGTTACTCACTGTACTTTATAAATAATATAGTTAATTCTTCTAGTGATGTTTAAAAAAACTTCAAGTCTTATTTTAGTGTGGCTTTATTAAAATGTGGTTTAGTCTCATAATGAGCACAGTTTTATTAAAGTAGTATATATTTTCTTAAAATATTGATTTTTTTAAAATGCTATTTCAACCATGCATATTCTTTTATAAAGAAATATACCACTAACTCAGGATATAGATATAGTTTGTCCAAGAGTGTGCTAGATTAATATGCTTAAGTTCTCTCTATTTTTCAATGATATATTCCAGAAAGGTTTAACTTTTCAAAAAAATATATATATTTATTAGGAAATAAGATGACACATAACAATGACGTAGATATTATTTGTATTATTAGAAATTCTGTATACATGTGAGTTTATTTTGCAGACATTAATTGAACAATCATATTTCTGGAACTCTGGTATGCACTTTCCGTTAGAAGTTTTTTTTTTGTTTTTTTTTTAAGTAATAGCAGTCATTTTAAGTAGATATACACTAGATAAGGAGAAAAATGAGTTAATCTATTGATATACCATATTCTCAACTGGATAAGAACAACTTAGAAATGTGTACTTGACACTATGGGGAGCAAAGAAGAACTCAAGGAAATAATAGTAATAATAATAATGATAACAATAGAATATATTATTTCCCAATATTAGTTTTCAAATAATTAGATGGTTTACTGTAATATAAAAATATTTGCACTAATTATCTGATGAATCTTCTTGTAACCTATGATGTGAAATATGTTTTCATTCCACAAATTTAAAAAGAAAGTATACTTTTATAGTTGTAAAGAAAGGAATTGAGGAATGGTTCTCTAAAGATCTTGTGACATAAATATATCATTTATAGAGTGGCAGTTTTTTTTTTTTCTTCCATAAAGATGCTAGAGCAGTGAAACACTATTTTCATGTTTTCTAGTCTTTAGCTGTCATCAAAACGTACTTGGGAGAGCAAATGGCATGGTGTTAAGAAGTGTATTCACTGAGTTTATCTGCCTGAGTTTGAATCTCAGCACCACAAATTACAAACTATGTAATTTTAATCAAGTAAGATTTTCATTTTAATTCTTCATTTCATTATGTGGGAAATTCTAATGCTGATATTTACTCCTACATTGAATATTTGTAAAGATTAAATAAAATTAAATAATGTTTATATAAACATAGCACCCAATAAAGGTTATCTATAATTATGTTATATCCTAACAATTACATACATGGCCTTTTTAAGATATAAATGTACACATTAAAGACAAAATGAGACAAAAATAATGAAAAGAAATGATGAAAATATCGTATTCTGAATTTTTTATGATGAAGGAAATTATTTGGACATATTTATGTATATATTATTCCCACCTAAGAAATTCTTTTTATCTTTTGATATATGCAAACATGCACAATGAAGACAATTTACATATGTATATTTCATCCAGAAAAAATAAAAAGGAGTGGAAAGTAGTCAAGTACTAGTGATTTCAGGGATCTGTGTCTGATTAAAAAAAAAACCAAATACTCAAACTACCTCCAACCCCGTATACCCCATACACCCACACAAAATAAAAAGTTCAGTACATTAAATGAGTAGGTATGAGGTATATAGATGAGAAAAATCCCCACATAGAATTTTTATACTTTTCTATAATGTTTTCTACAGTGCATTTATTTAGTAAAGGCATAAACAACAAGCTAAGTTTATAGAAAACATTATTTTTTTAAATTTTTATTTAGTTATCTTGAGAGACAGAGAGGGAAAGAGAGAGAGAGGGAAAGAGAGAATCCCAAGCAAGCTCCATGCTCAATGTGGAGCTCAGCAGGGGGCTCAGTCTCACAATTTCGATATCGCGACCTGAGCAGATATCAAGACTCAGACAACTGACTGAACCAACCTGGCGCTCCCAAAACATTATTCTTATTTAATATTTATTACTATTTAAAAAAATCATTTGCCAAAGCTGTATTTTTCACAGCTTCCTTAAAACATTCTATGATTTAGAGTAAGTGGGAAAAAATAATATTCAGAAAGTCTCCCTCATATAATTGCATTTAAAAGTTTATAATTATGTTAGGAACTACATTTAATAATAGAAATGTTAGCTTATAATGTTTACAATAAAAATGCAGAACTATAAAATTATATTTTGAGAAAATGGATAGGTCTAAATTAATTGCTCATTTTAATTTTGACTAATATACTTAATATTGGCAAAATAATTTCTGCCACTGACATTGCTACACATTTATATACACATTTTGATATATGAAGTATTTTTCAATATTGTATATGATTTACTTTAATTTGGGAAACAAATTCACAAGTGAATATCCTCATTTTGCAAATTGCAAATTATATTGATAAAGTTAATTTCCCAGTTACAGTCAAAAGAAGAGCATAACCAAGACTTGCATCAGTATGAAGTTCTCTGGTGTCATGACAGTTAATCTTACTGCACTATCAAAAAGCAAAATCGGGGTGCCTCAGTGGGTTAAGCGTCCAACTCTTGATTTCAGCTCAGGTCATGATCTCACGAGGTTGGGCTCTGCGCTGACAGCACAAAGTCTGCTTGGGATTCTCTCTCCCTCTCTCTGTCCTTCCCCTGCTCATGTGCTCGCTCGCTCTCTCTCTCTCTCTCTCAAAATAAATAAGTAAACATTAAAAAAAAAGTTAAATAGACTGATTTTATTACTATGGTCAAAAGATGTGCTTTATTTCCTAAGATATGATGAAGTTTAATAACAGCCTTATATTTAGGCAGAAAAACTGGACATTGTAGGAAGCCACAACTTACAAGTACCCAACTTCCACAGGGGGGAGGTAACAATTAGCATTTACTCCATGATATTAGGCTCACTATGTAAAAATTGAAATGCTCCTGGGATAGTTAATGCTATTTATTCTAGGGAGCATATGGTTCCTAGTGTTTGTAGTACTGTTGGATAAATCTGCTTTTATTTGTCTGCTTTTTTTTACTGGTGCCTTGTACAACACCTTTTGTGGCAATAGACAGATGGACTTATGCTGAAATTCTGAACACCTGTCAGGAGCACAAATGTTAGATTGTCAAAAACTTAGACGAACTTCAGGACTAAAGATTCTCCAGTCTAGTAACTCTTGTTTGACTTCTCATTAAAACATCCTTGAAAACTTGCCAAAACAAAAACAAATATCTTTTTTCACAGCAGTGGAAAAAAAGAGTCTGACATGCTACAATATGGGAATAATTGTCACATAACACAGTGTTACTGGAATAAGCAAAGCAATAAAGGACATCAGCACATATTTTGCATCCTGTTATCAGAAAGGAGAAAAAGGCATAATAAGAAAGTTAAGAAGAAAACAGATACACCACAAAACCTGTGATTGAATACTAGCCCAAGAAATGGAGACTGAAAGATTCCTGGAAGCTGTTTACCCTTGGACAGTTACGCTGTTGTCATATGTCTAGGCTATGAAGAATAATTGCAAGTGGCTCTCAAAATCTGAGAAATGAGTAATTGAGCAGGAGATGCTCCCATGACGTCCAGGTTTAAAACCACAGTAAGTTACCTCCTACTAGATTTCTGCTACGAACTGCACACAAAAATATGGGATTCACTATTAGATAAGAAAGGAGAATTCTCTTAGAGAAAGGGCATGGCCAGAAGGCAATTAAGGACCATCCCTGATGCTGGATAAATGTATCTTCTTTCATGGATAAGTAAGCATAAAGAAAAAAAAAAAAGTAAGACAGAGACCATTTTTGCATTAATGAAACATTTTAAAACTAGGAAGACCACACTAGGGGCGCCTGGGTTGCTCAGTCATTTACATGCCTGACTGACTCTTGATATTGGCTCAGGTTGCTATTTCATGGTGGTGAGATCAGCCCCAAGTTGGGTCCCGCTGAACATGGAGTCTGCTTGGGATTCTCTCTCTCTCTCTCTCTCTCTCTCTCTCTCTCTCTCTCTCTCTCTTTCTCTCTGCCCCTCCCCTGCTTGCATACCCTCTCTCTCTCTAAATAAATAAATTGACTTTAAAAAAAAAGAAAAAGAGGACACTAATTTTAGGGCTTTTAAAGAAAATCTTTTTTTCTGAATTTTATTACTATCAGAAACCAAATAAAGCAAAAGAAAGTTTCCTGCTTTTTACTCTCCACAAAGTAATAGCCTATGGTGTCCCTATAAATAAGAATTCATTATGATGCAGAACAGATTGAAAAGGCAAAAGAAAATCCTGAGAAGAAATAACAAATAACACTAAGGAAAGCCAGTAGAGTTTAAAATTTTAGTAGCATGATTGAATCTATATTACAAATCAACAGAAAACAAACTTGAGGCCAGAAAAAGTGCAAAATGTATTTCAAAGGTCAAATAAAAGTAGTTCTATGACATTTAATATAAAATAAAACAAGGTGAAAATTATGAATGATGATAGCTGAAGGACGCCTAGGTGGCTCAATTGGTTAAGTGTCCAACTTCAGCTCAGGTCATGATCTCGCAGTTTCGTGAGTTCGAGCCCCATGTTGGACTCTGTGCTGACAGCTCAGAGCCTGAAGCCTGCCTTGGATTCTGTGTGTGTGTCTCTCTCTGCCCCTCGCCCTCTCATGCTTCCCACCCCTCTCAAACATAAACATTAAAAAATTTTTAAAAATGAATGATGATAATTGATATGTATATACAACATAGAAATCTAATTTTCAAGTAAGAGACATTAACAAATAATTATATTAAACAAGGAGGGAAGAAATTAATAATCAGAATTTTATTGGAGAAAAATAAAATAGTGAACTGAAAAGACAAATACCATGAAAAGGAAAATTAATTGAAATGCAAATGACAAAAAGTACCAATATCCATAATCTAAATTATTCTTATCTATATGTCTTAAAACAGTCACTTAAATTTCCTCTGACACAAAAAAATCAAAACAAGAGTGTAATTCAGAAAGTGAAATTATAGCATCAAGAAAGTGTAAAAAAAAATCTAGTAAAGTAAGTGCAAATTAAAAAGTGCAAAATAGCATTTTTATTAGTAATATTGCAAACTATTGGAATGCAATGATAATATTCAACTGAATTCTTCAGTGTCCTGTTAAGGAGAGAGCACACTGAATTCGGTTGCTCTCAAAGATATTTACAAGGTTAGAGGAATACTTCGGAGAAGCACAGCAGAAGGTTGTTATCACTCACAGGTTTGAAGAGGTAATACGAAAGATGAGAGAGATTATCTGGCTGGATATATATGAATATCTATATATTCGATGACAGAAGAGAGAATGTGTGTATGTTAGAGTTTTTTCGGTGAAGTGGGCCACCTGGAAGAAGCTGTGCCTTTTGACTAAAGAACACATGATTTAGCAAATAGGACAATCCTGCATGAAGGAGAGGGAAGAGACACCTAACTCACTTAACTCCCTCTCTCCAATATCTATCTTAGGTTTTAGCAGCAGCTTTCACTCCTTTTCAGCCTGTTTCTACAAGTCCATTTATGGTGTAACCCATATGTTTATGTGTTTTGAGTTCAGCAGGAAAGAAAGCTTTGCAACAGATTCAGACTGCTTGGCAAAGTGCTGTGACACTGGGGCATAGGGTATAGCAGATGGTGGATGGTAGATGAAGTGCCTCTGACAAAGAAGAACACTGTAATTTGCCAGTAGGCAAATCATGCATATTCCAAGGATTTTAGAGCAAGTGTAAGCCATCTGATGCAGAAATTTATCTTTTTTTTAATAGTTCTGCATTAATATTGTGCTTGGTAGAGACTGAGTGGTTTAGCATGGACCTCTAGATTACTAGGACCTAGCTATCCATCTTGGACTCTAAATGTCTGAGTCATCAAGCCATAAAACTAAGTGCTTTAGCAGCACTCCACTGTCAAGTTAAAATTGTGAATAAGAGAGGAGATATTGGAGGCATAACTAAGTTGCATAAGGAAGTGTCTCATCTCTCAGATGCTGATGGAACATCCCATAGGATTGCTTAATTGAAAAGAAAATGAAATCATCTAGTTTACAGATTGTGCTAATTAGCATGCTGGTATCACGTGACAGTGAGCAACTGTACGAAAATCCTCCAAATGGGATAAACTTTACATGCCTAATTGCTGACCTTTCTAGAGGGAGAGAGGAGAAGTCTAAATCTGTGTTGATTCATGAAATGTGGCTAACAGTTTGACAATTGGTCAAGGACTTGGAAAGAGCAAGATTGGAAATTTGATGACAAGTAGGTCTGGGAAAGAGCAAATTGACGTTGTTTGTTTCCCAAAGAAGCGCACATCAAAATAAATCACAGACAAAGGAATCTCTCCGTTATAAGATGATCAAGATAATCTTTTCTGTGGGTGTCAGTAATCTGCTTCCCCAGCTACTCTTTTCCTTGTTTAATGGACTCATTAGAGTATCTTGATGACAATAAGGAGGAGATTATGCATGAGTTCAACAAAAACAATAATTTCCATTCAACAAGGCTGAGCTGGTCATAGCTAACAGCAAAACTCTCAGTGAGTCCCTGATATGTCACCATTCTAGAGGGGAAATAGCAAGTCACATGAAAGCAGGCTGATAAATTGAACCATTTCCATCATGACATTTTTACTTTTATTAGAAGATGCATACCTTTTTTAATTTTTTTAAATAAATATTTAGTATCAGTTTTGAGAAGTAATAAACATACCATACAATTCACCTATGTAAGGTGTACGTTCAATGCTTTCAGTATGTTCATATGGTTTTGCAGCCATGATCACAACTTCAGAATATTTTACATTCCCACCAAGAAATATTTGGTGATTATAATTTCTGAACATCCCCATCAATACTTGTTCTTGTCCATATTTTTATTATAGCCATCCAGTGGATGGGAAATGGAATTTCATTGTGGTTTTTATTTGCATTCCCCTAATAAGTAATGATGAATATCTTTTCATGTGCTTACTGGCCATTTGCATATCCTTTTATGAAATATGTCTATTCCAATGTTTTAACCGTTTTTAAATTGGGTCAAAATTTCGTTCTGTAATCTAGATCCAATTTCCCTGGTAGATATGTAATTTTAAAATTTTATCCCATTCTGTGGTTTGTGTTTTTACTTTCTTGCTATTTGAGTGAGACCTTTGTTCTTTGAGTGAACACTAAGGGTTAGAGAGTAGCAACACTTGGCCTTTAAACATTTTTCTTTTGGAAAAAAACAAGTTGAGGAAGTGAGGTATGGAATCTCAGTATTCTCTGTCTTCTGTGACTGGAGTAGGGCTCTGTCCTGTAAGTAAGAGCTTGGCTGGGGGACAGATGTGCTCCTTTCCTGGGAACATCTTATGTTGGGATGGGAATAGAGCCTATGCAAGGGCTCATGCTCATGCATGGAGAGTAAAAAAACAACAGCCTGAACCTCTGGGGTGAAACTGTAGACCCAGACAGGAAGCCTGGAAGATAAGAGAACCCTGTATTAGTGGCCACACATGCACAGGATAGAATTTCCATAACATGGAAGTGACGTAGGAAGGATGTGTGGTAAGATAACAGACTGTATCACAAATGCTACAAACTGGTATTATTCTCATCAAGATTTAGCAGATTTTCATATATGGACATTTTTCTATTTACTATATGCCCTTCAGACAATTTCCAGAGATTTTCAATGATTATACTTTTGTATCATTGAGCAATTTTGCTTTGCTGAGACAAGATTGCACCAATATCCTTACTCCACCATTCCAGAAGTCATGTATTAAGATACTCGATTTTTTTTTCTCCCATACCCGTGGTGTTTCTGCTGTAACCCTAATCTATATATTTATAGAATGCTACTTGCTGTCTTGGTATTCCATACATCACTGCTTCTAAAAGGAAGCATATTCCTGAAAGTAACTCATTGTGATTCAAAGCAATAGCATCTGGGCCACAGACTTTATTGGTCTTACTATGAGCTGAATAGAGCATTTGGTCTGAAAGGACAGTAGGATAACACTCTGAATGTTTGGCTTTATTTCCAAGCAGTAGTGTATCTGAACCAGCAACAAATAGATGGCACTATTTTCCCCATAGTCAAATATACGGGTCAGAAAACCAAGCGGTAGGTATAGGTATGTCTCATTTGACCCCAAATTATTCACTAGAAAATTGCTAAACAATTTTTTCTTCACTTTATGTATATACATATATGTGTCTTCTTGTGTGTGTGTTAAATAGAAAGTGTATTACCAATTATTTTTCTTTAATTTTCTTTTCTTAGTATTTCACAAGCGTGCATATAGTAATTGACCAAATATTTCACTATGTAATTATATTTTTAATAAACAGAATAGCTCATTGAGATTATAAAAGAGCTAGAAGAGGAATAGATATCAATAAATATGAAGAGGCATATTGGATTGTGTCTGACTTTATGGGAGAGGTAAGCGTGATTTTGGTGGTATGAGAGAGAATTATATCATATTAGGTGGTGGTATGCTGGTGTTACTGTTTATATTAACAAGTTGAATATTATATATTATATTTACATATAATTATATATGTAAATAATATAAATATATATAAGTAATATAATCACATATAATATAACATATATCTTATAAAATTAGTATAAGGAGATATTTATATCTCTTGAGTTTATGAGGGGTTGGGCTGCACAGCGTTACCTGGTTAGCTCAGTAGCATTTCCGCTTACATCTATTCAAAGCAGAGAGAAGCCCTGGCATAGATTTCTAAGAGTCTCTTTAACCTGTTGTTTTGGGCTAGACTTTGCCAATAAGAGGAGCTCACAAGAAATTTGGAAGGTGGTGAGGGGGGCACCTGGGTGTTTCAGATGGTTAAGCATCCAATTTTGGCTCAGGCCACGATCTCACAGTTCACAGGTTTGAGCACTGCGTCAGACTCTGTGCTGACGGCTTGGAGACTAGAGTCTCCTTTGGATTCTGTATCTCCCCCTCTTTACCCCTCTCCTGCTTGTGCTCCGTCTCTCTCAAAACTAAAACATTAAAAAAAAAATAAGATACTTGGAAGGTGGATGGGAAAGGGACAGGGAAACTATTATTTTTGGAGGTTGTTGTGGTCAGACAAGATGGCCCTGAAGACTTCTCCATGACTTCCTGACTCTCTATCACAATGAGTAGAGGTGTCAGATTAGCAGTTCTCTGAGTTTGTGTTTTGATATTTTAGGCATATAATCTGTGATTATATGTGATATGTTGTGATATGATAATCTGTGATTAGGCATATATCTGTGATTTCACAGATCTCTATACTCGTTCTTGTTTCATAGCCATATATGTGCTATTCTCCTCAGAACTTGCACTAATGCCAGTTTTTCATATGCCTCAGCTGTGGTCTTCCAGATTGTCCTCCCCTAAGGCCCATCCATATATGTGTAAGTCCTTACGCTCACATTTACCCCCTTTGTTCTCCTAACACATGTAGTGGTTAGTTTTTCTGATCAAACTGAGATTGACATATGATGTAAGTCCCGTGTAATAGAAACATGGTCAAGTATTAAAATTCTCATGTGTATTTACAACAATATAGATGAAGCTAGGGAGTACTACACTAAGTGAAATAAGACAGTCAGGAAAAGACAAATACCATATGATTTTACTCATATGTGGAATTAAGAAACAAACAAATAAAGGAAAAAAAGAGAGACAAACCAAGAAATAAATTCTTAACTACAGAGCACAAACTGGTGATTACCAGAGGGGAGGTGGGTGTGGGAAGGGGTGAAGTAGGTGATGAGGATTAAAGAGTACACCTATCATGATGACTACTGAGTAATGTATAGAATTGCTGAATCACTATACTGTACACCTGAAACTAATGTAACCCTGTATGTTAACTATCCTGGAATTAAAATAAAAAAAACAATAAAGTTTTTTTTCAATTTTTGTGAATAGCTAAATGTAGTACTATTAAAAGTATTTGTATAACACACTGATAAATTAAAAAATCAGTTTCTGTAAATTATATATATATAACATAAAATAATGTAAGTTACCATTTAATTTAATTTAATTGTATTTTATTTTATTTTATGAAAAGCATTTGCCCAACTAATCACACTAGGCTCCTTTTCACTTCTGCATGGGTACTCTTAAATACCTTTAGTCCCCATGTGCACTTCCTTCTATATAGCCCTCTCCCATGAAGAGGAGTGAAGAATTGGGAATTATTGAGTACATAGAAATTGCTTAGTGATATTGAGATATATATATATATATATATATATATATATATATCAAATTAACTATTTGTATATATATGTATATATATATAGTTAATTTGATATTTAATATTTAATAATTAAATTGTTCTTTTGTGTTAAGGCTCCAACTCTGTGGATTATGGGGTAACAGGAAAGGATAGGAAGATGTCTGAGGCTCTAAGTTTTGACAGTTTTTTCCCCTAGAATTCCCATGTCAGATAATGATCTGTTTAGGGAGATTCTGACCCTTCAGCGTGGAGGCAAAGCAGTGGAAAGATACCAGACGCTGTGGGACGGCTACAAAATGGAGCAAGATGCATTGCATAACCTAGCATGCCAGGAAGTGTGGAAAACGGATCTTGATCAATAACGCATTGTGAGGCCATTATCTAAAATAGCTTCCCTTCTGTCAGTGTCATTTTATGATCCTCCCACATGCAGCCGTCTTAGTTCTTTCATATTGGTCACAACAGCACTGTTACAAGTTAAAAAAAAAAAAGCCTTATTTATTTGAAGTACATTATGTTGGTTGCTTTTTAAATAACCCAGTGGAAATCCTTTGCCAGACTTCTAGCAAGCATCATGAGAAAAGTTAAGAGTGGAAATTCTCGCACACTCCAGTGGACAACCTTTTAATTGTATGACACCTAACTTTTTTTATAAAGTCTGGGGGTAAATCAGTGGTCATTAAGGAGCCTGGGAGACTAATCTAGCCAGGATGATTTCTAAGCGTACTAAATATATAAACTTCCTTTCAGGTCTGTATTCTTGGCTTTTACAGGGTGTACTTTGAGATCAATTGTTTTTAAGTGGGAAATAGTAAATCTGTTTATATACAAGTCTTGACTGACTTTACACAATTTATTACTAGACCAACATAAGTCACTCACACAAGTGTTACAGCTGTATAAAAATACAGTAAAGTAAAAAATTGAGGAGATTATGCATGACTTAAAAAATTCTCATACGTGATATATTGTTTGGTGTTGTTGATGGGTGAACAAACTACAAAATGTGTTTTTATCTGGAATAATCAATGGTCAAGAGCAGTTCTATTCCAAGTTCCAAGGGCAGAACTGTTTGAAGCATTTCCGCTAGCATAATCTGGTATTTATTTTCAGGCGACCCTCTGAATTGATATGACTAAAACATTCCTCCCTAGACAGCCAATAACCTGGAAGCTGTATACCCTCTTGCACAATTCCAAGCAAACTTTAATTTTATCATCTGTGTGCTGGTGAAACTCATCATTAGGAATGTGAAACAAGATTATGAATAATATAAGTAATAGTTGGGCTTGGTCTTTTTAAAGTGCAATTTGTTTCCTGAAGAAGTGACTTTATAAAAAGTTCTCAATTCAAAAGGTCTTTAGCTCAAGACTTATTTATTCATTGTTTTTACAGATCCCAATAGTAACCAATATATTTTTGCCCCTTGCAGTTTATTTGGAACATGGATGATGTGTTCATTGTGCATGATATTTATGTTGATAACAATCATTTTCTTATTTCCAGTTTCATTAGCGTGGACTGCTCTCTTCCACTTTGTTCTTAACAAAGCAGAGTGAACAGTGCTGTTAAATACTACATGAGTCTGATTATCTCAGACTTAAAAGGGTTCTCATCTAAGTCAGAACGTTATTTTGATGTTAAATAATCATCTGAGACTTAACATGTTCAAAATTAAACTCTTTTCATGTGATGTATCTTACTTTCACGTTTTTTTTAGCTATTGTTATTATTAGAAATTAGTATGTAACAGTAGTTCAATCCAAAACCACAGAGTATTTTTTTACTTTTCTTTATTACACACTTGTAATTCAATTTCTCAGCAAATTTGGTGGGCTTTAGCTTCAAAATATATTTATAATTGGCCACCATCACTGGCACCGCATAGATCTGGTCCAAGTCACCATCATCTCTCACCTGCCTTGTGTTAATGGCTTCCTCTCTGGTCTTCTTACATCAGTATTACCACATACATTCTAGTCTCAACATAACTTCAGTGATCCTCTCAAAGTGTCTGACACTCTTTTGTGCTAAAGCTAGGAAAGCTTCACATTTCCTTTAGAGAAAAGTCAAATTCTACGTAAGTTCCAATGAAATCTCACCCATGTTTCCCCATCATCTTCTTTCCCGTTTGACCTCATTTCTTGTTGCTTGACCACAGCCACCCTTCTTGTGTCATCTTCACCTCTTTGCTGTTTCCTTAGACATACCAGATATCCTATTCCCCTAGGGCGTTAGAATATGTTAGAATAAGTTATCTAAAAATTTGCTCCTACACCTCCATCTAGTTTTTATTCAAAATTTACATTTTTTCAGTGAAAACTTTTCTATCCTTCACATTTAATGTTAAATAATTCCAGCCCTCAGTGTCTCTTTTGAAACTTACCAAACTTTCCACATCCATTTTTTCCAGAATACTTATCATTACCTAACATCATTTATATTTTACTTCTTTTGTGTTGCTATCTTTCCCACTAGAATGTAAGCTCTGTAAGATGATATTTGTTTCTTTTGTGTAATGCTATATTCCTAGGGATTGGAAGTGTGCCTGGCACAAAATAGTGGTAAATGAATACCTATCAATGAATAATTTAATGAAACACATTTTTAAAAAAATCTTGATTCCATGCAGTTGAAATTTCCTATTTGACAACAATATGCAAAATTAAGATCCGTTAATATGGATATGATAAGTATACAGTTGTGCAACATATTGCTACCTACAAAGTATTTCAATAGGGTAGACCATATGAAAAAGACTAGAGAGGCTTCAGGGTAGTTTGCAGATTTGTTTACTCAAAATTAGCTCCCAGTGTTTGAGGTTTTAAAATTATTTAAAAATATATATCCTTGCTTTTCTTCTTGGCAAAACTGTAGCAATTGCATTATATTTTGGCTACAAAGTCAACAGTAAATTCAGAATTCAAATTAATTTGTACATTATTTGCATAAAAGAGGTTTTCATATGAATCACATGATCATCCATGAAGTATTAATATTTAACTTAGGCCTTCGTCACTAAGTAGAATAAAAGCCTACTCATTATAAGGACACACAATTTAAAAGAGCAAATTATATTACCTCTAACCACAAGTTTGGATATTTTCCTAAGTTTTATGGGAAAAAAAGAAAGCTTGCACTTGTATGCAACAGAAAATCTTTCTGTAGTGCAAAAATACAAGTGGTAGCCTTTGGGAATTATCATAATAGTTCTAATAGTTCTACCTATCTCAATATATCTGATACAAGCTTGTTTCTAAATTGCTTAAAGCTTTTATTAGCTTATAGAAGGGGCTCCTGGGTGGCTCAGTTGGTTGAGCGCTGACTTCGGCTCAGGTCATGATCTCACAGTTCTTGGGTTCAGGTCCTGCATCCCTGTCTGTGCTGACAGCTCAGAACCCAAGGCCTGCTTTGTATTTTCTGTCTCCCTCTCTCTCTGCTCCTTCCCCACTCGTGCTCTGCCTCTCTCTGTCTCTCAAAAATAAATAAACATTATTAGGTTATAGAGTTGCTTGAGGAGAATCAGACCACTCATAGGACGATAGTTAAAAACAGAGGAGGAAGGTAACCATTTGGTTCAACTACTTAGTTGAATTCACTGATTCATTTCACTTGGAAAACAAGGTGTTGAAGCAGGCATTGGGCTGCTCGAATGGTGCTTCTGACAGACACCTACTGTCTACCACTTTGAAAAATGTCCTCATCAGCTTTGCAGAGTTTGTGTTCTGTTTTTGAACTGGAATAAATCATGCATGCTTACTTCTCTCCAAGTCTCTTTCATCTTATAGTAAGAGAAATCAGCAGATTTGAATTTGATATCCAAGAAAATTACATTCAAACCTTGATTTTACTGTGTAAGACTATATAATTTACATTAAAGTAAATATAATCGACAGTGCACTGTAAAGCATAACATACTGCACACTTCTTGATATGACAAAATAAAACTTCAAAGAACATTTAACAATTTCATTTTTGATGTAAATTATCAATAACAATCATGACAGTTTTTGAGACAACAAAACAAATTCTAATATAAAATATTTTCTCACTGCCAAAAACTATCAGTGCCAGATTTCTCTCAAGATATGTCATTATTCCTGACCTGTTTAAAATGTTTCATCTTGGGCTCTGAAGCCAATTTTTATATGAAAATATATAGTTAATAAGTCCCTTTTCCATAGGGAGAGTCAGTTTTTATTACCAACTATTACAAGGAATTTCTGTAAAATTTCAATAAAAATATCTGGGAATGTAGCATAAAGTTTTGCTTATTTGTTTTTTTTTTTTTTAATTTTTTTTTTCAACGTTTTTTATTTATTTTTGGGACAGAGAGAGACAGAGCATGAATGGGGGAGGGGCAGAGAGAGAGGGAGACACAGAATCGGAAACAGGCTCCAGGCTCCGAGCCATCAGCCCAGAGCCTGACGCGGGGCTCGAACTCACGGACCGCGAGATCGTGACCTGGCTGAAGTCGGACGCCTAACCGACTGCGCCACCCAGGCGCCCCGCTTATTTGTTTTTAATTTGAGTCACCAAAGAGCTAGTGAATTCATATAATGTAATTTATCTTCACACCAAATATTCTTTTATGACATTGGTATTTATTATTTATCAACATAGGTATTATAAAATTATGTTTTATCATTAAAATCATTTATTTTTAATAAAGAAATAGCATGTACATTTGAAAGAAAATATTATTTAGATGATTTTTGTGTATCCCTTCTTTTTTATACTCTTTTATATCAAAAAAAGAAGCTTTTCTTAATGATATATGATGATTCTTATAAACTTTGAGCAAAAGATTAGCTAAATCTTGGATGGAACCAGAATCTAAGAAACTATCAATAAGTGAGAAAATACAGATGCATTTTCTGTCGTCCTCTCCTCTCTGTGCAAATATGCTTTATTCTTCTTAAATATTCCAAATTGGGTTTCTGCACTTTTTTCATTCATTGAATAGGATATGATTGTTCCACTTTTCTTAAATTTATATAATGCTGCTCATATGAAAAAATGCGTGAAAACCATTGATCAAAATTCTGAAGTTCAGAGAAAGAATATGATTGCTCCACTTGAATAATGTCAGCGATGGCCAAATTGGCTTGAGGCAGAGAAGAAAAGTTTATAAAGTTTACACATGCCTGTCAAGGGCTTATCCCCATAGATCTGAAGGCATCAAATTTGATACATGAGGTCTGAGTATCATATAACTATTATTAAATTACAAACCAGTTTTAACATTTTGAGACTTAAATACTGTAATTAAAAAGAGGATACCCTAGAAACAAAGATGGAATTGACATGTTAAATTTCATATGTTCTTGTGTTCTGTATATAGCAGGAAGACACAAAGAAGGAATTTTTTTATGTTTCTAGCCCTATGAATTATGGAATTTTGAAACATCAGTGACGATATTTACAACTTCAATAGAAAAACAACCATTCAAAAATGCAAATGTGTCTTCATAGATACGAGTGAGAATTATGTGTTCCAATGAACACATAATTGAAACCCTGGCTCTAGTTTTATTAGTGTGTTCCCATAGGCATGTTACAAAACTCTGCTTTTTTTCATAGATATTTCTTCCCTAAAATACAATAAAAACTAGCTCTTAAGTGCATATGTTTTTGAGGAAAACTAACTTATGAAATCAGCACCTTAATGGGTTTCTGTAAAGTAACATAGCTTACATGCAATTGCTAAATAAGGGACGATGTTATTATAACAAGGAATTTTTCCATATTACATTTCCCCCAACATTTCAAAATACATTTTTGTTTTTCCAGACAAAAAGCTCAAAGTGAAATACACAATAGGAAACAGCAAACCGTAACACAATGCAATACCTTACATGATGCCCAATCATCTCATGCTCTTTTTGTTGCTCTGCACTCCATGGTTTGGCACCATACTCTTTCCTGGACATGCTTATTTCATATTTCCACCAGATTTGAACACTTTCCTCATCTCTCCATAACTACATAACCACAGTACTTCTTTGTACCTTTTATATCAAGTCTCTCCCTCATTTTATTCATTTTAATGTAAAGTATATATCTACTGTACTATTTTGTTAATTACTAGGAATGTAACCCGTCTTGTATATGCCCTAGTATAATTATTAGAGCTATTGCAGTTGTTGGTTCTCTAATTACAAAACTGCCCATGATTTGAGGTTTCTGCTCTTCACCTTGTATTTACTGCATGATTGTGCAGAATCTGAGGTTTTGCTACAACTCATATGTCACATTACAGCAGAAATAATATATCGAATAATGCTTGGAATATACAAAACACTCAAGAAATATTAGTTTTAGTTACTATTATACTCTTTCTTCCAAAGGCTCCTAAATCAAGGGGTGCCTGGGTGGCTCAGTCAGTTAAGCGTCTGACTTTGGTTCAGGTCATGATCTCGTGCATGGTCTGTGAGGTTGGGCTCTGTGCTGATGGATCAGAGCCTGGAGCCTGCTTCAGATTGTGTCTCCCTCTTGCCTCTATTCGCAACCCCTCCCCACTTGTGCTCTGTCTCTCTCTCTCTCCCTCAAAAATAAACATTTTTAAAACTTAGAAAAAAAAAAGGCTCCTAAATCGAAAGGAGAAGCAGACAAAATATTAATCTAAACAAAGTTTAACTGCTTTTTAAGGTAAAGGCATTTTGTATATGCTATGGGTGCAAAGATGAATAGGACATTATTTCTGTCTGTAAAAAGCTCACAAATATATCAGATATCGTGATATTAAATGCCATTATAAAAGCATGAACAAAATTCTAGGGGACAAAACCACGTGGATGCATAAATTCTAGTCAGGTAGAAAAGCCATGTGACACTTTATTATGGAGCAGGTAATATATAACAGATCAACGGAGGTCTAGATTTGAAAGCTGAGAAGACAAGGTAGGGTTGTCAGAGAAAATATAGGACACCCAGTAAAATCGGAATTTCTGATAAACAACAAACAGATTATTTTAGTATAAATGTCATATACAATATTTGGGACATACTTACACTAAAAATGTATCTGCTGTTTATCACAAGTTCAAAGTGGATTGGAGTCCTGGATTTCCGTTTCCTAAATATGGTGACCTTAGCAGACATTCAGAAAGAGGAAATACGTTTGCAAAGGAAGTTGGTATTGAAACAAAATAGGAGGTTCAGATGACCGAAAGTGTGATTGGAAGGGGAAATATTTTATATGCAGTGATTAAGTAACTTATTAAATTTAAGTTTGGATTTGTCAGTACTGAGTCTAACAGAGATTCAGGCATGAAGTTGGACTCAGTGTCTTTAAAAACTTGCTCTCCACAAAACACACAAATATTGGACACAGAGTAAAGAAAATGCACTTTAATAGCACTGTTATACTCAAAGAACAGCGATGGAGGGGATCAAGGTTCTGCTCACAATTCTCCCACAAAAAAATTCGATAAACTGAAACTAAGAAGTTCACGAGGATCCAGATGCAAATACCATAAACCTAGAAATTTGGAGATTAAGATTCACAAAAGAAAAAATTACAACTAGACCTTGCCCTGCAAATTTGGATCATTAACCATGAGAACCACATTCAGAAGAGACTATTATTGCTACTACTGTTTGTATTAAAATTTTCAACACTACAGCCATAGGCATTTTCATTTTCTCTTGTCTGTGGAAATGTTACTTGTTTCCTTTTCTAGACCAACAACAACTAACCGAAGTAACTGAAATATCTGTTTTGTGTAATTTATTCTTTGCTTCTCAATTCTATAGTTTATTACCATATGGCAATATCAGCAGAGGATACTTTGAGAATTAAAATGAAATTCAATGAAGTGGTCTAGCAAAACATAACATGCTAAGGAAAAATAGATTAATGCTGTTAACCTTAAGTCTATTGGAAATAGGCAATTCTATACCAGTAACTGTTATATGAACATACACATTTCCTTGGAGATGAAAGAATGATATGTAAGATTAATGTAAACATAAAAACCACCTCATATGTTATGGACCTTGCCCATTTCATTATTGTGCAAATTGACTTCTAATGATTCTCAAATAGAAGCCAGGAGATTATTTTCAACATATGTTCAATCCATTTGAATAATAGTGATAGCAAATTCCACAAAAGACTGTAAAGTTATGAAGTTTTCAGTGCTATTTTCTATGCTATTTACAGTGGTTTATATAATTTCCAGATAAGCCTCAAGGCCTGAAGTCCAGAGAATATACCGCAGTGAATGTCATGTGATTCATCCATAGGTTTTTCCTACTTGCCTTATGTAACTTGATTTGTATGTCAACTTGGCTAGGCTTTTGTGCCCAGTTCTTTGCTCAACCGCTAGTCTAAATGTTGCTGTGAAGGCATTTTGTTGATGTGACTGACATTTATAATTTGTTGATTTTAAATAAAGGATATTATCCACCATAATGTGGGTGGACCTCTCCAGTTAAAGGTGTTAAGAGGAAAAACAGATTTCCCAGAGTAGAAGGAATTCTACCTCAAGACTGGAACATAGAAATCCTGCCTTGGTTTCCAGCCTGCTTGCCACTCTGTGCATTTCAGACTCAAGACTACAAGTGTTGGAGTATAAACTGATGTTCTATGGTAAATTAAAGCTCGGAAAGTGCCGTTATTATAAAGCCAAGAATTAAATGGGGTTTATTTGAAATCTTATACATTGATGAGGCACTTAATTCTCTGGGACTAGTAAGCATAGAGGTACCCTATTCAATGTGTTTATGTTTAATTAGATTTAAATATTCAAATTTTTAAAAAAATTTTTTAATGTTTATTTATTTTTGGGAGAGAGAGAGACAGACAGAGCATGATCAGGGGAGGGGCAGAAAGAGAGGGAGACACAGAATCCAAAGCAGGATCCAGGCTCCGAACTGTCTGTACAGAGCCCTATGCGGGGCTCAAACTCACGAGCTGTGTGATCATGACCTGAGCTGAGGTCAGACACTCAGCCAACTGAGACACCTAGGTGCCCCAATATTCAAATTATTTTTAATAATAGTCCAAAATATTCGTTTTCAAAAGTAATGTTTGTTGCTATTTAATGTATTGATATATCTGTGTGTTCTTGTGTGTGTCTAACTCATGTATGACATCTGTGCCAAACATTTTCAACTCCTTATTTAAATTAATGATAGCCAAGTACAATTTATAAATATATTTTCCTTTTTTTCCTTTTCTAAATTTTGAAAAGTTTTAACTGTATTGAAAAATTATTAAAAATTAAAAAAAAAAAGAACAGACAAATATATTTTCTTTTATTCTTCTTGAAGTTTCTTCTTAGCTAATATGGAAAGAAAAACCCTGGGGGTGCCTGGATGGCTCATTCAGCTAAGTGTCCGATTTGGTTTCAGCTCAGGTCATGATCTCACAGTTCATGACTTGAAGCCCTGCGTCCCTGCTTGGGATTCTCTCTCTGTCTCCCTCTCTCTTTGCCCCTCCCCCATTCAAGCCCTCTCAAAAATAAAACAAAAAGAAAAAGAAAAATCCTGGAATTCCTAGTGGTAATAGAGCTTGCCAGTTGTGTAGTTAACGGACTGTTCAGTATGGATAATGTTATTGTCACTATTGTCATTGTTTTTAGTAGCTTTGGTCTTTCAATAGCTATTTCCTCACTTAACAAGGGAGTTGTTTATTTAAATTGTAAGTTATTAATCTGTATAGCTATAGCCATACCTTGGAAATATTGCAGGTTTGGCTCCCGACCACTGTAATAAAGTGAATATCACAATAAAGCAAGTCAAATCAATTTTTTGGTTTCTTAGTATATACAAAAATTAAGTCTATACTATATGGTAGTGCATTTAGTATGCTATAGCATTATGTATAAGAAAATGTACATACCTTAATTAAAAGGTACTTTATTGCTAAAAAATGGTAACCATTATCTGCGCTTTCAGGGAGTCGTAATCACTGATCACAGATCACCATAACAAATACAATAACAATGAAAATTTTGAAATATTGTGAGAATTGCCAAAATGTGACACAGAGACACAAAGTGAGCAAATGCTGGTAAAAAAAAAATGGTGCTGACAGATTTGCTCAATGCAGGGTGGACACACACTTTCAATTTGTAAAAAATAGAGAAAACACAATATCTGCAAAGCACAGTAAAGCAAAGAGTGGTAAAATGAGTTATACCTGTATTGGATGTTTAGGAACTTAATTGTTTCGATATGAAAAATTACTTCATAAATTATAGATTCAGTAATTTGTTAAATAAAGTAAACATAGAGATTTGAAAATGTATTAAAGATTATGTATCAATAGAAAAGTTTCGATCTTCTTAAATTCTTGATGGGAAAAATAAACATCTGGGGTATAGTTTATTGATAGATTATAATCTTAGATGACACAACACATATTTAAAAAGTTTATATTGGATGTAAAATAAGTCCATCTGAGTATTTAATCCACAAAGAGAGAAGCATTTAAAAAAATATTTATATATCTGAGCAAGGATAACTCTGTTTTCATTATGAGAAAGTGTGAAACAGTGAAATCATAAGATATAAAATAAACACTTATGTTGTTTATGTTTCTAAGCTTAATGTATAGTTGAGATAATTACATACGCATGTGGCTCCTTAACACATTTCCAAATTATTTGAAATTAAATATACAGTATACATAAATATATGCATTATGCACATTGTACAGCATAGTTGTATTATTAAACAGTATAATAGAATTAATACCTAAGAAAACTCACATTTTTTTAATTTTTTTAAAAAGCTTTCATCTGTTTAACTTGAGAGAAAGAGAAAGTGCAAACAGGGGAGGGGCAGAGTTACGGGAGGGAGTGAGAATCCCAAGCAGGCTCTGCACTGTCAGCACAGAGCCTGATGTGTACCGTGAGACTATGACCGGAGTTAAGGTCAGACGCTGAGGCACCCCAAAAATCATTTTTCATCACTTAACCTTTCTTATGACAATTTATATTTAATGAGAACTTCAGATGAACTGGGCACTGTGCTTGAATGAGGACATCAAAGATAATATAGACAAACTCTGATCTGGGATTACTAATAATTATCGAAAGCGAAATAACATAATGAAGTTGTTCCAGAAATACTTCACAGAGATTTTTCTTTTAAACTTAGCTTTTAGGATGAATTAGTTTCCAAAGGATGGAAAGGGGAGGTAAGGACATTTTTTCATTTCATTTTTATGTAATAAAAATCATCATCTCCAAGATTCTAGAATATCTGAAAAATTGTGTGTATTTTTGTGCATTTATGGGTGTTTATATATTGATATATGGAAGTATTAATGAAATAATATATAAAGCATTATTTCTACTTCCAAGTGAGCTTAATATCTAGTGAAAAGGAAATGTCATGTTATAATTTATGACAATATTGCATTTGTTATTTTGATAATATCCTTAAGATATATTGATTTTATCACTTTACCTTCATTGGGAACTTATTATCTAACAAAGACTGTGAAAAGGACCTTATAAATTCCAGTTAATTTAAATAATTATAAAGCAATATAAATATATTATAGAAGCATGGAAGATGGTGATAAGTATCCTAGCTGGCATGAAATGAGAATACTCACACAATAGATAAAAATGAAACTTAGGTGTTGGAGTAAATCATTCCAGAAAGAGGGGAATTTTTTTTATTATTTAAATTCAAATTAACATACAGTGTAGTCTTGGCTTCAGGAGTAGAATCCAGTGATTCATCTCTTACATGAGACACACAGTGCTCCTCCCAAAAGTGCCCTCCTTAATGCCCATCACCCATTTAACCCATCCTCCCACCCAACCCCCTCCAGCAACCATCAGTTTGTTCTTTGTAGTTAAGAGTCTCATATGGGTTGCCTCCCTCTATGTTTTTATCTTATATTTCTTTCCCTTCCCCTATGTTCATCTGCTGAGTTGAAAAAGAATGAAATCTTCCCATTTGCAACAACATGGATGGAACTAGAGGGTATTATGTTAAGCAAAATAAGCTAGTCAGAGAAAGACAGATATCATATGATTTCACTCATATGTGGAAGAGGGAATATTTTGAGCAATATGGGACAATTTGAAAATGAATGGTATAATACAAATACAAAAACTTGGCCAAAAAAGATATGACTGGAGCCTGAAGAATAAGGTTCTAAAGGTGGATAAGAAGGGGCGAGGTGGGGAGAAGAGAGGATATGGTAATAATATTAATGATAATAAGTTTGAAGACTGATTAAGCTCAAATTGTAAAGAACATCATTTGGTTATTAATTTTCTACGAATAGTGAAAAGACCCTAAAACTTTAGTTCAGAGGAGTATAAAATTTTATGTTATAAATTGG
Source organism: Panthera tigris (assembly GCF_018350195.1). Taxonomy (NCBI): domain Eukaryota; kingdom Metazoa; phylum Chordata; class Mammalia; order Carnivora; family Felidae; genus Panthera; species Panthera tigris. Next base: position 152,952,244 of record NC_056663.1, read on the forward strand.
TATCTAATACACAATGCTTAAAGGAAATTAAAAAAACAAAGTATATCAAAATATCTATAGATGTGCATACATTTGACTTGTTACTCCTAACATAGTACTCCTAACATATTAGTCTCATGAAATAATTTATTATGGAAATATATATTTAGAAAAAGACATAGATATTTATATCAATATCTATAAAATAAAAAAATGGAAAATGTATACATAGGGAAGAAAGGGTAAAAAGGAGTGGAAGAAATGAAAAGAAAAAAGAAGGAAGAAATAGTCAAAGGAACAGGTCAAAATGACTACTATGGGGAAATTTTTGTGTATGCTCCAATATAAATGCATATTATATTAAATTAAAATGCAATCTATTATACTTTTAAAATTTTTATATTACAATGAAATGCACATTTTATTTTTTAAAATTAAGTAAAAAATTGAAGTTTCTCTACAATAGATCTTTGTACCACATCCCTGGGTCAACCACAATATTTGTATATATCCTTACAGACATTTAAATATGTGTGTTACATATATATGTATATATAAAAATATATGTTGCATATATATTATATATATAAGAGGATCATATTAGTGGTGGTATTATTTTTTTCTCTAAGAAAAATTTTTAAAGCTTTATAGAAAACAAAACCTAAGTATATAGCTCAATGAATTTTCACAAATGGAACAACAGCCATGAAACAAGAAACAGATTAAGAAAGATATATTGCCAGTACACAAGTAACCTTCTCATATCCTTTAAGTCACAACCACCAGTTCCTCCTAGAGAACCAATATTTCCATTTCTTACAGAATATATTTACTGTTCTGTACTTTACATGAATAAACTCCTGTAAAGTCCAGTCTTTTTTTCTGGCTGCTTTAACTCACCTTTGTGTTTGTGAGATACATACACAGAGTTGCATGTAGTTGCTGATCATTCATTATCATTACAGCAAGTGATTATACTGCAATTTATGTACCCACAGTTGTCATCCTATTGTGCTGATATGAACATTCATATGCCTGTCATTAGAGAATCTATGTACCTGTTCTGTAGGCTCTATACCTAGGAATGGAAATTCTGATTCATAGCGTTTGCATATGATCAACTTTAGTAGATAGTGCCAAACATTCTCCCAAGCTGGTTTTACCAATTTACTCTCTTCATTGATATATGAAATTCTGGTAGCAACACATCTTTTTTTTTCCTTGTTTTCTTTTTTGTATATGTTTATCTTTTTAAAAAATTTGGCCTTTCTCATGGGTCGTGGTGGTGTATATGATATATAGAGCGTTATATGCAAAGTGTAATATATATTGGACGTTATTTCTTAGAGAAGCTTTATGTTCATAGCCTATTTCAGAGTCAGGTATAGAGACTTCCCATTTACCCCATGCCCTCACACATGCATAGCTCCCCTTAATCAATATCTTCTTCCAAAGTGGTATATTTATTATAATTGATGAACCTATACAGACAAATCATTATCACCCAGAGTTCATGGTTTACATTCTATGTATCCTTCTTTATGTAAATTCTGAGTTTGGACAAATGTACAATTACATATTTCTATCAGTATCATAGAAAAGCATCACTATCCTAAAAAATCACTACATCTCTGCTCTGCTTGTTCATCCCATCCCGTACCCTAAACCCTGGACAGCTCTGATCTTTTTAATGACTCCATATTTTTGTCTTTTCTGGAATGTCATATAGTTGAAATCCTACAGTACATGGCCTCTTAAGATTGTCTGGATGTACCACAGTTTATTCATCCATTTACTTATTTAAGAACATCTTGGTCACTTCGAAGTTTTGGCAGTTATGAGTAAAGCTGCTATAAATATCCATGTGAATGTTTTTGTGTATACATAATTTTTCAGCTCACTTGGGTAAATACCAAGGAGCATGATTGCTGGATTATGTGATTATGTGTTTGGTAAGAAACCACCAAACTGTTGCAAAATAGCAGGGCCATTTTGCATTCCCACCAGCTTTGTGTGCAAGTTCTACTTGTTCCATGTCCTTGTCAGCATTTGGTGTTGTCAGTGTTCTGGATTTTGGTCATTTAATAGGTGCGTGATAATTATTCATTGTTTTAACTTGCATGTCCCTGATGATACGTGAAGTGGAACATTTTTCATATGATTATCTGCCATCTGTATATCATCTTTGGTAAGGGGCCTGTTAATGCCCTTTGGCCATATTTTAATTGCGTTGCACATTTTCTTATTGTTGAGTTTTAAGTTCTAATAAATTAGAAAAAGCTAAGACCAAAGGAAAAGTTCTGTCAATTAAATAAAAGAAATTTAACACTAGCTTGCACAAGACTTAAAAAGAGAACTAAGCAGGAGTTATACCAATAATGACATAGTAAGTAAATGATATTTTTTATTCTAAAAGAAATGGAAAGGCATTGAATGGTTTTAAGTTAAGAGTGACATAATCACACTTGCATTTTGGGGAAAATTACTTTGAAGCAAGACTGAATTAAAGTGGTTTTACAATTAGAGAAATTAGAGTACAGAAAAACCATTATAAGCTTTTATCGTAATTTAGCTGAGAGAGCACTCTTTTACCTTCAAATTATTTTTGTTCAGAATATTGAAGCCACGGTTTATTGTTTTCTAGCATACAACTAGAAAGAGAAATGTCCGATGACACTTTCAATCCTATTTTTTGTTTTATTTATTTATTTTGCTTATTGATTTTCTCTTCTTCATCTATGAATATAGTTCTTTCTGCTTTCTCTCTCCCTCTCTATTTGATAATCTCTTTTTAGTTATTTCAGAAGCTCAAGTTTGATAATAAATGCAGAGGCAAAAAATTAAGACAATTCAAGATTCTACTTATTAATAATTTCATCATGGAAACTTTGTGACAAGTCAAAATCTCTGAATTAAAAAATAAAAACATTCATTTTTTGGAAAGCGATTGTTTTCCAGGGTTTTACACCTTTTATTTATATTGTAGGGATAATAATCATAGAGATAGAAGGAAAATAAGAAATCATCTAGTGCAATTACTTACATTATAGGTAAGAAAATTGGGCCCCATAACGTTATAATGATCATTTGTCTAGTACCTGACTTTTAATGTTATGGAATTGCTTGTATCATTGCCTTATAGATATTTGCTCCAAAATGAATACACATCTATCCTGTAACAAATATGCTGACCTTACTTAGTGCAATTTTTTTTCTCCAGTAAAAAATAACTTTTTTTTTCTCTACTGTTATCTCTGACATACTAGAGAGAACAAAGATCACGAAATGTGTCTTTAAATTTTGAACATGTTTCAATAACCTGCCAGCTTTAAGACTATTAATTTAACTCAACTTGTAGAAAATTCTGAAAGCCTATTCCATCACTGACTCCCAAAGGTTAGACCAAATTTGAACTTTGAGCAATGAACCTTTAAAGCAAGGGTATATTGAACTATAATTTGTCATTTTTCTGGAAAAAAATGTACCTATTACAGGAAATAAATGGGAACTTAATTGTCTCACCTCACTTGTGCTTGAGAGGACAGATTGTCATTCTATACAGAAATGTGGAAAGTCTAGTTTGGTAAATGCCAGGAGTTTATTATCACTGGGCTTGGTAAAGTAAGAAATCTTTAAATATTCTTGTCAGAAAATATTCAGCATATGTATATTCCAAGGCCTTTGTTTATTTTAAGTGGGACATTTCAAGTATTAAGGCAACTAATCTGATAAGAGTTATATAAAGTAAAACCTGTTTAAATAGTTAAGGTAAATACTGACCTATACTTTTTGTCTGATGTGCAATGGTAACTGTACTGCTTTGTTTTATTTTATATTGATTTCAAAAATAATATTTTATAGAAGCAATAGAGCTTTGTGTGTGTGTGTGATCATTTGAGCTGACAAAGTATCCTAGCCCTCATTTTATTTTTCTCAGAAACCTTGATATTTATCTTCTCAAGCACATTCATGTCCCTATCTCAACTGGTAGAAACAGGAAGTGCATTTGTAATTAGAGAAACTTTGCTTCTAATGAGTGATCTGTTGGTTTTGGATACAAAATTCTATTCTTTCTGACAGTTTATGTCTTTTTCTCAAAATGAACAAAAATTTAATTATACAAATGAGCACCTGCTAACATAAGTGAATTAAATAATAACATCAGATTCATATGAACACAATACACAAATTGGCATAAAATAAGAATGATGTCTGAAGGTGTGAATGAATTAAATGTTATGTTAGCTCTGACCATTCAAAAAATAATAATAAAAAGTGGTGAAGTCATTTGAGTAGAGCACTGGATTATTACTCCACAGGGTTGAGACTAAATTGAGTTGATTAAAATTCTTACAGGTGGTTGATATGCAAGTGTTATGCAAAGAGAATAGAAAAAAATGAAATATGATTGGTTACATAAAGTAAAATTATGGGCAAATAGAAAACTTTTGACCTAATTTATAGATATGAGAAGTTAATCTTTATTGGAGTTATTTACATTTTTATCACTTCTATAACAACTATTTCAACTCTATTTTAGGAATGAATAAGGTAAAGAATACATTTAGAAAAAATGAATTCTCTCTTCTTTCATTTTATGACTAACCTAAAACTTTCATGTTTTTCCTAATGTTTCTTTTACAACTTTATAGAAATATTCTAGAAATGTTACCTTTGTTAGGAAGAAAAATTTCCTGGGACACCTGGGTGGCTCAGTCTGTTAATCTTCTGACTCTTGACTTCCCCTCAGGTCATGATCTTGTGGTTCATGAATTCCTGCCCCATATCAGACTCCACACTGTCAGTGCTTGGGATTCTCACTCTCTCTCTCCCTCTCTCTGCCCTTCCCCTGCTCGCTCTCTCTCTCTCTCTCTCTCTCTCAAAGTAAATAAATAAACTTAAAAAAAAAGAAGGGGAGAAAAATTGACCTAAATTTTTATTCTTGAGTTGCACTTTGCTTTAAGTGTGTTGAATTTAAATAAAAATAACAGTATTAATTATATTATTAAACTATATTTTAATAATTATATTATTCAACTAAGTTCATAATTGGTCACATTTCAGGGAAATTATTTTATCTCCATCTCTTAAGTTATTGCCCCTCTCCAATTTATATCAATCTATTTATTCCCTCTAATCTTCATGTGTTTTAAACATTTTGTACTTAATGTAGAGATGTTTTAAATTTGGAAAACTTACTGATATCAATACCTTATCTATTTTCTGACGTGTTCTAAAGCAAAACATGAAACAGATATTATATGCCAATGCCTCACTGGAACTTCGTAATTAGGTCAGAAAAAGGAAAGGGGAAAACAAAAAGAACAGGAAAGGTAGGTGGTGTTTTACTGAATCAGACAAAGCATTGCCAAACAACACAGCAAGTACTTGCACACATGTGCAGGGAGGGTATGTGGAATCATTGCAAGACAGGAGAGTCTACTGAGAAAAAAAGAAAGGGAAAGGAAGTTATATTTGTAAACCATTCTTTCTCCTGGTTTTCATTGATCTCACTTTCTCCCCCATAGGATGTTAACTACACTTGCATTTACATCGTTCTGATACTCAGCCTGTCTAATGAGATTAGGATGATGGAGCTCTCCATTTATCTCCATGGAACAGGATTTTGAATCTCAAAGGAAGTTAGGAAAGAGCAAATCTGGGAAGGCACATAAAGTGTTTTCTAATCTTTCCTGTTTTCGAGTATTGTATCTAGCCAATATGTACTAGGCAATAGGTGTATCTAGTACTATATGGACTCTAATTGAATTATGTTTTGGTGTTCAAATGTCAACAGCTCTGTTAAGGATATACTTAGGAGCAGAATGTTAAGTCATGAGACTTCTTTTTGCACCACGTCTTGCCAATACCTGATATTGTCACGTTGTTATTTGTGTTATTGTTTAATTATTTTGGGGCTTCTGTTACAAGTTTAGGATTTCCTTGTGGTTTTAGTTTGCATTTCCTTGATGACAAATGATTGTAAGAACATTCTTTATAGACTTTTGGCCATTTGTGTGTCTTCTCTTGTGAAGTGTAATTTCAAAGTGTTTACCAATCTTGGAGTTTGAGAGAATGTCTGTTTTTTTGTTGTTGTTATGTAATTATATCCCTTATGTTTTTCATCTCTGAGTCTACTTCCAAATAAATAAGTTGAAACTATGTATCTCAGAACATGACCTGCATTTCCTCTCTTGATTTCTTTGGATATACAAAAGTTGCTAAATTTAATATAATCCAAGTTATCAATCTCTTCCTCTACAGTGATGTTCTGTTTAAGAAAATATTACTGCAACAAGCTCATGAAAATAGTCTTCCTTATTTCTGGAAATGTCATTGTTATGATCTATAATCTATCTGGAATGGACACCTGTGGTTTTTTTTTAATTTTTATTTTGGATCTAAATTATGTTTATCATGGATATTCAATTAATACACCACATTTTATTAAAAAGAATACGTCATCTAGAAATAAATGGGAATATCCTCAACTCGATAAAGAACACTTACAAAAACCAGCACCTAACGTTATACTTGTCGGTGAGAAACTAAATGCTTTCCTGCTAAGATCAGGAATCAAACAATAATATTCGTTTTTCATCAGTCATATTTAAGATCATACTAGAAGTTCTTCCTAGTACAGTAAGACAAGAAAATAAAAGTATACATGGTGAGAAGGAGAAAATTAAACTGTCATTTTTATTTAATAAATAAAATTCCATGACTTTTTATTTAGTACATTTCATGATTATTATGTAGAAAATTGCAAAGAATCAACAAAAAAACTTCCTGGAGTTAATACATAGTTATATTAACTACATTTTCTGTTTGTTTGTTTGTTGTATTCTTAATGTTCTGGGGTCTTGCTGACTGGGGAGATGGTGCAAATGAACTAATCAAGACCTCACACTTCCAACCACTTCCATCTGGCTTTTATACTACAGGAGGCGATATTCCTCTCTGCCCTAATTGTCCTAGTGCCACTTATCAGACAACTAATAACAGCCCCTACACTCTAGAGCCCATTGAATTCTAATTAGCCAATCCTAAACCTGCCTACCCTGCTCTGTCTCACCTTTCTTGTGGAAACCAAAGTAAAACCGTCTGTCCATGTTTTCCATTCACTCCTTCTGTTTCTTGACAGAGCATGGTTCTTCCTAATGTGGCCTTGTGAGGTATGGTATACCTTTATTCTTGGAAACTGTGAGCTACAAGTTATCTTTCCAGTGGCTGTCATTTCCCTTATCTGTTGACCTTATCATACATAAATAATAGTAACAAAAACCCTACCTTTTATTTTATTTTTTTAAGTTTTAATGTAATTTTATTTGCAAGAGGCAAGTGACATTACTTTTAATTTTTTTTAATTTTTTAAATTATTTTTTTTTGTTTAAATTCAGGTTAGTTAACATATAGTATAGATTTGGTTTCAGGAGGAGAATTCAGTGATTCATCACTTAACATACAACACCCAGTGCTCATCCCAACAAATGCCTTCCTTAATGCCCATCATGCATTTAGCACATCCTGCCACCCACCTCCACTCCAGTAACCCTCAGTTTGTTTTCCATAGTTGAGTCTCTTATGTTTTGCCTCCTTTTCTATTTTATTTTATTATTTTATTATTTTATTTTCCTTCCATTCCCCTATGTTATCTGTTTTGTTTCTTAAATTCCACATATGAATGAAATCATATATTTGTCTTTCCCTGACTGACTTATTTTGCTTAGCATAATACACCCTAGTTCCAACCACATTGTTGCAAATGGCAAGATTTCATTCTTTCTGATCACCGAGTAATATTCCATCGTGTACCTGTACCACATCTTCTTTATTCATTCATCAGTTGATGGACATTTTGGCTCTTTCCATACTTTGGCTATTGTTGATAGCACTGCTATAAACATTGGAGTACATGTGCCCCCTTTGTATTAGCGTTTTTGTATCCTTTGGATAAATACTTAGCAGTGCAGTTGCTGAGTCATAGGGTAATTCTATTTTTAACTTCCTGAGAAAACTCCAAACTGGTGCAGAGTGGCGGCACCCGTTTGCATTCCCAACAACAGTGCAAAAGTGTTTCCCTTTCTCCACATCCTAGCCAGCATCTGTTGTTTCCTGAGTTGTTAATTTCAGCCATTCTGACAGGTGCGAGGTGGTATCTCATTGTAAAAATCTACCTTTTAAAACTGCAATGATAGCAAAAGTTGTAGGATAAAATGTTACTATAAAAAGTCAATGACATTCTTACATTCCAGCAATGATCAATTGGAATTGGAAATTAAACATATAAACCATTTATATAAGCACCCCAAATGAAAATCTTTAGATATTAATGTCATAAATTATGTGTAGGATCTATATGAGGAAAAATCCAAACTCTCCAATGAAACTTAGCAAAGATCCAAATATTTGGCTAAATAATTCATCTACATGGATGAAAAGATTCAATATTATCACATTGTAAAATCTTCCTAGCTTAATAAAGAACCAGAATAGCCAACACAATACTGAACGAGTAGAGCAAATTGAGAACTTCTGTTACGTGACTTTGATACTTACTATGCAAGTACAGTAATCAAGACCCCGTGGTATTAATGAAATATACACTAGCAGATTAGTGACACAGAATTGAAACCCACACAGATATAGTCAACAGATCTTTGACAAAGGAGCAAAAATAATACAATTAAGAAAGGGTGATCTTTTCAGCAAATTGTGCTGAAAAAACTGGACATCCACATGCAAGAAAAGAATGAATCTGGACATAAACTTTATATGCTCCATAAAGAATTAATTCAAAATGGGTAATAGACCTAAATATAAAATGCAAAACTATAAAACTCCTAGAAGACAACATAGAAGAAAATCTAGATGTCTTTGGAGTTAGCCATGACTTCAGAGGTACATACCAAAAGCATGATGCATGAAATAAAAATTGTCAATTTTGGCTTTGTTAAAGCTAAAAACTTCTTGTCTGAGAAAGATACTGTGAAAAGAATAAAAAGAAAAAAAAAAAAAAACAATTCACAGATCCGGAGAAAATACTTTCAAAAGATATCTGACAAAGGACTGTTATCAAATATGCAAAGAATTATTTAAAATTCAATAATATAAAAACAAAGAACCCAACTTAAAAGTGGACAAAGTATTTCAACAGACATGTGGCAATATATATATATACGTATATATATATATACGTATATATATATACATATATATATACACGTATATATATATACAATATATATACACATATATATACACGTATATATATACATATATATATACGTGTATATATATGTGTATATATATACGTATATATATATGAATATGAAATAAGCATGTGAAAAGATGCTCCACATCATATACTATCAGGGAAATGCAAGCTAAAACAATAAGATTCTACACACATATTAGAAGAGCTAAAATCCCAAAAACTGATCATACCAAATGCTGGCAAGGACACGGGACAACAGGAACTCTCATTTGTTGCTGGTGGGGACAAAAAATAATCCTGTATATTCAACTCAATTTTTTTGTAAATCCAACACCTCTCAAAAAATAAACTTTATTAATTAAAAAAAGTAGCTTTTCCTTTTTGCATAAAGTACTCTCATCTCTTTTTTTAATGTTTGTTTGCTGTTTGTTTATTTATTTATTTATTTATTTATTTATTTATTGAGAGAGAGAGGGCTAGAGAGAGAGAGAGAGCACAAGCAGGGGAGAGAGAGGGAGAGAATCCCAAGCAGGCTTCAGACTGTCAGAGTGGAGCCTGATGTGGGGCTTGAATTCACAAACAGTGAGATCATGACCTGAGTTGAAATCAAGAGTTGGACACTTAACTGACTGAGCCACCCAGGTGTCCCCATAGTGTCCTCATCTTACGTCAAATGGTCTTAAGTGTGCTGGTCTATTTTTTCCCCCATTCCATTCCATTCCATATAACCTGTGCCAATACCATCCTGCTGCAATTACTGTATTTTAAGTATGTTTGCTATCCACTAGACTAAGCTTTCAATTTTCAACCTTTAAGAAGGTGTTGTTGTTTTTGTCTATTTGCATTTTCATATAAACTTTATCAGCAGCACATTGTTTCCCCCAATATACCTTGTTCTAAACTGGCTGCGTGTGCTATCCAGTTTAGCTGTGTTTGCAAAATATGGTAAATATCACCCCTTACCAAGTCCTTGCCATGATCTACAAGGTTGCACATGATCTGGTATCTTCGTTCTAGCCTTTATTGCTTGTTGCTTTTGCCTTACTCTCCTCAGTCCAGGCACCTTGGCTGCCACTCTTTTCTTTAAATGCATGAAGCACAGTATATTTTGTGGCCTTTAACTTTACTGAACATTCTGCCTGTTCTGCTATTTTACCAGATTTGCACTTGCCTTGATTCTTCCTCCTTCCACTTGTATACAAATCTCATATTCTAAACAGTCTTCCCTAAATATCATTGTTTGAAAAAAATTTTCAATGCCCCATAATCCCTATGCCTTCTCTACTTCATTTTTCTGTTATTGACAAATTCTACCTAAATTCTTGAAAATGTAGTACTTCTGAAGTACCCATTATAAACATCTAATATGATTCTTTTCGTCATATCTTTCTCTTCCTTGTTCTTTTGGAACAAGTGTTCTTGTTCCAAAATGGTATATCTTATGTTGTGTATGTTCAATGAAAATGTCTTATCAAGCCTTAAAATGCTATCCATTTGTTGCATAATTCTCCAATTTTATTTAAGCCAACTTTTGTCACATTAACATCATTACTATCAAATTAACCTTTGTTATTTGTTGAACTATTAGTTATTAGAACAACAGAAATACAAATTTATATTTAATGAGGCATAATGATATCCAAAGGACATTGTTGAATCATTAATTCATGTATCAAAGTAATATATACTTATAAACACAATCTCCTAAAAACAAAGGAATGAATGCACATATACCTGTGGAAAATGTAAAGGAAACTTTTCATAGTTTATCCTCTGGGAAACTGGAGCCTTCTGAGAAAAGGAGTTGCGGTTTTCATATCTTTAATGAGTTTGTTTTTTTATTATGCATGGAGAATAATTTTACATGATAAACTATTTTTAAAAAACAAGCAGTTATATAGAAAGCATAACTCATCACCCAGTTTACTGTGAGAGGAGAAATTTTGGTATTGCATGTTTTTTCAGCTCTGTGTCCACAAGGTAGCTTCCTCATTACCACTTCTCCACCAAGAAATAAAGATATTAAACGGTTGTCATTTATTATAAGGTAGTATCTCATTTCTCAAGCAGTGTATTTTCCTTAATTTTAAATGAATTTTTATTCTATAAAGTTCTATAAAAATGGAATAATCTTTAGTATAAAAAGTGCCTCACCTAGCAAAATATGTGAAATTACAAATTCCCAGCCTTCAGTATGTTATCCAGAAATTGAAATTATAAATACAACACTATTCATTGAACTCTTCAACAGAACAAGATTAATTTCAATAATGCTTCTGCTTTAAACATCATCAGCATGTGTAAGATTAATCATGTTTCAGTGAGATGTATTGTTGGAATGTTTGATGCATATTAATGTCCTCACAGTTGTGGTTATTTATCTTCATATTAAAAAGTTGTTGCAGTCTTAGCATTCATAATGTGCAAAGTCATTGCTCTACAAAGTCTCCAATTATGCATAATGGAACTACTTTTTCATATGGGACATACGTCTTAGGGATATTATTTGCTCTTATGTAACTTCTTCAAGTGCTTTGCAAAAAATAAAGATTGTTAAAAATCTTTTTGTCTTCTATAATATGATGATCTCAAGAAAAACAGAGGCACTAATGAAGCTTCTAATATCAGTTTTCATTTTGTTTCTGAAGATATTAATACAGTAGTTTCACTGTATCTGTGGTTTCTTTTTCCATGGTTTCAGTTACTCTGGAAGCAAATGATCCTCCTTCAGATAGGAAGTCAGAAGGTAGGTAGTAGCCTAAACGTGCATTCTTCTCGCTTCATCTCATCACATCGTCAGTGAATCATTTCATACCATTACAAGTAGGGGGAGTGCAACACAATAAGATATTTTGGGAAAGAGAAAGAGACCACATTCACATAACTTTTTTTTACTGTACATTGTTATAATTATTCTATTGTCAGTTATGGTTGTTAATCTTTTATTGTGCCTGATCTATAAGCTTTATTATTGCTATGTGCGTATAGAGAAAAAAAACAGGTTATATAAGGTTCACTACTATCTGTGGCTTTAGGCATCTTCTGCTGGTCTTGGAATGTATCCACTGCAGATAAGAGGAATTACTGTATATTGAATTTGTCAATATCTGAAGTTACCTTTATTTTTTAAAAATTTTTTATGTTTATTTTTGACAGAGAGAGAGAGACAGAGCATGAGCGGGGAGGGTCAGAGACAGAGGGAGACACAGAATCTGAAACAGGTTCCAGATTCCGAGCTGTCAGCACAGAGCCCGTCGCGGGGCTTGAACTCACAGACAGCGAGATAATGACCTGAACCGAAGTCGGAGGCTCAACCGACTGAGCCACCTGAAGTTACTTTTAAAAAATAAAATATGAAATTGTTAGGTTGTCTAACCACATAAGCATAAAGGTAAAATTTTACACAAAATCTTCCACCTTTTTCATCTCTTCAATTACCATCTAATACTGAAAACTTCACACAATTATTTCCAAGCCAGACCACACTTTTGAACTTCAAATTTATATAATTACTTCATAACTGAATTCTCCAATTGAATGTCTTATAAACACCTCAAGCAAATGTGCCCCAAAGAGTGCCTGTGCTAACATTGTTTTCGTAATGTTTGCAGTAGAAATCAATGTCATAACTGTACAATATTTTTGGTCAGAAATCTAAGGATTGCTTCTATATGACTTTGTTTTCTATACACTTTACATATAATCGCATTTAGTCTTCCTCCTAAATTTCTCCTGAATCATCCACTTTTTTTTTTACTGCTAACTATTAACACCATATCAAGACTGCATCTTTCTTTGCTTGTGCCAAAGAAATATTCTCCTACCAGTCTACCCATATCAATTCTCACTTATCTTTATCATTGTACTGAGACTAATTTTCAAAAAATATAAAACGTGTCTTAAATTTCTTCACTTAAAATACTACAGGGAATCCATGTTGCTCTTAGAAGATATTCTGAAATACTTAAACTACCCTACAGGATTTTAAATGGTCAGTTCCTTGCTTACCTTTACAGACATACCTACCATTCTTCCATTTTATTATCTTTTGGCACCTACATTTTCCTTCTCTCGGTTCTTAATCTTGACATAAGCTCAATTTTCTAGTAACTTTTACATAACTTTTCTTTAACTGTGTCCTAAATTAATGCAAACCTAACACTCTATTTCATATCATTCTAATTTGCTTCCCTTTAATCTTCCTTTTTTATGTCAATGTTTCAAATATTTTTCACATCGCTGAAGCTTTTATTATTTGGTCTCATTCTTCTACTTTAGCGTTAATATCAAATCAGTGGCCACACTTTTTTTTTTTGCTTTAATCATCTTATCTCAAAACGTTAATAATGTCTTTCAACCCATTTTCATTTTCAGTGCTGCAGCTGTCATCCAGTTCCCATCATTTTTCTGTTTTAATCTAATAACCATCTTCCTATCCTTCTGTCAATCTTTGGACTTCATTAATGCAAAACACGTTCCCAGATTCTAGAAATCAAAGAGAGAACAAGATTGGTACATGCTTCATGAAGATTATATCCAAATGTAGGACATGAACAAGTGGGTGAATAAATAAATGATAAATAATGGACTATTACACACCATTACCAGACTAAACATCATATAATGCAATACACAGAAATCTTACAAAATTTCTCATTATTATAATGTGCAAATGGTTTGTCTAGATTATCTTATTGAATCCTTCCCTGGAATGTTCTTTAGTTTTCATTATTACTTTAATTATGTACAGGACACAAACAAGAGCCAAAGAGATTACATAATTTTCAAATGTTCTATAGCAGGTGACATGTTGATGACATTTATGGACATGGATCTAGATTATTTCTCTGGCCTGTAGAAACATAGTTCCCCACACCCAGTTAATTACAGTGCCTTTGTCTGTCCCTTCTATATTTCCTTGAGTCCAGGTAACTTTAAAAATATGGAACATTTAAAAATATGGAACATTAAGGATAGTTCAATTGGTTAAGCATCCAACTTCGGCTCAGGTCATGATCTCGAGGTCTGTGAGTTCAAGCTCCACGTAGGGCTCTGTGCTGACAGCTCAGAGCCTGGAGACTGTTTCAGATTCTGTGTCTCCCTGTTTCTCTCTCCTCCCCCGCTCATGCTCTGTCTCTCTCTTCTCAAAAATAAATAAACGTTAAAATTTTTTTAAAATATGGAACATTTAAGTTGTACTTGATTTATATTTCTCAATATGGTTCACTTTTTTGTTATTGTGGTTGTTTGTTTTGATTTTTTGGTAAGATGAGAGTATACATGGGTTTCACTTATTGGACTCTCTTTGTATTCATTATTATCAAGATGGAGGTGATATTTTTTCAATGAAAACATACCAGTAAAGATGGGGTCGATAACAGGTAAAATACAAAACCAACAAACCAGTAACTAACAGCATAGATGATAGAGTAAAATTATAAGACATTCATTATGATATTTTTATCCCTTTCAAACTTCACTCGGGGAAAAGCTCTCAAATTCTGGCCAAGCTGCATTATTTATGGAGGTAGAAATGGAGGGGCAGTTAGGCTAAGCAAGGGGTAGACATTGAACATATTATTTCTTGTAGTTGACATCATTCTAGCTTGGATCTCTTGTCACATTTCTGAAATATCTATTCAAAATAATATTCATGATGTAATAGGAGTCTTCTGTAAATTGATGATGCTATACCTGCATGAAATTCCTTTCTGAAAAAAAATTGTATTCCTTCACATATTGAAAGGTAGACCATGGAATATAAGGAAGATTTGTTTTTTAGTACAAATATAAAGAAAAACGTAATATTGACTTATGTCTACCTGTGATTTTCAAGAAAGTTCTCAGATATCATGACTTCTTTAAAAATAACATTTAGAAGACAATCAAAAATTAAAAAACTAATAATCTGGATTTGTAAAACTATTTAATGTGATAAATGCATACCTATGTATTTACCTTTGAGATAGGTAATGAAAGGGAAGGTTTAATAATTTCATTTTGTAATAGACTAATTATCAGTATATATTTAAAAAATTATACTTCTCCAATTTATTCTTTTTAAAAAAAATTTTTTTTTAATGTTTATTTATTTTTGAGACAGAGAGAGACACAGCATGAGCAGGGAAGGGGCAGAGAGAGAGGGAGACACAGAATGTGAAGCAGGCTCCAGGCTCTGAGCTGTCAGCACAGAGCCCGATGCGGGGCTCAAACTCACGAACTGTGAGATTGTGACCTGAGCCGAAGTCAGACGCTTAACTGACTGAGCCACCCAGGCGCCCCTCCAATTTATTCTTAATACTGCCCAAAATACATTAATTTTCTACCAAGTATCCCATCATCTTCCCTGTAACTTAGCCTTATGCTATTTCAGCATAAATAGCATATGACCCAATTAAGCTTTCTGTATCTCTTCTCATATCTTTTATTGTTTTTGGTCACGTAGAATTGAGCACTTGAAATTATTTTCTTTTGATTTGTTTGGTTTTTATCCAGCAACAACTTCTTTTCTCACAGTATTGTAACAGGATTCTCACAGAGAGTCATGACGGAAGGCTTTTTTTTTCCCCGTAGCAACTTTGTGTCCTCATTGCTCAGTTGGGTTCCTACCGAAGAACTGAGCACAGAAGGACAGGTGGTGTTTTTTTGTTTGTTTGTTTGTTTGTTTGTTTTTTAATACATTTTCTACTTCTTTGTCTCCCATATATGGTAACACACAAACATGTAGTCTGATTAAGTGGTCTCATGTTGACTTGAGGTGCTTTGTTTTGTTTTGTTTTGTTTTTGTTTTCATTCTTCAGGGAGGGGACCTTACCACAGTATGCATTTGATGTTAGGTCACCGTTGCCATTTCCTAGACACTTGCATTTCTATATTACTGGCCCCCTTATTTGTCTCTTTTTTGTTAAATGTACAAACTGAGTATGACGTGACTAACCAAAATAATTCTTCCTAGTTATGAACTGCTTATTTGCTATATGTCTGATACCACAAGAACACCTAATGTCCAATCTCTTTTTTTTTTTTTTTGTCATTACCTTGTTCTCTCTGGCTTAGAGGAATTTTATTCACCTCCAATCTTTATTTTGAATATTTCACAAAATACATATCTAGTGTCTTTGCATAAATAAAGATCTGTAAACGAATATGTGTAAAGAAAGGAAAACACACACACACACACACAACAGGATGGCAATTAGTGTTTTGAATATAGATTAAATGTCTTTCTTCATATTTTTAAAGATATTTTAACAGATTTTAACACTATTTCCATAACAAGAAAATATAATATTATTTAGCTTACAAAAGAAGAAATGAGTTATGCCATGTGGCTCTGCTTAAAATTGCTAATATTTAGTAGCTAACACAATATTAAATCATTTTGAAAACAAATGAATGATAAAAGATTGCTCAGAGCTATATAATATAAATCTTTGAGTATATTTTTTGAAAGTCCAGCCAAATCATTAGACTAATATACAATTTTACTAAAAATGTATTCTCTCCAGAATAATATGAGTACATATCTAATAATCATCTGTAATAATGGTCATAAATCATTTTTTTCAAATGCTGTTTCTCTGCCAAACATCAAGATATTTCTCAACAAATTCATTTAGCAGCCATGTTATTTGGAATTTATTATTTTCATTTTAAGTCGAAGAACATGAAGTTTAAAGAAATGAAATCACCACACTGAAACTGTTAAGCACACAAATTTTAAGATGGCATTTGATACCAAGTCTTTCTGGTTTCACTACATCACAAAGAACAGGTTAATATGTTGTTAAATTAATATGTTGTTAAATTCTATAACATAAATCATTGTTGGTTTTCAGGGACTATTTTTAGAAATATTAAGATTAAAATTAAATTATGAATGGTTATGGGGTAGACAAGTTAAAATGTTATTAAGGGTTAAACAATAATTGTTTGAAATTGTAAGAATTTTCCTCTGAAGTCACTACACCTTTTAATTTATTGGTATTCCTTTGAAGACTTTGGCACAGATTTTAAAATATGTTATATTATTTTTCTAAAATATTGTTTTTAAAATTAGATATGACAAAAATTCAATCCATGTATTATCATTCTCTGTGTAATTTTTTTAGGCCAAAATTAATTCCTGGAGAGCCTCATTCCTAGCACTATCATTTCATGACATGCTATAATTTAGATGTTATATTAATGTTATAAAGATAATTTCTAATTGTGTAAACCCATTCCCAATGAAAGGAGGAAGAATTTGCATTGGATAGTTGAAGCGGTGTTGTAATTAGAGGATATACTATTACCTTGATTTCTTAGGTCTGCATTATTATAATTCAAAACATTCTGAATAAATCATCTTGCTTAGAAATATGGATGAATGAGAAGTTAGAGGAATTTAAATGCCTGTACAAAGTACTACTTAGTGCTTCTTCAGTAAGCATACTTTCATCAATTATTTAATCCTGAGGATTAAATGGCAGCAAAAATGAGTTTAGGACAATTATTTGTCTCTGCTTCAGTCACATTTTAACTACACACTTTAAAGTAATTGCTTTATATATAAAAGGAAATCCTGAAAACATATGTGTAAGAATTTATTGACTTCTGTGGCAGAATATCCATGTTTAGTTTTTCAAGATAAAAAACATAGTGTAGGAATTTTAATGCAGCATATATTCTGTAAAATATTCTGATAATACTTTCAATATTGACTTTTTTGTGGTCTATATCTTGATTTATTGATCATTCTGTTTTTCTTGTTTATATTTCTTTTGGCAAAATCTCAAAAGTACAAAACCAGTCAAAATTTAAACACTAAAAATGTCTATACACACATACTATTTTTTTTTTTTTAATTTTTAGAGGGAGAAAGAGAGAGCACATGCAAGCCAGGGAAAGGGGCACATGGAGATAGAGAAAATCTTAAGCAGGATCCACTCTCAGTGTGGAGCCTCACATGGGGCTCGATCTCACGACCATCGGATCATGACCTGAGCCAAAATCAAGAGTTGGACACTCAACCAACTGAGCCACCTAGGTGCCCCTACACACATACTGTTTTAATGTGTGGTACAAATTTGCAAATATATACATTATTATGTATGCATTTACTCATATTAGTGTGTGTACATATATATGTACATATACGCTTGTATATACACGTATATATAAATATATATATGTATATTTGCAACTGATTCTTGTAAGTAAGTGTGTTTTATTTGCATTCTTTTGCCAATAATGACACTAAGTATTTTTAAATTTGTATGGAATAAAAATTATTAGAGTTTGGATTTGACATAATTTTAGTTTCATGAGCCCTTGCTCCAATTGATGAAGTCAATTAAAATTAATATATACATAAAGTTATGTGTACGTGTGTGTGTGTGTGTGTGTGTGTGTGTGTGTATCTGATCAACCATGCTAAGGAAATTGGTTTAAAAGATTATTATAAAATAAGACATAAATATGGACATTGCTGTTTGAATTTCACTATGAAGGTGATTATCAAAATTATGTGAATAAATAAGTTAAAAATTAATACTTTCAAAAGTTATTTATACATGAATTAGTCATTTTAAAGTAAATAGAATTCTTTATTCAACTTTCTCTACTTCTATGTTTGAAAAGGACAACATTGTATAATTTCTGTTATTTAAGTTACAGATCTGACACACATGAAAAAATGAATTTCCCCCTTTTAAAGCATAGTTGGCTTCGGACACCTGGGTGGCTCACTCAATTAAGCATCTGATTTAGGCTCAGGTCATAATCTAATGACTCGTGAGTTCCAGCCCCACATCGGGCTCTATCTGGGAAGCTCAGAGCCTGCAGTCTGCTTCAGATTCTGTTCTCCCTCTCTCTCTCTGCCCATCACCTGCTTGCACTCTGCCACTTTCTCTCTTTCTCAAGAATAAATACACATGAAAGCATATTTGGCTTATTAGTCAATAAATTGTTATAATTCATGTCATAATGATATTTTACCTGAATTCTAGTTTGATTTTTACCTTAAGGAAATTTTTTTTCATTCTTTCGCATAGGATCACTTACCATTTGTATGTTATATGTTGGCATATTTGTTACATTTCTCTTTAAAATAATCTCTGTCGGGGCACCTGGGTGGCTCAGTCAGTTGAGCGTCTGATTTTGGCTCAGGTCATGACCTCATGGTTAGTGGGTTTGAGCCCCACATTGGGTTCTGTGCTGACAGCTCAGACCTGGAGCCTACTTCAGATTCTGTGTCTCCCTCTCTCTCTCTCTTCCCCTCCCTTGCTTTTGCTCTCTCTCTCTCTCTCTCTCTCTCTCTCTCTCTCTCTCAAAAATAAACATTTAAAAAATAAAATAAACAAAATAAAATAATTTTTGCTAATTTACCATATGTAAGTTTGATGGAAGAGTTATAAAATGTTACATGATGCTGTGTGTTTGTCACACTGCATACACATACACACATACACACACACTAAAGATATTAGCTAACTATATAGACATTATTTAACTGCCTGTTAAATAATCACTGAGTCAAGATTCAAGAGAAGGCAGAATCCAGAGATTACATCCAGGGATGAGATTCTGTTCTGAGGCTGCTTTTCTCAGGGAGCATTTGCTATTTTTGGATGAGGCAGCAAAAAGGCTGAAAATGGGCATAACGTTGGAATCTCGGAACCACCAGAAGTTGAGGATGTGAGGTGGCCAATGACTTAGAGTTTGGATTGGGATCTTGAAGAGCTGTACTCTAGGAACAAGGGTTACATGAAAGTAAAGGACCCTGACTAGAGACTTCAGTACAGCTTTGAATCAACTTAGTACCAGAAAAAGGATTAACAGGATTCCAGACTTCACATTTACCAAACTTGACAAAGGAAGATAGCATTATCCTTAGCTTCCAGTCAAACAATAGAAAATATTTCATGTATGAAAAAAAAATAGGTATGTTAGGATGCGAGATATATAAAAATAACCACCAACAAGAAAGACAATGGATCCATAAGACCTTCAAATATTGCTATTAGCAGACATAGATTTTGTAAGTAGGTTTACTGTGTTTAAGAATATTAAATACATGTTGATATCATTAGCAAAGGACTCTATATAAGAATATTTGTCAGTTACAAAACAAATATAAACATGAAAAATACAATAATTGATTAAATAACTCAACATATAGTTTTAATAGATAAGACATAGCTGAAAAGTGAATTCATGAAAAAGAAAATAGGCCAGAAGAAATCACATGTATTAAAACATGAAAAGATGTAAGATGGAAATAGTGAAGAGAATGGAGAAAGTCTACATATGTAACTGGAGTTCCAGAAAGATAAAGAGAATGGGGAGGAATGAACTTTGAGAAACTAATGGCTTAAAGAAATAGAATACATCAGGCAAAAATCAAGAATATTAAAATATATAACAAAGGATAAAAAATTTAAAAAAATAAATTTCTCATCTAGACATATCATAGTAAAATATCTAAGTAACAGTGAAATATATATTATCCTCTGAGGATTCTTAACTACACTAACAGTTAACTTTTTAACATGAACAATGGAAGGCAATGCAATTTCATTTTATCTTCAAAGTGCTAAAATTAAATGACAACCTACACGAAATTTAATAGCCAACAAAATATATTTCAGGAATGAAGGCGAAATAATATGTCCAGTAAAAAGAATAATGAAAATTTAAATGGAGAGTATTTGATACCAGCCCACCAGCACCAAAGGGTGTACTAAGGGGTTTTCTGGTGACCAAAGGAAAATTATTTAAATGGAAAAGATACAGTAAGAAAGTAAGGAATAAGAAGGAAAGAAAATATTTAAATATTGACAGTTTAAATATAAACAATGTTTTGTGGTTTGAACAGATAAATAGATGTTGGGTAGATAGAAATACATGATAGATAGATGATAGAAGATGATAGATACATAGATAGATAGATAGATAGATAGATAGATAGATAGATAGATACGGGGGATGGGGGAAAGGGGAGTTATTTTTTAATAGTTGCAGAGACTGATTTTTGGAACATGAAAAAGTCTTGCAGATTAGTGGTGGTTGTAGTTGTGCAACGAAGTAAATGTACTTAATGTCACAGAACTGAACACTTAAAAATGATTTGAAGTTATTTTTTTTCTTCTTTGTTGAAATAAAACATACATATTATAAAATTTACGATTTTTACTATTTTAAGTTAAAAGAAGTTTTTAAATAGCTGAAAAAAATTTCAAAATAGTTCACGGAAACCACCATTCTAATTTCTCTCTCTATGAATTTGACTGCTCTAGGAACCTCATATAAGTGGAATCCTACAATGATTGTGCTTTTGTGAAGTAGTTTGTTTATAGTCTCAGAAAGTAGTATAATGTCTTCAAGGTTAATCTATGTTGTAGTGTCAAGATTTCCTTCCTTTTTAAAGGAAACTGAATCATATTCCATTGTATGCATATTCCACTCTTTTATTTTTTATTTTTATTTTTGCTGTTCATTCAGTCATCGTTGGCTACTTAGATTGCTTCCATCTTTTGGCTGCTGTGAATAATGCTGCTGAACACATGCAAATATCTAAGTCCTTGCTTTCACTTCTTAAAATGACAAAGTTTATGTTATGTTTATTTTACTGCAGTAAAAAATAAAAACTAATAATGGCATAATTTTCAATAGCTTCAGGATAATAATATTAACTGGTAAAGAATAAAAATAGCAATTAACATTACCTTTACAAAGATTATCTATATATTTAGTAATAAATAACGCAACAGTCTTACCTGTAACACTTTAATCTAGTTCTATACAACAATTTTCCTATTGTTTTGAAACAATTTCTTATCATGTTCTTTATGAACACTGCTTATTAACATACACATCTCTATTTCTTAATATGAGAATTAGCCAATAAACATAATCTTAAACAAAATGTTCCTGGTGGGTCTCACATGTTAGATTTCCTAGGTATGAGATATTAGCTCAATGTAATATCACATCCAACAGCACATTTGCAATAATTGTTTTGGAGGCAAAATGGATGCATAGTTTAGAATTTATTTTGAGACATTTTATACTCTGCATTGGCTCAGATGACAAAGTAAATAAATAATAATTTCTTATCCAGATTCATCTGTCATCATGCCTCTCTTTAAATTCTTTTTTATTTTTTTAATGCTTTATTAAATTTTGAGAGAGAGAGAGGGAGTGTGTGATGAGGGGAGAGGCAGAGAGAGAGCGAGACACAGAATCAGAAGCAGGCTCCAGAGTGAGCTGTCAGCACAGAGCTCAACATGGGGCTCAAACTCAACAACCATGAGATCATGACCTTAACCAACTGAGCCACCCAGGCGATCCATGCTTCTGTCTAAATATCATTTCTCAAGATTCTCTACTAGTCTCTAGAAAAATCTTACTAACATTAAAATTAAGAATAAATAAAATACACTGTTTACACACAATCTAGAAGAACAGTTTTATAGTTCTTGCTGGACAGCTGTTCAATTCTACCTTCAAACACTTGCCAAACAAGATAAATTCATTTCTGACTGCATCCATTTTTATCACTTTTCCCAATTTAAAGAGTGTACATTAACTTATCAATTTTTTTCTTTCCCAGACTATATATATTTCATATTCTATTATCTTGCTTAGAGAGACTTCATAAAAAAGTGGACAAATCACAAGAACACAAATTAATTGTACATCCCTGTATAATTTTGTATAACCGGCACCCAAATCAAGAACCACAACACCATCCCGGGTACCCCTTTCAGTCACCACTTATTCCAAAATGGTAGTCACTCTACTGACAACACAAAATTTTATTTTACCTGTCTTTCGAACTTTAATTAAAAAAAGCGTGTGGATTTTATTTTATGTATCTAGTTCCCATTTTTTTTTCATATTATATGTTGGATTTCATCCACAGCGTTACATGTGTATATAGTTTATTCATTCTCATTATCAAATCAAGGTTTATCATATAAATATTGTATTTGATCATTCTACTTTTGATAAACAGTTGAATTATTTCCTGTTTGTGCTTCCTACAATGAGAATTGCTATTCATAATTTTTTATTCATATATCATAGCAAAGAAAGACTTAAGAAAAACTTCTGTATGGTAGCAAGGGATACAAATGTTGGTTACATAATATCCATATTTATGTTAAGCTAAATAGATACTACCAAGAAGTTTTTAAAATTAGTTCTGAAAATTACACTTTCACCAAAGGTGCCATGAGAATTTCTTTGCTCCGTATTTTAAACAACCCTGGAATCTTTTTGTCTTTAGAAAAAAATTTAGTCATTCTCACAGTATATAATAATATTACATTTTTATTATAACTTACATTTTCCTGATGAGCAATTATACTGAGTACTTTTTCATATGTTTATTGGACAATTGATTAAACTTCTGTGAGGCGAGGTGCCTATTTTTTTCCCTGTTGAATTGCCTCTTTTGCTTTTTTGTATTCTAGATATGAATTTTTGTTGGATGTACATATTGAAAATATATTTGCCAGCCTTTTTTTTTTTTTTTTTTTTTTTTTAATTTTTTTTTTTTTTCCAACGTTTATTTATTTTTGGGACAGAGAGAGACAGAGCATGAACGGGGGAGGGACAGAGAGAGAGGGAGACACAGAATCGGAAACAGGCTCCAGGCCCTGAGCCATCAGCCCAGAGCCTGACGCGGGGCTCGAACTCACGGACCGTGAGATCGTGACCTGGCTGAAGTCGGAAGCTTAACCGACTGCGCCACCCAGGCGCCCCTATATTTGCCAGCTTTGAGTTTGGCCTTTTCATAATGTTTTTTGGTAGACACATTTCTTAATTTTGGTATAGCCATATTTATTATTTTCCATCTGTAGTCCTTCTTAAGAAATATTTGCCTAACTAAGGACATAAAAATAATCTCTTATATTTTTTCCTGGGGTTTTTATTGATATACCTTTCATACTTACATCTATAGAATATCTGAAAGTGATTTTTGTAATACTATCATTCAGTTTTTTTCTTATGAATATTGCATTATCCAGAATCATTTTTTAAGAAAGAGCATCCTTTTTTTATCTTCAGAGATTATGTCACCTTTGTCACAAGTCAGATGACCATGCACATGTGGATATCTGCCCGGACACCAAATGCTATTCCTTTGGTTGACCTACTTCCCTTAGACAAAATTATACTCCCTTCATTGCTAGAATTTTATAACACACATTGATATCTGGTAATGCATGTTTTAGTGTTGTCCTTTTCTTACAAAATTTAGAATTGGATTATGAATTTACAAATACGCGAAAATACATACATGATCTTGATTGAAGTTGCATTGAATCTATTAGTCAATGTAAGAGAACTGAAATCTTAACCACCCTAGTTCCCCAATGAAGGATATTGACCGCAAAGTGATATTTGTCAATGTTTACAGACCTCTTTGGTCTAGAGACATCTAGTGATCACAACCAGGAGATGCTACTGCATCCAGTAAGATTGAAGTCAAGAATACTGTTCAGTATCCTACAGTGTACAACATGGCACCTTCCAAAAACATAAAATATTTGAACCAAAATATCAATGGTGCTAAGGTTCAGAAATCTCTCTTTACAATATTTGGTTTTCAAATACAATCTTATATTTATATATTTGTTTAGAACATTTTTCATTTTCCTAAGCAACATTTTGTGTTTTTCATTATTGAAGTTTTGCACATCTTTTGTTATATGTATTCTTAGGAATTTGATGTGTTTTTTTTTTAATTCTTGTAAAGAATATTTTATTCATTTTTCGATTGTTCATTGCCAGTATGTATAATTAAATAGATATATTTATATTGATTCTATATCTGTGATCTTGCTGGATTCACTTATTGATTGTTACTGTTTTTTTTCTGGATAATTTTACATTTTTTACATTCACAATCATGTTACCAGTGACTGTAATGCATTGATTTCTTGTTTATGAATACTAATGTCAGCTATTTCTTATAATTTTCTCACTATCTATTTTTTATTGTCTCCAATACAATGCCTGGTAGAAGTGGTTATAGTAGCCTTTCTTATCTTGTTCTGATTTCAGGTAGAAATATTTCACTAATTCATTATGGGTAAGATGTCTAAACTAGGCTTTTTATTAATATTCTAAGATAAGAAAAGTTGTTTCTAGCCTACTTTTTAATATTTTGCTATTATGACTTGGTATCTTGTTTTACAAAATGCTTTCTAGTATGCTTAAAATGATCTTTTTTTTTCATTTCTTATTATGTAATAAAACAGATTAATTTGAATGGTAGGGAAAAAATAAAACTTCAACTCCTAAAATATTCTCTATTTGATTGATGTTTTGCATTTTGCTCTATTTGATTCATATTTTTTTAATATTTTGTAAAAAATGTTTAATGTTTATTTTGAGGGAGAGAGAGAGACAGAGTGCAAATGGGGAGAAGGGAAGATAGAGAGGGAGACACAGAATCCAAAGCAGGATCCAGGTTCCGAGCTGTCAGCACAGAGCCTGATGTGGGGCTCGAGACCACGAGCCATGAGATCATGACCTGAGCAGAAGTTGGTCACTTACCCTACTGAGCTACCCAGGCACCCCTGATTCATAATATTTTGTTTAAAATTTTTTATCTAGGTTCATGAACAAAATTATTCTGTAATTTCCCTTTCTTTTGATGTCCCTTTTATGCTTTGGTATCAAGATCATTTGCTCAAATATCTTCAGAAATTTTCCTTTTATTTTTTTTTTCCCCTGGAGGAGTTGGCATGAAATGTTTGTTACTTTATTTCATATTTATTAAGAATGTTTAATTGCAGAAGATATATTAGAAGTGATTTACTCAAGCAACATTGATCTTATATAAACAGTTTTAAAAACTCATCTTGGGGCACCTGGGTGGCTTAGTCGGTTGAGTGTCAGACTCTTGATTTCAGCTCAGGTCATGATTTCACAATTTTTGGGATTCTCTCTCTATCTCTCTCTCTCAGTCCCTCTCCCCCTGGCACTCTCTCTCAAAATAAATAAATTGTCATAGACTCTGAGTCTGGTGTTCTCTCTTGTCCAGAAAGAGAGTAGACACAAGATTAAAATGGGAGAGAGGTTAATGTCAGGGAGGAGACAAAAGCCCCTAGTAAGGGTCCTTGCTCCATTTTTATTAGGACCACAAGAAGGCTTACAAGCATGATGGGAGTGCACAAAGAACAGTTCACAATGAAACTGTGAACATTAACTCATGGGTATGGAGATAAGGGGGTTTTGAAGATACGCGGTGTTAGGGGTTTGGGTCAATACAAAACAAAATTCTAGTGCTGGGTGGAAGGTTGTTTACAGCAGACATGAGGTGCCACCTCTGTTTACTTAAACTGGCCAAGGGGACAAGAAAGACAGAGCATGCTACCTCAGTGTTAAAAAGGCAACTTTTTTTTGCTAATTAGCTCAGATCTAGGCAACTTTGCCCTGCTGTTATCTATAGTCCTGGTTACCTGTTTTTGTCCTTCCTTCCTGTGAAAGCAGCATTCTGCTATTGTACTAAATTGGAGGGCGCTTCTGCCCTGAATACTTAATCTTGTTTACCTAATCTTGGATGTTTTCATCCTGAGATTTCCTATTCCTCTACCTTTGTCCTATATTGGGGCCTTTGTCCTGTTTACCTAATCTTGTTTACCCAAACTTGGGTATGTTCATCCTTCCTAATTCTTTATGCCTTGTTAACCCATTGGTGCAAGCTCAAGGAATTCCTAAGCTTATTTCCCACAGTAAATAAACTTAAAAAAGAAATTCTCTGTATTGGGATGCCTATGTGGCTCAGTCAGTTGAGCATTCGTCTCTTGATTTAGGCTCAGGTTGTGATCCCAGGGTTGTGGAATCAAGCCCCTCCTCAGGTTCTGGGCTCTGTGCTGCGTATGTAGCCTCCTTGGGATTCTTTCTCTCTCTCTGTCTCTCTCCTTTTGCCCTTCTCCCTAGTTCATGCACTCTCTCTGTCTCTCTGTCTAAAATAAATAAGTAAATAAATAAATAGTCATCTGTATTAAAAAATAATTTTGTGTATATCTTTACCAGAAACTCAATATCATACATACATAAATATATGATATGTTTTAAATCCAAAATCATATTCTTATAGAAGTAAATCTTTCAGCCTAGTGTGTTTCAATCATTATTATAAGTTGTATCTTCCATAGATATGATTACATTTAGTTTTCTTAGTGGACTGAATTGAAAGACATGATAAAATAGATTCTATTTTGTCAATATTCTATCACAATGTAGAAAACATATTTCAATATATAATTATTCTCAGATTACCAAAATAGTTTTATTAAGAAAAATGTTTCTATCCTATAAGGTAAGAATAAATTAGACTATTTTTCTCCTAACTACTTTTGGATTTTATATTTACATTTTTTTCCAGATCATTATATTATTATTCTTTTGCCATGAGAGGTAAAAGTATATAACAGGTTATGAGTGTGCCTTGTAAGGCAATTCTTTATATTTATGCTCATTTGAACATGATGTGAAATTTCATGTATTTCTAGTTTTCATACTTTGAAAATATCCACCCCAAAAGAAGGATATAGTCAAGATGTCAGGAGGGAATGTTAGGTAGCCACAGATTAACATCCTGTTTTGTGAATACGTTTTAGTTCCAAATTATATAAAAATGTGCAGTATCCTATTCTTCAGACAAATGGACCATGTTCTCACATAGAGTTGTTGGTATATATAACAATTTACCTTGATTACTACATGTCTTTCAATGTAGCATGGCTTATCTTTCCCGATTTGAAGTAAAAGTTGTAACATTTTTATTGGAGTGGGTATGTTTCATAAAAATAGAGTGTAGCTTTGCTTTTTGGCATGACCTTGTCATTTGAGAAAGCATTACATTTTAACGACATATAATTTAAAATGCCTCTAGGAGTGAGTTGAATTTACTGAAATATTTTTAAGAGTAATTACTTACTAGAGGTTGTCAGAGCACTTGTAGAGTATCAACCTTCTTCAGGGCAGATATTTGAGACTACTTGAAATGAATTAACAGCTTCTACTATTAATGTTTGATGGGAGACCATAGTGAAAAAGATGGATGTTTATATAATTGACACCCTTAACATTTAGAGCTGAATACTTAAATGCCAGAAACATAATTCTGAATAAAATGTCAGGACCTAACTCAATAATATTTAATGATGTAGTAGGGAAGGAATGAACAGAAATCATTTTATATTATTAATTAAATTATTTAAAATAGGCTTAATTGTCCCCATATATTGTTAAGAAGTTTTTATCCATATTATTGTTTCTAACAATAATTTGTTTCAAATATTCAACCTCTACCAGTTCAGAGATGTCAAATATCCTTCTGATTCATATGATTACAAAATACTTTTATTGAAATGTACGCAGTAATTGTACTTGGTCAGCTAAATGTTTTAATTTATTACAATTGGTACAGTACCAAATCTTGCTTTATTCTTGAGCTTTTAGTCTTGGTCAACAGATAGATCTTTTCCTAGTTAATTGATATACTTAATAATGCTAATTTATACTGGTAGAACTAGTAGACATATAAAATAAATATAAAAATAAAAACAAATAATGCTGAAATAATATCCACTCAAAATTTATTAAGAAAGCTAATTAATTAGCATCGTTGAAAAATAACTAAATGATAGGTAACTATATTACATACCAATATGGCTGCATAATTTTTTATGAATAATTCCATGAAAATGAGGGTCACAAGCTTTAAGAATGATTAATTTACTCTTTAATTAATTAAAAAATGGTCCTGTGAGGGTTGTACTGCAAAATTGTTTTTTGGAGAGTATACCTCAGAGAATACTTTCTGCAAAATTTTTACTTACTCTATACTCAGAGCTGGAAGAAATTTGGGGAAGATTTATAGTTCAGCTAGTCATTTTGCTAAAACTCAAATCTTGTCATTACAACTTTAATTACCTCTGTAAGAAAATAGTCTGTAGTATGGTGATCAAAATTATATTTAACCATGTCCATTAATGTAGAAAAGGTTCCTAAAGAAGATTCCTGGATGAGGTAATGAATAATGCTCTCACTTCAGACAATAAAGGAAATATTTGTCGATATTAAGCGTGGAATTCTGGGACTATAGTGACAAATAGCATTAAGTAGTCAAAGATATCAACTGATATTGACTAGTTCTAAATACAGTCATCATTTCTATCTCTATCAAGGCTACAAAACAGTTAACCAATCTACTGAGAGTCAGTGTTCCCTTTCAAAGTATTATTATAGTATATTATATACTCATGACTTTCAAAATGAACTCCAGAGAACCTTTCAGGGACTACAGAGGTCAAAACTATCGTCATGTAATTTCTTTTTCACTCACATTTCCTAATGTGTGAACTGTGGATTTTTCAAAAGGCTAAGGGATGAGTGATATTAGCATAGAGATATACAAATTCAGTTTCCTTTTTTAAGCCTGCTGGAAATTTAGGAAATATTATTTAAGAAATTTCCTGAAATGTGGGGCACCTGGGTGGCTCAGTCGGTTAAAAGTCCAACTTAGACTCAGGTCATAATCTCGCAGTTCGTGAGTTTAAGCCCCAAAACAGCTCAGAACCTGGAGCCTGCTTCATATTCTGTGTTCCTCTCTGGCTCTGCCCCTCCTCCATTCATGCTCTGTTTCTCTCTCTTCCTGTCTCAAGAATAAATAAACATTTAAAAAAATAGGGAAAAAAAAAGAAAGATTTGCTGAAATGTAAAACAATGTCACTCTTTTCACTATTTTTTTTGTTTTGGAAAGTAGAAACATTTTAATAAACTATGTTATTTATGCAATGGGCTTATTATTATTTTAAGTGAATGAATTTTTTTTTAGATTTAACTATTAATATAAACTTTAATAGATCGAGTTATTATTATTGTTATTGTTCTTTTTTTTGACGTATCTTCTCACTCCTGCACCATTGGAGAGTTAGCAATCTTTTTAGGATGTACAAATATATCACTATTATAGGAGATATAGTAACTAGAGTTTCCAAGTTATTTACATTTCTAGGAAAAGCCTACACTGCAAATGGTTCCTGTGAATCATCAAAAATTCTGTGTTTTTATTCCTGTTATCATCATTACACAAGAAAACAATTCAAGTATAATACTAATACATAGGTATTTTACCAAAACATATCCCATTGTCAACATAATGGCCATCAGAATATTATTTCTCTTCTTTTCCTGGAGCAAAGTTAGATACTTAAGTATTTGATGAATTAATAAATGGCACTTGTGGCAGAAATGCAGGCACTATTTACCAGTAGGCTTTTATTATCCTGAATTTATTAACCTCACCCACATCAGATTGACATTATTGCCTTATTCTTTTACTTTTTTAAGTTTGTTTATTTATTTTGACATATATAGAGACAGTGGAAGTGGGGGAGGGGCAGAGAGAGAGAAAGAGAGAGAGAGAGAGAGAATCCCAAGCAGGCTTCGCACTGCCAGACCAGAGCCCAACGTGGGGCTCGACCTCATGAAACCATAAGATCATGACCTGAGTTGAAACCAGGAGTTGGACACTTAACTGACAAAACCACCCAGGCAACCCAAGTTCTATTCTTTTAAAAAACATATCTGCCCATTTCCCTTACTGCTTCAATGTATGAATCACCCATATGCAGAATTTATTTTTCAAGTTTTTAATGGATTATTTTGAGTCACCTTTGACGTGATTCTTTGTTTCCTTATTGCCTTACAAATGCATGATATTCAAAGTATTTTATTATTAAACAAAATTTAACTTTCAAGAATATAATTTTCCAGGTTCCTTTGAGTCATATCATGTTTCTTTGCCCTAGGAAGATTGATAGTCTCCCAAATATATCAATAACCCTAACAATTCATATTTTTCCTATAAAATGGTAATGAAAGAGTTACCATTCTAACATTTTTTTTATATAATTTGCTCAAGTTGAATTTCTTCATACACAGTTTGTTTTATGATCCTTTTTATTACAGTAACACTATTTTCTAGTATCATTTAATGGCTATTAAGTGATATCACTTAATTTAAACTGACTTTTACCATTTCTATTGGGTCTAAATGAATATGCATTCATGAAATTTAATATAATATACCTTAATCAAATGGTTTATAATTCTTTGCATAATACTCTTATCTCCTTTCCTCTGTGTTGTATATTTTAGCTGTCTTTTGAATTTATAATGAAACAAATAATGACAAAATAATATATTAATTTATTTATTTAGAGAATAAATAATTTAATGGTTAATATTCCCTCATCAAATGTCTAGTGATCATATGGTTTCCAAACTTTATAAAAATTAAAATCTGATACAGTACAAATATTTTTTTGATTAGGATACCTAGCTAGAGAGAAATCAGAGTTGAGTATAGTTGTGCTAATTTTATTCAATAGCAATTTTAATGTCTGAAATTTTGGGATATAATGCCAAAGGAAATTTGGCATTCACTTTGAAATTTAAACTTAAATTCCATCAAATCAAATTTATTGTATTTAACTGATTTATTTAATTGGGCTTTATTTCCTTATCAACTCTGTAATTAGGAATACTGGAAAGATGTTTTTTAAAATGTTTCAAATGACATATACTGCTACTTTTGTGGGAGTTAAGTTCTTTCGATTTGGACAGTATCAGTAAGTGTGATTTCAAGTTCTTAATGAAATATTTAACATTTGTAACTTTACCAGAGCACACTGAATTAGATTAGAATATTTAATTTTATACATACAGCATGTTTTTCCAATTTTACTAGTTTTCCTTAATACATTTAAAAGATATGAGTTGCAATGGTAGGTTTTTTTTTTTTAATGTTTATTTATTTATTTTGAGAAAAAGAGATCATGAACAGGGAAGAAGCAGAGAGAGTGGGAGAGAGAATCCTAAGCAGGCTCTGCATTGTCAGTGTTGATCCTGATGCAGGGCTGAATCCCACAAACCATGAGAACATGACCTGAGCCGAAATCTAAAGTCAGTTGTTTAACCAACTGAGTCACCCAGGCATCCCAATTTTTAAAAATATATTTTCTATTTCTTTAGAAACTGCCTGGTATTTATTTCTAAGTCAGTTAGCAGATTCTTGATCATAATTTAGAATATACAATTTATCTCTAGAATTAATCTTCCCAGATGATGTTTAGCACTTATCACATTAAGGTATATTTTTATTATTTTATTATTACTTAACTCTTAATGAAAAAATTTCAATTTTTTACATTTCAATCTCTGTTTATTTATTATTACTATTATTGTCTCTACTGGAATGGGAGAATTGTTACAAAATTGATTATCATGGTAATTAATTCCCTGTGTATTTTACTTCTAACTTTGAGACCAAAGTGTACATAATGGACAAATAATATTTTTTGACTTCTGTATCTGTTATGAAATGCTAAAATTAAACTATTATAAATATATTGCAAATAATTTAATTACCTGGAATATCTCTTGGGTATTAATACTATTTTTAAATTTTTATTTATTTACTTATTTATTTTTTTATATATATACAAATTAGGATATAGTGCAACACTGATTTCAGGAGTATATTCCAGTGATTCATCCCCTATGTATAACACCCAGTGCTCATCCCAACAAGTGTCTTCCTTAATTCCCCTTACCCATTTAGCCCATCCCCCCACCCATAGTCCCTCAAGCAACCCTCAGTTTATTCTCTGTATTTAAGAGTCTGTTTTGTCCCCATCCTTATTTTTATATTATTTTTGCTTCCTTTACTTTATGTTCATCTGTTTTGTATCTTAAATTATTCATATGAGTGAAGTCATATGATATTTATCATTCTCTGACTTACTAACTTCACTTACATAATACCCTCTAGTTCCATCCATGTACTTGCAAATGGCAAGATGTCATTCTTTTTGATTACTGAGTAATACTCCATTGTATATATATATATATACCACATCTTCTTTATCCATTCACCCATTAATGGATATTTTGGCTCTTTCCATACTTTGGCTATGTTTGATAGCATTGCTATAAACATTGGGGTGCATGAGCCCCTTTGAAACAGCACACCTGTATCCCTTGGATAAATATCTAGTAGTGCAATTGCTAGGTTGTAGGGTATTTCTATTTTTAAGTTTTTGAGGAACCTCCATACTGTTTTCCAGAGTGGCTGCACCAGTTTGCATTCCACCAGCAGTGCAAAAGAGAGCCTCTTTCTCTGCATCCTCACCAACATCTGTTGTTGCCTGAGTTGTTAATGTTAGCCATTCTGACAGGTGTGAGGTGGTATCTCATTGTGTGTCTTTGTATGTCTCTCATGATGAGTGATGTTAAGCATTTTTTTCATGTGTCTGTTAGTCATCTGGATGTCTTATTTGAAGAAGTATCTATATTTTGTCCATTTCTTCACTGGATTATTTGATTTTTGGATGTTGAGTTTGATAAATTCTTTATAGATTTTGGATACTAACCCTTTATCTGATATGTCATTTGAAAATATCTTCTCCCATTCCATCGGTTTCCTTTTAGTTTTGCTGATTGTTTCCTTTGTGTGCAGCAGATTTTTATTTTGATGAGGCCCCAGTAGTTCACTTTTGCTTTGGTTTCCCTTGCCTCCAGTGACGTGTTGAGTAAGAAGTTGCTGTGGCCAAGATCAAAGAGGTTTTTACCTACTTTCTCCTTAGGATTTTGATTGCTTCCTGTCTTACATTTAGATCTGTCATCCATTTTTAGTTTATTTTGCATGTAGTGTAAAAAAGTGGTCCAAGTGCATTTTGCTGCATGGTGCAGTCCAGTTTTCCCAGTACCATTTGCTGAAGAGACTGTCTTTATTCCATTGGATATTCTTTCCTGCTTTGTCAAAGATTAGTTAGCCATACATTTGTGGGTCCATTTCTGGGTTCTCTATTCAGTTCCGTTGATCTGAGTGTCTGTTTTTGTGCCAGTCCCATACTGTCTTGATGATTACAGCTTTGTAATACATCTTGATGTCCAGGATTGTGATGCCTCCAGCTTCAGTTTTCTTTTTCAGGATTGCTTTGGCTGTTCAGGTCTTTTCTGGTTCCACACAAGTTTTAGGATTATTTGTTCTAGCTCTGTGAAGAATGCTGATGTTATTTTGATAGGGATTGCCTTGACTATGTAGATTGCTTTGGGTAATAGCGACATTTTAACAATATTTGTTCTTCCAATCCATGAGTGTGGAATATTTTTCTTTTTTCTTTTTGTATCTTCTTCAATTTCTTTCATAAGCTTTCCATAGTTTTCAGTGTATAGATTTTTCATCTCTTTGGTTATGTTTATTCCTAGGTAATTTATGGTTTTTGGTGCAATTGTAAATGGGATAGATTCCTTGATTTCTCTTTCTGTTGCTTCATTGTTGGGGTGTAGGAATGCAATTGATTTCTGTGCATTGATTTTATATCCCGTGACTTTTCTGAATTCATGGAATAGTTCTAGCAGTTTTTTGGTGGAATCTTTTGGGTTTTCCATATAAAGAATCATGTCATCTGAGAAGAGTGAAAGTTTGACCTCCTTCTAGCCGATTTGTATGCCTTTTATTCTTTTGTGTTGCCTGATTGCTGAGGCTAAGACTTCCAATACTATATTGAATAACAGTGGTGAGAACGGAAAAAATCCCTGTTGTGTTCCTGACCTTAGGGGGAAAGCTCTCAGTTTTTCCCCATTTAGGATGATATTAGCTATGAATCTTTCATGTATGGCTTTTATAATCTTGAGGTATGGTCCTTCTATCCCTACTTTCTTGAGGGTTTCTATCAAGAAAGAATGCTGTATTTTGTCAAATGCTTTCTCTGCATCTATTGAGAGGATCATATGGTTTTTGTCCTTTCTTTTATTGGTGTGATGTATCACATTGGTTGTTTTGCGGGTATTGAACCAGCCCTGCATCCCATGTATAAATCCCACGTGGTCGTGGTGAATAATTATTTTAATGTATTGTTGGATTGGGTTGGCTATTAACTTGTTGAGGATTTTTGCATCCATGTTTATCAGGAAAATTGGTCTGTAGTACTCCTTCATAGTGGGGTCTTTGTCTGGTTTTGGAATCAAGGTAATGCTGGCTTCATAGAATGAGTTTGGAAGTTGTCTTTACATTTCTATTATTTGGAGAAGCTTCAAAAGAATAGGTGTCAACTCTTCTTTAAATGTTTGGCCGAATTCCCCTGGAAAGTCATATGGTCCTAGACTTGCTTGTTGGAAGATTCTTGATTACCGATTCAATTTCTTTACTGGTTATGGGTCTGTTCAAATTTCTATTTCTTCCTGTTTCAGTTTTGGTAGTTTATATGTTTCTAGGAATTTGTCCATTTCTTCCAGATTGTCCAATTTATTCATGAATAATTGCTCATAATATTCTCTTATTATTGTTTGTATTTCTACAATATTGGTTGTGATCTCTCCTCTTTCATTCTTGATTTTATTTAGTTGGGTTCCTTCCTCTTTCTTTTGATCAAACTGGCTAGTGGTTTACCAATTTTGTAATTCTTTCAAAGAACCAGCTTCTGGTTTCATTGATCTGTCCTACTGGTCTTTTGTTTGTTTGTTTGTTTGTTTTGATATCATTGATTTCTGCTCTAATTTTTCTTATTTCCTATCTTCTGCTGGTTTGGGGTATTATTTGCTATTCTAAGGTGTAAGGTTATGTTGTGCATCTGAGACCTTCCTTCTTCCTTTAGGAAGGCCTGGATTGCTATATACCTCCCTGTCATGATCACCTTTGCTGCATCCTAGAGGTTTTGAGCTGTAGTATTACCATTTTCATTCACTTCCATACTTTTTAATTTCTTCTTTAACTTCTTGCTTAGACTATTCATTCTTTAATAGGATGTTCTTTAGTCTCCAAGTATTTGTTGTCCTTCCAAATATTTTCTTGTGGTTGATTTCGAGTTTCATATTGTTGTGGTCTGAAAATATGCACGATGCAATCTCAATCTTTTTGTACTTGTTGAGGGCTAATTTATGTCTTAGTATGTGATCCATCTGGAGATGTTCCATGTGCACTTGAGAAGATGTGTATTCTGCTGCTGTAGGATGAGATGTTCTGAATATATCTGTTAAGTCCATCTAGTCCAGTGTTTCATTCATAGCCATTGTTTCCTTGTTGATTTTCTTTTTAGATAATCTGTCCATTGTGGTAAGTGCAGTTGAAGTCCCCTACTATTATGGTATTATTATCAATGAGTTCCTGTATGTTTGTGATTAATTGATTTATATATTTGGGTGTTTCCACATTTGGAGCATAAATGTTTACAATTGTTAGATCTTCCTGGTGGATAGACCCCTTAATTATGATATAATGCCCTTCTGCATCTCTTGTTACAGTCTTTATTTTATAATCTAGATAGTCTGATATAAGTATGGCTTCTCCAGCTTTCTTTTGGAAGCCATTAGCATGATAGATGGTTCTCCAACCCCTTACTTTCAATCTGAAGGTGGCTTTAGGTCTAAAATGTGTCTCTTGTAAATAGCATATAGATGGATCTTGTTTTCTTATCCAGTCTGCTACCCTATGTTTTTTGATTGGAGCATCTAGTCCATTGACATTTTGAGTGAGTACTGAAGGTTATGAATTTATTGCCATTGTGTTGTGTGTTGTCTCTATAGTTGGAGTTTCTGGTGGTGTTCTCTGGATCCTTTCCAGTCTTTGTTGCTTTTTGGTCCTTTTTTTTTTTCATCTTTTCTCTGCTCAGATTTCCCCTTAAAATGTCTTGCAGGGCTGGTTTAGTGCCCACAAACTCCTTTAATGTTTGTTTTTCTTCAAAGCTTTTTATCTCTCCTTCTATTTTGAATGACAGCCTTGCTGGATAAAAAATTCTTGGCTCCATATTTTTCCGATTTAGCACATTGAAAATATCCCGCCACTCCTTACCTTTCTAGCTTACCAAGTTTCTGTGGATAGGTCTGCTGTGAACCTGATCTGTCTTCCCTTGTAGGTTAAGGACTATTTTTCCCTTGCTGCTTTCATGATTCTTTCCTTGCCTGAATATTTTGTGAATTTGACTATGATATGCCTTGTTGATGGTTGATTTTTATTGAATCTAATGGGAGTTCTCTGTGCTTCCTGGAGTTTGATGTCTATGTCTTTTCCCAGGTTATAAAAGTTTTCTGCTATGATTTGCTCACACAAAACTTCTATCCCTTTATCTCTCTTTTCATCTTCTGGGACCCCTATGATTCTGATGTTATGCCTTTTTAGTGAGTCACTAACTTCTCTATTTCTTATATCATGCTCTGTTGCCTTGTTTCCCTCTTTTTTTCTGCTTCATTATTCTCCATAAGTTTGTCCTCTATATCACTGATTCGATGCTCTGAGTCATCTACTCTTGCTGTTATGCCATTCATTCGAGATTGCATCTCAGTTATAGCATTTTAAATTTTGTCCTGACTATATTTTACATATTTTACCTCCACAGAAAGGGATTTTATGCTTTTTTTTCAACCCCAGCTAGTATTCTTATTATCGTGATTCTAAATTCTGATTCAGATATCTTGCTTGTATCTGTGTTGATTAAGTCCCTGGCTGTAATTTCCTCCTGGTTTTTCTTTTGGGGTGAATTCCTTCATTTCATCATTTTGAAGAAAGTATAGGAATTAATAAAATTTTAAAAATATGTAAAAATTAATAACAACACAAAAAAATCAAATAAAGGATGCTAGATCTTAGGTGTGTTTTGGTCTGGTTGTTGAAAGAAGCTTGATAAAATAGAGAAAAAAGGGAATGAAAAGAAAAAAAAGGAAAATGTTTTAAAATTTAAAAAATGAATACAATAAAATAGAATAAAATGAAATGAGGAAGTAAAACAGAATTTTAAAAAATTTACAAGAAGAGTAAAAAACAGAAAAAATTAAAGAAAAATCTTTTTTATTAAAATGGAAAATAAAAATAACTTGTTCTCTTTCTGTATTCAAGAAAGGAAAAAAAAGCCAATGGATGGGTCAGCAAACAGAATCAAATAAAATTGAAATTACATGCAATTTCCCATAGAAGTCAAACTATATAACACTTTATAGTCTGTAAACTAAGCAGGCAGAGAGACTTTTGGTGTTTCTTTAGAGCATAGTTGGCCTAGTTGGATGGGACTTGGTGTAATGGCTCTGTTCTCCACTAAATGGCACTGCTCAGTGTACTGGGTGGATCCTTGTGGCACATGTAGGCATATGCACATGCACAAGAGGGGTGAAAATGGCATCACCCAGCTACCCAGTTTTTAGTATCAGAATGCTGTGCTCTTGCCAGCCAGCAATCAATCACCTTTCCTTTGTCTCCAGCTTCCTTCCACTCCCCACTTCTATACTGCCCATCATCAACCTGTCAGCCTGCCAGGTGGTACCTCCCTCCCAAGTTTTAACGCAGATGGGGCTGTGTTTCCAAACCCCTCATTTCTGAGGGCCTTGTTGCTTTGATCCACTCACACCTTCTGAGGGAAGGTCTCTCCTGGCAATGACCAGGTGCCAGCTCACCCCCAGGAACATTCGAGTGATCACACTGCAGCAGATGCCCAAAGACTGTGGCTGGGTGCCAGTCCGCCCCAGAAAAAGTTTGTGCAATCATGTAGCAGCAGCGTTTCAGGGATTATGGTAAATCACAACACACATCTGGTGCCAGCCTTCACCCTTAATGTCCTTGTTCCAACACCAGTGAACATAGCTGTTCTTCAGGGTCTGCTAGTACCTTTGCCTGTGGAAGGCCACATAACCTCTACTAAATGGTCTCCCAACAAGGGAACTGCCTCTCCCTGTGTGGCCCAAGGACCCCTTAGACCTCACTGTCTGGTCCTGTGGATTTGCCCCTCCCACTAGAGATCCACCAGGTAGTGAGCTGTGGAGTTTCAGACTCTGCACTCCCCTGTTTATACAGTTTTAGTCTTAGCAGTATTTAAATTCTCTCCTTTATCCTTTCTTCTTTATCCCTTGTTCAGTACATTGTGGGTGTTTCCACTCTTTCTATTTTCTCCAGCTGCTTTTGGGGGGGTGGGCTTTTCCTGTACTCTCCCCCCCTGTTTCCTTCCTCTCTGCACAAGCAAAAACAGCTCCCTACCCTCCACGGCTACTCTTCCCCAGTTTGCCTCTCCACACTGTGTACCTGTCAAGTTCTGTGGTTCGACTTTTTCAGATTGTTGTGTTAATCCTCAAATCAGTTTTCTAGGTGTGCAAGGTGTTTTGGTGTTGATCTAGCTCCATTTCAGGGATGAGAGAGGCAAAAAATCTTCCATGCTTCTCTGCCATCTTGGCCCCTCTTCTCTCTTGGGTATTATTCTTAATGTTGCAAAATAATTCTATCTACCACATACCAGAGACATTGGAACTATCCCAAACTAAGTTCGTAGTATTATGTCATAAAACAAGAGTCTCCATAGGGTTCGAGTAAAGATCATCCCCAACAAAATAAGGAAAAAGAAAACCCACACGAATTGTTAAATTCACAATAGCCCAAGGAAATCCCAAATGAAGAAATTTGATAACATTTAAATATTTCTTTAGGTGTTTTATAGTGTTACATTTAGGAAAATTATTTTTTCCCTTTTAAACTATTGGTTAGAGAATTATTGACACGTTATTAATACATTAATATAAACATTCATAATGTCATAGTTAAAAAATTGTTTACTGGTAAGAAAACAATATATTAATTCTGATAAACGTTCAGAACATTCCTTTAAAATTTATAGCTTGTTTAAAGCCACTAAACTGACTTTAATTATTTTGACATCATTTTGCAACATATATCAATTCTGTACCCACTTGACAAAAAAAAATACAAAAATCGATTGGATCTATTTTGGCTCAGTGCTAAATAAGGAATCTCCAAGTACTCCATAATTTTGTTTACCTGGTAGATAAAACTCAACACCCCCAGCCCAGTAATTTCTTATTTATAGAGAAGTTGAATGTAATCTTTAAAGAATTAATATTAACAATTTATATAATCTTTTTATTTCATTTTATGATATGTTTCAACAGATTGCAAGGTTCTTATTATGAAAGCTGGGAATTCTCCCATTGGTTTTCAGCTTGTACTTGTAATGAAATAGCACAAGTAAAAATGAGACTACTGAAGTCAAATTGTCAAGTGTGTGTGGTGATAATATATTCCAGGTGGCCCAGGCTGCTTACAAGAGTCTTTTTGTTGTCCAAGATCTTATAGACATTTACATCTTTTTAGAAGATACCACATTCAAGTGGGATCCTTGTGATGCTCATGCTATACTCAAGGCCATGTGTGGTGCTTTAAGAGATTTAAAAGAATGCCTGGAATGAAATCCATAAACGGGGCTTGACTTGCCACAGTTGGTGCACTGTATTTAAAGTGAAGGCACCACTGTAGTAAATGGCTGGGCCAACAAGGGAGGAGTAACTGAGTAAAGATTAAGAAAATGGCTGGAGACATTCCTGAACCTCCTCATCCAAAATCTACCATGTACAGATAGGTATACATAGATAAACTGTGTTCTCATATACTTATAAACCAAAGTGTGAAACTATGTCCCACATCTCTATCTTTCAAAGATAGCTTTGTCATGGGGAAGCCTAG
Source organism: Panthera tigris (assembly GCF_018350195.1). Lineage (NCBI taxonomy): Eukaryota > Metazoa > Chordata > Mammalia > Carnivora > Felidae > Panthera > Panthera tigris. The sequence goes on from NC_056663.1 coordinate 152,992,968, forward strand.
AAAGGATCAGAGGACCCATCAGGTTTCACAAGGGCACAGGAGGGCAACAACCACACTGCTGTAATAGTAGCTGGTGAAGCAAAGCTTGGAGCCACTAAAGAGCTTGGTGTGTCCTTCAAGTTGGAGAGGTGAGGTCTATCAGTAATTGATAGCCCCTCAGGGCCATGTAAGTTCTGGTGTCCTGGGTACACTGCAGCCAAGGAGGGTATTCTGAGCATGCTGCAGCCCTAGGGCCTGGAGGGCCAGGAGGACTAGGGGGATCTGTGCAACTGGCCCATTAGGCCTGCTGCCCCTGAAGTTCCCCGTTTTACATTCAGCCTTCCTCCTGGTCCTCCAACCCTAAGGTCTACTTGAATTCCTAGAAAAGTGTGATTTTCTACTGCCCCTGGGAAGCCCACTAACTTTCCTAGTGTTGGAAGTGTTGGCAAACTAGAGAACCAACATTCTAGGAAGCAAACTGGACAGGGAGAGTTTAAGGGTCAATTTGCTTCAAGTTAACATACTCTTTACTTGCTGACCTAATTCCTTCGATCTGTCAGAGAACGAATTTCCTTTCTTTGAGATTTGCAGACTTTCTTTGTCCTTGAGAATTGAAGGATCAGAACTTTCCCAAGCCACAGAAGTCATCAAGTATGAAGCCACCTCAGCCTTCTGATTTACCTAGCAATTTTTAGCAAAATGCTTTTCTTTTTTTTGGAGATCACACAAATGATTTTACTGACCTCCCTTTGTGTATCTGCAGAAACAGCCGAGTACTCCTTCACATAATGAAACAAGCACCAGACCACCTTGCACAAGGCCTGAGCACTGAGATAATATTTGTGGCTGGCACCATCAAATCTGCATGTGATCAAGAAATTTTGCAGGCCACTGCACTCCCTTTTCTGATTTACTACTCTAATCCTCCTTAAAACTCCCGGGCCAGTCAGAAACCTCAGAGTTGGCTTTTGGACAAACGTCTGCCTTCTCAGATTGCTGGCTTCTTGAATTCAAATTCCTTTCCAATCAAAAACTCATCTCTTGAATAATGGTTTTTCGAGCAACAGGCAACCAAATTTGAGTTGGGTAGCATTGCCACCTTGATTGCTCTCTCTTTCTTCCCATGTACAGAAGACACACATTAGTGTTGAAAAAGCTTATTCTCAGAGCATGGGACACACTCACCTAGTGCAGATAGGTGTTCTAATAGTAAAATTAAGGGAAAGAATCTAGAATTAGATGTTCTTCCCCAGATTTGAGACTTCCTACCAGTGTCATAGGTGGTTCATCTCTCTGGAGGTCTGTGGGCTATGGAATGGTCTAAGCCAATTCTGGATGACCTGTTACAAATGACTTTCATCTAAGACACTGGAAAGGAGCACATCCTGCAGCTGCTGGTGCTGGAGCCCCTCTTACCTGAGGAGATCAAGACCAAACTGCCAGAACAATGCCTGCTGTTCTGAAGACATTGTGAACAATCTGATAGGAGCAGGAGAGTGGGTGAAAAGAAAATTAAGTTTTTTAAGTGGGAGTGGTTAAGATTCAGAAGCATGAATACATTATTTTTGGTGCCCAACTTGAAGAAGAGCAACCATTTTGCTGTCCCAAGGAACATCCCCAGAGGGTTTCAACGTATAATATGTTTGCAAGTTTCCGGGAATTCTGTATGTCCATTTAACAGATTTTGATCTTGTGTTTATGAGGAACTTTGTTTTTTATTCTTCCCACTCTATTCCTTTTCTTATGAATGGAATTTTTAAATTTTTTTTTAATGTTTTTATTTATTTTTGAGACAGAGACAGATCATGAGCGGGGGAGGGGTAGAGAGAGAGGGAGACACAGAATCCAAAGCCGACTCCGGGCTCTGAGCTGTCAGCACAGAACCCGATGCGGGGCTCCAATTCGTGAACCTTGAGATCACAACCTGAGCTGAAATCGGACGCTTAATCGACTGAGCCACCCAGGCGCCCCTGCAATTTTTAAATTCTTATGTCTATCAGATACTGCCTTTCTCATAATATGCTCAGTGAGCAGTTACTGAAAGTGGGATTAAACAACTTGGACAGGGGATTACTGTGATCTCTGTTTTGGGGTTTTTGATAAGAGTCCTACAGAATAATGATTTTTTTAGATGTTTAAATTATATAACTAATACATGAATTTTACCTTCAAATTAGAATGATATGTTAAGAATGAATATGGGTCCTAATTTGGCTGAACTAGGAAGAAGTGATTTTATCACTTACTGATGTTCTCCGTGAGTGTTTTTGGTGTGAACGTGTATGAGTCTTTATGTCTGCCTATGTACTGAGTGGCAGACATAAGGTCTTATATCTCCATAAGGTGCTTATGTCTTCCATCCTGCCATACCCCTGAGGTGAACTCCCTTCTCTCCTAAAAATACTGAGGATCCTTAAGTCACAATTTTATTCATATGGAATTTCAGGGAACCCCAAATAGCCAATCGATTTTGAAAAAGAACAAACTAAGAGGACTCACACTTACCAATTTCAAGCCTTATTACTAAGCTATGGTCATCAAAGCACATGGTACTTCATAAAGTTAAATACACAGATCAATGGAATAGAATTGAGAGTCCAGAATAATGTCAGACATTGACAAGCAATTAATTTTCAATGAGGATGCTAAAAACCATCATATGGAGGAAAAAATGGGCTTTCAACAAATGGTGCTGGGACAACGATATCCACATGCAAAAGCATGAAGCTGGACCTTTAAATCATATACAAAAATTAACTCAAAATCAATCAAAGATCTAAATGTAAAGCTAAAACTAGAAAACTCATAGAAGAAAACATAGGTATAAGTCTTCACAGCTGTGGATTAGGCAGTGGTTTCTTAAAATAATACTAAAATCATAAGCAACAAAAGAAAAAATATGATAAATTGATTTTCATCAAAATTAAAAATGTTTGTGCATCAAAGGATACTATCAATAAAGTGAAAGATAACACAATGTATGGGAGAAAATACCTGAAATTATATATTGTTTAATTATCTAGTATCTAGAATTTATTAAAAAATTCAACAACAAAGTTACAAGCAATCCAATTAAAAAAATCGACAAAGGAAAAAAAAATGGGCAAAAAATTGAATAGTAGACATTTCTCCAAAGAAGATATACAAGTAGCCAATAAGCACATGAAAAGACTCTCAACATCATTAGTCATTAAGGAAATGAAAATCAAAACCACAACAAGGTACCACTTTACCCCACTAGGATGGCTAAAATTAAAAAATGAAACCAACCAACCAACCAAACACAAAAACAGAAAATACCAATGTGGATAAATTGGAAACCATTTACACATTGCTGCTGGGGATGTATAATGGTATAGCTGCTATGGGAAACAGTTTGGCAATTCCTTAAGAAGTCATAGAGAGGGTTACTATATGTCCAGCAATTCAACTCCTAAGTATTCACTCCAGAGAATTGAAGACATACATTCACACAAAAAGTAATACACAAATGTTCACAGCACCATTACTCATAATACCCAAAAAGTGGAAATAATCCAAATGTCCATCAACTGAAATATGGGTAAACAAAATGTGGTAAACCATACAAACGAAATGATGTTAAACCATAAAAAGGAAGGAAATGTTGATACATGCCACAGCATGAATAAACTTCAAAAACATTATGCTAAGTGGAAGAAACCACTCCAAAACCATATATTGCATGATCCCATGTATATGAGTCCAGACTAGGAAAATCTATAAAGACAGAAACTACATTAGTGCTTTCTTATGTTTTCAGGGGCATGGGGTTTGGGGGTAAAAACTAAAGGTTTGCAGTTTCTTTTCAAAGTTGAAGAAAATATTCTAAAATCATTTGTTTTAATGGATACCCAACTCTGTGACTATACTAAAAGCCATTGAATTGTGTGCTTTAAATATACAAATTATATGGCATGTGAAATATATCTCAATAAAGCTGCTTAAAAGGGACACTATCAAGGAGGAATTCTGAATGATGACATTTGCTTCTTTCCATCCTTGGCCACTTGACTAGGCTCTGGTTACAGTAGATAATTCTTTAGGAACCACTTGTCTAACAGAAAGAAAAATTATTAATTTCCTACTTGTTGCCAAATTGTTGCCAAAGTGTCTCTTGAGGAACCAAAATCTGTCCTAGGAATGAGCCTCCCTAATTTACCCAGGGATAATGTGGGGCTCAGAAGGAGAAAACAAAGCTACAACAGAACTTGAGAATTCTTTGTTGAGAATTTGAGGACAAGGAAGAACTCAGGAAGCAGATATTTCTGCAGAAAAGTGCGAGGCTAGATAGAACACCCTTGGGCAGAAATGATGGAGAGAGTCAAGAAAAGAGAAGCCTGATCTTTATCTGCTGAATCCCACCATTATGTAAACCCATTACCCCATTATCTGCTGAATCCCACCATGATGGAAGCCAATTTTCCTATTCCCCCTAAATCAGCAGTAAAACTCTACTGTATTTGCTTCTTGATATTGAGAGGTAGGAGTTTAAAAGGTAGGGAGTTGGTCCTACATATAAGCTGCTGCTGTGCTGGAGTGCAGCTGCAATGCACCAAGTGGAGAATGAGAATTAACAGAAATCAGAGCTGTTAGTAGCCCAGGGGACATAAGCCTCTGAATTCACAGTAATCTTAAAGGACATTGCTGAGTGTTTGAATAAATCGAATCTGTATATCAAAGGACATTGGTTTATAAATGTATTGAAAGCTCGTCTTAATATGACATGTTGCAGGGCTGGGAGCATCCATAGATTGCAGGACTTTGAAGTTGGGGGTGGGGCAGAGAATGTGGAAAAACAGAAGACAGTTAAATATAATTGCCATGACATGAAGGAGGATTGTATTCAGCAATTGGAATGCCAACAGCAGTAGTCAGTATTTATTGTGCAGATCAGAGGAAAGCAAATTTTACGGAGGCTTCTGCTGGCTGACTTTCATAGCCAAGCCTATGAAGATTGTGACACTGACACCAGAGGATTCCAGCGAGATGGCACCAGCAGTTCTTCAAGAAAATGCTTTAGAGAGCATGGCCCACCGTGGCCCTTACAGATGCTTCCACAGCCTCTCATTCATCATGGAAGTAAATCCTCACTCACTGGATGTTTGCAAGGATATCCAATCATAAGGTTCCTTTCAGAGGTGAGCCAGATGTCATCAGAACTCTGTAGAGAATCAAATAGGAGTTGAGACTTTAAGTGGGAAGAGACCTAAATGAAAGAGCAGGAGGTACAACCGACTGGGCGTTCTGGTCCTGGTTCATTGGAAGGAATCATCAAATTGATGATGTTGGTGGTTGGGAGATGGGTGGACAGCAGTGGAAAGAACACAGCTGACTGGAATCTGGTTTTCTACTCTGTCACATGTGGCAGTTGTACTTCCCAGAGGGAGAGGGACCAGCTGGGGGGATCATCAGGACAAGGACTTTATGAACAGGAAAAGGGACATTAATGCACTTCTCGCCTGCTTCTCACAACTGCTCTTTTTATTTCCACAACTGGGAAGTTATTGGTCAATTCCTTGTGTCTTTTGGTGCTCTCGGAAGCTGGGGATTAATTGGAAGAGGGAGATTCACACTTCTAGATCCTCCACCATCTCCCCAGGCCCAGGAGCACAAGCTCCAAAAGAGTAAAACAAGAGACAGAGCCTATTGATCCCAAAGATGTTCTTAGGAAGATGAAGAAAAAAAAAAGAAAGATAGCTTTGTCCTATGGGTAATCAACATTCACCTTTCTCTTTTGAGGAGCATTATTTTCATTATGTGGTTAGAATAATGTTAATGTCAATAATTGAATGACATGTAGAAATTAAATAGATGTGTGGAGTTCTTTTTTTATTAGATATAATTGACATATAGCATTATATTAACATCATATTGGTTTCAGGTATAGAACATAATGATTCAGTATTTGTATATATTTTGAATGACCACCAAAATAAGTCTAGTTAACATCTGAACCATACATAGTTACAAAGTTTTTTTTTTTTTTTATATGTTAACTAACTTGAATTTAAGTTTAAAAAATGTAAAGTACAGAACAAATTTTTTTCTTGGGATGAGATCTTTTAAGATGTACCTACTCTCTTCACAACTTTCAAATAGATAATTCAGCATTATTAATTATAGTCACCAGGCAGTACATTAAGCCTCCAGAATTTTATTGATTTTATAATTAGAATTTTGCATGTTTTGACTTCATTTGGCCATTTGTGAAAGGTTCACCCATGTGTAAAAGTCTTAAGAGTGGGATGGGGGGAAGCTTTTTTTTTTTTTTCTCAAAATCAAATCCGCTTTATTTGAAAAATTTAACATGCCACAAATTTATACAAAAATAACCATTTAAACTGGAGTTTGAACACAAAATTTAAGAGTGGGCATCACTGTGAAATGCCAGACACCACGAGTTCAAACAGACAGATGACGAGTTGTGTCGTGGAAAGGCAGGTGATGTCTGGAAAGGTAGGTCATTTAGCACCTGGTGACACCGTGTCCCACTCACTTCATCCGTCTCCCCATCTCCCTACTCCTCTTACAAACATGCTGAAATCAACTGTTTCCCTTCAAAGTTGCACTGGGACTGGCAATGGTAGGAGGGACAGGCACGCCGGGACTAGAAACACTGGAGGGTGTCATGTGCCCCCCACCCCCACATCTGCACCTGCACAAGCAGATGTCTGTGCATGCGTGCCTGCCCACGACCTCTGCTTAACTAACATCCGGCAAACGTGCCCACCCCAGCGAGCACAGCAGTGCAGATCTCTAGCTCACACCCTGTTAGAATTCGATGGAAAGAGATTTCCTGGCCAGGTTTAGCACAGCAGCAGCTTCTGCTTCAGACTTGGTCTTCTGGGCCCAGGGCCTCAGTTCCATGACTTTACACGGTTGACAAGCAGCCCTGGGTCACCACCCTTCAGTCCCCAGGTATGGTTGACCCTAGCAGGATGCTGCCTGTACCCTGATCCTGTTATATTAATACAAAACCCTACAGTTAAGTGTTTTTTTGGAAAAAGCTTTAGGAAGTAATTTAGAAATGACATTTAGACAACTTTGGTCACCTGTGTCAGAATGGGTTTTTGTGTTTTTGTTTTAATTCATGTTGGTATTTGTTCACCACACCCAGCAGACCTATATGCCCTGAGGTAGGACTGGTGTTTCATAGATACTGAGGACAAAATATTATTTGAAGTATAATTTAAATTCTGGGGATAAATGAGACCATGTTCTTAATTCCCCCAATTGTGATATGTGCCATGGCAAGAAACGATTCCTGGTTAAAGTACCATGGGAAAACATTGAAGGTACATTTTCCCTTGGAGACTTACAGTGGGGCTAGCATTATAAAGGCTATTGGAATGCATATAGCAAAAAACCTTGCTACTTGGCATAGCAAAATATTTCCCACATTATTTTAACCAGGGAATACTTTCTGTGAGAAATGCTGAAATACATCCTAAGAAAACATCCTATGAATCACTTATTTTTTTTTTTTTTCAGAAACAGAATAGCTATTTTAATTTAATAGCTTGAGGGTGAGGTTGGATTTCTTAGCCAAGATTAGCTAAATGAATGGAACATAAGATATATTTCTTTGAGATAACCTAAGATGTTAGATTCCTTACTATTTTAGACACACTGTCTACTTCCACAATTTTTAATACAGTTACACGTGTACAATGAGGATCTGCGAAATATTTTTTCTTCCTTTCTCTCCTTGAATGATTGACTCAGATTCTCATCACTCATCTTGTGATATTACAAAATATTTGCATAATTTTTACATAAAATATGCCAGTTAATAATTAACAGTTTGTCATGTGAGTATAAGCCACTTAAAATAGATAAAATGGTGTTCATTCATTTGTTCCTTTACTCATGAAATATTTTATAGTGCTTGCTGTCTGTCAGAAACTCTTGCAGCTGCTGCAATTATAGAGAGGGACAGTGGATTAATCCTTACTGAAATTGAGATTGATAACTTACAGACAAACAGAAATCTTTCTAATGCCAACTGAATGCTGTAAGGAAAACGATACTGGGTTATACATCAGCAAAGAAAAAAAAATGCTACCTTTAACCAAATATCAAGGAAAGTCTGAATTACAGGAAGAGGTAACCATTAAATGTTTTACCTTCTGTGTGACACACCAAATGGCCCACAAAGCTTAATATATTTACTATCTGACAGGAAGAAAACAAATGTTGACCCCTGCTTTAGAGAATGACAGGCATCGGGGTGCCTGGGTGGCTCAGTCAGTTGAGCGTCTGATTTTGGCTCAGGTCGTGATCTCACAACTCGTGAGTTCGAGCCCCGCATAGGACTCTGTAGTGACAGCTCAGAGCCCGGAGCCTGCTTCGGATTCTGTGTCTCTCTCTCTCTCTGCCCCTAACCCACTCACTTTCTGTCTCTGTCTCTCTCAAAAATAAATAAACATTAAAAAAAAAAAATTAGAGAATAACAGGCATCAACAGGGATGCTGCTAGAGGGCAAGAAGGAATTCCTTCCAGGAACTGTGGTAAGGATAATAGTTACAAACTTCTGGACCTCTGTTGTTACTGTGTTTCTCACGTTTATCCTTGCAGAAAGTTATTCTGCCCGGCCAATACTCCCCACCCATTCACAGTATTTGTTCGTTTTGCCTTTCTAGCTTGAAAAATACCACTGGTCAGCTGTCTGCTCAATTCTAAAGAGGTTTTTTTTTTTTTTTTTTTTTTTTTTTTTTTTTTCTTTAACTGCCAGAAAATTTGGAGCCATGCCCAATTCCATTCAACTTTTGGTACTACTAATCTAATCTAATCTAACCTAATCATGGGCCTACTGTAAAATCAGGTTTTTTTGGAGGTAACGAATTTTAGAAAACCCAGGAAAATTTTTTGACAAGTATGTCACAGAAATCTTAAAAATTTACTCCTTGTTATTTCCCCTGGGTAGCTGTCCCCCTGCAGTGAACAAGCCTATTGAAAACTGCAGAGATGGTATCTCTTTTCCTTGCTATTTGTTCTGAGATTAAGTTCAAAGAAATGAAGAATTCCCACTTACTACAACCAGAAGGATTCACCAGTTATTTTATCATGAAAGTCCAGAAAATAAAACCATATACAAGATCCATGCAAGAGGAATCCAGTTACATAGTGGACATTTACACTTAATTAAAACCAAAAAAAAAAAAAAAAAAAAAATGTCGTTCTGCACTGAGGTAACAGTAAAGAAAGATGATTCAAAGGCAACAACATGTTTGGCAGGCAAGGGGAACAAAAAGACCAACGTGGCTGGATATCAATGAACAAAGATGTGTTATGGTTCTGAGATGCAGCGGTAGAGATGGTGATGGGCATAGCTTTCCGGCTCTAGCCAGAAGCTTGGAATTTATTTCAAGAAAGTGTTAAAGCCATTATTAGCTTTTAAAAACAAGAAAGTAGTGGATTGAAGAGAGGCACAATTTGATATAATACAACCATTTAAGAGACCATTGCAGTTACATAAAGTGAAAGATGACAGCACAGAACGTGTGGAAAGAAATAGAAATATGCAGATTGTGAGGATTTCTTTGGGGTGTATTTTAGGCGAAGGTATTAGGGCTTACTAATGCTTCCATTTTAGGCATGTAAGAAAGTGAAGAATTGATGCCTCATAATTTTTTGGCTTCAACAGTTGCATGAATGATGTAGCTCTTTACTAGGATGAGGAAAATCCATGTTAGGAAGTCTTTGGACAGAAACTGAGAAGTAAAAAGTTGTCTTTTCTTCCACATTAAGTCTGATACAGTAGTAAGAAAATCAGGCTGAGATTTCCAGTATGTTGTTGGTTATATCGATATGAAGTTCAGTTTACGAACCAGGGCCAGAAATATAAACTTGGAAATCTTTGGCAGTGTGTTTTAAAGCGGTGTGTACTGTTTTAAACTCTTGGGAGTGAAAGAGAAGAGAGAAGAGTAAAAGATTTGGGACTGAGGCCTGAAGTTTTCCAAAATTAAGAGGTTGCATAGAGAAGGATCCAGAGTTTTGCAACTCACAACTTTTGAGGTGGAAGGAAATCTAGACAAATAAAGAAGGGATATAAAATACTCTTAGAGTTTAAGAAAATTATTTTTTAATAAATATTAAATAATTGTGGTGGAGCTAACTTTAGTCCCATTTTAGGGAACATAAGAACACCTAAAGTTGTTCTATTTTTATCCCAATGGACTTTTCATTTTAACCTTTATCTTTCACAGAGGAATTCTCTGTCTTCAGAATTTAAAGTATTAAAGGACATGGGGAAGATATAGTAAGAACAAGGTTGCTTTCTGCATTTAAAAAGTTTCAGTGTTATAGTTGCCTACCAGATCTACTTCTTAAAGAAGTGGCTTTTGTTAAAAAGCAAAATGATACTTTATTTGATTTTCTTCTCTTTTTTCTGTATCTTCTATTTCCCATCAGCCTGTATCTTAATTTGCCTAGACATATGTAGAATTTCTGCTCCTTCTCCTTTACAAAAATTAAAAGTATAATACTGGAAATTCTTTAGGAAAGCCAAACAGGTATAGAGACTCAGAGGAAGATAAAAATGAAATGAATTGAGATCAGCAAAATATGTCTTCCAAAAACTCTTTTCCAGCCTTTGTGAATCATGGTTAGCAAATTTCACTGTGTTTTCTATTGGCAGGAATTAAATTTACTTCTAAGATGGTTTGACTGAATATGACAAAAGCTTAAATGAAAATATTATTTTATCTGTGACAGAATGCTAACTGCAATGACTAATTTTATAGTCAGCTCAGTTTTAAAATAAAGATGATGTTTTCAATAAATTTATGAATTTTATAAGGTGAATTCATATCATATTTCAGTAAATTAATTCTGCAGTAGTCATATGGGAAAAGCCCATAGATATTAATAATATTCTGGCATAAATGGTCCATTTAAATTTTCAGTCTTACCTTTATGCTATAGTTATTCCAGGAAGAGTAAATAAGAAATATTACATATTTAGAGGGCAAAAAGTCTTTTTATTCATTTATTTATTTAAGTTTTCCTACTTCCCAAAATAGTTGTGGCAATGTATACATAATCAATAAAACACAAGAAAAATATCACAGCATATGTAATAATAAGAGAAATTAGTAAAGGTAAATCTCAAGGCAAAAATACTAATTAATATTCCTTAAAGTTACTATCATTTTGCATATTTTTTTTGCCTATTATTGGTTGAGGCAGTATAATGAGATACAAAATTAATTCTGTCTATTATGTCTTTGTTAAATTAACATTTGTTTGGCACAGAGTGCTAGATGATAAGCCATGCATGGTTCAACAACAGACCACAAGAGAAATTGAAATAGAAAAGTTTATTACTCACAGGTCCCAGAAGAGGTATATGGGACCTCTTGAGAGGCCACATAGGGAAGTCAAGATAAAGTGCAAAGAGAGTGGTAGTTAGAACCTAGAACACATGCCTTTATTAGGGTTCATGGGTGGAGTGCTTTAGAGTTCCCAGAGGAGGCAGACTGATCAAATCAAACTAAGAAGAGTGGTATTTTGGTAAGTTCCATAGGGTTCTTATAAAAGGAGTGCCAAGGGGAATGCCTTGGGAGGTGAAGGGAAAACTGTTGAAAGTCATATCCAGACTTGCCTTGCTTGTTACTCTGCAGGCTGTTGTCTAGGGCATGAGCTTACATGAAGAGATGGGGAGTGGGGGTAGGAGAGGGGGCTAGTGTCCATTCGAGGACCCCACAGGCCACTTGGACAAATGAATGGATGTGGAAACAACAATACCATGGATTAGTTTAGCTAACTTCTCCACACTGTTTGTAAAATATAAATCTAGAATTTGCTACAAAGAGTCTCATATTTTCCTGATTTAATCACATGCATGCACAAATGCAAACACATTATGATATTGTGATTTATTAAAAATATATATTTTTGATCATTCAGATGACCAAAATATATTTCTCATATATAGTTGGTCTTCATCTAGCCAGTTCCTGGCTCCCAGCTCCTAAATCTCTCTGGAATTTTCTGAGTGATAAGAGCAATAGGAACATCTTTTGTTATAATATTTGGTCTCTTGCCCTCATTTCCTGAAAATTCTTCAGAGTGTCAGTATATATGAGAACTCTCTGTAGGCAACCTCCCAGTTAGGCCAAAGAGATATGGGTGAGATATGAACATTGCATATTATAATACACCATTTATATTATTGAGGTCTATTTGTGTCCCAGATTAAGTCTGTTCTGAACTGTCATTAATTCTTAGAATTGGTAGTTGGATACATTCCTTAAAAGAAACAAGGGGAAAAAAATGAAAAACTTCCTGAAAGATAGTTGATAACACAAAATATAATCCTTGCTGTTATAGTTGGTCTTGAGGTCATAAATAAAATTCACTGCCACCCTTTCTCCTACCCCTTCTAAATTTCTCTTATCTTTGGTTAGTAATTCTGTTACTATATGTGGCTTGCTTAGGGAGGTGACCCAGAACTTTATCCCTGAGTTATCAAAAACTCTGACCCATTTTTACCACATCAAGGTGAAGTTGCCTCCTATTATTGTTCATTTACTATTGTTAAGCAGTTGTGGAAGCAGCAAGAGATTATCTAATAGATAGAGTTCTAACCATAATCCATACAGCTCCTATGAGTTATCAGTTATCCTGGATTTTTAAATAAAGTTAACCCTTGAATAATGCAGGGGTTAGGGGCACCAAATCCCAGTTCAGACAAAAATCCATGTATAACTTTTGACACCCCCAAAACGTAACTACAAATAGCCTACTGTTGACCAAAGTCTTCCAGATGACATAAACAGTCAACTAACACATATTTTGTATGTTATATTTATATATACTGTATTCTTGGGGCGCCTGAGTGGCTCAGTCGGTTAAGCGGCCGCCTTCGGCTCAGGTCATGATCTCACGGTCAGTGAGTTCAAGCCCCACGTCGGGCTCTGTGCTGACAGCTCAGAGCCTGGAGCCTGTTTCAGATTCTGTGTCTCCCTCTCTCTGACCCTCCCCCGTTCATGCTCTGTCTCTCTCTCTGTCTCAAAAGTAAATAAACATTAAAAAAAATTATATATACTGTATTCTTAAAATTAGCTAGAAAAAAGAAAATGTTATTAAGAAAATCATAAGGAAAAAATACTTAGAGTACAGTACTGTATTTATCAAAAACAATCCACATACAAGAGGACCTGTTCATTTCAAACCTGTGTTGGTCAAGAGTTAACTCTAATCACAACTGAGGATCATAGCTAGAATAGCAATTCCTTCATTTGATAAGTAACTCGCAAGGATTTTTACTATGGGCCTGTGGACTGGAACACTGAACCACACTGAGAATAAAATTGCTGGGATGAGAAGCCCCCCTAATCACCAGGTACGTTTCTGTAATCATGATGAAAAACCCCCACCCTTGATTCTTGGAATGATGGATCCTAGCTCTTGGACTCAGAACATCATAAAATGACAGTTTCATATGTATAATGTGTTTTAAAGAGCATTATCTTACTGTTACAGGTTATTATTCCCAAGTTGGTCCCAATGTTTCAATTTTCTATCACTTGAAAATGTTCTATGTTGTGCTATTCATGAATCAGTCAGTTCCTTGATCATGTGCTCATTTTTCTCCCTTCCCTGCCAAAATTCAGTTTCTTAATCTTAGATGCTGTTGTGTCAGGCCTATATTGCCATATAGTTGTGAGTATCTGGGTGGAGATGTTGTCAAAAGCAGTGTTGGCAGGGAAGGTCAGTCCTTACCGATAAAGTGTATCCATTTGGTTAAGGAAAAATAACTGCTTCTTCAGAGAGATAATAGGTTTGATATAAATAACTTGCCTCCAAGAGATCAGTTGTCCCCCTGAGAGACATTATCCTACTGAGGGTGCAGTAATTTTTCCTCTTCTGGTAGAATAAACATTAACCATTGTTATTGACTAGATAAACCTTAGGGAAGGTAAGTCAGCTTTACTGGGACTTTGCACAGCCTCTATCTGCCTTCATGGTTTGCTGGTTCATGGAACCACATGATAAAGCTGAGGAGAGAAGCTGGTAAATCACTACTCAATGAGCCATCTTATCAAATAGTTGGTTTGAGTTTCCTTGTTAGGAATTGATGTGAGATTCAAATATCTTCAAACTCTATGCCCACCCCTATATACCCTTCCATAACCTCTTCCTCCAACCTCCCTGTGTCTGGTCTTGAAATATTGCTCCATTCCTTCCAGTCCCCTGACAATGCAACCAAATCGTGTGTTAAAATATCCACCCAGTGGGAGGATGTGTCCTCACCACAGTCTTTCAAGTATTTTTTAAGTTTGTGTTAAAAGAATAAAATGAAGTTAGACTTATCAATTGCTCTTTTAAAATAATTCAATATTATTGAAATTAGTATTGACTTTATTTTCTACAGGAATCTCTATTGAAAGTATAAATTTTATAAATTAGAAGAATTACTAATAGAATACTGAATTATTTTAAAAGACAAGGATTCAAAATTTTGCTTAATTAGTGGCTTGCTGTAAAATTTTGACAAATGTTGGCATTTCTGAATCTGCTTTTCAGCTGTGAAAGTGCACTAATAATATCTACATATCTCACCAATTAAGAAGGACAAAACAGTACCTATCTTATATATTTAGAAGTATTCAAGAGACAATATATGTAATGAACTCAGTAATCAACACACACGGGCTCAATAAAGAATAATATTAATTTTAATCTAATGGTTGTTGAAAGAATCAAGTTCAATGCAATAATACACAGCAAAATGCTTTATATGATTTTTAGTGTAATGAAAATGGAAGTTGCTAATACTATTTCCAATTTTATTATGTGGTATTAGAATTCTTTCTAGATATTTCCTACAAAGTTGACATTTTCTCCTTTTTCTTGAAAAAACTTCAGCAATCATAAAAGCATTCAAAAATTTTACTTAATTGGCCCTTGAAACTTCTTAGTTCAGCCCATATAACTTTATAATTTTCAGTAACAATCAATATACAGATCTCTACACCCCAAATATACAGTTTAATTGACCGAAACCTTCACTGGCATTTGAAACAAATGTAATCACATAGGTCAAAGTATTTCACAGAAGACATGGTTATATATCATACAAGATTAAAATTAAATGTCAGGACACAGATTATTTTCCTACTAGCAAAGCTAGAAATGCTAAACATTCTTCTTTTCTTTTGTCTCTTTAGTGTTAACAATAAAACTGATTTCTAAATTTAAGTGAAATTAAGACTCATCACAGCCTGGGTGACATTAAATTTATCAACTGTTTCAAGAAAATAAATAAGAATGAACAAGTCTCACCAGACTGGTACATGACACCACCACTATAAACATTTGCATCAGTACCATTAAAAGTTTCATCATCAAATGCACTTATTATCCCAATTACTAAAGATACTGGAATTCTAAGGCATATGAAGGCAACATATAAGTGACTCAATGACATACTTTGGAGAGAAAATGATTTCTTCTGAAGTTTAAAGTTTAGCACAGTCCAGAGTGTTGAAAAGGATTGAATTCACAGAGGAGTAAAAGATAGATGGGTATTAAATATTAGCTAAAGAAGAAAACAAAATAATCCAAGAAGAGTATCTTATGGGAATTAAAGCATATAGATACATAATATGTATCATATGAGGAATAATTATTAGACCATTTAATAAAAGTAGAAGATTTATGCATTATAAGATTTACATAGAATTGTATTTGATAGAAATATATCAGGAGATTGAATCAGGAGATAGAAATATATACAATGACTTAAATCTAAACTAATTATTCTGGTCTTCATAATGTATTAATAAGAAAGTAATTTATTTAGATATTTCAGTTTGTGGGTGACATGACTATAGTCGTGCATAAATCATAGTGTTTTACAAGAGTGATTGGATGTACTTGGAGAAAATAAATGGAAATTATACCAGTATTACATGCTTGAGAGTCAATAAAAAGTCTTTAAGAAAAGTAGGACAACATGCAAGTTCAGATGGGTAACTGCAGAGGAGACACAGAAACAATGAAAAAGAATCACATGGAAATTCTAGAAATGACAAACATATAGTATATATCAATAACATACTCAATGGGCTAATGAATAAAGTTGACAAAACTAACATCATAATCCGTGAATTTAAAAAAAAAATTATGTTTATTCATTTTTGAGAGAGAGAGAGAGACAGTGTGAGCAGGGGAAGGGCAGGGAGAGAGGGAGACACAGAATCCAAAGCAGGATCCAGGCTCTGAGCTGTCAGCACAGAGCCCGATGCGAGGCTCGAACTCAAGAACCACAAGATCATGACCTGAGCTCAAGTCTGACGCCCAACCAGTTGAGCCACCCAGGTGCCCCATATAATCTGTGAATTTAAATATAGATCAACAAAGGGGCACCTGAGTGGCTCAGTCCGTTGAGCATCTGACTTTGCCTCAGATCATGATCTCAGCTCAGGACATGATCTCATGGTTCATGGATTCAAGCCCTGCGTCAGTCTCTGTGCTGACAGCTCAGAGCTTGGAACCTGTTTCAGATTCTGTCTCCCTTTCTCTCTGTCCCTCCCTCACTTACACTCTGCCTCACTCTCTTTCTCTCTCTCTCTCTCAAAAATAAATAAACATTAAAAAATTTAAATATAGACCAACAGAAATCACTAAAGTGAAACACAAAGAGGAGAATGACAGAAAAAGATACAGAAACAAAAAGAGCATCTAAAATACGAGAAACAATAACACATTATTTCATTAAATCAAACCATGGAAACCCAGAGGAAAAGAGAGAGATGAAATTAGTCAAAAAAATATAGTTGAAGAAACACTGTTGAGAAATTTTCACAATTAATGACAGATACCAATCCACAAAGCCAAGAAGCTCAGAGAAGAAGCAGGATAAATACCAAACCAAACAAAGTAACGACAATAAAAAAGGTATTGGCACATAATGTTCAATCTTCTGAAAACAAAGACAAAAACTTGAAGATGGTCATTTTAAATATATTGAAATAAAGCTAGTAATGATAAACCGTGCAAACCAAAAAACAGTGGAGTGTGATCTACAAGGAATATTTCAAAATTGAAGGGGAAATAAAGACTTTCTCAATCAAAAAAAAATCAAAGGTTTATTGCCATATGTTCTATTTTCTAAGAAATCTTAAAGAAAGTTTTCAAGCAGGGAAATATCATACCAGACAGAAACTTAAATTTTTAAAAAGACAAGAGTATTAGGAAGGGAAAACTTAAACTAGTTTATTATTTTTAATTGCTCTGGTAGTTTGCTGTATAAAGCTAAAATAGTAGCAATGTATTATGTGTATAAGAGATATAAAAATAGGGGTGCCTAAGTGGCTCAGTTGGTTGAGTATCCCACTTCAGTTCAGATCATGACCTCACGGTTGGTGAGCTCGTGCCCCACTTGGGGCTCTGCACTGACAGGGAGGAGCCTGCTTGGATTCTCTCTCTCTCCCTCTCTCTCTCTGCCCACCCCCACTAATGTGTGTGTGTGTGTGTGTGTGTGTGTGTGTGTGTGTGTGTGCATGCACACTCTCTCTCTTTCAAAATAAATAAACTTTAAAAAAGAGAGACATAAAAATAATAGTATTAGCAAAAATAATAAAAAAGTTAGGAGACGGGAAGTGGAAATAGATTAAAGTCTTTGTACTACACATGAAGTGGTGAAATGTTATCTGACGATAGACTTATTTATTTTTTTATATAAATTTTGTTAATGTTTATTTGTGTTTGAGAGATTGGGACAGAATATAAGTGGGGGAGGGACAGAGAGAGAGGAAGACACAGAATCTGAAGCAGGCTCTAGGCTCTGAGCTGTCAGCACAGACCCCAATGTAGGACTCAAACCCACGAACCGTGAGATCGTGAAGTCAGATGCTTAACCGACTGAGCCACCCAGGCACCCCAGGGTAGACTTATTTTTAATTAAAGGTTTATATGTAAACCATAGGGCAACCACTTATAATTTAAATAGTCCCAAAGTGGAAATAAAACTTAAAAAAAATTTAAATTAAGTTAACCAGACAAAAGAAAGAAATGGGGGGGGGGGAAGGAAAAGAACTGACAGAATAAATAGAAATCAGCCGGCAACATGATATATTTTAATCCAGTGGCATAAGTAAGCACATTTAATACCAATGGACTTAGGTTTGCAGTGTCTACCTAAAAAAGAGGGTTAGACAGAATATCATAGAACACCTAAACTCTCTTACCCTGCAACAAAATAACAAGAATCAAATAAAAAATAATACTAGAATATAATAGGAAGAACTTCAGGAGACAGATTCTTTCTGAGGAGAGGTACAAAGAGAAGACCAAAGGCATGGAAACTTGACGCCGAGTATGGAACAGATAATGAAGAGACAAAATAATCTGATCTGATAAATAACCTCAGTGCATACATAAAATGAATTTCTGAAGGGTTTGAGATTTCAGATGCATGGAGGCCAACCAACCATAGCACACACAAGTTCCAAACTCAGACCAATCCCTTGCCAGACTAACAGACCCAGCGGGAATAAAGGTGTGCTCATCTCCAGCTACACCAAATATTTGACTCAGTATCTAGTGTGCTATACATGTCCAACTTTTAACAACAATAATAACAAATTCCAAAGAACCCAAAAATGTGATCAGAAGAAACATAGCAATCATCAGAATTAGACTATGTTACACAAGCTATAACAATCAGACAAGGAATTTAAAATAACCATGGTGAGTATAAGTTCTGATAGAAAGATATTTTACATGTGAGATCAGGTGTACAATTTAGCAGAGAGATGGAAACTATACAAAATAAAAAAGATGACAAATGCTTTCAATAGATTCACCAACAGACTTGACATGGCTTAGAAATCAGTGACTGTGAGGATGAGTCCATAGAATTACTCAAACTGAAACACAAAAGGAAAAAGAGAATGAAATAGACCAATCATCCAAAAGATCCGAAACAATACTAAGAAGTTTAGTGTATTCATAGTCAGAATCTCACAAAAAAGGAGAGAGAATGCAGCAGAAGAAATTTTGAAGAAATTTAGTGACAAACATGAACAGATCCAGAGCAAACAAGGATAAGAATTACAGCAGACTTATCAGGACTCATGCTAACAAAAAGACAGTGCAGTGACATCTTTAAAGTATTGAAAAACATGAAAACTAGCAACATCAATTCCATGCTCAGTGAAAATAGATCTCAAAGGAGAAGTAGATAAAACTTCAATCACATATTTTTTTTATTTCAATGCTCCTTACCCAATAGTTGGAAACAAACAAACAAACAAACAACTGTAGACAGAAAACTGGTAAGGATTCAGGTGATCTTAATAGCACTAAATTTGTGTATAGAACACTTAATTAACAGCCGAATACACATTCTTCTCAAATGCACATAAAACTTTCAACAAGATAGAACATATTTTGATCCATAAAACAAAACTTAACAGTTAACAAAAATATGTTCTCATGCTATAACAGAATAAAATGAGATTGGTATCTAGAATATCCCTAAATATTTTCAAATTCAATTATTTACAAATCTAAATAACTGGTGGGTCAAAAAGAAGTCTTAACATTCTAAGTCAGGACATTAGAAAATCTGATGTTTAGGGTTTTTAAAAATATACAATAATAACAAAAGAAAACCCACACATGATATGAAATTAATTTACAGGAAATATACAGAAAAGGCAAATATATAGAAACAGAATATAGATTAGTGTTTACCTGAGGCTAAGTGTAAGAAGATAGATCAATTGTAAATGAGCAAAATAAGTCTTTTTGCCAAGGATGGAACTGTTCAAAAACGGGGTTGTGGTGATGGTTGCACAAATCTTAAATTTATTAAAAACCATTGGATTGTAATCTGAAAATAGGTGAATTCCAACACATGTAATTTGTAACACAATTAGCATAGTTTAAAAATAAACAAAGCTTATAGATAAAGTATCCTTCTAATAGCATTTGCGTCAATCCAACAGGCAAGGATCAAGTGTATTTTTGACCCTTAAAATGTTTTCATTCAAACTGTGTACAGTGTATGCAGAAATTTATTGTGCCATGCTGTGTTTTACTCAAAAAACTTCTTTACTGAGGCGCCTGGGTGGTTCACGTCGGATAAGCGTCTCTTTCGGCTCAGGTCGTGATTTCACGGTTCATGAGATGGAGCCCTGAGTCAGGCTCTGCGTTATACATCGCAAGGCCTGCCTGGGATTCTCTCCCTCTCTCTCTGCCCCTCCCCAGTTCAGGCTGTCTCTCTCAAAATAAATAAATAAACTTTTAAAAACGTGTTTAGTTACAATTATGGAACAACATTTAGGAACCTATTAATAATTTCCTTTGTTAATTAATATACATTCAAAAAATATAAAATTTTAAATGTTTCTGTATTTTAATGCATATTTGTTGAAACATAATTTTAGGTCTGCAGATAAGTAATGAAAACTTTTGGTTTTTATCTCATATAAATTTATTTTTTAATTTCATTTTCTAGTACTTTACTTTTATATTATAACAATGTTGGTTTAGAAGAAAACTTAAAAAAAAGTTTCCTGATTCTTGATCCTAGAAAGTTTGAAAAACTATTCAAAATTCCTTTTAATGTAGATTTACTTTTGGAAGAGTTATTTTGTTCATTCATTTGGTTTCCTAAAATTAAAATTAGGGATAGTAGAAAATGGGAGTTAATTTTAATATATCTTTATACCTGAAACTACTCATTTCCTACTGATGAATTTTTTATCTATCATTTTAGGCAACATAGTTATAACATTTATGGAATATATAGGGAACTATAACTCAATTTAATGTTAGAGTAGGAAAAATAAACATCTATTTCACTGAAAGTCTATAAGTATATGCTCATTTAATATCACAGAAATATTTTGATAGAGCGATGCCACGAAGTTAAAAATAATAATAACAATGTAACGTCCAGGGTAATGGGTTAAATTTAATATTACAATAATGAAATGTGGAAAATTGTAAGGACAATAACACTAAATAACATGGATTGAGAAATGATACTTCATATCCTAAATTGTTTTTAATAAATGGTAAATGAGTTTCCAAATAATTTTTCACCTTTTCTAGTTTACATTTATATTTTAGCAGGAACTGAGTCATCCTATGCTTAGTTTTAGCCTCTAAATATATCTATTTATTTTCCCTTTTATCAATACATCACAAGGTTATCAGTTGGTAATAAAAGTATCAAAGGTCAATATCAAAATAGTGAATAGAAATGCCAAGATACTTTAGCTCTTTCTTGCACCATTTATAAAGAGAGAGTTAAATATGGAAATCATTATAAAACAATGGAATATGTATCTGATGTTTAATAAAGAAAAAAATCTACAGAACCATGAAGGGACAAGTCTCCTTTGACTAGAAGTAACAGAAAATTTCACAGGAAAGAAATGACAATTGATCTTTACTTTGAATGATTTTTAGAATATTGGCAGACCAAGCTGACAAGGAACTGAATGCAGATAGAAGAGACAAAATAGGCAAAAACCTTGAAAGTCTGAAGAACTGAAAATAACATAATTTGTTTAGGAAAACTACATTAAACTGTTTATACATATGTGTGTATATATTCCCTCTCTATATATATTTTGTATATATTCTTTTTGAAAAAAAAATTTTAACATTTATTCATTTTTGAGAGACAGAGGGACAGAGTGCAAGCAGGGGTGGGGCAGAGAGAGAGGAAGACACAGAATCCGAAGCAGGCTCCAGGCTCTGAGCTGTCAGCACAGAGCCCGATGCGGGGCTCGAACTCACGAATGGTGAGATCATGACCTGAGTCGAAGTCAGACACTTAACTGACTGAGCCACCCATGTGCTCCCTATATATGTTCTAGTAGCATTTTTGCTATATTGCAAAATGTGACCTTGAGACAATTTTTATCTTCTCTGAAACTCATCTTATTGATTAAATCAATAAGATGCTTGTTTGGAAACTTCTGATAGATTCAAGCAAGAGTAAATGTTGTATACAAACCTGTTACTATTCTTTTAAGTATTGCCAATTGATTATACTATTATCATTTAGAGTAATAGCAAATCGCTGTCTACATGTGATCTATTAGGAATCATATTAGGGTATTTAATGAAAGCTTCTGTATCTGATAATATCAGACATTTCAAGGTTGTTTGCAGACTGAACATGTTACTCCCTCCCCACACAGCCCTTGTATTTGGTGGAGAAAAGGAAAAGATGACCCTGCTTCAGGCGTTAGATCAGGAAATGAGGTGTCTTCAATGCTCTAGTCTGTCATTATTGGCACGTGACTTCAAGGCTATTCTGGTATCATCTGTCTGAAAGAAGCATGGAATATTGCATAGAAATTTTAGGGTACAAAATTGGTATATACAATTCATATCCGTTTTCAAATGTCCAGAATTCAGTCACAAGGACCTGACTGACAGTTGTGAATTAGACAATGGAGTTTTTCTGTATAGCCAGCGGGGAAAGGAAATGGCTTGGTGAATACATAATATTTTTTTTCTGTCAGACAAAGTATCCAAGTAAGATTAGCATTTGAGAAAAGTTTTGGACATCAATATAGAATATAATTTCATGGGATAAAACACTGGATTTAAACACAATAAATTATTTTAATGTTAGGTACGTCAGATTAGCAAAGGACACTGACATCATTTTTCTCCCATAGATAAGATTTTATTCCACAAAGTAATACCTTGTTAACATTCTTCCTTCCTGTTCTGGTTGAAGTACAGGAATAATTTTGATTTTTAAATTCCTGGGCAAAGAAGCTTCAATTATAATTAATATCTTCAAAGGACAAAAATAGTTAAATGTTAATTTGAAACTAATTAATATGTCATAAATTATTTTATTCAATAAGGCTTTGTAATTTTAATTTAATTTCTTTCTGAAAAGATTCCAGATTGATATAGTAGCAGGAGTGAAATATCATCTCTCAATCAAGAATTCAAACATTGATGAAAATGAGTAGCAGACTTGTAAGCTAATGAATCTTGTGTAGTTAACTTAAGAAGCAGGTCTATAACAATGCGAGACTCTGAAGATGATTATGAAATTGTATACTTTAATGACTTCATTGGGTTCTCAGGAATCATCTTTGAAATAAAATTAATATTTTTATGCACTATGTAAATGCTAATTTCATTAGGATACTTATGCATATTAAAATATTTACATATTAGGATATGTTTTTAGTTTCCTCCTGGGAATGCCATGTGTTCAATAAGCAGACCTGCTTTTCTCTCTTGCTCTCTGGCTTACTCTCCTGCTCTCGCTCTTTCTGTTTCTTTCTGAGCAAGCAGCTGGTCTTTTTCCCTATAAGACTTCTCTCCTTTCACACTAAGGTTTACTGATAAACACATTTAATAATGCCTTTGACTGTATTCTCACAGCACAGTGATTATGTGATGACTTTGGGTAGTGTTGACATAGTGTAAGTAGTTAAAAAAAACTGAAAATAAATTAATTTTTTTCTGTTAATTATTTAGAATACTTGACAGCTCTGATCAAATATTCTATGTCAGCCTTTTTGAAGATGAAGAGCTTAGCAGAAGTTTTTTATCAAAAATAGTTCAGGGACATCTGCTGGAACAAAATCATGACATATTTGACAAAAAGACTCTCAGAACCTTTAATAATCCATTACACATTTTGAATCTATAAAAGGTACATAGATTGTTCTCACAGAAAAAAAATGTTCATATGTCTTCCATATTCTGGAAACCCTAACTGTAGATATTTCAAGACTAATAAATAGGGATGGATATGCCTTAATACTATAAAACTGGATAAAAATTGACTTAAATAGGAATTAATCCATACCTATATTCATATAGATTTAAAGAAAAGGGCATTTGGGAAAAGTAGTAAAAGAGGGATATAGGTAAGAAAAGTGGTATCGATTGGGTAGATAGATGAAAGAGAATTGTTGAAAGGTTCATAAGAGTTCTTTTTTTTAAAGTTTTATTTATTTATTTTGAGACAGAGAAAGAGAAAGAGCATGCATACATGATCAGGGGAGGGGCAGAGAGAGAAGGACAGACAGGGAATCCCAAGCAGGCCCCACACTGTCAGCGCAAAGCCTGATGTGAGGCTTGAACTCAGGAACCATGAGATCATGACGTGAGCTGAAACCAAGAATTGGATGTTTCAGGTGTCCCAAGATGAGTTCATTTTTTTATATTTAATTTTTTGTATGATTGTTTTGCTATGTGTAAATTGTGTGTTCCCTAAAACTTTTGAAATAGGCCTGAGAAATCATAATGGAAAATATCACGGAGATCCTAAGTGGTAAATGCTACAATTTTCTGAAGTATGTTGTTTCTGTGTTTGATCAGGCAAAATTCTATCAGAAAAATTGAAAATTTTTGGTTTTTCCAGTAATAAGGAACTGATTATAGGGCACTAGAGGCCTTTGCAATTGTTGGTAGGATTCGGGTCCTAAAATACTGCTTAGGAAATCTGAAAGTTCAGACTCTTCCCAGACTGTAACACAGAACTGATTAGGTGATATTTGCCCAGAAGCCACTGCCATCAGTACTCTGCCAAGTTCCAATGCAATTGTCCTCAGCTCTGATTTAAGAATACTTTCAACTTCTACCCTGTCTTCAAAATCTACAAATATCTCTTCACTGGCTGAATCACAGTTTTAATTCTGCTTGCAAAATATCTTATAGAACATGATTTTCAAGCCTCTCCCTTGCTCTACAGGAGAGAGTGTAAAAAGAGTTCAACAGTTGAAAAACCATCATAGTTGAAAACCATCACCATACTGGTGTCTCTAAACTCCCTTCTGCCTCTCTCTGACTTCTAAACTATCATGAAACCATACATGTGCATAATGAGCTTTAACTTTTGTGTACAAACAAACACATGATCGCCCTTCCTCCAACAAATTCAAAGCCTCAGTGATTACTTTATATATCTATAAATTATATTGATCCCTTTTCTAGACCAGTAGCAAGTTTGCTAACTTGAGTGGTTATTAACCATAGTGTGTAGTGGAAGTGATACGACTGCCTTCCAGATCTATGTCCCAAATGGCTGGGCAACTTCTGCCTGTCCCTATAGATCACTTGTCCTGGTGTCCTGAGTTTTCCTATACACAGTCTGAGTACTCTACTAGCACCCCAAATGGAACATGGAAAATCACTGAAACTACATGATGATTTGGAGACAACCAGCCAGGGCCAGTCCCCATCTATGGTAGACACCTGCTATTCAGCTCCTGCCTGAGGGAGAATAGTTGAGGGAAGCATGTTCAAAATTCCTGCACCACAGAACTCACAAGAGATAATAAAAATGAAATGCTTTATATTTAGAGGAATAACAATTTTAGGAAGACAATCCCTTCCCCTTTGTATTACTCATGGTTCTATGGAGAAACATAACCAATCTAGCAAGGAGAATACAGAAAACCTTTATCAAACACTTTTTTTATCTGTATTGAAAATTACCTAGGAGGGCAAAATATTCCATTTAAATTATCATTAATGTTATAAAATATGTGTAATAACCTGTATTAAAATGTTATGTGGCATATATTCAAAAATATAAAATCTTTAAATGACATAAAATTAGATATTCTTAGATGAGAAAACTTAATACAAAAATTCTATTATCCCCCCCAAAATTCCAATATTCCCAAATTAATAAAATTGATGCTATTCATCCAGGAGTCCAGCAGGTTTTTGTCGTTGCTGTTACAGTTTTCATGGCAAAGGATCTGCCAAAATGTATATCAAATAAAAATGTCTAAGAGTACCCACTCTGTACTTGAAAATAATTATGCAGTTTAGGTTGCCTCCATGTGTCTCTCATTTCTTCCATTACAGCTGCTCCCCCAGTTCTTCTCTTGGAAATGCCAGAAGGAAACAAAGCAACCATAAGCATGGATTGAGATTGATAAGGTATATCTTTTAATGGCATCAGCACCTCCTTCCATGGGGGTGGCAGATGAGAAGAGGGTATAAAGCTTGCTGAATATTCTAATCTCCCACAGTGGAATAATGTGGGCTACTCAGACATGGACTTCAATTTAGAAATATTACATTTCACATAAACTTAAACTTAGACCTCCTTTTGAAAACTAAATGCTCCTATTTTGTTTCTGGTTAAACTTCTGCACCTCTGAAATAACCCCTTATCCATTTGTTCTCAATTCCAATCTTTCCTTCCCTCAAGCCCATCCTTAATAACATTGCTTCTCAAACTTTAGAAGTGTACAAAAATCACCAGCGATCTTCCTAAAATACAAATTCCAATTCAATAATTCTGCTAACGTCTAAGATTCTCCATTTTGTCGAACTCCCAGAAGATGTTCATGTTGTTGGTATGAGGCCCAACCTCTATTTATGAAGACTTTATTCTATTCTTAGAAGTATCTAGGGGTGCCTCCATGGCTCAGTTGGTTAAGCGTCTGACTTTGGCTCAGGTCATGATCTCACGGTTTGTGAGTTCCAGCCCCGCGTTGGGCTCTGTGCTAACAGCTCAAAGCCTGGAGCCTGCTCTGGATTCTGTGTCTCCCTCTCTCTCCCTCTGCCCCTCCCCTGCTCATGCTCTGTCTCTCTCTGTCTCTCAATAATGAATTAACATTAAAAAATTTGAAAAAAAGAAGTATCTAACACACACACAAACTCATGAAGTTTCTGCTTTAATTTTTTGTGTGTTCCTATGAATTATAAGATAAAATTCAACTGCACACATTTTCTTTGCTCCCTTTTTAATGGAGCTTCTGACAATGCTGGTTATATACTCTTTCCAACATCATCCATTTGTAATTAATAAATACTGAACCATTGTTTCAGAGGGAGGTCATTTGTTAATAAATGCTATAGTACCACCAGAAAGACTAGCCTCAATATTTCATTCTGTATACAACAAATGTGTCCTATTTGTTTGATTTTATCGGACTATAAGTTTTAGCAGAAGAGCAGCTCTCCTTTATTTACCTGTTCCTTCAGAATCTAGCACATGAGCTTGGCCCACAAATAACCACTCAGTAATATTATCATCTCAGCTATGTTATATTTATATGTTTGTGTTATTATTATTATTATTACTATTATCATTGCTATTATTTCACATGTAAGTAAATGTTTATTAAGTGCCAGACTCTAAGGAGCTCACTAGAGAGGTAGTGATGACTAAAAATCACTTCCTTCTGAAAACTTACACTCCAGTGGTAGAAATAACCATAAATAATCACACTAATAATTATATCATTATAGACTCTGGAGAGTACTATGAAAGAACGAAAAAACAGTGTAATATTGAAAAAGATTTAGTGGAGAACAAATAAGAACTGATTTGGTGGGGAAGCAAGAAGTAAGCCTTCTCTGAAGAAGTACTATGGAATCCCAAAGTATAAGTAGGAGTTAGTGAAGAAGTGTTTGAAGAGATTGAAGAAGTGTTCTAGACTGAGAAAACAGGAAGAGTCAAAATTTTCAGTTAGGAAGTGCTTGGTATATTTCATGAACTAAGTAGCAGTTTTGTGCCTGGAGCGTACATAGGAGAGGAAATAGTATAACAAATGAGGCTGAAATGGTTGGCGATGGCAGACAGCCAAACTGTACAGGATTCTTCCTTCCATCTTAAGGAGTTTGGATTTCGCTTATCTTTTGGAATGGGAGTCAAATGTAAGAGTTTATACAGGGCATTGACATAAGATGTATGCTTAAAAAAAATGTTTTTCTGCCAGTGATACGGGTTATAACTTGGCTGGAAGTTTATAGTATATTTATTGGCTTATCTGTTCAATCTTGCTCATTATTTCACATGTGGTTCACACAATATTTGTCAGTTTGAGGCACTGTTCTTTGACTTCAGTTGCAGTAAATGCAAAGCAAAGTAACACCAGTTTAGAGTGCCCTATGCCTGGGTGGCTCAGTGGGTTGAGCATCTAACTCTTGATTTCAGCTCAGGTCATGATCTTGTGGTTCATGGGAACAAGCACCATGTAGGGCTCTGTGCTGATAGCATGGAGCCTGCTTGGGATTCTCTCTCTCTCTCTCTCTCTCTCTCTCTCTCTCTCTCTCTGCCTCTACCCCACTCATGCTTTCTCTCTCTCTCAAAAATAAATAAACTAAAAAAATATTCAGGGACACCTGGGTAGCTCAGTCGGTTAAGCATCAGGCTCTTGGTTTTGGCTCAGGTCATGATCTTGCCACTTTGTGGGTTTGAGCCCCAAATCGGGCTCTGCACTGACAGTAAACAGTCTGCTTGGAATTCTCTCTCTCCCTCTCTGTCTATTTCTACCTTGCTCAAACTCTCTCTCCCCTTCTCTCTCCTTCTCCCTTCCTCTTTCTCTCTCTCAAAATTAAAATAAATAAACTTTAAAAATAAAATTATTCAATGCCCTGGAGATAAGAGGTGTTCATTTTACCTGCCCTAAGGAGGTATGTGTGTGTGTGTGGGGGGGGGGTGTGTGTGGGTGTGTGTGTGTGAGAGAGAGAGAGATATGAAAGTTTTATGACACATTATACTAATTCCAGGAAAATAAAGTTCAAGTCAACCTGTTTTCAAATTACATTGCATCATTCACACTTTGAATAAAGATCTTTAATGAAAAAAAAATAGTCATTTGGTAGGATATAATTTGTAAACATTTGTAACACAAATTCTTAATACACTGTTTAAAACTTTGTGTACATTATTAAATGGTTTTAAACATGTGTTCAGTCCCTAAAGGACACGTTCTAAATGGTAATTTCACACAGCTAAATTCTAGGTACTTGTGAGCTCTTCTTAAATCCAAGCTGTCTGAGAAGAATCTAAAAATCTTTAAAAATCACTAGAATTTTATTTAGAGTACAATATGTTGTACAATTTACAAATAATTTCACCTATATTATTACTTTATCTTCCCATTATATCCTCACTGTAGAAAGTCAAACTCTCAATAAAAATCAAACCTTTTGAATTTAAGTTCAGTGTATTACATTTAACGTTAGTTCCTCTCAATATTGTATCACTACTGTGTGTGTGTGTGTATATATATATATATATATATATATATATATATATTCAATGAAAAGGCTAACCATTCACCACCAGCATATACTCTGTATAGAGGTGGGAAAAGTGCTTAGAATAATAGGGAATATATTACTTCAGTAACTTATTAAGGTATTATAGTTTTCACAGATTTTGCATGGCAAATCAGTGATCAGATTACAAACAAGAAATTTCATTTTTTTGTGTGTGGTATTTGGTGCCAGAATAAGGCAATTATATTAAGGAACAGAATATCACAGTAATTAATGAGTAAAAGGTTTTTGACAAAACTTACCTGTGAAGTAGTATTAGTTTATCTTCAGAAAAATGCAAACTAAAATACTTCCCACATGATTAGTTTTAGGAGTTCATTTTAGTAGATACTGTGATGTTTAACTCAGTCTGAATTCATAATTTAAATGTGCATCATAATGGTATATTCAATAAAAATGAATATAAATAACCATAAGTGTATTGAATATATGTACTCATAAATGTATTTCTTTTAAGGTAATTGAAATAAAAAATTTTGTGCTTGAATATAGGGCAATCAGGAAGGTTTCATGTACTTAAAAAATGAACTATGTGAATGTTATTGGTTCTAAAATGTCTGGGTTAAATATGTCAATCTTATTCAACCTAAGACCCAAATATAGCATTTTTTCCTAAGCAGTAACATATTACTGAATGCCTTAGAGTTCATTATAATAAAAGGGAAATAGAGAAATAAACACTGTATTCTCCATTACAAACGAGAAGTCTATTACAGAGCCTTTAGTTCCAGCAAATATCAGTCTGTCAGAATTTTAGCCAACGAAGATCTCATATTGCTATTCGGTAGGACAACTAAGTGTTTAAAGAAATGAAGACTGCTAGAATCTTCATTCTTTATTCACTTATATTTTTTTTCATCAACATAGAAAGGCTAAAATTTGTTATGTTTTATTATCTTACATGCTCTAAAAGTTTCCATATATTGTGTCCTCTGTGTGTTTAATTTAGGCTACTGCGTGCTGGTAACATTCACAGATTTCCTATTAAACATGGAAAATTAACACATACTTGTACTTCCCCTTCCTCTTGAATTTCACTTTAAAGGATGAAGAGAATGAAAGAGACAATAGGTGATGAGAGATATCAACAGTTTTGAAGGGTGAAATTGGAAGGAAGAATCTATACTCTCCTAGAAGAGTAGAACAGGAGGAACCCTAAATGGTGGCCACATGAGATATCTTGTGAATCAAGACCGTTCATTCTGAAGAAGTCTGTACAGGATCAGGAATTTAGAGGGTTTAGATAACTCTGGAGGCAGTGTGAGGTGTGGAACTGACACAGGTAAATCCACAGAAGAATAAATTAAAAGTGAAAGTTTACCTAATGAAGCTGTAACTAGCACAACCTGGTGACCAAACAACTCAGGGGTGTGCCTCTGGATCTGGAGACACAGAGCAGAAGGAAAGAGTACCAGAATCTGCCAAACCACAGGACAAAAGAAAGAATAGAATATTCAGGGGGTGCCTGGGTGGCTCAGTCGGTTAAGCGACTGACTTTGGCTCAGGTCATGATCTCACAGTTCATGAGTTTGAGCCCCGCCTTGGGCTCTGTGCTGACAGCTCAGAGCCTGGAGCCTGCTTCAGATTCTGTGTCTTCCCCTCTCTCTGCTCCTCCCATGCTCATGCTCTGTCTCTCTCTGTCTCTCAATAATAAATCAACGTTTAAAATTTTTTTTAAAAAAAGAATAGAATATTCAGTTAATGGATTCCTTAAGCTCTTTTGTTAAATATATGAGCAATTCCTTAATTTATGGATTGTTTCTCATCCCAGCGTTTTCTTTTAGATAATTTCCTCTTTCTGTTGCTTTGACATTTAAGAAGCAACACAGCTTAACAAGGGATAGTAGTAAGAGTGCTCCAAATCTTATTTAATTTTTATAATACATCCATTGTGTAGTGAGAAAGAGAGATGTCTCTCATTTTATATTGAAAATATTTTAGGTTGTAGAAATTTATTTTGTTCAAGATTGACCCAAAACGGAGTTACATTAAGAGCCACTCATTTTATTCAACATGGTATCTATTTTTTTTTTCTCCAAACAGATTGTTTCCTCAAATGACTTTAAAAATAATATGCTAAGACAGCAAAACTCCCCTGGCAGAGTCTGTTCTGCTTAAAAGAAACTTATCTTTTTGTGGAATGACAGATCATAAGCACACACATTCAGCACAACAAAAGTCAAAAGGCTTGACTCACCAGGTCCCTATTCTCATTGGTCCCTCAGCAGATGTCACCAATAGCCATTCAGACAGACATAAAACACAACTGACAAAAAATAATATTGATCTAATTTGAATCACAAATACATATACACAGGCACAAAGTATATTTCACTTTCATTTAACTTCGAGGTGACAGGAGATTCATGGGGGGGAGAAGTCTGTGGTTTCATTTTCACATGCAAATATTCAAGAAACAACATGGGTAATTCTTTTTTTCACTTGTGTTTTCACAAGGCATTTTTTCCCCATCTTCTCTACTGACATCCTTAATTTTAACCTTATATTTCCACAGATGGACTTCAAGTCTATAGTTTTATGATGATATCTTTATATTATAAAATATGTACTTAAGTGGTATTCGTGATCTTACCAGGCTAATAGACTGAGCCATTGAGAAAACTTTGTTGTGGTACAAATTTATTTAGTTTGGATATTTGGCATTAAAGAAAGGTTTTTTTTTTAAAGCAAATAGTAATTATTTGAAATATATCAGGAAAGCACACTATAAGTGGATACAATAATATGAAAGAATTTATCATTCCATTCATTAAGAAAACCAATATATACATATATATGATAAACAAATAAATATACATGTACAAATTACACTATATATAATGAAACAGAGACTTACATGTATGTGGCCAGTGGCAAATCAGAAGTTTTTGCATAAGGCACAGTTTAAAGTTAATTTTTTCTTCATAACATTTTCTTCTCTAGATTCTATATTATAAAAATACAGGGTATAATACATATAACATACAAAATACATGTTAATCAATTGTTGACGTTATTGTAAGGCTTCTAGTAACAGCAGCCTATTAAGTTTTGCGTGAGTCAAAAGATATACGTGTATAGGCAACTGCACAGGGGTTCATTGTCCCTAACCTTGACATTGCTCAAGGGTCAACTATAATTTGAATAATAATAGGTAGGGTATGTTTAACTATGGCAAATATATAGTTTGCTCACAAATATCAATCAAATAGTTTAATTACAATTGTTCTAGTATATTAAGAAAATCATAAGGAAGAGAAAACACATTTATAGTACTCTCCTGTGGACCCACACAGTTCAGACCCATGCTGTGCAAAGGTCAACTATAGTATCCTTTAAATAATTGTCCCTAAACAAATCCTGAGAGCTTGCACCTGGATGCCTCTTGGATCCCCATCGCTTTCCTGTATTCTTTCCTTTTGGCTCCAAAAAAGCCTTACGTGAGGGTGCTCTGCACAATTTGTAAGGCCTTTTAAATTCTGAATTTATGGAATCTTTGCAGCTGGCAGTGAGAATGAGATATCTGAAACCATCTCTGACAATACAACTCAAGTAATAAGGGCTAAGATTCGGTTTGGGAGAAATAAAGCTGAGCGGGAGGAATCATTGTTGACAGATGGACTTCCTTGTCATGCCTGGGTTTAGGCTTCACAAGCCCCACACCCACTAACATGAGGAAAATTATAAAGGAAATTGAAGTGCATGGACCCAGGGCTAGGTGGATAGTAAATGCATTACAAAATAAAGTGAAAACAAAAACACAATAACAAGAAAAAAAAAACAGTTCAATCAGCCAACAATGTGGTGTCTTTTTTTTTTTTTTTTTGATATGTCCTAGTAAAATTGAAGGTAAGAGTAAGTAGCTAAAGGCTGCTAGCACTGCAAAATTATGACCTGAACTTCCTGTATGATTTTAAGATTTCCACTCCCTCTCTTCTGTTTACCAGTGATGATTGATGCTGTGATAAAAGGAATTGTTTGGACCCTATATGTGACTTTATTGTTGAGGAGAAAAGTCGATGTGTGGGAAACTGTTATGCATTTTAAGCCCCAAATGGAGCTAAATAATGGGAAATTTTTCAGAATTATGCAAAAGAAAGAGCAATAAGAGAAAAAAAAAAGTAAGAGAAAACCTCGAGATAATTGAACTATGTGGAATTCTTCAGAGGCTCAATTAAAAATGACATAAAAAAGGAGGAAATAGATGGAGTAGCTACTAAAATTTTAATGAATCACACCATAAGAGATTAGGTCATCCAGCCCTACCAACTACTAAGGTTGTAAAAGGACTGTGACATATTTACTTACTTTATCTTTGCCATGATAAACTAAAATAAAAATCTGATGATGAAAAATTAGGGTCTATAATCTTTTCAGAGTCCATGCCAATTAAAACAGTGAGGATAAAGAATCTGAGTGACAGGAGGGCCAGGGTCTCTTGGCACAATCCCCAGGAGGGAACCCGAGGTCATTTGCTTTGAGATAGGTCAAATGGCCTGGGGCTGGTGAAGAAAATTCATCAGGATTGCTGGACACTGGTATTCAGTGTATTGCTCTTTATAAGTCTTTTAATGAAAAGTGATAAGAAAATAAAAATTAGCAGGATGTGGTGATGCAAAATACTTTTTCAGGTAAAACTATGGCTTAAAGTAGGAATTTATGAACAAAAGGTACGTAAGGGTATTGGCTCACCATTGTCAAGCTGTATTATTGGAATATATGTTATGTCTAAATGGGAGAATTCTCTCTTATCCAAAGCATAGAAAAAGGAAATATTATGCAAATCTGCTCTTTAAGCTGGTTTAACTGGGTAGTCTACAGGGGAACATTATAGAATAATCTGTACTCGAGTGCTAAATTTAAAACATACAGTATACTAGAGGGTTGCAGGTATTTTGGTTTAATAAAGGAACAATTAGATGCAAGTTTATTAGTATTCCAAAACTCCTTGTTTAATAGTCCAGCATGACCTGTAAGAAGTTCATGAATTTGAAAGTTAACTATAGATCATAGATAACAGGATAAAGTGGTGGCTTTAAAAGTATCAGCTCTATCCAGTATGATACCAACAATTCAAGATTTGCCACAAACTAAGGGACATAGTTTGGTTTGGTTTTTGCCTTCTTTTGCATCTCTATTTAGAAGGAAGTTGAAGCTGATTTGCATTCATCTGGAGTGGGCTCCAATATACATTTACTGTGTAACTACAGGAATATTTAATTTCCCCTGCTGATTGCCATGACCTGGTAAGAAGAGAGATAGATTGGATTTAGTTGGAAAGTACTATTATTCATTATGTAAATCATAGAATGTTGGTATGCCAATCAGAAGACTTAGCCAAGACAGAATTAAAAACACTTATTAATCATATGACCACCAGACTGTGGCTAATTAACCCAAATAAAAGTGTAAAGCTCAGAACAAATGATACAATTCCTTGATATCACTTGAACTGCCCCAGATAATCAAAAATAAATTATTATCTCTGCCAGCTCCAAAATCAATCAAGAGGCATACCAATTTATTGGGTTGTTTAGTTTTTGAAGATATCTCATGTCATATTTGGGGATATTATTAGCACCGATTCACAAAGTTACCAGGAAAATGGTTAAATGTGATTTTTCCTGAAGATCAGGTTTTCTAGGGGCTTTAAACATCACATGGTTTTACCCAACATGTGCAGACCCCATGCTTCAAAGATTTTGGAAGTGTATGAAATTTATAGCCATAATGACTGGACAGTCAGGCAAAAGCCTATTACTGGGCTTTTGGATAAATTTACTGTTGCAATTTCAAGGTATATACTGTTTAAAAGGAAATTGTTAGCTTGTTATCAGGGCTTTAGTTGCAATTGATTCTATTACGGAGGGATACAAAATTATCTTAAGATTCAAGATACCCATTTTGTCAAAACACCCCTTCCATTCCTGATTTAACAGATACCACATGTCTTACTGTATATAGAGCAGGGTTTTGTTTTTTTTTTTTTGTTTTTGTTTAGAGGGTGGAGGGGAAATTGCTAAGGTAGACACTACTGAGAGAACAAAAACCAATATTCGTATAGGGTTGACATGGTGGCACATATTCTTGCTTCTAATAGTGCCAGATGTTGTCAAGGACACCTATAAGAGGCTCTTTAACACACTCAAACTGAAATGTAGTTTGGGTGACTGCAATCCATATGATATTGTCTCAAGGAATTCGACATTTTCAAGTCCAAAATATATACTCAATTTGTAATTACAAAACAAGCAATCTAAGGCAACAAAATATTTGGTAGATAAACTGACATTGACCAAAATATCCTACCTGAAAGAGCTCTAGGAGAAAATTGTCACAAGTCTAGGAGTCCTTGAGCAAACTGAACATATATTTCCAAAGATAGACATACTGAGAAAAAGGTCTTATTGGCCTTTATTGACCACTTAAAAGAGAATTTATTTCAGGAGAAAGGAGAAAAGAAAAGATGCAAGCAGTTGGACAGATTATAGTACTTTAAAAATGGATAAAATAACCTCAAAAAATAGTTAAACAGCATGATAGGAATAAATATGGGGAAAAAGCACGGACACTGAACCAAGGGGGACTGTTAAGTATGCTCCTTCAGATTAAACAGAGGCAACTCAAGGACAATGGCCTGAAACTGGGCAAAAGAAGTAAAAACAATGGATTTATGGGATATTATACCCCTCCCCTTGGTCTGTGGGAATTCATAAATGGAGAATGTAATTGTGTAGGTGACTTCAATTGCCAAGGCCCCACATAGAAACACAAACCAGATGTGCCTAATAGAACAGTTGGAATTGGAAACCTATTCAATTTAATCAAGAATTTACTTGTGTGTGTGTGTATGAGCATATGTGTATATGTGGGGGGGGGGTGCATTACTTAAATGTAAAGCTCATCATGAAACCTTGGTTAGTACAATCTTGTAGTATGGCATAGGTCATATGGCCCCCACAAGAGATTTGGGATCCAGAATTAACAAAAATTTGGCTCTTGAGTCATATCACAATCCATGACAGCATTGATTATACAGACAAGGACTGCTTTTGTTAGAAATCCCTAAAAAAATTCTATTGGAATTCCAAATGACTTCTTTTGTAATAAATATAGTTTAATAATATAACTGGTATTTAGTATAGTACTGGGGTAATTGATAAGAATAATTTCACTGATTCACCTACATCTCATCTGATGTTGCAAAATTTGACAGTTGTCCTTTTGCTTTTTTTTTTTTGTTCTATAAATATTGCAAAATATACATGGAAAAATGATTATAGCAATTCATAATTAAAATGACTTGTTCTAGTGTCAGGTGGTTGACTTCATAAGACAGAATTCATTTACAGCTGAACTGATAAACTCTACCTTTGTCTCTGGGATTACCAAGATGGATGGTTTTGACTCTTGGCCAAGATAAGGACAGTGAAATGTATGAGATGCTATTTAAGGTAGAAAATTTACTTGGCAGCCTCTAGGGTCAATCTCTTCACTGATGGTTTTCCAAAGGCTTAACCGATTAGACAGCCTAACTCAATTACATAACCAAAAATCTGGTTGGGCACCTCTGCTTTGGGCTCTCCCAAATTTAAGATTCATCCCACAGGAAAGAATTTACAGTGGAGACAGAATGTGTCCATATGCATGTAAGGACATGTGTCCATAAGCATGTGGAAAGCTTATGCCTGGAAGCGTCTCAGACCCCAGTATTGCCTCTACTGTCTATCTTTGGCTACACTATATTTGCCTTTAAATGAAAACTTTAAATGAAAACTTTTCTGTGGGTTCTTCTGAGTCCTTTCAACATCTAACCTTGTCAAATATTTTCCATTATTATATCTTACTCAAAATCGTAATCTCATCTTTTTGATTAGAAAAAAAAAAAAAAACAAAAAAAACACAAAGATTTCAGGGTACCTGGGTGGCTCAGTTGGTTAAGCATCCGACTTCAGCTCAGGTCATAGTCTCATAGCCTATGAGTTCGAGCCCTGGGTCAGGCTCTGTGTTGACAGCTCAGATCTTGGAACCTGCTTTGTATTCTATGTCTCCTTCTCTCTCTGTTCCTCCCCTGCTGAGGGTCTGTTCCTCTCTCTGTCCTTCAAAATAAGTAAACATTAAATTTTTTTTTAATTAAAAAACAAAGATATTGCATGGCCAATAAAATGATTAATGAGTCCTTTCTGGAAGTGTGCAATTGCAGTGGGCCTCATTCTCCCAAGCCTCCACCCCTCACCCATAGGACACTTTGTTAAATCCATAAGCAGATCAGTCAATAACTTTTAGGGTTATGTTTCCCATATCTGAACTGTCTTTGGGGCAAGGATAATCAGGGACAGATTCAAGCTCTAAGATGATTACAGATGCTAACTGTGGCTGAGTAATAACCCACTGAAGAAGCCTACATCTTAAACTACAATGTATATTTTAGCTTACATAGCAGAAGAGACTTTGAAAATGTGATTACATCAATGATCTTGAGATACGTAGATTATCCTGGATTATCTAATTGGACACAATGTAATCACAAGGTTTTATAGAAGGTAGTCAAGAGGATAAAAGGAAAAAAAATGTGTGACTATAAAACCAGAAAGGACTATAAAATAATAAGTTTATTATTTTTATTATTTATTATTATTTATTTATTTATTTTATTTATTTATATTTATTTTTATTTTATCTATTTTATTTATTTATTTATATATTATATTTATTTATAATTTATATATTTATTTATTATTATTTATTATTTATTATTATTATTTATTATAAAAATCTTAGTTTTAAGACACTAAGATTGTATAAATTTGCTATAGTAGCAATGGGAAACTAATAGAGTAACCAATGTGGCCCATAATCAAATTATAAATCAGTGATTTTTCACCTTCTAGGATTTCTAGAAAGAGACTGGTCCACAATTTAAAATGGCAGCACAATTACAAATCATCTTTCTAACAGATACACCAAAGCAAAAGTACTAAACAAAACAAACAAAAAAATTGTTTTAACTCATGAGAGACTACAGACACAGGAAGTGGCTCAAATAAGCCCAAATCGAAAAATTTTTTGAGATTCGTACCACTGAGTTATTTGTTATCTTGAGGAAAGAATGATGAAAGAAGGGAGGGCTTATGGTAGATAGTACCGTTGATACCTCCCAGAATTGATTTTAGTTATTACATTCCTTTTGTATTAAGGGAAATTGTGGTCAGACAAGAGTGGCTACTTACTTGAAGGGTTCATTTGGATTAATTGGTATGGATTTTTTTCTTTTTTCTGAGTTAAAGTATATTTCAAGAACCCAGCAATACCAGTGATACCTTCAATCCTATCTTTAGCAGTGTGTTCCCAAAAGTGGTATCTAAGTGGACTCTTCAATGGATACTTCTTTCCTCCATTTACCAGACTGAATTTTTCATCAATCAGATTTGGAAAAACAAAGACCTCAGATATAACTACTAGAAATACTTGTCCTATTCTTGTACTCATTTTATACCCATCCGTAGTCACATTTTCACATCAATCCTTCCTACTTTTCTAATCAAATTTTCACATGTCCAGAATCCACAGAGATAAAGTGATAGAGATCAGAGAATCCTGAAATAAAAGTTTATAGAGCAATACTGAATTCTTCAGTGAACTTTTGTCTTTCCTTACCTCAATAAAGTTATGATCTAATATGATCTCAAGCAAGATTTCAAATGAAAAACGAGAATAGGTCATTATTTCCAGCTACCGTATGAGATATTATGATAATGTTCAATGTCAGGCATATGTTTAGGAAAGGCCAGTGCATGAAACAGAAAAGAATCTGGTGAAAGTGAAAGAGAAAGAGAAAATGTAAAGAGGGGAGGAAATTGAGGTATGGAAAATAGGATGCCAGTCCAGAGTCGGATCAGAATAGAGTCAATAGTGGTTAAGTTTGGGTGTTAGATATTCCACATTTTCATTTGTTTTTATTCATGACTCCCTAGGATAAATAATTTTAGAAGTGTCCTATCCTTCAGTGGTCTCTTTATGCCAATCTAAAAATGTTGACCACTGAATATTTAAAATCTTTAAAATATTTGATTGTAATGCACACAGATAGGTTTATCTTAAATTCTGCAGAGTGGACACTGAAGTTCTAAATTTTTCTTGGTAGAATCTTATCAAAATTTGGAATATGTAAGACTATTGGAACCATAACCTGAGATTTATTAAAAGTCTAGTAATTCACAATATTCAAATGAAGAAAACAAACACCATGAAAATAATCAGGAACTGAGGTTCTTGGTCCTATCCCACCTTATATATCAGATCTGTGAGTAATTCAAAGCAAATCAAAAAGCCAGTATTAAAGGGACAAAAAAAAAAAAAAGAAAAGAGAAGCCTGGGGGCACTTCAAAGCATAAGAAATGGCACTTGTCAGAAGCAGGACTTAGCTTTATAGTCACTGGAATTCTGAGGACAGATGTCAAAAGATTTTGAGTATGTCTTATCCTCATGGAAGTGGTCTTACAGTGATCAGAAGAAGATGCTGCACATGATTAAAAACTGTGGGAGTTTTTACATATTGAAAAAAAAGCCAGACATTAGAAACTTTTCTAATTTGAGAGAGATTGAAAGAGGGAGAGTGAGTTTACAAAATCTTAGTAAAAGGCTTCATTTTCAGTTCATTTCAGAAAGAGTTGAGCAAAAGTGTTTCTCAGAAAGAAGAGGTGGAAGTTGTGGTTCGTCAAGTTGGACTTACCAGGAGGGGTTGAGGAGGGACAGTTCAAGATTAAGGTCATTTTGCAAGAGGAGGTGGGAAGCCATGGTTGCCAAGACCAAGTAAAAAACTCTCAATCCTTCAGTTTCTCTTTCAGATGTTACCAACAAGGTTTTAAGGATTCAGTGGTTCTCACTGATCACCTGGGAGTGATGTTTTATAGTCTACTAATTTTACTAAATGAAGCCTATGCTTCATCATGTCTTATGGTACATAGGTTGAAATGCCAGAATTTTGCTAGTGTATAAGGGGGTAAGAATAAAAAATTGTGACTGTTAAAATAGCTCTAAAATGTCTAGCCTGCTCAGCTATACCTTAACTATACCCTCATCAGAGTTGGAGGACATCTTCTCCAAGACATTAAAACTGCCTTGGTGAGGGCATCTTGTCCTTGAATAACCACAGATGGAGACGAGGGTGAGTGGATGAAATGAGATCCTGGAGTGGTGGCACGAAACAGCTAGAGAAAATGAGAATAGAGTCACAACAATAAGCTGTAGGGATAGGATACATTTAGAGTGGTATGAACTGATTTCAGGGTCCCTAAGAATTAAGCCAAAACAACCAAAATGGAGCATATGTTGAAGATCTTTTTGACATATAAAAATAAAAAGTTAATCCCGGTGGACAGAAATTTAACTGGAGTTACTGTCATGAAGATTCACAGACTCTTCCTCAATTCTAAGATGAATATGAATGAGGTGGACGCTGGGTCTTTCTGAAGAACTCCTCAATGTATCCTTAATGAATATGGTCTATAATCTCCTGAACCTTCTCCACAGTGCACCATGACCATTAAAGATGGTGACTGCATAATAAGAAAAGAGAAATATCCAGGTTTTCTTTTGTATTGTACGTACTAAATATGGTTCTGAACTGAAACTATTCCCTAAATATTCAAAACAATCCTGTGATATATTTTCCAGAATAAGAACTTCAGTTTCATGCTTAGAAATACTGAGGTATGCATCCAATGTGATTAAATTTAAATACTAATTTCTAATAAAGCACTTATTCTTCATACATTACAATATAAATACAAGAATCATTTTGAATATTTCTATATTTAGGAAAAACGTATTAAGAGAATAGTAAAAACACTAATTAATAGATTTAAGAGATAAAGCGGCAGAGAGTTTGTTTTGATTTGTTTTCATTCTTTTCAAGGGCAATAATAATGCAAGTGGAATGAGAGACAAAGACAATTTCAGATATTACAGAATTTAAGTTCAATAACTCATAAACATCTGCCTTAAACAAAGATTTTCTAATCTTAGATGGATGTTGAGAATATTACAATTTATCTCATTTCTATATTCATAAGTAATGTCTTCCCTAAAGGGTCTAACTTCTAATACTACAAAAGGAACACAATAAAGGAATAAAATGCATTCCTTTAAAGGGACAAAGGAGTTCCTGAGAAAATGCAAATATCACATTAACCCAAAGGCATATATCATAAAAATGAAAATGATAATGCATACTGTAATATTTATGCATTTTATTGAAACGAGGAAGTCTTATGAATGTGAACCCAAGCTTCAAAAGTAGCACCACTTCTGGTTCTACCCAGGGTTTAATAAATGCTTCCTAAATATTTTGTGTACAAAACATTTTGAAATGTTCCTTTTCAAAACACAACTTAGGGGGACCTGGGTGGCTCAGTTGGTTTAGCGTCAGACTTCGGCTCAGGTCATGATCTCTCAGTTTGTGTGTTTGAGCCCCACATCAGGCTTACTGCTGTCAGCACAGAGCAGGCTTCAGATCCTCTGTCCCCCTCTCTCTCTGCCTCCCCATTTACACTCTCTCCCACTTTCTTTCAAAAATAAACTTTAAAAACACACAAATTAAGATGGCTCAGATAACATTCATTTTGTTCCAGTATAGTTGTACATGGTTTGAAACATTTAGTTTTATGTCATTTCTTTGCTTTTATAAGATTTTTTATTATTTTTTTAAGTTTTATTTATTTTGAGGTAGAGAGATACTGTGAGTAGGAGAAGGACACAGAGAGAGATTGAATCCCAAGCAGGCTCTGTACTGTCAGAACAGAGCCCAATGTGGGGCTTAAACTCATGAACTGTGAGATCATGACCTGAGCCAAAGTCAAACGCTTAACCAACTGAGCCACCCAGCTCTCCAGGTGCCCTACTATATATAGATGAATTTTTTTAACAAAACAATTGATGGTTAGGTCTTGAGGGCATTATGTTAAATGAAATAAGTCAAACAGAGAAAGACAAATACCACATTATCTCATTTATATTCAGAATCTAGCAAACAAACAAGAAAAAAACAAGCTCATAAGATACAGAGAACATAATGCTGATTGCCAGACATGGGGGTTGGAGGGTGGGTGAAAAGGGTGAAAGGGACAAAAGGTATAGACTTCCAGTTCTACAATATGCAGCATGGCTACTATAGTAAAGGATACTGTATTGCACATTTGCAAGTTGCTAAGAAAATTAAAAAAAGTTCTCATCACAAGAAAAAAGTTCTGTAACCATGTATGGTGATAAATGTTAACAAGATTTCTTCTAGTGACCATCTCACAATATGTACAAATATCAAATAATTATGCTACACAACTGGCACTCATGTAATGTTATATGTTAATTACATTCAGTAAAAAAAAAATCAATGATGCTCTATCAACCTTAATTTCTCAGGTAGACATTGCATCTAGCACACGATTTCAATATGCATTTATATTGCAAAACTACATTTCCTTTGGACATTCTTGACCTCAAGATTTACCCAGAGAATACTGCAAATACAAAATACAAACAATACACCATAAGGTTTATCTAGAAATATTTTTAAATACATTATCATCAAGTAGAAATATTGTAGAAATAAGTGTTCTTTCCTAAATATAGACTTATTAATTGGGAGGGAGAAAGGAAGAGCAAGAAATGAGTCTGACAAACATTGTCAATGCCATTTACTCTGACAGTTAATCTCAGTTGTCTTCTGATTTGGTCGCTTTAGCAACATATAGCTAATTTGATACTTTTCTTCTTAAATACAATTCTTCTTACGCTGTAACTCCAATCCAGACCTTTCCTTGGAAATCTAGACTTTAGTATTTCAGTGTCATGTCCACTTGAATGTGTAACAAGCATCTTAAGCTTAATTTTGTACCTAACTTTCAACTTTGTATTTTAACACCTGAATTGCTTCTCCCACACTCCTCTTCAAATAACCAAACATTAACTCCTTTGCTCCAATTTCTCATTGAAAAAGTTTGTTGAAATCATCCCCAACTCTTCTATTTCTTTCACTATCCACATGCTACTCACCAGTAATCCCCGCTGGATCTATCTTTAAATTATATACTGAAATTGACCACCTCTCACTATCTCTACCTAGTCCAAGTTCTCAAATTCTATCACCTGAATTCCTAGTGTATTCTTCTCATTGATCTTCCAATCTCCCTCTTTGTACCTCAGCACATCAGTGTTCACCCAACACAGAAGCTAGCATGATCCATTTAAAATGTAAGTTAAGAAATTCCTAACTGGTATTCTCCAATTAGGAGAGTGTCTTCTCATTCTCGTCAGAGTAAAATCCAAAGTACTTTCCTTGCCCCAACAGGACCTATGATCTAGCCTACTGGTGTGTCTCTGGTGTTACCTTCATTCACTCTGCCACTCATTTACTTTTCTCTAGACAAATTGGCCACTTTGATATTCCTTGAATGCTCCAAATATCACCCTATCTCAAGATCTTGGCATTTACTCTCTTCTTACCCTGTAAATAGTCCTTCTCACCCAGACACCTGCATCATCTGCTCTCATTTCTTCCCAGTGTCAAATCAGATTTCTCATTAGTCAATCATCCCTGACTAACCTTAAAAAAATAAATAAATAAAGTAAACCCATTTCCTTCTGGCACTTTCTCTATCCTTACCCTATTTTATTTTCTCCACAGCCTTCATTTCTAGTTGACATATGTGGTGGCAGGCTTATAACAAATACTTAATGGTTGGATGACAAAAAAAGCAATTAACATCTGTCTTGGTGCTCATATGTATTTAAGTTTTGTGCCTATTTTCTATTAGTTGTAACAAAAACTCTTTGTTTTCAAATACATTATTTTTTATGAGTGCCATTATAATCTTGGTAGGAGATACAATGAATATCACTGTCATGGTGTAATATTAAATGCAACAGATAAATCAAATGCTTTAATTTTTCATACTTTATTTATGGAGTAAAACTTCAAATGGCTTTCACTTGCTATATTTTCTCATTACATAGCAACTTTTTTTTTCTCTAAGAATCACAATTATCAATTTCTCTTTGTCAAATGAAAAAATCAGGGAACATGTTGAGTACCTCGCTTCCCAGGTCCCCACAAGATTTAATAATTACCTATATTCCTTACTCTTTATTTCATTGTAACTCACAATGTATATCTCTAAGTTCTTGATTTTTTAAAGTCTTATTTTCATTACAAAGTATGACTTAAAAGTGTACATGGTTCAAGAAGCATGAAAGAACATGAAAGATAAAATTTTGTTCATTATTTTACAAATTAATTCTATTCAGTTGTAAATGAGAGACACATAAAGAAATAATTTTATAATTATGGGAAGCTTTCTGATGAGCAGAGACTTTAATCTATTTTACAGAAATCCATGCTT
Organism: Panthera tigris; assembly: GCF_018350195.1. Lineage (NCBI taxonomy): Eukaryota > Metazoa > Chordata > Mammalia > Carnivora > Felidae > Panthera > Panthera tigris. The sequence goes on from NC_056663.1 coordinate 153,037,409, forward strand.
TTATGCTTATAAAAATTATGGATACCTATTATAATGAACTAGAGCATCAGGAAATATAAAAATAAGTGTAAAAAATCCCAAACCCCAGTATCTATCATGAAAAAATAAATTATTTTTTAACAACATTACTTTCCAGATATTTTTATCTGCTTATTTTATAAATATAGAGGAGTAGGTTGATGCTTAAAAATACTTTTATAAAGAACTGAACAATCTTGTGCATGTTATCAAATAGAATATAAATTGAAATCAACAGAAAACAATCAAAGAATCAGCTGCTATACTTCAAAAAATGTCCCTTCACCAAAGCAAAAATAGTGAACTAAGACATCTTTGTCATGCTAAATGAAAAGAATTTAGTTTGTGGTCATTGTGGTTTGTTTTTCAAAACAAATTTCAATTATATATAATACTAACTAATTTTTGGCTACAAAAAAAGTTATTGTCCTCTGGCTCTAAATGTTATTCAGATACTCACTGGTAATAATCTTTCTATTCTTACTATAAACGTCCTTTTTTTTTCCACTTAAAGTTCTCTGAATCAGACTTTCTTGGAATATAGGATGATCTCTCAGTTGGGAAAAATTGTTTCTTGGTGCTAAATATTTGTCTTCTAGTAGAATATTGATTGTTTTTGTTCCATTAGTTTGATAGTTCTGTTATATTAATTTTACCAAGATTTTTTTCTCACTTTGCTATTACAAGGGAAACTTTGGTTAGCTCTATTACTGTCTCAGAGAGAGAAGGAATCTTGACTTGTTTTGTCTTCTGAACTACCATCTGAGGGTTTTATATGAATCCTAATGGCATAGTGTGGGACATTCTCAGTTACATTTATGTCATGTTTAATTTTCAAAATTTTTGAGTTTCTTTTCCTTCCAATTATATGTTAATATTGACATCATGGTTTACTCCACCTAGTTAGGGAACGTATACTATTTCCATAGAGAATTCCCTGAAGGTTGACATTGGTCCCCATTTTATGTACTTTTCTTTGTTCTTTTGGTTTTCACTAAATATAAATCACACCACATCAGTCACATCTAATACTCTTCAGTTAAAATAGAGAAGGCTGAAATAGGAAAAAGACATCTGATCCAAAACCGTAAAGTTTACCCTCTATGAAATCAGAGGATAATGACCAGGGATGATTTTGTAAAGATAATCAAGGTGGCATATGGGAGATTTATAGAAGAAAGAGATCAGTTTGAGGATAAATGAAAGATACTGATGGTGATATTTTTGACAATAATTAAAGATAAAATAATAAAATAATATGATTTAACATCTAACATAGGGCCTAGTTTATGCCATGCACTGTTTATAAGTGTGTTACTTTTTTAAAGGGTTTAATTTAATCTTTTCCCAATCACATAGCATAGGCATTAGCATTATCCTTATTTCACAGATAAGAACTATGAGGCACAGTGATATTTAATTTACTTTAAGTCACCCAGTAGTAAGTGTCATGGTTTGGTTTGGATTTGAATCCAGGTAAGAATCATGAAGCAAGTGCTCTGCTAGTAGAAACAGGGTCATGCTTCCTTAAAATCAACTGAAAGAGATGAGGACTATTGTAAGCTAATGAGAGCATGTGCTGAAGTGAACTAGGATAGGCTATTGGTAAAATACTACATATAAAGAACAAAGCCTGAACTTTGACAAATACAATGGGGAAAAAGAATGAAAGGGAAATCGATTGAAAACGTATTGTAGGGAAGATAACAAAATGTTTTTGTATTAAACTGAAGTTAAAACAATAAAATTACATCGCCAGAAACCTCAGACTACTTCCTGAACTATGAGGCCATTTAAAATTGGGGAGAAACAGGAATCCTCTTGCACTGTTGGTTGGAATGCAAACTGGTGCAGCTGCTCTGGAAAACAGTGTGGAAGTTCCTCAAAAAATTAAAAATAGACCTACCCTATGACCCAGCAATAGCACTGCTAGGAATTTATCCAAGGGATACAGGGCTGCTGATGCATAGGGGCACTTGTACCCCAATGTTTATAGTAGCACTTTCAACAATAGCCAAATTATGGAAAGAGCCTAAATGTTCATCAACTGATGAATGGATAAAGAAGATGTGGTTTAGGGGCGCCTGGGTGGCTCAGTTGGTTAAGCGGCCGACTTCGGCTCAGGTCATGATCTTGCGGTCCGTGAGTTCGAGCCCCGCATCGGGCTCTGTGATGACAGCTCAGAGCCTGGAGCCTGTTTCGGATTCTGTGTCTCCCTCTCTCTGACCCTCCCCTGTTCATCCTCTGTCTCTCTCTGTCTCAAAAATAAATAAACGTTAAAAAATTAAAAAAAAAAAAGAAGATGTGGTTTATATATACAATGGAATACTACTTGGCAATGAGAAAGGATGAAATCATGCCATTTACAGCAACGTGGATTGAACTGGAAGGTGTTATGTTGAGTGAAATAAGTCAGTCAGAGAAAGACAGATATCATATGTTTTCACTCATATGTGGATCCTGAGAAACTTAACAGAAGATCATAGGGGAAGGGAAGGGGAAAAAAAAATAGTTACAAACAAAGAGGGAGGGAGGCAAACCATAAGAGACTCTTAAACACAGAGAACAAACTGCGGGTTGATGAGAGGGTGGGGAGAGAAGAAAATGGGTGATGGGCATTGAGAAGGGCACTTGTTGAGATGAGCACTGGGTGTTGTATGGAAGCGATGAACCAAGGGAATCTTCCCCAAAAAACCAAGAGCACACTCTACACACTGTATATTAGCCAATTTAACAATAAATTCTATTTATAAATAAATAAATAAATAAATAAATAAATAAATAAATAAAATAAAATTGGGATTTCTGGAGACTTCTCTTATTCTTACCTCCATACAGTTGGTAGCATGCCATGGATAAACAGGAAAAGAGTAGTAGCTATATAGCTTTAATCATGCACAACCATTCTGGAAATAAAGATTTGTAATAAGCAAATAAGAACAAGTCCCTGCTATTGATTACATAGTCACAGAGTTAGGTAGACTATCATTAGATGTGTGTTCTTGTGAGTAAATAAAATGTATGTGTTAAAATAGTTTTGAAAGGGGTGCCTAGGTGGCTTAATCAGTTGAACGTCCAACTCTTGATTTAGGCTCAGCTCATGCTCTCACGGTTCATGGGTTCAAACCCTACATCGGGCTCTGTGCTGATGTCGTGAAGCCTGCTTGGGATTCTCTGCCTCCCTCTCTCCCTGCTCCTCCCCTGCTCATTCTCTGTCTCTCTCTCTCTCTCTCTCCCAAATAAATAAATAAATATTAAAAAAGTTTTTTAAATGTGTGAGCAAATGGATCTCTGAAGTCTACATTTAGAGTACATTTTTTATAATTTCAAAATCCAAGAAGTTTGAAAATATATGTGGGTCTTGAGAAACTTAACAGAAGATCATGGGGGAGGGGAAGTGAAAAAAAAAGTTAGAGAGGGAGAGAGACAAACCATAAGAGATTCTTAAAAACTGAGAATAAACTGAGGGTTGATGGGGAGTAGGAGGGAGGGGAGGGTGGGTGATGGGCATTGAGGAGGGCACCTGTGGGGATGAGCACTGGGTGTTGTATGGAAACCAATTTGACAATAAATTTCATATTAAAAAAAAGAGAAAGAAAAAAAGAAAATATAAGATGTTTCATAGTTTATTTGGAAATGAATCTGACCTAGTCTGACATGCTGCTATTTATATCTTTATTCATTATTGTGAACAATTTTATGTTTTCTTCTGTAGAAATATTGGTTAATCATGAGATACTGCCCTAGACTATGATAAGTCTGTTGCCTAGTATCTCACATGTGTACATTTAAACTTTCTAAATAGCTGAAAAATCCCAAATGTGCCTTCTCCAAGGGTTTTGGGGTAGGGCAGTGTGTACTACTACTACATAGAGATATAGTCAGCTGTGGATGTGGTTCATTAACAGGATTGTTTGGGAATACACATCAGCTAGCACTCCATTTGCATATGACTCTAGACATAACCACCACCTGTCTCACGTTATATTTGGACAGAGAGGAAACTGAAATTTAGTAAGCTTAACTGAAGCAAGAAAAAGTTCAGCACAGTTTCTATCAATGCTTAACTAAGATAAGGACTGTTACCCTGCTAGCTCTAGTGTATATCACCTAATGTGCTGACTTAATTATATAGGGCACTGTCCTCATTAAGAAATAATGGCATGCCAAAATGCTATTTGTTAAGCCCAATGGGGTGATAAATTGTGATGGTATAGACTAATTCTTGTGGCTATCAGAATATGATTAAGGGATAGTTACACCCAAACACAAACATAGTGACTTTAGACTTGATTAGATTATCAAAAAAGTAACAGATAATATACCATGGAAATGGTGTGGTTCTTCCATGTTTTATGTGTGCATGTTACAATATACATATAAATATATTCAAATGATGCTGTGATTTCTTGAAATATTTGGAGCTTTCATTTTAGAATTGTCTCCAGAGCAAGATCACAAAATGTGAAAGTGAATATTTCATCTTTTTGTAATATTGTTTGTATACATTATTTATTTATTTATTTATTTATTTATTTATTTATTATTTATTTATTTTCAGAGAGAGAAAGAGAGAGAGAGCCTGCGCACATGTGCTAACACAAGCAGTGGAGGGGCACAAAGAAAGAGAGGGAGTGAAAATCCCAAACAGGCTCCTCCCTGTCAGTACAGAGCCCAACGCAGATCCCAATGTGGGGCCTGAATTCATGAACTGTGAGATCGTATATAACCCCAGCTAAAACCAAGAGTTGGATGCTTAACCGACTGAGTCACCCTGGCACCCCCGTAATCTTATTTTTAATACCAAAATTCAGCATGCAAGTTTTAACGTCCAATCTATTAATCAGGTGAAGCTTAAATGGCTTTTCATGTTTTTTCAAAACTCAAACACATTGCCAACGAATAAAGACTTGTAGCCTAATAAAGTATTCAGAATAAATTTCCTCAGAAACCAAGAAAAAAATGTTAATGAAATATTTTCTAAAATAGCTTCACTCATTGAACATCCAATTAATAAAGTAGCACAGAAATATTAATTAAACACAAGCACAGTTCTGTGCCAGGCACTGTATTATCAGTAAATATTGTAAATTTTTTGTTATCACAAAAATCAGGAAGTTGAAGATAAATAAGGAAGGAAAACTGAGTTTCTTTGTGGAGTCTACCTCTAGTTAGTTAATGTCCAAGATTCAATCCACATCCAAAATCTGAACATCATAATTAAGAAGCAGATAGCATTTTTTTAAGTATAAAAAGCCTTTGAATCCTTTCAGACCTGGGTTCCAAAATGTGTTCTTACACTTAGTATCTCTGTGATAGCACAAATTGTTGTGATGTCAAATCACATTTGACTCTGTGATGTCAAATTGTCTAACCCTGTTCCTTTAAAAAAAAATACACTAACAATATTTAGCACATGGATAAGTTGGGAAAATAAAGTAGAATATAAAACACCTAATGATAAAATTAATATTTGTTGGAGCTTTAAAAATGCTGTTTGTATTCTTTCCAAATAAACTGTTAGTTTTTGTGTTCAGTGTTAAAAAAAAAAAACAACAAAATTCAACTGAGTAAACTTTAAATATCTTATTAGGCTTTATTCAACAATTCATGAATCAAGAAGCATCCAATCTAGCAAATAGAAAGGGGCTCTGAGGAGCTATACAAAATGAAAGGCTGATAGGTAGAAGGGAGAAGGAACAAGAAGTTCTATCAGGCACAAAATGAACTAGTTATTTCAAGGTTACTTTCTTTTAGGGGATGGCATGAGTCTATCAGATTACCTAAGCATGCTTATCAGGTGATCCCTGATTGACTGGTTTAAGATTCCATGTCTGGGAGAACCAAACTATAATTATAATTACAATTTTGAGTCCACTTACAGATTTAAAATGTCAGTTGTCTTGCCTTGCAATATTCCTTAGCAACCCAGTCAGGGACAGGTGGTTAGCTCTGACCTCCTCATCATAGATAGTCCTGGCCCATTAGAAAAATAGTCTTAATGTTCTGACCCTCTTGACATGCAAATTGCAGCTCTAATTCCAGTGTAAAGTGGTATTAGTGGATGGCTCATTTCTCCTAACCATACTTCCTCACAGGAAGTGGAAACAATTGCACTTGGAATCCATCAGGAATAAGAAACTGTATATCTCCAAAAGGAGAAAAGAGTCACTCAGGTTGGTTGACACCAGCAACATTAGAAGATGACAGCATGGCAATACAATTAAAACACTTGTCCCTACCTCACTTTGTAGGAGGCCACCAACAAGCTGTAGACCCAATGAATGGCCCCATAAAGGCAATCACAAAACTACAAAATGCAGATGCCCACAGCTGCTGACCTTACTCTGTGCCTTTTGTGCCATCTGAGTCATGGGGCTTATTCTTCAACCCCAGAGAGATAATACTAGAAAGTATCTTGGACTACACAGCACTCATAAGTGCATCCCAGGATAGGGGGTGTGATGGTTAAGTGCTAGAAGTCAGCCCTAGAGGGGGTTCACCTGAAGCACCACCAAGTGTGGATACTAGTCAGACAATTCAATCCTTAAGTTAAATGGGACAATGGCACAAATGCTTAAAGGGCAGCAGCCCTGCCCAAGTAGTCAATGTCATCCTGATGTCTGGGCACCAATCATCACATTGCCTTCATATGAACCCTAATTGGCCGATAGGCTTATGCAGTTCAGACCCATCTCTGGTAGTACAGTGTGAAATATTAAATTGTCAAGAGCATATAACCAAATTTTACTTAAACCAAAGCTACACATCTGTCTCCAACCTTTACTACTTATGGATGGAGACTTTCTATGCCTCAGAAGAAAATATCACCCAACTATTTGCCCAGAGTGCCCCTGAGTACCCACAAAATTTAATGAGACTGTGTGATACCAGGAAACACTCCCAAAGCTAATTAAGGTGCAGTCTAACCTTAATCAGAGCAACAAAAATTTATGCAACCCTGATAGACCCCTTGGCCCATTAGTCCCCATCCCGGGTGGCTACCTGGGAGAGGCACCCCTCTTGAATGGTTCCCTCCACCTGCAATAATGCTGTAGATGATGACACCCCAGTCCACAATGTTGCTGGACATGACCCTCATTCTGAATGATGCTTCTATAACCTTCTAGTATAGCAGAGGTGACACCAAGGAAGACATGGTGGCTGGTGATGGTAAAGCACTCCCCCGGGGTTGGATGCTGAACTGAATACTTGTTTATCTAAATTTCCTATCTGAGTGGCATTTTGCAGAGTTAACTGTGTGTTTACCCCAGAGCAATATTGCTTATAAAGTGTTTGCTGCTGGAGTACCAGGCAGTGCGGTGACTGCTAAGCTGCTCTGTGTTGCTCCTTTGAGCTTTGTAAGGCCAACATATGTATTAAGTCTCACAACCCTGTGGGAACCCCAGTAAACATTCCACCTATTTGCTTGCCTTCTCCACACCCATTAGGTTAATCCACACTATGTGGCCTACTGGGAATTAGTGAATTTATTTCTGTTGAGAAGACCCCCTTCCCAGCTGCAGGTGTGGCCACCACCACGGCATCCACCAGGACACCCTCCAGGACAACAATTACCAGGTCACCTCCTTATACCACCCCAGTGAGACCCTCCCCTATGATCACCACTCAGGGCTCCACGATCCTCCCACTCAAGCCTTCCAATAGTCTTAGTATTTTTACACAACTGGAAGAAATAAGAGCTCATTTTTTGGGGCCACTATAATTGCTGGGTATGTTGCCAGCCTCAACAAAGACTGTTTCCCAAGTTAGTAGCCTACCTGACTGACTTACTGACCCTGGTCTGTTTGCTCAACAGAGAACACCCTACATGCAGCTTGTCCAGCTGCTATGATGCATGACTGCTCTGATGCAGAATGGTATTGCAAGATGGTATGTGGCAGGAGCCCTCACATTCCTTCCTAAACCTCCATATCTTTCCAGGCATCAACACCACAGGGATGAATATTTGACCTATACCTCGCCACAAGAAGCACAATTCCCATGGTCTTGGGCCTTGAGGCCCAGCTGTCTGGGGTGGGGGTGTGGGAGGATCGCCAGCTTATTTTGGCTTCCCTTATCAAGCTGGTGTCCTCTGTAGGTCCAATTCCCTGGGGCCATCACACATGGTTCTCCATATGTACACTTCTCCTTCCCTCAGCCTCCAATGTATTTGTCTCTGTGCCATCTCCCAGCAAGTACTGTCTGTTCATACCCATGCTCTTTAGTCTCCCTAAAACCACCTTTACAAATCACTGAACAAGACCCCCAATGTATCTCTCCATCTGCCCCTCACATCAGAAGTGTGTGGTATTCATCCCCATTATATTGGGAGTAGGTCTACTGTTATTTCTCACAGGGACTAGGCTAGGTGTCACTACACTGGGCATGCAACAATGAATTATTAAGGCAAATACCAACCTGTCAGCCACCTTGGCTGAACACATTGGGCTGTTATGTCAAGGCCTAGCCTTAACGCAACAGCTACATGATTCTTTAGCGCAGAGAGTTTGGGATAACCATTTAGCTTTAGGTTCCTTATTGGCCAAGGAAGGAGGTGTAGGTGTATGTGTTTAAAGGGTACCACTTGCTGCCTGTATTTTAAAAATTCTGGACAAATTTAGACAAATTTCTAAAAAAAAATGGACCAGTAACTACAGATATTCCATAATCTCTCCCAAGTTTTTAACAAATACCGACCGCATCTTTATCCAAAGGCTCTGGTTTATTTTCTTGGCTGGACCCAAAAATGGGTGGGGGTGGTTAAGGACAAAATTTCAAATTGCCATTTGTCTATTAATATTGTCGACTGGCATTTTGTTTTGCTCAAATATTTCATGTGTTGGGTGACCAAAACCCTGCCAGTGGCTTTTAATATCTCCACCAACCAGAGGGTACCTATCATTTTCCCCCAAGATTAATGCCTGGGTATCATAGGGTCATTATCTTACATTCACATATCCTTTTATTTCCTTATCATGCAAAAGATTTATAATCAAATGAGTATGAAAAGCCCAGATACAAGTCTTTATAATTTTTTCCTCTTTTTCTTATTTCACACCATTGTAAAATTAATTAATTAATTAACTAATTAATTAATTAAACCCTCTTCAAAGTTCCTTATCATCATTTTACTCTTTATGTTTCTTTTTTCACAGCTGAACAAATTTTAAAATATCCCAATCTTGTATTCTTAGTATCTATGTTTTCGATCCATCCCTTACATTGTTTGTTTTCTGTTTATTCAAGTCACTTTTAAATATTTCTAGCAGTGGGACTTTATTAAGTGTCCCTGAATGATCCTACTGTATCAAGTTCAAAATATTATCCTCAGGTTCCAGAGACTTTCACAAAATGTTTATAAGTTTATAAATAACGTTTATTAGGTACTACTTCTGTTTCAGTTTTTGTTCTACCAGTTTTCTTTTATTTGTGCACACCCACTAATCAATCTTTGAAATTGGGACTCGGTCTATGCCTGTTTCTTATCAAGTCACATCTGTTCTTTTTAAAACTCATGTTCAGCAACATATATTATCCCTCATGTCCTATTGAAATTATTATAATCTGGAATATAGATTTGGATAGAAAAAAAAGTTAATGACTGATAGCAAAAGATTCAGTAGAGTTGCTTCATATAGCACTTTTAGAACTAAAACCATATTAAAGATTTCCAAAAAATTACAGATGGAGCAGTGCATTTTTTAAAAATAGTGGTTTAGAATTGAGAGACAGAGCCGGGTTCTCACCTATACATCCATTATCTTCAAAGCTAGCATTAGTGCAAGTCCTCCCCATAAATGAACAGTTTTAGGAGAGAAATTAGCATGAGAGAGGAGACAAATATCCCCATTAAGATTAATGTGAGAAAAGTACCCATATTGAGTCATGCCTATTTGCTGCTGGTCTTATTTGAATGAGATGTTCGCCTCCCAGCTTTCAATGTTATAAATTAAAGTTCTGATAATTAAATTACCTTTCCTAACCACCCATTTTCTCCTAAACCACTTATGATCATGAGTTAATCCCCACAACTGCATTAAAATCATTTGGTTGTTGTCATTGATAACCTCTTTATTACCAACTCAAAGGTCATTTCTCAGTCCTCACTTTGCTTCACCATTTGGCAGTACTTAAAACATTATTTATCCATCTTCATCCTTGAAAAAAAAACTCTTATTTTTCTCTTTTCTCGCTGGTTACTTTTTTAAAAATTTTATTTGTTTCTCATTAATTTCTAAATGTTAACATTCTCTAGGACTTTGCTATCTATATTCAGGTACTAGGTCATCATAGGCAGCTACACAGATTTTAATATCATCTTTAATCTGACTCTCCTCTGAAATCCCCAAAATTAACATGTTATAAGAAAAAAAAAATCTCATTTTCCTCAAAGCATGCTAAGCTCTCAGTATTTTCCATTTTGGTAAATGGCCATCCTTGATGACTCTCCTTCACTCACACGTTATATATAATCAATCAGTTATCTCTGTTGGAGGGTCTGTGAATCTGGGTCTTCTCACCAGCTTCTCCACAACTGCTTTAATATAGAGAAATTCAGCCAGTACATTTGTGGTTCCAGAGCAAGAATAAAAATGGAATTGATATATATAAATCTAAGTACTTAAAAGTTATAAACACAGTTTTACTCCTGGCCTGAGCTGCTTCCCTGTAATGAGACCCATCTGGCCCGTCCCCAGGGATTTTCTTCATAGGACCTTCTTTTCTTCTTTCCCTGACCACACCTGCTGTCTGTGGGCCAGCCAGAGTGGTTGTAAAGATGTGTTGCGGCCCGGCAGCATGAAAGCTGGCTTGGGACCCAGACTCCTAGGACAGGACTAGATCCCTATTAAAGACTTGACAAGGTCAAACTCCCCAGAAACCAGTATACGCCAGTACCACTCCTCCATGGGGCAACTGACTTAGCATTTCCCAAAGCACCACTAGCCAAGCACTATTTATCTGGGAAACTGGGTGGTTTAGACACACTCTCTGGGCAACTTCAGGTCTTTCTTCCCTTTCATCTGCTCACATGTTCACTGGATCTGGTTTGCTTCATCTTCTGGCCTGGCCCACAAAGTTCTCCTAAAGATCCTGCCCTAGCATATTTTATCTACTTGATTAGTTATAAATTTTCAACAAGCTTTCTTAAGAGAAGGAAAAGAAAAATAATTAAATATATTATTTATATTTTATAGACTATGTAAATTTATATTTATATTTTTGTTTCATATTAATATATGTAAAACCCTCCAAAGTATGTAGCCCAGTGTAGGACCCCATTTCCTAGATCCAAGTGTCATGACATTCGTCACCATGCAGCTATCACCATGTAGTTCCTGTGCTATTTCATTAGCTCAGACCATCATTATTACAGGTGTGCTAATTACATTCCACTGAAATCACAAGATATATTTCAATCTATTAATACTAATTGGCTTTTTTAAATATTTATTTATTTCTAAGAGAGAGAGAGAGAGAGACAAAGCACCAGCAGCGGAAGGGCAGAGAGAGAGGGAGACACAGAATCTGAAGCAGGCTCCAGGTTCTGAGCTGTCAGTATAGAGCCAGAGTCAGTACAGGGCTTGAACTCACGAACCATGAATGAGATCATGACCTGAGCCGAAGTCAGATGCCCAACCGACTGAGCCACCCAAGTGACCAATACTAAATGATTTTTTAACAGAAATAAATAGATAAACAAAGTTATTTTATTCAGGAAATACATACTCCTAAACTCCCACACTATTTCCCAAAGATGGCAAGAGAAAGAGAGGCCTTACTAAATTTATATAAATTTACCAATTTGCTTTAAAATGCAGGATCCATTATTTGGGCCTTTCCCTAAAGGTGCATTTGTGGAAATAGAAACGGTCTCAAAACATTTGCAAATTATAGGCTCTATAAGTAAGTATGATCTATTTAGCAAGTGTTGATTTTTTTTAATTCTCAATTTTCACTTCGATTTTTGAGAACAGTTGTGTCTCAGCTAAAGTACACTGCTGTATTGCAACATGTAAGGTTATATGCCACTCATCCTGGATCGTTTTAGAACATGGTCCACAACAAACTTTTGAAGATTTACTTTTCTTTCTGATGTTGTTAGTGACACATGAGACACTTTCACTTTTACTGCTTGGTTCCTATGTACAAAAGAGCCAAAAACAATTTGCATTAAAAAACAAAAGGTAGTGTCAGCAATTTGTCATTATTCAAAGTACATAAAACATTCTATTCTTGTTTAATCTTTTTTGTTAACAATTTAAAGGACATTTAAAACAAAAAGAGATGAAAAGAGATTAGGTACTTTTTTCTAACATAAAATTTTAGTTTTTTGTTTTGAAACTACTGTGTGTATAAAATTTGGTGGTATGGAAATAAAACATTTGCCCTGAGAAATATACGGAAGCTTAACGTACAAAATACTGAACTTAAAACATGCACGGGCTTATCCACAACTTAAGCAAAGTTGAGTAAAGTTGTTCCACTGAGTTTGTCATTTTTAACTCATAGTCGTACTATAACGTTATTAGTTAAATAATTCCAGTGCATAGATGAATTGATTTTATATACTATTACAAAAAATAAAATATAACTACATGTACCAGTGCAGAAAGTTCCCAGGATATACTGTTATAGGAAAAAATAAGTGTTGAAACTAATTCCTTTTTGTGAATGTATGTTAATAATAATATACTCCAAGAAAAAATGGAGCGCATATGTAATTATATTTTGCAAGGGTAAGGATTAAGTTAACTTAAAATAATGTTTAAATAATCACATTTGCAATTAAAAGAAAGCAGTATTACCATACAGCACCTATAATTTTTAGGATAATTCAAAATTTTATGATTATATACTCATTTCCCCTTTTTTTATATCAAAGTGTTAAATTTGTGACCTTATGGAGACACACTCCATTTGCCAAGCAAATTTGGGAATTTTTTCAGAATTCTTGGCAATGAAACTAAAATGCATTACTCACCAGATTCACATTTCAGGCTACATTAACTAAAAATGAACTCAGGCTAAAATAATGATTATATAGACAGATCTATTTGAAAGAAACCTCACTAATTCACACCTAATGAATAGCAAAGCAGGGTCAATTAGAATCATTGTTAAATCATTAGAAAAGGATTCATCTTGATGCTGTTGGAAGCACTATATTCATTTACCTACCAGGAAAATCTATCCCTTAATCCTCTGGTGGTTATTTCCAAAGAGTCATTACATCTACCGGGTAAGTGCTTATGTACCTTGCTGTATGTGCTAAGGGCTTTACATATGGTATCCATTTACCTTAGGAGGTCAGGACTATTATTCACAGTTTAGATGAGTATGATACTGGTCTTGAGGCATACAGACGTCAGTTGATCTGCTTAAGGCCACATGTCTAGAAAGAGGTGAATAAGGTATCTAGCAGAGCCCCATCATTTTTAACCCAATTTAGCCATAACATCTCTACTGTTTTACCTCTTTGTATAGTTTCCTCCAGGAGCAAACCGACTCAGTGTCACTCAAGAGACCAAGACTTAAAATAATGATTCTATGTATCTGAATAAATGAGATTATGTCAACATTTTTAAATTTAAAAATGTAAATTGCTGCGTCTTTGATACATAAAAAATTAAACCCATGTCTTTCTATATTATAATTGGTATTAAATCCAATTATTTCCTGACAGGCATTCTACCTGCAGGCTATACTGAAGAAGTAGCTGCAAACTTCTATAATTAAAATAGAATTTTGATCCCTATCACAGACATGTTTAAGGACATGTCCAAAAGCTATTCTTCAGGGGCACCTGGGTGGCTGAGTCGGTTAAGCCTGCAACTTCAGCTCAGGTCATGATCTCATGGCTCACGAGTTTGAGCCCCGTGTTCGGCTCTGTGCTGACAGCTCAGAGCCTGGAGCCTGCTTCGGATTTTGTGTCTCCCTCTCTCTCTGCCCCTCCCCTGCTTGCTCTCAGTCTGTCTCTCTTTCTCAAAAATAAATAAAAACATTTTTAAAAATTTAAAAAAAGAATCAATTAAAAAAAAAAGCTAGTCTTCAAAAATAAGAAATACAACATAACCAGAATTGTTGTGTTTACCAATGTTACCCTTTTGGTGTTTCTACTTTTACACACACAAAAAGGCAACTGCAAAAACAGTTTGTTCTCTTTGATATTTTCCATATTTATGAAATCACCTCTCATAAGAAAACAATAAAAAAAATAATGTTTACTTATTTTTGAGAGAGAGAGAGAGAGAGAGAGAGAGAGAGAGTGTGTGTGTGTGTGTGTGTGTGTGTGTGTGTGTGTGTGTGTATGAGCAGGGGAGGGGCAGAGAGAGTGGGAGACACAGAATCCAAAGCAGGCTCCAGGCTCTGAGTTGTCAGCACAGAGTCCAAAGCAGGGCTTGAACTCAGGAACTGCGAGGTCATGACCTAAGACAAAGTCAGACATTTAACTGACTGAACCATCCAGTTGCCCCAGAAAACAATGAAAATGTATCAGATAATACGTAAAGTACTTAGAACAATGCCTGGCATATAGGTTGTTCAAAGAATGTAAGCATCATTATTACTCTTGATGTTAATATTTCTGTCAGGTAATCTTGGTGGTCAAGAGTGAAGTAATAATGCTTTTTTTTTTTTTTTTTTTTTTTTTTAGTAAAGATTAAAGAAGAAATGAAATCATTACATATTTATAAATCTGTGATTTTGAAACATTTTAATTGGAACTGTTTTGGTTAAAATAGCTCATCAATTTTAGGAGGACCTTTATTAAAATAAATATATGTTATTGTTTTAACATATGATTATTTTTAAAAAAAAATTTTTTTTAACGTTTATTTTTTTTTGAGACAGAGAGAGACAGAGCATGAACAGGGGAGGGGCAGAGAGAGAGGGAGACACAGAATCTGAAGCAGGCTCCAGGCTCTGAGCTATCAGCACAGAGCCCGATGCTGGGCTCTAACCCATGGACTGCAAGATGATCACCTGAACCGAAGTCATCGGATGCTTAAATGACTGAGCCACCCGGGTGCCCCTCTATAAGTTTCTAATAAACATTGGAAATTGTATTACAATAATGATAGCTTATTTACCTTAACGAGTAGTTCTCTAGGTTATAAACTTGCAGACAGTACTAGCACTTACTTTTAATGTCTTTGTTAGTTTAAGCTGAGGATATCTTTGCTGCCAAATATAAATTTGTAATAAGAAATTAACATTCAGTGCAATGGTAAGTGTGTATGGCTCCTACTACTTTGGCAATGACATCAGTAATCTCATTTTATGTAACCTACATGAGCACAGAGATTTTATAATTTTTTTTCTCAGTAATATATCTTAAACACCTAAAATAGTACTAGGCCTTTGAGACACTCAATCTCTGTTAACTTAAATGACCATGAATGATTATAACTCCTGTATATGGACAAATATTTCACTTATAGTGATAAATTGTGAGTGAACTACATTTTCACATATGAAAACCTGTATTCAAGTATTTAAGAAATTAGTTAAATATTAAAAATATTTCTTTTGTCACCATTTAGTAGTGCAGCGATTAATATTTTATCTGTCTCTGTAGGCTAATAGGTAGCAATATAACAAAAATAATTCATTTGAGTGAAATGCACTATATGGGAAAATGGTTTTGAAGTAGTTGAAAAGAAGAAATGTGTTGAAAGAACTGAATCACTGTATAACAAGCAGTCTTAAAGATGTCCAAACGCAGGAGAATTAAGGACCTGTGGTCACCATCAGAATCACATTCTAGTTGATGTATTACAGTAATGACAAGTCTTTAAGCTAGAGGCAAATATGCTACAGAGGTTATTGTAAATGTGTATTAAATTTTTGGAGGTATTCGGAGATAAATCCTAAAAGTGATTAAACCATAGAAATAATGACTGATTTATTTTTAATATGATATGATGTTTCACAGTAAATTAATGTTATATTTAATTATATTAATATTTCTGTTGACATAATTTATTATTTTTAATTAAAAATTAAACATTTTAAGTGGAATTTAAACCTGTCTTTATTTTGGTAGATATTCTGTGTTGTATTAAAATAAGTATTCAACTGGGGGCACCTGGGTGGCTCAGTCAGTTAAGCATCGGCTTCGGCTCAGGTCATGATCTCACAGTTTGTGAGTTTGAGCCCCACGTCAGGCTCTGTGCTGACAGCTCAGAGCCTGGAGCCTGCTTCAGATTCTGTGTCTCCCTCTCTCTCTGCCCTTCCCTCACTCACACACACACTCCCTCCCTCTCTCTCTCTCTCTCTCTCTCTCAAAAACAAATAAAAAAACATTAATTAAAAACAAATTTAAAATAAGTTTTCAACTTTAGGAGTTCATGAAAACTTTACTTTCCCTTTACGAAGGGTCTGCAAATGACTCAAACTCCTTGTAGTGCAATGCCTATAGGTTTGTAATCAGATAGGTTTAAGTTCCACTACTAAAGAATACTGACTGAAATTTAGCAAAAATTGTTTGGTACATAATTCTGAGTTTTTTTGTTGGTTTTTTTTGTTTTGTTTTGTTTTCTTTTTTTAGAAAATAACTGATGTAAGGTATTATGAGGTAATAGAAAATGTATACTAGTCTCTGCTCCAGTTCCTGGCACAGAGCTCCTAAAACCCTTGTAATTGCTTTGGTGATAAAAGTACCAGAAGTATATTTTATTCTAATACCTGTTCTTTCATCCAAGTTCTTGACACTGGGCTCCTGAAACCCTTGTAATTTCCTATGTGTCAGAGAGTCTTTGTTTCTGATGAGTTGACACTGAAAATGCTTTTGGTTGGGGGCTGATCACTGAAAAGACCAAGCCATGATTAGAAGCTTGGAATTTTCAGCCCCATCCCCGGTTTTCAGAGAGGGTGAAGGGACTGGAAATGGAGTTAATAACTGATCATGCCTATGTGAGGAATCCTCCATAAAATCCCAATAGTAGGGAATTTAGGGAGCTTCTGGATTGGTGAACACATTCGTATTCTGGGAGGGTAACACATCCCAACTCCACAGAGAAGATCAGTCCTAGACTTCACCTTACATATCTCTTTCCCTGGCTGTTCATTTATATCCTTTATCACATCTTTTGCTACATTGATAAACCCAAGTGTTCCCCTGAGTTCTATGAGCATCTAGAAAATTAATTGAACCTGTGAAGGGGGTTGTGGGAATCTGACTTGGCATACAGAAATCGTGGGTAACCTGGGGACCTACTAATTGCAATTGAGATCTGAACTAGGGTGGGACCAGTTTTGTGGGATTGAGTCCTTAATGAATGAGATTTGACATTATTTCCAGGTAGCTAGTGATAGAATTGAGCTAAAAAGTAAGACACCTGGTTGGTGTCTCAGAGAATTGCATGGTGTGGGTAAAATCCTCCAGACATTTGATGATCAGAAGTGTCAGCAGTGAAGTGTTATGTGTGAATAGTGAAGAACACACACAGGTGGAAAATTGAGTTTTTCTAACTCGGGCACGTACAGCACGTGGAGCATATTAGTAGTTATTAAATGCTGGTGCATGTCCAATCATTCCCGTATGATGAGGGTAAATAGTAAACATTGAAAATAAAGAACTCAGATTAAATGATGCCCATTTAATCTCTCTGCCCCCTTTTTTTATTTCATTTTTTTATGAAGACTAAATAAACTAATTCATATGATGTGCAAGAGTTTTGTCTGACATAGAATAAGCATAAAATGAAAAGAGAAATGATTAAGCTTTTAAATTCTTTGAAAAATATTTTATTTTATACTATGTTGTTCAATACTCAGGTATTTTTAATTCTGTCGTATTTGGTCAATTCGTATTAAATAGTGTTATTGGTTGAATTATGTCTTGAAAAAAATCTTATGTTAAAGTTCTAACCCCCAAAGTGTGATATTATTTGGAGATAAGGTTATTATGAATGTAACCGATTTAAGATGAGGTCACACTGCAGTAAAGTGGGTCCACAATCCAATATGACTGGTGTTCCAATAAAACAAAACAAAACAAAACAAAAACATGTGAAGAGACAGACATACACAAGAGAACACTGTGTGAAGATTGGAGTTATGTTGCCAGTAGCTGGAGAAATTCCTGGAATAGAACTTTCCCTAGTACCTTCAAAGGGAGCATGGTTCTGCTGATACCTTAATTTTGAACTTATGGCCTCCAAAGTTTCTGTTATTCAAAATCTATGATATTCTGTTGTAACAGCTTTAACAAACTAATACAATTATATTTACTATTTTGTGTCATGCTTTGAGAACACAAAGGCAGAGAGTTGGATGATCCCAAATTAACCAGTAAACAGCTAATACACTGAGGTTTGATAAGTAAAGAAACATGTTTGTCTCAGGTAAGGTTCTCCTCTAAATGAATCATAAGCTAAAGATTCTGGTGAATATGATGTACGCAGGAAGAACTCAAAGGAAGACCCAGAAAAAATATGAAGGAAACAGAATAGAAAAGGGGAAGAAATTCGGCAAGGGTGGAATTTAACTTGAAAGTCCAGGACATAACCTAATCCCAGGAAGAGCTCTGAAGTATAAATTCAAAAGTTCATCCCAACTGGAGTCAAGAGCTAGGCCATTGAACTCCCAGACCATAGACACTGGCCACTCCAGTGTGTGAGGAGCATAATACAAGAGCAGAAGGACAAAGAGAGTTAAAGCTTTCTAACCTTCCCCGGAGGGGCACTGTTGCTGGGCCCACAAGCATCACAAGGGTCATAGATGCTCCTCACTGAGTATGGGTGTGGGTGGCAGGAGTGCATACACAGCTGATAAAGTGGATCTGGATGGGCTTGAAGACTGAATTCTCTGTCTACACAGGATTTTATGAGAGACCTTAGGAGGGTCCCCATATTAATCTTGATGGTTTAGGAAAGCTTTTCTAGAGGGAGAGTCTTTTTTATTGCGTATTAAAGTATGTGTGTATGTGGACCAGTTGGATGTCAGTACTCTTTCATTTGTCAATTTTGTGATCTTACTTCCAGTCTGCGTTCTATTTACTATTATATTTCCTGGGCGTTGAACTTGTGTTTGATTGAATAGTGCCCTTCACGGTGTCCAGTAGAGTGCACTCAGCTGTGTGTTACAGGAGTGAATGTTAAGCCTTTTGTTTCCCTCAGCCTCATTTTCCTTTTCTTTGCCTATCAGTCACTGCTCCTCTAAAGCAAATTTTATTCTTAAACTTATTCTGAGATATTCAAATGTTCAGGAATCTGTTTTTGACAATTCACTTCTGTTACACTGTCACTCTGGCATCAAAAATTTTCACAATTTTATCAAAATATTTAAATGTTTTGAACACATATTCTAGGTGCAATATTGCTATAATAAATTTATAACACATATTTGCTCATATATATACATAAAGTATATTGTAGTCTTAAATTTAAAAGATATATAATAGACTGACCTGAGAAAAGAACTTTCACTTACATCTTAAAGTTGATGTCAATAATATAAAACATCAATCACCAGAAAGAAGAAAATATGATTAATCCAGATCTCCTTTCTAATTGAGTCAAATCATTTGTAGGAAAAAGTGTCAAAAGAAAATATTGGAAACTATAAAACATAACAGTTACGGATTGAATATAAACCCTAAATATGAAGAATTTATTTATAAACTGCTTTATAAAAATCCAATTTTTATTACTAGAACTGTTAAATTAATTTTCTGATTACCTAAGAAATTTCCTATAAAATCTTAATAAAGGACAAATATTTAACACAAAATATCAGTCAATGGGAGAACAGTTACACTGTACATAACTGTTTTCTAAATAGTACTGCATTTATTAGGTAAAATTTCTGGTCATTCATCCTAATTTTTATAAGATCTATAGTTACATGTAAATGAATATGGATCAAATGTAAAATCACAACTTAGACATCAATACATCTAGAAAGAAAAGAAAACAATTGCTAGGACAGGGGATAGCAAAAGTTCAAATTCCTCTTTTTTTCTATTCTTGGTTTCTGAACTCCTGGGAGGCCTTATTTACACAAAGTGTAGTCATTACTTTTTAATGAAAAGCATTTAGGGGCATCAGGATGGCTCAGCCTGTTAAGCATCTGACTTCAGCTTTGGTCATGATCTCAGGGTCTGTGAGTTCAAGCCCCATATCAGGCTCTGTACTGACAGAGCCTGCTTCCGATTCCGTGTCCCCCTCTCTCCCTGCCCCTCCCTCTTCATACTCTGTCTCTCTCTGTGCCCCTCCCCAGTTTGCTCTCATGTGTTCCCTCTGACTCTCTCTCTTTCTCTCTCTGTCTCAAAAATAAACATTAAACAAAATTTTTAAAAAACTAATTTTTTTTTAAAAAAGAAAAGCATGTAATGTTTTCAGGTTGTACTGAAATTACTTGAATGCTAATGTGAAGAGTCAAAGAGAAAATAATTAAACAACTCTAAAAATAAAATGCCAATTTAAGTATGTACAAAAATTTTTTTGTATGTCTTTTTCTACTTTATTATTAAATCCAATGCACTGAATGTATCTTGTGGCCCTATGGTAACAGTTGCAAATATATCTACAAATATACGTATTTGTAAAGCTAAAAATTACTCAAGGTATTTTTCTATTCAAAGCTTTTGTCACATATCAAATATTAGCTGGCAAGTTGTTTAGAAGCTATGTGTTAATTAATTATTTCTACGTAAGTGACTTGTCTTTGACAATAGTGTCTAAGGCCAGATACCAGATAATTCCTCTGCAGCAGTGGGAGTAATTTGTTTGATATTGACATCAAAATTTTCAGTATAGTTTGTGAGTTAATTTCAGAGAATAAAATAATTTAGAACACAAACACAACAGCAGGAATACCAGTGTATATGATATAAAATTATAAACATATCTTGAATTTTCTATTTTTTAGAACTAGGAAATAAATGAAAAATAGAAAACTAAAATCTACTGCCTAAGTAGCTAAGGAAATTTACTCTTCTTGCATAGGTTTTCTATACGTTTAATTGGAATAAATCAAAAATAAAATAATGAGACTGAAATCGTGGGACATGATTTTTCTGAATGTGTGGGTATTTTTTTGTTATTATTGATGTATAGTTGACATACAATGTTATGTTAGTTTCAAGTGTATGGCATAGTGATTCAACAATTCTATATAGTATTCAGTGCTCACTACAACAAATGTAGTCACCATCTGTCACCATACATTATTAGAATATCATTGACTCTATTCCTTATATTGAACTTTTCATCTCTGTGACTTACATATTTATAACTGGAAGTTTATACCTTAATCTGCTTCATCTAGTTTGCTTTTCGCCCATCCGCTTCCTCTCTGGCAACCACCAGTTGGTTTACTGTATTTAGTCGGTTTGTTTTATTTTTTAGGCTCCTCATATAAGTGATATCATTTGGTATTTGTCTTTCTTTGTCTGACTTATTTCACTTAAGGATAAGACCCTGAGGGCCCATCCGTATTGTTGCAAATGGCAAGATTTCATTTCAATTCATAAAGTAAATATGAACAGACATAAAGAGAGTAACTAATAGTAACACAATGATAGTAGGGGACTTCAACATTCCTTTTACATCAATGGATAAATCACCCAGACAGAAATCAATAAGGAAATAATGTCACTGAATGGCTTATTGGATGAGATGGACATAACAGATATATACAGAACATTCCATCCCCAAAACAGAATACACCTTCTTTTCAAGTGCACATGGAACATACTCCAGAATAGGTTGTATTTTAGGACACAAAACAAGCCTCAATAACCTTAAGAAATCATACTATGTATTTTTTCCCAATCACAACAGTGTAAAACTAGAAATAAATCATAAGAAAATAAATGGAAAAAAGACAAACACATGGAAACTAAACAACATAATACTAAACATCAATGGGTCAATGAAGCAATCAAAATATTTTAAAAAATACATGGAGACAAATAAAATAATATATATATAAATATATACATATCATGTTTATATATTTATAATAATTTATATATTTCATTTTGTCTTCATATATATATCTGTATATGTATATATACATACATACATACACACACACACACACAAACACACCACATCTTCTTTACCCATTCATCTATGTTTTTAAAGCTTTTATTTATTTATTTTGAGAGAGAGACAAAGGGAGGATGAGCAAGGAAGGGGCAAAGTCGGGGGGCAGAGAGAGAATCCCAGCATGGGGCTCAAACTCATGAACCAAGATATCATGACCTAAGCTGACATCAAGAGTCTGACACTTAACCCACTAAACTGACTGAGCCACCCAGGCACCCCCACCCATTCATCTATTAATGGACACCTGGGTTGCTTCCATATCTTGACTATTGTAAATAATACTATAATAAACATAGGGGTGCATATATCCTTTTGAATTAGTGTTTTCAGGTTTTGTTTTGTTTTTTTTCAGTGAATGGTTAGTAATGGAATTAGTGGATCATATGGTATTTCTATTTTTAATTTTTTGAGGGAACTCCACACTGTTTTCCATAGTGGTTGCACCAGTTACACTCCCACCAACAGTGCATGAGGATGCCCTTTTCTTCACATTCTCACCAACACTTGTTATTTCTTTTCTTTTTGATTCTGGCCATTCTAACAAGTGTACAATGATTTCTCATTGTGGTTTTGATTTGCATTTACCTGATGATGAGTGATATTGACCATCTTTTCATAAGTCTATTGGTCGTCTGTATGTCTTCTTGGGAAATATAACTATTTAGGTCCTCTGCTCATTTTTAATCAGATTATTTTTTTGGTATTTAGTTGTAGAAGTTCTTTATATATTTTGGATATTAACTCCCTCTTGGATATATCATTTGCAAATATCTTCTCTCATTCAGTAGGTTGACTTTTTGTTTTGTTGATGGTTTCTTTGTTATGCAAAAGCTTTTTATTTTGCTGTAGTCCCAATAGATTAACTTTGCTTTTGATTCCCTTGCCTCAAGAGACACATCCATAAATATGTTGCTAAGGCCAATATCCAAGAGATTACTGAATATGTTTTCCTTTAGGAGTTTTGTGATTTCAGGTCTCACATGTAGGTCTTTAATCCATTTTGAATTTTTATGTATGGCATAAGAACGTGGTCCAATTATATCCAGTTACATTCTTTTGCATGTAGCTGTCCAGTTTTTCCAATATCATCTATTGAAAAGACTGTCTTTTCCCCATTGTATATTCTTCCCTCCTTTGTCATAGATTAATTGCCGTGTTAAGTGTGGGTTTCTTTCTGGGCTTTCTATCCTGTTCCATTGATCTGTGATGAGACAATAGGTTTGTAGGCCCCAATACTGTAACTCTAATTTTATAGAGTTAATCTGGAATCAAACTTTTTCACCAACTTTCATTTAATTATAAATATTTTTCAAAAATTATTTACTAGGCAACTACATTTTTTCAGGAATTTTGCTAGGCCTTGGGGATACAATGTTCAAAGAGTATATTCTTACTCTTGAAGGATGTGGAAGGATGTAGTGGTTGAAGGTAAATGCAATATCAAATAGTCAGTGTTGCGATGGGTGTGTGCACAGAACACCTGGGAGCACATTAATAAGCCATTTATCCAATATTCCTGCTCCCTGAAGAGAAGTTCCTTGCACCACGATTACTAAGTCAAAGTGAGCAAGACCTAAGTAGGAGAGCACATGGCTGCATTTCAGAAGGAGGAAAACGATGAAGAAAATCTCAGACAGAGAAAAGACTCACATACCAAAGGTGAAAGAGGACCCAGCTTGTTAATGAAAAGAAAAAAAAAAAAAAAAAAAAAAAAGATCTGGTATGTAAAGACCACAAGAAAAAGTATGATTTATCAATTAAGGTAATCCAGTGATTCATCATGAAGATGGTCTTTTTGGGTATTGGGTGTTATTTAAGTCTTTCGTGTTTGTTCTTTGGAAGTAGTAGCTGATGATAACCAAACTCTTAATAACGTTACGGAGGAGAAATGCTAAGCTGATTTTTCAATGGAAGTAAAAACAAAAAGAAAAAAAATTGTTGTCAAGTATATAGATAGATAGATAGATAGATATTTTCTTTTTAATAATGATTTATATTTGGCCAAATGATTTCTTCTTTTTCTTTCTTTTTTTTTTTATTATATGATAAGCTTCAGAGAGTTTATCAGGGTTTTTGTTAGATTTTTGGTATCTTACCCAGATATATATATATATATATATATATATATATATATATATATATATATCATTAGTTCAATTAAAAAAATTTTAGTCATAAGATCGCTGACATAGGGCAGTTTATTCAATTTGATGCCATGTCACTGTACTGACTGAATCTTAATCATTCCTCTTATAAATCCATGATACTCATCCCAAATCTATACAAAGAAAAATACACATGATTAACAGAAAGACCTTCAGGTCATCTACTTCTGACTAAATACAAGTCATATTTCTTAATGAAACTCAGCATCTTGGCTAAACTCCTGCACGACTCCTAAGAGTAACAGAAATATTTTAATTCAATAGGTAGAGATAAGCAGACTTAAATACCTGAACCATTAGCAAATAATAAGCTGAGTCCTATTAAACAGACTACATTTCCTCCCAGTTCCAAACTGCAAATCATATGGAATCATTTTATATAATAAATATTCAAATTTTATAATGCTACAATAAAATTGTAACATAAAATGCAAATAAAATGTTCTCTCATGTTAAAGCATTTAATTTTATATTTCAGTTACAGTTACCTAAAATAAATTTTTAAAGAGTGCCTTATGTAAATGATAGCCTCCCTTAAGAGTTTTATTAAATAAGCTAGGTGTAGTAATGAAGTACCTTTTTGATCCAAAGTACTTTATACTGAGCATAGAGTTTCATCTATGTCTTTTGTAAATTAATGAACAGCTCTAACTTCCTGCTGTGCCCTAAGAAATCTCTTGCTTCTTCTGCAAATTGTATTTACCATTAGATGACTTATTTTAAAATAGTTTTTTTTTTTTTAATTTTTTTTTTTCCAACGTTTTTTATTTATTTTTGGGACAGAGAGAGACAGAGCATGAACGGGGGAGGGGCAGAGAGAGAGGGAGACACAGAATCGGAAACAGGCTCCAGGCTCCGAGCCATCAGCCCAGAGCCCGACGCGGGGCTCGAACTCACGGACCGCGAGATCGTGACCTGGCTGAAGTCGGACGCTTAACCGACTGCGCCACCCAGGCGCCCCTATTTTAAAATAGTTTTGATTTGATAATAATTCTTTAGTCTGTGTGGAAAGGATGATGATTTCATAATCTATAAATCTCATATGAATATTTTAACAAAGAGTATAGATTATTTTTCCTTTGATTACCAGCAACTTTGCATCCAAACTTGTTTGTGCAATGTACCTCAAATATGTGAAAGAAATTATCTGTCCTTTTCTAGCTTAAGAAGTGTATATGTTTCAATATAAAATAGCAAAATCACTATATACAAGTTAAAGTTACTAATTTGGGGGGGGGGCTTAAGGAATAAAAATGAAAAAAATAAATTATATTACAGGTATTTATAATATTGACACAGGGACAATGTGAAAAACATGCACCTGGGGCACTTCCTGTTGGCTGTTGTTGCTAAACCACATCTCTTACAAAGGAGAACCAAGATGCGGCTCAAAATACAAGCCAGACTTAAGACCAGCAGCTTCAGCCACACCCTGTTGATGCAGCAGTGAACAGAGGCTCCACAAACCTGAAAAACCTCAGCTTCAAAAGCACCAATGAGCTGCAGGAGTTGCCTGCCAGTATGAGCCAATCAGGATGAGGCACTTTTCTATCTCTTATTAGTATAAGGAACCTAAGTGAGGGCTTCTCAAGGGAACTTTCTCTACAAAAATAGGGCCTCCCCTTTGCTGGGAGAGGCCAGGTTAATTTGTCTCTGTTGATGTTGTGTCTCCCTTCAGCTCTAGCTGTAGCCCTAGTAAAGCTTTGCCTGTGCCTTTCCATTTTTGGGTCCACGTCATTGCTGTCATTGTTAGGGAAGAACCTGACTTCAGTGACAATACAGTTAGTCTATATTAGTTACAAGAAAAAAAAATTTTGTATCAGGAAATAATGTATTTTGCCAATACTGAAATTTCTAAAATATTAAAATTGAATTAACAGTATAAAATATACAAAAATAAAATTTCTGTGAAAAACCGAATGTTATAAATAGGAAAAACATTTGTTTTCCCTTTGTTTTGTGCAATTTCTTATATTCATTTCTGTAGCCCAAAGTTTAGATACAGTGCTCAGATCACACAGTGGTATATTAGGTATTATGACAAATTGTATTATGAAAAAAAAATCTGAGAACCTTTTTATATATATATATATGTATATGTATATATATATATACACACATATATATATGTATATGTATATATATATATACACATATATATGTATATGTATATATATATACACATATATATATGTATGTATATATATACATATATATACACATATATATATGTGTATGTATATATATATATACACATATATATATATATGTATGTATATATATACATATATATACACATATATATATATATGTGTATGTATATATATACATATATATATATATATATACACATATACACATATACATATCAAAGAGATCAGCAAAAGTAAATAATTCCCTTTTTTATGATATATACAGCCCAGGAATGATTATACTTTCAGGTGTACAAGCACTGTCAACTATATTCCAGCTCTTTATGGTCTATTGCTACTTAAATGTATTAAATTAAATGACATTTAATTATTCCTTCTTTATATCTTTCTTATATTTCTTCTTTATATTAACCTTCAACTTCTGAACAGTATATTCCTCAAGATTCAGCTCAAATCTTACTTTGTAAAAAATCAAAGAAGTTCCCAGCAAGATTTCTATGTCCTTCTGGTTTTTGTAGTCAAGCCATCTTAACCAGTTATGCAATTTAAAACCATCAGCAAACATACTGACCCTGGGATTTCCCAGGGGAATTTCAAACTTTACACATGATTTAGTGAATCCCAATGCCTTAATTTTAGGTAAGAGTCAAAGTCCTATATCGAAACACTCCCATAATTAAGATTAGAGCATTTTCAGTACAAGAATAAATTATACTACATAGCGTTATCTTGTTTTCCAAGGAAGTGTCTTCAAATCAATTAATTCTTGCTGCTTATCTAGTCTTTAAATTCTAGTCTCCTTGATTAAATACTGGGATCAAAATACTGGGATCAAGGTATAATATGTAAGGAAGTACTTACTCTGAAGATCTTTCAGCATTAACCAGTTCTTTGTGTATGCCAACCAAATACTGTTTTTTGGCTATATATACACAAACATATACATATTTTTATATTTATTTACAATATATTTATTCATAATACCTCTGATACATAAATATCTGGTTTTTTTTTCTGTTGTCACAAAGAAGTAAGTAATATGGCCAAGGCCCCACAGCTAATATGTTGCAGAACTGAGAACTGGTAAGCAAAAATCATGACACCTTTAAATATGGTAAGGAAGGTTTTATTTAAAAGGACTACTACAATGAGTACTTGTAGTAGGGGAGAGAAATCAAGCTCAACTCTAAATATAACAAGGAAAAGTAAGAATTTATAGCCAAGCAATACAGTGGAAGTCAGTGGATGGAAAATTACTAAGAGGGAAGACACATCAAAGGTAGAGAGGATTCTGGGTAAACTTAATTGACAGATTTTTTTTTGCTGAAGGCAAGCCAGGGTGATATGACATTGTGGGTAGGGGATAAGAAATTTGTTTGGATATTAATGATTAGGGATTTTCCCTAAACTGATTTAGCAGAATTCTTGCTAAAACTGGGTTCTTGAAGACAAGGAACAAAGATCAGGTCTAATGGAAAAATAGTCAGAGCATCCTAACTAGAGTTTGGTCTAGGATTGACAGTCTCCAATGAAACTGGTGAAAAATATTAAACACAAAAACAACAACAACAACAGAACACTCAAAGCCTCTGGAAATTGTTCTAAGAGTAAATAGCAAATGAAGAAATATGTATCAATAAAATCTATTAAAACTCAGTAAGTGAGGCACCTGGGTGGCTCAGGCAGTTGCGTGTTGGACTCTTGGTTTCGGCTCAGGTCATGGGATCAAGCCCATGTCAGGCTTCACACTGAGCCTGGAGCCTGCTTGGGATTCTCTCTCTCTACCTCTGCCCCTTTCCCCCACTTGCAATCTCTCTCTCTCTCTCTCTGTCTCTAATAAAAAGAAAACAATAAAAATAAAATTAAGAATAAGAAAGGAAAGAAAAACTTAGTAAGAAAGAAGAGTCAGTAGAATGTGTGTCCATCCCCTTTATTCCTCGGTAATGTGCAGATACTACTCCAGACTGCTGTAGCCAAGAATACAGGACTCTGTCTCTCTCTCCCCAGTTCCCAGTGTGCTTTCTTCCTATAAGGAATACTACTTCAGTATTTGTCATCCTATTCTCTGCTGCTTGTTGCTGAGGCTAAGTCCCAGGCAAGTCAGGTTAAGAGGCAGGGTCTCGTTTCTTTACCCAACCCCAACTCTTGAAATGAAAGCTCTACCTTGGGTGTGGCATGCTGAGAATACTGTGATTACAACTGCCTTTCTCCAGCTCAGGAGATGGTGATTCCATGCCAGAAGAGGCAAGCTGAGAGGAGCCGACCTTCCACTAAGTGCTGAGGTCTTAGAGGGGAATGTGACTCCAAGAGAAGCTTGCCACTGTCTCTTCCTCCAGCCTTTATCTTAGGTACCTTTATCCTATCTCCAAAGTCCTCGTTGACAGATTTTGACGGGGGAAAGAAACAGCCACAGAACAGGACACCTAATAATTTCTCAAAGGAACTGACTTCATTTGTAGCAAAGCTTTACAAAGTTTTAACCTCTGGAATCTTTCAAAAACAGAGGAGGTTATGGTAAAAGGAAATTGGGAAGGAGATCAATAAATCTATGGAAGATGCAGCCTAGAATGTTGGCCTGCCAGTTTGTAGAAGAATATCATGTTTTGTTTTGTAAACAAAAAGTAAAATGGCAAACATAAATCCAACCATATTAACAATTATATTAAAAGTGAATAGACTTATAATTCCAATCAGAAGGTACAGACTGTCAGACTAAATATAATAAACCAAGTACATCTTATCTACAGGAAACACACTTTACATTTACGGACACAAATATATTGTAAGTAAAACAAAACAAAGCAAAATCATGTATCTTGCAAGTAGGAACCACTGGAAAACTGGAGTAGCTATATTAAAATCAGACAAATTAAATTTGTAAAACAAATAAAATTATTATTAGAGCTTAAGAGGGATATTTTACAATGATAAGAGAGTCAATGCATCAGAAGAGTATTAAAATATATAGATATTATGCACCTAGCAAAAGAATACCAAAATACATGAAGCAAAAATTGACAGGTAAATGGAGAAACAGCTCAACAATAATGGTTGGAGACTTTACTATCCCACTTGCAATAATAGAACAATTAGACAGAATATCAGAAAATGTTTGAAAAAAATAGTATAAACCAGCTAGACCCAAAAGATTTGTTTAGAATACTTCATCCAGCAGTACCAGTATATGTACAGATGTCAGGTGCACATGGAACATTCTCCAGGATATACTATATTTTCAATAAAACAAAGCTCAATAAATTGCACAGGATTAAATCATACAAAAATTGTTCTTCAAATATAATGGAATGAAATTAGAAATCAATGGCAGGAAAATATTTGAGTTACTCATAAATATTTAAAAATTAACAATATAAATAACTGTTCAGACATACAAAAGAGAAATCAAATACTTTGAGATGAATGAAATAAAGATGAAACATACAAAATCTTATGGGATGCAGCTAAAAAATGCTTGAAAGCAAATTTATGGTTGTAATTGCCATTATTAAGAAAGAAGAATTAAAATAACCTATCTCCCTCCATAAGATATTGGGGGAAAAAAGAGAAAACTAAGTCAAAATTAATTAAAAGGAAGTAAATAATAAAAATTAAGGCAGAATTAATGAAACACAGAATTTAAAAAAAAATAGAGAAAAATAAATAAAACCAAAAACTGGATCTTCGCAAAGATCAAACAAAATCGATAAATCCTTTTTTTAATGTTTACTTATTTATTTTCGAGAGAGAGAAAGAATGTGAGCGAGGGGCAGAAAGAGAGAATCCCAAGCAGGCTCTGCACTGTCAGCACAGAGCCCAACATCAGACTCGACCTCATGAACCTTGAGATTGTGACCGGAGCCAAAATCAAGAGTCAGATGCTTAATCGACTGAACCATGCAGGCACCCCAAAACTGACAAATCTTTAGCTAGATTGACCATGAAAAAAGACAGAAACTCAAATTAGTAGTATCAGAAATATCAACAGATAAAAAAAAGTGACAAATGGTGACAAAACCATCAACACAGTAGGCATAGAAGGGAACTTCTCAACCTGATCAAGAGCATCTATAAAAAAAAAAAACCCACAGGTAACATCATAATTAATAGTGAAAGCCATAATACATTTCTGTAAGAACAAGAATTAAGTCAAGGATATCCACTCTCAACACTTCTATATTAACATTGTATTGGGGATTTTATCCAGAGAAATTAAGCAATAAAGAGAAATAAAAGCCAGCCTGATTGGAAAGAAAAAAATAAATAAAAGGACCCTTATTCACAGATGACATTATTTTAAATATAGATAACCCTAAGAAATTCACTGAAGTCTAAATTCATTAAGTAAGATTGCAGATATAAGATCAATGTACAAAAATCAATTGTATTTCTATATACTCATAATTAAATAATCCAAAAAATAAAGCCAAGAAACAATTCCTTTCACAATATCATAAAAATTGAACACTATAAAATAAGTTTAACAAAAAAAAATGTAAAACATATCTTGAAAAGTAACAAAAAAAGTGCAAACATACCCTGTAAAGTATATAACATTGTTTAAAGAAATTAGATATAAATAAATGGAAAATATCCAATGATTATACATGAAAACACTTAAATTTTTTAAATGGACATGTTCCCAAAATTATACATAGGTTCAGTGTAATTTCTGTGAAAATTCCAGCTGACTTCTTTGTAGAAATTAATGATGTGATTTAAAAGTCATATGGAATTGGGGCACCTGGGTGGTTCAGTTGGTTAAGCATCCAACTTCGGCTCAGGTCATGATATCACAGTTTGTGGGTTCAAACCCTGCATTGGGTTCCTTGCTGACAGCTCAGAGCCTGGAGCCTGCCATGGATTCTGTGTCTCCCTCTCTCTTTGCCCTTTCCCTACTCACACTGTCTCTGTCTCGCTCAAAAATAAATAAACTTAAAAATAAAAATAAAAATAAAAGTCATTTGGGATTTTAAAGGATGCAGAAACCCAAAATGATCCTGAAAAAAATGAACAAAATAGGATTTGCACTTTCTAATTTCAAACCTTATTGAAACAATAGTAATGAAGAACATGGACTGCTGGCACAAGGATAGACATATAGACCAAAGAGAATACATAAATAAATCAATACATCAAGTGTCAACTGATTTTTTGACAAGAGTGCCAAGACCAGTGGGGGGAAAAATAGTGTTTCAACTAAATGCTGCTTAGACAACTGGATATCCAAATGAAAACAAACAAGCACACAAAAACATTGTGCCTTCCTTTACACCTAGTACAAAAAATAATCAAAATGGATCAGATCTAAACTTAAGAACTAAAACTATAACTCCTCAGAAGAAAATATAAAGGTAAATAAATCTTTGCAAACTTGAAGTTAGCATAGGATTCTTAGATATGAGACCCAAAGCACAAGCAATAGAAGAATAGTTAGATAAAGTCGATTACATCAAAGTTAGAAACTTTTGTGCTGCATAGAGCACCATAAGAAAGTGAAAAAACAATCCACAGATTAGGAGAAATTACTTGAAAACCATATATTTGATAAGAGACTTGTATTTAGAATATATGAAAAACTCTTACAATTCAACAGCAACAAAAACAATTGTTTTAAAATGGGCAATGGATCTGAATAGACATTCCTCCAAGGAATATGTATACAAAAGGTCAATAAGCAACTTAAAAAGTCCTTGATACCACTAGTCATCCGGGAAATGCAAATTAAAACCTGAACCTGATACTACTTCATACACACTAGGATGACTACAATAAAAAATGTCAGATAAGAAGTGTTGACAAGGATGTGGAGAAATCAGAAACACATAGGCTACTAGGAGGAGTGTAAAATGGCAGAGCTGCTTTGGAAAGCAGTCTGGCATTTCCTCAAATGATGAAATGTAGAATTACCATATGACTCAGTGATTCTACCCTTAATATATACCCAAGAGACATGAAAACATATTATCACACAAAACTTTTACCTAAATGTTTATAGAATCATTACTCAAAATAGCCAAAAGGTGGAAACATCCCAAATGTCCATCAAAAGACAAATGGATTTCAAAAAAATTGCGGTATATCTATGTAATGGATTATTACTCTGCAATAAAAATACACGTTACAACAAGGATAAAACGTGAAAACATGCTAAGTGAAAAAAGCCTGTCACAAATGACTACTTTAACTATGATTCCATTCATATGAAAGCACAGAATAGGGAAATCTAAGACACAGAAAGTAAATTGATGAGGGCTTAAGGCTGGGGAGTTAGGAGTGGGGGTGGGGGAAAGGGCAGGGGATGTGATAGCTAAATGATACAAGATTTCTTTTGGGGTTGATGAAAATGTTCTATGACTGTGGTGATAGAGCAGATATAGTGCAGAGTCTAAAAAGCATTGAATTGTATACTTTAAATGGATAAATTGAATGATATGTGAATTATATGTCAATAAAGCAGTTATTTATTAGAAAGGGGCTATGAGCCAAGAGCAGTGAGTGGCCTTCAACAGGTGGGGAAGAAGGAAGGGATTCTCCACTAGAACCACCAGAGACTTAAACCAACTCTACCAACAATTTGATTTCAGGCAAGTGAGACCCATTTTGGACTTCCAACCTACAGAACTATAAGGTAACAAATTTGTGTTGTTTCAAGCCAGTAAGTTTGTGGCCTAAACAAGCAGCAACAACAAAAAAACTCAATCTAGCCTTTCTGATACAATTGTAGCCAGTTAGTTGACAAAGTTTCTAATAGATTCACATACAATGGATTCTTTTGATAGAAATTTTTTATTAAAATAAGAAAAAAAAATGGTGGTCAGGCAAATGCTCTATAAGAGTCATTTTAAAATAATATAAAGAATATAAGTAATGGGTAAAAGTATTTGCATCACATGATGTATCAAACTTAAAATTGTTTAATAGGTATCATTGATTTTTATAGCATAAATAAAATCAATAGATAATGCATTTAATGCATTCTTTTTATTTCTTATTGATTTTACCAAAGTAATTTTGGTAAATTCTCTTTAAAAATTTATTTAAAAAATGTTTTGGGTAGTTATTATGTTTATCTAAGTTGTAAACTCTAAGGATCATTTTCTTTTCTATTACCAATTAATTAAAAATTAAAAGACAAAACTATATTAAGACCATTCTCTTTCCTTTTTACATGAAACTTTCTTTAAAATACTACCATATTATATGGCTAGTAATAAAGTTAGAAGCATTTAGCTAATCTTCTGGCTTTCACCAAATAAAGATAAATATTAAAAAATTAAATCCTAAATTAAAATTTAAATATGTTTCTACATAATGCTTATTATAAATATTTTGCTCATCATAAAAAATTAACAATATAATGCTTCTAATTAAACAGCATCTATCCTATTCAATTTTTTATGTATTCTGTAACCTTTTACATGACAATAGTAAGAAATGGCTTAATTGCTTCTCAATTCTTGTTTAGGTGAAAACTTTGATACTTTACATTTTTCTGTGGAGAGGTTAGATCAGTCAACTTAGAAACTGCTATTTAAAAGTTGGTCCTGACCATTGAGTACAGGTTATAGTATGCTACTTTTTTGCATAGGATTTGAATATTTCTCTGAAAAGGATATACTGGCATTTTTTTTTATTAGTGAATAGTATTAACCAAAAACCCCAAGCAAACAAAAACAAAAAACAAAACAAAACAAAACAAAACAAAAAAACAAAAAACAAAACTACTTGAGCTAAATGTTTTAAGATATGTTTCAATATGAAAAAACTACTATTTATTTTGAAGGGTTTCTCAATATCATTTTAGGTTTTGATCTGCTATGTGCAAGTTAATTCCCAGATAGTGACTTTGAAAATGTTCCAAATGCATGTTTAAAGCAAAGTAATACAGGGCATCTGAGAAAAATTTATGATGTTTTAAAAAATGTTGATTTCTATACATGGAGACTAAAAGAATATTGAATATAGTGAATTTTCTTTGGTTTCCAATTAATGTTACTAAAAATGACATTTCTGAATAAGAGGCTATACCTATTATCTCCCTCGTTATTCACATAGTGGAATAGCTTGAGTGTGCAATCATTTTTATCCCTCTTGGTGGTAATTAAAGTCCACACTTCTTTCAGTCTATCTTCGTTTTCTTTAGCTCGAGTTAACACTGTGCCTGACAGGCTATATCAATAGCTGTTAAGCGGCTGTGTAAGCAATCCGCCATGGGCCTGAGATTCCCTGCAAGTTCTTGCTGACTCCACTAAGAATGTAAGCCCCTTGCCGCTCATTTGCTGGGCCATTTTTCAGTATTAGGCTTGCAACAAACAACCTTGAGGAATGAAGTTGTGCCT
This sequence comes from Panthera tigris, assembly GCF_018350195.1. Classification (NCBI taxonomy): domain Eukaryota; kingdom Metazoa; phylum Chordata; class Mammalia; order Carnivora; family Felidae; genus Panthera; species Panthera tigris. Next base: position 153,072,145 of record NC_056663.1, read on the forward strand.
TCCTCTAGTAGAGAGCAGGGTTTTTCTACTCACTGTAAAATCAGAGACTGTTCCAATGCAGTGTTCCTTTCCTGTAGTTCAACCCATTGCCTGTAGAGGCATTCTTTATAGGCCATTTTAACCCCTGTGGAGCTTGGGAAAGAGGGGAATTGACACAAACTAATATGAAGTCCTGGCTGTTGTTTTTACCATGAGTAATAAAGTCCTTTGTCCCTGATTCAGGAGTCTTGTGTCTTCTGCCAGCACCCATGAAGCAGTCACAGGCTAGCTTAAGAACTTGTAAGTAGAATGAAATTCTAGACTATTCACAAGTATTAATATTAAGAAGGAGTCTCAACACAGTGCTATGCTACTATAATACTGGGGACCAAAGCAAAGAATTATAAGTGGATGGAATTTAAGCTTCTAAAGGTAGATTTTCCAGGAATTTACCTTTGCTACCCTGACAATGTCTGCTGTCTGATGTTTGTCATTTCTACCCAGTTCTGTTACACTTTGAATTCTGGACCATGGAACCTCTGGGTAAACCAGAGACTTATTAAATTCCACTTTCTTGATACATGACTGTGATCCTCGTTTCTCAAGATTATTCATTATACTAATTCCCTTTACCTCATATAGAACTGACATGCCCAATTAAAAAAGAAAAAAAAAGCCTTTATTAAAGGCTTATTAATAATTGTTACCCTTGCATAGACTGGAGATCTGTCTCACATTCTTGAATTAGAAAGAAAATTATGGACAATACTGCTATTACCTTTTTTTTATTCAAAATGTTATGGGATCACTATTTATATTTTCTAAGATTTGTCATACTTTACATTTTTCTTTCCTCTTAATCTGTACCTCTCTACACCTTTATTCTGACTATGGTACATAATAAATGCCATGAATTATCTTTACACCATCAAGAAGTAATTTCCAAATAGCTCCTTGTCTCCTCCTCAGCTCATTTGCATGAAAATTATAAAAGATGCCCTTAAAATATGGAGCTAAATTCAGTCATAAAAGAAATATTTTCTGAGCTCTTAAATCCTTTATTAGAAAATGAGAATTGTATTTTATTCCTGAGAAGCTTCTAGTCAGTCCTTTGATAAAATCCAGACTGTCTTCTGAAAAGAAGTTATAGGTAGGAAGGAAAAAGCTAGATAATAGGTAGGTTGGAGGGAAGGTAGTAGGCAATTCTAGGGGAAAGCAAGAGTGTAGAAATATTAATAATAATAATAATAATAATATAATATGTTGCACTCTAAGTAATATAAGTTTGTAAAAAATACATTTTTTGTTTCAGTGACAAATACATACATAAGATATATATATGTATGTATTTGAATGATTTCTAGCCCCTCACAGGCACAATTAAATAACCACCCACCCACCCACATCCTGTTTGTTTCTTTATGTCAGAACTAGAGCTATCAGAATAAATAATAGTAGGAGTTAACATTTATTGAGATCTTACTAAGTGATTATATAACATATTGTTATATATATGAGCATATATTACATGTATTACTGATATGTGTGTATGTATACTCAAAAGCCTAATATGAACATGAATTTCTACTAGTATTACCCTCACTATGAAGCTGATGAGATAGAATCGAGAGAAGCTGTGTCACTTTTTCATAGTCAATTTTATATACTTTATGTACTTGGTCATTTTTCTCATATGTGTGGTTTGCAACAGGTGCTAGATGGTACAGTGTTTTTGTCCATTTGTAGATGGAGTTCCAACATGTATTGGAAGGTGTAACATGAATCTCAGAAGCAAAGGCTTGTCTAGGCAAATGGACTTCTTCCTTTATCATAGTTTGAAACTTCTATCCCAGAAATATGCCAACTTATTTGAATTCAATTATTCCATCACTCATCAACTTTTCGACTTAAAAAAGAAAACACCCTGATTATCAACTCTGTATTTTGATGCAAAAGTTAAAAAAAATTTTGATAACATGATTATTTACACATACAAATAAGCACATATGTTTACACATACATACAATATATTGCATTTAGAAAATATTATAAACAATCTTTTCTACAGTTACATAAGTAGGGTTGGATTCCTAAGTAAAGAGTAGTTTGCAAAGATGAATAATCTCCTTGATATAGTTTGCCTACATTTATTAAGTTTATTAAATTCCTTATATACTGATATTTATTTCAATTTCAGTAATCCATTATGTTGCTTGAAAACTCATGTGTTTAGTGCATATGATGAATACTATGTAACTGCTCTGTTTCAGAAAACTAAAAAAAGAAAGTAGTCAAGATTTGTACAGTTTCATGATGAAAGAATAGTGAAGATAATATTTAGTGAAACTAGGATTTGAATGCAGATTTGTCTTATATCCCAAAATATTTTTATTAAATAATAAAATAAAGTAATAACTTGAATTAATTATCTCTAAAAAATATCTTGTTTAATCTAAAGCTTGTAACTTCAAAATATGAGCCCGAATATTATCTAAATAGCAAAACAAATAAAAGCCATGAGTGGAAACAAGTGCAATTGATTCATGCCAGAGTCCTAGGTGACATAAGATCTTTCTAATAAGGGCAAAGTCATTCTTAGTAATGCTCTCTCTGCACATTACCGAAGAATAAGGAAATGCAAACCTAATATTTTGGGGAGGTTTGGGTGCTTAGCATTATCTTTTTATTGTGGTATAATATACAAAATATAAAATTCATCACCTTAATAATTTTTTTCTTTTTTATTGTGATAAGAACATTCATAAAAATCTACCCTCTTAACAAATTTTTAAGTATAGGAACACAGTATTGTTAGGTCTAGGCACAGTGTTGTACAGGACATCTTTAGAACTTACTCATCTTGCCTAACTGACACTTTGTACCCATTGAAATGCAAGTCCATGTTGTCTCCTTCCCCAAACAACCTCCATTTACACTTCAAGGAACTAGAAAAGGAAGAAACTAAGCCTAAATTAGACATTGGGAAGAAATAACAAATATTAGCACAGAAATAACTGAAATAGAACCTAGAAACACAATAGAAAAAGAAATCAACAAAACTTCAAAGTTGTGTTTTTGGAAAAGTCAACTAAACTGACAATCCTTTGGCTATACTAAGGAAAAAAAAAAAAGAGAGAATACCATAAACAGAAATTTATTTATTCACAGTTCTAGAGACTGGAAGTCCACCATCATGATGCCAGCATGGCCAGGTTCAGGTATGTTCTCCTTTCAAAATGCAGACTGCTGACTTCTTGTGTCCTCACATGGTGGAAAGAGGAGAGAGTTCTGTAGGGTCTATTTTAAAAGGGCATTAATCCTACTCATGAGGGTTCCACCTTCATGACCTAAAAATCTTCCATTGGCTCACTTCCTAATACTATCACATTAGGGGTTAAGATTGTATCATATGAATTTGAAGGGAACACAAATATTCATTCCATAGCAACTGACTTCTTTGGTGATCTACCCCAGATCTTAGATATCATCTCTGTGTAGAAAACTCCCAACTTTATAGTATACATCTTTGAAATAGAAGCACACATAGTCAAATGATTCTCTGATATCTACATTCTAATATCTAATAAGATTCTCAAAATTATTTTGTGTTAAAAGAAATGCCTAATCTCTGCAACATTACTTCTAATTTGGGGTCTCCTATACCTTCGCTCATATTGGCAAATTGCAAAACCTACTTTTCCAATTTCTCAGAACAAAATTTGTGAGTCTTTCTTGATGCCTTTCATTCTCTCTCACCTTAATTCCAATCGACCAGAGAAGCCAGGTGGCACTTCTTTCACGTTATGACAGAATATGATAGCCATTCACCACCTTCACTGCTAGTACTGTGGTCCAAGTCACCAGCATCTCTTGCAGTGATTATTATAATCACTTCCCTAATTATCTCTCTGTTCCACACTTTATTTATTAATATCTATTCTTACTGATAATAAATGAGAATAGTTTTAAAAGGAATCATATAATGGAGGTAATCGTAGTCCAGATTAAAAGTTTTATACTTTATTTGATAAATTAGAAGTCATATGAGTCATATGAGCTTTATACTCTATTTAAAGAGACCACTCTGGTTATCATGAATGGAATATTTCTGGTTGAACAAATGTGGAAAGGAATATATGGCTATTGTCATTGTTAAATGGAGCGTGATTGTGTCTTGGACTGGTATGTAAATTTAAAAAAAATCAATAGAATTAAGTGGATTATAATTTGGGAAGAAGACAAAGATTTACTGATGACATTCATGTGGAATAAAGGAATGGGAATAATCAAAGTTTAATTAAATGGTGGGTAAATGACAGTAATTTCTAAAGAGACGGTGAAGACTGGAAGACAAATAGGTTTAGCAGCAGTGAATTAAGAATTCAGATTTGGAAGGGGACCTGGGTGGCTCAGCCGGTTAAGTGTCCAATTTTGGCTCAGGTCATGATCTCTTGGTCAGGTCTGCCTCAGGCTCTGTGCTGACAGCTGGACCCTGGAGCCTGCTTCGGATTCAGTGTCTCCTTCTCTCTCTGCCCGTCCCCTGTCCCCTGCTGGTGCTCTGTCTCTCTCTCTGAAAAGGCAAAAACAAAAAACAAAAAAACAAAAAAACAACATTAAAAAAAAGAATTCAGATTTGGAAATTTTAACTTGAGAACCCTATGAGTAAAACAAGTATATGCATCAACCAGGCATTTTGTATCTCATGAGAGCAGTCAATTCTGAAGCTATAAATTTATATCAGAATATTTATAACCAGGTCTTAGAGCTTGGAAGAAACCCAATAAATATTACCCATCTTTACTTCCACAGTCCTAAGTATATTGACAAATAAAGCAGAAAATTTTCTGCTTTATTTTCATTATTATTGATATTTTCATTTTTCCCTTTCATAAATTGTGATGGTCAAATTTAAAAAATATTTAAGGTATCAAGAGAAATATCATAAAAATATTTTTTCACCAGTTTTAGTGTTTATTCTAGGTTCTGAATGGCCAAGTCTTGCCATTCATAAAAAGTTGAAAGATAAATTTTTATTTAAAAACCAGAGTTGTTTTTAAATAAAAAATAAAATACTATTGACATCAGCTAAATATTTTTAAATGTCCAATCATAACTGATAGTCTCACTGAATTCACATTGAAAGAACTTTTAAAAGTTAACTTAGTTTTAAAAAGCCAGAATTTGTACATTTTCAATTAGATTTGGATATATCTAATGTAATAAGTACACTAAGAAAGATTATTTAAAGTTTGTTGGAAAGTTATTGAAATACTTAGCTTGTCAAATAATGAAAAAAATTAATCATCTTGACATAGGAAACATTTAACAAACAATATTCCAAAATTTAAAAATATTTGGGAATATAGGGACGCCTGGCTCAGTCAGTTAAGCATCCAACTTCAGCTCAGGTCGTGATCTCGTGGTCCGTGAGTTCGAGCCCCACATCGGGCTCTGTGCTGACAGCGCAGAGCCTGGAGCCTGTTTCAGATTCTGTGTCTCCCTCTCTCTCTGACCCTCCCCCATTCATGCTCTGTCTCTTTCTGTCTCAAAAATAAATAAACGTTAAAAAAAATAAAAAAATTTTTAAAAATGTAGAAATATTTGGGAATATAGAGCAAAACAATAATTAAAAATTTTAAATCCTTTGAATCATAAACAGATATTAATATCTCAGTTTGCCAGTAGTCAAAAATATGCTTGTAATCAAGCCTGTCAAAGCTTGGTTCTATTGATAGGGACAAATAAACACTTGAAAATATTGAGAAATTAATTTGATATATATAACACACTTTAATATTTTCTATTGTTTTCTCCATACATTTTTTTAAATTAAAAACTAAATAAATCTGAATAATCTCAAATTTAGAATTGCTTAGTGATACAAATTTCTTTCATGTTTTATGGGCAGAGTAGATTTTGAAAATTAAACTGTAGTAGAATAGGTTTTTATTTTTTATTTATTTTGTAATATTTATTTATCTTTTGTCACAAAATCAGACACTCAGATCAATGGAACAGAATAGAGAACCCAGAAATGGACCCAGAAATGTATGGACAACTAATCTTTGACAAAGCAGGAAAGAATATCCAATGGAATAAATACAGTCTCTTCAGCAAGTGGTGCTGGGAAAACTGGAAAACATGCAGAACAATGAACCTGGACCACTTTCTTACACCATACACAAAAATAAACTCAAAATGGATGAAAGACCTCAATGTAAGACAGGAAGCCATCAAAATCCTCGAGGAGGAAGCAGACAAAAACCTCTTTGATCTTGGGTGCAGCCAAGATGTGTACATATATATATATATTTTTTTTTTTTTGAGAGAGAGAGAGAGAGACAGAGTGAGCAGGGGAGCAGCAGAAAGAGTGGGAGACACAGAATCTGAAGTAGATTCCAGGCTCTGTGCTGACAGCTGGAATGTGGGGCTCGTACCCATGAACCAGAGGATCATAACCTGAGCCAAAGTCAGACACTTAATTGACTGAGCCACCCAGGAACCCCTAGAGTTGGTTTTTAAATGATATCTTCAGTGAGAGTTACTGTTTTATGCCTTAGAGATTATTATAAAAGTTGAGAGCAAATTATTTCCAAAGGGCAAGTGTTGTGTTATGCCCTTCTTTGAATTACATCCAAACACCAGATAAATTTTAGCATTCTTGGGATTGATAATTGGAAATTGAGTTTCTGTTCTTTATCACACTTTGCAGAGGAAATCCAGAAACTAACAAATTTGTTTCCATTGCCAGTGTGATATATGACATTTGGATAAAAATTAAAAAAAAAATCACTCAGTGATAGTAGTAGGTAAAATAATAGTGTTTCACTGCATAAAGAACAATGATAAAATTTCATGTTCAAGTTTGTATTTGAACCAAAGGTGAGTTAATGATACTGTAGATAATTGTTCTCTCATGAATTCCATCAATTCTACATCTTTCTTCTTATAGTCCTGAAGTAAGAAAATATTAAAAATTCAATAGCTTTGAAAAAATAAATAATTAAAAAAGATTAAAATAGTGTGCTCTATCTTTTTTTTTTTTTTTCTGTTAAAAAATATTAAATGCTCTTTTTTTTTCCTTACTCACCAGCTAGGAAACAAAATGCTAAATCAAGTCTAAAACTGTTTAATACTAATCACACCATATTCTGTTAAACTCATCATTGCCACCACCATTTGGTACAATTAGTCATCCATATGTTACAGACTATTAGCTATATCTGATGTAGAAAAAAAAATAATAGTGGGCCTGCTGAAAAGTAATTGTCTAGAAAGACTCGGGACTTCTGTAGTGCATCTTTGATTAGGTAAAATTTATTTTTATATTTGTTCTCTAAGAATGTCTATTTATTCATTAAAAAGTTGTAAAAGAACAAATGATGCTTACATTAAGTGTATGCCCTGCTTGGATGTGCTTGTTGGTAAGAAGTAATGTATCTTCTTCCTCTTCATGTACTCTATACTACCTAGTGCAGTACCTTAAACACAATATTGTTCAACATATATGTATGAATTTAAAATAATCTCACATCATTTCCAAGTACCTATTGTGGTCATATGCTGTACCAATGCTTAATGTAATCCAGATACTATCTTAGTTGCAATGACTCACTTTCTCTTACATTATTTACTAACGTGAGAAAGTGAAATTAACAAGTATATTTAAAGTTTATACTGTCTGTTGGGCAGATTTATAGTTGTTTTGGGTTTTAGTAATTTCTTAATACTAAGCACCTAAGTGTTAAGTATTCTTTAATAAATTGCTAATTCATTCTGATGTTCTTTTTAGAGTTAAAAGAGGGAAAGTTTAATTTCCTGTTTTAACCTGTAATACAAGAAAATGATAAGCTTTATTTTTTAATGATACTGTAGTTCCTTTTATAACTCTAGATATGTTTAATGCTTTGTCTTATAGTTTTAGATGACATACATTGACCAATAAACAGATTAGGTAATGTCTTCTTTTGTTCTTAACAATTTGAAATAATTTAAAAATTTTGATGCCATAACTTTATAAAGTTAAAGATTTTTTTTTTGATGTTTACTTATTTATCTTTGAGAGAGAGCGCAAGTTGGGAGAGGCAGAAAGAGAGACGGTGACACAGAATCTTAAGCAGGCTCCAGGCTCTGAGCTGTCAGCACAGAGCCCAGTGCGGGGCTTGAACCCATGAACTATGAGATCATGACCTGAGCCCAAGTTGGATGCCCAACAAACTGAGTCACCCACGTGCCCTTAAAGTTAAAGACATTTTTAATTTATATTGATTTATTTTAACTTAAACTCTATGTTCAACACAATTTATGTTATTTTCTCTGGTGAGGTTACATTTACAGACTTCAAGGTAAGAGAAATGTCATTTCTAGCATAAAAAAAAATAGCCTGCCCTGTCAACAGAATGCCTGACTAAAGGCAAGATGTGGAGAACATCAATGCCTCTCTAGTCACATTGTGTAGTAGTTTTAGTTACAAAGGGAGCTAATTATCACTTCCCTACTTTAAGCAAGGAATAAATCTAAGCATTGTTAAAAATACATTACATTTGATTTTATTCAATAACTATGTTGTTTAATTATTACTATTATTATTTTTACTAGTTTTAAAAAGAAGGACAAGAGATTCTTTAAACTGCCCAGATATATGGCTAGCTTTTGCCAGAGCTTAGATTTGAAGTTCAGTCAGATTTCCCAAGCAGAGTCTTCAAGAACATAGTTTTATTCAATTCCTTCTTTAGGCCACACTGTAAATTGAATTGGAATGTCCTGCATGTGAGCACTGTGTTGAGTCTTTTTGTTTGTTTCATTATTTAGCTGGCAGGCTGGTTCTTTTGGAAATGGCCAGACACCTGGTTGTTTTTAGAAATAACTAGACAAGAGCATTGAGAGAAATTTCCACACAGAAGGACACCACCTCCACTTGTCTTGTGCCACACTTAAAATTGCCACGTTTATCATCGTTCCAAACTGTGTTTTCTCAGATTCGGTATGTCATTTGGCATCCATTAATCACAGGAACAAAATATCAGCTAAAGTGTTTACTGCTTTCCAGCCAGTTTGCCTGAAACTGGCCTTTCTTGTGCAGACTTCATCCAAGGCTTTTGCTCCCACCCACCTTCTTATCTGCTTCTTACATATCAAGTCAACATTTCCCCTGCCCTAAATCCCAGGGCCAGGTAAAAGGCAACAAGATACCACCCCTACACCCAAAGCCCAGAGGGAATTATTCAAACCGGACCATAGTAAATTGTATACCCTGATCTGCCTTGCCTTTCTGTGGAAATCCATATTAAGGCCCCATTTAGGCTTTCCCTTCACTCCTATCTACTGCCTCCTGACTCACATCTGGTTTTTTCCTACGTGGCCCCGCATGGTTATGGCATTCCCCCTTTTCTCAGGAAATGTAAATAATATATGCTTTCAAATGGCATTGGCCTTTCTACATTGGTACTCAGCCATAGCTTTAAAAATTAAAATCTGGACATAGAACAATCCTCCCATTAATTCGTAAACATATATGACACTTTGGCCTGTTACATGATTTTGCGTATGTATCTTTATAAGAATAAATAATACAGAGAGAATCTAATACTGAAAGAAGTATCTCTAACATAACTTCTACCTTTCACCCCAGAAAAGGTAGACTACTGAGAAATTTTAAGTTGGACACCTGAACTGGTAAACATTTATTACTTAATGTTGCTTACTATCATTATAAGAGTAGGAAATGTCTCTTTACTTCCAAGAATACATTTTGATTGGGACAAATTATATTTATCTCAGCTTAAAGACGAACAATTATGCCTGATATCAAACATTGGAAAGATTTTTTGTAAAGCTTAGATGAGAAATTACTTTTTCAAAAAGTAATAATAGTTATCTCTGATAAAGTAAAAAAAAAAAAGAAAGAAAAGAAAAGAAAAGCAATCTCTTCCCATCCATCATCAATGGGCATGGATTAGGCTATAGCATGAACAAATTAGCAATAGTCATGTAATATTATGTTTCTGTAGTTCATTACAAAATAATTACATTTCATGCTGCATTTTCAAGTTTCAAGGTATTCTGTACCCAATTGTTCATCAGATATCCACACTACTCTTATCTCTATTATGAAGATCAATGAGACTACTTTAAAAAGTTGTCTTTGTCAAGTCCCTTGTAAATATTGTTAAAACAAGCAATAATATCAAAATCAAGCTACAAAATATGTTGCAATGAGTGGTTTTCAAATTGTCATATCTAGTTTACCCTCATGGAATCAGGGGACGGATCAAAATCTCCTAGGGACAGGTGAAAGTGTGGCTATTATGTTTACATTCAGCATATTTTTAGAGAGGTTTTAAGAGAAAGATATTACTACACTAAATTCCTTAAATGTTGCTTAATGTGAACTAATTTTCTAGCAGTTGTGCTAAGGTGAATCAGTGCCAAGCTACTTTTATATTTAATAGCTTCTGGGACACTGGGATCCAACTTCCCAGTGGACCATCCTCTATAGGACTGAAAATGTTGCAGTAATATTTCTTTTCCTAGTACAAAAAAGAATTCCTGAACAATGGTTTCCAAATAGCAGGAGGGTTTAATTAACTTAAAGCAGAGTCTAGAAAACAAGTATCATCCTATTATCACAAAGAGACAGGGTTTTGAACTTTGGTTTAAAAATAAAATCCTGCCCCTAGATTCTGGAAATAGAAGTCAAACTCTTTTAATAAATTAATATAAAATTACTCAAGGCAAAATATAATAATTTAATGGTAAAACTTACAGCAGTTATAATTTGAGATTGTTTCAGATGTGCAAAATAAAGCAAAATCATTTTCTCCTGTCATTACTGTTTTTTTACTTGACCCATGATTTTACACTTATTTAGAAGAAACAAAAATTTACCTACAACCTTTATATATGTTTGAAGTTAACAGATAAGGGGTAGAATTACTTTCTCTACTTTAATATGCTACTTCATCTCTGACATCTCTTAAAGTATTTTTGAAATAACGTGAATTTTTGATAATGCATGCCTCAATATTTTACCATCTCCTTCAAATGTAAATAATACAAATTCTGTTATCTAGAGTACATAGTTATTCTAAAATTTATTTTATTATTAAATTCTAGATGTCATTTGATACCATTTAATGAGAGGCGTGAGAATTGCCTTAGTCTTATGTTTTTTTTCTTTGAATGGTGGTCCTAATCTCTAATTCTTTTAGTGACAAAGCAAACTCATAGCATAAACAAACAGCAGTCACAGATGTAGTGCATAAAGAAAAAATTGACTATAATACTATTTTTTTTCTTTGCTGTCAATGACTAAGTTTAGATGAGGGATGCGCAATGTTAAAATTGATTTTATTCAGGCCATTGGGCATTTGACTCAGCATGATTTTTCAATTTTATAAACAGTAGGAGACTCAACAAGATCTAATGAGGTAAAACAAGACCATGAAATCACTAGTAGTGTTATTTTCTTTTTCCTTGGCCATTTAAGTTCAAAATTTAATGCTCTTAAATATCAAAGTTAGAGGGAAATTATTGGATTCCCAAGTAACTAGGCTTCATGTATGTATCATATACTGTGAGTGCCCAAGCTTATATTCATTTTAAGAAACTTCATAACATTGAGAAGTAGCAAATAAAAATATAAAGAAAGATGGATTGTGTACATTTTCCAACGATTTAAGCAAATTGGACTTAATCAGTAGATTAAATTTTAAAATACAATTCTGAGTCAAAAATATTGACTCCTAAAAATATCTTTCAGATATCTATGGAACAGTCACTCTGAACTATCATGCCTCTTTGAACATATCTAAAAGACTGACCATTCCCTAGATGCACTACAGTTAGCTGGTTACATATGTCTCTAACCTCTTACTCACCTTCATATCATTCATAGGTAAGTCTTTTAGAATATCCGTTAACAATCAGATGTGCCATAAATAGGTGTCTAGCTTTTAACCATAAACTCCTATCTACTCTTCAAATTTCAACTCAAATTTAATTTTCACTGTGATTACCTATATATATGATGCTTACATTATGATATTATTTTTGTTATGTGCATGATTATTGCATAGTGGTCTACATATTCTTCGAAAGTAAACACGCCTTTTTTTTTTCTTAAGTGCATTTATTTTGAGAGGTGAGGGAGGGGCAGATTAGAGGGAGAGAGAATTCCAAGCAGGTTCCTGGCTGTCAGCACAGAGCCCGATGCGGGGTTCAAACCCACCAACCGTGAGATTGTGACCTGAGCTATAAAATATTAATGTATTTTATAATATTTTCTAACTGTAATCTAAGCCTTGAAAATCTATTGTTTATTTTGCCCTCACAGAACATGTCAATTCCACTGGCCACATTCAAAGTGCTTGAGGGGCGCCTGGATAGCTCAGTCAGCAGAAAATCTGACTCTCGATTTCGATTCAGGTCATGATCCCAGGGCTGTGGGATCAAGCCATGCTCAGTATGGAACCTACTTACGATTCTCTCTCTCTCTCTCTCTCTCTCTCTCCCTCTGCCTCTCTCCCTGCTCATGTTCCCACTTTCTAAAATAAAAGAAAAAAAACAACCAAACAAACAAAAACCCAAAACACTTGAATTGTCTCATATGCCTATTGGACAAAGTAGATCATGTTGATATTTGAACATGGCAAGTATCTGCTAAATTGATGGATATTTATGTGTATGTGTACACATATACATGTGTACATAATGATACAGTAATGATACAGTATATAATGATACAGATATGATACAGTAAACAGATACAGTTAAATTAATGGCCATTAATAGCTGTTACAGTGAAACCCATTAGGAAAAGAAAGAACATGTGACTCTATAGCTATGCATACAGAATAGCTAAGTAAAGTGATATGAAAAAAATAATAGAACGAAATTTAAGAAATGAGAACAAAATTATTCTATAATAAAGTATAAGCTTTGTAGCGCAATGTTTAATATGCAGTTGGCTTATAGATGACTTCTGTTTTTTATATAAAAATATGTGTAAAAATTTTGGTGGTGGTTATGTATTATTTACATACATAGGGGAAAAACAAACAAGCAGTATATCTTGTAAAGCAAAGATGGCCAAAGCATGGGTTTTCATCCAAATAAATTATTTTAACTCTCTGACTTTTTTTAGGGTAATATTAATCCAGTGATTGGAAAGTCATTCAAAATATCCCAAGTTTATTATAAGAAGGTATACTTCATAGATCTAAGGAAACACTGAACCGGTGAACAAGTGTAGAACCCAAGACACTTCCTGGGTCCCCATGCATGGAATCTTAACTTCATCTACTACCACTGTTATTAGTAATTAGATACATTTCATAGGGAAGACCGTTTTATGCTGCTCAATAAACTGACTCAGTTTCCTGGTGTTCCAGTTTCAAATACCTAGGAGATACAATCCAATTGAAGGTTGAACCAACTTGTTCAATTATACGATTAGGAGAGTAAGGTTGGTTACAAGATACATAGAATTTCACTTTCAGGGATTGTTTCTTGAGTAAACTCTCTCAGGACAAATAAAGGATGAAATGGCATCTGTTGTAAACCTATGATATCCTACAATAATATTTATATTACATAACTGCCGTGATGTAATTTATCATATATTTTTTATTCTTTTTCCCAGACAGAAATTATAAAAGAAAGAAATCTTATTTTAATGAATATTTTAAAAAATGTGTGAATATGCCAAACAATGTTTGGTTACTCCATTCTTACTTTGCTAAGTTTATATAATGCTTTTATATATTGTTAATGCAACTTAAAGCATCACGTTGCACGTCAAAATAGTACATAGATAAAGAGTAGGTTTACTCTTGACATATTCCTGAAAAATTATGTGTTATTTCAAAAAGTATTCCGAAGAAGTGTCCTCATAATAGAAAGTGCTCTCAAAGTTAATGCATTTAAAACAACCAAGTTCTGCTTGAAGAAATTTCAATAAGACATTTCAGATCTCAGTCATTTCTAGTACCGATTGCTTAAGAGGAATACCTGTTGGAATTGATTTTATAAAAAGAAAGTGCTCAATTATAACATAAATTTAATAGTTATTCATAATAATGTGAACATGCAGGAATTGAATTTTATTACAGATTATTACTAAAAGCAATAAAAATATGCTTTAAATACAGTTTAAACACCAGCAGAACAAGTGGAAATGTGTCTGCCAAAATTTTATGCAAATGTCTGCTTGTGGCATGGGATTAAATTCTCATCTGCCAAAAAAAAAAATCTAACTTAAACAATTACACTTGACGTGAAGATGATGTACTGTACAAAATCACTAGATACGCAAATAGAAAGAAGCTCTAATGATGACAAAATCACTAATGTCAAAGATGCATATTAGGAATTTTAACTAAAATCATTACATGAACTGAAAGAATAAAAACCAATCAGTGTGAATATATTTTTGTACAGTATATTTAAAATATGTACACATAAATTAGTATGCTTGATATTACAAGTAGATACTTAACTATTTCACCTATATGCCTAACATTTTATATCACCCAAATGTTCCCTCTAAGGACAAAAAAATTAAAATATTCTTATTGTGAAATAGAGAGTTATCTGTTATTCAGAACTGTTTCAAATGTGTACATAAGAACTTGCCTTCTGTTTAGAAATGTTCTAAATATATGCACATAAAACAACTGTCAGAGTCTGAAGTGGAAAACAAAAAAAAATAACTATGACTAGTTCAAAGGAGGAGAATTCAATGCAAGAATTTAATTAAAAGGGTGAAAATTCAAATCAAACATGACTTGGTTATGAAATCATGAATAAAGCATGAAGCTAAGACAAAAAATAAAAAGGCCACAGGTACGTGATAAAATCAGGAACCATAGAAGGGATATAACCACTGCTGGACACAATACACTAGTCAAAGCAGAAAGCAAGACAAAATTACGCTGGCTTTTCCCTTCTTCATCTCTTGCTGTCTAATGCTCTTCAAGTATCGTCTTTTGTACAAATTCAACTGATGAAACAACAGTTGATCTGGTTGGATGGGAAATGAATCACAGTTAAAAAAATAAATGCATATTCATAGTTGTGTAATGTGTTTTCCTATTTCCAATTTTAAGAGGTCATTTACACTTAAAAATTAGAAAATATGATGTCACGTTTTACCTAAACATGACAGTCTATAACGCTTTTAATTGTATTTACAACCAAGTATATCATATAATACTTATTTAAATTATATAAATTTCATTAAAAGCTTAAGTTTCAATAACTTTACAATATAAAACTCTATCACAAATATATATAAATTTCATTATTTAACTTTAATACACTACCTAGAATTTGCTCTTTAAATTGACAACATATTAAAAAAGAATGCTTCCACTAGCATTCTTTTAGTTAATTAGCATTAACTTAATTGTTTTAAGTTCATTGTTTTAAGTTTTAAGTAATTGTTTACACACGTGGCAGTGAGGATCAAGATATATCTATTATAGAATCTTTGATTTGCATTTGCCCATCCAGTAATTTGTCTCTATACTTAAATTATTTGTGGAAATTCTCAAACTAATTTCTGATGGCTCCTTTAATTCAAGTCTTCCTATTTTATACTTTTATTGAGGATACCACCCACTGCAGAAAGTTGGCTTAACTTCCCTAAGTGAGTTGAACTACAACTCTTCTCGCGTCCAATTGATTTATGAGCTTAAACTTATTTTAGCATTTAATTATATATTATACTTTTCATTTTTCCCCTTAGCCCCATGCAAATTGAACTAAATGTGAAGTATTTCAGGACACCTTTATATCCCCAGCATTCTGTACCTTTTCTGGTATGCTAATTGATGCTTAATACATATATGATAAATAAATCAATGAACTGATTTAATAGTTTATGAATTTTATTTCTAAGACATTAAAACTAATTTTGGGGGTTTCAACTATGGTTCTTTATATGGTTTCTTGAATATATGATTCATATATTCATACACAGTAAAACAGAAGATTTTTCACAGTAAAACAGAAGAGTTTAAAACTTCAAACAGGTTGGGGTTTGGGAATTATTTGAAGATTTGTTTATGAACTGCAATTAATTATGAGAGAGATATTTAGTAAAAGTAACTTGTGGGGAGTTTTCCTCATGACCGTTTGGTAGTGAGAAAATATATTAAAGGTAATTTTGCTTAACACTTTATTTTTATAATTTACTTCTGTAACGTATATTCTTTATGTAACATGTCTAGTATAAACGTTATTTCAGTTAAAATCTCATCTTTAAATTATTACAGTTTATTTTATATAATATATGTAATATTCTTGTGTTTGAAAAATGATATATATGCATGTTTTACACAAATATATGTTTATTTCAAAATATCCTAAGTCTACTATAATATATCCCCAAATATCCCAAATCAATATAACAATTCAAATAATAATTTTCATATTGTATAATAACCATTGTCACTTTTCTTACCTTTTTTCCTCTCTTCTCTCACTCCCTTTCATATATACCTCATTCATTTATTCATGTGCATATCAAATGTTTTTAGTGTCTGCTTTCTAGTAGGCATTGAACATAGACTATTTACAAAATAGATATAAAGCCTATTTACAAGGCCCACATTGACCTTATGGTTAATATTAGTTAGTTAGATATTCACAATGATATTGGAGTGTGACCCAATTTATTTTTGGAAGGATGACAAGAAGAATATTAACATCTTAGGGTTAAACAGAGTTTGAAAAAAAGTTTAATAGGCAATAAATGTTGCAAATATAGAGATGGAGATTAAATGCAGATGTGAAGGGAAGGGCTAAGTATATATCACTAACACTCATTTTCCATATTAAATTTCCAAGAAAGAAATCTGAGGACAAAGCTTGTCCCTGCTTTCTCCCTCATAACCCACTTCCAATTTAATATGTGTCTTGTCAATTATACCACCATAACAAAATATCTATGAAGTGTTTCCATCTCTACCTTTGTATTACTTAGTTTTCAGCTACAAACAAACAAACAAACAAGAACAAGAACAAAACACAAAACACAACAAAAAATATAGTGTTTTGAAAACAAAAACATTTATTTCTTGCTCAAAGGTCTGCAGATGATTTTATATTTGGCTGGGATCTGATAGACCTAATCCAGACTACAGGCTGGATTCAAGTCTGTTCCACATAATTCTTCAGCCCGGGTTTAGAGGCTTTCTAATACATGTTTTTCTCATGCTGATGTCTACCAAGAAAAAATTCACTGAAAATTTAAGCAAACAGACATTTATTTGGGTAATTAGAGTTACAATTTGGGAGACACAAATTCTTGTAGAAAACCTGAACTATGTTCCAAGAAACACAGAGGGGGCAGTTACAAGTGCAAAAAGTTACAAATCTGGTTCTCATTTAGGTCTTCTGTGCAAAACATGGATTGAAATTAAGTTAACTGGGATTGGTTGAGTTAATATGCAAATGAGGGAGTGAGGTTTATTAAGCTGAATGGGCTTGTTTCAAATGAAGAATTCAGATTATTCAACTGCCATGGTGAAGGGAAAGTCCACTCCGAGGGCTTTGAGACTGGCTTGAAAGTTCAAAAAGTTTATAGTTATTCATGTTCACAAATTCCCTCTCCCTTAGGGCCTCCCAATACTATTTTTAAAAAAGACTCTCTTAGGCCTTGCTTACTCTATTTTGAAAGCTCTTTTTACAGTGGATGGCATAAATACTTGAAGGCAAGTGGAAACCTGTGATTTTTCTTAAGTTATTGGCCACAGTAATTAGCACACTGTTCCTTTGCCTACATTTCATTGGCCAAGGTATATCATATAATATGGCCAAGCTCACTATCAATGGACAAGGCCAATATACTTTACTGGTCCTAGTGGGAGATACTTTAAATTCACAAGGCGAGGGAATGTATATATAATTCTTGTAACACAATCACAATCTAACTGCAAAAACTCTAGCGTTTCGTCAACTGAATTATCCCAGTTGTTTTTAACAAACCACCTATGTCCTGTTGTTCTAGCTACCACCTCCAACCAACTACCAAAAGACAATATTTTGAAACAAACAAACAAATCAATGAAACAACTATTTAAATTATTACTCTACTTAGAAATCATTCAGTGAGTTGCCATAATATTCAGGATAATGTTGTGCTATATAGCATTACCTATAAGATCTCTTTAATCTCTGATTCTGTTTACTTCCCTATTTGTCCTCCTGACCCAATCAATTTGCTATTTTCATGATGTTCACTATTCCCCAATACCTTTCCCCCTTTCTACATTTCATTTTAAATAGTCCTAAATCATTTCTTTTAATATGAATGTTATGCTTCTCCCAATCTAAGAAGATTTTATATTCCTCTTTATAATCTGAATTGTGATTTTCTCTTGACATTCACTTATACCATAGATTTTTCATGCCTTTTTTGCAAGAGTCATCACATAATATTAAAGATATCTCTCTGTATCCAGTTGACCATAATAGACTATATGTTTTTTAAGCTTTTATGTACTTCAACTTCTCAGAAACTGATATATAGGACATAATGGAAAAATAACTTGCCGAGCACCTATGAAATACATTTCCAAGTAACCATATTAAGAGATGTCCTGGTTATGAAAGTACACAACGCATGGGCCCTATCTTCAAGTTTATAATCTTGTAAAGATGACAAGATTAAGATATATGTCATGATGTGATAGGATTTATATTAATGGTACAAATTGTGTGTGTATGTGTTTGTACAAGTCTTCTGTTATATGGGATTTTGCTTAGATATTTGCTAGATATTTGGTGTTGGGTCATTGGAGTTTTAAAACAAATCATTGCAATGACCAAAATTATGCTTTAGAAAGTAATTAACAAGTGACAATAACAGAATAAGTTGAAAGACACATTCAGGATGGAGCTGAAAGCATCAATAAATTATTGAAGTATTCTAATTACAGGTCAAATTCCTTAGTGATTTCTGATTTTGAAAGACTGATAGATCCACAAAATTCCTTGAATATGGACACTGGAAAGGACATTAGAGAACCTCATGCAATCTCTTCAGTATATAGGGAATGCTTTTAACATCAGCCCTAAAAATTATGATTATTAGTCAACCCATATCAGATTCACAAATTTGAATTTCAAAACAGAAGTAGTGGGTGAACTCAAGGAACCTCTAGATAACTATAAAAGCAGGCTACTAAAAATACATAGTAACAAAAAAAGCTATTATTACAGCATGGAAAGCTATTTGTCAACTGATGAATTTTGTGTGCAGAATTCCAAAAAAGTATGTAAATATTCCACCCTCAAGAAAAGGGAACATAATTTCCCAATCCTTAATTTTAGGTGCTCATATTTATTTTTCAAAAGAAATAGTAGGGGACAGAATGAATAAAGTATAACTTTACAGTGGAGAAATCTGATACATGATTAAGGTCAGTATCAGCAGTCATAAATCATGTTGGTAAAAATTGCTATTGATATCATGTGATAAAATTGGCACTTTCCCTAGTGTTATCTTCATCCCCAAAACCTTTACCCTTAGGCTAATTATGAGAAAAACATATGATAAATAGGGAAGCACTATACAATATGAGGCTTTGTAATCCTCAATACTGCCAAGATCATAAAAAAAAAAAAACAAAAACAAGGAAAGTCTGAGAAGTTGTCACAATCAAGAGGAGATTAAAGAGGCATGAAAATTAATGTACTGTAGTACCCTGGATGAATTCTTAGAAAAAAGAACAATAGGTAAAAAGTGATGTACAATTAAAAAAAATTGGATTTCAGTTAATAATAATGTATCAATAGTAGTACATCAATTATGACAAAATGTAACTTACTAATGTAATCTGTTAATAATAGAAAGAGTAAGTAGAAAGTATACAGGAACTCTTTGTATCATGTTCTCAATTTTTGCTGTAAACCTGGAACTGTTCTAAAAATAACTTCTATTAGTTAAAAAAAATGGACAAAATTAAACACTGAATATTTAAATTATGAAATGGTGCCTCATTGACTGGTGAACTGGGAAACCCCAGGCCATGAGGACACCACCCAGCCCATCCCAAAGATGTTGCTGAAGGCTCTTGGTCTTGTCACAAGAAAGATGTCAAGAACAGACACAACACAATGGATGAGTGCCACAATCAGGGAAGTTTATTAAAATGAAATAATGAAAGTACACACTTGAAATGAGAGAGAGAGAGAGAGCGAGAGAGAGAGAGGTTGCAAGTCCAAGGGAGCACAGACACTAGGTGCTGCATGCTCTGGGGATTGGGTTTCTATCTTTTATCAACAGTTGTTAACAAGGGATAGGCATATTCATTACTTCAGGTGGGGATCTCATGTAAGCAGAGTTTTGCACCTTTTCTTCCTTAATTGATCAGAGGTTTCTGGCCTACTTTGCCAGCCATTTGGGCCTATCTGGTTTGATTCATCTTCTTGTGGTTTTGTTTTGGAGTGCAGCCAAGGCAGGCCTCTGACTTTCCCCATAGCTGGCCATGACTTTATCTTTGCTGGCCTCTAGGCATCCTGTTAGAACCTAACTAACTGTCTCCAACACCTCCATAATATTAGTACTATTAATAATAAATAATAATATTTAAAGAAAATAAAACCTATTCACTACAAAGGTACTATATAGTGGTCTTCCAGGAATCTTAAAACATCTCCTCTTCTTCCATTTGGTTATTTTAGATATTTTGTAAACTATTACATGGCATATGCGTGTATATATTGATGAGGGACCATAAGGCAAGCTGAAGGCCAAGCACAAGCTAGCACACCACCACCCCTCCTCCCCACAGGTGGGATATGTATGATATTCTTCAGGCACTTCTGGCTGCCCAAGAACAAAGAAAGGACCAACACAAATGGTTTAATTTGACAGAAGTCTCCATCAGTATACAAATATCTTAGTGTAATTACAAAAAATGAGCAATCTTATCAATAGCCTAAAGTCCAGGAACACCCTACTGTCTTAATATTAATGCTTTGCTAGAGGGAAACAACCTTAGCTTAAAGATAGCTAAGCTTCTAGTAATCTCTGAGTATTCTTTAGTATATGCAAATCCCTTTAAGAAACCTCCCCTTGATTTTACCTCCCCCAACTCCATAGTATATAACCAGTCACTCTTCACAACCCCAGTGCAGCTCTTCCTGCCCATGGGTCCTGCCCTGTGCTTTAATAAAATCACTTTTTGGCACCAAAGATGTCTTGAAGAATTCTTGGCTGTCAGCTCTGAACTGCCATCACCCCAAAACTTGATCATATATCACCTTTGTTGCCATATATTAAACTCTCTAAGGAAATAAAGAAAATTTGAAAATGAATCAGTACTTAAGTCTTATTAGTCAACTAATTATTTGATCAAAAATAAGTATTTGTTAGTTGGTGAATTACTTTGGACTAATATATGTCTTTGAATACGATGAATAATTTACTGCAGAAGTTATCAATTTTGGATTAAACGTAGTAAAATTCTTACTGCATGTGTGAAGTGCCCTTGGATCATGTCAAAAAATACTTCTATCCAATCATCTTTAGTGTTTCTCTGCTATACCTCCAGAGAGTTTCTGATTAATTTATATATGTGTGCAAGTAATTCTAATTATTTCCCTTGGTGTGCATAATTATTCATTTCTCCATATTAAATCACATCTGTTCTCTAGTTCAATCAAAAATTTAGATTGTATATACTTGTATATACTTCTGAATTTTTCATGAATTGCCAATACCTGAATTAACATGAGTATCCCTCCCCATTTTCTATTAATCTTCATAAGTGCCTAACTATTTTTTCCTTAGTCAGTAAAGAGAGAATAAGTAACTTTGTCTCTCATATCAGTGTTATAGCTCATTTAAAGTACTGTGTTTTCAGGGCACCTGGGTGGCTCACCCAGTTAGTGGCCAATTTTTGCTCAGGTCATGATCTCACCATTCATGAGTTCAAGCCCCATATCAGGCTCTGTGCTGATAGTCCAGAACCTAGGCCTGGAGGCCAGGTGCCCCCTCCCCAGTTTATGCTCAAGCTCTCTCTCTCTCAAAAAAATAAATAAACATTAAAAAATATTTTTAAAAAAACACTAAAGCACTCTTTTTTCAAAGAAGAAATATATTTTAAGTGTCTGAATCATTTTCCCATTATTTTTGCCTTGTTTTCCCTCTGTCAGTGATTACTGTGGTTTTACTTACATAATAGGGAAAGGTAGGATTCAGTAGGCAGAAAGAGAAAGGCAAGGGCTTGAAGTTCTCCTGGTGGGGGAAAAACACATATTTTAAAACCTCTCTTCCGGAAGTCTAACCTTGAGCAAACTCCCTCAGGTGCAAAATTCCTCTTAATGTAATAGATACCACCTACCCCACCCCCACCCCAGGTTTCCGTCAGGAATTTGACAAACAAAAGACCTCACTGAAAAACAAGTAGACCATAAAACATGTGACCCACATGAAACCATATGGCTATAGACCGCCCCGCAAAAGTCAGAAACAAGCCAATCAAAAAGGAGTGACTAGGCATTTAGAATTACCAAGCCAATAAGGGTAGAACCTGAGAAGGAACAAGGGAGAAGGAAAGGGACCTACCAAAATCCTTTAAAATACACTTCCTTGCCTTTAGTCGGGGGTATTCACTTTTGAAGTGAAGAGAGCTTTTGATGAGGTTTTAGGGTGATGGTGGGGTGGTCCGGAGCTGATGGCCAAGAAAGAATTCTTGAAGACATCTTTGGTGCAAAAAGGCAGTTTTATTAAAGCACAGGGACAGTACCTGTGGGCAGAAAGAGATGCACCAGGGTTGTGGAGTTACTGGTATTATACTATAGACTTGGGAGAGGTAAAGTCCAAGGGGAAGTTTCCAAAAGAGATTTTCTGGAGCCTAGCTATTGTCAAGCTAAGGTTGTTTTCCCTCTAGCAAAGCATTAACATTAAGACAGTAGGGAATTCCTGGGGAACAGTTTACTCTGCCTGCCTCAAATTTGTCAATGGGCTGCAGGTTAAAAGGAAATTCAGTTTTATCTGACATTTCCTTCTTGCCTTTGTCCCCCACATCACTCTGGAGGGGAAGGTGATGTTGGGGCTCCAGGAAACTGAGTCTATAAGTTTCTGGAGATTAGGCTATTGATAAGATTGTCTTTTTCTTGTAATTTACTATGATATTTGTAAACTGATGGAGATTCTTAGTTTAACCACTTGTTTTCTGTCCTTTCTTTTGTCCTTGGGTAGCAAGAAGTGCCTGAGGAATGTCACATATATCCCACCTTGGCTGAGGGAGGGGGCGGGGAGGAATGCTAGCTTGTGCTTGGCCCTCAGTCTGCCTCATGGTGCCTCATCACTTTCATAATATTCTTACTTTCTGATCTTATACTATAATAAACTTTTGCCTGGTGCTCATTTAATTCTGTGTCCACCTTCTCATTCTTTGAAGTGGTGTGACAAGAACCCTGGGTATTGAGGTAAAGAGTCCTACAACACCTATCCCTGACTTAGCAGATAACAACTAAGGGATGATTATGGTTCTCAATTTTCTTTAACTGGAAAAGAAGAATAGTTCTAAAATTTCTTAAAAAGATCTCAGTATTCTTTTTTTCTGAAAGCCAACTATAATAATGAAAATGTTTGTATTCTAGAAGACCTACTAGAGTGGCAATGACCAAAGTTTGGCAAAAGTTCCTATCCTCTCCAATGTGATCTTGTGAAGATGGCAAAGACCTGCAATTCCCTTTTCACATTGTTACATTAACGTGTAGTTAACTTTCAGGAGAGTGCATTTATTTTTTGTGCTTTCTATTCTGTAATGCAGATAGGGCTGCAGCTGAAATTCTTGGTAATCACAGGAAAAGATTCACTTAGGATAATGAGGGGAAGCTACTAACAGGAAGTGCTTATAAGATGGAAGTGCTTATAAAAAATGCATAATTTTACCTCAATCCCTGGTAAAAATTTTTCACTTCTCAGAAAGTTCATCCTGTTCTTGGTTATTTTTTTAACAAGTCTTTCCTCCATCTTGATTTCTCTGGTTTTTTATTAGCAACCATGTCTTCAGAAATCAGGTGTTTTTGTCTATCCCCCAGAGTTAGTGATGAAGTTTTGAGGTGATGGGAATTTCATGGGGTCTGGGGCCAACGGCCAAGAAAGAATTCTTGAAGACGCCTTTGGTGCAAAAAGGTGATTTTATTAAAGCCCAAGGACAGGACCTATGAGCAGGAAGAAATGCACTGGGGTCCTGATGGGTAACTCATTATATACCCTCAGGTTGGGAGGGGTCAGGGATAGAGTAATGTCTAAGGAATTTTGGAAGCAAGGTTTCCAGGACCTTGAGGGGCTAGCTGGTGCTAGGGAAACACCATTTATTACCAGCTAATAAACACCTCAGTCATAAGACCCTTCAGATGTAAATCAGGGGGCCATAATCTTGGAATATGATTGTCAGCATATATCTTGGGACAGTTGAGATAAAAGAAGCAGGCTTATAGGATCCTCAAGGTTGAGATATTGTTAAGCTAAGGTCTCTTTTTTCCCTAGCAAAGTGTCATCATGGAGGCAGTGGAGCTCCTAGAGGGAGGTCACTCTGCGGGTTTCAAGGATTTGCCAATGGGCTGTAGGCAGTAAGGGAATTTAAGTTTTTATTTGCCTTAGTTTCCCATATCACCATGGCAAGCACTGAAACCCCTTTCCTTTGTTCTTGGGTAGCCAGGAATTTCTGGGGAATATCACACATATTCCACCTGGGAGGGGGTAGTATGCCAGCCTGTATTTTGCTCTCAGCTTGCCCCACTCCTTCATCACTAGGTCTTATATTTAGTATTTAATTTTCTTACTTATAATGGAAGTTCTGATTTTGTGCAATTTCCTGACCTCACTGGTAAACACTCCTCATAATATGCTGGGCCCAATATCTGACCTTGATCTCTGTCCATAAATTCCTTCTAAAAGATATTTTAAAAAGTTACAGTACAGCCACTCTGGAAGATAGACTGGTAGTTTCTTACAAAACTACACATACACTTACCATATGATCTAGCACTTGCTTTCCTTCTTATTTACCCAAATGAGTTTAAAATTTACATTTACACAAAACCTGCAGATGAATGTTTACAGTGGCTCTACTCAAATTCATCAAAACTTGGAAGCATCTATTCCTTCAAGAGATGAATGGATAAATAAATTGTGGTACGTCTTATGAGATTCATCCTCTGACCGCAGTGGAATTGACAACTAGAAAATCTCCAACTAGATGACAATAACACAATAGGTATCTAAACTATTTATGGTTTAAGTAAAAAAATCAAATGAGCAATATAGAAAAAAATGTTTTTAAGTATTTTAAACTGAGTATCGATGGCAGTATCTATCAACATATCTTTGATGCAGCTAAAATAATGACTAAAGGGAAATTTATAAGTACAGTTATATATAATTGTGCAATTACTTGTAAATAATATATAATTAAATGTATAATATATAATATATGATCATATATAATATGTACAAAAGTATAATTACAAATAACAAAAAAGGAAGATTTTAAATAATTGATTTGAGCTACCATCTCTATAGCTAGAAAGTCTAGTAAATCAAGGCAGAGATATAAAATAATAATGATTACTCAGTGAAACAGAAAACAAATATTCAGAAAAGAAAACCAATTAAGCCAAAAGCTTGATCCATTAAACAAATGTATTATACTCTAGAATGATCTAGAAGAAAGGCAGGGAGGCAGGAAGGCAGGAAGAGAAAGAAAGAAAGAAAGAAAGAAAGAAAGAAAGAAAGAAAGAAAGAAAGAAAATGGAAGAAATAAATAAGTCAGTAATTGTTAATATTATCAGTAAAAACAGAGTGGGGGATAAAAGTGTGGTCACTATGGACTCTTAAATCATTTTGAAAGATAATAATGAGAAATGAAAAATTTTATCCCAATAAAGTTGACAATTTAGATAAATTGGACAAATCCCTCAAAACATAAAACAAAAGAAGACTTGGCTATATCAATAGAAGGGAAAAAAATGAGAAACTGAACACTCCTTTATTAAAAAATATTGAACTCATTACAAAACACCTCCCACAAAGAAAAGTAGTGGCCAAGAAACTTTCCCTGAAATACAGGGAAAATTCTTCCAAATATATAACAAAGCATCAAGATCATTCTAACACACTATTTTCTAGTGAATAGAATTCACTAACAATTACTTGTTTTCAATTGGTCTGGAAGTGAATCTAATTGTCATTTTCCATACCATTGGCTACATTTCTCTTAGTACTGAAGGAAACATTTCTTCTTCCTGGTATTTTCTTGATGACTGAAAAGAAAAAAAAGTCTAAATTAGATGTTAATTTTGCCTTTAGTCACTAATGTCTGTTTTCACACCTTGCTGTTAATGCAAATAGATTTTAATTTAAATGCAATTTTCCTTCAGGAATTTCAAATCAGTGAGGCACAAGTGGTAGCAGTGGTCCAAAGACATTAACATTTTTAGTTATCACTATCCTAAGAAGAGAGCTGTAAACCAGCTGCCATTTGTCTTTCCATCTCTGCTGTATAAATTCCTCTCAGCTTCTCATACCTATTGGCCATAATAAATTGTATCATTTCCCACATGCTTCCAAATCCTGTGCATATAAAATCTTGATTCTTTTTTTGTGAAGCAAGAGGTGGTGAATGGCAGGAAGGAAGGTTTTGGTTGATTTAAAAATGTGAATTCATTTTGAAGGACCTTCATGATGATGGTGAAGAGGAGGAGGAGGAAGATGACAACATCCCAGTGAAAAAGCCAATCCCATAGTCACTTAAACTGCAGGAAAAATAGGCCATTGTCCTTAGTCTTAATACAGAGTTTCCCATAAAAACTAAGGAAAGCAGCAGCTCACAGGTGGCTGTGAATAAATTTGGATGCATTTGTAAAGACAGGTTTTGCTCTAGGCATAACCAACTGGAGCATTTTATACAACAGCTATGCTCCGTGGTTTCAATCTCCAGGCCTATAAGGGAATTCCTGATTACTTTATATTGGATCTCTTACTAATAGTACTCAAAACTTGAAGCTCTTACTCTTAGATATTGCCTCTCTTAATGATTCCCAGGTCTCCTTAGTGCCACCTAAATTATTCAGATATTGGTTTATCAAGTCTCTTTTCTATTGCCTCTTTGTGAAACTCCCTGCTGAGCTTGAATGTGCACAGAGGAATGCTCAGATAAAATAAAAAAGGAATTTAAGAGCAATAAGAGTGCTGTCTTTCTCCACTCCAATAAGAACATTTAAGACACACGTGAGATTTTTTACCCCTGTTGGCTCTCACTTTTATTACAACATCTTTTCTCAAATTGGCGAAGTAGACAAACAGCTATTCCAGTGTGATCTTTGTACTACTAAACAACAGGGGATAGTGATGCAAAGATACAGCTAAATGATTTTCTTTCTCCCAAGGTATCAGCCCACAAATAAACAGTATATCTACTGTAGAGACTGCTTTCTAGTTCAGTAGTTTTAAGGAATTTGGAAAACCAAAACAACAGAATGCAGTGTATTAATATGGTCTGTACAATACAGTCTGTGAGGACCTTATGTAAGATTTAAACATGTCTCTAAATAACTCTAATTAGCTAAGCCATGTTTCTTTATTCCCACCTCAGCCTGATTTGTTAGTTTCCCTCGAACAGCAAATGCTATTAATAAAGACTGGCACACTCATCTTCAAAATATTCCTACATTAAGAAATTGGAAGTATTCATTATTTCAATAAGCTGTTGGATCTTTGAGAATTTTGCAATGAAATTTTGATGGAGTTATTTAAAATATTATAATTTTATTTCACTTACGAAAAACAGCCCAACTATTGCAAGATGAGCTTTAAATGTATTACAAGTGTTTAGCTCTTGTTATCCATTTTTCAAAGTTTTGAGAAAATTGACATGCTATATGAAAAAAAAGATGAAGAAACTGATCTATTTTGATCCCTCCCTTAATAATGCTCCCCTCAGTTTGATGAAATTTTAGACTGGCTCTTATATGACTCTAGGACTCTGACCTCCCTTTTCTTATAGCAGTAACTTAAAACAAAACAAAATGAAAACAAAAAACATGTAATTGTAAATCCTTTGTAATTATAAATTGTTTGTCTCTTTGAAATGTAAATCCTTTAAAAAGATCCTAGCCAGTTTCACAATCTAGGATCTCTTTCTCAAGAACAGAGAGGCATCTCTCTGAAATGAAATCAAGAAGGAAGTACCCTGATTTCCAGTCTTTGTGCCCTGCCCCAAGTTGTAAACTGTCACTTGTTATGTAGACAGGAGAAACTTTACTTTTCCTTTGGTTAGGATCAAGATTCCTACAATTACAAACTCTCCAACCTTTGTTTAAGCAGAGTTGAGGTCAGACTGCATTCTGGCCTCTCTACACTGCAGCAACAAATTCAAATAAAGTCTTCCTTGCCTGCTTAAACTTTTGCTGTGCATTTTTTGTTTTTGACATAAAATAAATCAGTTGATATACATGTTTAATATAGAAAGTGACAGGGCCTACAATAGTGATTCTTAATTTGTGAGGCAAGAGATCTGAACTTTATCTCCATATTGATTTGGGGTTAAGTAAATGATTAAAAATATTTCTCCTGCTTTTGTTTTATTATACTTATTTTCTAAATATCTTTCCAGCTCTCACACACATATATACACACACACACACACACACACACACACAACACACACACACACACACACACACACATTATTAGAAGAAATTGGTTCAGGTGATAATGGAGGCTAAGAAGCCTCAAGATGTATAGTTAGCAAGCCAATGTTACAGTTCTAGTCCAAAGGTCAGAACAATGATGTCCCAGAATGAAGACTCAAGCAGAGCGAGTGAATTTATTCTTACTCCACTTTTTTGTTCTATTTGGACCTTCAGTGGATTGAATAAAACCCATCCACACTGGGAAGGGCAATCTGCTTTACCCAGTCTACCAAGTTTAATGTTAATTTCATCCAGAAACACCCTCACAGACATACTCAGAATATTAACCAAATCTCTAGACACACATTGACACAGTGAAGTTGATAGATAAAATTAACCGTTAAAGTTAGTGACTTCTATCCCACATTGTCCACTGAGCCTAAGGTTTTGAATGATTTAGCTTCTAATTTCTTTGGTTTTTTTTTGTAAATATGTATCAATATTCATCAGAATTATTTCTTTGCATCATTAAACAATGAAATAACTTACTTCCATCTTATTCTAAATCACCATATCATTTAATGGTTTTTATGAAAAATATCTTGTCAAATTTCCACTTGACTCACACTTATTTTATTTCCATTAAAGAAATTTTTCCATCTTCCATAACCTTTCTGATGAATTACCTAAGTAATTTAATGGGGAACATTTTGCTGTAATTTTCTTAATGGAAGGAGGGATAATTTTCATAAAGAACTGGCATATTATACATTATTTCATAATCTGTATTTAGAATGTTCCATTATAATTCTATTTATAGTGGATGGAATATTTGTTCGGTAGAAAATTCTACTCATTGTAAATATTAAAAGGTATATACAATTTTTCTCTATAAGACTATTACATAATTTGCTTTAAAAACAAAACTGTACTATACTCCAAAACATAACAAAATGGTCCCTTCTTTACCTTTAGTAAAATATTTTTTTAATTAATTATTTTTTTGAGAGAGAGAGTGAGCACATGTGCTCATGAGCATGAGTGGGGGAGAGGCGGAGAAAGAGGGAGAGAGAGAATCCGAAGCAGTCTCTTCACTGTCAGCACAAAACCCTACATGAGGCTCAAACTCACGAACCATGAGATCATGACCTGAACCAAAAGTGTCAAACACTTAACCAACTGAGCCACCCAGGTGCCCCAACTATAGTAATATTTTTTTTAATTTTAATGTCTTTTTTTCTAATATCAACATAGTTCCTTTAACCCTGTCATAGTTACTGTTTGCATGGTATAATTTTTCCAAACTCTTTTTAAAAAAATTTTTTTTAACGTTTATTTTTTATTTTTGAGACAGAGAGAGACAGAGCATGAACAGGGGAGCGGCAGAGAGAGAGGGAGACACAGAATCTGAAACGGGCTCCAGGCTCTGAGCTGTTAGCACAGAGCCCGACACGGGCCTCGAACTCACAGACTGTGAGATCATGACCTGAGCCAAAGTCGGACGCTTAACCGACTGAGCCACCCAGGCGCCCCATCCAAACTTTTAGTTTCAATCTAAAAGTATCTTTGAAAAAAAAATATATCTCTAATATATGGCATGTAGTCCAACTTTCCTTTTTTTTAACTTTTATTAATTAGTTAGTTAGTTATTTAATTGTGTTATTTGAGAGGGGGGAGGGACAGAGGGGAAGAGAGAATCTTAGGCAAGTTCCATGCTCAGCATGGAGCCTGACCTGGGACTCCATCCCACAACTCTGGTATCATGACCTGAGCCAAAATCAAGAGTTAGACACTCAACCAACTGAGCCACCCAGGCACCCCCAATCTTAGTTTTTATTTTTACTTCTAATTTTAGAAAATACCTGCCTTTTGTTTGTAGTGTTTATTATATTTATGTTTAAACTGATTTCTGATAATTTAAGATTTATACTAATCAATTTCCTATTTTCTTTCTATATGTTTTATGGGTTTTTGTTTCTCTATTTCTTCATTATTGCCTTCTTTTATTTTAAATAATGTTTTGTATTGTGCCATATTTTAAAAATTGTTTTCTTAATGGTTGTACTTCCAATTATAATTAACATCTTAACTTAAAACAATCTTGTCCAGATTGATAACACATTTCAGTAATATACAAAATCTTTGTTCCAATATAGCTTCATTGCCTTCTCCCCCCCATGCTATAATTATCATACAAAGCATAACTTAAAGCATTTTAATCCCAAAACATATATAATTATTACTTTTTGCTGTTTTCTTTAAAAACCATATAGCAGAAGAAAAGTGTCACAGATAAAAATACATTTGTACTTTGTTTTATATTCACCAGTGATCCTTACTTTTTCATGATGATTCAAGTTCTTTTTTTTTTAATTTTTTTAATGTTTATTTATTATTGAAAGAGAGCATGAGCAGGAGAGGGGCAGAGAGAGCGGGGAGACACAGAATCTGAAGTAGGCTCCAGGCTCTGAGCTGTCAGCATAGAGCCCAATGCAGGGCTCGAACTCACAAACTGCGAGATCATGACCTGAGCCAAAGTTGGTCACCCAACTGACTGAGCCACCCAGGCACCCCTAATTTTTTTTAATCTTTATTTATTTTTGAGAGAGAAAGAGACAGAGCATGAGCAGGGGAGGGGCAGAGAGAAGGGGGAGACACAGAATCCTAAGTAGGCTCCAGGCTCTGAGCTGTCAGCACAGAGCCCAACAAGGGGCTCGAACTCACAAACTGCGAGATCATGACCTGAGCCGAAGTTGGACATTCAAACAACTGAGCCACCCAGGCACCCCAATTCAAGTTATTTTCTAGTGTCCTTTTATTTCAGCCTGAAGGATCCTGTTAATATTTTTTGTAGGGAAGATCTGCTTTTGATGTTTTCTTTCTAATTTTGTCTTAATTTGTTTTAATTTTTCCTTCATTTTTGAAGAAATGTGTTGCTGTTATAAAATTCTTCATTGATAGGTTTTTAGAAATCACTTTATGGTGTCCCAGTGCTTTCTGGCCTCTGAAGCTTCCTATAAGAAGTCAGCAATTAATCTTATTGATGATTCCTTGTATGTAATAAATTATTCTTTCTTTGTCTTTGTCTTTCTACTATTTCACTGTTTTGTAATTGAGGGTCTATTTGAATGTAGTTGAAGTTCGTTGAGCTTCCTTGATTTAAAAATATTTTTCAAATAATCTTTTTTCTCTGTTTTTCTTATCTCTGGATGTCCCATTATGTGTGTTTATACTTGATGGTGTCTCACAGATCTCTGAGGGTTTCTTCATTTTTCTTTATATTTTTTGCCTTGAAATTCTTCAGACTGAATATTCTCAATTGACCTATCTTGAATTTCACTCATTTTCCCCTCTGAAAGGTCAAATTTACTGTTGTGCTTTCCTAGTGAACTTTTCATTTCAGTTATTTTACTGTTATTTTATTTATTCAACTTCACATTTTCTATTTGGTTATTTTTAAGTAATTTGTCACTTTTTATATTTATTCTGTATTTGGTAGAACATTGTTCTCATCCTTTCTTTTAACTGTTTGGATGTGGTTACCTACAGTTTTTTGAAACGATTTATGACAACTGATTTAAGTGCTTTGCTTAATAATTCCTGTATGTCAGCCTTGTCAGGGTTCCTTTTTAATTGACTTTTTGTCCCAGTTTATGCACTATACTTTTCTGTTTCTCTGTATGTCTCATATTTTGTTGTTGTTGAAAACTGGACATGAAAATACATACATATATACAGACATACACAAACATGGCAACTCTGGAAGTCAGAATAATCTACCAGAGGATTTTGTTACTGTTGTGTTATCATTGTTATTTGTTTGTTTAATAATTGTCCTGGCTCTTTCTATAATATCTATATTTTTGTCATGTGCTGCTTCTGAAGGCTCTGTTTAGTTATGTTATTCATCAGCTAATTATTACATGCCTTTCACCAGTATATCTCCCGCCATTTGCCAGGGCGTTCTGTATGTTTGTGGTATGGCACCCTTTCAAAGTTCCAGCAGTCTGCAACTTGACCTTGACCTCCACTTCTTAATTTCCATGAGCCTCAAATCACCCAGAGTTGAGAGATTAGGGCCTTCTTGGATATTTGCTAAACATGAGCACAGTGTACAAGTGCACATAGCCTTGTACATCCCAAGGAATATTTTGCAGCTTTCCAAAGCCCCCTACGGACATCTCATTCTCTAAATTGTCCTTTTAAATACTTTAGCCGCCTTTTTTCTGTAAAAAAAAAATAGTACCACCATCTAGGGTAGTTGCAATGTTAAATAATTTTAGGCTAATTGTTTTCAGCAAATGATTTCGGAATAGCATTTCTCAGTGAAGAAGCTGATTCAGATCAAATAAAAGCAATTGCTGAGATTTTTTTTCCCCTGAGTGATTCCAGACAGATCAAATAGTTATCTGGGAGTGGGGCTTTTGGGGGGATTTATAAAACCATTCTGTCATTTCCAGGGGCTGTTAGGCTGCTGCTTTTCACAGTTGCCATGAGACTGCTGTTGTTCAAGGCTAACACAGATCTGAAGAGAGTGGGGTACTACTGAAGCAAATTCAAGTGATACAAAGTTCTCTGTTCTTCCTAGGAGTCAGACACATTTCTCAAAGAAACACTCCTCAGATTGCTTAAAGACTTTGATTAACTTGCATAGTTCTGAAAATGTTGATTTTGACAGTTTTCACTTTTTTTCCAGTGTTCTCACTGCTTTCATGGAAGAGTGGCTTTACAGAGTCCCTTACTCTATCACTCCAGAAATGCCTTTGTACACCCCAAGTTTTAAATATGGTCATTAAAATAATGCATTCTATTAAACACTACATTATGTATAGTATAACTAAGAACTGAATATGTTTTCATTCTTTTAAAAATGTTTTTTTTCTTCTCTGATGGAAAAAAATGTTTTTTATTATATAATTTATGCCTAGAAAAAAAACCAAATCCAATATGTTTATCATGTGTATTTGTTATATTAAGATTACTCAATTGTAATATAGAAAATAGAGACAATATGAATAGAATCAAGTGGCTTATAGAATATATTTAAAACAGGTAAAATAAATACCTCATATGTGTTATGAACTTCGGGGAAATAAAAGAAGTGTACACAAGCACTCATGAAAATGTTTAGGGATGAGACACTAAACATTCCCAAAGGCTGAAATTAGCCATTTATTTGTAATGTCCACTCACGATGCATGTACTTTCTGCTCTAAACATGTAGATAAAAGCAATAGCTGCTTAGCAGATCATCTGTGAGTTATGGTTATTGACAAAGAGTATTTTTCCTGCTTAAACCTTCTGTTCACTCATTATTTCTGTTTATTCACGGATTCCACTTGTACAAGGCTTCCATTGCCTTCTCATTACATTCTTTGTGACTTTTAGCTTTTTGCTCCACTAAAAACTTAAGTAAATGACTAATCCATATCTTGTTTTGGTATTCAAGAGAAGAAAGTATAGTTGATTCCATTAATCACAGTCATCAGTATTTGGATAGACATTTAGTGCAGGACTTCTCAAAGACTGCTGATCTGGAAAGAATTAAGGAGTGTAATTGTTGGGACAAGCACTGGGTGTTATACGTAAGTGATGAATAAAAAACAAAAAACAAAAATCAAAAAACAAAACAGAAAAAAAACAAAGAATCAACCACCTCACACTGAAATTAGTTCCAGAAGCTGGGGATAGGAGAGGTATGCTGGTGGACATCAAGCAACTCAGTTGTGATCAGTGGACAGGATCAAAAGTCTACGGATCAAATAAGTCTGGCAGGCGACTTCCTGTCATAGAATCCTTACAAGTCATGTCACAATTGTGGATTTTAATATTTCTTCCTTTCCTGTATTCTCATCAGAATGTCATCAATGGACAAGCTCATCTGATAGCCACTATATTCTGAGGAAATTTGGGATTTTATAGGTAAATATCTCTTCTCAGAGAATTCCCATCCATATATTGTTTTGGGTAAACATGTGCCAGGTAAACCTGCAGGAGCTTTGGAAGGCAGAAGTGAAGCAACAACCCTATTAAAAAGATATGTACAGTCACCGGATTCTGTTGCAGCCCATTAACTTTTTGATGAAATGCTAGTTCACTCTGTTAGTGTGCAGCAGCATCTGGGTCCACAGCCCCTCCAGGATCCCCCATGTTCTTCATTTTCTCCAACTCCTGGACCATCTGCATATTTAGTTCATGATGAAAGTGTCCAGCCTCTGTATTACCAATGTTGGTAACCTAGAAGCAGGGGGACACCAACACAGTGTCTAGCTTTTTCTTACAGGTTTCAACTTTTCCTTGTTCTCTCCACTACACATCCACATTTCCTTTCCAATTGTCTGCTTTTCTGAATTCACACCTAGCCAGAGGAAAAGGAAAATATATTCAACTCGTTGGCACAATTGTGCCAAATTGAGTTTAATTTGAAATTAAACTCAAATTCCTATCAAATTCCATATTCCACACCTTTGTATAGTTGTTGTTCTTTATATGGGTAGAATATTTCATTCAAGTAGATCTCCCTTTGTTCTATTGGTGTACTGCCTTAAGGTTACACTATGATCCTTAAGGTTATACTAAATTTACACTAGCAGAAATTTGTTAGCTTCACTTCCATATGGTAACTCAACTCCTCTCTTTTTTTTTGGCAAGCCTACTACTACCAATCAACTACCTTATGAAAACTGAAAGCTATCCTAAAAAACATAGCAAGGGGGATGTTTTAAGCAGCAAAATCAATACGTAATAAGGATTAAAATAGTCTATAGCTTGGGGGCACCTGGGTGGCTGAGTCAGTAGAGCTTCTGACCGGCTCAGGTCATGAGCTCCTTGTATGTGAGTTCAAGCCCCACATCAGGCTCACTGCTGTCAGCACAGAGCCTGCTGCAGATCCTCTGTCACCCTTTTTCCCTGCCACTCTCCCACTTGTGCTCTCTGTCTTTCAAAAATAAATAAAAACATTTAAAAACAGGCTAAAGTTGAAGAGTGCCTAAATTACAATAAATTCTGTAATACCATCATCTACGAAATTCTTTAGGAAAAATTACAATTTATTTCCCTCACAACTGTTCTTTGAGGTTTGCTGAAAGCTTGCACTAGCTTGTAAGTGCCTCTTGCATGTATCTCTTTTCAATTCTCCTTTCAGTAGTGCCCTTTGGCCACAAAATTGGCATACAAATCAAGGTCTTCCAACCAAGAGCCAAGTTTCAGGCGTTTACCAGCATGCCACATCAGGTACATATCATTGCTATGTACACATCTTAAAATTAAAAGGTACCGTATTTATTTATTTTTCTCAGTATAAAACCATGTGCTAGAAGAAACACTACAATAGGTGTGATTTTTCACCACAGTCTTGTTTTTTCCAGTAAGGATACATTTTTGCAAAAAGAATGAAAGATGAAGAGACAAGGTTTTATGATTACTACTTTTGGGGAGGTAGTTTCTCAAAAAAAAAAAAACAAGTTTAGGAAGCTTGTGTGGATAATAGAGATATAAACTGGAAAAGTGATTGCAAGAATATTTTGTGTAAATCGATCCTAAAGTTTTTCAAATCACAAATCACTAGATCATAAGTTTTTCTTGTGATGCTCAAGTTATCCCCTTTCTAGTTCGATTAGTTAGCACCTAATAATTTACCACCTGCTATTTAAATGCTTCTTATATACATACATTTTACATTTTTATCTCGTTGAAATGAAATGTATTCATAAACACAAATTTGAGTTCCTACATTTGTAAATAGGCAGAAAAAAATGATATGGAGATTGATAAAATTCTTTAAAATAATAGATTTCTTTTGACTCAGAATCTACTAGAATAAGATATTTCAGTTAAATGTATCAGTGAAATGCCCTCCTCTTTCCCATAAAAAAAATAAGGTATAATTTGTAAAGTTTAATCAGCATTATTTTTCATTGAATTTCCAATTAAATTTGTATTTGATGGAAGATCTCTGAATGTATTTCAGAGAAAAACTCAAGCAAGAATACAAAATGAATTTATTAGCTTATACTTTATATTGGTTTAGAAAGCATTGCATAGACTAACATAATTTGGGTTTTAGAATTATTTTACTTTTTATTTATTTTATTAAGTTTATTTGTTCATTTTGAGAGAGAGAGAGAGAGAGAGAGAGAGAGCGAGCACCCACACATGACTGAGGGGACTTGATCTCAGGAACCTAAGATCATTACCTGAGCAGAGATCAAGAGTCAGGTGCTTAACCAACCGAGCCACCCACGCATCTCTAGAATTATTTTACTTTTTTAAAAAAAGCACCTTACACCTGCATTTAAGATAAAAAGATAGGATAGCAGAAGCACATATAAGAAAGAGTACATATTGTAGCTCTAAAATAGTCTAATTGGTAACTATGTTAAATTAGCAAAACACTTTTCTTCTGCACTAAGAAAATACACGTTAAGGAACTTGAAATTGACTTTATATAAATTGCCTTTTGTTTTTTGTGTTTGTTTCTACAGGAAAACTGTGTTAGCTTCATGTAGCTATGCTTTTTAAGACATAAATTTGTCTCAGTGGATGACTACCTTTCAGCCTAAAGTGAGCAAATGAAATAAGTAAAGATATATTTGAGGTTGAAATACTTGATTTGTGTGTGAATAGTATTCACAAGAAGTCAAATTAGCTATTTAACTCTTTTTCTGTGGTGGTTATTGCCAAAAGGCATGGATAAAGTCCCAAAGGAAAGGTCAATTAGCTGCAAACTCTTCAACATTATCCAATTTACAACAGACATCTTTTTTTTTTTTTTTTTAGAATGCTGGTAGAACAAGAAAGAGCAAAATGGACCTTCATGGCAAAATGTATCCTTCCATGTGCACTTCACAGAGGCAGGTCTCAATAAAACACAGTAGTGGCAAGAAACAGGTATTGTTGGAGTTACGTGCAGAGTATCTGCCAAAATAGAATGAAGTGAAGTTGAACTAGTCAGAAAAGAATTCCTGAACTTAGCACAAAATCTTCTATGGAAAAGATTTATAGATTATACATGATTTGCTGCTGTGATCTTCTAGTGCAGGATAATACGGCATGTGAAATTTTACATTACATGAGTGTTCTAATTCTGACATCACTCTGCAATCAGTTTTCCCATAGAATATAATAGTTTTCACATAGAATATAATGAGTTCAATATCTCTGGTCACAATCCCTTGGTAGTAGAAAATTTAGCACTCTTCTGAAATTTTAAACAAAAGGGGGTAATTCTTCATTCTGATGATGATCTATGGTAAATCCTAATCATTTGCATACTAATAGGAAGACATCATTAGATATGGGCAAAAAAGCAGAATATTAATGGATTAATACCATTGGAAATGTGACCGGGGCACTTGATTCTGTGAGAGGTTTTGCAGCTCCTGTCCTTCAGACACAAGGATGACAGAGGAAGCTGCTGTTGTGGAGTTGGGAGGCCTGATGTTCCTGGGGATCCTGGGGTCTCAGATTTCAGAGGCCAATTGTTTCCTTATGCAAAGCAGCCTAATTTGCGCAGGTAGAAACGGCATTCCAATGACTTGACCTAGATGGAGCTCTGGCACTGGTTAGGAAATAAATTTCCAGAACCAAGATACTTAATCAGATGACTAAAGTTTTGCGCAATTTGTAGAATAAAAAAAAAAAGAGAGAGAGAGAGAAAGAGATACAGTAATGCCCCTTTATCCAAGTGGGATATGTTCCAAGGACAACAGTGGATGCCACAAACTACAGTTAAACCCTATACATACTGTATTTTTCCTATTCATACACAGCTATCATAAATTTTAATTATAAATCAGGCAGAGTAAGAAATTAACAATAGCTAATAATAAAGTAGAACAATTATAATAATATGCTGTAATAAAAGTTAGGTATATGTGGTCTAAGAATCTTATTGTACTGTACTCACTCTTCTTTGGATGATGCGAGGTGGTAAAATGCTTACAGACGACACGAAGGAAGGTGAATGAGGTAGGTAGCATTAAGCTACTATTGACCTTCTCTTCTGACTATACTTCAGAAGGAGGATCATCTGCTTCCAGACCATAGTTGACTGTCAGTAACAGAAATTCACATGCATGAATCAATCAAGAAACCTTGAAGGGGCGTCTGGGTGGCTCCATGAGTTAAGCTTCGGACTGATGATTTGGGCTCAGGTCTTACTCTCACTGCTGGTGAGATAGAACTCCGTGTTGGGGTCTGCAGTGACAGCCCAGACCCTGCTAGGGATTCTCTTCCCACGTGCATGAACTTTCTCTCTTTTGCTCTCTGAAAATAAAGAAACATTAAAAAAAAAAAAATGAAAATCAGTATATAAGTAGTCCCAAACTGAAATCTTTTGAAAGTAATTGGATAATCTATCATTATTTTCTCACAGGGACCCAGTAATACTTATTATGTAATTGAGTCCGTAGACTTAGTGAAGGTTTTTTATAGGAGATCTTTACTGTGAAATATTGTGTAACTGAAAATCCGGCTGCTTAATGTCATTTTAATTACAAATAGATACAAATTGCCTCTCTATGAGAAAACGTGGAAAAAATCTAATAAAAATATCTTGTTTGCTCCATTGCCTGACATTAAAAAGAAATACCTATATAAAGCACACAGCATGAACACTAGACATTCTATTCTATCATTTACGTCATTAAGGGTATTTTCTATTTTCTTAACTAAATTACTTTTTTCCCTTATGACCACCACTTTAATACTAATACTATTCTGATATTTCCTACAGAAAGTTTAATTCATTTGTCATATATGTATCACTTTAATTTAAAACCATAGCATTTAAAAGTCTATGTTTTAAACAATAAATATGTTGAAGGTACTGCTGTGTTATAAAACCAACCTAACTGTATGTATTTGTGAAGTAATGTTTCTGTAAAGTGATTACCCTGAGAAAATCAGCTTATTACGAATGAAAGTAAAACACAGTGACTAAGCTGCTAAATTATTTTTAATGTTTAAGTAAAATTTCTTTTTCTTTTTTTTTCTATTTTTTGCTATTTATTCTTCAGGTATGAGTTAGACTTGGTTCATTTTTAAAGTATTTGCCCACCTTATTAACTTTCCATGCTATTTAGACCTTCCATGTTTGGCCTCCAGCCTACCTCTTCACTTCAGCCCCAGGTGGGCTGTTTCCTTTGTTTCTTTCTACCCTAAAGCCTTGTTACATGCAGGTCCCATTTATTCTAGCCAGTTTCTACTCATTGCCTCTCTCAGTATGAGCAGCCTTTACCAGCACCATTTCCTGGTGGCAGAGTTACCCTGAAAGCAGGAACAGGACTGCTCGGCTCAGGTTTCTATCACTTGTATTCTAGAATGTTCCAGGTACTCAATTATGTGCTGACTTATCTGAAGGGGCAGTTATGATCGAATGCAGCTTGGACCATTAGCAGTTTCTAATCTTCGAAGAGGCACACCTTTGGCTCTGATTCGACCACCTCCATTACACTTATCTCCCTAAAATTTCCCCGGCCTCTACAAGAAGCAGCATTTAAAAGGGTTTGATGTAAAATGAGGCAGGGCAGGACTGTGACAGGCCATGTGCAGGATGAAGTTATGATGCAAGAACACATAGTAATAAGCAGAAGGAGTAGATAGGAAAATAAAACTGAGCAGATGCACAGAGAGAAGTTGTGTTATGAGGTAAGCCTTACAGGCTGGATCGTAGAACAGTCTCAGATCAGAACAGCTTTGGAACTCCAGGCCTATGGTGTATATTAGAGAGAGAGAGAGAGAGAGAGAGAGAGAGAGAGAGTGTTTAATACCTTGTTTTGGAATTAAAATGAAGCATTTTATAATATATCTGGTCATTGCCTTATTTCCCTGACAAAAACAAAACAAAAACAAAGACAAAATCTAGACTGTAGTGGCTTGCCAAGATAGCATAGCTATTCAGGGTGCCTTGGTGGCTCAGTTGATTAAGCATCAGGCTTTGCACAGGTCATGATCTTATAGTCCTTGAGTTCAAGCCCCGTGTCAGGCTCTATGCTGACAGTTTAAAATCTGGAGTCTGCTTTGGATTCTGTCTGTCTCTCTCTTTCTCTCTCTGCCCCTCCCCTGCACAAGTTCTGTTTCTCTCTCTCAAAAATAAATAAAACATTAAAAAAAAAAAAGATAGCACAGCTATCCTGTTTACAGAATCAGGTATATACCAACATGAGGTTTTTATTTTTATTCTTATTGTTATTTAATAAGTTGCCATGTTGTGACTGTGTTTGCTTGCTCCTTTATTCCCTTTTTCTTTATCTTTTCTTATAAAATAGCTTGATGTTTTAATTCTGGTCTCAATTTCCTTAGTAGCTTTTTCCTGAGGTCTATAATCATGAACTCTCAACTTCATTTCTTATGTAACTCTGTCCAGCGACTTGTACTTTTGACAGTGCTTTTACTGAATCTGTAGTTTGGAACTACATTAGTTTTATTGATAATGGAGTTTGAGTTTTTGTTAGTTCCTCCCCTTTGTTTTCAATGATCTCTGGGATGAAAAGTGGGAAAATGCTCCTTCATCACTATCTGCAAAGCACAGGTGGAGGTTTCTTTTTAAAATATAAAACATGTCATTCCTCAGCTTAGAAGTCTCCAAGAGCTTCCTCACATTCTCAGAATAAAACAAAAACTTCTAAAACTTCTTAGTCACTTTAGAATTAGGAAACCTCGTCTTATAGATCGGAGTCCAGCGAATTTAAAATTCTTTGTATTCAAATAACACCACCCTATTCTCACCTTAGGTCCTATGATTTTGTTCTTTCCTATTCCTAAAGCACACATTGCCCAGCTACTTCTCAAACATTCAGATCTTTCAAATCTTTTGTGGGAGAAGATTTCTTGACAATGCCCTTCCTTGTGTCAGAATGCCTCCTCTCTAAATCATAATGCCCTTCCCTCTCTAAATACAGAATGCTTCCTCTCTAAATCATCATGTCCACTCATTTCTTTCCCAGCACTTTTCAGTTCAATGTATTTGCTTGTTTCCAGACTTTTTAGTTACACAAGATGAGAATGTAATCTACGTGGGGTTGAGCCATTTCTGCTTTATTCACTACCACATTCCTGGTACCTAGAGTGCATAGCAGGCAGGCAATAAATACCTTTTGCATAAATTAATTGAAAAGTATAATGTATTAAAGAATTTTCAGCTGAAAATTAAAAACATCAATGTGCATATTAACTTGATCATAATGTTTTATATATTGGTATTAAAAGAAGATTCCATCTCTTCATCATCTTTTGGAGAACCTAATTTCAGACATGGATAAAAGCATGTAATAGAACAAATGGGAAGTGGTGTGTGTGTGTGTGTGTGTTTGTGTGTGTGTCTGTGTGTGCATGCATAAAATTTTTACCTTAGGGATATCAACATGAATTAATATTAACTATATCTTTGGAAATGAGGTAGGTAATCTAGTAAATACAAGATGTCAGCAGCAGAAGAATGTACCAGGGGAGAAAAAAATGTAGGAAAATAATATTTTTATGATTACCTTATTTTATGCTGTTAAAGGCTGAATTGTGTCCTCTCAAAATGATATGCTGAAATCCTAACCTCCAGTACCTTAGAATCTGATGTTATTTGGAAAAAGAGTCTTTGCAGATGTAGTCATATTAAGATTAGGTCATTAGATGGGCCCTAATCCAATGACTGGTGTCCTTATAAAAATGAGAAATGTGGACACAGATTGGTACAAGCACAGAGGGAGGAAAGCTCTGACTTCTAGCCAAACTGTAAGACAATATTTATTTTTTTTCTTTTGAGAGAGAGAGAACATGAGTGAGGGAGAGGGGCAGAGAGACAGAGGGAGAGAGAATCATAAGCAGGCTCTATGCTCAGGATGGACCCCGACACAGGGCTGGATCCCACAACCCTAGGGTCATGCCCTGAGCCGAAATCCAGAGTTGGATGCTCAACTGACTGAGCCAGCCAGGTGCCCCTGTAAGATAATAAATTTCTAAGCCACCTAATTTGTAGTGCTTTGTTATGGTAGCCCTAGGAAATGAACACAAATGCCAAGAAAAAATGAACAAAAATTAATTCATGTAATTCCAAATTTTGCACACCACAAGATCATACCAAATATCAAGTAACTACTTGGAACTTGTTAAAAAAAAAACAAACAAAACAAGAAAACAAAAAAACAAAAAACATCTCCAGCCATCAGAAATAAAACTGCTTTCTCAGAAACAGAGATACTCTAAAACAGAATTGCCTTTATTAATAGGTAGTGAAACAACATTTTTCAAAATTCTTTTCATTCCATAACACAACGTACCTGTGTATATTAATCCCCACCCCCACTTCCATCCAATACTTAGCATTACCAAAATGCTTAAGAAATGCAGTGTTTTTATATTCTGCACGTCTTTTGGTATTCTCAGGATTACGTATGTTTCCAAATTCAGGAGGACTCTACTTCTAGAGCCTTACATTTCATGAAGTAAAACTAAATATTCATATGTGCTACTTTATTTCCAGAAAAATATGTTTGGTGATGGAAATAATGGGGTTTCTTTGGTATAAATTACTAGAATTTGGCGAGGACATTTCAAAAAACAGCATTTTGATGTTAAGAATAACAAGAGACCAACACCAACAAAAAAAGGATTGTAGAAGAATAAAATCAGCACTTAGATCTTGTCAATTTGATAGTCATTAGAAATAAGGGAGGCTAATTTACACAAATTGCCAATCTGGGTGCTAAAAACAGAATATCCTAGGTAAAACTAATTTGGAAAAGAAGCATGTCTAAATACCATTGTTCTTTAAATTTAACTAAATCTACCTAAAGAAAGTGGAGATTCTCTGACAGAGTGCCTGACAAGAAAATAGGTGGAAAACTCTTCCAACATCAGCTACCATCAACACATCTACAAAAGTAGATCAGTATTTTGAGAGTAATATTAGGTATTCATAAGCAATAATGTTGAATCATTAAATAAAATCCTCTTTGTAATTTGCTGATAGCATTATTGATGCATAAGAATGTTAAAATTATACATTGTAATGATGTAGCTTAAAAACAAAATAATTTTTTCTTAAAAAATTATAAGCTTCTTATTTCCATTTATTGACTTTATAAACAAAGAATATTTAAAATGTCCCTTTTTAAAAGTTTCCATGAAAATGTTCATCATAATGATTTAACCTAACTGGCCAAACATTCCTAGGATGATAGGAATAAGTTTAACCTCCAACAAACAAACAAACAATAAAACACTATAATTTGTATACTTAATGTAAATCTTAATATTGGGTGGCAGCTGAAGATCAAACATCAGGCATTTCAACACTAAATCCAATTCATTTGAATTTTACTTTATTTTAAAATGTATCTTCCTTTCCTTTCCATTATTCATTCCTCTTATTATTACCATCTTAAAGTGTGTGTGTGTGTGTGCGCGCGCGCGCGCGCGCGCGCGCGTGCATGTGGCACAAACCTCAGCCTTCAAATATAACTACTATGACAAGTTTGCTGTTTATAGAGCAAATATGGATATTGAGCAAAGGATAACTGAGTTACAGGACACAGAGATGTTCCTTATTTACTGAACATACTGGTGCACGGGTGTGAAAAAATAAATAGGAGGGTTTTTTTTCCCAAAAAGTATATGTTTTATTGCAATGAAGACAGAATACAGAAGAAATAGTGAAAAAGTAAAATCTCTTCAA
The DNA here is from genome assembly GCF_018350195.1 of Panthera tigris. Taxonomy (NCBI): domain Eukaryota; kingdom Metazoa; phylum Chordata; class Mammalia; order Carnivora; family Felidae; genus Panthera; species Panthera tigris. The sequence goes on from NC_056663.1 coordinate 153,116,453, forward strand.
CTTCATTGATAATAACAAAAATGCAAGGCTCTATTTTGGTAATTGGAGTCACTGCAATAATTTCCTGCCAATTATCAAGTGGCTAGTCATCTGGTTAGTCATCCATCAATCCATCTATCCATTCATATCTACATTCATATAGAATATTGACTATAATCTTGAAAGAGCATTAATTTACCACAGCTGTTTTTGCTTAATATTGGCTTTCTCTTTCAATCATGAGTCTATCATTTATTTTCTCTGTTGGGTATGATGGCATAATCTCATATATTAAGATTCAAATACATAGATATGGCAAATTTAGCTTAAAATTAACTTTAACATGTGAGACCACTCTACTCAACATTGGAATAGTTATTTACTATTTCTTACTAATTTTTTTCAAAATTTCATAAACAGTCTTAATTGGAAGAGATTTTTTTATAATAAATTTCTGTTAGTACTTTTGCACTTTTCTTATTACTTGGTTGTTTTTTTCACAAATGTTTATGTTTTCTTAAAATGTGACATTTTCCTCCCTTTAAGACCCCTAATAGTGGTGATTTACTCAAGGATTAGAAATAATGACCATGATCTATGTCATTGATATAGATCGTATACATACACCTATACATGGATATCTATATACATGGATAAGGAAACAAAAAAAGATAACAGCAAAGAGACAAAGGATGCATTAAAATGTATCTGTAGCTCTTAATTTTTTAAATATTTATATTATATCTTATTCATATATTAATGAATCAGTTTCTAAACAAAGTATATGTATTCAGGATAATGACATAGGCAGGAACGAATACACTTTATACCTCATGATAAATAGACCTAATTATTATTTCTGTGTCAAATAATGCAGCAAAGTTAAGTGCAATTCTGAATTCCTTAAAAGTGTAAATAACTGCACAAGTGTTATATCAAAATTGAGTGGTATGAATACATTTACAGAGAGTGTGTTTACTAGTTGATGAATAGTGATACAGCAAGAGGATGGCGGGAACATCTATGAAAAAATGAAATACCATGATTGTGTGCCAAGAAAAGCAAACACCGAGGCATTCTGTTACATTAATAGAAAAACATGGCTCCTACTCTGGTACCTTTTCAAGCATCTAAATAAAACATTTGTCTAAAGGAATGATAAAGTCTGTTGAAAAGGCCTTAAACAACACCACTTTGCTAGTCACATTTTTCTTAACAAACTTTTTCTAACTATTTCAAAAAAGCACAAGGGAAAATTTTCAATTCAAATAGAAGCCAGCAATTTGCTAGAATGAATATTGTTTACTTAACAATGTATGAATCTCAAGTTTTTCCTAGTTTGTTAAAAACTATCTCTCCTCTTGTCTTTGCAATATAGTGTCTTCAAAATTGCTTCTCATTGCATATTATGTTCCAATACTGTGAATAAGACATCAAATACCTACACAATTGTTGTCAAATGAAAATAGCAAACCCTTTTTAGTGATCATAAGCATATCCACAGCTGTTAAGTGACTTTAAATATTGCCAGTTTATAGTGTTCACATCACAAATTGCTGATAGCCAGTGATTTTAACGGATTACATAGAGAATATTCTTAAATGTACGGGTTGGCAATTACTTTCTCAAACTGATGATGAGAAGCAATGTTGTACTGTGGTTCAACATTATTCACCTGTGGGAAAAATTTTAGTAATATCTGTGTGATCTTGGCAAAATTGCCTTAATACCCTAGCTTTAGTTTCCTTAAATTTAAAATGTGGATGATAATTTATGCTAGATATTGCTAAAACAGTAAGCCAGCACCCAAGACGTGGCCATAAGCCTGGTGGTGCACTCTAAATATGTTAATAAATATGAGTTGTAACTAACTATTTAAAAGTCACCAGTTCATCATGAATTGAACAATCCAGTTATTTGGGGGCACATGATATACTCATGGCCCCTCATCATATACAATAAAAATGCATAGCTTAACCAGATAGACTTATGGTCCTAAAAAAGACCTGGGGGAAAGATAAGTACCAACAATGTATAAAAAGAAAGTATGCCATCTAAACAGGGTTTATCTATAGAATATACATAATCTGCCATTATACAATCTATTTAATTTAACAAATAAGTGATTTCAGAGGGAAATACATATTTTAATTTCAGTTTAGGTGGAAAATAAATTTGATACTATTTGGCAAGCATTCAACAAACTAAAAGTCAAAAGTAAATCTTTAAAAAAAAACTATCAGATATTTATGGTTGCTATCAGCAAACTGATTCCAACACAGTGACCTGCAGTACCATTTAGATAAATTTTTAAAAGGAAAAGAAAGAAACATTAAAAATAGACAAAAAGGAAAGAGATAATGTAGGTTGTCACAAATATATGATTGTTGACATAAAAAATACAAAAAAAATTACAAATAAATTAGTAGAATTAGTGAGAGTCACAAAATTCTTGCCTATTTAAAAACAAACAAACAAACAAACAGGAGTGCCTGGGTGGCTCAGTCAGTTAAGCGTCCGACTTCGGCTCAAGTCATAATCTCCTAGGTCATGAGTTTAAGCCCCGCATCAGGCTCTGTGCTGACAGCTGGGAGCCTGGAGTCTGCTTCGGATTCTGTGTCTCCCTCTCTCTCTCTGCCCCTCCCCTGTTCACCCTCTGTCTCTCTCTCTCTCAAAAATAAATAAACAATAAAACAATTTTTAAATAAACACACACACACGCACAAACATACGCTTCTTTAGAACATAAAAGAAGTCTAAAAAAATATAACTTAAATTATAGTTTTTAATAGCCAACAAAAGTGTGAAATACATAGGAATAGTTGTAACAAAAGTTCTGCAACACCCTAATAGAAATATTATAAACCATTCATGAAATATTTAAACAGGATATAAATAATTATTTATTTATTCCATCAATCATTCATCAATATTGGAGTTAATTCATGCATTCAATCATTCATAGGTCACCTCTGTGGCAGTTTCTTTAGTAATAAAATGAAAAGTAGGAATCAAATGGCACTTTGGTTGCTCTCTAAACTTTAATTGTTTAAAAATTCTTTATAATTTTGAAGGGGCTCACACCAACATATAAAAATAGTGTTGCAGCACCTGGGCAGCTCAGTCAGCTAAGCGACCGACTCTTGATTTCGGCTCAGGTCATGGTCTCACCATTCATTAGATGGAACCATGTCAGGCTGACAATGCAAAGCGTGCTTTCTTTCTCTCTCTCTCTCTCTCTCTGCCCCTCCCCTACTTGCTTTCTCTCTCTCTTTCAAAATAAATAAGCTTAAAAAATTAATAAAAAAAGTGTTATGTGTTTTCCCAATTTCAAGATATATTCTTACATTGTGTCATCAAACCAAAAACCATAAAATCTTTTACTACTAATTTAAATTAAATATATACACAAATAACCATTAAAATATAAATGCAGGCACATCATAATTAACATCTAAGATTGTGTCTTCAACAAATATTTTTGAGTACTTGTACTGACAGCACACAGAATGAAATTCAATCATTTTCCCCCCACAGAACCATTGGTAGAACTACATTTATTTATTTATTTTTGAAGTTATACTTGCTTATTACCCTTATTAGTTACTTTATGGTTTACACTTTGAATATGTTATTCAATTTGCTTCTTATAATCTGATGAAGGCTACAGAACAAATATTATGTTAGGTCTTAACAAATATTATGTTAATATGTTAAAATTATGACATATTACTGTTAAGGCAACTAAGGTCCCCGAAGAAGGAGTGATGGGGCATGTTCACAAAGCTAATGAAAAAATTAATTTACTCTTCTGTCTGTTAACATATTAAGTAGTTGTCAAGTCTAGACTTTAAAACTATAGGAGAATCAGTTGCGATTAATCATAGTAAACATCTTTAAATAAAAGAAGTTATGTATTAGTCAGAAACCCATAGTTCATTCTTATCAATACATATGGAAACATTCCAAAGCATACTTACAAAATTAGTTTAATCCATATTTTCACTTTCTATTAATGTTTTCTAGTTGTACCTAAGTTTCTAGACTTTCACTTTATCATTAGCTCCTTTGGGACAGTGATTAGGTGATATTCATCTCTGTCTTTTTGACACTTGAATTTCTGCCATTCTAAGAAAAAAGGCTGCATAAATTTTCATTCCAGTGAATATTTGTGATTTGCATGAAGGAAAAATGCTTAGTGGCTAAGTACTAGATTTTTTCCTCTCCCGCCCCACCCAACTTTATTGAGATATCATTGGCACATACCATCTATAAGTTTAAGGTGTGCACCATGATGATTTGATACACTTATATACTGCAAAATGATTACCACAATAGGGTTAGGTATTATCTCCATCACCTCACAAAATAACCTTTTGTATGTGTGTAGAAACACATTTAAGATATATTCTCTTAGCAACTTTCAATTATATAAAACAATATTGATAACTATAGTAACCATGTTATACATTAGCTCCCCAGAACTCATTCAGCTTATAACTGAAAATCTCTACCCTTTGACAACATCTCCTTAATTGTAACTTGTTGCTTTGTGGCTACTATGAGGCTCATATAAAATATCTTACAGATATAACAATCTATTTTATGCTGATAACTTAACTTTAATTGCATACAAAAACTCTACCATTCAACTCCCCCAAACTTTAGGTTTTTGATATCACAATTGACCTTTTATTATATTATGTATTCGTTAGCAAGTTATTATGGCTATAGTTATTTTTTTTAATTTTTTTAACGTTTATTTATTTTTTTTAATTTTTTTTTCAACGTTTTTTATTTATTTTTGGGACAGAGAGAGACAGAGCATGAACGGGGGAGGGGCAGAGAGAGAGGGAGACACAGAATCGGAAACAGGCTCCAGGCTCCGAGCCATCAGCCCAGAGCCTGACGCGAGGCTCGAACTCACGGACCGCGAGATCATGACCTGGCTGAAGTCGGACGCTTTAACCGACTGCGCCACCCACGGGGCCCAATGTTTATTTATTTTTGACAAAGAGAGAGAGAGACAGAACATGAACAGGGCAGAGGCAGAGAGAGAGGGAGCCACAGAATCCGAAGCAGGCTGCAGGCTCTGAGCTGTCAGCACAGAGCCTGACGTGGGGCTCCAACTCACAGACTGCAAGATCATGATCTGAGCCAAAGTCTGGCGCTCAACCGACTGAGCCACCCAGTTATTGGCTATAGTTATTTTTAATACTTTTGTCCTATATATTTTTTAATTAAGTGATTAGCACATTATCATACTATATAGTATTAGAGTATTCTGAATTTGACTATGTACTTACCTTTACCAGTGTGTTGTATATTTTCATATGTTTTCATGTCGCTAGTATCCTTTCATTTCAGCTTGAAAAACTCTTTTCATTTTTTTGTGAGGGAGGTCTACTGATGATGAAGTTCCTCAGCTTTTCTTCACCTGGGAATATCTTCATCTCACCTTCATTTATGAAGAACAACCTTGCTGAATAAAGCATTCTTGATTAACAGAAGTGTCTGTTTGTTTTTTTGCTTTCCTGCACTTTTATGATCTCACTCTCTCCAGGTCTGTAAGGTTTCTGCTGAGAAATCTGCTGATAGCTTTGGGCAGGGACAGTGTGGGGAAGAGGGGTCTCTTGTTAGTGATAAACTTCTTTTTTCTTGCTGCTTTTCAGATTCTCTCTTTGTATTTGATTTTTGACAGTTTTGTTGTAATGTGTTTGGAGAAAAAGTTTCTAAGTAGAATTTGTTTGGAGGCCTCTGAGCTTCATGAATTTGGATGGCCAAATCTCTCTTGAGATTCTAGGAGTTCTTGGCCATTATTCTTTAAATAAAGAATAAATAAATTATTTCTGCCCTACCTCCTTTGTTTTTCCTGTCTTACATTGCTGTGTTTCCTTTTGAAGTAGCAGTCACCTCCTCCAGTCTTTACTGACTTAGTTTGGAAGAGAATTATCTTCCATCAGCCTTGCTAGGGATTCTGATACTTTCTTAGATCTTCTATGAATACACCTACCTGTTCCATTCTTTTTCCTTGCTCCCTCTTGTGCAGAATTTTTAAGATTGCAGGCCTTCTCTTGATCCTGTAAAACATCAGTCTGAGGGCTGACTCTCTCTCTCTCTCTCTTTTGCTTTTCCAAGGACAGGGCTAGATAATCAAATTTGCAGTCTCTCCTTGGTCTGCAGATTTGAACTAAATCCTTATGTGTTCTCATTAGCCATCTGACAAAGCCCCTCTCAGTGCCCCTGGAGTGCACAGCCACAAGGTAGTTGGGGGATGTGTGGGTGTGACAAGCAGAATGCTGAGGGTATCTATGGGCCCATCATGAGGATCCACAGGTGAGACATTCTGACTGCTTGTGGGCTGGCCTACTGATGGAGGTAGGTGTGGTTAGTAGAATATGCATTATTTTGATAACTTACAAGCCCTGGCTGGGATACTCCCAGCTGCTAACGGCCCCTTAGTCATGTAGCTCAGGACTCAGGACTCTGGATGGGGTGCGAGAGCCTCCGTGGCTACAATGAAACAGCTTGAGAAATTGGGCACTTAATGTGCTTTCATGTTTCCCCATAGGAGAAATCAAGACCAGGAAGGGCTTTCTTGGCACTTAGCGGTGCATTGTGGTGGAGGGGGAGACATGAGTAATGTTAGTTTTCTTATTACATTTTCCAATGTGTCCAGTCTTGGATTTTTTTACTCTGATGATGTGCTAGACCTTTTCTGCTGAAATCCTGGACTTCTACAGAAGCTTTTTTATCAGTGGGTGATTTCTGAAATCAGTGTTTTCCAGGGGCTGCCAGGCCATGGCTGAGAGGGGCTGGAACCAGTTCACAGTCCATTCTATGGTCTACAGCTGGGACCAAGGTCTATAGGCCTATAATCTGATGCACGAGTGGGTGAGACTGCTCCTGGGTCCCCTGCAGAATGATGCAGGACCCTTTATCTTCCATAAGGGCACTTTTGTCCATGGATAGATGCTAAACTGTGTTTAGTAGTGAACCAGGGATGTCTTATTTGACTGTGGATATTGTCACTCCCAATTAAAACTTTTTTGAAAATTACATTGTTATCTCTTGTATGTGTATTTTATTTGAAAATGTTTAATCACTATAGAAAAGCAAATATGAATATATTCAATATCCAAGCCTCTTCCCAGAAAAATAAGAACATACTGATCTGCTTAGATTTCATAATTTGTATAAAGACAGTAACAAATTTCAGATGAATTTTATAATGCTATTCACTTTTTCTCTCCTTTTAATATCTGCTACTTGACTTTAGAATATTTTAAATGCTTTATTTCCTCTTTCTTACCCAATAGAAACCATCAATCTACAAAATTTTATTTTGAAGTGATTTCTAAAGTCTATATAACAAATACATAATTTTTTATGAGGATGCAAAATGACAATATCTGCCTTTCCATTTTTAATCAAGTGCTTAGGAAGAAAATAAGCAATATTTTAAGTAAAATAAAATAAAATTTGTTTTTTACCATGTCTCATAAATGCCAAACAATGAAATGATTTAGTTTTAAAAGTTATTATGTCCCAATTGATCTTCCAGACAACGGACTTATTATCTAATTATGAAGATATGCACATTTATCAAAAGTTAGAGCCATCTGTCTCAATTCTGTTTAATTTCATTATGTATTCATCATTTAGACAGTTAGCTTATGATATAAGCCTCTACCAACGAGTAATTCTATACTGATTATCACTTAAGAACGTGCACAGGCAGGCATCAGTCAGCTCTTATTAGCCTACTTTGAAATTAAAATTCTACTAGTAATAGGCTGCTGACTAGCCAGTCATCATTGATAAATGCATGAAAATCTCTGGCATTCCCCTAAAGGAACCTAAAACTATCAATGTCTTTCTTTCAGCAAATCGTATAAACTTAGAATTCATAAATTCTTCTTGAACTGAGATTCATTTACCTAATATACTCAAATACATTTAGGCCCATGTACATATATTCAAAATTCTCATTTTTAGAGAGAGATAGATTAAAAGAGAATAATTATAATGTAAGGTAACTTTGATTAAAATGTAACATTCATAAAATTTTATAATTATGGGGAATTCAACAATAATTTTGGTTAGTGACTTGGGTCAGAACATTAGATTACATATTGAATACAATTTCCTTCCCTAATATGTGTAATTTGTATTAACAAAGATGAGCTAAGAATATGGGGAATTATTTACTTAATACACTTTTTTAAAGTATTTAAGTGCCTATTTGTGTTTCTGGGACGAAGATGAAAAATACCTGGTGTTCTATTATAAGAATGCTTAAAGTCATTAGGAAAAGGTCTTATGTCATCTCATAAGAATATAGAGGAGCGATGTCACCAAGATGACAAAGTAGTTCGTTCCTGACTTTGCTCCCATAAGAAAAACAACTAACCACTATTCAAGAATAAGACACCACTAAGAGAATCCTAGAACATGAATCAAGGCTAAAGCACTTGCACACACCACAGAGACCAAAACGGACTGCACTGCAAAGGTAAACAAAGCTGCTACACATTGCCTACACTGCCCTCTCTCCAGCCAGTGCAGCACCATGTGGGGAGGACCCATTGAGCCTCAAGAACTTCTAGTGGGAAAAGAAAACCAAGGAAGACAGTCAGCTGCCCCCAGCATCGGGCCACATTGTGGGTAGCACCTATGCTAATCTTATACCATGTGGGTTCCAAGGGAATCTATGGGGCTCAACCACTGGAAATCAAACTGTGATGGAAAAGAGGGGAAGGGCTTGCAACATCCAGAACACGGATCTTGTCAGATCCAGTAGTACCCGCAGTACCCAAGTAGTAATTCCAACCAAAGATTTTGTTCATCTGCAGGACCAAGTCAGAGGAACACTCTTACCAGAAAACTCAATGGGATGCAGTCTGCCTGATTCATATCCTCAAATGAGGAGTTTTGCTGGCTGTGGAACCCAGCATGCCCATGCCTAGGCAAGGAACTGATTCGCAGCCCCATCCACTGTGGAATGTCTTCCAGTCCCATCTGATCAGAAGAGTTGAAGACAACTTCTGGAACTGTGTGGCACAGCAGCACTTGAGCTGAAACACAGGTGGTTGTTGATCACCCACAGAGCAAAGCCCATATTGAGAGTGGATCAGTCCTGTGCTACTCACAGATGGGGGGATTAATTCATAGCCAAGGCTGAGGAACCTTCCTACCACTCCCTATTAGAAAGCCTATTGGGGAAAATGAAAGTAGCCTGGAGTGGCTCTGCCCCCTCCCACACAGCCGAGAAAGCTGCCACATAGCTCTCCATTGTGGACAGTATCTTCTAGCTCTATCTGACCCAAAGGCCTGATAACTCCTGGAAGCTGTGGGCCCAGCAGCACTGAACCAAGAGATGGGCAGGAGAGCCAATATTTTGCAGAGCAAGGCCAGTGTCCCTAATTGGTTAGGGAACTTAGATCATGGGTCAGCTTGTGTTACAAAAAAAGAGATTTGCCAGCTTCAGAGCTCTTCTCACACTTGCTTAAGGCAGAGAATCTAATTCTTAGCACCACTTATTACTGAATATAGCCTTCAGTCTGTCTAGCCAAGAACCTAAACAAAGCACAGAGGAAGCTACATAACCCACTCCACAGCCCTTCTTTTTTCTATTTTATTTGTTTAAAGTTGATTTTATTTTGAGAGAGACAGAGAGAATGAGCAGCGGAGGGGCAGAGACAGAGATTCCCCAGCAGACTCCACACCGTCTGCTTGGAACCCCATGCAAAGCCTGAACCCACAAAACGTGAGATCATGACCTGAGCTGAAACCAAGAGTCAGAATGCTTCACAGAGTCACCCGGGTGCCTCCACAGCCCTTCTCACAGGTTCACTTGAATAGAGAGCACAGCCTCTGGCTCCCCTCATCGATAGGGCAAAACTGGTGACTTCACCTGACCAGAAAATTCAGTGCATATTCTTGACTGGATTTGGGTCCCCAAACGGAATTGTACATTTCTGGGCCCTGTCCTACCACTTGCCAGATCAGAGAAGCTAATTCAAAGCCTTGTTTACCACTGAATATAGTACACAGTCCTCACTGTGTGATTTCACTTACATGTAGAACCTTAAACACACATACACATACACAAGCTAAGATCAGACTTGTGGTTACCAGAGGCAGAGGGCAGGGGGAAGGTAAATTGGAGGAAGGTGGTCAAAAGGTACAAACTCCCAATTGTAACATAAATAAGGAGTAGGATGTAATACACAATATGATGACTATAGCTAACAACCTATGTGATATACAGGAGACTTGTTAAGCTTTCCCATCACAAGGAAATTTTTTCCCTTTTATTCTTTTTATTGTATCTATATTGAAAACTGGATGTTCATTGACATTATTGTGGTAATCATTTCACAATATATGAAAATCAAACCAAAATACTGTGTGCTTTGAACTTATATAACAATATATGTCAATTATTTCTGAGTACAACTAAAAAAAGATACTTAAATGAATAAACATAAATGTAAGCCAAAAAAAAAAAATTATGTTACTTACGTATGGCATATCTCTGCCTATCATTATGATCACTCATAAGTAACACAAATAGTAGGCTCAAAAATTGTCTAAAGGAAAAATTATTCCCTTTAATAAAATCAAATATAATGATTATACATATATAGTATATCCATATATAATATATATAAATGAGCAGCAAAACATCTGATAAAATTATTTTTATTTATTTATTTTTTAAATGTTTATTTATTATTTTGAGAGTGAGACAGAGCGTGCGCAGAGGGGAAGCAGAGAGAGAGGGAGAGGGAGACACAGAATCTGGGGCAGCCTTCAGGCTCTGAGCTGTCAGCACAGAGCCTGATGCGGGGCTTGAACTCACAGACCATGAGATCATGACGTGAGCCGAAGTCACTCAACTGACGGAGCCACCCAGGCACCCTGATAAAATTAGTTTTAAACATGACCTATTTTAATTCAACAGCAACTTATATGAAGTGATTAAGAGAAATTCTGTGTTTCTAATCAAAGATAAGTGTTGTATATTGTATGGGAATCTAATTTTCCCAACTTGTATCTCTTTCTGTCAGATTTACTGTCAAAAGTAATTACAATCTCAACCAAGAAGTTTGCTAAGAAGTCAACGCCAGTGAGAGTGGGGAAAATTTGGGCCAGGCAACCAGGGAACTAAAACAATTAGAGTTAACCCAAAGAATGAGCAGCAAGCAGTGTTTTATTTGGCATCAAGGAGTGTGATGCACTTAGAATTGATATCAGCCAATTTTAGTATTTAAAAAGAAATAATACGTTGGGTAGAACAGCATTATAAGCAAAGATGAAACATGAAAAAAAATCAGATATAACAGCCATCCCTCTTAATTCCTTCTTTTTATTTATTTATTTATTTTTTAAATTTTTTAATGTTTATTTTTGAGAGAGAGAGAGACACAGACAGAGCGCAAGTGGGAAGCAGCATAGAGAGAGGGAGACACAGAATCCAAAGCAGACTCCGGGCTCTGAGCTGTCAGCACAGAGCCCGATGTGGGGCTCAAACCCACAAATGGTGAGATCATGACCTGAGCTGAAGTCAGACGCTCAACCAACTGAGCCACTCAGGCGCCCCAATTCCTTCTTTTTAGAACAGGTTTTCAACCAGCAGCTGAATTTGTTAGCAACCAGGTCAGATGTATCCAATAGAAAAATATAGGTGAAAATACTATATAAGAACAATAGCGATACTATAAGGCTTACTAGGATAACCAAAATGAAACTGTAAAGTGTACTTTAAATATTGTTAATCATTTCACATGGTGTGGATGTAATTAGGGCTAACTTCAAACACCATTAAATCACCATTAAGTGATAAGAGCAATTAGAAACTACTATCAAGTGACACGGAAACTCAAGACTGACTCTCAAGATTGATAGAGAAAAAGATCTGAGCTGTTGTTTGAAGTTAAGGTCTTTGGAATAGAATGAGGAAATGTTTATCTGAGACCAAAGGCCCTAAAATTTTGGTATGTGTAAGAATACTTGGAAAAGTTGTAATAAATGCATATTTCTGCGTTTTTCCCAAAGGAATCTAAGCAAATATCTGGAAATAGGCAGTAAATGGTTCAAGCTTTGAGATTTACTCTTCTAGGCAGAGTAAAGGTCACAATGACTGTCTTAAGGTATTATTTCTGCACAGAATTTTGACTTCTTAGATTACATGCAAAATCACAAAGGTGGCAGCCTGATTTAGAGAGGCTTCTGAAGATCATAATGGACATTTTTGGTCTTAAGGTTTTATTTATCTTGAACAGATATAGGGAAAAAGTTTTCCACTTTATCTTTTTCTGAACCACACTGAGTCAACAAATCAAAGGAACTAATTACCCTAACTCACAGATATTATATGCTATCCAAGGAATCAAAACAACTTCAGGAAGGAAAGGGAAACACAATTAAAGCAAAGCTCACAAAAAGATACACAGACACACAAACCAGTAAGTAATCTGCCCTTGGAAATGTTTAATTATTTGAAAATTGTGCATTCTTTATTTATCCTTATCTCTAAAAGGCAAGAGAATGTATGTACATTCCAGGATAATATTACCCACAGTATAGCCCTAATGTGGTGAATTATGAACTGCAAATTTCAGAAATGGTTGAATAAGTGTTCTCACTTTGGTTCATGGGTATATGAGATCTCTTCCATACCTTACTGAATCTATAAATCTCCTTAACAGAGAGGCCATAACACCATCAATTGTAGGAAATCTCAATTACCATTTCAAAGTAAAAAAATTTATTAATCCTGAGAATTTATAGTGATATGAGAGATTACATACTCTCTTGAAAGTTGCTGTAAAATGAGCCTAAATTATAAAATCGTATATCCAAAACAACAACTTCCTAGCTTCTACCTGATCAATGTATGTAGAGCTTCTCTCGACACTACATGGCAGCAAGCTGCAAAGAGATACTAATTTAATACTTGTGCATTGAAAAGAGATTTTATATTTATTTCATAATTTATATTAATACATACACATTCAATGTATACTTTTACTTCATTTTAAGGAGAAATTATACCCTTTAATATTGATCACAAATATTCAGTGTTACTTTGGACACTGTCCTGCCCATCTCAAAGGAAATTTAAAAGGTAGTGGTAAATATTCTAAGGATAATTTCGTATTTGACATTATAAAATAAAATAAATTAAAAATGACAATAGTTTCTAGCATATTTTTCTTTTTATTTTGATCCATAATAAAGATTTTATTTTTATGTATTTCTTTTTTTGTGAATAAAATGTACTTATGTCATTGCAAACAAGAAAAATATAACATATGCAAAGAAAAATATTTTCAATTGTTACACTTTAAGTGTTATCTTTAGAAATTAAATACATCAACCCATTGTCTTTTGGCTTATATTATTTTTGCAAAAGTCAGTTTTATTTTTTCTCTTTTGAAACATAGTATCTCTTTTTTTTCTCCTCAGACTGTTGCAAAATATTTTATTTTAGTGTCTGCTTTTCAGCTGTTTTTTCTATTATCAGCATATATATCAGCATATATACTGTTCTGAGAATTGCAAGTCTTCTTGAAGATGTAGATTAATTTATTTTTCAACAATGAAAAATTTTCAGCCATTATTTAATCAAATAATACTTCTGCCTTATTAAATTTCATCTTCTGAGACTTAAAATGCATGTACGTAAACCTTTTTCACCATAGACATACTACCCTACTTCCCTCGGTTTTTTACCATTTCTTTCTTTCATGTGTTATTTTGAATCTTTTTTCCTGAACGTTACCCCAGTTGACGCTTTTATCTTTAGGAGTTTGAAACTAATGCTAACCATAACCATTGGGTAATTTACTTTTGGTTATTATTTTCATCATTCCTATAATTTTAATTTGCTCTTTATTATTGTTTCCTGTTTTCCATTAAAGTTCTTATCATCTCCTCTAATAAAATTATCAGTCTTATTTCAATTCCTTCATTATAATAAGCATAGTCATTTGAAATACTTGATTGAGGAATCCAGTTACTTGATTCACTGTAGTTTTTCTTCCTATTTTCTCTACTTTCTTCTTAATATTGGTTATATTGTTCTTTCTTCTTTTATGTCTAGCTAATTTGGACAGATTCCTATGAATTCCAAATTGAAAATTACACAGTTGGACTTCTAATTTCAGCTCTAATATGTAAAGAACTTGGAATTTATCACTCCCATCACTGCAAAAAGAAATCTGTGAGCAAAATGAAAATTAACAATTTTACTTGTACCTAATTTCAAAGAAATGAGATTGCAGGGCAAATCACCACTGTGGAATCTGGACAAACAGGAAAAGGACTTACAGCCTAGGTTTAACCTAGGGCAAGGTTTTACCTTCTAGCAAGTGAAGCTATAAACTAGTGGGGATACTTAACTGGTAATTCGGATAAACTGCTAAGAGCTGATTGTGGACTACATTGAGAATGAGAAACTAGTGGGAGTTGCCATCTTAGAGGGGCTCACATTTTCATGGATTTAATCTTCAAAATCTCCACAAATTTCTCACTGTGAATAGCCAGAAATGATTTCTCAGTGGCCCTAGCAAAGATTGGGAAAAGTGCCCAGAGAATTTAAAATACCTTCCTTTCTAGGGTAAAACACTTTTCCAGAGCTTTATCACTTGTAAGCTAAAATAATTTCTCTGAGTCCAGCACCCTTTAACCTTCCTTTCTCATCTAAGTGTGGGGAAAAAAATACATGTGAAGATAATGTCCCAGAGACAAGCCCAACCAAAACAGTGACATTTAATTATAAGATACAGAACATTTATCTTCCCACAAACCTTACACCTATTCGTGTGGTCATCAACAGGGCACCACCCTAATAACAGTGGAATACAACTGAAGACCAGGAAGACAGAGTATTCGATAAAAAAAAGGTTCTTATGGAATCCCAAAGACAACAGAGGGGCTGAAAATGAAGGATACTAGAGAGTTGGAAGCTTCTAACACACACAGTTACAATAATCAGTAAACAGTGTCAACTCCGAAAAATATTTACATAAATTATCATGCTAAGACCTATTTACCTCAGTTCTGATACTTTATGTATGGCTTTCAAAATTGTAAAACAAAGCTACAAAAAAATATAGAAGATGCTAAAAGACAGAAAAAAAAAGACTGAACAGACAAAGCTGGCATCAGAAGCATACTCCTAATAAGGCACAGATTACCAGAGAGAAAACATAAAGTGAATATGATTAATATGTTAAGAGCTCTGAATTTAGAAAAAAAATAGCATGTAAGAACAGGCAGAAATTGTAAGCAGAGGGATGAAATCTCTAAAGCAGTGGATGGAATCTCTAAGACAAAAATCAAAAGAAAATTCTTTACACTAAAATGTCTTTGATGGGCTAACCAGGAGATTACATATAGCTAAGGAAAGAATAAGTGAGTCTGAACTTGTCAACAACAACAAAAATGTAGCATAAAAATAACTGGAATGCCACAAGGAGATAAAAAAGAAAATTGAGCAAAAGAAATATTTGAAGTAATAGTTGCTGAAATTTTTCCCAAATTAAAATGGGACAGACACCAAACAACAGCTCCAGGAATCTCTGAAAACACCAAGCAGGATAAATGCCAAAAACCTACATGTAGACATATCATATTCAAACTAAAAATCAAACAGAGAAAATCTTGAAATAACTCCTGGCAGTGGTAACAAGGCTGAGAAACACCTTAACTTGAAAGAAACAAGAATGAGAAATCAGGGTGTTTTTTGTCAGAAAGTATGCAATCAAGAAAAGAGTGGAGTGAAATATCTGAAGTGTTGAAAGGAAGAAAAAAGTACCAATCTAGAATTCTATGCTGAGTAATATTATCCTCCAAATGTGCAGGAGAAATTAATACAGTTTTCAGACAAACAACAACTGAGGAAAATCACTGTTAGAAGTGTTGCCCTGTAAGAAGTGTTAAAAGCAATTCTTCAGCAAGAAGAAAATTATATGGGTCAGAAAATAAGCTCTATATAAAAAAGGAAGAGCATCAGGAAGAAAAACAACAAAGTAAAGATAAAATAAATCTTACATTTTTCTTATTCTTGATGTAAAATTTACCTGTTTAAAGTAATAGTATTGAAAAATTGTTGGCTGATCACAGAATGTGAATAAATGAAATGAATGACAATAACGATATAGTAATATAAAAGGGGGGAATTAAAATTCCCAGTTATAAGTTTACCTACACTAATAATATCGTTTTATTGTGGAAATAGATTAGTTAAACAAGGTAAAATATAATAAAGTGTATTTAACATGATTCCAATGGATATAGAATAAGTTATATATAATTCTCAATTAAAATCAGAGAAGGCCAAAAAGAGCTCACATGAAAATTCTATAAGATAGGCAATCTTTTGTGCCATAAGACACACCATAACATATTTATAACGATAGAAATCATACAAAGTGTCCTCCTGGACCATAATGGAATTATATTAGATTACATACAACAGATAGTTTGTAAAACATCTCAAAATAGTTAGAGTTTGGCCCAAAATAGCAGCCAGATCAGTGCTTAGAGGGAAATTATATATTAGAAAATAAGAAAAATCTAAGATGGATCACCTCAAGAATATAGAGAAAGAAGAGCATTTTAAGTTTGAGGCAAATAGACGAACATAAATTAAAAATAGAACAGAAATCCAAGAAATTTTAAAAAAGTAAAACAATGAATAAAGCCAAAATCTAAAGTTGGATTATTTGGAAATGTCAAAAAACTGATAAACCTTTAGCCAGACTAGCCACTTAAATTAAGAGAAGACACAAATTCTAACAGTAATGAAAAAAGAGTCATCACTCTTTATTCCAAGGACAATAAAGGGATAATAAAGTAATACTGTGAAAAACTCTAGGCCCACAAATCTGATAACATGAAATAGTCTCATATATTCAAAGACATAAACTACAAAACTGAACACAAGAAGAATTATCTGAAAAAGTCAGTATCTATAAGGAAACAATGGAATCTGTCACTACCCACCTTTCAAAAAAGTTCAGCAAGCCCAGATGGTTTCCCTAGTGAATTCTATCAAGTATTTAATGAAGAAATTTCGTTTGCTCTCCACAATCTCTTTCAGAAAATAGAAGATGAGGAAATAGTTTTAAACTCATTCTATGAGGTAAGCATTACCCTAGTACCAATGTCATATAAAGATATTAAAACAAAGGAAATGTGTAGACCAGTATTTCTCATAAATATAAGTGGAAAATGTCAACAAAATATTAACAGATTGAACAAATAATGCATAAAAGTAGCTAGTCACACAAACAAGTGGGATTTATTCTAGATATACAGGCTAGTATAACATTCTAATATCAATTACACCACATCAACAGAGTAAAGTAGAAAAATAATAGGATCAGATAGGATCATATCAATTGATGCCGATTTGACAAAATCCAACATCCACTCATGACAAAAATTATCAGAAACTAAAAATAGTTTGGGATATCCTCAACTCGATAAAGAATATCTATTAAAAACTGATGAAAAACTAGATTATTTCTAAGACCAGGTAAAATGTTGACTCAATACTACAAATCAACATAAAGAAAAGTAAATATAAATTGTGCAGATTGGCAAGGGAAAAATAAAATTGCCATTGTTTATAGATGATGAAAACCCTAAAGAGACGATAATAAAACTCCTTGAATTATTAGATGATTATAGCTAGGTCTCAGGATATAAGATTTATAAGTGTGAATTGTTATAAATGTAGTTATATAGTTACATATAATTGTTATATATATACTAGACACATATAAAATGTACATAAGGTATTTGCCTACATACCAACAATAAGCAATTAGAATTTAAAATTCCAAATTAAAATAATATTTTAAAATATATAATAAATAATATATTATTATTACATACATAATCAAAAATATATATAATGGCTAAAATAAAAAAAAATCTGATAATAACAGCTCCTGGCAAAGATGTTCGGCATCACTGCTGGTCAGAATGCAAAGTGGTATTACCACTTTGGAACAGTAGTAGTTTTTAGCAAGAGTAAACATAGTCTTAATTTATCATCAAGCAATCATGTTCTTATGTATTGCTTTCACTAATTTAAAAACCTATGTGGACACAAAAAGCTGCATGTGAATATTTATAACGTATTTATTCATATGATCCCCAAATGGATGCAACCAACAATGTCCTTCAATAGTTGAATGGATAAACAAACTGTACTATAGCCATAGAATGTGATATTATTTGGCAATATAAGAAGATGAGCCATCAAGCAACAAAAATACATAAAAGACACAAATGCATACTGCTTAGTGAAAGAACCCAGTCTGAAAAGGCAACATATTCTATGAATCAGCTATATAACATTCTAGAAAATTCAAAGCTAAAGTGATGGTGAAAAGATCAGTTCCCAGAGGTTTGGAGAAAGACATAATTGACTGGGTGAAGTGTAGGGAATTTGGGGGAGCTGTGAAAGAATTCTGTATGATACTTTAGTTATGGATACATGATACCATTTCCTTGCCAAAACCTACAGAGCAATAGAACAAGGAGTGAATCTTCATGTGTGCAAACAAAATTTATTACAAAACAATGTGATTGTATTACATGTGTATGAAACAATCTCCCTGAAGAGGTTGAGAGGGAAATTTGCTGAGCTTAGTAACTTTGAAATTACTAAATTAGTAATATAAGACTAAGGCAAAAGAAACTGGATAAGCACCATGCCTTAGTTTATAAAGTTATTTCCCAGGGATGTAACAAGGAGTCCATAATTCTAAAACTGCAATATATGTATACTTGAACAATTAACTTAGTGGATGGCAAATGGTTACAGTTAGACTTCTCAGTGTTGGAACATGGAATTACAAATAACCAAAGGGAGGATTCTAGAATGATCTATCGATTAATAGAATAGAGTTTGAAACATCAGTACGAACTCATGTTTAGTTTAATATGTGTGTGTGTTTAGGCGGCATGCGGGGGGTGGGGGGCGCATGGGTGATTCAGTCGGTTAAGTGCCCAACTCTTGGTTTGGGTTCAGGTCATCAACTCACAGTTAATGAGTTTGAGCCCCACATTGGGCTACGTGCTGATGGTGTGGAATCTGCTTGGGATTCTTTCTGTCTCCCTCTGTCTCTGCCCCTCCCCTGTTCATTCTCTTTCCAAATGAATAAATAATAAACTTAAAAAATATGTCTGAGTGTGTGTATGTGTAACTATATATAGAAATTTTTATGGATCTGTGTCCATAATAGTTTAATATATATATACACATGTATTTCTTTGTTCTATCAGTTGAGATGGCCTAAAGGCAATGATACCCTTGTTAGCAATGAATACACCTAGACCACAGATGTTGGTTTCTAATGTTATTCTCAATAAAAGAAACCAGAGATTCTTAGAGAAATGGCTACTTCTAGGACTGGGGTAGGAAATACCTATGATGAACCCAGAGCATCTGGCAACCCGAAAGGGTAAGTAGTGCTCCAAAACAAAATAAAAAATCAAAACAAAAGCCCACAATGATTGAAGTAGGCCAAAGAAAGACAGAGGTCATCTCAAAGAGCTCCCAAAGACCAAATCTGTAACAATATAAGCAGTAAAATAAATACAGTAGCATTGGATTATAACTGAGGATATAAAATACACAACTATTAGTATATTCTGTTATGACTTAATAATTGACTTGATAACTGAATCATTAAATGCAGAAGAAGAGACAAGTATCCTGTGTTAGGGAAATCAAAAAAATTATGTGGATTCTCTATCCTAAATACACACTCCCCACTTCTTCATTTGAGTTATACATACTAACTTTCTTCCCAAAAATACATATGTAAAATGGAGTAGAAAAAGAGGTGGGAGATAACTTTACAGTAGAGAAACCTGACAAATATTATTTCAGCTATAGGACCATGGTTAACATCAACCATTATAAACTATGTTAATAGAATGTACCATTGAGATAATGGTGATGAGAATATCACTTTATCTTTGTGGTCTTCCTCTCCAAAATCATAACCCTAGTGTAATTATGACAAAAACATCAAACAAGTTCTAAACTGAGGATTAGTCTACAAAATATCTAACCAAAACATTAAAAAAAAAATCAAGATAATCAAAAACAAAGTCTGGGAAACAGTCACAGCCAAGAAAAGCCCAAGAAAATATGACAAACTAAATATAATGTATTAATTCTGGGTAAGATCTTGAACTAGAGAAATGATTAGGTAAAAACAAAGTAAATGTTAATAAACTATGGCTTTAGTTAATCATAATGTGTCAGTATCAGTTCATTAATTGTAACAAATATACCATGTTAATATAAGGCACTAATGAGAGGGGAAACTGGGCAGGAAATATATAGACATTTTTATACTATCTTCACAATTTATCTACAAACATTTAAACATTAAAAAATAAAGTTTATTATTAAAACAATTTTAAAATTAGTTTAAAGTTATGGATAATGTTTTCTTTAATCCCAACATATTTGCATTTCTTTCTGTCAAGCTCTCCAGCAATAATAATCACTTCATCCAAAGAGAATTAGTCTTGGTACTATTTCTCGTTTATTCTCTCTCTGTAGATGTATTCCTCTGAGGCATCAAAAGTCATTATTATTTTTTTAAAGGAACTATTCTCATTGGAAATTTTGATCTATGACTTTTGTTCCTCTAGCCTTATGATTTTGTCAAGAATCAGAATGTTCTGATTCTGTACAGGTATTCCAGCTCTCAAAAGAAACAGTAGGCAATTCTAGAAAAATATGGTCCCACATCTTCAGCTAACTTTTGTGAGATTCCCTTTTTGATTTACCTGGATCTTGGTTCCACAATTCCTGTTACTTGCACCTCTCTTACACATCTTCAAACAGATTTTTCAATAATGCCATTCATATATATTTTTATTCCTTCTCAGGAGGTTATCAGAACAAACCCCTTACCTACCATTATAATAAGTGGGTCCTTAGGATATATTTTTTCAGCATAAAACTACATTGCAATTAGTTCTCCATGATAATTTACCTTTGAAATATATTACCTGGCTATTAGTAATTTATCCTATTTTATGAGATCCTCCAAAGCTACATATTTTGAAAAAAGGACTAATCTACAAATAACAAAAAAAATATGCATTGGACATAATTAATAATTGTGTTTTAGAACCAGGATCTTAATTCTAATCTATTGTTCTTCCCACTACATCAAATGTTGTCTGGCCTGAATAACAACTGCCTAGACTGATTAATATCCTTTCATCTGATTCCTCATTCTTTCTTCTAGGAAAGTATGATTTAAGTGATAAATGAATCTCACTAAATAGATCTACAGGTATTTCCAACTGTTTTCAAGGATACAAAATCATACAAGGGAACTATTTTTGAGTGTACATACCTCCTTGTGGATATTTGGGGATGAAATTAGAAAAGGAAGGTACTGCTTATTTAAAATAAATAAGTATAAACTTTCTAGAAAGTTTCTCTAGTACAATTCCCTCGTAGATAATGGGTTTTATAATAATGCCTAATTTTAGCCTTGAGTAAAAATGCACATTTATTATCATTTTTTTAATTAGTGATGGGACGCCTGGGTGGCTCAGTCAGTTAAGCATCGACTCTTGATTTTGACTCAAGTCATGATCTCACAATCGGTTGTGAGATTGAGTCCCACATCTGTGCTGTCAGCACAGAGCCTGGTTGGGATTCTGTCTCTCCCTATTCCTCTATGCCTCCCACATGCATGTGCTCTCTCTCTCTCTCTCAGAATAAATAAATAAACATTAAAAAAATAAAAGTAGTGTTGGAAATATCTTGGATTCACTTGACAGCACAATTTTTAACATATTATCTATGATTTAAATAAAAAGAAATCAAATTTTATTCTGTAGTTAAGCAAAAAGTACTCATATGAAGCTATCATTCTTTCCATAAAAATGAGAAAATGACCCCATTTCCTCATTTTGTCTGAGAGTAACATTTAAAACATCTTAAAATAGAATTTTCTTCAGAAAAAATCACTCATAATTTTATAAATTATGTTTAAAGAATATACTTATATAAGGAAAATCAGTAATTTCATGTAAATTAGTGATTTAAATTTTCATTTAAAGTACCAATTCCAATGCATTTGATTTAAATACATTGTTTACACTTTTTTCTACAAATAAAAGATTCTAAAGTGAATACATTAAAGGATTAAATGTATCCACCTTCATGGTGAGCTTCATGACATATTAGTTTTCTCTGTGTACTCTAAAAAAATTACTAATATCTAGTTCCCTAAATAATTCTATGAATCTCTAAGATGAAAACACAGAATCAGAAATATAATATATATATTAAAATATACATATACAAATATATGTGTAGTTTGTATATGGATCATCTGAGTAGTTACTAGAATTTCTGACACATTAAGATCCTTATTCAGATTTGCTGGTCATAGCTTTCGTGGATGCTAAAAACATTCTTTCTGGAATTTATTCATTAAATTTATGATTTATGTTGAATTTTCTAAAGAAAAACTATATTAGCCTTTCTTCAATAAGGGATGGAAGGAAGGAAGAAGGAAGGAGGAAGGAAGGAAGGAAGGAAGGAAGGAAGGAAGGAAGGAAGGAAGGAGAGAAGGTAATATTACCACATAGCTTGTCCTTTGGGATGTTCTCATTTCTCATTTCCTCCTTAAATATAACTGAAGCAGAATTGTACGGTATAAATTACTAAGGGTCATATAACTTTTATATACTGCTTCCTGCTAGAAACAATTGGGCAATCTAACAGTTATTTTTGGCTTTTGTAAGAGAGGCTCATGTTTTCTTAGGAAATAGATTTTCCTCAGCAACTTTGTAGGCTCATAGTAACTTTGCTTCCAGTCTGTTCCATGTACCAGTCAGTGACTCTTCTCCATGTTCTTTTCTATGCATCATGTTTGCATATACCTTATTCTTTTACCTACTAGCTCTGACTGTGTCAGGTAGCCTACAGTAAAACACAGCTCATGGTACTTGCACCCTTGTGTATTCCTTTCACAGTGACACTGATTCTGACCATGTGACATTCTTCGATCAATGAGATATTAACAAGTGTATTACAGAGTCCTGGTAAATGTTTACACACTGGGGTTTGATCTCTTGGAATGCACTTCTTAGTATCTAGCTGTGATGAAGAAAAGAAGCTCAGACTAGACTTCTCAATGATGAGGTACTATACGGATAAAGATCCTTCAAGGGGAGGGGCAGGGGAAAGAGACTTTTGGATGTTCTAGCTCCAGTCAGCTGTATGCAGCTATATGAGTGACTTCTCTTACCCTTAAGAAAAGGATAGCTCAGATGATCCCAAACAACCCAAAGAATCATGAGTGATAATAAATCATTGTTGTTTTAACCTTCTAAGTTTTGGAGTGGCTTGTAACACAGGAAGATGCATGTTATACCTTTCTTTCTTTCTCATATTAGGACCATTTGTTTGAACTCACCTGAAATACTACGGCTGGGAAAAGTCTAGTGATCATCCTAATCTCCCACTTTTTGGATCCTGGAGAGTTGGACTTTCCAAATCTTTGAGTCCCTTGATCTCTAGATTCCATCCTCTTTCATCTTTCTGCACATTGTGCATTATTGTTTTTGTTTGTTTGTAAAATTTACTAAATACCTTCATACTAATAGTTGATTGTGTCTACCAACTCCTTCAAAGCTATTGGAATGGTAGGATTACCTTCCTAGTTCCTGTAAGTAGTTTTCCACCTGCAATTTCTGCTTCTTCTTTTTCTACTGTTAAATTGCTAAGCCAGTGGAACATATTTTATATTATTGATGGACAGTCTCCCTTCCAACATGTTGATCTGCTTTAACTAGAAGACCCAAAATACAATAACTCCCTAAAATGGAATTTTCCTTCTTTTATATAGAATGTTATCTAGTTCCATGTTAACATTCAGAACATTAGTTTTCCCTTGTTTTCTTGTTTTTTATGGTTTTTGTTTGTTTGTTTGTTTGTTTGTTTGTTTTATGGTCGTGATCAGCTTATAGGACAGTATCATTATCTGCATTATTGAAGCTTGGTCACATGCACAGCTGTACTGTGGCTTAAAGGAAGAGAAAGAAGATTTGCAGAAAGTGTGGCTTATTCCTTTATTTTTAATTTTTTTTATGCTTATTTATTTTTGAGAGAGAGAGACAGAGAACAAATGGGGAAGGGGCAGAGAGAGAGGGAGACACAGAATATAAGTAGGCTCCAAGCTCCGAGTGGTCAACACAGAGCCTGATGTGGGGCTCGAACCCACAAACCGTGAGATCATGACCTAAACTGAAGTCGGACACTTAACTGACTGAGCCACCCAGGCCCCTCAAGTGTGGCTTATTCCTAAGGATCTGTTCCTCGAAGTCATACATACCGTTTCTGTTTGCCTTCCACTGGAAATAACTTGGCTTTATTAAAAACTCTTTCCTCAATGAAACTTGAGTCAGGTTCCTTTAAGCCCTTTCCCAGTCTAAGCCTTGATAATTGGCCTCCATCCTATCTTCAGCCTGCCTAGCCCAGTCTTAGCAAGAATCCTACTAAATCAGTTTACTAAGAACCACCACCTACCTTGATATCCAATCACCTTTGATATTGGATCAAGTTCTTCATCCTCCACTTTTTTTTTAATCCCCCACTTTTTTTTAAAGTTTATTTATTTTGAGAAAGAAAGAGAGCCTGAGTGGGGGTAGAGGCAGAGAGAGAAAGTGAGAGAGAATCCCAAGCAGGCTCTGCATTGTTAGCCCAGAGCCTGACATGGGCCTTGATCTCACAACTGTGAAATCATGACCTGAGACGAAATCAAGAACCAGATGCTCAACCCACTGAGCTACCTAGGTGCCCATCCCTCACTTTTGATATCAAAGTCCTTGTACTGTCTTTAGCAAGAATACTGTTAGGTCAGTTTAGCAATAATCTTCCCTCCTTTGATATCTTCTCTTAGTAATTTTCCCTCCACTAATCCCCTCACCCTGTCCCTTGGCTAAAAAGCCCCACTTATCCTCATATTTCAAGTTGAGCTTGACCTCTCTTCCCTACTGCAATGGCCCCACTGCAGTAGACTTGAATAATGTCTTCCTTACCATTTTAACAAATTTCAGAATAATTTTTCAACAGTTTCACACAACTGAAAATGAGATTCTAAAATATAGTAGCCATGTGACTGGTACATCTAGTAATATGAGTGAAAAGGAGAAATAATTTTGGTGGAGAGCTGGTTATCTCTGCTACATGAATAATGGATGCAATAAAAATCCACACTAGTCCAATTGTCACAAGATTAGCATAAGCATCAAAAAGAAATAGGAATATTTCTACCCTACTACAAATATTTACTTCTCATTTTGGATAAATTATAAACAAATCATTTAAGGTAGTTTACTAAAATTCCAAGGAGTCTATTTATAAGTTTTATTTTACGAAATAATTATTATATAAAACTTATACTAAGTTTGAATAGTACATAAAATGTAAAAGAGACATGGGGAAAATAAAGTTATATCCTTTAGAAGTACAAATATATACTAAATAAGTAGTTAAGTCGATCATTGAAGTACAAATATATATTAAATAAGCAATTAAGTTGGTCATAGTTACATTGGTTTTACAGAATTTCATTTCCATTACATTCTTTTTAATATTGGGGAGCTAGTGAATTTTTAACCCACATTTTTAACACACACACACACACCCAGAAAGAGAAAAACATTTTAAAACTGGTAAATATTTAAGTAATTTTAAATGATAAATGTAGACAAGATCTTTAATATGCAGAAAACTTCATATTGCTATTAAAACAATATTGTACATTTTAATTCATATTCAAATATTTTATCTTTAATAACTTCAAAACAAAGAGAAAGTGATTTGAACAGATGTTTTCTTAGTAGGATTCCAGTCTTTAAAAAACACCATGTTGAGCTACCACCAGCTTAAAACTGAAGGAGAAGAATAAAGAGTGAGCTTTATGAAGTCCCAGAGGATGCTCAAAGCTGATTTATCATGTGGCATGCCTGGGCACCTCAAATAAGATGGTTAAAATAAATGTTTCATGCTAGTGAAAAACAATGAAAAGGAAACAATATACTATTCCTTTGCCTGAATACAAAGGAGTCTTTCTCTGAATTCAGTTCTACAGCAAAATAGGAGAAACTCATGCAGATTAAAACTAAAAGCTTTTATTTATATATTCTGAGGCAATTATGCCTTTGTGTGTATATTTATTAAATATTCATTTTATTATTTAAATACAGATTTTCATCTCTCTCATTTTTTTAAAAATCTGCAGTTGTTCTGAGTCACTGTCTTGGTACAAACTTCCCACCTGAGATTCCTATAATGGTAATGCAACTACTGAAAATATGGTGCATTTTACATTGGCTGAGAGCACAGACACTGAATTCAGATCACCTAGTTTACATTCCAGCTCTGTCATTTATTAGGTGTGGGACCTTGGGCAAATTACTTAATTTCTCTCTTCCTTGGTTTCTTCATCTATAAGTGGAGATAATATGAACATTTACATCATAGATTGGTGTTGTAAATATATACATTTTAAAATCTCTGTGTCTATTTATCTATCATCTAATCTATCATATTTGTAGAACAGTGTCTGACATGCAGTAATACATGTTAGTTTTATTTATTTAGCACATATATTTTAAAAGTCTCTTCTTTGTTAGAATACTATGATGGGTGTTGAGTTTGCCACATTGTACAAACATAAAGCCACTTCACTCATGGAGCTTTTGGGCTAGTGGAGAAGCTTAACACCAAACACGTAATTGAAAGGATGATGCTGTGGAATGCTATGGTCCTCTATAGTTGATGGTGCAGATGAAGAGAGGGTGGAGAGGGTGAAAAGGGTAGTCTTGAGTAAGTCCAGAGAAAGCCTCTTCAATAAAAGACTTTTCATAATTTCAAAGGTGATTGAGCTGGCCAGGTGAAATGGAAAAGAAAATTGTGTTCTTAGAAATTAAATATAAGGGTAGGGGTGGGCTAAATGGGTGATGGTCTTTAAGGAGGGCACTTATGTTAAGCACTGGGTGTGATATGTAAGTGATGAATCACTAAATTCTACTTCTGAAACCAAAAAAAAAAAAAAAAAGAAAGAAAGCAAAAAAAAAAGAAAAGGAAAAAGAAGTGAAATGTAAGTAAAGAGAGATCACATTTTATAAAGAGAAAAAAATGCCTCTTACAGCTGAAACAAAGAAGTAGAAATGTATGAGCCCAGAGTGAGGCTAGGTGGGAGGCATGCCAGATCGTTTAGCCATCAAAAGAGTTTGTATTTCATGTGCATCATTCCTATTGCATCATTTTGTAGGAGGTTGACAGATCAGATTCACATATTGGCAGCATCACTGGGGAGCACGGTTTAACAGTAGCCCAATTTTGTAACAAATTTGTGATGTGACCTGGGGTAAGCCATCAACTCCTCTAAAAAATTAGGTGTCATTAAAATGAGAAAGGTAGCTAGGAAAACAACTTTCAGCTTAACCCTAGAGAAAGGGTTAAGTTTCCATTCATAGAGACTAGGCCTGAACCTAGGAATCTATCAGGAATGTAGACAGCTCCACAGAATGGCATTGGGCTCACCTAGGGTCTGAATTTTTTTCCATGCATCTGCTCAGTTTTCTTTAATCCTCTGATTCTTCTAGTTATTCATGGTCCCTGCTGTCAAATAATCACAGTTAGCACAGATTACACCAACACCCCCCCAACTAATCCCCTATTCATTGTAGCATGCAGATATCGTAACAGTAAGTGCTTTTCTTTTAGTATGTCTGAATTCAAATTCCTGAAAGAATATTTTGTTGAGACTTTTGATGTGCATATGGATTGCATATTCCCTTTTGTAAGAGTTCACGCAACAACTTCACTTGTCTTTGGCTCCAGTGGGACAAAAGAATAAGGTGTGAGGTCATGTGGGATATAACATATTTATGGGTAAAACAAACATTTTCATTTAGAATAAGGGATTATAAATGCATGATGCAAATCCATCTGTAAAAATAAGGTATGTGTACTCTTCTAGGAGCTAAGGTTTCAAAGATACCCCTCTCTTATACAGTGCAGATAAGACTGTAAGTTAGTAGGCCCTATATGTAGAAAAATACTATTAAAATTTTGAACGTACATTTACTGTGACCCAGTTATTCTATTCAGGGATATTTGCCACACAGATACACATACTCATGTACCAGATGAGGTTTCTACAAGCAGAGTCACCACAAAAGGCTTGTAGTAGCAAAAGGAGGCAACCAAACTAAAAGTCCACCAATAGAATATTTAGTATATTAAATATAATACACCCACATAATGAAATAGTATGTATCCATTAAAAAAGAATGAGTCCGCTCCACGTGTAACAGTAGAGAAATAAAATTTTGTAAATAAAAATGGCAAAAATAAGAAAAGACAAAAGAATGTACAAAATTGTATATACATAGATGCATGTGGTATTTTTGTGAAGATCTCTAAACAACATAAGAAACAGATAACAGTAGTTACCTCTGATTGGGTGGAATAAGAGAAGTTTGACAGTCCTTTCTCCCCTATAAACCCTTAAAAAGTTTTGCTATTTGTACCATGTGCCTGTATTGCCTACTCAAGATTAATAGGTATATAATTTTGAAACATTCACAGACTTATCTCTGATACACATCAAACTTGAAACACTTCTACCTATTCCTAATAAATAGCCACTTTTATTAACAAGCAAATTTTATCACTGTTGGAAATATATTCAATGGCTCCTCATATCATGATTTCTTACTTCTCTTTCTCCCTTTCAGTAACCTTCCACAGCTCTAATCTCAATTAATACTCCTCCAGGCCTAGATAACACCTGAGTTGTAGAAATACAACTATTTTGATAAACACAATTTTATATCATTATGTGTTTTTATTTTCACGGTTTATAAGAATTTCCTTGTCAATATTTGTGAATATTTTTGTGTATGCCTATGTGTTTGTGTGTCAAGAAGCACCATTAACATTTCCAAGGCACTAGGAAAACTGATTTAAGATTTAGTCTTTTATCAGATAATGTCATAAGTAATATTCCAGGATTTAGAGTAAGTATATTACTCTCTCATATCTGTTCTCAAACTTCTTAACCATTACAGGTCTTATATTTACCTCTTAACTCATTATGTCATATAGAAAAAAAATATATACCTTCAAATTTTTCTTGGGAATGTCTCACCAATAAGGTTTATACATATTAATCTGAAAGTTAATACTTGTCTTCATTCAACTTTCTATTATCATTAAAATTTGCATTAATAAAAAGGAATATTAGAAAATTTGATTTAATCTCTTTAATAATATGAAATAATACATTCATTGTAGAGTTAAGGTAATCATTAATCTTAAAACATTTATCATACATTGTTAATATCAAAATAGATTTACAAATACCAAGTGACATTTACTACTGAAGGTGAGATGAACATCACCTATTCAAAATCAAAACCCTATTTTTAATGAATAGTTGCCAGACCATATTGTTAAGTTAGAAGTATAAGTTATTAATTCAGCCCTTTAATTTATCAGCATATGTAAAAAACTATGCTCTGAAATTTCATTTCCAATTATAAATTATGAAATTACTTGTTGAAAAATAAGAACCCAAATGAGAAATGAATTGTATTTTAATAGACTACCTGTGTTAGCTGGGCCTCTCTTTATCACTGATGTGACTCATGACATCAACAATAGAGCTAGAAATGAAATTGATTGAAGGTGAGAAGAAGAAACCAGAAACTGTACTGCTATTGGCTTTCAGGGTTGGAACCATAACTACAGCACAACTGTACAAAATACTAAAGAAATTTAGTTGCAATAGTTTTATCAATATCCTAATAAACTGATATATATAATAAAACAATTATCCCTACTGAGCTTTCCATCTTTAGTTTCCAGCTGTATGACTTGTGACAGTTCAACTTATCCATTTTGGTAAGTTCCCTCCTCTGCAAAATGAATACAATAATCACAAACCCAGGAGTTACTCAATGAAGTGAAGGTTAAAGAGCTTTGTATACTCCACAGTAATTACAAAAATCTATGTTACTGTCCCAAACTAAAACACCCTCTGCGGGTAGTCAGAGCTCCCTGTTAGGAGGGAGGGGCAGAAAGAGAAGAAGAGAGAGGATCCTAAACTGGCTTGGTGCTGGCAGCAGAGAGCCCAATGTGGGGCTCAAACTCAGGAACTATGAGACCATGACCTGAAGTCAGTTACTTAACCGACTGAGCCACCAGGGCACCCCGTACATCATCCTCACTTATGTCTTCTGTGGGGAATCCAAGATGGAGAACTCCGTTCACGCAGTGCAGGCTCTCCCACCAGTAACGTACTGCCCTTTCCATCTATTATGTTACCATGTCATATCTTTTTTAAGAATAAATAGATGAAAATGTATACCGTAGCTTCAAAAAATGTGCAGTAAATTCTTTTAAAAGCTGAATTTTATATATTGTCTTGGTCTTGATCCTGGTCCATATATATGCATGGTATAAATATGTATGCATGGTGTGTGTGTTTTTGCGTGCATGTGCATGTGTGCTCTAATTTTGAATATTGAAAACAATGACAAAACAGAGACACCAAAAAATTTACCATATTTTCACTAAAGGAATTGAATGCAAGCATTACTTTCTTGTGTGTTTCAAGTCTTTTATGCTAAAAGTGATTAAATAATTTTAGATTTATATTTTGATCCCTTACTGTTCTTTCTTTTCCTTTTCTCTCTATTCTATTTCAAATATAATTTATATCATGTGTTCAATATGAAAACTTTCTAAATATTCTTATGCTTTTATATATGCATAAATGTATTCATTATAAATTAATATTTTAACTATTTTTGAAAATTACAAGAATGTGTTCATAATATTTATATCATCCATTTTTTTTTTAAATGTTCACTTTAGTTTTGAGAGAGAGGGAGAGTGCACAAGCAGGGGAGGGGCAGAAAGAGAGGAAGATAGAGGATCCTAAGCAGGCTTCACGCTGGCAGCAGAGGGCCCAATGCAGGGCTCAAACTCACAAACCATGAGATCATGACCTGAGCCAAAGTCATTGCTTAACTGACTGACCCACCCAGGCATCCCATATATGATCCATTCTTTTATTAGCTGTATGCTTTTTGGTATATAGTCATAGGCCATTTTCTCAACTACAGTATTTAGTCAATTATATCAATGTATCATATTTTATTTCTTTATTTATAAGTAATAATTTGGTTTCTAATATGTGCTATAACAAATGATGCTGTGACAAACACTATGCATATGTCTTGAGTGTTTCCTAAAGACTCTGTGCCTGGAAGTAGGATTTCAGACTCAGAGAATATACATTTTTATTTTTTAAATTTTCTTAACATTTATTCATTTTTGAGAGACAGAGCATGAGCAGGGAAGGGGCAGAGGGAGGGAGACACAGAATCTGAAGCAGGCTCCAGGCTCTGAGCTGTCAGCACAGAGCCCGACGCAGGGCTTGAACTCACGAACTGCGAGATCATGACCTGAGCTGAAGTCAGACGTTCAACTGACTGAGCCACCCAGGCGCCCCGAGAATATACATTTTTAAATATCCCTCGGTCATGCCAAATTGCTTTCCAAGGTGAATAGTTTCATCATTTCTAGTCCATTGAGAAAAGTGTATTTCACTTTTTCCTAAAAATTGCAGATATATGTATATTTACTTCTTATTTTAGAAAGAGAGAGAATGAGAGCATCTGAATAGAGGAGAGGGGCAGAGGGAAAGAGAAAATCTTCAGTAGGCTCCACGCTCAGCATGGAGCAGAACACAGGGCTCCATCAATCTTACGACCCTAGGATAGTGAGCTGAGCTGAAATCAAGAGTCAGATGCTCAATCAACTGAGCCATCCAGGTGCCCTACAGATATATTTTCTAAAAAAAAAAAAAGAAGACAGTGTCATATAAAATATTTTGAATGCTTATAAAAACCACAGTTCATCATGCTTTTTATTTTCTATATTCTGATGCTTTGATGTCTTAGAACCTTGATGACCTTGAAAGGACTATCTCTCCTTGGGTTAGCTAATTCCTAGAAACAGTAAATAACTTGCCTTTGAAGGATGCCTTTCCTTTGATATTCAAACCAATCAATACAGTGTCCTTATACCCAACCATCTCCTTTATCAGGCTCTCATACTCTGGACCACCATCCACCTACCCTACTCCTCTCAGGGCCAGGTTCTAGACAACTCAGGATAACTCTTATGACCCAGAACTTGCTGACATTATTTAAACTAACCAATTCCAAGTCCACATACTCAGCTTTGACTGTTTCTTCCACTAGAAACCACAATAAAGACTCTTGCCCCTGGTTTTCCCTCTCTCTCTGCCTTCTGGCTGACCCAAGTTCTTCTTTAGGTGGCCCTCTGGAGTGTGCCATGCCTAACTGTTTATAGGGAACTGTAGTAAAACTCGTTCCTTCACGACAGTTTTCATGTTTGCATGTCTTACCACACCTTATGAAATAAAACAAATCTGGGTAACTTTAGAAGACACACATAATTTTCCTTTTGTTTTTGTACAGATTTTGCATCTTGTATTACCACTGTGTGATTTGGATATCAGGGTTATTATACTGGCTTCCTACAAAAGTTTGAAATTATTTATTCCTTTATCTTTCTTTTTTCTTTCTTTCTTTTTTTAAATCTCCTGGTATGAAGTTGTTTTTTTTTTTTACATAACCTTTTTAAAATTATGAGTTAAATATAAATTTCTTTAACACATATAGAGGTATTGGTCATTAATTTCTTCTTGGATCAGTTTTGTTGTTTGTTTTTTTTAATAGTATTTATTTATTGCTATCTGATTGGCTAATAATTTTATTGGTGCAGCTTTGTTCATAGTATTCCCTTATTATTGTTCAGATCAATGCAGTTATTTTTTCCTTTATTATTTTATTAGTTACACTGAATACTCAAAATATCCCAAATTGCTAGTGTTGGAATGAATGATAAAGTTCTGGCTTAGCACATGTTCTTTTTGCTATCAAATTCTATCAGAACTCCTTTAGAATGTGATTTACAATATCCTCCTCACGTCTTGCTTAACTGTTGCCCTTAATACTAAAATTATGAAGAAATTTGTCTAAAAAGAAATACTGAAGTGAGAGAATATAATAATTCACATAATTTATTTAAAAAGTCATCCAGGGGCGCCTGGGTGGCTCAGTCGGTTAAGCAGTTGACTTCGGCTCAGGTCATGATCTCGCAGTCCGTGAGTTCGAGCCCCGCGTCGGACTCTGTGCTGACAGCTCAGAGCCTGGAGCCTGTTTCGGATTCTGTGTCTCCCTCTCTCTGACCCTCTCTCATTCATGCTCTGTCTCTCTCTGTCTCAAAAATAAATAAACGTTAAAAAAAATTAAAAAAAAATAAAAAGTCATCCACAGAAATGATGGCAAAAGGGGTGGTAATTGAGACAGAAAATGAAAAGAAGCCAATAAGGGGGATTATTAATCCAGTTACCATGGTAGGTAACTGAGACTTAGTTGCAGAGGACATTGGTGATCATTTAGAGCAAGTACTTCAGAGTTATCCTATCTGTCCTCTGAGGGACCATGGATATTTAATATATTAATTCCTATCTGCCACATTTCCAGCAATTGGTGGAGTGGGATGCAAATATAGGCATTTTGGTTATAGAGTATGTGCACTTAGCCATTACTCTAACCTGTCCACATTGTCTACTATATTTGGGATAACATTAAGGAGATGTTTGGTGAAGTGGGGGACAGAGATTGATATACCAAGCATATATCTAAACATCTGCCTGGTTATCTCCTCACACAATTGCAAATTAAATTAAAACTATATAACATACGTGGAAAGTAATAGTAATATTGATAGCACATATTTCTGGGCTAAATCATTTACATTTATTAATACAAAATCCAGAATTTTGCAATCTAAATTTAAAGAAAATTATACCTGGAGCCCCAGAGTGGCTCATTCAGTTGAATATCTGAGTCTTGATTTCCATTCAGGTCATGATTCCAGAGTTGTGGGATGGAGCCCCACATCAGTCTTCCCACTGAGCACTGAGCAGAGACTGCTTAAGATCCTCTCTCTCTCTCTCTCTCTCTGCCCCTTTCCCCCACTTGTGTACATGCTCTCTCTCTCTCTCTCGAATTTCCCTCTAGAATGAAAATTTTAAAAATAAAATTTAAAAATGCAGAAAATTATACCTTAAAACCAGGAAAATATAGGCAAATATTTTAAGAAAATATGAGAAAGTGTTTGTTAAATCATTTATCCTTAATAAAATAAAATGTATTGATTATATAAGTTGTAGAAAAATAAAATCATAATAGGCTGAAATATTTGGATCAAATGATATACATAGAACTGGCTGTATTGCAATCAATTCCAAATTCTTACTAAAATCTTTGTACAAATATAACACAGAAAACTAAAAACTCCTAATACAACTTACAATGTAAGACTGATAAAGACCATGGATCTGCGAATAATTTTCACAAGCTACAAAATTCAAAGATCAGGAATAGAGCAGGCTCTGGTTACCAATACTAATGTTCATTGAACAGGCATGGCACGGTATGGCATAGTAATAAAATAGAAGATATTTGGTCAATAGTAAGAACTGACATAAAGTATACACCAAAGAGAATAAAGGCGCCATCTTTCTCCAACATGGGTTCTATATTTTTGTTTAAAAAGTATAGTCTTTTTCGGATGCATGGGTGGCTCTGTCGTTAAGCATCTGACTTAGGCTCAGGTCATGATCTCACAGTTTATTAGTTCAAGTCCCACATCAGGTGAGCTCGAGCCCCACTTTGGGTGAGCTCCAGCTCCTAATCAGGTGAGCTCAAGCCCCTAATTGGGTGAACACCAGCCCTGCCTTGGGTAAAACACGAGCCTTGGGTAAGCCCCTCCTCTCTCTCTCTCTTCCTCTCTTTCTCTGCCCCTCGTGGGATTCTCCGTCTCTCTGTTCCTTGCTCACTTGCGCCCCGTCACTCTCTCTCTCTCTCTCTCTCTCTCTCTCTCTCTCTCTCTCTCTCTCAAAACAAACAAACAAACAAACAAACAGAAAGAAAAGAAAAGAAAAGATATAAAGAAAAAGAAAAAAAAGTGGGGCTCCTGGGTGGTTCAGATGGTTGGGCATACAACTTCGGCTCAGGTCATGTTTTCATGGCTAGTGAGTTCAAGCCCCGCCTCAGTCTCTGTGCCGACAGCTCAGAGACTGGAGCCTGGAGACTGCTTCAGATTCTGTATCTCCGTCTCACTCTGCCCCTTCCCATCTGGTGCTGTCTGTCTCTCTATCTCTGTCTCTCAAAAATAAACACTAATTTTTTTTAAGTGTAGTACTTTTAAAGTTAATGTAATCATTGTTTTAGTTGGTTTTAGATTTACCATTTTATTTATATTCCATTTTTCCTCTTATTTTTTTCCTAGGTTTTCTTTCCTTTTCCTAGGCTAGTTTTTAAAAAAATAGTATTGTATTTTAATTACTGTATTGAATTTTAAGCTATACTTATTTGCCTTATTTTCAGTGCCTGATCTAAGGATTATAATATGCATCATTAACCTATCAAGTTTGCTTAGAGTTAATATTTTACTACCTCACATAAAATGTAAGAACCATTTAATAGTACAATTCAATTTACTGCCCTGTCCTTTGTGTAGTTATTGTCACATATATTATGTTCACACATTAAAAAAATAAATAATGAAATTTTAAATTCCCCATGTCTATTATTGCTCATCATTTCTTCCAGAGGAAGATTTGAGTTTTCTCCCTGTATTATTTTCCTTCAGCCTGAAAAACTTCCCTTGGCTCATTTTACAATATACAACTGAATTCTTACAGTTAGAATTATATGAAAAATTGTTTTTTGCCTTTATTTTTGAAAAATGATTTTTCTGGATATAGAACACAGGGTTGATTTTTTCTTTCAATTTAGTATTTTGAATATTTTATTCTTGTGACTTCTAGTTTCCATTATTCTGATTAGAAGTCAATATTATTCTTTTTAATGTTTGTTTATTTATTTTTTGAGAGGGGCACAGAGACAGAAAGAGAGAGAAAATCTCAAGCAGGTTTCGCACCATCAGTGCACAGCCTGATGGAGGGCTCAAACTTACAGATGGTGAGATCATGACCTGAGCCAAAATCAAGAGCCTACACTTAACGACTGAGTCACCCAGGTGCCCCTAGATGTCGATATTGTTAATGTGAATTAATAGGTGAATAGGTGAATGACTTTTGCTTTTCTTTCTCAGCTTTCTGGAAGTATGCAAGATTGTAATCCTTTTTTTGTTCATTTGTTTTGTTTTGTTTTCAACAGTTTGACTATGATAAGCTTAGGGATGCTTTTTGTTTGTTTAATTCCTTCTTGAGATGGACTCTCTTAGACTTGTAAACTAATGCGGTTTTAAAATAGACCTTTGGAAATATTTAGTCAATGATTTTTTTTATAATATTCTTTTGTCCCATTCACTCACTCTTATCCTTCTGGGACTCATTATATCTGTATCTATCTATCTCTGTCTCTATCTCTATTTATCTATCTCATCTGTATCATCTATCTATATCTATATTAGATAGCTTGGTATTATCCTGTATGTCACTGTAATTATCTTCATAATTTTTTTAATTATTTTTTTTTGAAGAAAGTCTTCATCTTCAAATTCACCAACCCTGTCATCTGCCACCTCCAATCTGGTGGTAAGCCAAACCAATACACTAATTCTTTTAGTTATTGCATATTTTAGTTTTAGAATTCTATCTTCCATCATTTATCTATATATCTACTTACCTATCATCTATCATCTCTCTCTCTATCATCTATCATCTATTTTAGTTTTTCTTCTCATGATATCCATTCATTAATTATGATTTATATTTACCTTTAAGTAGTAAAAAACATTCAGTAATTACTCTCACATTCTTGTCTTGTAATTCCAACACCCCAGTTACCTTTAGGTTGTTTTGTATTGTTATACTGCCCTTTCCTATTTTTTAACAAGCGTGGTATTCTTTTAACCTTATCCACTATATTGTGAGTAGTAATATATTTGGTTATCTTTTCCTGAAGTGCATGATTTGGTTCTAGGAAGAAAGCTTGGCTGCACTAAAACTGTAACTTGGTTTCCCCAGCAATATTTAGAAGCTGGAATCTTCACTCAGTATACTAGCTCATTGGATTCTCCCCTATAAATGCACAGTTTATGAGATCAGTCAAGAAATGTGAGTGGAGGGGCACCTGGGTGGCTCAGTTGGTTAAGTGTCGGACTTCCACTTAGATCATGATTTCACGGTCCATGAATTTGAGCTCCACATCAGGCTCTGTGCTGACAGCTCAGAGCCTGGAGCCTGCCTGGGATTCTGTGTCTCCCCCTCTCTCTGCCCCTCCCCTGCTTGTGTTCTGTCTCTCTCTCAAAAATAAATAAACATTTAAAAAAAATTTTAAAGTGAGTGGAGTTTATATAAATATTGGGACTTCTCCATCTACAGTTCCTTTCTTTATATAATTTTCATCTTCACCTTTCAGTTGCTCTGACAACCCCTAATTTTAATATCTTGCTACCATTGCAAGAAAACCAGGGCATTTTGTTTGAGTTC
This sequence comes from Panthera tigris, assembly GCF_018350195.1. Lineage (NCBI taxonomy): Eukaryota > Metazoa > Chordata > Mammalia > Carnivora > Felidae > Panthera > Panthera tigris. The sequence goes on from NC_056663.1 coordinate 153,154,093, forward strand.
CCAGCTTCCTTCTCTGACACCTGTGGCATAGGGAGCATTCTCAAGTAAGAATTTTCAAATATTCGACCTCGGTTCTCTTATATTTCTCTTTTAGTTTGTGTGTGTGTGTGTGTGTGTGTGTGTGTGTGTGTGTGTTTATAAGTGTTCTATAGAGCTCAGTCTGATACAGTCTACCTATATTTCAGAAACAGAAATGATGAGATATTTTGAAATGGCCAAATAGCATTCCTTCCCCTTACATATATATAAATCAAACTAAATTGTAAATTATTAAGAAGTAATTTCACAAGATAAAGTACATGGTCTAATGAATTCTTTAGCAAGACAGGGTAGCTTCAAGTATGTCACTTACAAGCAATTTATTTTGGAATGGCAGTTCTTTGGTTTATTTTCTTTTGTTTAATTAGATCAGAATATCAAATAACCAATACTACAGTGTTGCAGAACACTTATTAGTCTATGTAAATTGGTCTGTAAGCTATGAACAGCAGCTTAACTACTATTGAAAACTCTGAGGAAAGAATTCACACAGTATAGAAGAGAGTCTCACTCTTTTTGCCTAAGTGTCCTCACCTATGCTCAGTGACTAAAATCATGCATTAGAGACAAAACTCACACTCACATTTTTTTCCTTGGCAATTTATACCAACTTAACACAATGTTTTTTGTTTGTTTTAGCTTAGTAAATTCAAATCTAGCCATCTGAAAGCCATCATGTCAAAACTTAACTCTTCATCTTTTCCCAAAACATTCCTACTCTTAAATCTATAAATGTTTTCTATGTACTACAACACACGCATACAATACACTACCATCTTTTATCTCTTACCTGGTTTCTTCAAATATCTATCTTCTTGGTTCCTTTGCTTTCAAACTTTATTCTTTCTAAACTTTGCCCCGCATAATGCTCAGAATTTATTTTAAACCATAAGTTTAATATAGTATCTTCCTTAAACACACACACACACACACACACACACACACACACACACACCACTAGGCAGAAATATGCTTTACTTTGTAAAAAGAAAAAAGAAAGAAAAAAGAATCCCCATAGTATTTTCAATTATTTTATAATTTCTTATTGTTTATCCTTATACTTTCATTTATATGAAAATACATGAATTTTATGTGAACATTGATCACAGTTGAACAAATCTGCCTCACTGACAAGGAGTTAGAAAAATAAAGAATAAGAACAACAACAAATACGTTCAGAACCAAGTATTTTGCTGAAATCACATATAGGCACTTAACTTGAATTGAATAGTTAAGTTCTATTTGAATGAGTGTTCATTTTGAATATAGTATCCCATAGACCATTTTATCATTTGCCATATGTTATGTAATTGCATAAATGTTGGTATATGCTGTGAATATGCTACAAATTAGCAACATTTCTTGTTTCTGGAGAGAAAATGAGAAATTAATTTGGCAAATGTCAAGTTCAGTTCATGTCAAGATGCGTTTTGTGTCATGATCCATCATGAGAGATTAAGCAGATATATTCTACTAAATAGATCCATTGTGGGGCGGCAGCTGGGGCTCACGTTTGTTCATTTGGCAGATTCATTCCACCTGACTTCAGAGAAATTTCTGAGATGATGTTTTCACAGTCTGAGTATATTTTTGTTTCCTTTGCCCAATTCAGTTAGAGGTGGTAGTGGAAAGGAAATATTATGTTGCTTTATGTATCATCAGTTGAAAATAGCTATTACAGTAGCTTTGTTCACACACAAATAATGAGAAAATAAATATAAATTAAAGCTGCATACCTCTAAAATTTATTTTAACATAAAGTGTAATATCTACAAGTGTCATGAATTCTTCTGAATGAGATATAAGTTTATAAGACTTTAAAAGCTCTCAACGAATATGGATATCAACAGTGTGCATTTTCTTCAATAGTATTCTAAACTACATTTACTAACATTGATTCAGGGCGGGGGAAACAGTTTGTCATACTCCACAATCAGGAGGCATTTTGTATCTTGTTTCTGATTCCCTGTTGAACAAAAATGTAACCCAAATTTATCATAATTTTATACTTTCTCTCCCTAGCTGTGTGTTTGTCACAGTCTCTGCTATAAAATTACTTTTTATGGAAACCATATTTTAATACATTTTGACCAAAAGTATACTTTTGACTAATAAGTTTAATTCGTGGCTTGAAAATATATAGACAGGGACTTAAGTAAGTGCTTTTCCTTTTCTACTTAAACATTTGCATAACTTTGTAAGCACAACATATTCATCAAGGCTTTCAACAACTTAGTTGTCTTCCCTGAGAGATACTGTGTAACAGTTCGAGAACAAAACATAAACTGGCTTTAATATCTGCATGTGTGCCACACATTATACTAATCATTTTACATAGATTATCATCTTTAATATTCATAACAGGCTCTACAATCCCTAATATGCACATCAAAAATATAGATCATAAGCTGTTAAATGATTCAGTTACATATTGGCAGGCCATAGTTCGAACTCAGCACTGGGTCATTTACTCAAGACCTGTGTTCTTAATCTTTGTGACGAAATTGAACTAATAGGAATCACCTCATCCTTTCTACCTGTGACTGGAGTAAGGGACATATGCAATGGCCTTCTAATATCCAGAACAACATGAACTGCTCTTTGTTTAGAATAGAGACAATTATTTACCCTTTTGCTATATACACCATTGAATCATTTAACTGACATATAAACTTCAGATATATCTAAAACCACATGTTTAATGATCTCTAATTGTTTACTTCAAGGCTGTAATGTGGTAGTTTTACCCAAAGTTAATTTTTAACTAAAAGTGAAAGCACTATTATTACTGTGAATCAGCATAAATTCAGAGAATATTCATACTAAATCCTTTATTCAAAATCATTTCAAAAATTCCAAAAACCAAATTATCCTTGCAGGGGATTAGCCTACATTTTAAAGCTCCAGTGATCCAGATAATCTTTTTGGAGAATTCATCCAACTGTTTAGTGCTCCAAAGACAACATAGCATTTTCCTTAAAGAATAATATTATTATAACAAAATTTTAAAAATAAACATCATATCCATTTGTAAATATATTTTAAGATAGTACTTTACTATTTTCAAAAATAAACTGACTGTTCCAAATACATCTACTGCTTTACTTTGTATGTTTAAATACATAAACCAGTGTATTTACCATTTAAATGCAAATAAGACAGTGTTGTAGGTCATTGTATACTACTCAATGTAAAATCCTTGAGAGATGCCATCCAATGAATTCATGAAAATGAAGGGCTCCAGAGGCATAAAGATTGACAGTGATTTTTTTTTACCCTAGAAAATAAGCCACAGAGAAGAGGCATATATATGATATGCCAAAAGAGAACATCTGAGTTTATTTTTCTTCCTTCTCCCAGAATCTATTTCTTTGAATATTTTAAATTCTTAATAACATAGCTAAAAATAAATCATCACCTTCAGAGTTCTGCATACGTTTCAGAAGCTGGATGTTGGATAATAGATGGATATTTAGAAATAGGACTGCAGAGGGTATGGTCCCAAATCAGAACTTTGCCTACAAATTCACCCACCAGTAAGTGAAGAAAAATTTTTAAAAGGCTGATAATATGCTAATATGGAAAAAATTGTGGTATGAATAATGTCCATAAATTGCCTTCTCTTAAAAAACTTTTAAATTATTAAAACTATATTAAAATTATGGCTTACCTGATGGTCCAGTTTCTACATGGGTTAGCTTAAATAAATAATCCTGCTGATCTATCAAAAGTCATTAAGGAAAATGTGAAATTTAACTTGTTAGGTTGGATTTCCTGTGAAGCATGGAGATGAACACGTCCGAGTGTATTGGCAAATACTATCAGGGTCAACACCTCTGAGGGTGTAACAAAAGTTGAACTGGGCATAGTGAAACTTGCACTGTGATGCAGACATTACCTCATGGGCCATTCTGGACCTGAAATAACTTTTCCCAGTTGTCTGACTTTCAGGCGGGGATCTGGGCCTTTGCACCATACAGGTACCTGTCATTGTGTACAGGCAGCACTGTGGAGAGAGAGAGAAATGACCTTGGCTGGGTGTGTCTTTTCAATGAAAAACAATTCTCAGAGAAGCTTTCAGTTTGTAGCACAAAACCAGCAGCACTCCCTGCGGATAAAGGGATGAGCATTTCAATATGAAAGAGGATCTGGGTTGAGCATTACAATATCCTCTGTGATCCTCCCTTGGGGCACTCAAGTCCATTTTCTTGAGTTGTGGCAAATGTATCTCCAGAATACTGGTTGGACTTTTTCTGGGGAAACTTCAAAAAGTAAGATACACAGGAGAAACTATCACAGCAAAATGGCAATTAATACCTTTCACCTTTCTACTTCACCCATTGGAGATTCCTCTAATCTGGGCCACTGCCTCTATGGGTATTAGTTACCTAAGGCTGTGGTAACAAATTAGTGGTAACTTAAAACAAAAGGAGTTTAGTATCTTGTAGTTGTAGAGGCTGCAAGTCTGAAATGAAGGCGTCAGCAGGACCAAGATGCCTACAAACGTTCTACTCAAAAATTATCCTTTGCTCCTTCAAGATTCTGGTCGCTCCTGGCATTCTGGAGTAAACACTAAGTAAGTCTTCAGAAAGACTGTTAACTGAGGCCCTGTAGGCAGAAAAATAAATCCATATGCCAAATGTGTCTCATTCACAGTCAAGATAAATCATCCATTCCATGTGGAAAGAATCAATATAAGCCACTTATCACCAAGTGGCTCCTAGAACTTTTTGAGAGGTATTGTCATACTGATGGCTTCGCATTTGTATTTGTCCCTGTTGATGGAAAGTAGGACACTATGGTGTCTTATTAACTAGATTACCCTTGGATAAGAGTTTGTATTATTGGGTCATAAATATTCCCCATCCTTGCCAACATGGTTCTACTGTTTATGAACACACTGCCATTTGTGTAGGGGACTGATGACAGGGACATCGTTTCTACTTTCATGTCTTCTATGTTGGATGTTCTATGATGGATGTGTGATATTACGATCATGATTTGTGTACTTTTTCATATGTCCATCTGTATGTTTCCTCTGTGGACCTTCTAGTCACCAAACTCTCAATCTTTCTCCTTTACTCCATTGATTAACTTGCTAAGCTATTTACCAATGAGCCTGAATCATGTTATAGTCGTACTTCAGGTCACTTCTCTTTCTACACCATATTCATTACTTGGAACTATGCCCACTAGGAGAATTTTTTTTCCCTCACTGATCTTTCAGACACACAAATGAATCAAACTGTTGCATAATAGCAGTCCATTTTTTAGAAAACTGTATCTATACAACAAAACAAATGATGTATGTACCAAAACCATTCTTTCCCTTCCTCTGTCAACTGGTCATAAACACCTACCTTATGTGGCTGTGTGACCTGAGGGGGACCACTGTCAAAATTGTGGTGGATGACATGGTGTACTGGACCACTTGCTCATTGAAGGTACAATATTCCCTGGATTTCCAATGCTTCTACATGTTTTCCTGAATATTACAAGAATGCAAAATCATGACCATTCTTTATTTGGGCCAGAAACCTTGAAGGTTGAGATAATAATGTTTCTCCCAGAACAAGGACCAGGCTTGCTTTTAAAAGAATGTTTAGAAAGGGTGTTTTTAAAAGAGTGTTAACAATGTGAGTGTTTCTCAGCTGCGGTGTTGCACAGTAAGTGCAGTAATCATCTTCTTCTTTCTGTGTCATTCCTCCAGGACTTGGGGGATAAGAGGAATCCATGCTAACAAGAATCTCATGCTGCCTACTGTGCCATGAATGAAAAACTCCTTGCTGTATGTGTCAGGAGTTTTGTGTCTTCTGTCTATATCAGTAAAACAGTAATGGGTTAACTGAATACATTGCAAGTAGTGTAAAATCCTAGCCTCTGTCATTTGCTCATGTAGCTCCCATTTCCCCTCTTTTCCTGCTTATAATAAGTCCTGAATGTACTACTTTTATCACATGTTAGATTGCTAGTGGGCCCAACTAAACATACCATTTATGGTCTACATCACTATTCTTTCAATAAGCACAATGGCAACATGGTCACTTCACTTCCCATAGTTAGGTGTTCCGTCTTCATCTGGAGGCAGTTGCATACCAGGTCGTGTTAATAAAATAGTATTTATATATTTGGCATAAATAATTTAGACTTATCCGCAAACCTGGATTAATGGATATATGGTGTGTGGGTATGGGCGTGGGTGTGTGTTTGCACGAGTACACTGTTCAATCTTCATTTAGGAAAAAAAAATGTTTATAAAAGGCACACATTAAAAAACTTGAAACTGTGAAGTCTTAAGTGTTGAGTTGATCAGCATTCCAAATTTCTCCCAAGGCTTTCCTGATTCATTAGGATATGTTTAAGCTAGCAACTTGTGGAATCAATGAATCTTCAAAGCAGAAATTTCAATAGATACTCTCCAGGAGTTCTCTGATTAATATGCATATCTTACTTCAAATGTATTGAAAAGCAGAAAGCTGTCTGAGTTCATTTTATAATAAAGAAAATTTTCCTTCAATACAAACTCTGCCATTTCATCAATATAATGAAATTTGCCAACTATCTCTACAGTGTTGATTTCTGAAAGTTATACTGCCTTTTCTTTTTTCATAATCACGTATCTACTTTTACATCAAATTTTGTACCTTCTCTAAGAAACCTTTCATTCCCAACTAATTTTCTATTCACAATTTTAAGTAAAGATGACAAATAGTAAAGTTTAGACTAGTACTACTAGGAGAAGGAAATTGAAACAATAACAATAAGACAGTAGAAGAAGACATCAAGTAGTAAATAAACAAATAGAGAGGACAAACTGCATGCTTCCAAATACATAAAATTCTGGAAAATGCAAACTAATGTATAGCAACAGAAAGCAGAATAATGGTTGCTTGAAAATGTGGAAGGGAGCAGGGAGAAATTAGAGGATGGAGGAACTTTTCAGGACATGATAGATATATTTCTTGTTTTGATTGTATCTATGATTTCAGAGATATATCCACATCTTTATCTATACTTGCATATTATTATTCAATATGTGCAGTTTAGTTTTGACATTTTAATTTACTACTAATGTTTAAAAATAAAAAAAAAATTAAACATTTACAAATTTAAGGAAAAAACTCAAGGTTTTTTTATACCTAGGCACTTTTTTTTCCTCAGTAACCATAAATCAAGTGATAACAAGAATGTCAAAGATAAATGATCTCTTAATATTGAAGTTGAAAGATAAGTACCAATCAGTGTGCAGATAAGGTCAGCTTCATTTCAGATGCTTAATGAAGAATAATGGCACTACAACTCAGGACAGCATGTAGATACAGAATACTGTGCAAACTGATAAATACAGCTAAAAAACAGCAATGTAAAATTTGGAATTCAACTGAAAACTATTAATTAATGGATCAATAATACCAATTTGATCCACCTAAAGTAAGTTCTGAATAAGTTTTTACTTGTAGGATAAACTTGCAAAATGATACAGTACATATACAGAAAAGATTGATAATTTACTGTATTTTTTCTTAAAATGTAATGTTTACTACATGCCAGGGAATGTTTTAGGTGGTGGAGATAGCAAAGAGAAAAAAAAATTATAACTTTACAGATTTTAAATAATAACATCATCCTGGGGCGCCTGGGTGGCTCAGTCGGTTAAGCCTCCGACTCTTAATTTTGGCTCAGGTCCTGATCTTATGGTTCATGAGATCAAGCCCTACATGGGCTCGGTGCTGGGCATGGACCCTGTTTAAGATTCTCTCTCACCTCCCCCTTTTGCCCCTCACTGCCCTCATTCTCTCAAACAAAAGAAAAAAAAAATCTATCCCCAAAGAACATCATTTTGGTTATATTTCACCAGGAGAGATATATTTCATTAATAAGTACACTTGATATCTCTTAAATATTTTCATATTTGCCTCTGTATGTAATTTTTAAATTATAAATGAATATGAATATATAAGGTTTAATTCATCACTATTAAACCATTCTTGATATTATTTTGGTTGTGGTACAACTCAGTGAATAAAGAAAATACTTTGTGGTATCATTGTGTGCTATTTGAGGGAGATCTCACCAAGAGTCCTACAGTTCTGTAGATCACCAAAAGGACTGATTTTGAAATCATTTGTATGCTCACATGTGCCTAACCTTTCATATCAGTGTAGTGTCTTTTATTTTGTAATGAAAAGTAATTTTAGATTATCTGATTTTCTTTTTATCTTCCATATGCTTGCATTCTAAAATGTTAATTATATCTTAACAATCCAATTAAGCAACCCTATTAAAAAATAGGCAGAGGATCTAAATATACATCTTTCCAAAGAATACATACAGATGGCCAACCAAGTCATCATCATCGTCGGGGAAATGCAAATAAAATGCACAATGAGATGTCATCTCACACCACTCAGAATGACTAATACCAAAAAGACAAAAATAGCAAGTGTCAGGGAAGATGTGGAGAAAAGGGAACGCTCATGCACTGTTGGTGAAAATGTAAATTGGTTCAGTCGCTATAGAAAATAGTATTGAGGTTACTCAAGAAATTAAAAATAGAAATACTATATGATCCAGTAACTTCACTTCTGGGTATTTACCTGAAAAAAAAAAAACTAATTTGAAAAGATATATACACCATTATGTTTATTGCAGCATTATTTCTGATAGCCATGATATGGAAGAAGCCCCAGGGTCTTATCGATAGATGAATGGATAAAAGATATATGGTGTTTATATCTGTATCTATATCTATCTTGTCATTCATGACAACATGAATGGGCCTACAAGGCATTATGCAAAATGAAATAAGTCAGACATAAAAAGATAAATACAATATAACTTCATTTATATGTGTATTTAATTATATGCCTTAATCATCTGATTATCTTTCCTCTGATTTATATTTCATATATTCCTTAGCAAAATATTTTCTAAAATAAAAAGGCAAAGCAAAAAAAATAACATCTTAACATGGGCATGCTGACTTTTAAAGATACAATATTATTTCTATGCCTGTATGATATATTGTATTTTCTACAATTTTCTGACAAGTTGTGTACCTTATTTTAATCTCTTTATTTCCACAGATATATGTCCACCTCATGGTTTGCTTTCTTCACCTATTTCACACATATTTCCCAGAAAATGCTGTAATTAGCTGACACAGCATTTTATTTCTTTATATCATTTCCACAAATACTTAAAAAATAAAGTAGAATATGTAACCAAGGAGGAAACTTCTTACCTGCTTTTCTATAACGTACTAGCACTTTAGATCTCAATTTTCTCTTATGTTATGCTTGAAACAGAGTAATCGAATCCCTCCTCCAGGATTGCATTCCATTCATATTGAAAAGGTAATGAGAAACTGTCTGTGAGATCAATTTCTAGATTTTCTATGAATAAATGCATCCTTATGATTTTATTCTACAAAAAAAAAATGAATTTAATTTTCAATATAAACACACTTTGGAAATTAAATATAATATGTTTGCCTAAAAATATTTCTATATAGCGTTGGTGGTTATGAATATTAGTTGATTGTCCTTTATCTTGGATTAGCCACTTAATAATTGACTGTGGGCTATAATTGTGAATACTAATAATATCCCCACATTATAGAGAGTTCTGTATGAAAAATATTAACAGGTTTGGCTTGGCTACCAAAAAATAAGTAGGAGAAAATTTTATATCTCTTTTTAAGACTATGTGATACATTGGACTTTTTTCTTAAAAAATACACAGTCACGTGGCCAATTGGAAAATGACCACTAATTTTTGTATTCCACTTTTGCAATGTAACTTTGCAACATCTTACATATAATAGTGAAGTCTACTGTTCTCTCCCCTGACTCTAGACTTGACCATCTGATTGGCTTTAGTCCGTGGGACAGTAAAAATATATGACGGGACAGTAACATACAAATATAGTAAGTGCTGGCATATTCATTGGAGTTTACACATTTGCTGCTTCTTAAATTCTCCCACTACTATGTAAAGTAGCCCTGACAGTATGCTGGACGATGTGAGATTAAGTGTTCCCAGTTGAGGTACCAGGTAACAGTTGAGTTAAGCTCAGATCAGAAGAAGAATCCAGTCCAGCTCAGACAAAATTAGACACCTACAGATCTATGGGCTAAAAAGTGATTATTATTTTAAGATGTTACTTTTTGGAGTGTTTTTAGGCAGTAAATGCTAACTGAACCAATTATTTAAGTGAATTAATTTTAAGACTGTACTCAAATTCTGCAATAACCTTTTATTTTATATATTTTTTTAAAAGTTTGTTTATTTATTTTGAGAGGGAGAGATAGAGAACATGAGCAGGGGAAGGGTGGAGAAAGAGGGAGAGAGAGAATCCCAAGCAGGCTCTATGCTATCAGCACAGAGCCCAACGCAGGACTCAGTCTCATGAACCATAAGATCATGGCCTGAGCCAAAATCAAGAGTCACATGTTTAGCCACCTATGCCCACCTGCAATAACCTTTTGAATAGTGACTTTTCCTAGATTTCTTCCTTACTATTGATTATAATACTATGTGATTATAATCATACAAAAATCCAGGAGATACAAAAACATTACAAATTTGGGAAATCAAAGATACCAAGAACTATAAGCTAGAAAGACAGCATTGACTTCCAGTTAAAAGTGGGAATTGAACCTCTGTTCAATATGTTTACCTTTCACTTAAAAAAATGAATAGAGAAATAAAAGTTATAACCTAAATGACAAATACTTAGAAAATAAAGTTTATAAGACTCTTGACTCTTAAACAGCAGATGGAGTAGTTAGCAAAATTAAAGAACTAAGTATAAGTACCTATAAAAGAATGCCAATAAGATTATGCCAATCTATATCACAGAACCAAGGACAGGTGCAGATATGGAAAACATCATGAAATGCGAACGGTTGAGGCAAGGAATGATACAGAAAAGACAAGAATCGGTAAAAATTCTCTTAAAGAAGATTTATGCCCCCAAATGCTTTTCCTTGTCCAGTTTACTGGTATAAATAAACCGACTCTAACCATGCAGGTGACAGAAGTTTTATTCTTTGCAGTATTGAAAAAGAAACGGTCCATTCCATGAAATAACAGTCACAGAAGAGGACAGGGAAACACATATTTCCTAAGGTTACTGAAATTTTTCTTTTTTTCTTTTTTTTTCTTTTCTTCTTCTTCTTCTTCTTCTTCTTCTTCTTCTTCTTCTTCTTTTTAATGAAATTTTCTTAGTGAAAAGTAAGATGCCCAAGTGCCTATGCTCTCAGAAGGGGAAGAGCCAAAATTTGTTGATTAATTGTTACAAATAACATACTCATGACCGTATCCAATAATTGGTTTTAATGCTTCTTAAAGAAAAAAGCCGAAAAGGAATGCTAAAGATTTAATGAAAGCATTTTCCCCATATGAATTTTGGAAAACAAACATAAAATAAAATAAAGAAAATGAATTCACAAAAACAAAAAACAGGAAATTGAACAGAAAGAAACTGTTAGTAATAGTTGTAATATTCTCAGATATATAAAGTATTGAATCCATTAAAAAAGATGTAATTTAACAGGGACAATCAGAGAGGAGAGGTTGCTGTTTGTAAACCTCAAAAGCACAATCAGTGATTTAGAAAAAAATGTTGATACTTCCCAGAGTAAAATTACAGAAAAGTCTAAAATAGTAAAAATTAGATGTTCAAAGTGTTTTATCACATGATTAATTGATATTTCAAAAAGAAAAATCTGTAAAAATTACAGTTTCCTGTTTCTTTTCAAAGAAAGAATACAAAAAATCAATTCCTAAAAATAAAACACATGATTTGTTTTAAAAAATTGGAAACAGCTAACTTCTTCACAAAAAATTGAGGTGAGGAAACACCATGCCAAGTCACTCCTTAATATATTTGCAGAACTTTATTGCCAGACAAAAAATTCAAAATCTACTAAAGGAAATATTATAAATAACATGCATAACATACAAAGTTTTAAGGTACATGTTATGATAAAATTATGTCTTGAAACTTTGTAAAGAAAATTGTTTCCAAATTGAAATTTTATAATTAGAAAACCAGTCTCTCAAATATTATACTTATGATATTTTAGACATATAAGACTAAAAGAAATGCATCTTTCAGTAGTTACTTCTCAATGGTCTACCAGAGAAGAGCCCTAATGTATGGAAGAAGTAAATCTAAAAGTAAGAGTCAGACAAAACAGACTACAAGTTAGTAAATTCACCATGAGAGTTAAAATCAGGTATGGAGAACAAGGGTACAGAGTATTTTACCTGGGATGTCTCCATGAATTAAGACAAAATAGAGTCTGAGAGACTTACTGGTATTTCTAATATTATCAAAGATGATGATCAGTAGCTTTAAAAGTTATGTCTGAGAATCTTGGAATTAGTATTGGTAAGTACATATGAAACTAAGTGAATAAATTAATAAACAAATAAACAAATCCATCCATCCACCCATCCATCCATCCATCCAGGGGGAGAGTTATGAAATGATAAATTAGTCAGTAACCACTAATTGGAACAGCAATAAATAACTGATTTGGCCCAAATATGATTCATCTATATTGGGCAGTGAAAGAGATGGCATTGTCTGGGTGTGAAAATGACTAAGTTCTTATATTCTATGACAAAAAGTTAACAACAATATTTAAAATTATGAGTTAAAAGAGTAAATTTTTTTATGTTCAAATATGGTGGTAAATATTAGTGAAAAAAAGAAGTGCTATGTGTATATGCCTTTACAAAGTTACTCTGATGAGAAGATAGGAGTGAGTTTCATGTCTGTCATTTTGCATATATTTCCAAGACACCTTCAAATTTATGGGCATACTTTGAAAGAAGTTTCAAAAAAATGACTTCTTATTTAGTCTCTTGAATTTAATGCCAACTAGGCTCAATTCAAAAAACAGATTTTTTTGAGCATCTACTTTAGAAGGAGAATCCTAAGCTATATCTACATAAAGGGATTTCCAAAAAGGAAAGAAGACTAAAAATATAAATAGGAAATGATTTAGAACAAAATCACATGGAATTCTTTCTTTCCAAAAGATCTTTTGTTTTGAATAGTAGAGCTATGAAGTATATATTCTTCATATACATATATAAATAGAAGTATATCATAAATTTTTATTCAAATTTACCATTTTCCAATAACCATTAACAACTAAGATTTTTTTTTTGGATTCTTCTATCTTACATGGTATGTTTCTCATTTCCATGCTAGAATTTTTAGTTCCCAGAAGCACTTGGTATAATAGAATAAAAAAATATTTTGCTGCTTTATCTCACAGTTTATTCACAATTAATACTCGCAGAACAACGTGTTTACTAATAACAGATATCTTATACCTAGAAATAATTTAAGATTTTATTTTATATTTTTGTTTGTTTATTGACCAGACTAGGTCCCCAAAAGACATTTAATTTTTTTTAATATTTTCATTTCATTCTTATATTTTTTAAAACTATAAGCAAATATTCCTATATGTACATATCTGGCCCTAATTAGCCGAACAGTAATATACCATATACATTTCTTTCCTGCTTGCATCCTTCTCTCAAGAATGATAGGTCTGGCAGCAATAAATCCTGTAACGCCCATACAATGCCTTGAAATACAACTCCTCATAGAGGTGGAGTAGGAGGTGTAGAAGATGAACTTGTAATGTATTTCATACTGGATTATGAGGATGAAATCAATGACCAATACAATCTTACCAAAATTACCCAGGAGCCAAGGTTATAATGCTTCATTGGCTAATGGTGGAAAATTTGTGTTACTAAGCTGTATAATAAATGCAATAGATTAAAAGACATCATATAATGAATCCATAATTTCACAATGAGCAAACTAGTTGTCACTGCCATGCCTGATAGTGAAGAACAACTTTTTAAAAAATGTTTAAATAAAACAACAACACTTCTTTTTTCTTTTGAAACTACTAGCTAACCTATAAGTACATAAGACTAGCATTCCAACCAGTAAATGGAGAAGGAATGTTAGAATTAGAATATTATTATTTATAATATATATGAATTAATAAATCTGACACTGATATTCAGCAACTGCTATCACTTAACATAAGCAGGCAAATTTATCTATTGATGGAAGAATTAAGGACCATTTATGAAATAGACTCACCAAAAAGTTAACATAAGCTAAATCAGGCTTCTATTTTCAAGTACAATTTGTAGGAAATACAGAAGGCAGAGGAACATGCTCAATACTTTAGCACCTGGGCAGTGATGGGGGAAAGGTGTTATTTGCAGTAAAAGGTGTTATTTGCAGTATTTGTAAGGTGGGAGACTCTACAGGAAAAATGACCTCATTTCTTCAACAAATAAATTGAAAATTTAAAAAAAAAGAAGAGATATGGTGAGAACCTATAGATTAAGGAAATTTAAATGACTTATCAATCTATCACAATATATAGACTCATTTAGATTAAGATTTAGTCAAACTTGCTTTTCACAGTGATGGTGCTAGAAGATGATGAAGGAAGCCACTGCCCCTCCCAAAGCCCAAGTCAAAGCAAACGTTTTGAAGGCCAAGAAAGCAGTGCTGAAAGATGTCCACATCTTTTTTGTGTGTGTGTGTCACACACAAAAAAGAAGATCCACAGGGGTGCCTTGGTAGCTTAGATGGTTAAGCATCTGACTCTTGATCTCAGCTTAGGTCTTGATCTCATAGTCATGAGTTTAAGCCCTGGTCATGAGTTCAAGCCCTGTGTTGGGCCTGGTGTTGGGCCCTGCATTGGGCATGAAGCCTATTTAAAAAAAAAAAAAAAATCACCTACCTTCCAAAGGCCCAAGACACTGCAACTCCAAAGGAAGCCTAAATATCCTTGAAAGAGCACCTCCAGAAGAAACAAGCTTGACCACTATGACATCAAGTTTCCTCTGACTACCTAACCAGCCATGAAGAAAAGAGAAGACAACATATTCGTGTTCATTTTGGATGTCAAAGCCAACAAGAACCAGATTAAACATGCTGTGAAGAAGCTCTATGACACTGATGTGGCCAAGATCAGGTCAGATGGAGAGAAGAAGGTATATGTTCTATGGCTTTGGATGTTGCCAACAAAATTGAAATAATCAAACCTGAGTCCTGCTGGTTAAATCTAAATTCCCCCCCCCCCCCCGCCAAAAAAAAATTGAACTTAAAATAATAATCACACACAAAATACCTTATGAGACAATTAAAATTTTGAACATTGCAATATTGATTGCAAGATATGAAGAAACTTCTGTTTATTTTTTAGCAGTGATAATGACATTGTGAATATGTGCTTTAAAGTGCTTTAAAGTTCTCATTCTTTAGAGGAAATTCCAAAATATTTTTAATGCCAAAATATTGACTAATTAAATGATAAGCTGTCTATATTCATTTGAAAATGTATTTTGTAAAAGTTATTGAGAGTTTGGATAAAATACACGAATAATACACTAAAGCCAAGTGTTGATTACATGGAATTTCAATACACCAATATATTCAAGATACCGTCAATACAGTCAATATGCCAAAGTCAATATACCAAAAGTATACACATTGATACAGTCAATATACCAAAAGTATACACATACAAAATTTTGTATATATTCTAATTTTCCATAATAAAAATTATCTTTTGTTTCTTTTCTTTCTTTCTTCCTATCTATCTAATCTATTCATTTCTCTATTTTAATTGTGTATAACATAAAAGACATAGTAAAAATAATTAAAATATAAACATTAGAGGAGCATAAAAAAAACAATTTCATTGACAATGACAAAGTTTGAGGTAGTGGCAAGTTAGATTTAAAGATTAAATTGATAGTGTAGAGGGGCAGCTGGATGGCTCAATCTGTTAAGCGGCTAACTCTTGATTTTGGCTAAGGTCATGATCTCACAGTTTGTGAGATCAAGCCCATCTTGGGCTCTGCACTGACAGCATGGAGGCTGCTTGGGATTCTCTCTCTCACTCTCTCTCTGCTCCTCCCCCCCTAATTCTCTCTCTTTCTTTCTCTCTCAAAATAAATAAACAGAAAGAAAGAAAGAAAGAAAGAAAGAAAGAAAGAAAGAAAGAAAGAAAGAAAGAAAAGAAAAGAAAGAAAAGAAGGAAGGGAGGAAGGAAGGGAGGAAGGAAGGAAGAAGGAAGGAAGAGTAGAGAAGAACACAGTCAAGACGTGACAGTAGGAATAGAATTTAGGGAAGTGTTTAAAAGCAAGATGATTTGGAGTGAGGGGCAGTGGGGATAAGATTCAATAACACTGTTTTCTCTTAGTCAAATTATAAAACAATTGAGGAATAAGACAAGGAAGATGTCAGGAGCCCACATATCCCTTTTAACGCGTATCAAGTGAGATCTGTATAGTGCTTTTTGTGAAGTTCACTTCTGTATCTTTCATCTCTAGAACAGTGCTGCACATAGTAGATATTTGATGAATATTTAATGTGTGAAAAATGACAATACTAATGAATTGAGTATGAAAAACAGCTGGATTTGAAGCTACCGCCTCTAAGATTTCTAATACTAAAACCCATGATTGTATATACTTACTTATCAAAATAGAGGCCACAATGAACTGGAGTTAAATTTCATGATGTATAGGAGCAAAGGAGAAAACACAATTTCATGTCTCCTCAAAGAAGAAAGAAGCTGCTGGTCTATATACAATGAATTTCTCCTACCAAATGTATCAAGATAATTCATTGATACTGGGAAGTGTGTGTGAGGAGTGGAGAGAACAGTCAGGAGATATAAATTATTCAGTATCTCTCCACATGGAAGAAAACATCAGGTTAACACCACACATCTTTGTTTCAATTGTTAAAAATGAAATATTGTGGCTACGTATGTGAGTTCTTATGTGGTGGGGGAAGATGTGCGGTACTGGGTTGATCTATTTCCAGAAGGCAGTAAGTTTCATGCTAGACTTTTATGCTTTATTTAGGCAGGAAATAAGATGCTTTTCAAAATTTTCTGAAAATCCGACTCATGATTATTATTATGACATTAATTCTATTTGCAGTAACGTTTCAATTTCTAAATCTAAAGGGCTCCTATAAGTTATTGCATATATTTTTCTAAAGAAATAAAATTTGGTGAATTTTTTGTTGTTATTTTTTCCCCATCTTTTCATGACATCACGATTTGGTAAGCCATGCCCTATTGATTCTACACTTGAAATATATTCCCATATTGTTCTTTGCCTTGCCACACTGAAGACTGCAATCTCTAATCAGCCCTCCATTTATGCTTTCTTGTGCTAACAAGATGGTCTTTTAACCTACCTTTACTTTTTAGAATCTCCTTATGGTGTCTGCCTTGAGTTATATTTTTAAAACTCAATTCTAATCATGTAATTTTTTTTTTTGAGAGAGAGAGAGGGAAAGGGGGGGGCAGAGAGACGGGGAGACAGAGAATCCCAAGCAGTCTCCACATCCAGCGTGAAGTGCTACCCACGGCACCATCTCACCACCGTGAGATCATGAACTGAGCCAAACTCATGAATCGGACAGCTTAACTGACAGAGCGACCCAGGGGCCCCTCATGTAACTTTTCTGACTTACAACTTGTAAATATTCCCTATTGACTGCTGAATTGTGCCCTAACTTTCTACTTGTCATGCAATTACATGCGTGAGAACTTGTATTTTCTCATTCACCTTCTGCTACTATTCCTTCTACATGTTAAAATATAAATGTATTTGTCCTATAATTGTAAAAATGATATGTTTTTGTACTCTCCTCTTCGGATTATAAAAACTTTTGCTTAATCAAATACTCCCACATTTTGCTAGGTAAAGATACGTTAAAAAAATACTGGGACGTTTTAGAAACAAGCTATTATGAAAGTGGTTATTTTGAAACTGGACCATCTTTTTTTGACATGCATTTATATATTTTTATGTGTTAGGAGCTTGAGAAACCATTCTGTGTCTGAGAGGTTATGTCATTTAATGGCATCCCCTGAGTCCAGATTCCCTTAACTATTCTGAATCAAAAACTATTCTGAAGCTATATAGTTTGAAATAATCTTTGCAAAGAATAACTGAATTACCCTTTTATTTAGTCAGAACTGCTATAATGCTTTTACATATGGATTCTTTCCCACTTCTTGTTAGATGATTACCCTGGGTAAGACAGTTTTTAGAAAGCAGTCATTCAACAGAGCACCCAGATGATACTGACTGGTATAGAAAAAATTGGATGAACTGATAATAAGAGCAGAATGATGCATGAAGGAGGGTATAAAGATGGGGCTATCTCATTAAAAGCATTTCAGATGAAAGATCAACCAAGAATCATGTTGGAGGGGTTTCTGTACCATTTCAGCCAGTCCCTAAAATTCATCTGTTTAGGGAAATATTGAGAAGAAATAAGTATATTTAATAACTACACCCTTTATTCAGTTAAAGTTACCTGAAAAGCCAGGCAAAGACTTGCAAAAGGAATTATGAGAGTTATTACTTATGAGAAAGGAGTTTTGTGTGAACTTTGGCATTTGTGGAAGATATCATAAATAATGTATGACTTTTAAGAAACATATTTCACTTTTTCTTCCATTTGCTAGTAATTTGGAAATAGCAAATAGAAATAAATAACTTTAAAATTGGACAATAGGGAAAAGAAAACAAACAAAATATGAGCTTTGTTTCTCAGACATTTTACTAATTAAGTATGTATTCCTAACTATTTAGGAAGTTTCCCGATAAGGTCATGATCTCATGGTTTCTGGGTTCAAGCCCCGCATCAGGCTCTGTGCTGACAGCTCAGAGCCTGGAGCCTGCTTCTGATTTTGTGTCTCCCTCTCTCTCTGCCCTTCCCCTGCTTGCACTCTGTGTCTCTGTCTCTCTATCTCAAAAATAAACATTAAAAAAAAAGAAGCTTCCCTGTCATGTAAAACACAAGAAAATGGTCTTCCTGTGATTAAAAGAAAAAGAAAAAAAATATTACATGTATTCAGAATTAGATATCTTCAGTTTTTTTTAATATCAACAATTTAAAGTATTTTTCAAAGTTATAAGAATGGGAGGGAATTAATTGGAATGGTTACTCACCATGTATAGATTTTCATTAATTATTTTCTATATTCCAATTAACCTTTTTATTTTACATGAGCCATCACCACTATTCAGAATGAGACTTCATTTTAAGACCTCAAAACAGAAAGATTGAAAAAAAATGCAAAAAAATCTCATTTCGATTTCTCCCCAAAGCAAATGTTATAGCTGACCTACTAGTATTTAATAACAATTAAAAATAAAAATTGATTCCCCCTGTAATAGTTCAAGTAAGCATCAGGTTATGTTTAATACAGTAGGGCTTATCAGACCTTCTATTTCTTTTCTTTTTTTTTTTTTTTTTTTTAGAGAGAGAGAGAGAGAGAATGAGTGGGGGTAGAGGGAGAAAGAGTCTTTTTTTTTTTTTTTAAGTTTTCAAATTTATTTTGAAAGAGAAAGAGCAAGGGACAGGCAGAGAGAGAGGGAGAAGGAGAATCCCAAGCAGGCTCCATGCTATCAGTGCAGAGCCCCATACGAGGCTCAAACTCACAAACTGTGATATCATGACCTGAGCTGAAATTAAGAGTCGAATGCTTAACCAACTGAGCCACTCAGGTGACTCAAGGAAGAAAGAATCTTAAGCAAGCTCTACATCCGGTGTGGAGCCCACATGGGGCTCCGTATCATGACTGTGAGATAATTAATGACCTGAGCCAAAATCAAGAGTCAGATGCTTAACCCACTGAACCACCCAGGCATTTTAGACCTTCTATTTCCCAAGCCTTCCCTCTCTATTACATTTTACCCACTCCTTAACTTATTAGACAAGTTTAAGTATGTAACAAGCTTCACATACCACAGACATGTATCATCCACTATGGCAGCCGCTAGTCTCATCTGGTTTTTGGTCACTCAAAATGTGGCTAATTTCAATTAGATGTATTGTCTTAAATACACACAGAATTTTGATGAATTAGTATTAAAAAATGAACATACACTGGATTTAAAATAAAAAAAATAAATGCAAAATAACTCATTAATATTTTATATTCATTACATGTTTTATTAGGATTCTCCAGAGAAACACGAGTGCTGGGGTGTGTGTGTGTGTGTGTGTGTGTGTGTGTATATACTTGAGAGAGACAAAAAGAAAGAGGGAGATTTATTTTAAGGAGTTAGATAACACAATAATGGAGGTTGGGAAGTCCCAAATCTGCAAGCTTGGCCATCAGGCTAGATATTCAGGGAAGAGCTTAATTTACAATTAAGGTCCACAGGCCATCTGATGGCAGAATCCCTTCCTGCTCAGGGATCAGTCTAATTCTATTCTGGCCGTAAAGTGTTTGGATGAGGCTCACATCCTAGAGAACAATCTGTTTTATTCAAAGTCTACTGGTTTAAATGATACTTTCATCTAAAACCACCTTCACAGAAACATCTAGAATAATGCGTGGGCAAAAGCCTGGGCACTGTGGGGGCACCTGGGTGGCTCAGTTGGTTAAGCTTCTAGCTCTCAATTTCGGCTCAGGTCATGATCTCTCAGTTCATGAAATTGAGCCCCGCATCAGGCTCCTTGCTGATAGCAAAGGAGCCTGCTTAGGATTCTCTTTCTGCCTCAGCCCCTCCCTTTGTCTCTCTCTCTCTTTCTTAAAATAAATAAGCTAACTAAATAAATAAACAAATAAATGTCACTAAAAAAAATCTGGGTACTGTGGCACAAGGTTCACATAAAACTAACCATCCACATGTTACATATTTTGTACATATTGGATACAATAAAATGTTATTAAAATTGATTTCTCCCATCTCCTTTTACATCATTCAATGTATCAGAAAATTAAAAATTACCTAAGTGGCATGCATTGTATTTCTATTGGCTAATACTAATGTAGACAGGATCAGATATAGAATTTTCAAAAGGAAATATAAAAATTATGCACAGCAACCGATAATAGTACTTAGTTTTGCTGATTGTGGGCAACTTTTAAAATTGTATTCTAAGGGCTCCTGGGTGGCTCAGTCAGTTAAGCATCTGATTCTCGGTTTGGGCTCAGATCAGAATCTTACAGTTTGTGAGCTCGTGCCCTGTGTTAGTTAGGCTCTGTGCAAAATAAATAAACTTAAAAAAATTATTCTATAAAATCTACTGTTTACTAACAGATATTAATTTTAAAATAAAAAATGCATTTTCCATTTTATATAATTTAAATAATTACATTATGATAACAAGTTTTGCAACTTGACAGGAAGATAATGCTTAGAATTGAATTTTTTGATTCAAAGGTGAAAGAAAATTCAGTTGAGTAAGCGAATTTTATATAAAACCTCAGAAATCTTTCCCAGGTCTTGTGCCCTAAGTAATGAGTTTCAAACACTTCATGCTGATGTTTCATAAAAATTTTATTATTTTTAGATTGTGCCAAATTATTGTGACATTTGAGTCTAAAAACTAAGCAGTGTGTTTTAAAATTGTGTAAATATGTGTGAGTTGTGTGAGTGTGTTTATCTCACATTATGAAAAGAAAGACACATAGTGTGAATTTTAATTTTTTTTTCAATTTTGTATTAGGTTCTCCATGTGGAGCTGTATATTTTCCAAGCTTCTTATCCTTCCCTTTCTCCTAACTTTATGATGGTGGGGCTGGATTGCTGCTGCAGATGTGGTATTCTGTATGCAAGATCTCACTTCAGAGTAAAATGAATTTTAAATGTGTAACAAAGCCCTCATCCTATAATGATTGAAATATAACAGCCTGAGAATAAAGCAAAACTAGGCTAATTAAATCAATTTGCAAGACTCAATTAAAAATAATACCTTCGAGAAGGAGAATTGAAACATGTACATTGAGTTAGATTTTACCTTTGTGAAAACAGACAAATGAAGTTTTCAGTAATAAATACATCAGTTAGTTGAAAGTTTTATGTCTACTATATTAATTACCCTTTAAAATGCAATGAAATTAAGGAGATACAACATCAAAGGTAGAAGCAAGGAGAGAGATTCATTTAAATAATTGAGTATTAAATCGTTTACTCTTGTGTTTTATGAGGAACACCATAATTAGAATGTTTTACTATAGACTCTAACTGTGGAACTTGAGAGATATTCTCTTTTTCATACATTTCAAACAATTTTGATAATGTTTTAAGTGTTTGCTATTTTCAAGTTGTGTTAATGTATAAGATATATGAATTATAATATCAATCATAAAATACATTAATTAGAGTATATATATTATAGTAGTAAGCAGTATGAATAGTAGTGATAGCAGCTGGATTACTGCTAAGCACTGCAAGTGCAAGACTGCTAAGTGCTAGATGGGTTCAAGGTTGAATTTTCTAATACAGGATTTTCTCAATTAAAAAAAAAAGCCTATCTGTTCCATTTTCATCTGAAGCATAAATATCTCTACATTAAGGCCACCACATGGAGGAACATGCCAATTTCTCCACTGTTTACTTTTTTGTATTTAAATTTTTTTTATTAACGTTTATTTATTTCTGAGACAGAGAGAGACAGAGCATGAACAGGGGAGGGTCAGAGAGAGAGGGAGACACAGAATCCGAAACAGGATCCAGGCTCTGTGCTGTCAGCATGCCTCCTGATGCAGGGCTCGAACTCACAGACTATGAGATCATGACCTGAGCTGAAGTCAGACGCTCAACTGACTGAGCCACCCAGGCGCTCCTCTCCACTGTTTAAAAAAGCCACATATAAAATGACGATAGAGTATGCTCAATTAGTAAAAGCTAAACAAAAGCTGAATTAAGTTTTTCTGCAACAAAATGTAGTACATAGTTGACCATGGAATAATAGCTAAAAATAGTTCTTGATTATTCAGCACTGGGTATTGTTAATGCTCAAAGGTTCATAAACAAGAGTAAGGTTTTCAGCATGCTCTTTAAAGAAAAATATGGGGAGGGGCGCCTAGGTGGTTCAGTGGGTTAAGCATCCAACTTTGGCTCAGGTCATGATCTCGCAGTTCATGAGTTCAAGCCCTGCATGGGGCTTTGTGCTGACGGCTCAGAACCTAGAGCCTGCTTCAGATTCTGTGTCTCCCTCTCTCTCTGCCCCTCCCCGCTCACACTCTCCTCTCTCTCTCTCTCTCTCTCTCTCTCTCTCTCTCCCTCTCCCTCTCAAAAATAAATAATAAATTTTTTTTTAAAAATAAAATTATGGGTAAATTATAGAATGAGTGGGGGTTATTGAATTAGAGCAGGAATTTATATTTTTATAAATGTGTATAATACATTTGCCATGTGGATGCTAATGACTACAGTAATGCTTGAATATTTAGATTTAAAAGAAAAGGTATTGCAGACTATTGGGTGAAAGCATTATAGCTAAATAAAATTAATTTAAGAATATCTGTATGGTAGATATTGTAGAATGGTTCTCTCATGTGCTTTACCATGTGTGGGAGAATGGAATGCAAAAGCTCTGGCTTCCCAAATTGTCAAGCAATTCTGATCTTAACATGGAAAATAGCTTCCACCCAAAAGCTGCATGTGGGCCAGATTTTGAAGACAGACATGGATATTTTGAGGGGAGGGCTATGAATGTGGATGTCATGGTGGGATCAAGCAGTTTGATTGTGGGGACTGTAGAACAAGTAGTGTGGTCTTGGAAGCAGTACTTTTGACATGGCTTCCTGATTACTCCACTTTGAAACCCTGGAATACATCATTGTTCCTCTGACGGACTGTTTTGCTGTTCTATGACAAGTAGGGTCTACTAATGCAGCTCTCCCATTCTCTAAATTAAATGACTTTCTGCTTGAATTAGAATGGATCATTGTTATTGGAAACTAATAGAAAGCATAATTATTCAGGGGGCGCTTGGGTGGCTCAGTTGGTTAAGCGTCCATCTTCAGTTCAGGTCATGAGCTCACTGTTTGTGGGTTCAAGCCCCGTGTTGGGCTCTGTGCTGACAGCTCAGAGCCTGGAGCCTGCTTCGAATTCTGTGTCTCCCTCTTCTGCCCTTCCCCCATTCGTGCTCTATGTCTCTCTCTCTCCCAAAAATGAATGAACATTAAAAAAATGAGAGCATAATTATTCAGAAATAACAGTAAAAAATAAACAATAGCATCTATCATGCAAATGGATGTCAAAAGAAAGCCAGAGTAGCAATTCTTATATTGGACAAAATAAGCTTTAAAACAAAGAGTGTTAACAAAAGATAAAGAGGGACACTGTATACTAATAAAGGGGACAATCCAACAAGAATATGGAACAGTGGCAAATATTTATGCACCCAACATAAGAGCACTCAAATATATAAAACAGTTAATAATAAACATAAAAGAACTAATCTATAATAATACAATAATAGTAGGATATTTTTACACCCCACTCATATCAATGTTTAGGTTTCCATATAACCTTTTCTGCATATAGCTGTCTGGTATTAAGTTGATGGTCATTTAATTTTGAAACCATTTTTTCTCCTCTGCTCCCCACATTTTAGGGGTATGTTATTACATCCTTTTTTGTGAGTTCCTTGACTGATTTTTTTTTGCAGAAATATTCATTTTTATTGTTTTCGTTTTTCCTACCTCTACACTGTCACTTTTGGTCTTTCCTTTCCACTCACAGAGTCCCTTTTAATATTTCTTGTAGACTGCTAGGAATTTACCCAAGGGATACAGGAGTGCTGATGCATAGGGGCACATGTACCCCAATGTTTACAGCAGCACTTTCAACATAGCCAAATTATGGAAAGATCCTAAATGTCCATCAACTGACAAATGGATAAAGAAGATGTGGTTTATATGTACAATGGAATACTACTTGGCAATGAGAAAGAATGAAATCTGGCCATTTGCAGCAACATGGATGAAACTGGAGGGTACTATGCTAAGTGAAATAAGTCAGCCAGAGACAGACAGATACCACATGTTTTCACTCATATGTGGATCCTGAGAAACTTAACAGAAGACCATGGGGGAGGGGAAAGGGAAAGGGAAAAAAAAGTTAGAGAGGGAGGGAGGCAAACTATAAGAGACTCTTAAAAAGTGAGAATAAACAGGGTTGTGGGGGGTGGAAGAGGGGAAAGTGGGTGATGGGCATTGAGAAGGGCACCTGTTGGGATGAGCACTTGGTGTTGTATGTAAACCAATTTGACAATAAATTATATTTAATTAAAAAAAACAATTCACCAGTAAAGCTACCTGGGGCGGGGGGGAGGATAAATAAATACATATATATATAATATTATAATACATATATATATATATATATATATATATATATATATATATATTCTTGCACAGTTTATTTAATGGTCATGAATTCCTTTAGTTTCTGTTTGTCTGGAAACTCTTTATCTCTCCTTCCATTCTGAATCGATAACCTTGCTAGATAGCGTATTCTTGACTGCATATTTTTCCCATTCAGTACTTTGAATATATCATATCACTCCCTTCTGGCTTCCACATTTTCTGCTAAAAAATCTCCTACTAGCCTTATGGGTTTCCCCTTGTAAGTTAATGACTTCTTTCATCTTGCTGCTTTTAAATTTGTTTATCACTATATTTTACACATAATTGAATATATCTTGGTGTGGATCTGCTTTTGTTGATTTGTTGAGGGTTCTTTGTGCATCCTGGATTTTGATATCTGTTTCCTTCCCCAAATTAGGGAAGTTTTCAGCTATTTCTTCAAATAAATTTTCTGCCTCCTTTTTTCTCTCTTCTTCTTCTGGGATTCCTATAATATGAATGTTGTTATGTTTGAGGGAGCCACTGAGTTCCTAAGTCTATTATTACTTTGTGAAATTCTTTTTTCTTTTTTGTTCAACTTGATTACTTTCCATAACTCTGTCTTCTCGGTCACTAATTCTTTTTTCTGCTTATTCCATCCTGCTGTTCATTCCATCAATTGTGTTTCTCATTTCACTTGTTGTGTCCTTTATCTTTGCTATATTAGTCCTTATCTTTGTGTTAAGGGTCTCATTCATGTCTTCCACTCTTTTCTCAAGTCCAGTGAATATCCTTATGATTATTGCCTTAAATTGTCTGTGAGACATGTTATTTATATGTTTTGCTTAGATCTCTGGCTGTGGCTTTATCCTGTTCTTTCAACTGAGATAAATTTCTTTGTCTCCTCATTTTGTCTGCTTCTCTATGTCTGTTTCTGTGTATTAAGAAAGTCAGCTCTTCTTCTGTTCTTGAACATAGTGACTTTATTAAGAAGAGGCCTTGGAGTGCCCTGGAGTGCAGTGTCCCTTGTTCACCAGAACCTGATACTTCAGGAGAGTATCCTGTGTGTGTTGCTTATGCCCTGCTGTTGTGTCTGAGTCACTTTTTTGTTGTTGTTGAAGTCTTTGACACTGTATTTCTGCCTGTTTTGGTCTGTGCTTTATCTCTGTGGCATTAACAAGACCCAGCCAGGCCAGTGCTGAAGGGTGTGCCTGCCAGGGATCTTTGGATTAGACCAGCAGTGTTAGCCAAATTTGTGCTGGACCACAGTCCTATGCCAGATCCCCTGAAGTGCTGTATCAGCTGAAGGCTGCAATCCAGGGCAGCTAGCAGTGAAAGGCTAGGCACAGCAATGCCTGGTTGTGGTGCACAAAGGTGATTGGGGGCACTCAGCTGGGTGTAATGGATGCATATGGTCTACGGGGGCAGGAGAACTCATGGACATAGTGCACTGCTTGCAGGTTAGATAGCAAGTTCTGAGCAATCCTGCCTCCCACAGGTGTCTTTGTGTTTATTTTATGGTGTGAGGGAGGAATATGGTGCCTTCCAGCTCTCCTGTTTTTGGAGAAGTCCCCAACATGCCTTGAAATCAGTATGAACAGATATCTTTCTTATTTGCCCAGTGGTATATAAAATGCCATTTTTATGTTGCCTCTTCTCACAGGTTTCTGTCTTGTTAAGGGTAGTAACCCAGTCATCACTAGTCCTCTGGGCTCACCCAGTGCTGAGTCAGCTGACTTTTAAAGCTCCAGACTCCAAATCCCACCATTTTACAGTCACAGATTCAGCTCCTCTGTTTTTAAAGCCAAACTTTCTGGGGCTTAGTCTTTCCCATGTGAGCTCCCTGATGCAAGGGCCTGTTTCTCTGCCCTCTCTGCACTCGCAGTTCCCTCCCTCCTGTAGGCAACCTGTCTCCACCTTTCTCACCTTCCTAACCTTTCGCATGCAACTTCTCTACATTTAATTGCGGAGTTTTCTCTGCCAGTGTTCAGGTCACTCTCCAGTTTATTGACTTGAATGTGGTTAATATCTAGTTGAAAATGTAGGAGGAAGTGAGCTTAGGGTCCTCCAACTCTGCCATCTTCCCAAGCTCCCTCAGGCAAATGACTTTTTTAATATCTAAATTTAGCTTAAAAAAAAGTTCTAGAAGAAAAGAGAATTCTTCTGAATGGAAAAAGTCTATAGAATTGTGATTTATACCTTAGAAACAATTAGTGAAAAGATTGATAAAGTTGACCATATATTTTAAAAATCACATGAAATAAAATACCTGAGTGAAACAACAACAAAATATATCAAATGTTGGGGACACACTGTTTGGATATGGTGCATGTGTTACCAATGCTCCTATTAACAACTGCCAGTGCATTGTCTAGCCACACAATGGTCTCAAGTCAATTTATTTATTTAAGCTCCACTTAGCTTTCCTTATTCTCAGTAACTGGAGTTATTCTAATCCTGACCTAAGGTATAACATCAACCAATATTTAGAACACCAAATCTAACAAACCTCATTTATATGAGTTCAGTTTTAGCTCTGAGCGTTTTGTTGTATGTGTGCATGTGTACCTCCAAAGCAAAGCCACCTAATCGTAGTTCAGAGAGATAACAGGTTTACGTGTAAATATAAAAATCCAATTTATGGCTATCCAAATGAGATGATTAGGGAAAAACCCAATATTCACCTATTTCCCATTTGTCATTCACTTTGTAGACAACAAACACATTGGATTTTTAAAAATGACCTAAAATGTCCCCTATCAATTTTGATATTGGGTCAGAATTGATGCATTTCTTCATGAAACAGTATTTACGTAATATAATGTTAAAATACATAAATATATTCAGACAAAGTTCTTTTGATTGGCAAAAGTAATGAATTGGTATAGGAAACAGTAAACGGAAGTAGAGAAATAAGTTGAAATCCAAGTTACTAGAAAATATACATATACAGATTTTTATTCACATTATTTTAAAATAAGTTACTTAAATTCTTAGAGATTTCATCTACATCAAATTACCAAATTGAGATACATATTGGCAAAGTAAATATATTGCAAATGCTCAAGTCCTATTTCATCAGTTTTATTCATCATTTGTGTATGTGTGTCCATAAAATTTCATGATGACGCACCATTATCACAATGTTACTTTACTTTTCCTTCATTAAAATGTCAAAGACAACACTTGTAACTTCATTTTAAAAAACCAAATTTTGTGGAAATGAAATTGGCGGGAAAGAATTTAATAATGGCTATATTATGTATAGGTATCATTTTTAATTTATGAGAACTTTGAATTTCTCAACCCACCAATTAAGCCAATTTAATCAATGATAGTGATGATCCTACTTTCAATATTAATTCCTTCATCTGTTTTACAACTAAAAAGGTGAAATGAATTTCTTGTCATTTGGTCACTTCAATATAACTTTTTCAGTTTAAAAAATAATTATCTATCTTTTTTTTCTTTAATGAATATCAAACATAAGTGATAAAAATGCTCATTTGAATCATCTTGAATAACATTACACTAGCATTGAGGCCCCTGGGTGGCTCAGTTGGTTAAGTGTCTGACTCTTGATTTGGGCTCAGGTCATGATCTCAAATTGTGGGATCAAGCTCCGTGTGGGGCTCCGCACTGTGTGTGGAACCCGTTTGGACTTTTTCCTTCCTTGGCCACTGTACTCTTTCATTAAAAAAAAAAAAAAATTACAGTAGTATAAATGTGTGTACATGTCTATGTGTAAAATCTGTCTATCTTGGATATTTAAATAATATTTTTTAGAAGGGTACCTGGGTGGCTCAGTCGAGTAACATCAGACTTCATCTCAGGTCATGATCTCACTGTTCATGGGTTCAAGCACCACATCCAGCTCTATGCTCACAGCTCAGAGCCTGGACCCTGCTTCAGATTCTGTGTCTCCATCTTTCTCTGCCCTTCCCTTGCTCATGCTGTGTCTCTATCTCTCTCTCAAAAATAATATTTAAAAAATTCCATTTTTTAGCATTTAATAAACATTACATTTTATAAAATTTAATAAACATTAAAATTTTTAAATATTTTTGTAAAATATTGATTATCTTCTCCTGCAATTAAAATTTTATATTTGAAAAATGATAAAATATGAAATGCATGTAAAAGTTGTGAGGATTATGATTATATTCCATGAATTTTAATCATAATTGAGAAGTGTTTTTTAATCATCAATACTGAAGAGTAATTAAAGAAATCTATCAAATATATCTGAAATTCATTTATAGACTGAATTTATTTTCGGATAAATTATCATAAAAAATATTGCATATCTTACCAAAGAAAAAATATAATTATTCATTACCTTTTATTATTTATTTGAGAGAAAGAGAGAGAATGAGTGGGGTAGAGGAGCAGAGAGAGAGAGAGAGAGAGAGAGAGAGAGAGAATCTTGAGCAGGCTCCACTCTAAGTGTGGAGCCTGACCCGGGGTTCAATTCCATGACCCTGGGATCATGACCCAAGCCAAAATCAAGAGTTGGACTCTCAACCAACTGAGCCACCTAGATTCTCCTGATTATTCATTTTTTAAAAAACTATATAGTAATCATTTGAAATCAAGATTTTAGGGCACCTGGGTGGCTCAGCTGGTTGAGCGTCCAACTTTGGCTCACGTTATGATCTCATGGTTTGTGAGTACGAGACTCTCATCTGGCTCACTGCTGTCAACACAGAGCCTGCTTGGTCTTCTGTCCCCCTCTCTCTCTACCCTTCCCCTGCTTGTGCTCTCATCCTCAAAAATAAATAAATATTTTTTTTAAGATTTCATGTTTACTTTACTAATTACAGTTTCTCAAAATTTTACACTAAATACTAAATAATTTATTAATTGGTCATAGAGGTAGTATCTTTAAAAATAAAATATAATGTATCATTTTAAGGGGAAGTAGAGCCAATTTATCCCCTCAATTTTATGTACTAATGTTATAAGTAATATTAAACACATATATTGCATATGAACGCCAACTATATTCATATAGAAATGCAGAAGTATAAGGAAAAACACCAAACATATTAGACTGAACTACATGAAGTTACTAACATTACCACTTTAACCTCTAAGAAAGGTCACTACCTACTTACTTATTATACTAATCGATTAGAAATAGTAAATTTCAAGTACTGGTAAGAGTTAGTTAACAGAAGGACAGCAGTTGTTCCTTTATTTTTTTTTCCAAAATAAACTTAAAAGAGAAGGTTGCTCAGTTCTGAGTCTTTAATGTGTCTCATATAGGTCAGTAAGTAGGTATCAGAGTGAATTCTGAGAATTATATATAGTTTCTCTCTCAGATTCCATCCTAACAGCATCTGCTGTCAGAAACCATCTCCTATTCAGCCAATAGTTTCTTAAATTGTATAAGTCTACAGGCCAATAACATCATAATATTTGCAGTATAAAACACAATATAATGGCCAAAGAGTTGTCTCTCAAGTTAAAAAAAAAATCCCTGTGATAAAGTTTTAGATGTACTTCTGATTTTCATAGATAGTTGCCAAATAATTTCCCAAAGGCTATGCCATTAAGTAATAAAAATGTATTTCCATTAAAAACCCACACTGATGCTGTCCTTTTCACTTTTATTCAGAATAATGTTGAGCTAAGCACATGTGAGGCTTAGGTTTATTCTTTAATTACTTGTACAGTTTTTACCCTATTTTACATAATTATTTTAGTTTAATAATAGCTGCCTTCTGAAAATTTGACATGATGGAAATTATCATCTATTTAGAACAGATGATGAAAATTAACTTAGTAATTATTCATTGGCTGACATATTCCATAGAGACAAAACTTTACCACCTCTAATGGGAAAAAAAAAACATTATAATCAAGTTCACTCAAATTCATGTTCTATTGCAGGCAGTCTTTGCCAATCTGTAATAAGACTATTGAAGGTAACGAACTTTATATTTTATAAGAAAGATGTGGAGAGCTATGTCAAAATGTTTCTGGACTCACTAAAATAAAACAATAATGAATTACATTGTATGAAAAGAGTCTTGATAGATTATGTATCTTCAGTTTGTCACAGTGGCCATGATTATACTTTACACTTGATCCTAAGCTTACTATTTGTTTGGTGGCTATATTAGAGATGCCAGTGATAATAGGCAAATAAGCAAAGGACAAAAAAAATCTCTTAAATTTCCTCTTCCTCTAATCTCAAACAGCCATAAAAAGTAAGTCACAAATTTCCTTTTGACTTTCTTTTGCTGATGACATTATGAGAACTATGATAATTCAGGCTGCTTTAAGATAATTCAAGGAAGGGCGCCTGGGTAGCTCAGTTGGTTGAGCGACCAACTTCAGCTCAGGTCATGATCTCACAGTTTGTGAGCTTGAGCCCCGCGTCGGGCTCTGTGCTGACAGCTTGGAGCCTGGAGCCTGCTTCGGATTCTGTGTCTCCCTCTCTCTCTGCCCCTCCCCCACTCATGCTCTATCTCTGTCTCAGAAATAAACTTTAAAAAAAAAAGATAATTCCAGGAAAACTACATTAGGATTCATAATGTTTATAAGATTGTAACAAATAATTTCAAACTTGCTTGAACATATGTTTTTACAGTTTGTGAGTTGCTTTGCTCAAAATCATGCTTGTAACCTTTGTCTTTACTCATTTATTGCTATAGAAGTCTTATGTCCCCTTTGACATGCTTTATGTATTGGCATTAACTGGATTATCCTGGATCCTTTTCTACGGGTGGCCCATGTGAAGAATTGACCAGTGAGATATGAGAAGAGCCTACTATCTTCTACAAAGGATACTCTTTTTAGGGGCACCTGGGTGGCTCAGTTGGTTAAGCATCCAACTTTGACTCAGGTCATGATATCGTGGTTTGCGAGCTCGAGCCTGCTTCGGATTCTGTGTCTCCCTCTCTCTCTGCCCCTTCCCCGCTCACACTCTGTCTCTCTCTCTCCCTCTCTCTCTCTCTCTCTCCCCAAGATAAGCAAAGATTTTAAAAAATACTCTTTTCAGATGAAAAGAGCAGACACTTTTGCCCTTGAACTTACCCTTTTCTCCTTCCTGGAAAAGTCAATGACTATGGTGATAAAAATTACTTTCTAAAGAAATGGCCTGATTCATTGATAGACTTTTACAGATCTGTATTGCCTACCAGCAAAATCCTTGCTAGGTAAGAAAGTAAATCCCTTACTTGTCTAGACTACTTTAGGTGCACTTTTCATTTAATTCAATTTGATAAAATGTTGACAGTTTCCATAATGTTTTATTTTACTTATTTTTTTAAAAGAATTTTATTTAAATTCCAGTATAATACTAGTTTCAAGGGGTACAATTTAGTGATTCATCATTTCCATACAACACCTGGTGCTCATCACAAGTACACTCTTTAATCCCCATCACCTTTTTAACACAATCCCCCCACCCATCTCCCCTCTGATAACCATCAGTTTATTCTTTTAAGTATTTTTAACAATTTTTAGTATATTTGCTACATGTCAGTGTTCTCTGTATGATCTCTTTATGCAATAGTGAACATTTTCACAAATAGTACCTCTACTCTTCTCACAGATAACTCCTCTTTTTTTAGTACACTACTTAAATACTCCTTCTTCAGAGAAGCATTATGAAAAAGGCACTGTTTGTTTGTCTTTTACATTTTTGCCTTATATCATCTTTATTCACTTTTTCCCTATGGTATTTCTTCAAAACATTTAGTAAGACAAATACCTCTAATTTTTCAGCTTACTTATTGTAGGTTTAGTTCCTCCATTAGAATGTTATGGACAGAGGACACCTATCTTATTCTTTTTGATTCCCTATTGCTTATGACCATTGATATTATATAGTAGGCATTTAATAAATGATTTTGTAATAAATAAATGGAGGATAAGAAAAATTTTAACCTAATAACGGAGTTCACCATTTCTTGAATTAATAAAACATATTAGCTGGATATTTATGGTTCACGATGAAGGAAAGCTAACAAAACCACAACCACCCAATCCCATGTTCTATTGAAATAGTGTTGAAAGCAAAACAAAAGAGACAAAGAGCACTGCACTATTCATATTGATCAACATTTGTGCGACGCCTGAATAACTTTTTACTAATAATAATTCAGGGAGAGCCATAAATCAAAGTATTGGAACTATTTGTGAGAAATGAAAAGTAGGACCCACCTTTAATGTACAGCTTTAAAAACAAAACAAGACAACAAAAACAAAACCATGCTAGCCTGGTTTTCTTTTGTATGATATTTTCAACTCATGGATCATTTTATTTCGTAACTATATTGTTCAATAAACTGCCCATTTCTGGCCTTTTTTGTAGCAACTCTTTATGATTAGGTACAGAAGTGATCAAAGAATAGAACCTTACCTTGACGGTGTGATTCTGGTGGTTAGAAGAAAATAATCCTGGGAGTATTGTGCAAGTAAAGATTGTGTTCAAGGGGAAAAGGCCTTGAATAATATTGTTATACAAAAACTTGTTGAAACAAATAACGAGGCAGCAGGTAGAGATCCAATTGTGCCTCAAAATATCTGTTAAGAATAAAACACAAAAGAAAAGAAAACAAGAGTAAAAGTTCTACAGAACAACCAGCACGTTACCTCTAAATCTGAAATTGTCTTTCTGCCAACAACTGTGTGGATGGTTAAGATTTACAGGAAGAATAGGGGTGCCTGGGTGGCTCGGTCGATTAAGCGTCCGACTTAGGCTGGGGCCATGATCTCACGGTCCGTGAGTTCGAGCCCCGCGTCGGGCTCTGTGCTGACCGCTGAGAGCCTGGAGCCTGTTTCAGATTCTGTGTCTCCCTCTCTCTCTGCCCCTCCCCTGTTCATGCTCTGTCTCTCTCTGTCTCAAAAATAAATAAACGTTAAAAGAAAAGACTTACAGGAAGAATAAATCTATGTACTTTTTTTTAAAAAATTGGGATTTCCTTGATATTAAAAGTTCTCTCAAGCTACAAAGAAGAATATACAGGATAAACACCACAAATAATTGAAAAACGTTACCAATTTAAAAGTCAAAGATTTCAGAAAAAATAATTTGAAAATATTTTGTTCACTTTAGAAAACTGTGGAAATCATTTGTATTATAATGTTATTAAACTTGGAAAATTATGCATGCTATAAAAGAAGCAATCAAACAGGAAATGTAAAGTGACTAAGACCAAAAAAGAGTAGATTATGGAAACATAAAGATACTACTTAATGTAAGCTGTTCTGTACATACAATGCCCATTGTTGGAAGTTGTTTCTTTGCCTATGATCTTGACTAAACTCTCCAATTTACTTTGAAAACGCCCTTTATTGTGGTGTTTTATAAACTGCTTTTATAAACTGCTGTCAGTTTATGCATGGAATCTCCAAGAAGCTTGCATTTTCCTTTTAGTACAATTCTATTTCTTTTGTCTTCCTGTCAGTTCAACTATTTTTGTTTGTTTTAATTGTGTTGGTACTTAAGTGTATTATTTTTTTGAACTCAAACAAAATTATATTAAATGATAAAGAATTGTCAGCAAGAAATGCAGTGATATTAGAATATTTAATGTCTTTTCCAACCCAGTTTTTCCCTGCAAATACCACATGCTATATGTCAAAATAATAAACTATTTATAATTATTATAATAAAAAATGCACTAGAGACTTGAAACTCTGCCACTAATTTGCTCTGTAACTTATAAGTCTGCTAATACTTCTGGTCATCACTTACTCTAACTATAAAATAATAACATAAACTAGATTATCATAATGCTCCATGCCGGTAGTATCATTTAGCATAAATGTGCCCCTCACTGATTAGTTTCAGTTCCTGAAAATTATTTTTTTTCCTATTTGAGCTTTTTGAATATATTAGATTACTGAAAAATCAGTAGACACAGATTTTTAGTAAAGAGGACTCATACAAAAGCTCGTAATTAATATCATAAACACTCAGATTTCTAGGAAATACAGAGTATACAGCAGATGTACAAATTCATCTTTAGATAACCTTTTAAAATATGGAGTTATAATCACTATTCATTAAACCTTTAAATTGTAAATTTAAGGGCAATGATTATTTTTTCCCCAATAGTAGTGAAAACCCACATCTGGATTTTAAATAGTTCTTTTTTTTCTCTAAAATTCAAGGCTATAATTTACTATAATATTGCACCTGTGAATAATCCATATGAATCATAAAAGCATATCATTTCTAATTCTTTATCATTCCACAGTTATTCACCGATAGCTTGATCTTATGTAATAAATAGAGAATGATATTGAAAAGGATGTAAACTTTGGAGTAAAGAAAAACACAGATTAGTGTTCTACAAACATACACTAATATCCACTTAATCCATCCAGTGTATTATGTGGTGAGCATATAAAAGTAAACTAATGTCACTAACTTCAAGTACATATTCTAGTCGGTTAGGGGTGCCTGGGTGATTCAGTCAGTTAGGCATCAGATTTTGGCTCAGGTCATGATGTCAAGTTCCTGAGTTTGAGCCCTGCATTGGGCTTTGTGCTGACAGCTCAGAGCCTGGAGCCTGCTTCAGATTCTGTGTCTCCCGCTCTCTGTCCTTCCCCCACTCGCACTCTGTCTCTCTCAAAAATAAAAAAACATAGGGGCACCTGGGTGGCTCAGTCGTTAAGCGGCGACCTCGGCTCAGGTCATGATCTCACGGTCCGTGAGTTCGAGCCCCATGTCAGGCTCTGTGCTGACAGCTCAGAGCCTGGAGCCTGTTTCAGATTCTGTGTCTCCCTCTCTCTGACCCTCCCCCATTCATACTCTGTCTCTCTCTGTCTCAAAAGTAAATAAACGTTGAAAAAAATTAAAAAAAAATAAATAAAAAAACATTAAAAAATTAATATTATAATGGCTAGAGACATAAGCAAACTAACTCTGGTTCCTTTTCTCTCTTTTTCATTATTGTCTTTTTTTTCTTTTTTAGATTTTTAAATATGTGTAAAAATGTCTTCAGTGTATCATATTTTACTGTTAATGTGTGGTTTTTTTTAATGTTTATTATTTTTGAGAGAGAGAGAGAAACAGCAAGGTCTGAGCTCGAACTCACAGACCGCAGGATCATGACCTGAGCTGTAGTTGGCCGCCCAACCGACTGAGCCACCCAGGCGCCCCTGTTAATATGTTTTTTAAATAAAATTTATAAAGACATTCATAGAGTTCATTATTAATATAAATGATAAATCATAGCAGCTTTCATTTATTTGATATTTATGACAACACATAAAGCTGAAGGTTTTTTTTTCATACATTGTATTAATTCTTACAACAACTAGATGACTTCTGTATTAATAAGTGAGGAGACAGGATAAGAAAGAATATTCAACTTGTCCAAGTATACAGTAAAAGTAAGTTATATTCAGAATTTGAATTCTTTTTTTAAGTTTATTTATTTATTTTGAGAGAGTCGGAGACTGCAAGCAGGGGAGGGACAAAGAGAGAGAGGGAGAACCCAAAGCAGGTTCTGTGCTCACAGTGATGCATGGTTCAATCTCACCATCAGTTAGATCATGACTTGAGCTGTAATCAAGAGTCAGACACTTAACCAACTGAGCCATCCAGGCACCCTGAATTCTGATGTTTTCTTTTCAAGTTTTTCAAAGCTGTTGACATTGTACTATACCATCTGTCATTATAGTCTTTGTTTAGTTAATAGAAAATTATATGTAATATGTGATATTAATATAATCTGTCTGCATGTTAGCCATTGTTTGCATCTTGAAACATATATAAAATGCACAGTAGAATTATTAATTGGAGTAGAATTATTAATTGTAAATATACTATGCAACAAATTATCTTAAGGTTGTTTGAGTTCCACAAGTAAATATTTAGAAATATTTTATAATTGGTTTGATAAAGGAAACCATTGATTCATGTTGTATGCTCATTAATTATAGCTTTCATAATGAGATAAAAGGAAGAAAGGAACATACCTTTTGTGTTTAACACAACTGGGGGAATTTGGGACTAATATTAGGAAAACAGGTATCAAAATTTTTAGAAAAGTTGGATATGAACAATGACTAGATATTCTTAAAGACATGGATAGAGTGGCTTGAGACTTCTGAGAAAAATAAATTCTGCTCTCCTTTTATGAATAATCCTAATTTAAATTTTTGAAAGCAGACTTATAAATTACCAGTAGGAAAAAAAACAACAGAATAGGTATCAAAAGGAATATAAGCCTGTAAATAGGCTTAAATAGGTTCTGGAGCAATCAAATACAGATAGAGCAGAAGGTTTCTAATAATGTTGAGAAAAAATATACATAATTGTAACTCCACTTAGAGTCAGGTAAAAAGCAAGGAATAAATGAGTTCTTACTTTACATAACTAAAATTTTTAAAATTGCAGAAATTATACAGGTTGTAGTTAACTTAAAATTATGCAACTACAAATTATGATGTCATGTGAAAAGTTGAACAGGGGATATTAGCAGATTAGAACCAAAATTTAAGAATTACGAAAACTTAGTATAAGCTATATAGTCAATTTTTATTAACTAAATTCTATAGGTTATAATTATTTATGTATCATGATACTAAGAAAATTTAAGCAATAGGTGATTTCAGATAAATGTTGATAATGTTGTATATCATAATAGCCTATGAAGACAATCTGCCATAAAATAAAAGAATCCTAAAAATATTCACTTCCCTATATGCATACCTTTCTAATTGGTGCCTAGTATTAGTGTCATTAAGTAAATGAAATTAAGTTGTCATGAATGTAAAGGTATATTAATTGTCAGAAACTCAGCTGAACTGGGCAAGAGAGAGCTTTAAAGTTTTGGAGAAACTGATTTTAAAAAATGAGAGAAAAAGAAAATAGAATGGAAAAAGTTAAGCCTTCAATCACTTACTGCAATAGTACAAGTGAGGGTCTAAAATCAGAGAACATACCAACTCCTCCCTGATTGATGTCCCTTATGAAATGTGTACTGGTTCAAGGTCAGGTGTTTGGGGTCACCTTACTGTTTAGGAAACCCCCAAACAAAAAACTTTGAGAATTCTATGAACCCTGGGGATGTAGTGAGGGCAAACAGGAAGGCCTAGGAGTGAAGGAGTACTGAGTGGGAAGGGTCCTCAAGGTATCTTCCTCCTCCCTTCATTAGGAACTCTCAGCAGAGGCTCTTGAAAAGGACCACCATGAAGGTCTCAGGTAAACAGATTTAAGAGTGAACACCCTGTCAGGTAAAGGCTTTGAAATTACCTGTGTTCAGGCCTAAAAAGTCACACGGAGGTTTTTAACCAAGACCTGGACTCCTCAGTAAACATATACTTGAACTGTTAATCAGTGATTGACAACCAGTAAGTATCTTCATCAGTGTTCAAAGTTTGTGTTCTGACAAAAAAAAAAAAAAGTAATAATCAAGAAATTATTATAAGTGAATATTTATTATTGATATTCCAAAGATATTCCAAGAAAGAGAATACAATAAATGACTTCTCTTGGTCTATGTCTTTAAATAGGACCCAGGCAAGGAACTAATCAATTTGAAACTCCCTAAATGTGAAGAATCAGTGTAACATAGTATAAAGCCTCAGTTCAAATTAAAGGAGCAAAACTACTCTGAGCAGAGCCTTTGATTTTCCCGGCAACTGATACACATGACCACTGATCTTTCATATCTCCTCCAGATGACTAACCATGGCATCAAACTGAAGTCCATTCTTACCACTGTGAACCATTGTCCGTGAGTAACCTTCTGTCAAAAGGAGGGAGAAAGGAATTATTGCATGTATTTCCAATTTAACTGCTACATGTCAACAAAGGCTCACCTATTATTTTTATTATTATTATTAGTTTTAGTTTTTGTTTTTGCTTTAGTATAATCAATGTTTAAGAAGTGCATTCAGGATATAAAGAACATTGGGAAATTTTAGTAAGTGTTGAACATTATTCACTCTCTACTTGAGACTTGGGATAAAGCTGAGACTACTTTGAAAAGTAAAATGTCTTAAGAAATAAAATAAATGAGGGGTGCCTGGGTGGCTCAGTCAGTTAAGCGTCTGACTTCGGCTCAGGTCATGATCTCACCATCCGTGAGTTCAAACCCCACGTTGGGCTCTGTGCTGACAGCTCGGAGTCTGGAGCCTGCTTTGGATTCTGTGTCTCCCTCTCTCTCTGACCCTCCCATGCTCATGCTCTGTCTCTCCCTGTCTCAAAAATAAACATTTTTTTTTTAAAAAAGAAATAAAATAAATGATAAACAGGTAGATAGTTATGGTATAATGGGTCACCTGGGTGGCTCAGTCAATAATCATCCAACTCTTGATTTTGGCTCAGGTCCCCATCTCATGGCTTGTGAGATAAAGCCCTGCGACAGGCTCTGAACTGACAGCACGGAGCCTGCTTGGGATTCTCTCTCCCTCTCTCTCTGCTCCTCCCCAACTCGTGCACACATGCATGTACTCTTTCTCTCTCTCAAAATAAATAAATAAACTTAGGGAAAAATTTAAGGTATAAAATATTTGAATTGATGTGGTTATTCCCTTTTAAAAATTCCCTTCACTAACAAATACTGAAAAGAGAGAGAAATTGAAGAAGGAGAAGGAAATGCCATTTTGAATAAAATTACCACAATATAAAACATAAATTATGGAATGTACCTGCCTAATATCTTAAAATAGGAACTAGAATAAGAGTGCTGAGAGCTGATATACAATTGCTTAGATACAATAGCTTAGAAAAAAATCCCCTTAAGTATTCATTACCCATAGTAGCAATAGTAACATAGTTAAGATAGCATAGTGAAATTGAGGTAACATTCTTTGGAATAGGCCACTTTATATTAACAGTTGATTGTTGACATTGTATGGAGGATGAAAGTGATAATTTTCTTTGAAAATATGGACTTTGAAGCATATGTAGAATATTCAAGGAGAATATTCAAGTAGCTTCCTTGTTTATCAGAATAATGAATTAGAATTGTTTTCAAAAATATTTTAGAGTTTTTATAATTTTATTATTTTATTTTATTTTATTTTATTTTATTTTATTTTATTTTATTTTATTTTATTTTTTAGAGAGAGAGCATGAGTGGAAAAGAGGACCAGAGGGACAGAGAGAGAATTTTAAGCAGATGCAGGGCTTGATCCCCCAACCTTGGGATCATGACTTGAGCGAAAATCAAGTCAGACACTCAACTGATTAAGCCACACAGGAGCCTTTATATCTTAGAATTTCTAAGGAAAAAACAATGTGAAATGATATAATAGAAAGGTAGCTACAAGGATCAAAAGAAGCAAAAAAGGTACATTACATTATTAAATGTTTATTCTTTAAATTAAAAAGACTCAAGTGTCTGAAACATAAAATTCTCAAAATGCTTTACAATAATTAAAAATAATTTAAGTTACTAATATTATATTTTTCTACAAAATTACAGCCAGTAAGGATAGTGATTTCTTTTAAAAAAAAGTTTTTTAACATTTATTTATTCTTGAGACAGAGAGAGACAGAGCATGAACAGGGGAGGGTCAGAGAGAGGGAGACACAGAATCTGAAACAGGCTCCAGGCTCTGAGCTGTCAGCAGAGAGCCCGACGGGGGGGCTCGAACTCATGGACCGTGAGATCATGACCTGAGCCGAAGTCGAACGTTTAACCCACCAAGCCACCCAGGAGCCCCAAGGATATGATTTCATCAATTAGTGTGCAGGGTTTTTGTAGCTCATCAGTTGTTCAACTGCATACTACAATAGTATTTTCTTGTGATAATATTTTGTAACAAATATAAAGTTCAATGATGTGAAATATTTCATCTAAAAAATGTTTTAACTGATAAAAGCATATTTCTTAATCTGAATAGTTTATATCACAAAGTATCCAATGGTTTATAACAATTGATTTGAATTAGAAACTTTGTTCAAAATTGGAGACCGTGTCACAATTGATCTCATCAATAGTTCTATTTGTTACTTACTTCTTTCAGGAAAATGAGTTTTAGCAGCTGTCTAAATTTATCAGGATTTATATATTTGTCTTGAATTCAATTCGTACAATATTTTCAAATTTTTTCTCAGAAATTATAAACTAATTTTAAAATCACCGTCAAAGATCATATTTTAAGAATGCAAACCTTTGCTTCAGGCAATTCCTGAAATTTCCTTAAATCAGAAATGCAAAAAACATCTGAGAAATGTTTATATTCTAATTAATTTTAAAATGTTATTAAAGTTATTAAAAGTTAAAAAACAACACAAGAAAAGGGAGAGAAAAGTCTTTATGTGGAAATTTCATCTTTTGAGATAGTTTTATTCTGGGAATGTCTTAAATAATATTAACTTCAGAGTTTAATCAGTGTATATGTCAATATTACATCAGACTTAATACATATATAAGGTTTTCAAATTAATAATTAGAATATACACAAAAATAGATATAATGAATATAGAATTTACAAACTAGTACCAATATTGAAAAATAAACACATAAGATATATTCAATTAACTAATAATAAACTTGATGTTACAAAATTTCATATATATTTTAAATGATTATTGTCAAAGCACATGGAATAAGACCATTGCATAAATTAGTGACAAGTGAGGTGAATGTTATGAGGAAAAATGTGTCACTATATATTTGCACAAAAAAACGAGTCATGATATACCAGAGATGAACAAGTAGAATTTGAAATTTATAACACATTATCATTTATACTAGCATCCAAAAAAAAAAATACTTAACGTGTTAATCTAACAAAATAGGTACAAGATCTATATGACGAAAATTACTAAACTGTGATGAATGAGATCAAAGTAGAACTAAGTAAATGGAGAGATATCCAACGTTCATGGATAATAAGACTCAATATGGTCAAGATGTTAATTCTTTTCAACATGACTTATAAATTTAATGCAATCTCAGTCAAAATCCCAAAGATTATTTTGTGGTTATCAACAAACTGATTCTGAAGTGTATATGGAGAAACAAGAGATCCAGAAGAGACAACAAAAAACTGAAGAGGAAAAGCAAAATTGGAGGCACTACCTGATAAGTAGATTTATGGAACAGAATAGACAGCTCAGAAATAGACCACATAAATGCAGTCAACTAATAGGTGACAAATGAGCAAAGGCAATGCGATGACACAAAGAGAGCCTTTTCAACAAATGCTACTGGGACAACTGGACATCCACAATGCAAAAAAATGAATCTACAGGTGGACTCACATGCTTCACCAAAATTAAATCAAAAGGATTTCCTAGACCTAAATGTTAAATGTGTAATTATAAGATTCCTAAAAATAAAATAGGAAAAAAACCTAGATGATCTTGGTTATAATGATGACTTTTTAAAGTCATTTTTAACAAAACAAATTAATGATATTAGCAGATAGCTTACAGAAAAGTAAATACAAACAATTCCTAAACAAATGAAAATATTCCCAACCTCAGATAAGAAAAGAGAAATGCAAATCAAAACACACTGAAATATGCTTTTTCGCCTATTGAGCTGGCATAAACAAATGTGTGGGGAATCTCTTTTGCATTACTTATGAGAGTACAAATTGGTAAAACCTCTCAAGAAAGAGATTTGTCAATATCTATAAAAATTATAAATTGTCCTAACTCTGTATTTCTAATAGTTTTTCTACAGATTTACATGCATATCTGCAAATATCCAATAATAAATCACAATCCTACTATAGAGAGTAAGAAATCTCCTTATATATTTATAAGTCTATATATGATCTATATATAATGATATCCTGTCATGATTGTTCAGACTTAATATTAAATAGTAAAAGCAAGATACAGAGTATTGCATTTAAATACATATATTACCTCTGGGAATGTACACAAAAACCTAACATTGTTTTCTTCTATACTGGAGACTGGGGTAATTTCTTTTGTTGGGAGGGAATTCTCATGTAATACTCTCTTTTATTTATCTTGATTCTCAAACTGTAAAGTATTCAAAATAATTGTATAAAATAAAAATTAAAAAAGTAATTTCCAGCATTTATTTCCACATTATATAAAACTGTCACCACTAAGGTCATTCTCATATAAAACAAAACTTCACATAAAGAACAACATTTTTATTACTCAAGATTTTTATGCAAGATATTCATGTGGTGAAGAGAAAAGAAGACTTGAAATTATGCAGCTATGCTTCAGATATAGTTGTTTGCTTTCAGAAACTTCATGAGTTATGTGATTTATTTTTAAAATAAAAGATAATGTATAGTAGTTAAATGCATAGGTTTTAAAATCAGACTATTTATTAAATTAATTTTATAGTTTCCAGTTTACCTGACTATTATTTTTCTCACTGCTAAAATGCAGGTCATAATTTACCAACAAATCATAAAAATTAAAAGAAACAGTTTATATAAAATATTTGGCATGACACTGTACAGAATTTATACACTTAGCCTAGGTCAATGTATACTGAGATAACAAATGACCCACAGAGTTGGTAGCTTACAACCAGACTTATGTCCATCATGGTTTTTCTTTTAATTTTCCAAACAAGCATGTAGGATCCCTATCTGGGATATTCCAGTCTCAAAGCAGAGCAAAAGACAACTATGGAAACCACGCAATGGCTTCATTAGTATTTTGATGAACATTTACACAC
Organism: Panthera tigris; assembly: GCF_018350195.1. Lineage (NCBI taxonomy): Eukaryota > Metazoa > Chordata > Mammalia > Carnivora > Felidae > Panthera > Panthera tigris. The sequence continues at coordinate 153,197,930 of NC_056663.1, forward strand.
ACATTTTATTGGCCAAAGCAAATCACATGGTATAGCAAAAAGTATACTCTTCCTTCTAAGGGAAGTTTGATAGGAGATGGAGCATATGAGAGCACAGTAAGGAATATTCTGACAAGAGTACAATTTACCATGTACAATCAACAAATAATTATTTTGGCACTTTGGTATACTTTCGAACATTGTATTTATTCTAAATTATATACACCTGGTCTAAACTATTTTAGTTCATTATCTAGATTCTTTCTAGAGGGCATAGGAAATATAAAGTAAAAAAAAATACAATGGTAAGAATTTTCAAAGCGTATCTTCTAAATTGACATTGTAGCAGCATAGATTAGTGAAAAACTCATACTGACTCAAACTTTGTAAATGTCCCTGTTGCATAATTTTCAGGCTTATTAAAACTCCTAGTTATATAAAACTTATCTGTCAAATTCATGAATTTTAAGAGAATATAGGTTATAAGTCATGCCTCTGGTGGTTTGTAAAACACGTTATTAATTAATATGCATGAAATAATGAGAATAGGAAATAGTCAACTGGCACAGCTATGCAACATGTAGGTGGAATTTTGGTCATCAAGACTCAGAATTTTGCAAATGAATGAAGCCTAATAGAATGCTGAATGGGTGAAGGAAATAAATGAAGATGTGGAAAGTATCTTTCTTACCCTTTTGTTTAAGCCAAAAATTAAAGGTGTCCAGTGCTAACATTTTTGTGCTCTAAGGACCCTTGGGATAGTGTCTTCTGGTTCTTCCTTTACTATACAGTTCTTTATAATGATACCCTTAAGACACCCAAATAGAGAGAATATGTTTTGATTCTGTTTATGGAAAAAGATAAATTGCCTCTGGTACTATTTTCATCTGTTTATGTTTATTTCCCATCCTGCCTCATTAGGACTTCTCTCAGTGTTTCTAATTTTATTTCTTTCAATTAGGCCAAATAGTATATCAAATATACCTTATGTTTAGTCTCAAATATCCCAACAGATCTGATTTATTTTTCATGCTGTAATGTAGTTGCTCATGTTGTATTATGCAATTTTAAAATGAATAAATTATATATAATGCCATAATGCCATTCATTAGAAAGCAGATCATAGCAGAACAAAAGACCCACTGCGCATTACTTTTAAATGTAATTTGTGTTTCGTTTTGCTTTTCCTCATTTGTTTTGTATCAGCTGGGATACATTCGTCTTCAAATAATATGTAACCTAACTCAAAACGTCCACAAAATGTATTGGATCATGATGTGGTAAGATGTCTCCAGCAAATTTGCTCTTTACTTCCATACGTAACAGGTTCATTTTCTGAACCTTAACTGGAAGCACAAAGGTTTGCCAATGTTTCTTAGCAAACCACTGCTTTCGACTCATTGGTTCAGGTAATATGATCATTATAAACCATTGATTGCCTAGATGAATGGAATTAGTTATACACCAATCAGCCACCTTAGGAAATGAAAGTACAGGCATCTTTAACTAAATGCATGAGTAAACGCAAAAACTGAGCTGAGTAAACACAAAATTGAAAAATGTTAGATTTATGAGAAAATGAAGAGAGGTGAAGCCATGCAAGGGAGACAACCAATAATAGCCACTCTAATATGTTTTAAAATATTTCCCATCTTTACTAATACTTTTATTCTGATTTTTGTTTTAAATGCTTTTGTGGTAATGGGGAGTTGTGTCATATATTAATCCAAATACTCTGTGGTGTAGAAGGCTATTAGGTACATTTTAACTGGCCCATATTTTATTGTTCAGATCTCTGCTGAAAATAACATTTTAAAAGAGCATTCCACAACCTTTTATTCTGTACCAGAAGAATGTACACCTTTGGAAAGAGTGCCAAAGTCATAGTCTTCAATAAAAAAATGGTACAAACATGTATATAACACTAAAACTATACAGGTTGCAATTTCTGCTATGACAGTGACACAGACTTTGTAGAACCGTTTTCTTTTGTGTTTCATCAAAAAACACTAACAATTGTCTACAGCAGTTATATCACCTGCTTCTCACATGACATGGATTGTATCAAGTAAAAATGAGTCAAAATAGTATATTCTGCTTTTTGCTTTTCAGTACTAGACATAGGGCTATTTTCATTGTTAGAAATACATATTATATACCATATATGTCATCACTCTGTATACATTTTAAAGGTGTATTATTGCAAAGCTAATTGTTAAAATTATGTGAAAACTACAGATATGAAAATGTCATAATTTAAATGAAATATATAATACGGCATAATAGGTCAAATCAAAGCAAATTTATTGACATAATATCTCAATATTATTCACCATAAGCCTATGAGTTAGATGAGGGTAAATGATATTATGGATCCCATTCTTCCAGTGTTTAAACAAATTCATATATGCTAATTTCACATGATAGGTAGATAAAAGGTCTGCGGTTAGAATAATCTTTTAATTCATTTTGCTTTCCAATCAAGAAAAAGATATTTATCTACTGGAAATACATCAAAATAAAAAGATTTTACACACAAAAAAATCAACAAAACAAAAAGGTAATGCACTAAATGAAAGAAGATATTTGCAAAAATAGGTCAAATAAGGGTTAAGATCCAAAATATATAAATAACTTATACAACTTAACACACACACGCACATGCACACACACAAACGCACACACACACACCAAATAATCCACCTTAAAAATAGGCAGAGGAACAGAATAGACTTTTTCCCAAAGAAGACATACAGATGGCCAACAGACACATGAAAAAATCTCAACATCACGAATTATCAGAGAGATGAGAATCAAAATTACAATGAGATCTCACTTTACACCTGTTAGAATGGCTAGTAACAAAAAGATGAGAAATAATAAAAGTGTTGGTGAGAATTGAAGAATAAGGTATCATTGTGCACTATTGATGGGAATGTAAATTGGTGCAGCCACTGTGGAAAACAGTATGGAGTTTCCTCAAAAAAATAAAAATAGAAATACCATATGATCCATTGATTCCACAACTGGGTATTTACACAAAGAAAATGAAAACACTAATTTAAAAAGATGTATGTACCCATATGTTTGTTCCAGCATTAGTTATTATAATCAAGATATGGAAGCAACCTAGATGTCCATTGATAGATAAATGGATAAATAAAATGTGGTGTGTGTGTGTGTGTGTGTGTGTGTGTGTGTACTATAACTCTGACATAAAAAATCATGAGATCTTGCCATTTGTGACAACATAGAGAGACCTAGAGGGTTTTATGCAAAGTGAAATAGGTCAGACAGTAAAAACAAACAACAAATATCATATTGTTTATACGGAATTTAACAAAACAAACAAAGCAGAAATAGACCCATAAATACAGAGAATAGACTAGTGGTTGCCAGAGGAGAAGGAAGTGGGAGGTGGGAAAAACTGATGAATGGGAGTAGGAGATACAGGCTTTCAGTTATTGAATGAATAAGTCATGGCAATAAAAAGTACAACTGGGGAATGTAATAACTTTGTATGGTGGCAGTGGTAACTACACTGTGGTGAGCATAGCATAATGTATAGACTTGTGAAATCACTATGTTGTATACAAAGCTAACGTGACAGTGTGTGTCAAATATACTTCAAATTAAAAAAAAAAATTAAATGCCCAAATGGTCATTAGGTCAAACGTGTTTTTTTTTTCTTTACATAGATCCTTTTCTTGATTATTGATACAGCAAATATCCATTAAAAATGATTGGAAAAATGGAGAAAAAGCATGAAAAGGAAAGTGAAGTCAAACAAAATCACTAACCCTAGACAAAATCACCTTTTATATTTTTGTGTGTTTTTTCCTATGCTATCCAAATATATATAATACATTTGCATTGTCTCTTTTTACCTGGCGTAGTGACTAAAATGTAATTTGGCATTGCTTTTGTCTTTAGATTTTGTTAAATTAATTATATCATATCTATGAAATAGGATATTTAAGATATTTCAGTCTTGAATTCACACTTTTTATATAATAATTTCACATAACATTGTTATCAGCTATGCCTCTGATCATGTCTGTAAAATAAATAATTAAATATGTAATTATTTGTCATATATGTCTAATTTTTAAATTAAAACTTCATCATTTAGAATATTTTAGGTTCATAGTCAAATCAAAAGGAAGGTACAGAGATTTCCCATATACCTTCTGCGCACACACATACACAGCCTCCCCATTATCAATATTCCCCATCAGAGTGGTAGATTTAATGTTTCTGTAATTTTGAATGATTATTTTCTGAAAATATCAATCATTTATTCAGTGTGTGTGTGTGTGCGTGTAGGGTGATATGGTTATGAATTGAAAATAAATTAATAATCAGAATATTAGAATATCTGGATAGGTAGAATATATAGAATAATTGAAGGCACATCAAAATAAATCTCATGCTTCATGGCAATTTCAGATTTCTTTTTTAAGACTTCTTTCACAAGATAAAGAGCCATTGTTTGTTTAGACTGGGAGTTGGTGGCAAGAAATAGTAAAAACACAACAAAAATCGATCTTGGCCAGTTTAAAATTGCGTGTTTTGATAATTGTGTATTTTAGATATCATATATTTGGAGCACCTAGGTGGCTCAGTTGGGTAAGCATCCAGCTGTTGATTTCGGCTCCATCATGATCTCATGGTTGTAAGCCCCATGTGGAGCTTCATGCTGGGTGTGGAGCCTGCTTCCGATTCTCTCTCTCCTTCTGCCCCTTCCCCTCATTCTCAACAAATGTAAATAAATAAATAAATAAATAAATACATCTTATTTTGCTCTTTAGAATGTAATCTGTAATATTAATTAAAGCTTACATTATATATATGTATATGTGTGTATATATATATATACACATATATATTAATGTTTATTTCTGAAAGAGAGAGAGACAGAGTGTGAGTGAGGGAGGGCCAGAGAGGGAGAACAGAATCTGAAGCAAGCTTTAGGCTCTGAGCTGTCCACACAGAGCCTGACACGGGGCTTGAACTCAGGAACCGCAAGATCATGACTTGAGCTGAGATTGGCGCTTAACCAACTGAGCCACCCCAGGTATCCACCATTTTATATCTTTTTAATTTGAAATATAGTTGGCATATAAAATCCCATTAGTTTCAGGTGTACATCATTGTGATTTGATATTTTTACACATTATGAAATGATCTTCATAAGTCCAGTTACCATTTGTCACCATAAACAGTTATTACAATATTATTAACTATATTCTTATGCTGTGCATTACATCTCTGTGACTGATTTATTTTATGTCTAGAAGTTTGTACCTCTTAATCCCCACTTCTGGCTATTTATCTGAAGACAAGGAAAATACCAATTTCAAAAGATATATGTATCCCTGTGTTCACTGCAGCATCATTTAAAATAGTCACATTTAATATTAATATTCAAAGTCTCTCATCATTTTGAAAAGAGTACCCAATATATTCCTAGAGACACTGTGGAAACTATGACAACTCTTTTAGCCAGTAATTTTTTTAACCTTGTAAATATTATCCAGTTAACTACAAAAAGAAATGTTATAGAAAAGTTTTACTTTGTTCAATATTTTGTCTGCAAACAGTTCTGCTGAGACTCTTTTACGAGCTTACTGCCAGATATGTTCTTCAAGTGTTTTAAAAATGAGTGGCAAGTTTATATAAAAACAATATATTTTGTGATGTGATTGTCAATTTAAACAATGTGAAGACAGACAGAAAAACACCGAACACATTATTTTCATGAGAGTTGCATTGTTTTATTTCATTGGCCCATATACATCTGTTCACCAAATCTATAGGAATTATGGTAGAAACAGACACAGAAATAATCTATATTTAAAAACATTTATGGCAACACACAATGAAAGTGTCACAGTTCTGGTGGCCAATGTGTACACACAACACAAAAGAAAGAGAACATTCTGTGAGGTCAAATGGGTGAGGATTTAGCAAGAAAGATGATATATTGTCAACTCATTCCAGTTTGAACCATAATGATACTCATTCCAGTTTTATCTATAAACATAAACATAGTGATGTTCCCTCCCTTGGAGGAACATTGTGTTAGAAAAAAAATAATAATAAAAGAAAAGCATAAGCAAATGATTCTTTTATGTAAAGCATCAAAGAACACTGGAAAACAAGGACACCCTTATTTTCTCTATTTTTAGCTTCTTTAAAGGTATACAGCTTAGGAATTTTTTCCAGAAGGAAATGGATTAGGATCATTTTCTCAGTTGAAAAATAAGAAAATAAAATCATAAGTGACTTTGCATCTGAGTGGGTTAATTTTTTCAAGATTAATGCAGTAAGAAAGTTTAGTACCTTTTGAAATGATATTTATTTAAAATGATGGTTAATTTTATGTTAATTTGGTTAGACCACAGTATCCAGCTATCTGGTCAAACACTGGTCTGGATGTTGTTAAGGTATTTTTTAGATGGAATTATATCTATTTTAGAGAAAGAGATGGTGGTGAGGGTCTTGGGAGACAGAGGGAGGGAGAGAGAGAGAGAGAGAGAGAGAGAGAGAGAGAGAGAGAGAGAAAATCCCAAGTAGCTTCCACACTCAGTGTGGAACCCCATGCAAGGCTGGATCCCACAACCCTGGGACCATGACCCGAGCGGAAATCACGAGTTGAATGCTCAGCCAGTCAACTGAGCAACCCAGGTGCCCCAGATATAATTAATATTTAATCAGTAGACTAATAACCTCCATAATGCGAATGGGCCTCATCCAATCAGTTGAAGGTTTTGGTGAAAAAAAGACAGACCTCCCCAAACTAAAATGAAATCCTACCAGCAGACTGCCTTTGGACTTGAGCTAAAATATCAACTTTTCCCTGCGTTTCTAGACTACCAGATTACACTGCAGATATTAGACTTGTCAGCCATCACAGTCATATGAGTCAATTCTTTAAACTCTTTCCTTTTCTCTCTCTCTCTCTCTCTCTCTCTCTCTCACACACACACACACCCTATTGGTTCTGTTTCTCTAGAGAACTCTGAATAATACAACAAAGATGTGATGAAACTAATCATTTATTCTTAAAACAATTCACATTAGACATTTTAAATGTAAGATAATTCTACAGGTACTTGAAAGTTTAATGAGCAAGTGTCACAGAGTCCCAGGCTGACTTGTACTGACAGATTGTCATTTTTCCCTCAATATCCATGTGTCATGGGTAAATCCTTTTGAATAGTTAATTAAAGTGGGACACATTACCCGAGTTAGAGATAGCTCTAATTTCTAAGCTGGCTACTATTTTTAAGTGGATAGCTGTAGGGTTATTCATTCACAGTAAGTGGTTGTAATGAGCAGTAGAGAAGGAAAATCTCAATGGACAGAATTTCATGTTTTATGTCTCTTGGTTTTTGGTTTATGGCATTTCTTCGCCTACTAGAATAAAACTATCGTAATAATGGGTGCACTCATGGCTCTTGTTTGAGACTATCCTTATGGCCTAGATCACCTGGCAAGATTCATATGGAAATACTATTCCGAGCGATTTTTATTAACATTTTTAAACAACAAAAAGTTGAGTAAGAACAAATGTAACTTAAAAATGCAATTTGAAGAGACAACTAGCCCATCACAATCTAACAATATCGTTAGAGATTTTTACTCCAAACTACCTTTTGATTGGCTACTTTAGCCAATCTTGGCAAATATTATACTGTGGTATTCATATAGTCTATACTTAAGTTTATTTCAGGGGTCATTTGATCATTCTAACCAGCTAGAATATGAGTTCAACACTCCTAGGACTACAAAAGTTTTAACCACGAATATATTCCTCATGTATAGCAGAGAGTCTGGCACATAATAGATATTCAGATAACTTAGAATGACTGAATGGGTTAAATATTTGATAAAGACCTATCATATATTTGAATAGGCATTTATCAAAATAGTTGAAACTATTGTGTATATGGATGTTTACTAACTATGCTATTCATTAATTTAAGTTGTAAGTATTTGTACCTTAAGTTTTTTTAATTTTTTTTAATATTTATTTATTTTTGAGAGAGAGAGATAGAGTGTGAGTGAGGGAGGGGCAGCGAGAGAGGGAGACAGAATCTGAAGCAGGCTCCAGGCTCTGAGCTGTCAGCACAGAGCCCAATGTGGGTCTTGACCTCAAGAACTGTGAGATCATGACCTAGCTGAAGTCAGACACTCAACTGACTGAGCCACCCAGGCGCCCCAGTTTGTACCTTAAATTTTAAGAAAACGTAAACACTTCTAAAATACCTGCTGTGTGTTAAACAGCATACTGTGAATCACACATACACATATAATTTAATCACTTTAATACGCTAGTTTAACTACTGTATTATATCTTATTAATGCATAAAATATCAAAAATAATAAGCAAAATAAAAGTGAAAATAAAATAATTTAAATTATTAATGTTGAGAGTTTTCATTTTCTGCATTATCACAAATTAAGTCTGTTGGAAGAGATAAGATTTTGAAGCTATGTATCCCATGAACATATATGTCTAGGCATAGCTCTGTAAAATAATTTCAAAATTGAGGCAATAAATAATTTCATGGAAAAAATAAAAGAAAGTAGAAGTAAACTTTTTCTGAACAAATTATTTGAAATATAACTTTGGAATTATTTCATGGACATGAAAACACGCTTATTATATTTGTCATGTTTCAGGAAATTACTAGATTTGTTATGGACATTATTTTGTTGTTGTTATGGACATCATTACTAAAACATTAAAAACAGGAAAATTCTATTAAACTTCATCTTTGACAGGTTTATTTCTGTAGCACATTGAGAATGGAAAGATACTGAACAACTTGCTATTCCTGTGATAAATCAAATATTTGACTCAAGAAGATTTAAAAATATTTATCTTTTTTTTTAAGTTTATTTATTTTGAGAGAGAGAGCATGCACGCAGCAGGGGGAGGGGCATAGAGAGGACAGAATCTCAAGCAGGCTCAGCACAATCAGTCCAAAGCCCGACATGGGACTTCATCTCATGAACTGAGAGATCATGACCTGAGGTGAAACCAAGAGGACGCTTAAGTGACTGAGCCATACAGGTGCCCCTAAAATTATTTATCTTAAAGGGAAAATAACAGTATTAAATTAAGATGGCTTGAAGAACTCTTTTTCTTTTCTGTTTTTTTTTTCTGCAACAGGAAAGATTCATAAACTATTTCCTTTACAAAGAAAAAGGATAAATATTCTTATATAAAGTGGAAGCAAAATACTAAATATATATTTTTTGCAATCATTGCAAAAGCTTGTAGCTATTTTGATTCCTGCAGAACTTTAATGAGTATTATTTCAAGCGTAAGCCATACTTATATCTATTCATAAAATTAAAACAATGTAATGCCAACTAAAATTTTAAACTAGTCTCTAATTAAATGATATTCTTGCCCCAAATAAAAACATTATATATCTAAATAAGAAGTGTTGAAAGAAGTAGCTTTTTTGTCATGAAGCAAATAATGGATTTCTTGATTTCTGGTAAATTAGCTTTTTTGGGAATCATGCACAAATATTAGTTTGTTAGAATGAAATGTAAAACGAAATGTTAGGCATTTTTACATTTGTTTTCCTTTTCAAGGTTAAAAAGTAATTCATATAATTCTTATACCTTTGAGCAAATATATATTTAACATATATAAATGAACATGCATGTTTCAGAATAGTAATATTCTGAGATTTTTTTCCAAATTTTCAAAAACACTAAAAGCTAAATTATTTCACTTCTTATTAGATAGTCAATTAAAATTTTTGAGAGTCTTAGTCTCAGTAACAGGCCATGATATTCAATTGCAGGCCTGAAAGATAAAATCAAATGGAATACTTACTCAAACATAAAAACTGCAATAAATTGTCAGTTGTTCAGTTTGGTTGACTAATGTAGAGATATCTCTGTTTTATCATTCATTTGCCTTTCTAAGTACTTCACTCCCTTGTCATCTGAAACTTAATTTGTCAACTTCTTGCTCTCTATCCGATCACTGTCATTGGCTCAAAAACATGCATTAGTGTTGCCAATCTTAAAAAAAATAAGCAAAAATCAAATAAAATACAAATAAAGTAAGCCTACCCTCCTCCAAATATTGTCCCGTTTTTCTATTCTCCTTAGTGATTACATTTATCAATCTGTTGTTTACTCCTGGTGACTGCATTGCAGCACACTTTACCTATCTTTCTTTTGTCCACACTCCCTTGTTCTTCGTGATGTCATAAAACCAGAGTATATCATCCAAATTTTAAGAAAAAAGGATAGCCAACACACTGAATTTTGTGTACAGAGACGGAACACTGTCTGACTCTCTACATCTGACCCTTCCAGTCTTTGTTTACTCTTTCTTATTCACTGAATCACCAAAGAATGAAACTCTTTAGAGCCCAGTTCTAGCTCCATCTTTTTTCTCTATATAATTTATTCACAGATGATCTCTTCCATTCCTGTGAATTTGAATAACAATCTATCCAATGATGGTATTTAGGTATAGATCTCCAGGGCAAATATATGTGTTGAGTTTAGTCATATACCTAGTGGCTTACTAGATACTTCTACCTGTATGACACAGAAGTATATCAAACATAACACTTGTTGAATTCTTGATTTTTTCCTTCAAGCCTTCTTTAACCTCAATCTTCTTTAGCTAATATCAATTTTCTTTGACCCAAATCAGTAATCTAAGCATCATTTTTTTTATTTAATAGTTTGTTGATTTATTTCTTTGTTATTGCCTTCTTCTATTCCTTCTAGACCGGAGTTTCTTAGGCTTGGCCCCAGTAGTATCGTCCCTAGCTGCAACAACTAAAAATGTTTTTGAACATTGCTAACTGTCACCTGGGGGCAAATTTCTCCTAGGAGAGAATTACTGCCTAGATTGTGAATTCCATAAGAATAAACATGATTTTACTTCTCTGCTGTATCTCCAAAAATCTATAATGGTGGCAGATATATACTTTATGAATACATTTGCTTAATTAATTGTCTAGTTTTCTTGATACATTGTTGCCATAGCATTGTGCATAGAATATAGACTGCATTTTTGATAAACAAGAAAAAAAATTAAATTCAATGCAGTGTTAAATGCAACATGTTTTCAGTTTTAGTGCCTATCTTTACCAGTTATTTCTGTACCTTATACTGTTGGTAGAAATGTGACCATAGGAATTTGGGAACTTTTCACTGTTTACTTCAGTATAGCACCTAATGTGTACAGATTTGTATCAACATGAGAACTGGTGGGGCTCACCTAATGATTCAAATGAAATCAGTGTACAAATTATTATTTGTGAAATATAACTCCGAGGGACCTTCTCTTTGTTACTTGGCAAAACACCTAAATTTTAATATTATTCTTATTTTTTTGTTGTTGTCATTTCTGCCGATGTTTTTAGACTGTAGAGTAGGCACTCAGCCTGTCAGTAAAGGCCATAGACTTCTGCAAAATGAATTTCAAATATTGTGTGACACATATTTTTACCATTTTGTTCTATTTTTGAAAGTAACACTAACTAGAATAAATTATTGTATCTTTTGGAACTTAAAACTATTTGTAAACTTATGTAATCATTACTATAAATTTATAAAATATTTACCATTATCCCAAATATAAAAATAAATAAAGAATGCACAAGGTCAAGCAATGGCTAAGGTAGATAATGCTGAAGAAGTTAGTGAATGATAGAGTCCAGATTCAATTCTCTTTGACTTCAAATTCCATGTTTTAAATTATTATATCTATACTTCTTCATGTAAGTGGGCACTGAGTCATGACATGAGGGATACTATAAAAAGTCAAAAATTCAAAATGGCAGGCAAAAATGCCCAACATCCAGAGACCTATAGAAGTGACAAAGGGAATATAATGTTTCTCAGAGACAGATAGATGGACAGCACACAAGAGACTGCAATATTATGTTTTTTGGTTTTTAAAAACCGGAGGTATGAAGAACAGATGTAATCACATGATCATTTCAATAGATGTGAACAATAACATATAAAAAATTCAATACATTTTCATAATAAAAACACTCAATAAGCTAGCATAGAAGGAAATTATCTCAACATGTAAAAAGCCCACAGCAAACATACTCAATGGTAAAAAACTAAAATCTCTTCTCTAAGATCAGAAACAAAGCAAGGATGCCTACTCTCACCACTTGCTTTTAACAGAGTACGGAAGTCTTAGCTAAAAGAATTAGAAGAGAAAAAATAAAAGACATCCAAATTGGAAAGGAAGAAGGAAGTGGTCTGTTTACAGATGACGTGCTTATAGGTATAGAAAACCCTAACTACTCCACAACAACAACAAAACCTTTTGGAACTAGAAAATGAATTCAGTAAAATGTCTAGTTTTAACTGTAAATCAGCAAATACAGCAACCGTTGCATAATAGGGGCATGGGAATAGAAATTTAAAGCGCCCAGAGATGAGAATCTGGGTCAACTCACCAGAAATGCCACCTAAACCAATGGAAATGCAAGTTGAGATTGAAAGTTATCAAGAATGGGTGGTAGAAATAGTAAAACAGTGATGAACATTAGCCAAGGCTTTGGGAACAAATAGAGTAGTGGGGATTACTGTTTGTCTAACTAGCCCCCTTGTAGGTTTCCCCCAAATTGTGGTCAGCCATAAATCTATAAGCCTGGAGAAACTTTGCCTCAGTTATGTAATTTAGTATAAGAAGCAAATGTATCTTGGTGGTGCAGGGCATGGGTTATCGTGGGTATTGTTGATGCCCCAGCCAGCTTATGCACCTATATGCCAGCCATCGTGAAAAACTCATAGTGCTGTCTTTTCTGGAGAATGGCCATTTGCCAAGTGGGAGGCACTATTCTCACAAGACTATACTCCCCATAATGACATACCAGGGCATCTCTCAATGACTGACTCTCATGGGGTATGTAAGACTGGTCATGTGTCCTTAAACGTGAGCTTAATTCCTTGGTGTAATTTGTATCCCAGATTATTCTCGTGGGATCAGCTTGAATATAGTCTCCAGCTGAGACCACATTCTTACTTAGTTTCTTATCTTGCCCTCTGTGCTTTCTTTTATTATTATTATTATTATTATAGTTATTATTTTTAGTAATCTCTTCACACAATGTAGGTTCATATTCATGACTCTGAGATCAAGAGTTGATGCTCTTCTGACTGAGCCAGCCAGGAGCCCCATCTTCTGTGTTTTCTTTATTCAATTTCCCCTAAAGTCACTTCTCCAATACATTGCCTAAGAATCCCAGTCTCAGGGTCTACTTCTAGAGAACTACACCTGAGACAGGGTTAATAATGGTATTAGCTTGTAAACACTAAAGTCGCGTTTTCAGGGTATTACAAGCAAATTTTGTAGTTGGTTTTATTACTATGAGTATTGAGATATATTTTGAATCATTCTTGCTAATATATTGTCTCTCCCCAAGATTAGTGTTTTATAATCTCACTTTATTTCCATAGGAAAACCGTCAGTGTGTGAAAAAAATTAACCATAAAAAATGGAGGTTATATAAAGGTAAATAGCTTGCTATGGATGTCAGTGAATACTGCTGATTAAATATTGATAGGAATTTCTTAAGATGGAGTTTGCAAATGAAAAGGGTAAACACTGCCAAAATCCATTTTGCTCATCATCCATTGTAGGACCTGCCGGGTACAGACAAATTTTTGTAAGCTTGAGTGAAGATAATTAAAAATGTAAAAACAAAATAAACCAAAAAAATAAAATTATTTGGCATTTTATTTGGATGAAACATTAAATAGAAAAAGAAATCCTATTGCCTAGAGTTAGAAGGCTTGAGATATTCTAACTGCTAAAATGAACTCTCACAACTTGGCCCAAATCAATTTAGCCTATTTTGACCTGGGTCATCACATCTGTAAAATATCAAAGTGGTTTCCCCACTTTAGGAGCAATTCTATGAAAATTATTATCATTGTTTGCATGACATTTTAAAAATTGCTTTGAAACCATGGGATGCAAAATAGAAAACTAACTTCAGAATTAAGCTTCTATAGTTGGACTACTCTCTGTAGGCACAATCAAAATATCAAACTTTAGCATAAAGGAAATATGTGGTGGAACATCATACCTGACACTGCTTAGGTGGGTCTTCATTTTCAGAAAGATACATAAATACCATTCAATTCTTTCGGCAACAGGAAGAAAGAATAAAATGAATCATAATAAATTTTACCTCTCTTTTTTTTACTTCCAAGACTCACAGGTTACCAAAATAATCTTTTTTTATAATATATGTTTGTTAAGATATTCTTTTCTTTTGAACATAATGATAATGGTCAATGTGCAAAATGTGACAACCAGAGTTATAGCAAAAAAAAAAAAATAAAAGACAAATTAAGCAAAATCAATTTGGGAAACAAATTTAATTATTTTAGTCACTCTCCACTTGTCACAACTGGCAATATTTAACCAGAAAAGACACTATGATACTACACGAGGATAATTAATACTAATAAAAATTCAAAGAAACCAAATAATATGAATGGATTTTGTACACAAAGAAAGAAAGCAAGCTTGTAAAAATTCTAAAGAGGAAGAGCCCAGGCCTGTGGATTTTATGGCAATAATTATTTTACTGGGCCTTTTAAATGTCTGTGTCAAAAGTTCAGACATGTACTTTGTAATTTTAAATGGAGTTGGCTCTTAAAAGTAAGATCTGCCATTTAGTTGTAAAACTATAATATTGGGATATCAGAGAAAGTAATTATCTGCTCAAAAGCTTTAGAAAAGTCTTCCACTTATTCTGTCAGCTTGTGGTAACAACACAAAGCCACCCGGGAGAAACCTAAATTCTAAACCCTGTCCTTCCACAGGAAGGAGCTACAAAAGGAGGAGTTCCTTTGGTCAAGGTCTTATCTTTGTTGATTTGTTTTTAACCAGTAAGTTGGAGACAACTTTTTCCCTAAGATCTGTGTAGATGAAATGTCACCACTGTCTTTTCCCTAAACCTTATCTTTCAAAACAGCCCTTCCCTGGCAACAGTAAGAACAGGATCATACAAACTGCTCAGCAAAAGTGTTCTCTTCTACCTCCTATTTGTGAGGAGAAAAAAAAAAAAAAGCTATCTGGAGCGATAGAGATCACTGGAGATAACAACCATGTATACCTGGAGGTATATTTGCTAAAACCAGTAAGAAAAAGCACCCTCGCTCTTCATGAATTATGAAATTATGTCTAACATTCTAATATTCTGGAGAAGGTAGTGATGGTAGAGACTCAGCTTACACAGTAACAATCGAAGTGTGTTTCAAGATGCCTCATTTTATATATTAGATTTGATGTTCTCCCAAAGCCCTTGCTTTTCGGATAGATCTTGAAATCTTTTCATGCAGTGTATAACGTGTGGCGTTCATTTAGTTACTAAGTTGAAAAGCCAAAATCCTCACTTGATCACTGTGTGGTTTTGGTTCTGTCTCCACTACACTGAATCTCAGTTTCCTCACTGGCAAACTGGAACTAATACTATCCAATTTCCCAGGGTATTCCTACCCTTCCTACTTAAGGGTAAATATATATATATATAATGTAAAAATATGTAATTATGTAATGTAAAAATGTGCTTGATGAATATCACTCAGCTGTGTAAACTGTAAGAGTATCTTGTAGCTTGAACCAGTTTATTCCCACAGGTTATTAGTTTTATGGCATTATGTTTGCATCATTCTGATCCTTGCTGTTTTTGTTCAACTATTTCTCTTGGAATTCTTTCTGTGCCAGTCCGCAAAGTTTTTATTATTTTTAACAGTTGAAGAATATAGCAAAAATATACCATTTTTGTGCTTATATACCAGGTTGTGCTTAGACAACTCTCTATCTTACTATTACAAACAATGCTGAAATAAATATCCCACTACTAAGCTAAAGGTAATAATCACTTTGAATTTGATAGATTATCCACATTATTGAACAATGTGGCCATACCAATTAAGAGAACCTCCAACAGCATATATACATACCGATTTTCCACACTTTTGCCAAAAATTGAGACTACCAAGTTTCAACCTGGTAATAATCTGATATGCAAAAATGGTGCCATTTTAATTTAAAAATTACCTGCAGAAACTTGTACAAATCATAAGAATTCAATGAATTATTACACTCTAAACAAATGCAGGTAATGAATTGAAATGTTGCCAGCATTCAGTTGGTCCCCAAGGAATGGTTTCTCCCAGAGATCACAACCAACACTGCAGAAATACAAATAATAATAAAAGAATATTAGGAGCAATTATACACCAATAAAACGAGCAATCTGGAAGAAATGGACAAATTCCTAGAAACATATAAACTACCAAAACTGAAACAGGAAGAAATAGAAATTTGAACAGACTCATAACCAGTAAAAAATTGAATTAATAATAAAAAATCTCCCAAAAAACAAAAGTCCAGGGCCAGATGGCTTTCCAGGGGAATTCTATCAAACATTTGAGGAAGAGTTAACCCCTATTCTCTTGAAGCTGTTCCAAAAAATAGAAATGGAAGGAAAACTTCCAAACTCTTTCTATAAAGCCAGCAGTACCTTGATTCCAAAACCAGACAGAGACCCCACTAAAAATAACTATAGACCAATTTCCCAGATGAACATGGATGCGAAAATCCTCAACAAGATACTAGCCAACCGGATCCAACAATAGATTAAAAGAATTATTCGCCATAAGCAAGTGGCATTTACACCTGTGATGCTAGGCTGGTTCAATATCTGCAAAACAATCAATGTGATACATCACATCAATAAAGGGAGAAGACCACATGATCCTCTGAATAGATGCAGAGAAAGCATTTGACAAAGTACAACATCTTTTCTTGATAAAAACTCTTAAGCAAGTAGGGATAGAAGGATCATATCTCAAGGCCATAAAAGCCATATATGAAAGACCCACTGCTAATATCATCCTCAATGGGGAAAAACTGAGAGCTTTCCTCCTAAGGTCATGAACACGACAGGGATGTCCACTATCACCGCTGTTATTCAGCATAGTATTGGAAGTCTTAGCCTCAGCAATCAGACAACACAAAGGAATAAAAGGCATCCAAATTGGCCAGGAGGAAGTCAAACTTTCAGTCTTCACAGATGACATGATTCTCTATATGGAAAACCCAAAAGATTCCACCAAAAAACTGCTAGAACTGAACCATGAATTCAGCAAAGTCGCAGGATATAAAATCAATGCACAGAAATTGGTTGCATTCCTATACACCAATAATGGAGCAACAGAGAGAGAAATCAATTTATAATTTATAATCCTATTTACAATTGCACCAAAACCCATGAAATGCCTAGGAATAAACATAAGCAAACAGGTGAAAAATCTATACACTGAAAACTATAGAAAGCTTATTAAAGATATTGAAGAAGACACAAAAATATGGAAAAATATTCCATGCTCCTGGATTGGAAGAACAAACATTGCTAAAATGTTGGTACTACCCAAAGCAATCTACATATTCAACGCAATACTTATCAAAATAACACCTGCATTCTTCACAGAGCTAGAACAAACAATACTAAAATTTATATAAACCAGAAAAGACCCTGAATAGCCAAAGCAATCTTGAAAAAGAAAACTGAAGCTGGAGGCATCACACTCCTGGACTTCAAGATATATTAGAAAGCTGTAATCATGAAGACAGTATGGTACTGGCACGAAAACAGTCATTCAGATCAATGGAACAGAATAGTGAACCCAGAAATGGACCCACAAACACGGCCAACTAATCTTTGACAAAGCAGGAAAGAATAACCAATGGAATAAAGACAGTCTCTTCAGCAAGTGGTCCTGGTAAAACTGGACAGCAACATGCAGAAGAATGAACCTGGACCACTTTCTTACACCATACACAAAAATAAACTCAAAATGGATGAAAGACCTAAACATAAGACAGGAAGATATTAAAATCCTCGAGGAGAAAGCAGGCAAAAACCTCTTTGATCTTGGCCGCAGCAACTTCTTATTCAACACGTCTCCAGAGGTAAGGGAAGCAAAAGCAAAAATTAACTATTAGGACCTCATCAAAATAAAAGTCTTCTAAACAAGGAAGGAAATAATCAGCAAAACTAAATGGCAGCCAATAGAATGGGAGAAGATATTTGCAAATGACATATCAGATTAAGGATTAGTATCCAAAATCTATGAAGAATTTATCAAACTCAACACCCAAAAAACAAATAATCCAGTGAAGAAATGGACAAAATACATGAATAGACACTTCTCCAAAGAAGGCATCCAGATGGCCAACTGACACATGAAAAAATGCTCAACATCGCTTATCATCAGGAACATACAAATCAAAACCACAATGAGATACCACCTCACACCTGTATGAATGGCTAACATTAACAACTCAGGCAACAAAAGATGTTGGTGAGGATGCAGAGAAAAAGGCTCTCTTTTGCACTGCTGATGGGAGTGCAAACTGGTGCAGCCACTCTGGAAAACAGTATGGAGGTTCCTCAAAAGCTTAAAAATAGAACTACCCTATGACCCAGCAATTGCCCTACTAGGTATTTATCCAAGAGATACAAGTGTGCAGTTTCAAAGGGGCATATGCACCCCAATGTTTATAGCAGCACTATCGACAATAGCCAAAGTATGGAAAGAGCCGAAATGTCCATTGATGGATGAATGGATAAAGAAGAGGTGGCATATATATACAATAGAGTATTACTCGGCAATCAAAAAGAATGAAATCTTGCCATTCGCAACTACGTGGATTGAACTAGAGGGTATTAAGCTAAGCAAAATTAGTCAAAGAAAGACAAATATCATATGACTTCACTCATATGAGGAATTTAAGATACAAACGAGATAAACATAAGGGAAGGGAAGCAAAAATAATATAAAAAAACAGGGAGGGGGATGAAACATAAAAGACTCTTAAATATAGAAAACAAACAGAGAGTTGCTAGAGGGTTTGTGGGAGGGGGATGTTCTAAATGGGTAAGGGGCATTAAGGAATCTCCTCCTGAAATCATTCTTGTACCATATGCTAATTAATTTGGATGTAAATTGAACAATAAATTTTAAAAAAGAAACGGTTTCTCCAAAACACCAATCTTTCCTCATCCCCCAAATTAAATTCTATCCTGATATTTTACACCACATATTAATCTGGGATGTTTGCAAATTCACTTAAGTGGAATGTAAAGTATTTATTATTTAGTTCTGGCCTTCTCTTGTTCCATAGTATGCTTGTGGGATTTACTTATATTACTGCAATATTATGGCACTCTTCATTTGTAATTGCTGTATAATATTTCATTATATGACTCTACTATAGTGTATTTATGTATTTTAAACTTGAAACACATTTGCATTCACAGAAATGAAATTTATTTTTGTATATGCATCTTGTAACTAGCAAGTTTGAATTATTCATTTAGTAACTCTAAGTATTAAACTATTGGCTATTTGGTGTTACCCCATCAAATTAACTTGGCATCTTTACTGAAAATCAATTGAACATATAAATGTGAGTATTCTATACTTTATTTTGTTTGATTAAATATTTGTCTTTACTTACACCAGTACTACATTGTCTTGATTATTACAGCCTTATATTAAATCTTGCAATCACATGGTACATTTCCATCAACCATGTGCTTCTCTTTTTAAGATCATTTGAGCTACCCTAAGTCCTTTGTATTTCCAAGTAAAATTTGAAATAAGATTGTCAATTTCTCCTGAAAGGTACATAGGATTTTTAAAACAATTTTATGTGGTTGTCAAGGAATGTGATAAGATTTGCACCGAATCTCTAGGTCAGTTTGTAGGGACCTACCTTCTACAAAATATTGTCTCTCCCAACCCATGAGAATGATACTGTCTATGTAGTTAAGACTTTTACATTTCTTTTTGCAATATTTTGTAGTTTTTCACATTATGCCATTCACAATTTTCTATTTATTTCCTAATATATACAAAGAATGGCAATTTCTACTCCTAAAATATTATATATATATAATATATACATAAATATATATTATATAAATTATATAAACTAAATATATATAAACTAAATATATATAAAACTAAACTAAATAAACTAAATAAAACTAAAATAAAAATTATATAAACTAAATATATATAAAATATATAAACTAAATTTATATATATAAATAAATATATATATATGTATATATATATAAAGGCTGATAAAAGAAATTTTAAATGTTCATATATTAGGCCTTAATGAAAGTCCAATGAATTCCATAATGTAGTAATCATTTAGGTTCTGCTCATGTTATGAGAGGAACAGGATTATTCACAAAAGAGTTGCAAAACCCTACTAGTGTGCACCATCTGGAATTAGCAGAACCTGGGACTGAAGTTTGAAAGGGCTAGAATAGGTGGAGTGGCACAGTATACAACTGTATATGAGAATTTATTTAAGAGGCATTCTTAAAATTCAACATTTAATAACCCAGTAATGTCACTTTGTGTCAACTCTAATTTGCTACTGGAATAGCTCTTTGAAAGTTGGAAAAGGATGCAAATAAAATGGAAATTCTGTAACTTCCTTGGTGGATAAAAAATAAAGGGTTTTTAAATGCCAAGGGAAGTGAGGAGTGCCTGGGTGACTCAGTCACTTGAGTGGGTGGCTCAGTCACTTGAGTGTCTGACTCTGGCTCACATGATCTCCTGGTTCGTGGGTTTGAGCCCCGCATCAGGGTCACTGCTGTCAGCACAGAGCCTGCTTTGGATCTTCTGTCCCCTGGTCTCTCTGCCCTTTCCCCACTTGCGTTCTCTCTCTCTCTCTCTCTCTCTGTCTCTCTCAAAAATGAATTTAAAAAAAATTGTTTTAGTGTCCAGGGTGGTATACATGTTATGCTATAAGGCCAGAAAATCCACAAAAAAACTGTGTTTCCAGAAAGAGTAAAAATGATACTCCCTTTACCAGATTGATAGGGAATTTGCTAATGAGAGGAGCAACAGTATTATTGAAAATCTTGGTGGTCCTCTCTGGGTCAGGATTGATTGTAGAGGATGCTGCTATGAACTTGACTCCCAAGTACTAAAGATAATAGAGTCCTGTTAATTTCACTTGACACAGGAATTTGTCAGTGGTTAAGAAACCATTGTCTCTAGGAAAGAGATAGATAGGAAGTCATTAAGTGCATTGCTTAACTTTTATAACCAAAATATAAAGAGTGGGTAAGCAAAGGATGATGTCAATTGTGGCAATGAAAAATTATCTGTAAATTAGTTTCCTGACAAGACCAAGTTCTCAGTGTCAGTAACACTGAGATTAAAAAATAAAAACAAAAATGTAGTCCCCATATTCCTAGGAAAGACTGACAACTCATTATAGCCAGTGGTATTAGGAATGTTTTTCAAACTATTTAATCAATCAGTGACAACTCTATAGTCATAGTAACAAGTAACAAGTAGGCACCAGGATGGATTGTAAACCGGTATAATCAATCAATGACAACTTGCTTCAGTAACCATACCAGCCAACTGGTGCGGCCTCACATTTTGAACATCAGTCATTGTGGTAGACACTCCAGTGAACACACTTCCAAGACTGAATATCAACATACATCTGCTTTAAACCAACACTAAACACATCTTCTCTATACAACATAAATCATGATTTTACACTGATATCAACCACTCCTGTGTTTTTAAGCAGTATAACCCAAAACGAACTCTTTGTCCAATACATATATAAAATTAGCAGTTTGCTTTGCTTAATGAGTTCACATCCAACCAGCTCTCCTTTATCCAAGTAAACTATAAATACAATCCTATCATTTTATATATTGAGATATACTTATTCCTTGATAATTCTGGATGTTCTCTCAACATCATATTGGAGACCATTGTTTGGCATCATTCCATAATGCCCTCGCATAAACTGAAACTAGGCATGTTCTCCAGCCCCTATATTCAAATGCCTTTTGTCTTTTCAGTTTCCTTATGAGTTGCTCTAAAACGTGATCTATCAGTTTGTTTTCTTATTCTAGACATTGTCACTAATAGATTATAAAATTTGTTTGTGTTAAAGTGATTTGATTTTTTGTTGGGAGGTGCACTATGTTTAAATAATTAGAACTGGGTCTTTGTGTAGAAATTTACATTTGTATGTGTAGCATTTGGTAAATATTTGTGGGCTATTAACCTGCTTGGTCTAATATTGTTTGCCTTGATTTTGCTCTTTGTGTCTCTGGTATGAGACTATTTGTACAAAGAAAAACACCCTGCAGTTCAGTTTTGTCTTGGATTTTTTTCCTGTATATTTGGATTTTTTTCTTTTTTGAATGCTAACACTCCATAGAGAACAGGTAAAATAAAATTATTAAATCTACAATCCAACCTGTCCCTTAAGACTAACAGCTAAAGGCAGACTAGACCAACAAACAATTCATGCAAAGGTAATTGGTCAAGTTTGGCCTCGGGTGTCTAAAATACTATTGTGAAACATTCTTGTTTGACAAATTTTGCAAGAAAATTGTTTTATTTAGTTCAGATTTCAGAATCAATAGTAGCTAAGTCAATGATCGTATTGTCCCACTAAAGCCTGTTTTGTGGGCAATTCCAAAAGAATGTTTATGAGCATCAATTTCTGCCATATTTTTCCAGCCTTTTTCCTTTTTGTTATGGATTTATCTATGTGAAATCTGTAACTCACTCTTGGTAGAAATAATTCTTCTCAGATGCATTTTTAATAGAATGAAAACTCTTACACTTACCTTGGAAAATGGCAAAGTTATACTTTTCTCTGAATAACAATGGTCATTTTGGGGCAAGGTTGATATGTCAAAATTAACACACTTAAGAAGAATTCTAAAAATCTCTGCAAGTCATATTCCACATTTGGTAGAATCTAAAAGTTCTAGTACAATATTGAATAGGAGTAGCAGTAATCTTTGTCTAATTCCTGATTTCATGGGGAAAAACATTGAATCTTTCATTATTAAATATAAAGTTAACTATAGGATTTTTTAAAGGCAACGGTGTTTTTATTGTTTTTAAAATGAATTTATGAGGACTAAATAGGTAACAATTTCTGGTTATCACATTGATTAGTGTAATCTAAAATATGAGATCCATACATAGTTCCTTTATGAAAATTATATTTTGAAACTAATACCATGACACCACAAGAGAATATCTAGTCACAAAGAAAGCCTCAATATCTGAGGATAAGTAAGGTTATCTTCAAATAAGTGTATAAATAATGTATTTGTTCCAGGGGAACTTTATAGTTCAAGAAAATGTCATTAATGTACCTCTGGAAGGTTTCAGGCAATGGTGTTTTCCTTAGATCTAATAAAAATGAGTTTCTTAATAAATCAATGTATATAGAAAAGTTAAGTATTTGTGAAATAGACTATTCCTTTTTACTATCTGCTCCAAATTTCTTTTATGTTTTTTCACACATTTTACCACTCTTCATGATATATTTTGTTTCCTCTCATTACAACATAATGTAGCATAACCCACTAGAGTTTTCTTTTGCAGGCTGACCCTACATGTCTGCCCAATGTGGATAACAGTTTTTATTCTGATATAATGTATAATGCAGTCAGACTGTACATACTCAGAAGTGCATAACCTTAAACTTGGTAACTTGTAAGTAATATTATGAGGGAAAAAACACTGAATTGACAAGATTTATCTTTAATCTCATTTCTCTCATGATTTATTCAAAGGAGAATATTATGCAAAAACATTTTTACAAGATGAATATGACAAAATAATCTGGCAAAGATATAGCCATGTCTTTTACATCTTTGCCTAGCTCTTGATTTTTTTTGGGGGGGGGCATTGAATCTATCATTATTGGTTATGAAGTTAGTTGTAGGATATTATTGTAGATGCTTTTTCTCAAATTAAGTAAGTTTCTCTGTTTCTAGTTTGCTGAGAGTATCATGACTAGGTACGGTATTTTGACATATTTTTTTCTTATCATCTTATTTTTCTTCCTAGTCCCTTAATATGTTGGATTAGTTAACTTTTGAAGTTGAACCAATCACATAATAGCTTACAACTGTTTTTTATACATTGTTGAAAGTGATTTGATAATATTTGGGTGAGGATTTTTGCACTGACCTGTAGTTTTCTCCACTCCTTCCTTCCTTCTTTCCTCTCTTTGTTCCTTCTTCTTTTTTTTTTTTTTCTTTTTTCCTATTATCTTTGATTTTGTATCACGGTAACATTAGCCAGCTAAAACAAGTTGGAGATCTATCTTTTGGAAGAGAATTTGCAATATCCTCCTTTAAATGTTTGGTAGAATTCTCCAGTGAAATCATCTGGACATACAGATTCATTGAGAGCTTTTGAGTTACTTATTCAATTTTCTTGATAGTTATAAATCTGTTCAGATTGTTTATTTTATCTTGATTTAGTTTGGTAGTGTATTAGCCTCCTATTACTACTAAACCAATTTATCACAGACTTAGTGGCTTAAAAAACCCACAAATTTGTTATCTTACAGTCTTGACAGATATTATCAGGACTGCATTTCTTTTGGATCCTCTACAGAAGAGAATAATTTTTCTTATATTTTCCAGCTTCTAGAGGTCTCCTGCATTCCTTGGCTCATGGACCTTTCCTCTTGCTGCAATCCAAAATTATAGTGCCTTCAAATCTCTCTACCACCTTTCCTTCCATTGTCACATTGCCTTTTCTGAAACTGACACTCCTGCCTCCCTTTTATAAAGACTCTTTGAGAGTGACTGTGACCACTAGAATAATTCAGGATAATCTTCCCATCTCAAGATCCTTAAATTAACCACATCTTCAAATTTCCTTTTGCCATGAAAAATGATATATTTACACACTTCAAGGATTAGAAGGTACACATATTAGTAGAGGTGTACTATTCTGTCTACCACAGGCAATTTGTGATTTTCAAGGAATTAATCCATTTTTTTATAAACTGTTGATTTTATAAACATAAAGTTGCTCATTGTATCTCCCTAGGGCTTCAGGATCTGAAGTGAAATCCCTGTTTTTATTCCATATTGGTGATTTGTATCTTGTCTTTTAATTTTTGCCAGTCTAGCTAGAGATTTATTAATTTTAATATTTTTAAAGAACCAGCTTTTTGTTGCACTGATTTTCTTCATTGTTTTCCTGATTTAATTTCTTTGATTTCTGCTCTCCACTATTACCTTCCTTCTAATTGCTTTGAGTTTAGTTTACTTTTTTTTCTAGTTTTTTGAAGTAAGGTCTTTAGATATTAATTTTGAATCCTTTCTTCTTTTTGACTGTAAACATTTAGTGCTATAAATTTCCCTTTTACCATTGCTTTTTCTGTGCCTCACATATTTTGATATGTTATTTTTATTTTTATTTATTTCTATATATTTATTTTTATGAGACTATTTCTTAGACACATGGGTTATTTATAATATGTTGCTTAATTTCTACATGTTTCCTGTTGTATTTCTTCTGTTAATTTGCAGTTTGATTCCATTATGATCATAGAAATCATACTCTGTATAATTTTCTTTATTTTAATTGTTAAGGTTTCCTTTATGACCTAGGATATGGTCTGTCTTTTTAGAAGGTAAATCCTAAAAAGATTCTAAAGCCTGTGAGACTGTTGGAATGTTAAGGGTCTGGTGGTCTGAGTCATTCTAAGATATCCTTTCCAAGATAAAGGACAGTTTTTTATCTTGCTTTTTTTGATTTTTAGGAAAGTGGCACAGAATTTGGTTGGCATACTCAGA
The DNA here is from genome assembly GCF_018350195.1 of Panthera tigris. Taxonomy (NCBI): domain Eukaryota; kingdom Metazoa; phylum Chordata; class Mammalia; order Carnivora; family Felidae; genus Panthera; species Panthera tigris. The sequence goes on from NC_056663.1 coordinate 153,223,633, forward strand.
TTTTGGATGTAGTATACCACATACCTGGGAACGTCACTCTGATTCATTTACTAGGCAACTCAGAATGCTATCAACTTTAGAGTGAGCAATTATATCTGAAAACTCTTCAGACTTTTTAAAGGATTCAGGCTATAATATAAACAGCCCTACTCTGGTATATTGATGGTGCTATAGATTTCTTTTGTGGATAAAAACATACTATGGAGAACACTAAAAGAAAGATTAAGTCTGGACTTCAAGTATTTTGGAACAATGTTACACCTTCTACAGTAGAGAAGTATTCATCACTAAAAAAAAAGAAAGAAAGAAAGAAAGAAAGAAAGAAAGAAAGAAAGAAAAGAAAAGCAAGAAAAGCAGCTCCTGGAATTCCTGGAATGTCATAGCACTATAGTGGAAAACAAGCATTAGATCATGAACTATGATGGAATTATGTGACCAGAACTGTAATCTTAATTTGAGTCTTGTGAACCCCACAAATAATTATTTAGAGCAGAAATCCACTGTACAACAGAATTTAGTCCTATTACATATGGAAGGAACAATATACATTCCTAGACAGTGGTAAATGACTTGGATGGCTGGTCAAAGGTCTGTAAGGGTCAAGATAAGAAGTGTCAAGACCAAGAAGTTTCAAAATAGAAATGGACTGGATACATGGAAATGGACCTAAATTGTGCATATCTTTTTATCTTATGACAATATTCATTAGGCGGTATTCACTACCAAGGAGACACTGATTAACCAAATAGAAGAATCAACAAACTTCTGTCCTTGCAGACACTAGGACCTGCACAATGAGTCTATATAAATTTTAGCCATTTTGGTAAAAATTTACTTATAACATGAAGCCATTAGCATAGATGCAATTTTACCACAGCTGATTCATCTACTGCTATGGCTGAATGTCCAACCTGTTAGTACACAGACTCATGCTAAACCACAGCCAAGATAGTGCTATTGTGATAGAGCCGTATCTTGGCCCATGATAATGTCAAAGGAGCCGTCAGTACTATTGTACTGATTAATACAGATTAAACGTCAATAGCCCAAGGTTTCCAACTTCTCTCCCAAATATTTCTGGAATTTTTAGGCTATAGTGTGTTTCTAATGATTGTGATGTTTGATAAAGAAGTTCCATGCATACCTGCTGCTGATTCTGTTTCCATGAATTTTTCTCATAAACAATACTCTGGCACACTGGGTGAGTTTGTTAATTTTTTTTTTTTTGCATGACCCTTGTGAATGCCATTTTAAGGTTGTTTTCTTTTACTTTCAGCTATGCAAAGTCTTAGCTGATACAGTTGGCATGTTATAATTTCAAGTCATAATGATAACTTCTTTTACAACAGTAATATCCAATTAATAAATATAATTAATATATCTTAGTTCACAATAACAATTTAAAATAAGAACAGTCACAGGTGTGCCTGGATGGCTCAGTTGGCTAAGCGTCCAACTTTGGCTCAGGTCATGATGTTGCGGTTCATGGGTTCAAGCTCCGCATGGGACTCTGTGCTGACTGCGCAGAGTCTTTGTCTCCTTCTCTCTCTACCTCTCCCTGCTCATGCTCTCTCTCTCTCTCTCTCTCTCTCTCTCAAAAAAAAAATATTAAAAATCATAATAAAAAATAAAATACAGTCTCAAAGAATAAAATTGGTAAGATGCACAATACCTACTTGAATTATGGTCTACAAAATGTTATTTGACCTTCATGTGTATGTATGGGCATATGTGTGTCTGTGTTTATATTTGTATATTTTACCAGCTCAAGTTATACCCAAATTAACCTGTAAACTCAAAGATCCCTGTCAAATAACAGCATTATATTTTATGTAACTTGATAGGGTATCCTGACATTCATTTGGAAGAGACTATTTGAAGAAAATACATTGTTTTTTAAAAGAGGAAGAGTTACATTACCAATTAGCAAAATTAGCATTTGGTCAGAGTAGCATAAGAATACAAAATATTACATCTATATAACAATTTCTAGTTTAAAAGAGGTAGATCCTATAACAACATAAAAATTGACCACCTTATACTTTTTTTTTTTTATTTTTTAAGGTTTATTTATTTTTGAGAGTGAGAGAGAGAGAGTGAGTGGGGGAGGAGCAGAGAGAGAGACACGCAGAATCCGAAGCAGGCTCCAGGATCTGAGCTGTCAGCGCAGAGCCCCACGTGGGGCTCGAACCCAAGAACCTCGAGATCAGGACCTGAGCCAAAGTCAGACGCTGAACGGACTGAACCACCCACGCGCCCCCCTTATACTTTTTTTTAAATTTACTTTCTTATACTATATTATTTCCCATAACAATGGCATTTAAATCCATAGAAAGTAATGATTTGTTCATTGTTTTGAAACAATTGTCTTTCAATTGGAAGAATAATGAAAACTAAATTCCCACTTCACATCAGTTAGAAAAAAAATGAGTAATAGATTTGAGAACTCAATAGTATTAAAACAAAACAAAACAAAGCAATCTATGCAATTATAGTGGAACACATGATGAAAATATTTTATCAGTTAAGTTAGACCTTCCTAAGAACAGAAAATGAAGAAATCATTAAAAATAGATGACAGATGGATGAATGGATGGATGGATAGGTAGATACACAGACATATTTATAGGTAGATGTATACAGACTTTTGCTATCATTTGTTATGTGTGTTCTTAAAAATTTTTGAGTTTAAAAAATCATGAATTAAAATTACAGAGCTTAAGAGAAACAATATGTACTAATCAAATGCTATGCAGTTTTGTAGCAAAAGTACAGTAGTCTCCCATTATCCAGGAGGGATACATCCCAACACCCTTAGGGGGATGTCTGAAACCACAGATGGTACTAAACTTTATATACTATAGTTTTTCATGTATTTACCCACCTGTGATAAAGTTTAATTTGTAAATTAGGCACAGTAAGAGTTCAATGATAATAAATAATAAAATAGTACAATTATAGCAATGTACTATAATAAAAGATGATTGTGGTCTCACGCTTTCAAAATATATCATTGCACTGTATTTACCCTTGTTGTAAGTGAGATGGTAAAATGTCTGTGTGATGAGATGAAGTGAGGTAAATAATGTAAGCATTGTGACATAGCATTAGGCTACTATTGACCTTCTGAAGATTCTTCAAAAGAAGGATCATCTGCTTCTGGACCACAGTAACTGAAAGGGCACAGAGCTAATCAGCTGAAAGTGAACCTCAGGTAAGGGGGGGACTACTATACTAACAAACACACTGAAACTTTCATAACAAAGGCAGTACTAGGCATTGGGAAGATAACTTGGACCATCCAGCAAGGCTGAAAATTGCTTTAATAGATATTGACAATAAAAGAGTAGAGCGGAAATTCTGGCAGTCCTTTAACTCAAGCAGGGCAAATTCTTGGGCAAGGTAGATGGAGCTAGCCTCAGGACAGGAGGGCCATCATTAAGATGGGCAAGTTGGGTGTAATCTCCTGAGTCCAAAACTTTCTAAGATTATATAAACATTTCTGAGGTAGGACTTCTGGATGCAAGCATGTGACTGTAATTTCCTTAAAATATAACCCAAATAGTCCCACTCCCAGTGCAGCAGTCAAGATGTGTTGTTGTTTCTTTCCTAAAGGAGAGTATATGACTTCTGCTATTTTACAAAATTGCCCCTGAAAAACCACCTGAGTTCCAGGTACTGTGCTTATAATGACATATTTTCCACAATTTCTAATCATTTACATAGTAGAAATACTGTATTAGAAAAGACTGGAAAAAAATAGAGACAGAGATAAAGACAGAATATATATACTTGTATATACCTGATAATATATCTGATATATACATGTATCATTAGATGATAGATCGATAGATAGATATAGATGAACGGTCCCAGCTGCAAGGAACAAATGAAACAGCAAAATTGGATAATTAAGGATAACATAGTTAAAAGACTATTTTCATTTTTATTATTTATTTTATTTTTTTAATGTTTATTTTTGAGAGGGAGGGAGAGAGAGCACCCACGCAAGTGAGTGGAGGAGGTGCAGAGAGAGATGGAAACACAGAATCTGTCAGCACAATCCGATGCTTAACCAGCCAAGCCACCCAAGTGCCCCCAAAAGACTATTTGTAAATGTGTAGGAAAATTTGGGGAAACAATAAAGGAAGGGGCAGTAGGATGCCTACAAGAAATTGTTACCACAAGAACCTTTCAAAAGAACAATAAAAAAGGCCACCTGGCAGAATGGTGGAGGTTTTTACAGAGGGAGTATGCCAACTCTTGTCCACCTGACAGGGAGGATGTAGTGAAATATATAACTCATCTTACTCTTCCCACTCTGTGATCAACATACTATAGAGCAGGCTAGTGACTGACTGATGTGGTCCACTTACATTATCCTCACGGGTTAGAGAGCCAAGTGTTGAAAGATGGAGAGGGCATCATATCTATGAGGAAAATATCTGTGTGTATGTGTTTGGGTGTGCTGTAAAGTTCCTTAAAGGTTCATATCAAAATGGTAATAGTGATTACTGCTGAATCTGAAAAAGAGGGCACACTTTCTCAGTGGACTTTTGAAAGTGGACTTTTCACACTTTTGAAAGTGGACTTTCAAATGTTGCCCTCCCAACTAATGTGTTGTATAATTCAAACATTTATGAGAAATTAAATTTTTACAACCTTTTACTATGATTACCCTTTTTAAAAACAATGCTGGATAATACTACTGAATTGTTTTACGTAGTCTCACTGTGGAAGGTTACACACTTCTTTAATCCATAAAATTAAAGAACAAAGCATGGGGGCGCCTGGGTGGTGCAGTCGGTTAAGCGTCCGACTTCAGCCAGGTCACGATCTCGCGGTCCGTGAGTTCGAGCCCCGCGTCAGGCTCTGTCTGGGCTGATGGCTCGGAGCCTGGAGCCTGTTTCCGATTCTGCGTCTCCCTCTCTCTCTGCCCCTCCCCCGTTCATGCTCTGTCTCTCTCTGTCCCAAAAATAAATAAAAAACGTTGAAAAAAAAATTAAAAAAAAAAAAAAAAGAACAAAGCATGTTTATTCTAAAGTGTTTAGTAAAAAGCCTTTAAATAGGATACAGAAAAGTTTTATGTGCATGACCTAAACTGTGCTTTCCAATACTGTTTTTTTTTAAGAAGAATTTACTATCTTTGTATGGTTTTAACTGTTTGCTTGAGAGAAAAGGAAATCTATAATTTTACTATTTATATTTTTAGGAGCATATACACATTGCAGTAACTCAGTGGAAATGGAAGCTATAAAAATCTGTGTTACATCAAAGAATTACATTACTGACATCTGCCAGACCCTGGCTTTCCCAGCTCTCTGAAACAATTATTGTTCAAAGCACGTTATTTCCAGTAGTGACATCAACAAAGAAAAAAAATGCACCTCTTTGATAGAATCTTAGTGTTTCATTACTTTTCCCAAAGCAAAAACAGTAATGCTACCTCACTATTATTCTTGCAAACTTCTTTTTATCACAGTATGACAATCCATTTGTTCAAAAAATATTTACCCAGCAACACAAAGGAGATTTTTTCCCCCTCACATTATTAAATCATGCCAACTTTTAAAGTATTTAATTGAAGGCTACTGCAGGAGACAAGACATTTATACCCTGAAGAATGATAATTGTGTTTACACGTAGTTTATTCAACCTAATCCACAAGGGGAAAAAGTAACTTCCATGAAAACAAATTTTTATGGAAGTATGTAACTTAATATACATCAGCTATTTGCAGCTTTATAAAACTCCTCAAGATGGAAATAATGATTGTAATATAGTTCTTACTTTTGCTGTACTCCCAAGCTACACACCAGCACTAAGTAAAAATAAATATAAGTATAATCAGTCATATATTATTTGCATGCAATAAACATGCAGTTGATTTAGACACTGAGACCACAATGCACCTATCAATCTACAACCGTATTTTTCAGTAAAAATATAATAGACATCTTAGTATATTCAACAAAAATTCAGACTGGAACAAAAGTAAAATGTAATTTCTAACCCAAAATATTGTTTTGGTGAATTTTAAAATATTTATGATGTTAATTGTAGGTAAAGGTTTTCAGAAAGAAGCACCTTTATTCATTTTCAATGAGTATATTAATAGTTAAATATGAAATAATTTTATTATACATTAAATATGATTTTACCAGTTGTTGAAAAAAATCAAATAATGGTAATGAAAGCAAAAATATCGTTAGACCCTAATATAACAGAATATAATGGGATTGTTTTTAGAATTTTATCATTATATATGATATTATATGTGTGCATATAAATGCATACATATTTACAAATATTGTATGTGTGTATGTATACACATGCACATATATACATGCACATTATTTATCAGAGATTTTACCAGATATATTATAAACTAAACCCTTTTATCAGAAACAGACTATGTATTTAACAAATAGCTCTGACATTAATAAAGCTAGGTTATTTTTCCTCATTTTGACTATTAAAACTATAAACTATGATTTATATACCTAAATTTATACTGTTAAATTAACTTTATATGATTTGCATACTAATACTGAAAATATTATCAATAATGTTGATACAGGCACTCATAAATTGCATTATTTACACTTGGTCAAAAGTAAGCTATTTTAATAAATTATTTGATTTAATTTGCCAACTTTTTTCTTGTTTTAGTACTTGAGCAGTTATATTCAAAAGTGAGAAGGGCTTTTTGCCTTACTGATAACATTTTGACATCAAATATAAAAATAAATATTTATAATCTCTGGTAGAGAAAATATTAAATAAAAAACATTCCAAACCAGATTATTTTTTTCTAAGACTCTATTTAATGGATTTCTCCATTTTGTCTATGACTCAAAGTCTGTATCCCTATCTTATCTTGAACTAAATTTTAGTAATTTATATGTTCCAAGAAAGCCATCCATTTATCCAGAATTGAAATACATTAATATGGATATGGCAGGGATAAATATAACTTAATGCACAACATATTTGTGGCTGTTTGATTTTTGTTGTTGTTGTTGTTCTTAAATTGTTGTTTGTTTTGTTTTGTGTTTGTGGTTATACCTCATGTGTTTGTTTTTATTTGGGGATTTGAGCTAATTTTTTAAATTTCTTTTCCAGTCACTTATTGCTTTTTTATTTCATTGATTTTATTTTGTTTTGTTTTGTTTTGTTTTGCTTTTAGGAACCTGATCAGTTTTATTATTTCAACATTTGAGGATATGTTTGTTTTAATATTTGTTCCTTCTCTCTTTCCTTTCTTTGGGATGATCTATTACCCACTTCTTATCTTCTTGTATGCTAATTCATTTTATTTTGTTTTACCTCAATTAGCAATGAATGTGTTTATAACTATGAATTCTTCTTTAAGTGAAGTCTTAGTTCCTCCTATGCTCCAAATTTTAACAAGTAGTATTCTCACTTCCATTCATATCAAGATTTTTTTTAAGGAAGCTTTGAGGTTTGTTTGTTTCTGCCTGACTCACGGATTTTTGAGAGATTTTATTTAATTTTTAAATTGTTTATGTTTCTTTGGTTTTGAAGTCATTTTCTGATGAATTCATTTCTAATTGTACCTTTGATTTTTTTGTTTTAATTGATGCATAAACTGAGAGAAAAATGCTGAAAATAAGAACAGGGACTTGGTGACTTTGGAGACAATATCAAGCAGGTTAACCCACATGTACTTGGAGTTCCAAAATAGGAGAAAGGTAATAATAACTTTGTATGATGACAGATAATAACACTTATCATTGTGAACAGTGCATAATGTATAGAATTGTAGAATTACTGTGTTTCACACCTGAGGATAATATAACACTGTATGTCAACTACATTTCAAATAATGTAATAAATAAATAAGTAAATAAATAATAAAGGATATATAGCTCCTACCTTCACTACACTCAGAGATTATTAGGTCTCAATTCTAATAATATCCGGGAAATGCTAAGGCAGAGAATGCAGGGATCTACAGCACCTTGTAGAAATTGCATCTGGGGGGACCTGGGGGGCTCAGTTGTTTGAGCAGCTGACTCAGTTTCAGCTCAGGTCACCATCTCACGTTTTTGTGAGTTCAAGCCCTGCATCAGGCTCTGTGCTGGCATCATGGAGACTGTTTGGGATTTTCACTCTCCCTCACTCTCTGCCCCTCACCCACTTGTGCTGTCTCTGTCTGTCTCAAAATAAATACATAAACTTAAAAAAAAAGTTGCATGTAATTAGAACATGAGGAGTTTGAAAAAACTTTCTAGAAGTGATGTCTAAATTGAGAGGTGAAGAATGGGAGGCACTGTCTAGATAAAAGAAAGGAAAGAAAGGAAAGAAAGAAAGAAAGAAAGAAAGAAAGAAAGAAAAGAAAAGAAGGAAAGAAAATGGGAGGGAAAAGGTTCCACGGTGGAAACAACAGACTTGATGATTGAGAGACAAAACACAACATAGGATATTAGATGAATAGAATGAAGTTCCAAACATTTGGAGCATACATTTTGGATGATGTAATTTGTCTAAAGAGTTTGGAGGGGAGGGGAGGCTTTAAAACTGTGGTAAACAGTCTCTAAAACATTGTGAAGTTAATTGGAAGTAATTAATTTATAATAAGAGAATATAACAGTGAGATTTTCATTTCATAATGGTGACTCTAACTGCCTGTAGAGTAGGGGTAGAGAGAGGAGTGAAAGTGCTCTGCTAATAATTTAGGCAAAAGTATTCTGGATTAGGGTAGGCCAACTGGTGATGGAATGAAGGGGATGAATTCAAGATCTATTTAGGCTTCGGTGAATTTCTGGATATTTGTTGGGTAAAATAATGAAGGAGAGAGTTATGAATAAAATTGTATTTCCCTACCAAAGTCCATATGTTGACATCCTAACCCCGCATGTCTGAGTGTGACCTTACTTGGATATAAGGTTGTCACAGATGTAATTAAAGTGAGGTCATTACGGTGTCCACTACACAAATACGACTGGAGTACTTATAAAAAGAGGAAATTTAGACACACCCAGGGAGAACATCAAGTGACAATGAAGGCAGAGATCAGAAATGATGCTTTTATAAGCCAAGTAATTCCAAAGATTGCCAGTAAAGCACCAGAAGCTAGCAGAATGGTGGAACAGATTCTTGCACCTTCAAACAAAGCCAGCCCTGCTGACAGTCTGATCAGACTTCCAGGCCCTTGAACTGAGACAATAAATTCTCTTATTTATGCCACTGGTTTGTGTAAGACTTTGTAATGGCAGTTTTAGCAGACTAATACAGACCTAAAAAGCTCAAATGTGATAACTATCATTTTGGCTTGAGAAACTACATCAATAATGGGGCCTCTCACTTAGGAGTACTAAAGAGGAAAGAAAAATTTGAAGAAGAATGTTAGCATGTTTCATGTGAGTTTCATATGTCTTTGGACGAATAAGATGCACATAACACTGTATTGAAATATATATTAGAGAATTATCAGCATAGAAATGTGTATTGAGTTCTTGGAAGTGGCTGAAGAGAATGTGTGGAATTGAAAGAGAAGAACATCCAGAATATGTTCCTAACTAATAATATAGGAGGTATTAGAAATGTAAAATTAAGGGAAATGTTTTGTGAATTCTCAACAAAGAATGGGAATACAAAGGCATAGGTATAAGAAAATTAAATGTTTAGAAAAATGCTACAAAGAAAAGTTAAAGAAAAAACCCCGAAGTTTAATATATAGCTTCAATAATAGCAAAGTAAAGATGTTTTTATTTATATTTTTCTTTGTGACATTGTAAAAAAAAGTATCTGTTGAAAATAGAGTTGAGTTATGCAGCCTTCGAATATTATGGATTTCTAGACTTACTAGTTTATGTGATTAGACATCTGAGATTTGGGCACATGTTAGATAGCCCAGTAGGCAAAACAGTAGTACTACAGGGGAAATAAATTAAGCATATTTACCAGGGACAGATCCATTACAGTTATGAAACATGGAATCTATACTGAGTAATGTCAATAATAAAAGAGGTCACAACTAGGGAGAAATTATCAAGAGATTTAATAATATGAGATTTTTAAAAGTAGATGAAACCTAGTAATGTGAAAAAATTGGAAATCAAAGAAGCAGCAATTAAAGAATAGAATGACTGAATTAATCGTTTCCAGGTTGAAGAGATTCAAGTGAAGACAAGATCCATGTTATTGCTAAGGGAATGGGGGAAATGTGAAATTGAAGTGAATATAACTTATTTTAAAAGGAGGCGAAGGAACTGACACAGCTGAATTTTGAATTTCTCCACATTTGTAGAACCACTTAGAATGACTGACAGACGAGCTGGAGAGGAAGATTACAGTAAGTAGCAAAATTTTCAAGTAATGCAGTAGATAAAAGTCACATAAGGGAGATGTTGTATACGAACTGCCTAAGACAGGAAACTTTTTTGTTTGTTTTACTCAAGGTAGAAGAGTAATGATTATACATAGAAGAGATTTAGACTTCAGAAAAGATCATAAAGTGAAAGGAATATACAGAAAGAAAATGAGATTTTTAAATTTGACATTAATAACAATGAAAGGAAGTTTCCAGGTGGCACAATGCAAAGTTTTGTAAATGGAATTAATGTGGAATTGGATTAGAAAATAGTAAATGCAGAGTAACATGTGAATGAGGTTAATGGAGGGGTTAAATAAGTAAGGGTGAGGACTGCAGCAGTTAATATCATCATCGTTGATGGAATATGAGGCCTGATGAATTTAGGTGGCTTTAAGATTATTAGTCAGGACAGTCTTCTACTAGAAACAATATGGGAGAAGGATCAAACAAGCAAGTTTCTAAATTGGAGTTCTGAAATGTACAAATACTGTTTAGTTTAAACATGACTTCATTATTCCCATCATTTCTAGCACTGGATGCGGTGGTACAATTATTTCAGTATTCAGATAAATAAGGTTTTTTTTCTTTCATTTTTTTTGTGGTTAAATTTGTATCTCTTTGATCTATCATTCTAGATTCTGATGTTACCAGTGAGTAATGTTTCCTATTACTTTTTTTTCTTTTTTTCCCCCCTACCAGTTGTTAGTACACAACTTCTCTTAAAAGGCCTGGAGCCTTACTGTTAAATGCAATTACTTCCTTTCACACTCTATATTTTAATTATGTTTCAGATATAAGAACATTTTCTAAATCCAAAGATATGGGATGCTCAAGTGAATATTATATTCAAGTTGAGATTATATTTAATTTGAGAAGAACATTATATCCTTGCTAAATGTCACACCATCCAGATACTGATATAGCTTTGATTGAAATGCAAAAATACTAAATAATTATGTCCCGTTTGAAACTAAAAATTGTCTGATTGCCATTTCAAAAAAAAATAATAATCTTTGAGCAGGAGCTACTCAGTGCCTTTAGTTGAAAAGCAAAACAGACAAATAAACAAAACCACTATGGAAATACAAGCATCTGGAAGTAAATGGTATTTTTCTTTAAGGAGAATATAATGTGATTAGTGACTCAGTGCTCCATCAGATAAATCATTCTACCACTTATCAATAATTACATAAAATGTTATAAAATTAGAGGTCTAAATATGATATTTCCTTCAATAGTAATCATTTCTTGGCCATTAATAAATAGCTATTCATTCAACTACTGGCCTGATGATCTCTAAAGAAAATTTAAATCACTCTTAATTTCTAAAAATCTTTCTCTCTCTCTCTGTCTCTCTCTGTCTCTCTCTGTCTCTCTCTCTCTCTCTCTCACACACACACACACACACACACACACATTTAGGTGGTGTTTTAGAATTGTGAAAATTATAAAATGCTCATAAACAGAAACAATTTATAACCTAAATTCAACAAAGATCCTAAGCTATATTTTGCTATAATTTCATAGAATGTATTCTGGTAGCATACATCAATAATTATCCATAATTCTATTTCATAAGGCGTAAACTTCCCTCTCTTATTATGTTAATGGAAGATTAGCATTTTTGGCTGCGTAGTAGTCCGTTATCTGGATATTCAGAAACACATGTAATCATTCTGCTATTGGAATAAAGAGTATGCGCATGTTTTCAACTTCGTAAAAAAAATCGTGATAAACATACTTTATTCATATTAAAATATAATGTTTATTATTAAAGAAAAATGTGAAAAAAGTTTTCAAAGCCAAATGATCCTACAAGGTCTATTATGCAAACACAGCATTCCTGTTCTCCTCTTTTCTCCCCTTTGACCCACTCTGCACAGTCAACCACTTCCAAACCTGTTAGCTACATTTCTGCATCTTCTGATTATTTTAACTAGAATTTAAAAAAAATATAATACTGTTATTTTTTGATCTTTCATTTTAAGAAATTATCTAAGTTTTTCTCTTGTCACTCAGAGCATAATTGTTATAATAAACCATCCCCAAATCTCAATAGTTTAACAAAAAATTTTTTTCACTGTATTGTCTAAAGCAGGATTGTCCAAAAATGATTCCTGGAGCTCACTGTTGATTGGCTACACAAAGAGCCAGCTGGGTGTTGGGCCCCCACTTTTCTTCTTATAGCAGAAAATGTGTTCAGATTCAACTTCTCCCACTTTGGCACTTGCTAGCTTTCTGTGGTGAAACAGGCTGCAACATCCACAGTCCTTCAAGTCTTGGAGAAACTAAGCAGCAGGATTACCGCAGTCAGCTACCATCTAGGAGCTGGTATCTTAACCCAGACGGTTAGATCCAGTCAGTTTGTACCCCAGCTTCCCACTTTGTTCCCATGTTTCCTTTTAAGAAGCGAAAGCAAGGTGGGAGAAGGGAATTGGCAAAGACCCTTCACTGGCCATGAAAGGTCACAGCTGCTAAACAATTCTATTTCCAAAGACCTCTTACGCTGCAGCACACCTTTATGTAAAGTAATAGGTGTTGGGCCATTAATATGTCTCCTTTGGTGGGACTTTATTTGGCAAATCGCCACTACCACCAAAAGATCTTTTTTTTTCAACCCTTAGAATCCAAAGTCTTATGCATGTGACCTGTGGACGAAGGGTATCATACTCATGCATTGTCTAAATCATGCAATCCTAGCTGAATATATCTCCTGGCTGGTTCTTTACTGAGATATGAGTTCAAGCAAAAGTTCAAAGCTTTGGCTGGATTGTCTACAAGGCTGACTACTGGAGGAAGGAAGGGAGAGAAAGGGTTGTAAAGCATGAAGTGTTTTCAGGGGGAAAGGTCGGGACGTGTAGAATGTCACTTCAGGCCATGTTCCAATAGATAGAAACAGTCAAATGACTCCCTTCTAGCTATAAGAGGACTAAAAAACTGCCTGTTAGCTGTTTGCCAGAAAAAAGTACATGCTTGGTAAAGATCTAGCCAGCCTCTGTAGTCACGTCATACACGTCGCACTACTACAGGTCTAGAACTCCTTTCACTCTAACCAAAGGAATTCACTCTGTATCACAAATCTTTTATTCACTCCCACTATCTCTAATGGTGTTATTTTGTAAAAGTGTGTGTAAAAGCAATTATTTTTAAAGTTTTCATTTCTTTAAATTCCTTTATATTATCTTACACTTAATTGATATTTAGCTTAATAGGGACTTCTAGGATGAAATCATTTTCATTTAGATCATTGAAGGCTTTGATACTAATATACTTTCAGCACGGATATTAAAATTCCCATAATTCTAGCTTCTTATTTTTTCTACTTGATTTTTTTTTTCTGGAAGCTTAAAACAGACAAAAATCTGGCAGTTTAATTGGATTCCAAATTAAATCATTGAATACAAATTATCATCCATTTGTCTAATTATTTACATAGGCTATATTCCCACTTGTGGAATAACTTGACAAAAACCTCATTAGCAATCTTGGTACCTTATTGCCACATTACTTCTGAACTAGTGTAACAATTTGCCTCCAAAGCTAGGGATATGAGGACCTCTACTCACCAGAACCACTGTAATATTGCATAGTATTGTTTACATAAACGTTTTCCCATTTAATATGATGACATAATATAAGATGACATAATTTTCTTTTACTTTCTTATTGATGACTTTGAATATCATTTAATGTTGAACATTCTTTCATATTTTATTTTTTTTTAATTTTTTTAACATTTATTTATTTTTGAGACACAGAGAGAGCATTAACAGGGGAGGGTCAGAGAAAGAGGGAGACACAGAATCTGAAACAGGCTCCAGGCTCTGAGCTGTCAGCACAGAGCCCGATGCGGGGCTCGAACCCACAGACCGCGAGATCATGACCTGAGCAGAAGTCGGACGCTTAACCGACTGAGCCACCCAGGAGCCCCTCTTTCATATTTTATTATGTAGTTGTATTTCCACTTTGTACATAATGTATCTTTTTTAATCTATTAAGTTTATATTAAACCTATTAATTTGTATGTTTCTTTTTTATTTCTTGTATCATATATTTATACATTTTGTGACATATCTCCAATTTATTGTCTGCTTTTTAATTCTTGCATGCTGTATGTTATGTACAAAGATATTTTATTTTGCTTTCTATTGAAGTTCCCTATTTCTGCATTATCTTATATATTAGGTTTGGTGTTTCACCTCCTCCCCTTCTGTTTTGTGTCCTGCTTTTCATCATCTCTCAAGGCTGATTTTTATCTTTGAATGCTTTACTCCTGGATGATCAGTTAGAGCTACATGCTAACTAAGCTTCTGATTTAACTGGTTTCTCTACACTGCTCAGTCAATTACAACTATCCAAATGCTTTTGACCATGGGCTATTTATTTACTTATTTATTTGAGAGAGAGAGAGAGAGCATGTGCATGCATGCACACTCATGAGCAGGGAAGGGGCAGAGGGTGAGGGAGAGAGAGAATCTTAAGTAGGTTCCACATCCAGGGTGAGCCCCACGTGGGGCTCCATCTCACAACCCTGTGATCATGACCTGAACCAAAGTCAAGAATCAGATGCTTAACCTAACCAATAGAGCCACCCAGGTACCCCAACTATGGGCTATTTAGATGGACTACTTAAGATGCTGAAAAAAAGAGTTAAAGAATTTTTTCTTTTTCGTAAACAGTACCATTTGTTACTCACACTGTGTTTTATGGGTGCCTTTGATGACTTCACTGGTTGAACGAACAAGGGTTCCATATGATCCATTTTGTCTTTTGTCAATATCATAGTTAAAATGATCTTGACATTTTTCTCAATTATTAGTGATAATTCATGCAAGGCAATTTTCATCATAACTGGGACATAATGACACTCAATAAATTATTGTTGCTATTATTATTTTAACTCTTGCTATTATTTTTTTAACTGTTGATATTATTTGAATTGTTGCTATTATGAATTATATGGTCACCTTTGACAATATCTCACCATGTGTATGAGTTAAGGGACAGTAAACATCTTGAGTAGAGTAAGAGATATTGGAGTCTGGGACTTGAAGCCCTAGTTTTTGGATGCTAGTTTTGTCACTTAATATACGCAAACTTGAGCAAAAACTTGGGCCTTTTTTCCCCTCGTGTTTAAAATGCAGATGGGGGGTGCCTGGGTGGCTCAGTTGGCTAAACGTCCAACTGTTGATCTGGACTCAGGTCATGAGGTCCTGGTTCAGGGGATCAAGCCCCACATGGGGCTCTGTGCTGGGAGGGCAGAGCTGACTGTCTCTGTTCCTCCTCTACTTGTGTGTGGACTCTCTGTCTCTGTCTCTGTCTCTGTCTCTTTCTAAATAAGTAAACTTAAAAATATAAAATAAAATGCAGATAGTAATAAATATCTCATAGTATTATCACTTAATTAATTAACTAACTCATTAATCCATTAAATCACAGTTATTTATTAAGAGTATGTCATGTGGGTATAGAGGATAAAATAGGAACCAAGACAAATATAACCTTTGCCATTATGGAGCTTAGAATCAAACAGAAAAAAAAGACATTTAACAAATAATCAAAAATTAGTTAATTTTAATTATAATTATTATGCTTAAGGAAAACATGATACTGTACTTCCCCAGGTAAGAATACTCAGTTTCACTAATTATGGTGACATTATTTATTTGTGTTTTAAGCCAAGCCCTGCACTGCTGGAAGGGAACTTTTAGCTTCAAATGTTTACCAAAATAACTAAAATGGTTTGTTGTGAGAAACTAATAAAATAATGGATATACTTTGCTCCTAATAAATATGGAATAACTTTTATTTGTTATTTTTGTTTACTGTAATCCAAATCACCCTTAATAATCTCCATTCATATATGAACACATATGATCTCCCTTCAAGGATCCTCATCTAGTGGTACAATTGGAATGAAAGGAATTAAAGGCTTTGTCCTGGACACATTCCTGTATTCTGATCTTTTACTCTCACTCTGCTAATCATTAATACTTAGGACTCCTTGTTAACGCAAGATTAGCAACTTCTCTTGATAAAATATGATCACCACTATCCCTGCCTCTAAAGAAAGACAGTGACCACTCAAGCACATATACAAATGCTCTTCAATTATCCATAGCAATCCCAAGGCTGTTTAGGTTTGTAGTGATGAAGCATACTATAGTGAAGGTATGCAGAAAAGTAAGATACATACAATATAAAGAAAAATAAGCAAATATTGCATGGTAAATGTGCATAGCTTATCACTTAGGAAACTACATTAAAATGATCCATCAATAAGCCTACTTTCTGTGCCTTCTCTTGCTATCTATTGATTACAGGTTCATAAGATCAGGAAAGATGATTTATTTTATTTGTATTCTTAGCACATAACAAATATTTTATCAATGAATATTTAACTGAATTAAACATCAACCTAAATAGGACCTGAAGTGTTTATCCAGGGATTCATCAGATGCTTCTAGCATCCTATGAATTTTTCCTCACACCCTCATGGTCATCCTCATGAGACCTGTCACAACATCCTCTGCCTAATCTCTAGCCCAGAACATTCCCTATATTCTTCACTATCAGCAGTTGGCTTTTTTTTCCCCCTCAGCTATCATTTTTTTTGATTCCTTCTACCTTCTTTTTTACTTAGGAAGTAAAGGATCAAAGAATTTGGTATAAATAAAGCTTTTGTACTACGTGCTTTCCCTAAATATTATTAATTTTTTTCACAGGAAAGAATTATAGTATATGTGAAATACAGATGTTTTAATATCTATCATTCATCTCTATTGAAAATACAAGAGAAAATATCTGCCTAGAATAATTATCATGTTTCAAGAAAGACATGACTTAGGCAAAAAAAAAAAAAAAAAAAAAAAAAAAAAGAAAGCAACTGGTATGTTGCTTTCAGTACATATTTTGAATGCGCGTGTATGTGTTATCTTGATAAATCACTTACCTCAAGTATTTTTAGACAAATGAACTCATCAAGCTACAATTTTTGAAATCATTCTTGAATCTCATTTTCTTTCACATTCTATATTCAATCCATTAGAAAATTCTGTCACACTTATCATTAAAATATATCCTAAATCTGATACTTTCTCAGCATTTGCCCTGCTGCCAACATCATATCTATTCCTTGACTACTTCCTTTTCCTTTGGGTTCACTAGCTATCATACAAAACCTTTTATACAAAGAGAAGCCAGGATGATCCTTTCAAATATAAATCTGATTTGTTGACAACTCTCCAATTGTTAACAGTCAGCATGTGTTTTAAATCCATATAGTGTTATAAAATATGTATATTTGATTATTACTAAAAATGAAGGATTTAGAAAGCTTTGAAATCAGCCTTATAGTCGCCATTGGTAAACTTTGCTCACGATTGAGAAATACTGTAATAAAGGTAAAGTTTTACTTTCTTCAGTTAACCATAATGGGGGAAACTGGAGATGATAAAAAAGGTGAAAGAGCTTATATTTTATACATTTTGTATTCCATTAAGAAAGGAAAACAAAGCTGGCAACAGAATTGGCATTACAAATTCTGGTTAGAAGTGGAGAGGAGGTAAAGATATACTCATTGATAAGATAAATAACTATGACAGCGATCCATTTATTGCTTCTCAGCTGTGCTATTTCTCCTTTGTGAGCTGAACTAATGTGAAGGTTCACAAGTAAAGCACTTTGCCAGTAGATATTCTATAGGAGGAAGGGGCTTTCTCTTCCTGGTTCTGATGTGTTCCTCTCAGCCTGTAGCTTCCATAGCTCCTGGCTCTGCAGTTCAAGGCAGCCAGCAGCACTCAGCAACAAACAGTTTTCCCTGGCATCCATTTGTTTTGGTTCACAGAAAACTCTGAGAAGTGGCACTGAGGTAGGAAAACTAAAGGACTCTATAAAAATCTGCTTTTTCTCCTTTTCTAGTTTCTATTCTTGCCAGGACATTCACCTCCATTTTAAACATGCCTCATAATGCAAATAGTGTATGTCCTCCTTGCAAGGGTCAAGGACTTAATGATTTCTTTAGAATAGATAATGTCTAAGGAAGAACCAGATAAAAATGACCAGATGGAATGACCATGTGTGTATTTCAGACCACCAGTGATAGACTTCTCAATACCAACACACCTGCCTCTAAGGAAGAACACCTGAACCCTCGCATTTGTTTTAACTGGTTCTTGGACACCTGAGAGGACTGGTACACCAGACTACAGTCCTCAATAAGAACTCCCAGGCCTCAAGCAAAGATAAGACTCTCTCCCTTCTTTTCTGAGTCTCCCAGACACTGCCCGCACCTGCACTCTCTCTATACCTTCAATAAACTCTGCTTTCACCTCCTGCTGACTCAAATTTGATTTCTATTTTGCATTGCATCCAGGACCCCTCTTGGCTGATTCTGTGGAAGCCCTCTGGGTCCCCAGACCCAGCCTGCTGGCATCAGCACTTCCATGTGGGTGGCTTCACCAGGCAACCCGGAAGACAGGTTCCCAGCAAGTTCCAGAGCAAGGACTTCCAGAAAATTCCTCCAGCACAGCACCAGCACATCTTCTTTTCCATTCAGTGAGTCATGGCCATGCCTTCTCCAAGGAGATTTGGATCTCACCCCTGGACTATGAGTGAGGGAACACTACACTGGGTGCTCTCTCTCAGCCACTGGGGATAGTGGCTATCGTAGTTCAGGCTGCTATAACAAAATATCACAAGTAGAGTGGCTTAAAAAACAGAAATTTATTTTTCACATTTCTGAAGTTTAGAAGTCAGACATCAAGAGTGCAGGCATGGTTAAGTTCTGGTGAGGGCTCTTGTCTGGGTTTAAGACTGCCAACTTTTCCTTGTATCCTCATGTGGTCAAGCAGAGAAGGGATTCAAGGTCTTTCTGTGATTTGTAAAGGCTAATCCCATTCGTGAGGGCTCTACCCTGTGAACTCGTGCAATCCTAATTATCTCTCAAAGGCCCCACCGCCTAATACTACCCCATTGCAAGGTAGGGTTCCAACATAAGAATTTTGAGGGAGATAAATTCATCCATAACAAGGACCGTAACATGAGGGTCATATGCATAAATTGTGATAACATATGGAGCCTGTTTTAGATAGGGCAAAAATAGAGCAATGAATAACATGTTTTCCAATATTTATATATGGTACTACTGTTAGAGCAGTCATTATTTCTTAGCTTCTAGTTCTATAGAGTTTGCCTTTGATGCTGCGCTTTCTGTTTGAACACAGCATGCACCCTTGGGGTTCACCTTGTGTTCGGTGTTTTGCCTGAATAGGCTGAGGTGATAGAAAGACATTCAACTTTTCACTCCTCTGATAAGCTGTATATCCTCTGTACCCTCTGTGATCCTCATCCATCAATGAACAGATAGATCTGAAGCACGGCAGGGTTCAGTGCTGCTGTGTTGGAGCTGAGGAAGCATTATTTCCATACAAAGGACCACTTTACTAACGAGTGCTGCAGGGAAAGAAAAAGCATGCCCCAAACCACTGAGAACTGGGGATGTAGAGTAAACCACCTAATGAAAATACTTCTTTAATGTGATCAAATTCCTTGTTTTTAGTCAAAACTATATTCTTTTTAAAAAAATCAAGACCTTAAATTTATTGAGTACTTAATATAAGCATTGTTCCACATACTACAGATTTTGGCCTTACCTTACTTAAAAACTCTAATATTTTTACAATAGTTCTGATATTTTAGTGTTAATTAAGAATATTCTAAAAACTGATATGGATTGTTTATTATGAAGCCTGAGACAAATTTTATTAATATGAAAGAGATACTTTTTCTTACTTATATTGGATACCTTGCTGTAACCGTATCATACAAAAATAGGAAAAAAAACATTTAGAGTACACGGTGCTTTCAATTTACTCATTTATTCAACAACTACTGGCTGAGGTTTAAAACATAAAAGACACTCTGCTAGTTATATCAGAAAATGATAAGCAAAAGAGACAAGATTCTTCTCATGAAGTTTTCAGTTTAGGAGGATGGGAGATGTCCAATAATCATAACAAAAAATAAAAAATGAAATAAAAATAAACATGATCAGTGCTATAAAGAATCTTGTAATGTACCGTAAACACATTAATAGGCAAGCTGAGTTAAGCTGCAGCACTATGATAAACTTCACTACAAACAGAAATGTTGCTTTTAAATATGAAGGCTAAGTAGAATAATTAGGTCAAGAAGGATCTGGGGATGATGGACCCAATGGGTTTCAGGTAGTGGGAAGAACACCTGGAAAGTTCATGGTCCTGAAATAAGCACTGACATTTAAGAATTTCAAATATTATTCTTATTGGAATATAGAGAGAGGCATGGTGTGAATTAAGATGGGGCTAGAAAGAGACACAGCCTAGGATGTAGAAAAGTCTCTACCACCTACGATTGACCATATTGAGAGCCCTTCTTAAGTTTTTTTTTTTTTTTTTCCCTTAAAGCAGTGAGAAGACACTAAGATTTATAGCAAAAGAATAACATGATAGGGTCTGAAATTTTTAAAAAATTCCTTTCTATAATGTGAAAAAAAATTGCTTTGAGGGGAAATTTTTAATGTAGTGAGGGCATTTGAGTTAGAACACTATTTCCAGTAGTTTAGATAATCAATAATCTCAACCATCGCTATGTAATGCAATTGTAAAAATGAAGAAAATTGTAGAAATGAAGAAATCAATGGGGAATTCATATGCATGCAGTTCTATTTCTGAAGAATGTTGGAGGTAGGGAAAATATTGCAATACTGACCAAAGCAGCAAAAACAATGAGCCAAACCATCAGATTTTGACAGCATTTAGTGAGGAATAGACCTGAGATCTAAAAGTCAAAATTACAGTACAAATTTATAAATCTCTTATATTTTTCATTAATAAATTCAGACACTAAGTTCTAATGATTTAATAAGGATATTGGATTTATAAATCAACTCGATGTTACTAAATTAGGACTGGCATATGTATTCGTAAGATAAATGTGTCCACTCTATAAGTAAAGACCAGACAGGAAAATTGATTGATTAACTTTTTTTTTTTACTTAAAAGAAGTCTCATTTATCTTAAATAAACATTTTTGTTGAATAACCCCTCTAGTGAAAAGCTAATCAAATGTGGAAATAATTAAAGAGTTTTGGGGCGCCTGGGTGGCTCAGTCGGTTAAGCGTCCGACTTCGGCTCAGGTCATGATCTCACGGTTTGTGAGTTTGAGCCCCGCATCTGGCTCTGGGCTGACAGCTCAGAGCCTGGAAACTGCTTCAGATTCTGTGTCTCCTACTCTCTCTGCTCCTCCCCTGCTCACGCTGTCTCTCTCTCTCAAAAGTAAAATAAAAAAAAAAAAAAAGAGTTTCAATCAGAAAAAAAACGATTTATAGGTTTTAGCAGTAGGTTACAAAAATGGGATACATATTAAAGTAAATAGAGTGACTAGCTGTATTTTGGAAGAATTAAGAAACTATTTTTTACTTATATAACAGCGTTCTTTTAAAAGTATATACTTTTAAAAGTATATCTACATATATCTTTAATAACCAGCAGAAAAAAAAACTAATTGGAAACTTTAATAGTTCATAATATGGTCATTCTAAAAACATAAGAGATAAGAAAATATAAAAAATAAGGGGGGAAACTAATTTTTTAAATTGCATCAGAGCTTATCAACATCATGAACAAAGCTTTTGGGAAATATTCTACTGACTCCTGTTCTAAACAAAAAAAAGATCTTTTAATCATAAAATTTTAAATAGCAATAGGCAAAAATCATCATTCTCCACAACCCATTCCTAAAATATATCTATCACACAGTAAGATCAGTGAGGCAGCCTGTCTGCAGCTAACACAGAGCTACATGAATTCAGATTTTGCACCACATGTTCAAAGAATTTAAAGGTAAGTTGTTGATTTCTAATGAGGTGCTTTTGTGAAAAAAAGCTTTGGCCAGCTGTGCAGTGTTTTTGATAATTTATCACAAAAGATATAAGCATACTAAGCACATAGCTAGGCAAACAGGAAACTTAATTACATTGTAAATGTAAATTAAGTACCAGAATATATTAGAATATATACGCTATAAAACTTGGAATTAGGAGTTGTTTTACCAGTTGTTCGTCTTTTTTATCCATTTCATATAAGTACTCATTTTGGGAAATAGCAAACAAAAATGTAAGAACCTCCTATCTAATGTTTACTATTCCTCTGTGTTAAAAAGTTCATTGTCTCTATTCCCTCCTCACCCATCCCATATTGAATGCGCATTTTATTTCACCTACCTAACCCATGCCATCGTCCTACAAAATTCCTGACAGTACCATCTCAAAAGTACTTTACAAATCTTCCTACTTTGCTCCATTTCTGTTGATTTGTTATTCAATGTAAGCTACCGTATACTGTCACCTGGATTGCTACTAGAGTTTCTCAGTTTTGTTTATCTACAATCCATTCTCTGTATGGCGTCCAGAATGGATTTTTTTATTAAGGTATATTGAGGTATATAATACATGAAGGTGCACAAAATTAAGAGTAAAACTACCACTCTGGTCAATATATGGAACCTACATAGCACTTCAAAGGATGCCTCTATACCGAATTCTTATTTAGCATCCCCTGAGGTAAGAACTACTCTGACTTCTGTCATAATAAATGAATTTTGCCTATGTTTGAAATCCTTGTAAATAGAATTATGTTGCATGTATCTTTTTGCATCTTTCTCCTTTTGCTCGACACTAGGTACATGAAGCCCATCAATGCTGTTGTGTGTAGCGTTCTTTGTTTTTATTGCTATATAGTTTTCTAATAAATATACCACGATTAATTTATCTATTCCATTGTAAAAAAAAAATGGATGGGGCAATTTTGAATAAAGATATTGAGGTCATTCTTCTACAAGTTTGTTAGTGGATGCTGCCATTCATTCTTGAGGCATCTATCCCTAGGAGTGAAATTGCTATGTGATAGGATAGGAATAGCTTAAGCTTTAGTAAATACCAACAGAAAGATTTCCAAAATTGTTTTACTCATTTGCATTCCTACTAACAAAATAAGAGTTTGTCTTGCTCCTCACATTTACACTTAGCATCGTTGGACATATCTTGTACACGTCAGTGAGTGACTGGTACCTCACTGCAAGTTTAGTTTTATAACTCTTGATGTTGAATAGTCTTTCCTATGCTTATTAACTATCTGTAAATATATTTTTCTGAAGTTACTATCTAAAATTTTGCCCACTTTTCTTGGGTTTTCTGTCTCCCTATTCATTAATTACATGTGTTTTAAGTATTATAAACAGAAGTTATTTGTTGGTTTTAGATAGGTAAGTAGATAATGAACGTAACCACATTAATATATGCACATATATAGGGAACAAATATATACATATACATATTAAAATATGTGGCAAATATATGTCAGTCTGAAGATTGATTTATCAGTATTATGAACAAAAATTCTTAATCTTTATCACCAGTTTCTTCCTCTAGTCCTCATTTTTCTCATTTTGTTTTTATGAATAAACAAATGTAATATAAACAAATATATTTCAGATATTGTTGCTGTACTTAAGAAACTAGAGGGGTGGGGCGCCTGGGTGGCTCAGTCGGTTAAGCGGCCGACTTCAGCTCAGGTCACGATCTCGCGGTCCGTGTGTTCGAGCCCCACGTCGGGCTCTGTGCTAACAGCTCAGAGACTGGAGCCCGTTTCAGATTCTGTGTCTCCCTCTCTCTGACCCTCCCCTGTTCATGCTCTGTCTCTCTCTGTCTCAAAAATAAATAAACGTTAAAAAAAAAAATTTAAGAAACTAGAGGGGTGTCTGGGTGGCTCCCTCGGTTGAGTGTCCCACTTCAGCTCAGGTCATGATCTCATGGTTTGTGAGTTCAAGCCCCGCATCGGGCTCTGTGCTGACAGCTCAGAGCCTGGAGTCTGCTTCAGATTCTGTGTCTCCCTCTCTCTGCTCCTCCTCCACTCACACTCTATCTCAAAAATAAATAAAAACATTAAAAAAATAAAGTAAAATACATTTAAAGAAAAAGAAACTAGAAAAAAAACATCATTTCTTCTGAAGGACTTTTTGTTCTTTGTTGAAATGAATTTATTGTTCTTTCAATAGCCCTTGAAGAAGTTTTTGCTTTGCATCCTCTGTATTTAAAAAAATCTGGAAATATGAGATACCTTTTTAAACTCCATTGAATACACTGATTCAATTTAATCACCATTGAATTTTAATACATCATCTTGATACTGAGTAAATACTGATAAATTATGCTAACTTCAAAATATATGATGATAATTATGTACGTGAAGAATGGAAAATTATTAAACTTTTCTCAAAATTTCTTGATTACTTTCAGCTTATTCAATGAGAACTGGAACACTCTATTGATTAAATTACTCTTACTAGTCACCCAAAACACATGAGGAAAACATGCAGTTGATTTTAACACTGCATAGTCCGTGAATATCTCAACTGTGAATCTAGAAATTTTAAGTTGCGAGCATTTTCTTTCAGAAGCAAAGATACTTTACTTTTCAAGAAGCATACATTTTAATTACCACTGGATTCCTGTATTGTATTTGACTTATGCTTTTCTTCTTTAATCAACTAGTACTGTATCTATTTCATAGGAATTTGACTGACATTTAAGGAAAACTCTCTTCCCCGCATGTTAGCAACACACATTGGTGGATGACTAATACTTTAGTTATGAAAATTTAATACTAATTTGTATATTTACCTTGAGCATTAAGTATCTCTTATAATATTTGCTTAATATTATTGTAAAAAGATAAATGAGTCCCAGTTTGCCCTCCAGGAGTCTACGGGAATTATAATGAAATAGACCTCAGCCTGTTCTCTTGGAAAGAAGTTGCAAAAAGGGAAAGGAATTGTGGCAGAGCCATCTTTATTTCCAGAAAATGAAACATAGTAAACACTCATTAAATATTTAGTGAATGAGTTTCTAAAGGATAAGCATAATAACATAATATAGGTATAATGCCCAAAAATGTATTTAGTACAGTTGGTATATAAGATTAATTAGTGTTCATGGTTATTAAAGTTATTAACTACTGTTATTAATTAATAGTCCAGTATAGGGTTATTGACTCCACCTAAGGTGATACTGAGCGATCTTGAAAAGTTAGTATTCGTTCACATATAGAATCTAGAACACTATCCAAGAGAAGTATAGTATGAGTTACATACTATGCAGTTTAAACCCTTATATTAAACACACTAAAAACTTTAAAATAAACAACTAAAATTAATTCTGATAACATTTTATTTATCTGTATATATCCAAAATAATAATATTTCCACATCCAGTTAACATGAATCATTTTCAATTAGGTATTTACTCTTTTATTGTTTCTGTACTAAGTCTTCAATCCAGGGTGTATATGATACTAATGGTACATCCCAATTTGGATGCAAAATTTTTAGCAGAACTCTTTTCTCTTTCTTTAGAGGTCAAATTTTTCCAGGGAATAAAATAGAATCACATACCCAAGTTTCTCCAACCACATTTAAAAGTTTTTAAATTGCTGGATAAATGAGTCTGTAAATGTAAATTTTAATTAATTAAAATAAATAAAATTACAAACACAGTTCCTCTTCTGCCCTAGACACACTTGAATCTCATGTGGCTAGTGACCATCATATACTGGACAGTGCAGGTCTAGAGAAGATTCATGATAAACTAAAAACAGTTTAAAAGAATGTGGCTCAAGTAAACTATCTTTATTTCACACTAAATATTAAAATGATTCTAATTTAATCCTGTCAAAATGACAGTACTCTCCAAATTGATCTACAGATTCAACACAACCACTATCAAAATCCCAAAAGAATTTTTGTAGATATTGACAAGCTGATACTAACATTTATATGAAAATTGAGGGGACCCGGGATTGTGAAATTCTGCCCCCAAAAGAAGTAAAAATTGGAGGAATCATACTTCTTTGACTTCAAATTTAGTACAAAGCTATGTCACTGGTCAAGACATAGTGATAGCAGGAGTAGATAGATATATCAATGAAATAGAATTCAGATTCCAGAATAAAACTCTTACATTTATGGTTAATTAATTTTCAATAACATATTAAGACAATTCAATGAGGTAAGAAGAATCTTTTTAACCAATGATGCTGGAAAAACTGGATACTCACCTGCAAAGGAGTGAAGTTAGAGTCACATTTAAAGATTACATAAAATTAACTCAAAATGGATCATTGATCCAAATGCAAGAGATAAAAAATATGACTTAGAAGATATATCTTAGAAGAAATATTCTCAGAAACATATTTCCTAGAAGAAAGTTTATGAGGAAACTTTGTGACTTTGAGTTAGGCACTGGCTTCCTTCTTTCTTTCTTTCTTTCTTTCTCTCTTTCTCTTTCTTTCTTTCTTTCTTTTAATCTTATTTATTTATTTATTTATTTATTTTTGAGAGAGAGAGAGAGAGAGAGAGAGAGAGAAAGAGAGAAAGAAAGGGAGAGGAGAAGGGGCAGAGAGAGAGGGAGAGAGAGAGAGAACCCCAAGCAGGTTGTATGCTGTCAGCACAGAGCCTGACATGGGGCTTGAACCCACAAATTGTGACATCATGAACTTGCCAAAATCAAGGGTCAGACGCTTAACTGATTGAGCCACCTAGGAGCCCTAGCACTTGATCCTTAAAGAAGACATCAGAAGCACAAAAGGCAAAAGACAAAAAAAAAAAAAAAAAAAGATAAATTTGACTGCACTGAAATAATAAAAACAAATTCTGTGCTGCAAGCAATACTATCATGAAAATCAAAAGAAAACCAACAGAATGCAACAAATATTTGCAAACCATATATCTGATGAAAGGCTTACATTCAGAATACAAAGTACTCATAAGTCAATAATAAAAACAAACAACACAATAAAAACAGAGAAAAATCACATAAGTGGTCTTTTGCCCAAAGTAGATAAATGGTGAATAACCACATCATTAATCATTAAGAAATGTTTGTGTACAGGCTTTGTGTAAATATAATTTTCTCAATTAATGTGGGATTAAATAAGTAATTACCTAGTTACTTGGGTGTAAGATTATATCATATGGTAGATATATATTTAACTTTATTATGAAGTACAAAACTAGTTTCCAAAATGAATGTACGATTTTATGAGAATTCCCATTACTCTTCATATTTGCCAACACTTGCTATTGACATATATTTTAAATATAGCAATATGTATGAAGTGATACTTTTTGTGGTTTTAATTCATATTTCCCTAATGACAAAATAATGTTCAATACATGTCCACATGTTTATTTGCCATTTCTTTATCTTTGGTGAAATGTCTACTTAGATCTTTGCTCACATTTAATTGGGCATGAATGAATCTTAAATTATTTTCTCTGCAGGTTGAATGGAACTAAAACCACTACATGATAAACTCACATATGACAACTAGAAGTGTAGTGTAGTATATTCTGTAAAATGGAATTGGTATATGTAACAAAACTATGTATTAATTTACCCCTTGAAAGAGTAATCTTTCTTCTGGAAGTAAACTCTGGAGCTATACTGTATTGAACACACACCCCCACATGTATCATCAATGAAAATATTTAATTGAATATTGGTAACAATCTTAGATACTCATTTATGGAAACCTTGCTATTTAAGCTGTGAAACACCTATATAATAGAGAAATATACAGTTATAAAAAACAATGAGAAATATGATGTGATATCAAGGATATACCGGTAAGAAAAAGTAACAAGATGGTTAGTATAAAAATGTATACATAATATGTGATACAAAACCTGTTGTTTAAGAAAGGGGAGAAAATAAGAATACATTTGCTTATTTTCAAGAGTAAGCATAGGAAAGATAAATCAGAATCAAATGGAAATACTTAGCCATATAAGGTGAGTGAGGATAGGCTAGGAATGATGGAGATATCTATAATTTCAATGTAGTTTTAGTTACATGTACTTTTGTTTTGATCATAATCTTATACTACATATAAGACATAAAATAAAGTTAAATTAAATATAAATAAAAATTAAATTAATAAAATTAAATAAAATTGTGATAAACTCTAAAACTGGATAAACTGTAAAATTGAGGAAAAAATTAGTTTCCCTTTTTATCAAATTAATAATGTAACTACACAGAAAAATATATATAACTCAAGTAAAATTTGAATACATAGTCTTCCAGGATATACATAGTGTGAATCTATCTTGTGGAAAAAAATATATATATAATATAAAATGTTTTGCATGTTAACAGCTTTTTCTTTGTCATGGCATTACTATAGTGTTTTGAAATTTTGTGTTGTTGTAGGATAAAACAAATGAGTAAATATATTGATATTTTGGGGAACCAAGTTTCTTATTCTGAGAAAATAAAGTTACAATAATGGATATGAGGAAGACAAGGAAGAATACTGTGATTTTTTATATTTGAATTGGAAATAGTGGTATGAATTCTCCATATTTTAAAAGTATATATTTCTAGCTTTGTCCTCTGAAGGGACTTGAAGTTATAATACTCTAATAGCATATATAACCTATATGTTTGTTATCTGTAATTCTTGACTAAAAGAAATCAGGACACTTTGAATATATGGCAAATTCCATGTCAGGCGCAGGGAAAATATAAGATGGCCGTGGCCTACCTTGTTCTGTCAGAAAGCAAAGACGTGTTAGAAGACTACTGAAAACATATAAACAATACAGGAAAATGCTTGAACTGGTTCCCAATTTTGAGGATTTTGACCATTAAAAAAAGGGCCATGTGGATAATAATATATTAAAGAAAAACCCCATGAATTCACAGTGACACTTGAAAATTGGGAAGAGAGGGAACTCTTTATAGAAGGGTGTTAGCTACTAAATGTAGAAGACAGAATGTAATTAGAAAATCATCATTGTAAATTTTCAAAATTATTACTCCTTCAAATACTTCATGTAACAAAGAGAATACAAAGACAACTTTTTGATAGAGAGCTCTGGGGGAGACCACTCTAAACAAATATTCAAATTCAACATTACCAATAATAAGATAAAATGACACAGTATGCCTCCTAATGTGATACTTTGAAAAGTAAATAATGTTAGGAGAGGAAAATGTTTAACCTGAACATAATCATGAGCAAAGATTTACTCAGCTTCAGATCGTGACATTCTACAGAACAACTGGTCCCTTAAAATATCAATATCATTAAAGACACACACATATATAAGCATACAGTGAGACATTTCAAGCATTTCTATATTAAAGAATATGAAAAAGACATGACAAATAAACACAATGGCTTAATAGGTGGATCCTGAATGTAGAAAATAAAAACCATGTATATTGACCTAGTTTTTTAGGACCAGGAGTTTTTAGGATGATTAGAGTAAATTTAGTAAAGATTTGTGCAAGGTCAAGGATTATGACATGTAAGCATAATTTAAAATAATACAAAATACATCATTTAAGTACATCTTAATAAGTAGATGATGATGTTTCTAAAGAGGTTCAGGAAATAGATCAGTGGATTGCTATTTACTTCCCTCTCAGTAGCATGCATCTATTTATTGGAAACAAAATAAAATTGCCTATATTGAAGTTTCCATAACTGACTATATTGATTTCCAAATAGCTTATGAGTGCTAGTAAAGTTTAATAACACATAGTTAGATTTATCTGCTTTTTTATGAATTAGTCAAGATGTGGGAATTTCTAGACTCAATCCCTTTTAGGGAAAATGAAAATGAAAGTAAATGCTCCAAAGGGAAACAAATAAATTAATGGAAATCAGAAAAAACAAAACACAAAAACACAATTTACTTTTATATTAAATAATGAGAATAGTATATATTACATAAAACAGAACTTTTTTCCCCTCTAAATGAATATACTTTAATACAGAAAACAGTATATTCATCTTGACTAATATTACATTCTATAATCTTTAGAGAAAATGACGAGGGGTAACGTGCCAGGTACTGGCAATAAATTTAAAGGATTTAGCCATGTTACTTTACATTAATAAACTAAAACAATATTTCTCAGAATAAATATTTTTATTTATTGCTCTCAATTCCAATATGTATGTTAAAAACAAAAGGCAAAAAACTGAGGATCATAAATAGAGAAAGCTAAAATGGGATCTCGGCTATGTTGAAATACATACAAATAAGATTAAATAAGAATGGGAAGTAAAGCTTTTATTTTCAAATATGCCATATTTTGTTTCTCAAAAACTTCTATGTAATGCAAAATAGTGCCAAGAGCAATATAAATAAAAATTGAATCTAATATTGAAAATACCAATTTAATGCAATATTGTATAGTATTTGTGTATAAAGATTTTAAATCAGATGAAGATTCAATAAATGGTAATTCTCACTTAGAATATTGGAAAGAAATAGTTTAAATATATTTAATGTTACATAAGAATGTATGAAAGTATACGCATGTGCACCTGTGTGATTTTAGGACGCTTTATTTTCAAATGACCTAAGCTAGGATCTACGAATATCCTTCTTAAAATGTCTGTCCCTCTTCCCCCTGGAGAATTGCTCTCATAAACTTTATCAACTGCTCTGTAATGTCTTCTATGATGCATTCAAAAAGATTAAAAAAATTGATTACTCTCGCTACTAAAGTCTCATATTTTAACATATTTTTATTATCATTTAATATTATCTTATGTTGTTCATTTCAGCTACGTGTCCAGGAGAGAAATTTATAGACTGGCATTTAAAAAGGATAATTTAGGGGCGCCTGGGTGGCTCAGTCGGTTAAGCATCCGACTTCGGCTCAGGTCACGATCTCTCGGTCCGTGGGTTCGTGCCCCGCGTGGGGCTCTGGGCTGATGGCTCAGAGCCTGGAGCCTGCTTCAGATTCTGTGTCTCCCTCTCTCTCTGCCCCTCCCCCATTCATGCTCTGTCTCTCTCTGTCTCAAAAATAAATAAACGTTAAAAAAATTTTTTTAAAAATTAAAAAAAGGATAATTTACTGAAAATAAACACAATTGTGATAAGGTAATATTTACAAGTAAATCATCAAGCCAAGTACTCTTACTTCTGGGAAGATCACTAATCAGGGTCCTCAATCCAGTGTCAGTCACACATTCTATTGGGTTGTAGTCACTTTATTTCCTGAAGATACAATCACCTCTGATTAGCTTGGTCAGGGCCAATAGCTCCTAGATACAATACTTTTCAAATTATTTACAGAATACCACAAAGAAACTAATTTAAAGCATTTCTTTCAGTTCTATGTTGCTTTCTGTGCTTCCATCATGCGTTACAAAATTTCTCAAAGATCCACAGTAACCCATAATGGACCTTAATCAATCAGCAAAGATAGGTATATAGATAGAGAGAGTTCCATGGCCCAAAATTGTTAGATTATAGTATAAGAGTGGAGTTTGTTTCCATGTATATGTGGTTTGTATGCACACACAGAAGTGTGCTTGAATGGACATGTGTTAAGCACTAAGCAGGCCTTTGTTAAAAGCAAGTGACGCTTTTTACATGTTTTATACTTTTCTTCCTCATAATAGTATGGATGTTAAAAAAGTAGAAATCATATGGGGGCGCTTGGCTGGCTCAGTCAGAAGACTTTGCTACTCTTGACCTCTGCATCGTGAGTTTGAGCCTCATGTTGTGTGTAAAGTTTAGTTAAAAATAAAAACTTTAAAAAGTAAAAATAATATATCCTTCTTTTTATATCCATTGCGCATTATAGTGAGAAGTATATAAAACTGGTGAATAAATGAATAATATATTTCAACATTATTAACCATTATAATTAATTGAGAAATAAAAATAAGTAAAATAGTTCTAAAGATAGATAACTAATAATATTGTGATATATTTCATTAAAGAGAGACACAACCTGAAGATATTATTTATTTTAAACTCTCCGCTAAGAAATTTGTCAATCTAATGAATATTTATTGCTAACAAGATACCAGAGATCATCTACTTTAAAAACAAAACAGTATTTCAAGTGAAGATACTGACACTCAGAATATTTAAGAAAGTGCTTAAACATACATGGGTAAAAAATTGCCAAATCAGAATTGCCACATAGGTCTTCTATCTCCGCAACCCCTAACTTCAAGATAAAATATCTCAAGGTCTTAGATGGTTAAAATGAATGCATTAGAAAACAATCACTAAATGTAGATACACTACTGATAGGAATAAACATTAATTGCTAAGAATAAAAGCAATTAACAATTAGCATATCAATCATAACAAAAGTAAAAGTCAAATTTATATAAGAGAGACAAAGATACAAATACCACAATAATATCCAAGGACTACATAAAAATAAGTCAGTTAATTCTTTTTCAGTTTACTATTTAAGAAGAAAGGAAATTATTTAGTGGGTTTTGGCAGCGTGGGGTAAAATTTCAACATACTTAAAATAAATAACGACCCAAACACTGAAACTAAAAGATTCAGTTACCTAGAAAAGTACACTTAATTTGAATAGCTCATTTTACGTTGGAAACGCGTAGCATGGCAAGTTAATTTATCTTCCAAAATGACACTTTCATGAAAGTGAAGGGGGACTCTGAATAACTGTACAGGGAGAAGAGGCATAAACCAAGCCTATCCCAGGCCAACCATGGCAAACATTCATGCCAGGAATAAATACACAGTTTCTATGTGTTTTAGAGATGCATATTTGTGCATAACATCTCTACGTAGCACAAAGCCTATACTACTACCTTCTAGACATCAGAAGTGAGTAAAATAAAATAAAATACGTATTTTGTTAATAAAACTGTAGCCAAGTATCCAGTGCAAGTTGTTTGAACCCAATCTTAGCAAATACAGGGCACCAATGAGGATATTTCAAAAAAAGAGAACAGCGTGTAAAATGTATCATGGAAATGAGAATTACATGGCATATATGTGAATAGGGCAAGTCCTAGAATAGATGATATGTAAGCAAAGAACATGCAAAATTATTTCATAAGAGAAAACTTTGAGATTACAACTATGACCTGAAACCCTTTGTATTTGACACTGTAGGTTGGAGCTCTAGAATACACCATCAGGGCTCTGTTATAGGAAGATTACTCTTGAATTATTTTCAAGGGTAGTTCTGAGGGGTTGTTTTGTTTTGTTTTGTTTCGTTATGAGAAAGGCTACTGAACTGAGATTAAATTGAAATACAGACAACTTACATTAGGGTACTGGTCAAGTGGATGGAAATATAAGACATTTTGCATGGAATAGATGGTCCCAAGCAAGAGGTTAAATGAAAAAAGAGTATGGCCTGGAGAGGAATAAACACTCAGGAGTCAAAAACAACAGTGGGATACGACTGTGTTATTAATAGATACAGGAAACACACGGTAAAACAGGTTTCAAAAGTAAGATGAGTTGAGGTTGAATATTTAGGTTAATGTCACACAAACTACATGTTTTGTAAGTCATAATGAACTTCAGTCTATTTTATCAATAAAAAAAAATTAGAATCAAGACAAAATTGACAGGATAAAGTTGTGGATGTAGTCATTAACTAACTTTGTTCATCAAAGATAGATATTCATTGTAATATTCCAGAATAGAAGATAAAGCAGTATTTGAAGTCCTTAAAATACAGAATCAAATTTTAGTAAGGATAAAATAAGGCAAATCTATTAGTGAAATTAATCCTTTTTAGTATAATCTTAAAACATGTTGTTTTTGAATTGTTCATGCTTCAGATGTATATTATTTTAACTTTATTACTTTGATTCTTTCAAGGGAAACTTTCTTCTAATAATCACGTCCAATGTAAAGAAATTTAAATAATTGTTCTTCAAAGCAATTAAATCTGCCAAGATTGCATATCACACACACTTTTATTAGTCACACTGCAATTGTTGAGAATGTGCTGAGACCCAGGCAGGTTAAATTCAAGGAAAAGACAATCAGTCCTTCAAAACTTGATTAAAAGTGCAAAAAGTTTTATTTCATGCTTTTAAGAGCTTGTAGGAATGAGTTTGTTCTGATCTACTAGTCTGAAAACAACATAAAGGCCCAGAAAGGAAGGTTTGCAATATACATTATAATTTTTTTTTATGTTTATTTTTTGACAGAGAGAGACAGAGTACAAGTGGGGGTGGGGCAGAGAGAGAGAGGGAGACACAGAATCTGAAGCAGGTTCCAGGATCTGAGCTGTTAGCACAGAGCCTGATGCAGGGCTCAAACTCACAAACCATGAGATCATGACCTGAGCCGAAGTCAGACACTTAACCGACTGAGCCACCAGGCACCCCTGGAATGTACATTTTAAAAATAGAAACGAACAGTATCATTAGTTTATAGACTTTTACAAAAACCGATAATATAAAATGAAAAGATCTCTTTTCCAATTTATCTTGTTGCTCCTCATTTTGTTGGATATTGTTAAATTTTTAATAACTGGAAAAATTACCACAATAATATACACTGTTCAATTACAAGAAATTCCTCCAATTTAAAATCCGCAAAAATACATGAACATTTTCATATTTTATGGCCTTTATTATTTCTTAGACAGTTTAAACTTAATACCATTTACCCAGTTTTCTTTTGATCGAGAAAACTTTTCTCTATATTTTTTATAATAATTTACACTAGCTCCATTAGTTTTCTACAGTTTTAATATTTTGCTAGATATTATTTATTAACTAGGTTAGGCAAAACAGAAAAGCAGAGAAAGAAAATCTATTTTTAAAAACTTTAGTGCAATTATTTTTAAAAGATAAATTAATTGTCACATATCCAATGGTATTTCCACAACCGTGCTTCTCTTTGCTTTCTTGAAGTCTTTACTATACCTGAATATTCCTTTTTACTGATATATTCAGGACTCCAGTTTTCCTCATGCCCCTCCATGTTCCCTTCCAGTGACATCTCTGCCTCTTACACCTCCAGAATGGATTACACGTTTTGTATATCTATCATGTTTATTGTATGCCTCCTATGTCTATTATTAAATTTATTAATAGGTGAGTATATCTTAAAATATCTACATCCTCATTCTTCTTTTGCCTATGAGCACCTAACATACACACAAAAGCTTTCCACTTAGTTTATTTGGCTGTCCAAATGTGCCTAAAACCAAAGGCTAAAACTGTTCTTATTCTTTAACCATAGTTATGCCCATGTGTTTAACTGTTTATTCCCCAAACTGAAGAATCACCTTTGAATTCTCTTTCCCACTACTCTAACATATGCAGTCTTGTATCAAAATCTGAAAGTTCTGCTCTTCCAATATCACATTTGTCACTCCCTTTCCAGTCTAACTCAGTTTTGAAGGCATTAAGCTCTTCATATATGCATAATTATAGTACTATCCTCAGTGTTTTATTGGAGTCCATTCTAATTTATCACACATGACACTACTGGATCAGTCTTCATTAAATAACATTTTCATTATAATTACTACTCATCTCAATGTGATCAGTTTTCAGTTATCGTGGACTATCAGAAATCCAGTACTTAAAATGATCCAGTATTTACCACAATTTTATCTCAAACTTTCTGTCTCACTATACTTTATAACCAACTGTTTTTGAACATCACCCTTCTGAAACTGCCTTTAAAATGCTACTTACTTTCTCCTCATCATGTCTCATCAATGTAATTTTTGTACAAGTGGCAATCTAAAAGTGATCGGTGACAGTAAATGTTTTGACATTTAAAATGTTTATTTATGTATTTATTAAAATCTATATAAACTAACACATTAAACTATGATTTCACAGATAATATATTAGATAACTGGATTACAGTTCAATTCTCTGATAAAATCCCAAACCCAGTAAAAAAGCATTGGCAGTATTCACATTCTAGATGTTTTAGTGTCTTCCTTTGTATTCTTTTAATGGAAGTTCAGCAACAATAATTGTATTCTTATCTAGATTAAGACTTTTTCTATAACCGCATGCATAGAAATGGGAATAAAATTATTCTTTTTCTGTTTAACATCTCCTTATTTTGCAAACGATAACTCTGTTCCTGCTTTCATCATGTTACCACTTGAATAAATTCCTAAGATATATACATGATGACAGAATTTCCTTCACTTTTTAACAGTATCCAATCCAGAACTGGTTCTTAATTATGGGATCCTCCCGAGTGCAGCAAAAGCTCGAGTTCCGGCAAAAGGCCTGGTGTTAGGCAGAATGATGACCCCCTCCAAGAGGTCCAATAACTAATCCCTGGAATATATACACATATTACTTCACATGGCAAAAGAGACTTTGTAGATGTGCTTAAATTAAAGATTTGATATGAAAAGGTGACTTTGGATTATACAGTGTTCTCCATGTAAGCACAAGGATGTTTATAAGCATGAGGGAGGAAGCAAGAGAGTTCGTGTCAGAGAAGATATGACTGCCGGCTTAGGAGACAGAGGAACGGTCTCAAGCCAAGGAATGTAGTTTACCAAAAAGGATGGA
Source organism: Panthera tigris (assembly GCF_018350195.1). Classification (NCBI taxonomy): domain Eukaryota; kingdom Metazoa; phylum Chordata; class Mammalia; order Carnivora; family Felidae; genus Panthera; species Panthera tigris. The sequence continues at coordinate 153,260,389 of NC_056663.1, forward strand.
GAAGACAATCACATGAATGTTTCAAGAAGGAACACAGAGCTGCCAACACTTTTATCCCAGCCCAGTGAGGCCCATTCAGAATTCTAATCTATAGAAAGCAAAGGTAATACATTGCATTCTGTTAAGCCACCAAGATTGTGGTGATTTATTAACATAGAGTTTTTCTCTACTGCCCATTAACAAGATGCCGCCTTTATTCCCCTGCAGTGTATCATCCCTTACTGCAGTAAAATTATTAAACCTGGATTTTTTTGATCACACATATGTTCCTACTAAACATTTGTTGGTTAACTTCATGAAAAGTGGAGGTTACACTGGCCAAGATTCCCACGGCCATGGACCAAAACCATGGACCCAACAATTCTGTGCCCATCTAAGATCTCTTGAGGCTACCTTACCTGAGGAACAAATTAAATTTTCATTTCATTCATTATACCTATATATATTTTAGGTTTAAAAAAATCTTGATTATTTAATTATTGAAAGTTGTACAACATATAACTTGTGAACATAGATGCTTCTTTAAATATATTGTTACATAAAGAAGAATATCAATTTAGGAATAAACATTGTCAGAAACAGTAATAAATTAGAATAAATGTGTAAATCCAAGATCATAATGTATTATAATTTTTCTATACTGAATTAATTTATTGTTCAGCATTAATTTGGACATGACAGCTGATGTGTAGAACAAAGGCAAAAGAGAAAAATTAAATGTCTTACAACTCACAGCCCATTGTCAAATCCTTGAGACAGGCAGAGTGACCTTCCTCTAGGAACTCAACTGCCGCAATGTTAATAGTTTGCCTAGGCCAAAAGGCAACTTTAACTTATTATTAGCCCTACCTCCAAGATCCTGTAAGTTTCCTTTAATATATAAAAATTCTTTTGGAAACTTCCTTTGTCTCTATCCTTCAAGATATATGCTAGCAATCATCCTCCAAGCATATGGCCCACCAATATATATCTGAAGCGTCTCATGACTAAGGTTTTACTTGACAGTAGTAAATAACATTTTCCTAACAACACCCGGCCACTCAAGGTCCTGGAAACCTTGCTTCCAACTTCCTTGGAGACTTATGCTATCCCTACCCCCATCCACTTGAAAGAATAAAATCAGCCACTCCTCGCAACCCCAGCGCAGCTCTTTCTGCCCACAGGTCCTCTCCCCAAGCTTTAATAAAAAAAACCATCTCTTTGCACTGAAGACACCTCCAGGATTCTTTCTTGACCGTTCACTCCTGACCCCAACATTTCCAATGAATAGCTATTTTAGACAGATATCAGTTTAAGTTTGGCAACTACTGTGGACAATCCTGTGTCTACATTTATATGGATTAATGTTCTTAAGTGAAAGTAAGATAGTTTGTTTCCGATTATCATAAATCTGTACTTATCCAAAATTAGTGATTAATCAGTATGTATTCTCTTTGCTTTAACTCTTGTACCTTTATGTTTATAAAAAAAGGGGGGGGATAACCAATGTTAAAGTCCATTTGGAAAAAAGGAAATTCATAATTCTAAAACAGAAATAAAAACACTGGTTATGCCCATACAATATGTTTCCTAATTATGGAACTATGGAAAAAATTCCATCACATGAATTTTTTCTCTTTATAAGAGAAAAAGGAGAATCATAAATGTTCTGGGCAGACATGGCCCAGAAGAAAATGTTTCTTGAAAGAACATATTTCTCCTATACTCTTTATCAGTCCAGATGAAAAAATATCATCTATTCATCCTTGAATGTATCTACAGAATGGTTATATCTTTGCATTAGAGTTTTTTTCTCTTACTTTTTTTTTCTTTCAGATGACAGCTTTGGGTATACATTCAAATGGAAATAGAAAAGCATTAAAAAGTGCAGGTAAGAATATTGCACAATATTCAGTGACTTCCTCTAAATGGAGTCAGCTCATTTTCATCAAATTTTAAAGGGAAATGATTGCATTTATACAGCAATGCTTTTTTTTTTCCTTAAAAAGATATACTGAATACGGAGAAGAGAGTATAAACAGGTAATCAGAAAATATCTGTTCAGAAAACTATTCTCAAATTATTAAGGAAAGTAATCTACTTGAAATAAAATACATACCACTCATGAACTAACAAGTGTTATCATTTAACTAAATTTGAGAGCACATCAATAATGTTTAAGTTAGTGAAAGTATTTTAAAACAAGGAAAGTGTGTATGGATGATGTTGCCTCACAAAATAATACAGACAAGTGTAGTATCTGTATTAAAAAATAAAAATAAAATAAAAACATATCCTTAAATATTCTTATTTAAGCACTACAAATATTCCAAAAATATTCCATCCCCTGCTCTTGATTCGTCATACTTAATAGTTTCTATACAAAAAGTCAATATTGAGACTGTTCTTTTCAGTGTACAAGAAGGACTAGTCCTGACTGAATCCTATTATGTATTTCTAATGATCAGTGGAGTATACTCATCATGGTCACAGTCAGATAATATAAAAGGATAGGAAAAAAGGAACTATATGGAGAAAATAATAAATACACATATTCTTACAGGTTTACATTCTATTCCTCTTTTCTAAATACCTTCTTTGTATACATTGTCTTATGCTACTTGAGATTCAGTTTCTTTTGTATTTTCATTTCAAACCTTGAATGCTGTCTGAAATTTATATATGTATGTATGTATGTATGTATTTATTTATTTTTTATGCATATATTCCTTAAATAGAAACTTTAGCATCATCTGATCCTTTAATTTCAGCTTCTCTTTTATCATCACTGACTGTACTGAAGATCCTTTGTCTTCTGGCTTTACTAACCAACCATTGCAGGGGTGAGTGTAGATATAAACTAATCGTTACATCACTTGGATGAGACTATCTGAGGGCTAACATGGTGTAGTAGAGATATCGCAGTACTTGTAGTTGGACCACTCAAGTTTGTAACTTTTATACCTTTATTGTCACGTTCTAGCTACATTATTTGGACACGTCACTTAAGTTTCTTGAACCCCATTTGTGTAAACTGATAATAATGCCTAGACCAATGAGTTAGCGTGAATATTATAACTGATAATATTTATCTAAGGGGTTAGCACTGTGTTTCATTCATTGAATTTTTCATTGATTTATTAACTGCATAAACTACTGTGACACAGAATGCAAAGTGTTATTTACTCAGGTTCCTTCATACACATTCAGGAGTTTCATATGATAAATAACAGAATTTTCTATCTTCTTTTTGTTGTTGCTGTTAGCACAATACAAGTAAGAATGCTATATAATCAAGATACATAAGCTTTATTTTTCTTTTTGTTTTTTTTTAATTTTTAAATGTTTGTTTATTTTTGAGAGAGAGAGGGACAGAGTGTGAATGGGGGAGGGGGCAGAGCTGCCCAGGCGCCTCGAGATAAGCTTTCTTTTTAAATGACTTTCTTGTTTTTCATTTCAAAAAAATCTTTTTTCTATAGTCATATTTGATAGAAACCAAAGCAGTGCTTAGGTCAAGGACTTTATTTTCTTGAAGTTTTCAGTGTTTTAAAACAGCAAACTCTTTCCTGTTTATTCTAGGTGGAATTGACAACCAGATAACACATTCATAAGAAATACCATTACAATAAAAAAAATAACCTGGGATTCCTGGGTGGCTCAGTCAGTTAAATGTCCGACTCTGGATTTCAGCTCAGGTCATGATCTCATGGTTCATCAGATTGAGCCCCTTGTCAGCCTCTGCACTGTCAGCATGGAGCCTGCTTGGGATTCTCTCTTTCCTTCTCTCTCTGCCCTTACCCTGCTCTCTTTCTCTCAAGATAAATAAACATTAAAAATTATGTACTAAAAAAATTCTGAGTAGCATTAGAAAAAAATCCCTTGCCTATTGAAAAAGTAAATTTCCAAAACTGTCAAGCATACTGAGAATACCAGGCAATATAGTTATTTTGTCTTTAGAAATTACAATTTAAACAATAGAAATAAATCTAGCAATGTGAAAAAATATTTGTCATAAGACTAATATTAGCAGACAAAATTGTTTAAAATGTCTCATCAGGAATATAAACTTCATTTAGCTTGAATGCTATGGCTGATGCTTAAAACAGACCATAGGAAAGCAGTTTGGAGCCTAATTTCAGAGAAATCTCAATCCATGGTAGCTGAGCAAAAGAAAAAATAAAAACCTCGTAAGAGTTTTCTCCTATTGTAAATTACCACACGTGGATATTTATTTACATCAAGTTTATAAGAGTTCTACTCAGTTGAAAAATTAACTTATGTTGGGCATAAAATATTCAATTTATTTAAAGAAGATATGTCAAAAAATAATTCTTGACCTAGATCCTAAGTTACAAATCTGTGATACTTCAACAAATTCATAACTTTTATACATTGAAAAAGAATTAATTCTATGTCCTTAAAACATCATTACTTGGTCTTACTCTTGATCTAGTCATATAGAAAGTAAACTTTTTTTCTAACGTCTTAATCTCAGTCAAATATAAGAACAAAAGTGTTGGTTTTCACAGATTTTTTTGTGGGGGGACAGAAACTGTAGATACAAATTTTATTGACAAATAATGTCACCATTTCAGAGTGGAGAAAAGCAACATTTAATTATTAGGATGCTGAATAGAAAATGTACTTGCTTTGATTTTAGATATAGTTAACATCTTTCTCTTATATTCAGAAGTTATAGAACATTCATAATATAAAGTTACTTCGGTTCCTAAAGAATTTTCCATAATTAATTCCATAACATAGATATTAGTGTTCAATGTGCAGTCAGAAACATTGGGGGAGTCTCCCCTTTAGTACTGGGTTGGTTGGCAAAGATCTCTCATGTTCTATTTCCGTATTTGTAAAATAAGGATTTTATGAGCAGCTTCTTCAAATATGACTGTTGTGTGAAATATCGTATGCAATAGCACTTAGAGTGCAAAACATCTTTCCTCTAGTTCTTTTTATGTTAAAAGAGTTTTTGAATATCTTAATTCTTCAAGTCAAAATTAAATTACTACAAAATTGTTATCTCATGAGAATACAAATAGCATTTTTTTTTTCTGAATTGGATTTATACTCCCTCTCCTTTTTCCTTTTTATCTTCCTTTATTTCGAAACAACCTTAAGGATTCTTTATTCTGAACATTTTTTTATCAGAAATTTCATAAAATGGATTTTACTATTACATAGAAAATTTAGCATTATAGGTCAGGGGAGAGGTTTCTCTGGCTTTTCAGACTATCTTTTGGTGTGGGGCTATGTCATTTATCTAACTTTAACAGATGAGATAGGAGTGAACAAACAAGACTGGATTTTAAAAATAAAAGCAAAACATCAAAGGCAAATTAAGTGAATGTGTAAATAGGTATATCCCACCCAAAATAATAATAATAACAACAACAATAATAATAACAATTCTTCAGCATCACCCAATGAGTGTATAAAATTAAAGAATTGGTTTTTGCCCTAATATTTTAAGTTCTGCCTCACAAACGTATCTTAATGAACCCAGCAGTGCATAGGTCAGGTCTCAAGTTTTCACACACGCACACACCCCAAAAACAGACAAACAAAAAACCGTGATATTGTCAGAAGATATTCAAAATGACTTAATTTTTTGAGTTTTAGGATTACACAGGAGATTCACTTTATGCTGCCATATTACTTCTTTGCCGAACAACTTCCTGCCTTTACCAGTTCTCTTAACTTCAGAGCTGCTCAGATGGCATCTCCTGTAGGCCTCAGTGGAAAAGACCCCAACCCTTCGTTAGTAATTCATTAGGTTTAATGAAGTAGTTTCTCCACTGGTAAGCAAGAATTTTTCTTCTTTAAAGAATATGGAAAATGAAATAGATAATATTTTTTCAATTAAAATTTATTTTATTTAGTGGACAGATAGAATATTTGTCCATTTTATATATATATATATATACACACACATATACATATATATATACACATATGTATATGTATATGTACATATATATGTATATATATGTATATGTATATTTATTTATTTATATACACACATTTAATTTTTTTAAATATTTATTTATTTTTGAGAGAGACAGAGACAGAATGCTAGTGGGAGAGGGACAAAGAGAGTGACAGAGAGAGAGAGAGGGAGAAACAGAATCCAAAGCAGGCTCCAGGCTCTGAGCTGTCAGTACAGAGAGCTCAACCGGGGCTTGAACCCACGAACCATGAGATCATGACCTGAGCCGAAGTGAGCCGCTTTAACTGAGCCACCCAGCTGCCCCTAAAAAATATTTCTGAGGGAACGTTTGAACATATTGGGGAGTACATTCTTCTTGGGTAATCACAAATGAGAAAAATTGTCCCAGAAAACTTATTAAAAGTTATGACCCTCACAAAAGTTACAATTCTTGCCTTCTCCAAATGTAACTTAGCAACTCTGAAAAATTAACAAATGCCATGAGACAAACAGTCCTAACAATGGGGACATAACCATAAAGTAATGTAACATGAATGTGTGTAATATGCATAAACTCTTCAAAATGTGAAAGGTAAGCAAAATTACACAACTCTTCTCTCTAAAGGATATAATTAGTAATAGAAAAGAAGTTCATATCAAGATACTCATCACAGCATTCCTCATAACAGAAAATAAATTTAAAATCCTATGAAATCAGAGAATACTAATTAGGTAATTATGGCTCTTAAAGTGGGATTGTATACAAATTTTAACAATTACTTTTACAAAGTTTTCATAAATAGAGGGAATTAGGCTACATCTTAAATGAAAAGCAAGTAGGAAGTGCTATTTACTATGAAGATATATTCAGTCTCCCCAGTTATTAGGAAACAGGATACATGTATACATATATGCTAAAATAGTTTATGCTAAAATATATAACATTATATCGTATTACACACACACACACATTCATCTCTAGATGAAGAATAAAATGTTAAAAACTTGGAAAATTTGAAGGGATGATAGCAACATAGAGAAATGAAAATGGCATGCATGGTTGGTGGAGTGTAAAATAGCACAGCCATTTTAAAAATTGGAGTCAGCAGCTAATAAAATTAAATTTGTTAAAATTCCATAAATCGGTACATTATTATCCTATTTGTGATTATATCTCAGTATAACTCTCATACAGGCAAAGGAAGAAACTTGCATGAAGATATTTCTCTCATAATTATGTTGCAGGTGGTGGTAACCTATACTTAATACTGGATATATAAATACTTAATACTTAATACTAAATACTAAATACTTAATACTATGTTGGTGGTAGCCTATACTTAATACTGGATATATAAAATTAGCTATAGTTAAGTAAATCAAAGTAGTGTTGCACAGCTATTAAAGATTTTAAATTGGTGTTACAAGCAATTAAATGAGTAGGTTTTTAAAGGCAAGTGTTTTTTTATAAAATAATAAATAGAATTTATCTATAGAGCAATAACCTTTTTGTAAATTAAAATCACATCTGCTCATAAAGCATTTTATATTTTTAAATATGACACATGTTGAATGATATTTAATATACATGACTCTTAAAAGAAAAGATAAAGAACTCCACTCTTCATTATAGATGTTGATTTTGTAGAAATAAATTATACCTTCTGAAGAATAACAGATGCAATAGATAAATGTACATTTTAGTTACAACTCTAGTTTTGTGCTGTACTTAAAGTTCATATACAATATATCTTCATCTACTATCTATCTATGCATGCAGCTTTATAATTCTTTTAACAACACTTAATTTATGCTTCAACATTTTCAGCTGAATTTACATTGCCTTAGTCTTGGTATCACATTTAATTCAGTTTGTAAATGTTGGGATTCTTGCCAATGCTGAGAACAATTAGGTTACTTAAACTAAGTGATAATTTCCTAATTAATTCAATTAAATAGTCATTTAAGCTTACTTGGCTTGGGGGAGTATAATGTTAAAAATCTATAGCTGGACTTGTAATCTGGCTGTGTGCCTAGAAACACTGAACTGTGATATTAAGTAGTCACATGAGTAACTCAGAACAAATGGTAGGAAATATTAAGCCATCGTGTCTAAGAGCAAAAAGCTTACACAGTGAGTAGGAGAGATATAATTTGTCTTTGACTCACAGTTTAAAAGCTTAAAAAATTCGTGACTCTAAAACACAAGGATTGAGATTTGGAGTTTGTATCCTAGAATAAAATTTGTTGTAGATGTGTATCACTGGGGGTCTAACTTGGAGTTAGAGGTTTGCATGCAGTGGGGTTTGCTGGGGCAATCCTTGGGATTAACACCAGTGAGCAAGGGTTAGAAAGTAGCTGGGGGGTTCTGGAATTGGCATGACCCCACAGAGTTGTTCTGCACTGAGCCTACTAGGTTAGACATCAACAACCAGTCATTGGTGAAGATTGTTTAGCCCAGGGCATTTCTTAGAGAGGCACTCAGCTGGGTCCTGGCAGCAGCTAGCACTTCCAACAGTCGGGGGGATGATTTCCAGGAGTCTAGAAGGTGTAGTCTCTGAATGCAAGTTTTTAGAAGACTGTAGGAGATGTTGAACTTAATAATAGCTATTAATAGCTATTTGTGTTTTAAAGTAAAATTTTTTTCAAATTTAAAACCTAGTTTTTATCAACCAAGAATTCTAACCTTCTTTTTAACTTTCTACAACTCTAGTTGTAGAACTCTAATAAAAATAATCACATTCAAGTTTTCTTTCATTAAACAATATACTTTGACATCTTTATCAAAAATACCCTGACTACCTAAAAGTGAGTCTATTTCTGAATTTTATAATCTATTTATTTGGTCTATGAATCTATCCTCTCACTAATACTATAATGATTTGATTACAATAGCCTTTCTCTAAGTGCCAAAAAGAGGGGTATCATTCCTTCCAGTTTATTTTTATTTTTCATTTTGTTTTTACTATTCTAGATACTTTGCCTTTACATATACATTGTAACATTAGCTTTTCATCTTAAAAAATAAAAGCCTATTAGCATTGGAGTGTAATTACATTGAATTTACTGATCAATTGGGAGAATTTCCATCTTAATATTGAGCCTTCTAATACATGAAGACTTCATACCGTTCCATTTAATTTGTGTTCTTTAATTTTCCTTGATGACACTGATGACATTTTGTAGCATTTAGTTTCTAAGAGTAATACTTAAATGTGTACAATGTTTGCATATATAAGTAGTTAAAATTATCAATATTTAATATTGGTACCAAGAACAGATAAAATTAATTTTGAAATGTTTTTCTATATTGACCTCTAAAAGGTCAATTATTTTTATCATTTGCTATTGCATTAACATTATGTTATGTTTACATATTTTGTTCCTGCTCAAATTTCTGGAATGGATAAGATGGCTGACTTTTCTCCCCAGGTTGTCTTCACATGGGATCACATCCTCAAGTAAGATAGATTACATTAGTTCAAAAGGTGGCAGTGTTCTAAGAGCTAGACTTAACAAGCTTATTTGCATTATGCTTGCTGATTTCCTGTCAGTCGAAATCATTGAGCCAAGCCCTGAGTAATCTGGAAGGGAATTACACAAGGGCACGGACATCAGTGGACATGGTGTCATAACAAACCATACCCAAATCTCAGGAGTTTACAACAAAAAAGATCTCTTCCTTATTCACATTATATATCCATTGTGGTATGGTTGTGGCTCTACTCCATGATAATATCACTCTGGGAATCTAATGGATAGAGTTGTCCCAATCTTAAATTTCACTCATATTTCATAGGCCAAAGCAAGTCACCTGACCATACCTATTACAACAGGAAAGGGATGTTTTATTCTACCTTGCAGAGGGATATTTCACACCAAATATGTGTGTAGTAACACTGTATAACACAGCTCATATTCTCCTTGACACTTACTAAGATCTAATTTACTAATGTTTAAGTATCTAGATGGAATAAAATGGTATCACACTATGCTAATACTTTGTATTTACCTGATAATTACTATGTGAAGAATCCTTTTATAGATTGACTTGCCATTTATGTTTTCTTTACTGTTAAATGCTGACTGGAGTCTTTAGCCTGTTTTTATTAGGTTTGTATCTTTTGCTTATAAATTCTTTATTATTTTTCATTATATTCTTAATGAAATTTATTATCAAACTATAGTTGATATGCAGTGTTATATTAGTCTCAGGTGTACGGTATAGTGAGTCAACCATTCTATTCCATTCTTTAATGCTCACCATGATAAGTGTAGTTGCCATCTGTCACCATCCAACACTATTACAATATTGTTGGCTGTATTGGTTATGTTGTACTTTCCCTCTCCATGAATTATTTTATAACTGGATGTTTGCACCTCTTAATTTTAATATTACATAATACTTATGTACTATTTAATACATATGTATTATTTAATACATATGATTTCACTTAGATGTGGAATCTAAAAAACAAAACAGTCATAAATACAAAGAACAAACTGATGGTTGCCACAGGGGTGGTGGGTTGGGAGATGAGTGAAATAGGTGAAGAAGATATACATATATATATATATATATATATATACTGCCTCTTTATCCAGTCATCTATCAATGGACACTTGGGTTGCTTTCACATCTTGGCTATTATGAATAATGCTTCGATAAACATAGGGGTGCATAAATCTTTTTGAATTAGTGTTTCATATCCTCTGGGTAAATGCCCAATGGTGGAATTACTGATACAGTATTTTTTTTTAATTTTTTTTTTTGAAGATACTCCATACTGTTTTCCACAGTGGTTGTGCCAATTTACATTTCCACCAATGGTGAGTGATGGCTTCCTTTTTCTCCCCATCCCTACCAACACCTATATATTTCTTTGTCTTTTTGATAGTAGCCGTTTCTCACTGATGTGAGGTGATATCTTACTGTGGTTTTGATTTGCATTCCCCTGATGATTAGTGATGTCAAGCAAATTATATAATTCTGATATCGATTATTTTTCAGATGTATGGGTTTATAAATGTCTATTATATTTACTTCAAAAAGTATTTTATTACTAATTTATTCATTTGGATTAATTTTATTATATTTTTTCATGGCTTGAACATTTATGCCCTGTTTACAATACCTTTCTCTAACTTGAATTTAGATTGTGGTAGATTATTTGCAAAAACAATTACAATTGTTCTTCCTCCCGTATCCATGCACTTGCAATATGTGTAACTTTGTAATTGCTCCCAACAAAAAGTTCAATGTATATTCCCACTTCTCAAATCTGTGCTATCTTAAATTAGTTTGTTACTTTGAAAGTGATACTATGTGACTTCCATATTAGGGCCTTAAGAGGCTTTGAGTTCACCCAGTCATTTTCTTGGGATCCTGCCTTTCTGCCGTATGAACATTCTCAGCATAAATGCTGGATGTTGAGAGACATGTAGCTTAGTCATCCCCTCCTTGACCCAGTTAATATTTCCAACCAGCTTCCAAAAGTAGAGCCACTTAGCTGACCAGTAGCTGACTGCAGATGCACTGAGTTTAACTAAAATGAGAAGAAAAAACCATTTGTGCCCAGTCCAAATTTCTGACCAGGAAAATCATTAAACAAACACATCACTCTTGGTTGAAACCACTAAGTTTTTCTTTGGTTTGTTACATAGTAAAATATGACTCTAGATCCTAAAGACATTCTTCTCTATTTTCACATTAAAATTTTATACACTGTAATTTTTCACTTATACACTGTAATTTTCACTTAAGTTTTAATTTAATCATCAAACACAAATTTTCTGAGCATGGTTACATAGAGTTCTGATTTTCTTTCCAAGTGATCTACCACCTCTCATTTCATAATCAGGTGCATCATACTGCAGTCCCATGTATTCATGTATTTCTGAGACTATTTCTGGAACCTCTGCATTCTTTTGCAGATCAACTTGTCTATCCTGAATCTTTCTACACAGTCTTAATAAATATGATTACAAAATATTTGAAATCTGATAGAACAATTCCCTTAGTTTTGTCTTTATTCTTCTTCAGGACAACCTTGGTTATGATTAGGCTTTGGATTGTATCAAATCCACCCCAAAATTATTGATATTGTTTTAATTTCATCAGGCTTATAAGTTAATATGGGGAGAAATGTTATTTTTGTGATAATAGAGAAACGGCACCTTTAAATATGGTCTTCTGAACATCAACGGATATCATATAGTTTTCTCAATATTAAGGTTCTTATACTGTTTCTTTAAAACAATGTTTAAATTTCTCCATAGAGGTCCTATAAGTATATTATCATATTTATTCTGAAAAGTTATTTTGCATTGCTTATGTAAAGAGTATATTCTTGTAATTTATTTTCTGAGTACAAATAGATATATAATTATTAATATTAATGTTTTATTTTTATCTAACAAAGTTGTTGATTTCTCTTGTTAATTCTAAGTCTTTTGAATTTCTTGTGTATGCAATATATTATTTGAAAATAATATACACTTATTTTATCATAAAGATTATAATTTATAAAATAATCTTATCTTTCCAAACAGACTGTTGATGTGATAGTAGTAATATTCACTTTATTTTTAATGTAAAGAGAAGGTTTTTAATGTTTCACTGGTAAACACTTTTGCTTTAATTATTTACATATTAATTTGCCAGATTAAAGAAGTTTCTTTTCATTTCTAATTATAAGGGGTTTCATGCATAAGTCTTCAAATCAGTTATAGTATATAACATGTTGGATGGCAGACTTTAATCATAAATGTAAGCTTCTATTTTCAATTTTCCTTCAGATTCTGTCCTTTTGGAAATTAATGTCTGACTTTTTATATCATAGATTTAACATCACAAATTTGAAAACATAATTTGAAAATCATTAGAACCTACAGAATATTTTGTTTGCATGCTCAGAAACACAAACAAGTATACTGTTCCCCACGACAATTGTATTAAAAGTCCAAACAACTGACTTGTTTTTGTGTTTTTGTTTTTTGATTTTTTACAAAGACTGTAAACTGTAGTTCAGCTCTTATAATAGAATACATTGCCAATAGAATACAGGGGAAAGGGTGCTATTACTGGGAACAAATGAAACAAATCAGAAAATAGAACTTTGTATTCCTCTATTTTCTGATCTGTCTTTAAATCAGTATTAGTTGGTAATAGTAGTAATAGTAAGGGCACCTGGGTAGCTCGGTTGGTTGAGCATCAGACTCCCAGGTACAGCTCAGGTCGCGATCCCAGGGGCATGGGGTAAAACCCTGCATTGGGCTCCATGCTGAGCATGGAGCCTGCTTAAGATTCTCTCCCTCTGCCCCTCTCCCCTCTTCATGCTCTCTTTCTCTTAAAAAAAAGGCAGTAAAAGTCAAATTCTGATTTTCATACTAATTTTAGGGGTACAGAGAAATATAACAGTTCCTAAAAGAAAGTTTTTCTAAGACATCCACAGTCCAATCAGTATGTATGTATAGTTAGTACTATGTACACTTCTATACATAAATAAAATGAATCAAGGGAGATTGTGACTTGGTCAAGGTCACAAGTATATTACTGTATTTTATATTTATGATGTGAGATGTGTTTATCACATTTAAAATGTTTAGGAAACATTCTATGTTGATTCATGAAAAGAATGATCTTTCCTGGTAATCTTCTACAGTAGGAGAATAAATGTTGGTTGACCTCTCTTAACTGTGCTACCAGTGTATGAATAATCGTGAACAGCTCAGAAATTGAACTTAAGCAATGGAGATGCTGAGTCACAGCTAAAAAGTGATATATGAAACACTTAATGGCCCTCAGCAAGACTATCTCTTTTTTTCTGGTGCCAATAACCCAAAAGATGAAATGTAACTCACTGTGAAGGACAAAAATAAATGTGTCAGATATGATATGTTAGTCCTGAAAATGAGGAAAAAGGGCACTTTTTTGAATATCATATTAATAAAAATGATTAATTCCTCTCATCCCTTCTCTACCATATCTAGAACAGTAATTTCAATGCATACAAATTCAGAGGTTTTGGATGGTGTCAGTCATTTTTCTTCACAAAATGGATTCATTGTAATGGAGTTATTCAGTTTTGGAGGCACTAATGACTCACTGAATTGTATTTTGTTTACAAAATGGTATTTCCATCACTGAAAGAAACAGTGACAACCTAAACTCTTGTTCATTCTAGCTACTATGTAAGACCAATTGACAAAGAAAAATTAACTCATTATGTGACCTTGGATAAAACATTCTTCTCTCTGTAAAATAGACCTGATTTTCCAGTTTCCAAATTTAAAGGAAATATATGAAATTGCACATTAACTTATAAAAAATTGATCAAAGTTTTAGGCAGTGTTCCATAAATGTACTTATGTCATATATTAATAGCAGTATAAATTAATAGAATAGAACTATCACATGAGAATGTTAATTAACCATAATCAATCACAGAGCAGTTTTTCCCTTTAAGAACAACAAAATGGCTTAAAACAGAGTAAAGAAGGGATTCTGAGAAGACTCTCACCAGAAATCGTCTCCTTTCTTTCCCAACAAGAACACATTCCTCTGAATCACATGACAATTTGAGCTCACAGGCACATTAAGTCTTGAGTTTTAGGTAAAAAAGAGCAAGTAATTTGTTTTCTCCACTAGTTTTTTGGGGCAGTTGCCTGGAAAACAGTTTAAAGAGGTTTCCCTCTTGTCTATTCCCAATTGACATTTTAACAATATTTAAAAATAATATTAAGTAGTTTCACCAACCCATAAAAATGAGTTGAATAGTTTGGCTGAATCCTCTCTCTGTGATTCTTAGCAAATACAACACAAAATGTGGGAATATTCCAGTACATCCACTGGGGGATATAATCTACCTTATTCTTCTGGTAGTTGGAATTCTACTACTGCAAAGCCATCACAACTTTAAAATTAAACTCCAGGGGTGCTTGGGTGGCTCAGTCGGTTGAACATCAAACTTCAGCTCAGGTCCTTATCTTGTGGTTTGGGAGTTCAAGCCCCATGTAGGGCTCTGTGCTGACAGCTCAGAGCCTGGAGGCTGCTTCGGATTCAGTGACTCCCTCTCTCTCTGCCCCTGCCCTGATCATGCTCTGTCTCTGTCTCTCAAAAAATAAATAAATGTTAAAAAAAATTTTTTTAATTAAACTGTAACAGAGAGGCAAAAAATAGTCACAGCAATTGAAAAAGAGACCAAACAACAAAACGAAACATACTAATACAAGTTTACATAAATATTAATAACAAATGTATGGCTATGGAAAATATATTTGTATTGTAGATAATAAGTAAAGTATCCTTATACATTGAAAAGAGAAAGACAAAATGTAACAGAACATAATTGTCAAGTAATATGCATCAGAAGTTCATCAAAAAATATCCAAATCATTAAACACAGTAGTATTCAGAAAAGTGCAAATAAAGATAATAAACATTGACTTATTATTATATTTGTTTATATTTTACATGTATCAAATTATTACAATTTATATGTCAAGCTTAAAAAATATATATATATATATAGGTGTTACTGGTATTTTTTGATGGGGGGTAGTTTTTCATTTTTTTTGTTTTTGTTTTTAAGAGAGAGTGCGTGAGCAAGGAAGAGGGGCAGAGAGAGAGAGGGAGACAGACAGAGAGAGAGAGAGAGAGAGAGAGAGAGAATCTTAAGCAGGCTCCATGCTCAGCACAGAGCCTGATGTAAGGATTGACACGGGACTCAATTCTACAAATCTAGATCATGACCCAAGTGGAAACCAAGAGTTGGATGCTCAACCAACTGAGCCATCCAGGTGCCTGTAGGTGTTACTGTTTTTGGAGATTACTAGAAAATGACACTCTCATAAATTCCTTGTAAAAATGTGAATTGTTTTTAAGAAAAGCAAATAAGCAACACAAAATAAAAATTATTTATTAAAATTAAGAAAAATAAATTTTAAATTAAAATAAATTTTCTTTCAAACACAATCCTGCCCCAGGATAGTACTCCACAGAAATAAGACATTTTATAGTTACATATGTATCAAAAGTTTACTTGCAAGAATTTTTAGTGGATGGAAAAAGTGGAAATAAAGTAAATGACTATTATATAAAGAATAACTGAGTAAATTGTGGTATATCTTCACTTTTAAGTATTACTCAGTCGTTAAAAATAATTAATTGCACATAGACCAGTAGACTTGGAAGTATTTGCATAAAGTATTATACACTGAGAATAGCAAAAAGATTGTGAAAATGACTCAACTTAAAAGACATAAGATAAAAACCCTATGTATTGTCTATATAATTAGAATACTTAAAATACTTATAAAGATTTAATGCTAGATAGTTTATATGAGTTATTTGGTGGAATATTGGTTGGATAAATGGATAGGAGGTAGCAAAGAGAAGAAAAAAGGGGGAAAAATAAGACGATAACAAAATCAACAAGTTTGGTATTTAAATTTATGTTAAATATATATTAAAAACCAATTTTTACAGCAGATAGTTTTGAGAAGACTCATTTTCAAATATTTGCTGGTACTCATTTGATTAGCAAGTGAGGAGATGTGGCCTTTTAAAATCCCTAGTACACATGGGGATGCCTGGGTGGCTCAATCAGTTAAGTGTCTGACTCTTAGTTTTGGCTCAGGTCATGATCTTGTGGCTCATGGGATTGAGCCCCACATCAGGCTCTGCGCTGATAGCATGGAGCCTGCTTAAGATTCTCTCTCTCTCCATCTCTCTCTTTGCCCTTCCCCCACTGTCTCATGCATGTCCTCTCTCAAAATAAATAAACTAAAAAAATTTAGAAATTTAAAAACGAAATTAACAACATATAAATAAAATTCCCAGTACACTTGAAGAATAAGCCAAAAAAATTGTTTTTGATAACCAGAGGGGCAGTGAAGGTAGAAAGTGAAACTCCAATTTGACTACTTAAGTGGAACTGACCCATGGTGAAATACATTCTCAGAATTTACAGATTTGTCCACAATTTTTTTCAAAATCACCAGGCATCATTTATGTGAGCCCCTAGACTAATTACAAAGATATAGACTATTGAAAGTTATCATGAGGCCAGGAATTTAACTCCTAGGCAGATTTAAAAAGTAAGAGAAAGACACAAGGCAGCCAGTAGAGGGAAAAAGAAAAACATGGGAATCTGTTTAGGTCACCTATAGAACCTACATGTCCTAAGAGACTGAACTGCTTTCAGAAAAGGAATCCATTTGAGTCCCAGTCTCAGGTAGAGTAATTCAAGCTACAATGTATGGCCCTGGGATGTGATAAGGATGACTTTGCTTTGGATAAAGATCTTAGATTTGATATATCTAATATATCAAATTAGAAATTAGAAAGATGAGAGAAGGAGAGGAAACAAGGAGGCTGAGGAGAAGGAGGAGATAAGACAAAAGTTAAAAGAAAAAGATTCTTATTGTGGTATTTAAGGCCAAAGTTCTAGACAATTAGAGAGTAAAACTAGGCTAGCACCAGTCTCTTTGTTAAATCAAAAGCCTAACACTCGTGTCTAAATATGGTTTTTTGAGTCAAAAACCAGAAAACATTAAAAAAAGGCATATAATTGAGGTTAGGAAGTAACACAACTTTTCTGCTAAGTTTAAATATATGCAACTAAGCAAGATATGCCTAATGTTTTTCCTGGATTTGAAAAATTTTTAATAATATATGTGGATGTGTTTGTGATGTCCAAGGGTTGAACTTCTAGTCACATTGGAAGTACAGGAGGAAGCCAAGTGCACTGAAGAGTCCTTTAAAGGGGAGGAAAAGATTTAAATGCTCTTTTAATCAAACTTATATAATTTATGCCAAAAGTAAATGCTAAAATATATTTAGTACATATGTGCAAGGCATCATTCTATGCCATTTATTTATATTAACTCATTTTATCTTGTCATATCCCTATGACATAGGTACTATAATCATCTGTAATTTATAGACAAGAAAACTGAGGCACAGTTAAGTTACTTGGACCTAGATCATATATATAATAATTGATGCAGTTAGAAATCAAAACTAGGAAATCTGGATCAAAATTCTGTGCTCTTCATCATTACAGTGAATTCCATCAGCTATGGTGGCACAAAAGTAGATGGAAAAATATAGTGTATTTAGAGAAGGTATTAGATAGGATAAGAAGGTATTGGGTATGAGAAGAACAGGGGAAAAACTACTCTTTCTGACCAAAATGATTTATGAGAAGAAGGGAAACAGTGTTGGTGACAGAGATCAGATCATCCTGTCCTAGCTTTTTCACTTGGAATTCTGAAAACATATGCAGGAAGCTCATGAACATTGGAATGGAGGAGAGGGAGCTCGAAGGGCGTATCTCCTTGTATGTGTCTTGTGGATATGCCAGCTTTCTGGGGACCCAACAGGGAAACGACTAGCCTGAGGCAGTGACCGCGGTGCCACAATAGTGAAGAAACATGTATGCATAGATGAGATTGAAGAAGTGAGCCTGACTTCCCAAAGGACTAGTTCAGAAATCTCTGAACCCTTGGTGAGGGTATAATGAGGTGCTATCAGAGTCAGGGTCCAGTAAAAGCCGTAAGTCACAACGCATAATGAATATGTCACATGTAGGGAATCCAAGATGCAGACAATCATCAAGGCCAGAGATTCCAACAATGAGGGTTAATAAAACAATCCAAAAGACAAGATGACTCACAATTTAGAGATCACCAATCCAAAAAGTAATCCTATGAGACATTTTCTGACAAACACTGAACAATCCAGAAGATACCGCAGAGGTTCATGGTCTTTGTCTCCCTCCACTGCCAGATTCCTGACCACTTCATTAAAACAAACAAACAAACAAACAAAACATAATTTTGGAGAGGTAACATGGTCAGATCTTAGTGACATAGCTTTTACCTAAACCAGAGGAATCCATAAAAATAAACTATTTAAACTAAGACGCACTAAGATCTTGCATATTGCAAAGTTTGAAGAACTGTATTTGTTGTCTCCCCCTTCTAAATAGCCAAATGTTGGCTCATGAGAAGACGAGCATACCTATGGATCTGGAGAAGGTATATGTATTTTATACAGCAGAGTGCAATGTGAGTAACAGTTGTAGTCTTGCTGTATATGTTAGCAAACTTATATTTCAAAATAAACATTTAGATACAGAAAATTAGGAGATAAGTGTGTTCCTCACATTTAGCCAAAGCAGATACAAAGCACATCTGGGACTCGATGTGTAAGTTTATGCTCATTTCAACACACTGCAAGTAGAAAAGTATGTAAATAAGGTATAATGTGTGAACAAGGGATAATATCACAGTAAACTGGGATCCATAATGTCTGTATCTCTGTATAGATCATTCATCTATTAAGTGAAAAGACAAGCAACACCTCAATATTAAGTGTAGGCATAGAGTAAAGTTTACATAAAAGCAGTGCGGATGAGGCATGCTGTCAGGTGAGCTCGCATTCCATAAAGAAGCGTTCGTGAGCCAGGGAAGATTTGGACCCATTATAGGTTGTATTCCAAAAAAATAACTCTGTTTTACATTTTTACCTACTTAGAAAATAAACATGAATGAGGTAAATTAGGGGGTTTACATATTTGCATAGTTTGTCTCGATACCTTTTGGGAATAGAGGAGAATATGCAGCCCCTCTTTATTGAGGGAGAAGGAGTCATCTGTCACCACAAAGAAAGAGAAGTCATCATCATTCAATGGGAATCCCCCCTCTACAAGTACTAAAGTCTTATTCCTCCCTTTGTCAAAGCATTATGATAACCCTGTATTTCTTACCTATGTATAGAAATTGGTGAATTCCACTCAGATAGTGGAAAAGGTCACCATATCAGTCTTCCTAATTATTAAAAAAAAAAAAAAACTACCTCAAACTGTATTGCAGTTGACTATCAAGAATCTATACTCCTGGAAACTTATCTTGATGGAAAAATTTTGATTTCTATATTATAATCATAAGCTTTAAAATCAGACAGACCCAGGAACAAATGTTTTCATGTAGTAATTATTATATGTTTGTTTAGGCATCATTTTGATTATCTACAAATGGAGAACAATAACATTCAGTATTATGTTGTGAAATGCAAGAGGTAAATTATGAAGTACTTAACACTTGAGAACGTTATTGATACGTTCAATATATGGTACCTATGTATTTAAATACTTATCTTTATCTCTCTATACAACTAAAATATTTTCTCCTGTGGCTTTTGAGAAACTGAATCCACAATCACACATTTTCTTGGAACTGATGAAGAATTTACTTAGAGGTCAACCATATTTGAATACTGTTTCATTCACGTGTTTCTGAAAACAATATAAAAGTATTCATTTCATCCCTTGATTTTTTTTTCCCTTGATAACTACCACTCCTTCCCAGACTCACCTCTAACTAGAAGGAGAAAAATAACTTATTTTTACACTATGAAAAAATAATTGTATGATGTTTTACTTATTGACACATGTTTGTTTATGCAGTCAATGATTACTCACTAATCATTCTCTACCAAGGGTTTTCAGTGGTACATTTCACAATAAAAGAACAAGGTAGAATAATCTCTTCTTCAACGTAACTCAAATTTGGGGCACAAAAGACATTAAAGCAAGTTAAACGGTTACAGTAAAAATATTACAGAATTCTATGGGAATATTGAAGAATAAGTTTGAATCTAAATACTCCAAAACAAATCCTTCAAGGCATGACCTGAAGTGTGAATACATGAATAAAAGTTGACTACCTAAATGGGAGAATGGGAATGGAAAGAGTATCCCTAGCATAGGGAGGAAGGATCCAGGAATAACACTGGGTTATGAATGACATTCGTATTTATTTTTATTTCAGAGATCTAAAAGGGTCTCCACAACCATAAAATCGAAGTGAAGAGTGGTGGAGATATTGACAGAGGAGCTAGAGAAATAGGCAGAATTTTAAGAGTTTTTAAGGAATCTGAATTTGTAGTAAGAGCAGTATGAAAGATTTAAAGAGATATGACATAAACATAGTTACATTCTAAAAAAATCATGTTCTCAACTTAAAGCAAAGGTTAAATCACAGAGGAATAAGA
The DNA here is from genome assembly GCF_018350195.1 of Panthera tigris. Taxonomy (NCBI): domain Eukaryota; kingdom Metazoa; phylum Chordata; class Mammalia; order Carnivora; family Felidae; genus Panthera; species Panthera tigris. Next base: position 153,281,367 of record NC_056663.1, read on the forward strand.
ATATCTACTGCCAGAGATAAAGTGAGACCTAACTGTGCACTGAGCTAGAGTGGAAGCGATGGCAGTACAGGGAGTTGGAAGTTTTTGAGAGATACGTAAGATACGTATCTCTTATACGTAAGAGATAAGTAGTATCTTTAGAGATATCAATTTATATTTAGAGAATCAATTATATGTTGAGAATGAGTGAGAAGGGAGTTTCTTACTTTTGAAATAAAGAATAAGTGGAAAATTGTTAAGAACTGTAAGTACTATGTTTTATTTTGTTTGCTTATTTGTTTTCTTTTTTTTCTCACAAACATAAGGAATGGGGGGGGGACATTGGTTATAATAAGTATTAGTTATACAAAACGTTATTAAGTTTAAATTCCTATCCTCACATCCTTCAAAATCCAATTTAACGGGATTGTTTTGTCTAAAACAACACCAAAATCTGATATGTTATCAGAGCCATTGTAAGTTTTTAATGTATTCATATTAGTATTCTTGTTTGCATTTTAATATACCTTATAGAAAGAGTTTCAACATATATTAATACAAAACTTAACAACCAACTACTCTTGTACTCTCCTTCACAAAGATCTGTTTTACGGTTTAGTTTTCTTTGAAATTCCAGCATTGAACTATTTGTTTGCTCACTGCATCACAATCTTAACTGTGACAGCATAGTATTATTGCCTCCCCCACTGATTCTTACTTATTCTGGCTAAAATTACCACCCTATTGTTCTGGAGCTCATTTTAACCTTTTAATATACTATGTTTGCTTTTATATTCCTCACATGTGTATGTGCCTCCTCAATATGTTCATCTGTCCAAATCTACTTTCAATGCCCAGAAAACAACCAATAGAAATAAACATGGGAGATTTATTTACTTCTCTGCATAAAAAAAAATAAATTTGTCTCCAAGTGGAATGTCAAGGGATGGTAGAACAATGCAGGGATCACCAATTATGGTAGGCTGTAGGTTGAGTTGTGTTCCTTTCTAATTGTGGTATTCTATTCATTCCTACTTAGGTCATCTATATTAAAAGGTCTTCTTGCAAAAGTTGTTTACTGCTGGGGCTTATATCCATAACTTTAATAATAGGTTAAATATTTAAAATTCAAAACTACTTTATCTCCTACCTCTTTCAGTTAGAGAATAAAATACATTAATGTTTGAAAAAGTGCAATTTCATTAGCACCTACATAAATTTAGTTCCTATTTACATTTCTATCACCATTATTTTCCCCATTGATTTTAGATTACATCTGGGAAGGATTCTTGTGTAGTGAATTGAGTGTAGAGATTAGAGAGGTATCTGCCTCCAATTCTTCCTGTGCCATTTTGGGCAAGTTATGTGACCCTTCTGAGGCTCAAGTTTCACATCTATAAAATGAAAATAATATATCTAACTTTGGTATATAGTTAGAAAGCTTAAGCCAGATTATTTATATAAAACTGGGCTCTCAAAATGTTTGATGAATCTTGGCATAGAGTGAATGACCAAAAATACTAGGTGGAGGATTTCACCCAATGGGCAGAGAAGACAACAGAACATTTGAAAATCTCATGGAGCTTAACAAAAAAGAAAGGAAAATCAAAATTTGAGACTACCAAGGTAGCCAGAACTTGCCTGGCTAAAATCACAGGGAGAAGGGAGACACAGGGAAGTAAATCCAATGTTGGATCCTTGAGCTGTGCAGATTTTAAAAAAGCAAAGAAATGAGCAGAAAGTGAATGAAAATTAGAATGAGATTTTTAGTGGAATCATGGTCCTGTGGGATTTAAGACTGTCTAAGGAAGAGAAACAGTAGTAAACACCATCAGGCTCTCAACTGGAGAATTACATACCACCCTAGGAAGACCACATGTAGATTAAGACCCAGCAAAAACTAAAACAAAGAACCAGGTCACTTAGAGAATTGGGAAAATATTATAGTCCTGGGAAAATCTTCCTGTCTTGGTATCTTTGACCTCTCTACAATATTTTCTGCCTCCACAATTAGGGCAAAATTCTCATAAATGTCAAATCACCAGGTCCTCTGAAGGATGAGTTCTTGAATCCACCTACCTGAGTTCCAGTCCTGATTCCTCCCACTTACTGAACCTGAGATGGTACAGTTTACTTAACTTGAGATATTAGCTGAGTTATCCCTGTGCCTCATTAGTTCATCTTAATAACTGTAAATTTGTTGTAATGATTAAATAGTTACAAAGAATTTAGCACAGGATCTAGCAAACAAAAGCTCAAATAGCTTTTTGTTTTGTTTTGGTTTGGTTTTAACATTGTTCTCACCTTCATGGGATTTTTAAATAAACTACTCAAAAATTAACAGGTCTTTCATTACATGTCATTAATATAGCAATGGGAAAGTTCAGCTTTTCCTTTCTCAAATTATTATTGCTTTAGTTTAGGCTATTTTGGAAAGATGAACTTATTAATAGAAGAAGTGGCTGCGTAAATGATGTAAATCAGTAGCTTAAATGTGTAAATTTTATAAAATTGAGGAAAATAAGTGACTATTTCAGAAAAGTTCAGTGGAACAGCAAACACTGACATAACACAACACCATAGCAAAAAGGACTTGTACTAGTGTTTTACAGGCGTTAACTAATTTTATCCTCAGCATAAGCCTGGGAGGTCCATACTACAATTATGCTCATTTTATAGGCAAGGAAACCAAGGTACACAGATGTTAAATTACTTGACCATGGTAATCCAGCTAATAAATGGCAGATTTATTGGCTTCACTGTGTTTATTAAACACTGTGCTAATATTAACTTTCTTAATAACAATACTTTTTACCTCCTGAATATATGAACAAAAATTTTTTGAAAAGTTTTCTATGTAGCTCAGGGATTATAAACACCATTCCTGTCCTGGGCTTTAATCCAAGACTGTATTACTTTCACTAGAGAGAGAGAGCTAAATGTTTAATGGGGAGAGTTAGTGCCTTACTACTACCCACTACACTACATGGCATTTGTCACTTTCTCTGAGATATGAGGAAATGTGTCATTGAAAACAATGAGAGTCAAATATACCATATTTAAGATTGTAGGAATAAAAAAAATCTTCAGGTAGCCCTAGTGAAAAGGTGGTCGTGGCAGAAAGGGACCCCAAATATGTGCAGGGCTGCAGAGAGTCCCTGCACGGTGTGTGAGCAAGAAAAAGAAAACAAAAACAAAAACATGAGATAGAACCCTTAGCTTCTGGATGAAATTGCCTAGATATTATGAGAAACTAGATGACCCCTTTTCCCTCTCCAAAGCTTCTTATCTTCCTTACTCAGCAAATTCATTAATATTGGCTTTCATTCAATGGGAAATTGATCTCAAACGAGCAATCCCAGGAAGGTCTTATTCCAAACATATTGCAACGAGCATAGATAAGAAGAAGTACAAAAAGGGAGGGAATATCTGAATGATATATATTCAGAACTAAGAAAATTTTTAAATATTCCAATTAAAAATGGTTACACACAATTTTAAATTCTTCATGTGCCATGCAAAATTATTATATCTAGTACTACAGTCAAATGAAGATGTTGCCTTTAGTTTTCATCTTTACAATGTTCCCAATCCTTGAGGATTAAGAGCAAAATCTAGAAGAATTTCTACTCTGAAATCTTTTTTTAATTTTTTTTTCCCTACAACTTGTCCCTCCACATTAGTGTTTGCTGAGTTCAGGGGTTATCTTTATATACTACTTCTATCTCTTGTCTTGATTTCAGAAACTATTTTTATTGATATAAGTGTACCTCCAGATATTTTTAATTTGTTGTTCCAATTTGCCATGTTTGGGGGCAGGTGGGGCATAAACACATAGGGTGTATTACTGGGACTACCGTAAGTATAGGCCTTCATGGGTATCTGCAAAATTTATCATCTGTGTTCTGTATAGGGAAGGTTATCTCCTAGGTAACTACCAGGTAATTGATGTTTCTGTAACAGTTTTTGAACATTTATAGCTAATACCCAGCACCCAGGAAGGGACAAGTGACACGTACTCCGGGAATCAGAAAAGACTGTTTATTTCGCACAGGTGCTGGGCCAGCAGAGTCACCTTTAAACACTGTGCATCCTGCTATGGTTTTACTGGTTTTTTATACATACGTGCTTCCGGGATGGGCAGGGCTAGTACAGTTCCTGGCTTCTGGCTGATACAAGAGGCAAGCAAGATTGTAGAAGCCAAAAGCATGCAAAGGGAGTATCTTGCCCCAGACATCTGGCTGCCCCTTTTTATCTGCTTTTTACCAGCTTTCCTTCTCATCCCTACCTCCCACCCCCCCCATTCCCACCCCACCCTTGATTCTCAAGCTGCTGTAGCAGACTTAGAGAAAATCAGTTTGTGGAGGCCAGGGAATCCTTTGCGGCCATGGGAGGAGGGGTGAAGACCGTTCTGGCTTCTTCCTGCTGGACAGGGACGTCGAAGGGAGGAATGTGACAGCTAGGGTTCTTTGCCATCCAAAGGAGAGTAGCGACAGCTAGAATGGTCCAACTGGAGCATCATCTGGAGTATTATAGCTTCTAGGCAAGAAGAAACAAATCTGGTTAGCGTGTTAAGAATATAAGGACCAAACAGGAGGGCTATGAATTAGCCCATTAGGTCCATTAGGATAGGACCAGATAAAGGGAGGAGCCAGGATACCCAGTTCCATATATTGCTGCAAGAGTTCCATCAGTCTGTTAATTCTTTCCTGTATTTGATGAACTATTACTTCAGTTGTTGGGCCATACCTCTATCCTTGATTGGTTAACATAGAAGTAGCATCCTCATGTTAGGAAGAGACATGTTCTCCCCTTCTCAGCAGTTAACAGGTATAACTGTCTTCTATTTTGTAATACTACTACTGCTAAAGAGTCTACTAGGTCTTGTAGGGTTACTGAAGAGTTTTAACTTGTTCTATGTCATCTGTCAGATCTTGGGATAGTTCTTGGTAGAAGGAAATAGATGAGTCTACTCCCCCAATTCCACTACTTACTCTGGCAGTGATTCCCAGTCCAATTAGTAGAGGTATAGCTTGGATAGCTCGTTTAGACCAGGTATGTGCGGTCAAGGGAATTATAAGGGATTGGTTGTTGAAGAGAATATTAATTTGGGGGGTTAGGAATGCAAAGGTGTAAATTCCTATCCAGTTAGCAGGCAGGCACAAATAAGCAATAATTCCACAAACAAAGAATATTCCCACAGGGGGAAGGAAACAGGGTGACTCATGGTTTTTACCTGTTTGTATATCTCAGCTTGGTTTCACTGGTTGTTAGTTAAGTTATGTAGAGGGGTTGTTCCCCACTGGTCTTTAAAACATAAGGAGGCCCACCCTATTACCTTCATATCAGTAACCACGGGCCCTATTGTGACAGTTATGTTATCTGTTGACATGTTGCGGGGGATAGCCATTTTGATTACATTACCTGGGTCTGGGGCAGCCTCATAACATAAGGGGGTTAGAGAGAGACAAAACCTACAGTCCTTGGCTAATTAGGGTTAGAGGAGTTGAGAAGATGATGGGTTGAATTTAGAATCTGGTATGAGCAGAAGTTAAAGTCATAAGGGCCACTGAGTCTGATTTTTGGAAGTTTGGGTCTCCTGGACAGACTTCCAGAAGTTTGCTTTATGGAATTTTGTACCTCCTGTTGGGATGACTCCTTATAGTCCTGGCCTTGGACTCCCCCTCCATCAGACAATCCAAAGTGGGTTTGTTGTGCCTAGCAGGCATATTTGTCTGGGATTCCATGACATGATTGTTCCCTGTGAAAGGTGTCTTGCTTTAATTCTTCCTTGCCAATAAGTTTTTTCATTGTGGGAACAGAGCGAGGTTGACTGATAACATTTTGCATGTTGATATGTGTATTTGGTGAAGGCCTTGTGTGTAGTTCCCTGTCCTAAGGGTTGTTTCAGGCTATTCAGGGCAGGGGAAAGGGAAGAGCTCATGTGTTGGTCTTGAAACAGTCATCATTACATTGAGGAGGTGACATCAATTCTTATGAAAGAACTCAGCATTAACGGTAGGAGAAATTTTTTTTGTGTGTTAGAGTAGGTTCCTGACAGTTTCTTACTCCAAATAGGGGACAGCAATCATAACTCAGATCATATACATCTAAGGAGAATAAGACATCCTGACACTAGTAAGTAGAGGAAAGCTAACAAGAGTTTGTGACTGAGGCGCCAGTCTGCGGGAGTAACTTGGGTAAGCCCTACAGCAAAGAGTATAGCAACGAGTATAGAAAGAGAAACAGGTAGGGGATGACAATGAAATTTGAGAGAGAATGATTTGTTATAGTTCATTTAAATTGCTTGGTGATTTCCTCAAGCTTCTGGTTACGGAGAATTCTCAGGTGTTGGCTGTAGGCGGCTTATCATCTGCTATCTTCTTAAAGATGATCTGTAAAGGATTATTCTGGTTAGCAGTCACTTTCCATTCTAAGCGGTTGTCAGGTGACAGGTGGGGTGCCTTTACTCAAGGATGGTGGATTCAGGCAGTTAGTCCTGCAATCTTGAGGGCTATGGGTGTGGTTAGCAAAACTAAATAGGGTTCCTTTCAGGTAGGTCTGAGTGGTTCCCTTTCCCAATCTTTAATCCAAACCTGATCCCAAGGTTTGTGGGGTTATACACTTATTCCTAGGGAAATAGGTATCCTGTCTGTCAACCATCTATGTATCTCAAATACGGTTTTTCCTAATCCTTGTAGTTGCTTTTGTATTTCTAAATTTCCTAGCTCTGTCAGGTCCCCTTGTTTTGACTAGTGGAGGGGGCCTTCCATATAGGATCTTGAATGGGGAGAATCCTATTTTTGCCCAGAGTGTATAGCATATTCAGAGGAGAGCTAGGAGTAGTATATCTGGCCAGGGCAGGTTAGTTTCCTGACATAGTTTTGCCATGGCTGATTTAAGGGTTCAGTTCATATGTTCCACTTTCCCTGAACTCTGGGGCAGGTAGGCTGCGTGTAAGTTCCACTGGATACCTAACGTTTTGGTTACTTGTTGCACCACCTCGGCTACAAAATCTGGGCCATTGGCTGAAGCTATGATTAATAGCATTCCATGTCTGGGAATGATATCCCTTAGCAAGGCCTTGGTTACGTCTCTTGCCTTCTGCGTGTGCGTGGGGTAGGCCTCAACCCAACCTGAAAATGTGCAGATGAATACTGGAAGAAAATTGTATCCTCCGCTGGGTCTTATTTCGGTAAAGTCCACTTCCAAATCCTTGAAGCATGCCTGTCCACAGCGTTGGATTCCCATATGCCCAGTGGGGCCCTTTTTTGGTGTTATTTGGAGCACAGAGGAGGCAGTGTTGAGAGACCAAGGCACAGAGGGAGTTGAGCATGTACATAGTAGAAGCTCAATAAGGTTTCAAGGGTGATTTTTCCTAGGTGGGTGAGCTCATGCTGTTGGAGAACCACCTGGTAGGTTAGCTGCTCTGATACATAGACTCTTTGGTCTGGAAGTACCCACCATCCTTCTTTTGTCCGGCCTCCTTTTTCCTGTTGTGCTCATTTTGTTTCTTGGATTGTGCACGTTGGGGAAGTTGGCAATTCCGGGGCCAGCATGATTTTTGAGCATGTTTGTTTTCCCGCTGCTTGTTTAGCTGTGGTGTCAGCCTGTCAGTTATCTTCTGACACTGAGTCTTTTCCTCTTTGGTGTCCCTTGCAGTGGATGACTGCTACTTACCTCAGTTCCCAGACTGCCCTTAATAGCTTTAGGATTTCTTCCTGATTCTTTTTTGTTTTCCTCCTGTGGTCAAAGGTCCTCTCTCCTTGTATAGAGCCCCATGTACAGGTAGAGTGGCAAAGGCATAGCACGAGTCAGTGTATATGTTGGCCCATTTGTCTTTACTGAGTTCTAGTACTCTAGTATAGCTCTGCTCTCTGGGCTGACCACCCCTGTGGAATGGTCTTTGCTTCTATGACCACAAAATCAGAGTCTACCACATAACCAGTGTATCTTTTGCCTTCATTCACAAAGCTGCTGCCCTCAGTGTACAGGATGAGGTCAGGATTTTGTGAGGGCCTGTATGATAGGTCAGGTGGGCTAGAACAGACTTCATCAAGTACCTGTAGACAATCATGCTCTGGAGGTCCTGCCACTAAAGGCAAGAAAGTGGCAGGGTTTCGAGTTTTAATGGCTTCCAATCTTATTCATGGGTTCTCACATAGCAGTCCCTGATACTGTGTCGTTCAAGCATTAGTTAGCCAGTGTTGTCCTCCAGCATCCATCAAGGTAATAAGAGAATGGGGAACCTTAACATTTATGTTTTGCGCCAATGTGAGTTTGTCCGCTTCCTCGATTAAAAGTGTGGTGGCTGCCAGGGCCCTCAAACAGGGCGGCCATCCTGCCACAACTGAGTCAATCTGCTTTGAAAGTAATGCCACTGGTCTTTGCCCAGGTCCAAATTCCTGGGTGAGAACCCCCAGGGCCACCCCATTGCTTTCATGTTGAAATTTTGTGATACATCTGGGAGTCCCAAGGCCAGTGTCTCTGTGAGTTTTGGTTTTAGAGTTTTAAATGCCTTTTCCTGATTAGGGCCTCAGAAAAGGGGTGCCCTTTCTTCCCCCTTTAGTGCCTCATATAAAGGTCTGGCCAACTCCAAGAATCCTGGGATCCATATGCCAGCAGAATCCTGCTGCTCCAAGGAACTCTTGGACCTGCACGTGGGTAGTGAGAACCAAAATGGCACAGATTGCCTATTTCCTTTTGGCTTCCGGCATCCATTTGCCTTGGGTAATTTTGAAGCCCAAATATTTAACTTCCTGTGGGCAAATCTGTGCCTTTTTCTTTGACACCTGGTATCCCGCCTCTGCTAGTAGCCTGAGTAGGGCCCTGGTTCCCTCCCAGCATTGGGTCTGCATGAGACTGGCTAGCAGGAGATTGTCCACATGTTGGAGGAGGACACACCTTAGGTCCTGTCCCAGAAACCTGGCTAAGCCGTATGCCAGTGCTGCACTGAATAATGTTGGTGAATTTTTGAATCCTTGTGGCAGTCTAGTCCAAGTGAATTGTTCCTTTGCCCTTGTGGTAGGGTTTTCCCATTCAAAGGCAAATAGGGGTTGGCTATTAGGTGCTAGCTGGAGACAGAAGAAGGTGTCCTTTAAATCTAGATATGTGAACCATCCTGCTTCAGAGGGTATGAGTCCTAGTAGAGTATATGGGTTAGAAATGCAGCATGATAACTGTTTCATTAATGGCTCTTGGATCCTGTACAGGGCAGTAATCATTTGTCCCAGGCTTGTTCAAGGACAGCAGGGGAGTATTCCATGGGGACTGGCATTGTTTTAGAAGTCCCCATTTGAGTAGATGTCCAAGTGTGTCTAGATCCCCAGGCATGCCTAGCATGGGATCATATATTGGCGTATTTTGACAGGTTGGGCCCCAGCCTTTAGGTCAATTAATATTGGGGGCTGTTTTTTTTTTTTTTTTTTTTTTTCTTTTTTTTTTTTTTTTTGCCAGACCAGGGGGCTTTCTTTCTGCCCAAACTGAAGGGAATTCAGCTTCTAGCTTGGGGGCCGTGGTTGGCTCACCAGGAGGGAAAGTATATCATCTCCATTCCTCTTCCCATGGAATTCCTGATGACAGGGACAAAATCATGAGTTAGGCCTTTTCGTTTAGGCGCAATTACATCTGCCCATCAAGGTGAAGGCTATTTCTGTGCTCAACTTGGCTTGGAGGTCTCTACCTAACAGTGAGACTGGGCAGTCAGGTAGATTCATGAACTATTTGGTGACGCCCCAGCCAGCATTGTTGGGGACTGAAAAATTACCTTTGGGTTTGCATCCCAGTGGCTCCTACAATGGTGACTTCTTGACCCAACAGAGGTGCCACTTTGTGTGTCACCACAAAGTGTTCGGCCCCAGTGTTGACCATGAAATCTATTGTCTCTCTCCCTACCTTCATTTTGACCATGGGTTCATGGGGACCTAGTTGGATAGAGACTGGTCTTTCTTAATCAGAGTATATTCCTGACAGCCTGATCAAGTCAGCCTCAGGTGGCTCTGGTTGGTAGTGACTGGGTGGAGTGGAGGTTTGTGGTTTTCCTTTTTGGTGGTTAGTGCATTCATTTTTCCAGGGTTCAAATTCTTTACCATAGGCATATTGATCCTGTCCCAGTGGCACCCTTTTTTTTTTGTTGTTGTTCTTGAATCCCTTGTCATTTCTGTGGGAGCTCTTTCAGAGGGGGTGGTTGCCCCAAGGCCAAGACCAAGAGAGCTGCCTTTTCTTTCATTCTTTGGTCTTCCTCCTTTCTGGAAGCTCAATCCCAATTTACAAAAATATCGTTAGCAATTTCCAGTAGTTCAGTGGAGTTTTTTCCAGTGAATCCTTCCAATTTTTGGAGCTTCTGTCTAATGTCACCTTGGGCCTATCCCACAAAGGCAGTATTGACTATGTGCTAGTTTTGGGGGACTTCAGGGTCAAATGGAGTGTAAACTCTGAAAGTTTCACATAATCTTTGATAGAAGTCAGCAGGGTTGTCTTCTGGCATTTGTAGGACCTCAGCTACATTTTCCATGTTGGTGAGATTTTTGGCCCCTGCTTTTACCCCTTGGAAGAAGGCATGTTGGTATCTTTTTAATCTGGCCCTTCCTGCTTCTATGTTGGGGTCCCAGCAGGGCTCCTCTTCAGGCATAGCCTCCCATGCCCAAGCCTCAACATCTAGTTTTCCATCTGGTGCCTGAGTCTGGAGCCATTTTCTGGCTTTGGTGACATTTTGTCTGTGCTCTTCCATGTTGAAAAGGGTAAGCAGAAGCTGCTGACAGTCAACCCAGGCAGGATTATAGACTATAGGAGATCTATCATTGCCTGTAGCTTCTCAGAGTAGGGTGGCATGTTATGTTTCCAGTTGAGAAGGTCAGTAATGGAGAACGGTTGGTAGTAGAAAACTGATCCCCCCTCTTGTAGGGTCCCATCAGGGCCTATTCTCTGGAGACATCTAGTCTTTCCCAATGGCATCTGCATTGCCATGGGGGGCCTTGGACCTTGAGATGATGACCTAAGGCATCTTCCTACTAGTTCATGTGTCCCTTGTTGGGGAAGACTGGCTGTTGGTGGAGGTGAAACCATGGGGAGTGGACTGTCAGGCAAGCGAGGTTCCCTTCCCTCGACTGAAGGGACGCTGGGGGGCATATGGTGGCATAAATGGAAGGACTTCTTCTGTATTTTCTTGGAGGATGGGGGGTGGTTTTTTCTGCTGTGAGGTCTTCTTCTTGGCCTGTGCCACTAAGACCCTACATTGTCCCTTACTATTAATGCAGAACTAGACCCATGGAGGCTTGACTTGGGCTATTTCCAGTTACTGATTGATGTATGGGAATTGATCTAGGTGGCCAAGCATTGCCACTATTTTATAAACAGCTCAGACTGTGGGGACACCTACAGTGCCCTCAGGGGCCCAGCCTACACCAAAGTCAGCCATTTTAATTCACAAAGGGTGCGTAATTTCCCCGGGGAGGGGGGTCAATTTGACCCCATAGTCATCTGAAACTCCTTTTTTAAAAATCTTAATCATACACTCCAAAACAGTTGGTTTCGAGGAATTTCTCCCCATCCTGGTATCCTAGATGGAACCCTCCCAATGTACAGTGTCGCAGGACAAACATGAGGGCAGAGGTCATTGCATCTGACTGGCCTCTCCCCTCACAAGGACTTAGATGCCTCTTAGCATTGGCAGGTCAGTCTAAACCCCTGACTAAAATCAGGCCTCCACAGACCTGATTCTGCCTTGAGCCATATGAGGTCATAGCGGGACCACAGGGTAAGACCCACTCGGGCTCCCTAGCTGAAACCGTGGAGCACGGACACTCACACACACATTCAGAGATTGCAGACTTCCACCCAGGACTTCCCTGTCCTATGTGGTGACTATGTCGCCCCGGGGGGTGATCAAGATCCCCTTCTGCCTCTAGGGTCTGAACTCAGTACTGGGTCCCCGCGGACACTCACCTGATCCGATGTCCCTTCCTGGCAGGATTTTTGAAAATTCCCCCCCCCAGGGTCTGTGAGAACGTGGCTGCAGCTGGTTATTATCTGGCGGTGAGGGTCAGAGTTCAGCGAAACCACTCGTGCCACACCTTCCTTCCCGTCGCCGGCCGAAATGTCGGTGCTCTGGCTCCTGCTCCCGCTGGCTCTAGACAACAATGGTGCAAGGGGACAGCACGGCTGTCAGTTTCCCAATGCACGAAAATGTTGCAGCAAATACTTGGCACACAGGAAGGGACAAGTGACACGCACTCCGGATATCAGAAAAGACTGTTTATTTCACGCAGGTGCCAGGCCAGCAGAGTCACCTTTAAAGATTGAGTGTCCTGCTGGGGTTTTACTGGCTTTTTATACCTATGTGCTTCGGGGTTGGGCGGGGCTAAAACAGTCAAGCTTCTGGTTCCTGGCTGCTGGCTGATACCGGAGACAAGAAAGATTGCAGAAGCCAAAAGCATGCAAGGAGAGTATCCATCCTCGGACAACTGGCTGGCTCCTTTTATCTGCTTTTTACCTGCTTTCCTTCTCAGCACCTAACCAGAAGCTAATTCTCTACCAGAAATCCTAAATTGTATTTGCTTTTGAGCTTCCAACCCCTGTTGATTTACTAAACTTCTAATGATTTAAGATTTCCAGTATTTTCATTATTTAGTTTCTTATTTTTGCATTGCAAATTGTATATATGTATATATAATCAAAAATAAGGTGTCCTTAATATGTTCTCTCGCTTACTTGCAATTAAAAAAAATCACACTGGGAATTATTCAAATTTGTGAAACCACTTTTCAAAATTCATTTTACAAGATGCATTTGATGAATGCAAAGTAAAATTCTTAATTTTTTTGCTATTTGAATACCCGAAGAGAATTTTAAAGAAAATAATATGGCGACTTTCTCTTCAAGAAAATACAAGTACAATTTGTCATAGTTTGTATTTATGCTTCTTAAAAAAAACTTTTGAAGTTTTACTTTATTACTGATAATACTATTTTAGTTAACCTTAGCTTTAAACTGGTAAAAAAAATAAATTATTCTTCTGAACCAAGAAGGTTCAACCAAGGTATTTGATGGGAAAGAACTCAAGATTCACAGTTATTTGTAATTCACAATGAATATTCTGTCCTCTGTCGTTAACTGTTCTCACATTCCCTAAAATATCACAGAAGTAGTGATTATAGATATTAATTTCTTTCTGACATCAGTTTTAATGTGGTGGGAGGGGTTCTCCACACCAACAAGCAATACTTAGACACCAGCTCGGAGTCCTACAGTTCAACTCAGTTCTAATACTATATATCCAGAGAAAGCATCATATTCTACAGATTCAGGATCAGTCCTACAAGACTACATCCCCACCACACACACCTCAGACACCGGTCGCAAGTGTCATTTGTGCTTCTGACCAATCGGCTATAGGTTGGAGGTTCCAGACTCCCTCCTTGGATTTCAGGCACCAGTCACAAGTTCAGGTTGTTACCTGTACTTCTGACCAACTGGCTATAAATCACAGTTTCCAGGATCTTCTCCTTGGGTTTAATTTGCTAGAGCAGCTCACAGAGCTCAAACACTTGATGGAAGAGATGCTTAGGGCAAGGCATGGGTAAAGTAGGCACAGCTTCCATCCTTTCTATGAAAGTGCCACTCTCCCCAAATTGCCATGTGTTCTCCAAACCTCGTCCTTTTGAAATTTGATGGAGGCTTCATTACATTGGCATATAGTAGCCCCCCACCCCTTATCTGCAGGGAGTACAACATCCTTTATATACTATATTTTTTCCTATATACACATACCTATGAAAAGCTTGTTATGAGTAAGAGATAATCAATAGTAACTAATAATAGAATGACTATAATAATGTACTTTAATAAAAGTATGTGAATATGGTCTTTCTTTCTCTCTCTCAAAATATCTTACTGTACTGTTCTCACCCTTCCTGTGATGATGTGATATCATAAAATGCCTATGTAAGGAAGTGAAGTGAACGACGTAGGCACTTTGATGTAGAGATAGGCTACTATTGGCTTTCTGCAGATTCACAAGGAAGATCATCTGCTCCCAGACCAAAGTTGACTACCTATGACTAAAACCTTGGAAAGTAAAACTATGGAAAGGGAAACAGTGGATAATGGAGACTACTGCAATTGATTCAGACATCAGCCATTACACTCAATCTCCAGACCTGCTTCCTTCAATGGAAGGGTTGGGAAAAGTCCCAACCTTCTAACCACAGGGTTGGCCTCACTGGCAATCAGCCCCCACCCTTAGGTTACCTAAAGGCTTTCTAAAAATCGCTTTATTAACATAACAAAAGACACTTTTATTGCTTTTATTACAGGATATTCCAGGAATTTTAGGAGCTGTGATCCTAGAACCATGGGCAAAATCAAATATATAGGGGAAATATATTTTAGTTATCTGAATGACCAAATATTATATATTTCTTATAAGTCACAATATATCAGATATATAGAAAGTTGCATCAGATATGTACAATTGGTTGTGCCTCGGTGGTTCAGTCAGCTTAAGCATTGGACTCTTGGTTTCAACTCAGGTCATGATCTCACTGTTCCTGAGTTTGAGCCCTGCATCGGCTCTGGTACTAACAGTGTGGAGCCTGCTTGGGCTTCTCTCTCACCCTCTCTCTCTGCTTCTCCCTGCAGATAAACAGAAACAGTGTTCCTTGAGTAAGCCTACTTTCTCTTTGGTAGCCTCTGACCTATGACTTGTGTCCTTCAACCTGCTGAAAGAAAGCTTACCACCTTTTCGTTAATTAGAAGTTTTATTTTTGAGGTTATATTTATTTATAATGAGCCCTTTAAAGAAATTTGGAGTGCTTTGTAGATAATCATAAAAAAGTGAAAAAATGTTTTTTTCTAAAATTTTGTTAATATTTTACCTAATCTGAAGTAAGTAAATTCTTTTAATAAAAAAAATGCCTGCTCCAAGTTAAATGAAAATGTAGATGCCAGATATATGTCAATAGAAAAAAAAGGACTAGTATGAAAGACATATAATGATCCAAAAATATCCATACAAAAATTATTTATCTCTCAATAAAAATCTCTCTTCACTGTAAAGGTATATAACACAGGAATTTTATACATTTTGTGATAATACTAATGTTAATAACCTTTCTGGAGGAAAGTCTACATAATATTTCAAAATTTGAAATGCTGATAACCTTTGATCCATTTTTTCTACCTACAGGGATTTATGAAAAGGAATAGTTAGACAAGTGTAAAAAGATGTATGCATAATTGTCCAACCTGTCATTTTTTTTTCTAATAGTTAAAAATTGGAACCAGTCTAAAAAGCAATTAAAAAGGGATTAGTTACATACTGGATCCACAAATGTTAAAACTAAAGCAGTAGATTCCAAACAGTTATCATAGAAAAATACCTGAAGGTTATGAATACAAAAAAAAAAAAATCATGTTAAAGATGGTCAGTATGTTTACTTTTCATTGCAATGAATTTTACATCTCCTCAGAGTGATCGTGAGGGACTACTGAGCCTCGCTGCTCGCAGGGCATCCTGAGACTCTTGCTGCTGATGTCAGAAATATGATTATTTTGTGCTGACCTTAATCAGCATTGTTAAGGTCAAGTAATTTACTGCTCATTGATTCAGAAGAGTCTTAGTTTTGACCTGCACCAGATCCTCTGAGTCGTCATTGCTTTCTCCATCTCAGAACTTGCCCAAGCAGTCTATGTTGCAGTATCTGTCTTAGAATCACCTTCTCTTTCTTTTCTTTTTTGCTGTCTTTTTTCTGCTTTTTTTTTTTTTCTTTTCTGCTTTCTTTTCAGGTTTCTTTTTTCTTTTCTTCTTTTCTTTTCTTCTTATTTCTTTTCTTTTCTTTAAATATTCCTTCCTTCCTTCCTTCTTGACTCTTTCTTTTCTTTCTTTCTTTCTTCCTTTCTTTCTTTCTTTCGTAACCATTTGCCAAGCCCAATGGATTAAACTATAAATTACATTTTCCTCTTTCATTGGGGATACTCTCCAATACCTGGGTTCTTTCCCCATCACAGAGGAGTCAAAAAAGACACAGAGGCTCTTTTTTGCCTTAATACACCAATGTGTCATTCCCAATCACGAGAGGCACAACCTTATTGGCTCAGGAACACATTTTGAGTTAGTTCCCTAGATACCCAGAAAGAAAGATTCACCTCTTACAGGTTCATTCCTTAACCTGTTTGGAGTTTTCCATAGCCTACTTCACCTCAAGGATAGTAATATTCAGAGGTGGTGAGGATCCTTGTTCTTCACACTCTTCTTTCTGTGGACTTCTGTGAAGCAAGAGTTTTCCTTTTTATGACTTCTTGGTTTAGAATTGCTTATGTCAGCTTCTAGATCTCAATAACTATGACTTTTGCCAAAATTTGAGATTCTGACTTCTAATTTTTTTCTTTTGATATGTAATATAGAACTTTCACTCCCAACAATATAGAATATATTGAATATAGAATATATTCAATATAAAATATTCAATATATTCAATATTCAATATAGAATATAGAATTTTCACTCCCAACAATCAAAGAAAGATAATATGTTTTCTTTTTCTAAGTGATGCAGTATATGGATAGCGTTAATATTAATCTGGAAGCTGCTTTTCCAAAAGTATCAAAAATAGCAAACAGGAATATGCACAAAGTTTCACAGAAATACTCAAAAGGTTATTGGATGCATTATTTTGGACTAATATAAGACCTCATTGAGTAAAATTTGCATATACCCTTTGCATTTAAATCACCACATAGTTAATTAAAACACACACAAAACAGTAAGCTATTATGTAACCTTATTTGTATTTCTATTTTCTCTAATAAACTCTGAGTTTATTGTTGGAAGCAAGGAAATTAATTCACATTTCTCTGTCCTAACTGTTCCTAGTTCATAGAAAAGAGGTGTTTAATGGATGGCTGTTGAATAACTTAGCAAAATTGAAAACTACTAAGTAATAGACAATTCAAATATTCTTGAAGAAAAAAGAATATCTGGTTACATTACAATTTTAATTGGTTGATTAGTGGAATTGGTATTTAGCATCTAAATAAAAATTGGGAGACTATATTAAAATATATATTATTGGCACTGCCTCCTCCAACAAAACCTCCAATATACATTTATCTGTTATCCATCTCAAAAATGGAATAACGATACTAATAATTGTATAAATTAATAAGATATTATATAGGAATGCCTGTTGTTCCCACTTTTATAAAGATTTTATTCTTAAGTAACCTCTTCACCTAACATGGGGCTCGAACTTACAACCCCAAAATCAGGAGCGGCACACTCTCCAGACTGAGTCATCCAGGCACTCAGACTTTTTTTTAAGTATTAATTTTTTTTTTTTTAACGTTTATTTATTTTTGAAACAGAGAGAGACAGAGCATGAACGGGGGAGGGTCAGAGAGAGAGGGAGACACAGAATCTGAAACAGGCTCCAGGCTCTGAGCAGTCAGCACAGAGCCCGACGCTGGGCTCGAACTCACATACTGCGAGATCGTGACCTGAGCCGAAGTCGGACGCTTAACCGACTGAGCCACCCAGGCGCCCCAAACTTTTTTTTAAGTATTAACACGGCTATTTTCTCTGGGTTAGAAATTTGGAGATTAAGTAACTTCCCTACTGTGACCAAATGGTGTCAAAAAGATTAGGATAGGAATTGCAAGTCAGTGTGACTCCACAGTTCGCATCTTTAACTCTCCATTAGATTTGACTCCAGTATATTAGTACCAAAAACTGAGTCCCCTCAAAATACATCAGTATTTTCAATTTTCTTATATATGTACCTCACTGTATTTGGCAGATATTTCAGATTCATTTTAAAAATAGCCTACTATTTAGGTTCTTCATCTAGAACGTTAAATATTTTCATAGTCAATAAACAACAATGTTGAATTTATGAATAGAATGAATGATATAAACGACTGCTTTTATTGAATTAAGTCACTCCTTCCAGTGTCAGTTCCACTTCCACACCAGATAATTAAGAGCACTTATTACTTTGGAAAAGATACAATTTAGTAGTAATTAAGTAAAGGCAACATGACAGCATATATAGTTTTGTCAAAGTGTTAACTGTTAATTATTCATTATAAAAATTGACTAAAACTATTGATACAATCTATCTTTTCATTATCACTTCTTCATGGTAACACTTTAGTCAACTTTCCTTCATTAATCCACAGAGCAAAGTGTAACATTAAGGAAAATTAGAGTTTTTTTTTTTCTTTTTGCGACATTGTACAATAATAATTAGGATTCACTGAATACTTACCTAAGGAAGACAAAACTGTGTTACATAAATGTATTTTATCTATTATTTTTGGAGAATTTATCATAGTTTCTATCCGTAATCTCCCTTAATACATAGCTCCATTTATCAGAAGTTATGAAAATTTTTGTGCATAAAAAAATAAGGACAACAATGAGAGAACCCCATACAGCTATTAGAATGGCCAAAATCTAGAACACGACAACACCAAATGCTGGTGAGAATATGGAGCATCAGGAACTCTTATCGATTGCTTGTGTGATTGTAAAATAGGATAACCACTTGGGAAGACAGTGTGGCAGTTTCCTATAAAACTAAACATACTCTTACCATACCATTCAACAATCATGTTCCTTGGTATTTACCCAGTTGAGAACGATGTACACACAAAAAAATCTGTGCATAGATGTTTATAGCTGTTTTATTCAAAATTGCCAAAACTTACAGCGATCAAGTTGTCTTTCAGTAGGTGAATGAATAAATAAATTGTGGTACATCCAGACAGCGGAATATTATTCGGGGCTAAAAAGAAATGAGCTATCGAGCCATGAAAAGACACAGAGGAAACTTGAATGCATATTACCAAGTGAAAGAAAGCAATCTGAAAAGGCTATATGCTATATGATTCTAACTATATGACATCCCGGAGAAGGCAAAACTATAAAGACAGTAAAAAAATAATCAGTGGTTGCTAAGGATTGTGGGGGAAGCAATGGATGAATAGGCTTAGCACAGAGGATTTTTAGAACAGTGAAACTACTCTATATGATACCATAATGATAGTTACATGTCATTATAAATTTGTTTAAACCCATAGAATGTACAACAGCAAATCTGAACCATAATGTGAACAATAGACTTTGGGTGATTATGATGTGTCCATGTGGGTTCATCAGTTGTGACAAAGGTACCATTGTAGTGAAAGATGTTGATAATAGAAATGACTGTGCATGTGGGGAGGCAAAGAATATGTAGGAAATATCTGCACCTTCTGCTCAATTATTCTGTGAACCTTAAACTGGTCAAAAAAAAAAAATAATGAAGTCTGAATTTTGAAAATCTCACAAAAATTATCATTAAAAAAGTAAAAGCTTTTCCCCTTTCTATTTTTAGGAGTCATGAAGATCATTATGACTTATCCTTGTTACATAGATCAAACTCATGGAAGTATGTTCTGTTTTGTTTTAATTTTATTTACTTCCTGGTTGTGGATTTATTATTTTTCATATGTAAAAGAGCATTGTTATTTTTTTGAAAATACACCTACTGGTATAATTTTAAGAAATTTCAATTTTTGTGATATTATTTAAAATTAAATTTCTTTTTATTCCCTTAAATGATTAGGCTCCATTGGGAAAAGTATTTGACAATCTGACACAATCTGTGACTTCTTTCCCAAAGATGGCTGGGTTCATATTTAACTGATATTTATAAAGAGGGTGTAATTGGGTTTCTTTGCATAGAAGAATCATATAAGAGGAGATTAAATATCCAATAATAAAACATTTAAAGCCATTTTAAAGTATATTGTTTTCAATCACTCTCTGCTTAAAAAATCCTTTTTTGTTTCTATAAAGTCAAGTGACAATCATTTAAATATTTATCATATTTACTATAATTTAAAATGCTATGCAGATGACAGAAATAAAATCATTATGCCATTTACATATACAAAGTAAATTTTGTTGATGTGATGCCACTTATATATGCAAAGTAAATTTAACTCAACAAATAAACATAAGTGGATGTTTCTGCTAAGACACAATATATGCATATTAGGAAACCTCTCATTTTTCAGAATTTTGTCCTAAAAATGGTAAAGGAAGAGTAGCATTAAAACACACCTCTCAAAACCTCTGCAACTAATTACAAAAGTCTTACAATTTCAACAAAATAAACTGCAGATTTTTGAAAACATATATATTAAAATCCTAATAAATAAGCTCCACCAAATAGAAGCGTGTCTTTTTAAAAATGTGAAACCAACTGGATAAAAAGGAATGTAAGGAAGGGTATGTGGGTGACTCAGTTGGATAAGCATCCAACTCTTGATTTTGACTCAGGTCCAAAACAAGCCCAGTGCGCTAGATCTAAGCCCTCTGCACTATTAGGATGGAGCCTGCTTGGGCTTCTCTTTCTCTCTCTCTCTCTCTCTCTCTCTCTCTCTCTCTCCCCTCTCTCTGCCTCTATCCCTCTCACATAGGTGCTCTTTCTCTCTCTCTCTCAAAATAAATAAACTTAAAAAAGAAAAGAGATCTTACCTGGTATTAAAAAAAAAAAAAGAATGTAAGAAATACTCACGTATGCTGAGATAGATACATGGACAGGAATTGAAAAGAACCGTATAGTAAACCCTTCCATGATAGCATGCAGAGATAGGAGGGAGTGAGTAGTGTACATGGCTTTCATATACCATACTGAAATTCATCATAGCACTCACCTGCATTTGTGTAATTTGTGTTCAATTACCATCACCTGGTAATGCAAATATTAACAATTTGTAAACCAATGTGACTTTCATGTTATACTGACATCATGTCCATGTTTATCTAATACATATGAGCTTTTTTTCTTTGCTTTTAATTTCAGAAATTCATATTAGAACAGACTACAAAGTCCAATCTAGGTTCAGGACACTTTAATAAGAACTACGATGCAAATGCAAAACACTAAATAATGAAACCAATATCGACCCGATGGAATTTTCAGTCTAGTGAGGAAATAGATGGAACTATATCCACATATTTTATTTCTACCTATAACCACATATACCGATATCTCTACCTACTTACATTGATTTTATTTTGTTATATCTATGTGTGTGTGTATATATATATATATATTCATAACTATGTCTATAAAATAACTTAAGTGACATAAAAGTAATATGTACAAAGTAATTTCTGTCTAAAAATAAATTCTGTGTCCATATTACCATAATACCCCTGGCTGAATTCCTCATCAAAATATCAGGAGGTAGAATGAAATGGCTTTTGTTAAGCTACTGAATTTTGGAATCATTAGTTATGCATCAATAGATAATTGAAAAACATTAGTTTAGAAAATACTAAGGATGACAGAGCAGCCTTGAATGCAGTGATGTATTAGGATATTATGACTATTAAAATGAGTTATAGTAAACTTTAATTTTCTGTACACAGAACTGGATATATAATTTTCAGGTCAAAAAAAAAAAAAGAAAATGTAAGCTCTCTTATTCAAAGATTATTAACACTTTTAAGATGACAACAGCAGGGAATTAAACAAAGTTCAGGGTCCTATTGAACGTATGGCCTGCGTGACTTTACATAGAGCCCATTTGTACATAAGCTTTAAAGTATGTATACTTAGTTATCCAGTAATGTAATCATATTCCCTGAAATACACTAGAAGCAGCTCAGTTATATTCAATTTATGTTAAAATCACCTTTTAGCAGCCATACAACGTATCATCGAATAATTCAGTTTTAACTATTATGTCCATCTCCTTTATGTTTCATTATCAGCCTTAAATTGCAGAGGCACAGGAAGAGCCTTCTGTTACAGCTACGAAAATAAGAATGAAATTGGGATATAAATCAAAACATGGCAGGGGTCATATTGACCAGACATACAATCATTGGAAATGTAAATTATATTTTGTAGGAGAAAAATATATAGTTCAAATGGGTACCTCAAAATATTGCCTTTGAACAGCTCCATCCAGTTGACTTTGAATTATAACTTATCAAATTTAAATTACGTGCAGCCATGAACATGTTTAAAATTCTTTTTGGTTCTTTAAATATTATACTTTTTTATTTGTTATTCAGTATTTCATGATGTCAGAGTGCCGGCGTTGTGGAATTAAAGGTCTTAAGCTTTATTTACCCACACTAAATCCCTTTCTGATTCCATGTACTTGTGTTTACTTGCTGTGCTGATTTTATGTTCAGCACCAGCTTTGTCATCAATCCCCTATATTACTCTGCCAGACCACCCTACCTCTGACATTAGATTCTGCATGAAGTTGGTTATAAAGGAAAGAAACAGAACAAAAAGCTTGTTATTTTATAGTTACTTGTTTCTTCAAAAAATCTCTCTATGTAATCTTTTAGAATTCGATGAAACCCTGATAGGTATAAGTAAGCAAAATTAGTTTAAAGTAGATCTTTTCTGTAAGGACACTTGGAAAATATACAAAAATTCTGCTGAAACAATATGCCAGCAGCCAAGTAATGAGAACATTGGAGCAGAGATGATCTCTTATTAATGTGTTCCTGCTAATTTACTTTCAAAATAAATATGTTACAAGGAACCCATATGAGTGATTTTATATATTTTTTCCTCCCAGTTGTAGAATTTTTATTCAACTACCTTCATTTAACTAAGGCTTGTTTTTTCTTAAAATAAAGTAAAAATCACTGTGCAAAATCCATATACATCGTGAAAATATTAGACAACTGAAATAAGTAAAATAAGAAGAGATACCCATTATTTTACTAACCATATGTTTCAATAATTTCCTGATGTATATCCTATCAGACCAAATTCAATGCATATAGGAATAAATAAGTATACTACTTGAAAGCATGTTTCAACCTTGCAAGACATTGCTTCCATCCTTAAAATAAGTGTCCATCTGGCACATAATTTAATGACTATATATATAAGTTCTTCATCTTTAACATTTGCCGAATTATTCAATGTTTATATTATTTCTATATTATTACTACTTTAATTAATCTTGTCGCAGCTAATCCTTTGTTAAGAAATGCAAGTATATCTTCAGAGTATCTTCTTTAAACTATAAAAATCTGGAGTAAAGGTATACATATGTTTTCAGCTTTTTCAAACATATCATCCAATTAACCTCTAGCTTAGGTTTAGATTTTTTCTTCTTTTAAAATTATAAATAAAGTCAATAAAACTAAATATTTGGCATACAATTTATACTAATATTGTATATTGTAATAATTTCATTTAAATTCCCTTATTAAACTGGTAAAATATTTTATGAGTTGGTATTATTCTTATTCTCATAAAAAACAAACAAAACTATGACATAGTGTTTGAACAATTTGCTCATGGTTATGTCGCACTGTATTAGAAAGTGAGGGCTCTGTGATTTAAATCTATGCAGGTTTAATCCAGAGTCTCTAATTTTATATACTGAGGCATATTTTTAATACATAATTTTTATGCATTAATATCATAAAAATATTTTCATAAAATACAAACAAGTTGATGTCAAAGCTTCCCGAAATCATTGCACATTACTCCTAGTGACTAGTGTTCTTACTTCTACATTAATTTGACTTCTTTGAAAGAGAAAGTAAATATATTGCTGACAGCTAGACATTATACTAAGGGTTTATGTCTCTTATTTAAGCTTTTGATCTAAAGCTTAGGAAAATGTGCTTTGATGAAAAGTAGATGGTGGAATATTACTTCTAATAAGAAGTGAATGTTTTCTCTACTAAGGTAAAGTTTAAGTAAGCTTTTCTTTCCTCTTGCATGGCATTTACATCAATAGATTTTTATTATTTTGCTATTTGTGTCCACGTATTTCTTCACCACACTGAAAGCTACTTAATGGTTAGAACCATTGGGGCTGATCATTGGATCCCCAGTACTTTGCAGACTGTCTGTTATACGTTCATATTTTCATTTATTGATTCAATAAAAATTTATTTGGCACATATTATTGACTACAATATGGTTTGCACTGAGAATTAAATGGAGTACAAAACAGGAAATCCCTGTGTATCACTGGCTTTGTATTTAGTGGAAATGAAAAATCAACTAATGTAGTTGAGTCACCCAAATATATTCTTAACATGTGCTAAGTGGCTTCCCCAAATAAGCTGGTATCAACAACATTTAAAAATGTCCTGGGTGTGTGAAAGATTCTTGATCAGATGTCTAGACTCAAGAGTTGACTTGATAAACATGTTGTGGCTATATGCTGGGAGAAGGAGGATGGGAGGTGAAGGGGGTCTTTTGTTGATAGTATAGTCAAAGAAACATTCTCTAAAGTGTAGTTTTGTCAGAGTCCTGTAGAGTGATAAGTAGCTCACATGAGAAAACACAGGTAAGGACATGCTGTTCCAAGGGAACAGAGAACACAAAAGCCTGGAGGCAGGAGAGAGTTTGATATAATGTAAAACTAATAAAAGAGAGAAAAGACTAGAAAGTAGTAAACACTTAAGCTAAATGGGGAGATTCATGAGAAGAGAAGTTAGAAATGAAAGCAGAAGCAAGTTCATTTAGGTATTTTGCCTAAGGAATTTGGATTCTAACAAAAATAAAAAGACAATGAGAAGTTTTCAGCAGAGATAAAACCCTTGTGATCTAATCTACAGTTTTAAAGAAACCACTCTGACTTCACCATTTGAATGGAAAGGAGAGAATGATGTTTGTTGAAAAGGAGACCACGTGAGAAGTTGTTGCTCTGAACTAGGCTGATGCAATGGCAGACAATGGAAATAGTGGACATGGCTTAACAGAGTCTATCTGAGATGTAGCTCAGAGTTAAAAATGATAGAAGTTTGGGGCACCTGGGTGGCTCAGTCGGTTGAGTGTCCGACTTCGGCTCAGGTCATGATCTCGCGGTCTGTGAGTTTGAGCCCCGGGTCGGGCTCTGTGCTGACAGCTCAGAGCCTGGAGCCTCTTCAGATTCTGTGTCTCCCTCTCTCTCTGCCCCTCCCCCACTCATGCTCTGTCTCTCTCTCTCTCTCTCTCTGTCAAAAATGAATAAAAACATTGAAAGAAAATTTTTTTAAATGATAGAAGTTTGTGAAGTTTACATGGTTCTTTTGTTCTATGTACAAATTGAGCTCCATCAAAGAATGGACCATTTTTAAACTACCTTTAATGCATTGTGTCTGCAATGAAACCTGACAAAAATGTTCAAAGACTGTTTATAAAAATGAATGCTCTCTTTTTTTTTTCTGACATAATGTGCTGCAAGTTTAATGTAAAATGTGCCATGTACATTTTTTAAAAGTTTTCAAATTTTCCTTATCTTCTATTTGCCATGTGAATGATAGATGTCAATTATTTGACATGCCAGAAGGCCCAAGTTCCATCTTAATCTGTGGCGTAATTTCTTAGCTGCTTCCATCCTGAGCTTCCAATCAGCAGATCAATCCAGTGGGCATAACTCAGTCTTAGTTCACCCACGAACCCATGGCTCAGCGCAGAAGTAGCAGCCTTTGAAAAGCACTCAGACTTTATGCGAAAAACAAACCATAAATGCTTTCTTACCAATGATAAACATCAAAACTTATCTGTAACAAAAGCTTCTTGCTGCACAAATATAACCCTTAACTTCCATTCCCAATCAGCACATTCTATTTTCTTTTTTCATTTTTGATACCAAACTTATTTTAATTCCAACAGAAAAAATATTAGGAAATTCTGTTTCAGATATGATGTTATATGTTGGGACTCAGAGATAAACAAACCATATGGCTCTACTCGAGGAGTTTATAATCCACAGAGAAAAGAAACTTGTACAATTTAATTGTACATAATTACTTTTCTTTCAGTGTCAGACTTGGCTTGTTTCAAACCAAAATTCTCTGAGGATAAGCATTATATATATATATATATATATATATATATATATATGGTTATATGGTACTGGACTGTTGCCAAAATGTATAGAACTTACTGAGTAAAATTCTGGAAAGAAGAAAATCCCAGAGTGTCCAATATTTGATGCTAGTTTTTCCCTTGAGGTAATGGTCTAATCAGAAGCCATGATTAATGTGCTGAGAAGCTTAACAGAAAGAAGTAGCAGCTGAGATGCTGAGAACCAGAGCAGCCTAAACAAAGTTTTTGATACTTTCATGCATCTAGGAGGACAAAAATTGGATTTAGGTGTTTGCCAAGACAGAGAATCACTGGTAAACATTTCCATACTTTCTGTTGTGATCATTAAGGAATAACCATAAGAGTAAAAGTAAGCCAGAAATTGATCGGTATCAGTCTAAGACATGTAACAAATTACCCCAACCATTAGTCGCTTCAAACAACAATCATTGGGAAGGTTGGCAACTTGCTCTGATATTGCTTTGGCTAAATTCAGTCAGTGGATGTTTTGGCTGGGGCTCCATGATCTAAGCTGTCCTCATTCATATGTCCAGTGGTTGGTAGGCTATCAGCCAGGCTATCTGGGTTATTTTACACAAGTCCTCTCTACCAGGCTACTCACACCAAGATTAAGTTCCCTTCAGCAAAGTCATGGACAATGTGCAAGTACATTCCCAGATCTCTTCGTATCTCATTTGCCCAGATCCAAAAATTAACAAAATAGTCTCCATATCTTGATGAGAAGAGCTGCAAAGAGTTTGTGGCTTTTCTTTTCTTTCTTTTCTTTCTTTTCTTTCTTTCTTTCTTTCTTTCTTTCTTTCTTTTTTATTTTTCTACCATATTTCCCAGGTTTAAGTCCATATTCAAATCAGATTAATGCTGATTTGATTAAGGTAATCTCCCTTGGCTGCCAGGAATAAGGGCAATTTCTCTCAGTAAAGATAACATCACCCAGAAGATAAAATTATCTCTACAATTTTTCCTATATGGTAACTAGGACCCAAAAATATCATGACATCAAAAGGACAGTAATTAAGTGAAAGGCAAAAGGAAAAATAGACAAAGGAAATGGGCCCATGGGAGATCTAAATATTAGTGTTAGTACTCACAGGCTCCTAAGTAACTATAAATATTCAAAAAGTTAAAATCAAATTATCGTAATTTTTTTAAATTCTGGGAAAAAAAGATATTTGTCAATTTTAGATATCCTAGGCAAAATCTGATAGCAGTGAATAGATGGAGCTTGTTTCCTGGACTCAGAGGAGATAAATTACTAGGGGCAATAAAAGTATTTAGAGAGCTATAGAATTAATTTATAAATGGAAAGTCTTTACGGTCTCCAGGAAATGTCTACCTGTATTTTTAGTCCTAATATTTCCTGTTTTTTTAAACTACACGGGAAAGAGGTGTTAATAATTAAATATTAAAATTAATTAATATATTAATCAACACTTCTGTGCACTTATGTAAATAAAATCAGTCAAAAAGAGAAAAATATGAAAGTAATGAAAAAATCACAGAATTGCTGAATAACTATATTTCATTACATCTGTGCCTTAAGGAAGAGAAATAAACCAAAGAAAGAATGAGGAAAAAAGTGAAAAAAACTGTCAACTCGTCTTCATCTCTCCTATCTTTCATCATGACTAACATATTATATCCCCAAACATATCACACAACATATCCTACCATACTAATGTCCAAAAGAGATCTTAAATTCCTCAAGCCTTGCATATTGAGAATCATGAAAAACAGATGCTAGAACTTTTGCATTCTGAAGTAAGAGATGTCTTGTGTTTAGTTTTATCATATCTAACTTACATTTCATATGATCAGAATCTATAATTTCTAAGGAACAAACTGAACTTGAGATTTTGCCTTTAAATTTTGCCTAAATATTTTTATTCAGAGAAGCAGTGTCATAATAATTGGTCTTCCTTGCAAGGACTCAACTAAAAATATAACTCAGTACTTGGGGCGCCTGGGTGGCTCAGTCGGTTGGGCGTCCGACTTCGGCTCAGGTCATGATCTCGCGGTCCGTGAGTTCGAGCCCCGCGTCAGGCTCTGTGCTGACAGCTCAGAGCCTGGAGCCTGTTTCAGATTCTGTGTCTCCCTCTCTCTCTGCTCCTCCCCCATTCATGCTCTGTCTCTATCTGTCTCAAAAATGAATAAACGTTAAAAAAAAAAATTTAAAAAAAAATATATAACTCAGTACTCAAATCTGTCTTTGACACAGTTTATTAATAATTATTCAGAATAGCACACACAAATGCAGATGCTCCTTCCCAAATCTAGTTAGGCCTACCACGTTTGTGCTGTTCTCTTAGTGGTAGTGGATAAAAGATGCATTCATTCACCTTTCACTAAGGGGATATTCTAACACATTTCAGGTTTTAAAAACTTCACTGAAGTACAGGCCCTTGAAATTTAATTGGCTTTCTCTGCAACCTCTGATATTTTGCATGTTCCTACGGTATCTATGATACCTGCTTTTCAAGCTCACCATATTCTATCAGGAGGATATCATCAATCTAATAGACCAGTATGAGGCCTTGGTCTTGAGAGATGATCACCTTCCCTGTAAACTCAATTGGGACAGTCGAGGAGTTGATGTAGACAGATGGGAGAGTGAAATTTTACTGCCATGCATGCTGGGTGAAAACAAATTTTACTACCTTTATCTGTTCATTGTTTGCAGGGGGTGGGAGTGTATTGTCAGATTGCAGGCTTTTTACCAGTTAAAATCAGGAACTATTTTAATTTTCTTCATTAATCATATTTTGAACACAATTCCATTTAGACTCACTGTCTGATTAGATTTGTAATCCAATGCCATTTTTACCAGAACACTCTGTGTTTTTCTCAGGAGGAGCCAGTGAATTAAAAGGGTATTGGAAGGAATCACTAATGTTGCCATTTAGTCTTTGACTGTGGAACCGATCTCTGTAATTCACCCATGTGGCATGAAACTCTACAATTCACAATACTGCTTTGGGTCACTCTTCTGGAAAGGAGGGCTTAAGCCAGGGCGGTTCTTCACACACAGTAGCTGTTACTCCGTTTGTCAGTAATGGTTTGCCACTGATGTCTATTTCAACTGCTTAGTAAAGATCTGGAAACATACCTACAACATAGGATCCGAAGGATACAGGTTTAAATGATTTTTGTGAAAACTCCACTTATCTGATCTCTGATCTCTATCTGAAGCATTCTGTGTCCAGTTCAAGGCAATATCCTATACATTCTGAAAGTTCTTGTGCCATTTTCTCAGGGGTACAGTTGCTTTACAACATGACTGCTGGGATCTTTGGAGATGATTTGGAGAAAGATTTACAATCTTCTAATTCAAACAATACTCAGCATGCCCCTAGGGCAATACTGACCCCAGTTACCAGAATTAGATCCTTGGTTTCCTTTCCTCTTTAGGATCTTAGCTTACAATACCTCATTAGTAGTTCTTTGATGCTTTTAAGAGAATGCTTTTATGTTTTGTCCTGATTTTTTTTGTACTCTTTATTAAGAGTTAAGTCTAAAAGTACAAAATTTACTTAAACTTAAATTATCTACTAGTCATCTCAAGAATTTTAAAATTGGAATATAATTGGAAATTTTTTTTAAAAAATACAATATCAGAGGATTTAACTATATGTACTACATCAAATCCTCTCTTTCCAAAAATTTGCATATCTCTACGTGGGCTTCAGAATTTTAACTATTTAAATAAGTCTTACCTTTTTATTTATATAAAAGCTTTCTTCATGTTTCCTAATAGTATATGTTGGGATTTGATCATTTTGCTTTTTATGAAAGGTGTCACTTTTTTTTTTACTACATTTTGTAAGTATGTTCTGTTTTTACATAAATTATCTTATTCTCTCTTTTTACTAAATTTTATTTGGGATAGAAGAATAAAACTATATCGCATGTTGGGGTGTGTGGGTGGCTCAGTCGGTTAAGTGTCCAACTGCTGATTTCAGTTCAGGTCATGATCTCACAGTTCCTGCTTGGGATTCTCTCTTTCCCTCTCTCTCTGCACCCCCCCACCCCACTCATTTTTGCTTTCGCTCTCTCAAAAATAAACTTTAGGGGCTCCTGGGTGGCTCAGTCGGTTGAGCGTCCGACTTCAGCTCAGGTCACGATCTCACGGTCCGCGGGTTCGAGCCCGCGTCGGGCTCTGGGCTGATGATGGCCCAGAGCCTGGAGCCTGCTTCCGATTCTGTGTCTCCCTCTCTCTCTGACCCTCCCCCATTCATGCTCTGCCTCTCTCTGTCTCAAAAATAAATAAACGTTAAAAAAATATTAAAAAAATAAAATAAAATAAACTTTAAAAAAAGCTATATCACATGTTATATTCAGCCATATCCAAGTGGTTTATAGTTTGCGCTGTAAAAAAAGCCTCATAAAAGAAAGACAAACAATATAGATATATATTTAATTTTAAGAATAGGGTAGGCCAATTTATGCATACAGACAAAGGAAAAATTGAAAGAGGAATATATTTTGTTTAAAAAAAAAATAACAGAATTCCTTATTTAAGGAAGAAAATTAGAAAGAAGATAAGTCACATGAATTCTATTGATTAAGACAAGAAAATGAGAGAAGGAGAGATTAAAACATTGAACGTATTCTCCTCATCTTATTTGATAAGTATTTTCCCTGGAGGGTGAGATCTGAGATATGAGTTTATTGCTCCCTAAAGCTATGGTTTAATATTTGTGTCTCCCCCAAATTCATATGTTGAAATCCTAATGAGATAATATTAAAAGAAGAGATCTTTGAGAGTTGGTGAAGTCATGAGGATGGAGTTCTTATGAATGCAATTAGTGCTATGATAAAAGAGGCCCTATGGAAGCTCCCTAGCCCCTTCCACCACCATGTGAGGACAGAGTAAGAAGTCCACAGTCTGCAATCTAGACGAGGGCCTTCACTAGAATCTCATTACCCTGGTTAGTGCCCTGGTCTTGGACTTCCAGCCACCAGAACTGTGAGAAATAAATTTCTGTTGTTTATAAGCTGCCCAGTCCATTGTATTTTGTTACAGCAGCCTGAACAGTCTAAGATACCTAGTAAGACTCAATCTCCCTTACCATTCATAGTATAAGCATCTCTTAAAACTGAAAGTAATTTTAGGAGTTATCGATGCAAAAAATATTTATATAAATGACATGGACTTAAAGTCATTGATCATTGATCATTTTGAGTCACTAATTGAAAGAGACTATGTCTTCAAATGCTGAAGAAAAAATGCATGTGTTAGAATCATTGAGAGATGATACTGTACTGCCTTGTACCTTATGAAAAGGAATAACCAAGAGAATGTTGATTATTAGAAATTTTTATTTTATGATCAAGTAAAGAACTTAAGCATTATACATGATAATACCACTGAACATGTAAAACAAAAGACATGTGAAATCCTGAAGAAAATATGTGCTCTAAAAATTTATATAAAAGTGGTATATATAACACTAAATGTAAAAAAAAAAAAAAAATTAAAGCTATGAATAGTAAATAACAAAGGAGATGCATAAGTTGATAATTGACATATGAAAACAAATATTCAATTTCAGTATTGTCACTGAAAGATGAATTAAAAGGAAAATGAGAAAAAAGTATTTTCTTCTTCAAAGTCTATAAATGCCCCTACCACAATAGCCATATTTGGTTAGTTCAGGATTGAAGACTCATCCAAGTTGGGACAGTAAGTGCCTGCTTAAAAATTTGGGTCTTAGGACTCAGACACGTAATCTTTTTCACAGATTTTTAAATTTTTAAGATGTAAAATTTAAAACTTTTGGCAGTCATAATACAGCCATGTGGAGAAAGCTGATTATATTATTAAAAAAAAAAAAGAAAAAGAAAAAGAAAATTGCCATGCAAAAAGAAACTGAGATAAGAAGTAAGAGGGAGCTCCAAATATATTTGATTTGTTGGTTCCCAATTTTTAAGAGCCTATAGTAAAACTTGATTCTCTAACTCTGTGTTGGATTCTACAACTCAAAGCCTTCTCCGTTTGATTAAGTTATGAAGGGGAGCAGAATATGCCACCCCAAACTGTGTCACTTTGGCTTGTGGATTATTTTGAACTGAAAGCAATCAAGGGCCAACAGACTCAGGAAAAACTTCTACCTCTCCCTTAACTGCCTAAGAGATTTAGATAGGTGACTATCCCAGAAAGAGAGCTATTACCAGAGATAACTTTTTTATCTGAAAAATTTATCTGGATGGCAGGGAAAAGATCTGATTAACAAACTCCTCTGATCTTCCTGTGAATTGCCCTCTTTCCCTTTGAAGCCCCAGGACCCTTTCTCATTCCTTAGCTCAGGATGAAATATAAGCCTCAATTGCCTAACTGCCTTTGGATCTCCTATTTTTATGGGGCTTCTGTATGTACAAAATTAAATTTATTTTCTTCTGTTAATCGGTCTTATGTCAATTTAATTATTAGACCATCCAAAGAGCCTAAATGAGAAAAAGGAAAAGTTTTCCTCCCCTACAGTCACATTAGTTGAGTTTCTATTATTTGCAACCAAAAGCATTCAAATGATCAATTCCTAAACATCAAGTTTTAAATAATTGTGGAGAAATATGATAGCATAAAAAATGCCTATGATATTTGACAACATTAAAAAAGCATGTTGTGGGGCGCCTGGGTGGCGCAGTCGGCTAAGCGTCCTTCAGCCAGGTCACGATCTCGCGGTCCGTGAGTTCGAGCCCCGCGTCAGGCTCTGGGCTGATGGCTCAGAGCCTGGAGCCTGTTTCCGATTCTGTGTCTCCCTCTCTCTCTGCCCCTCCCCCGTTCATGCTCTGTCTCTCTCTGTGCCAAAAATAAATAAAAAACGTTGAAAAAAAAAAAATTAAAAAAAAAAAAAAAAGCATGTTGTAAAATATTAGATGAAATTTGATAAATATTTACTTAAAAGTTTCCATATCAAAGTTTACATAAATTAATGATAGTATTTTATTGATGGTTGTCTCTGGGTATTTTAATACAGTATACTTTTATTCATTGTGTATTTTTATATATTGCTTTTGTTAATTATTGCTTACATAAAATTAGGACATATAAGGGACTAAAAAATTAGTTTGTTTAAACAGAGTCATCTCAGGAGTCTTATTTGATTCAACACAAAATTTAGACTGCCTGGAACAATGAAAAGTGAGAATATTATTCTAATATCCTCATAATTATGTTCTAAAAGTTGATGGAAGGAAATAGTTTGCAGCGGTCTCTCTGAGAACATCCGAACCTCTGCTCCTCTCTAGATATGATGGAAAGCAAATTTCTTTGAGACCAGAGACAAAGACATGTTATTATGAACCTAAACTTATGGTACCAGAAATTCAAGGGTAACATCAGGAAAAATCACGATTTTCCACAAGATACTTCTGAATATTTTGCTCAATTAGCTACCACATATTTTACTCTGAGACTATGATCAGACATGAATTTAGCTAAAAAGCTTTCAAAATGATTATTATCAGCCATCTTCCATAACTATAGAGAAATGTAAGTAATGTTTACAAAGATTAATTTCGAGTGACTAGGTAAATTTTCAAAAGACAAAAGCTGTACAATACACTTCAATTCACTAAAAAAAAAAAAAGGAAAAAAATAGCTCCAATGAATATTAAAATTCCCATCTGAATTTTTCATTTCACATTTGTATTTCTTCCAAAGCACTTATCTCAAATGTGTATGTATATATGTGTGTATGCATTTATATATACAGAATGTCATACTTCTGCTCTGTGTGTGTGTGTGTGTGTATATATATACACACACGTGTGTGTGTGCGCACGTGTATTTATATATATATATGATGCATTATTTTCACTATTTCTTTCCTTCATGAGATTATAAGCTACGTGATAACAGAGTTGTTACCCATGTTACCTACTACTCTCCCATTGTCTCTCACAATGTCTCACAAAATTTTGTCTCATTAAATATTTGATGAACAACTGAAATTATATTCCTACTTCTATATTTTAATATTCTCTGAACATATCTTATTCAACCACTCCAATACCATTCTTATTCAACATATTCTTGAACTTTTGCCTTCCTAATTTCCCAAATTCTCTCGTGCAAATATTTCTATATTTACTAAAAGAATCTAAACCCCTGTGCTCATTAGTGTTTAACAGTATCTTCAACTCCATTTCATTATCTCAAAGTTAATTCTGGCAAAAAACAAGTAATAATGTTGATGTGACAGTCACCGTCTCTTTATAAGGCTGTGTAATCTTTTATTTTTGTATTTTGTATCTTCAGAATTTATTATGTAAAAAAAATTATCTGGCTAATATTGTCTTGCACCATGGATTCATAAAACTAACATTATAGTATACATATATATTGTCTGTTATTTTATTTTTGTGATGCATAGTGAGTGTCAAGCAGTTTTTCTTAGTCTGATATCTTGAATGTTCCTTAGACTTTTAATAACCCCACTTTCAATAGAAAAATCAGGCAGATCAGCTGAAAGCCGCTGGGTTTGTTGTTCTGCCAACATGACAAGTTATCAGCATGTTTCCCTCTGTTCTCCATTGCCAGGCTCACTGGTGCCCTTTTCAGTAAATAAGGACAATTCTCAAATTCATTTAAAATAGAAAATGTGAACTTTGCCTTTGCAACAGATTGTGCACTTAAGTTCCTTATTATCTTATATCTTTTACCCCCCCAAAAATTTTTAATTTATTTATAGGGGCACCTGGGTGGCTCAGTGGGTTCAACGTCTGACTATTTTGGTTCAGGTCATGATCACACTGTTCATGGGTTTGAGCCCCACATTGGGCTTCATGCTGATGGTGCGGAACCTACTTGGGATTTGCTTTCTCTCCCTCTCACTCTGCCTGCCCCCCTACTTGCTTTCTCAAAATAAACAAATAAAACTTAAAAATATATATATTTATAAAACTAACAGAAAACTGTAATATAAATTTCTTGTGTTTTATGGTACTTCAAGATACCTTGTGCATAGAAAACGGGTGCTTTAGGTCAAATGAAATCTGTAAAATGTGTAGGCTTTCTCATTCTGTTTTGTTTTCCTTTTCATGCTGGTTTTGTTTTGCTTTGTTTTGTTTTACAGCCAACAAACTTCAGAAACTGTTAAGAGAACTATTCATTCAAGCCACATTAGCAGAAATTTGTAAAAAGGGAGGCTAGTTTATAGTTAAGCCATTTCCCCCCGCCAAGAAATGGGGTTTATTGCAAACCGATTCACATGCTCAGGAACCCAGGCAAGGCATTTCAATCAGCTGACAGGGTGAGGTGCAGAGTGCTTCTCTGGACTATATAGAGCTGTAGGCATAGGACCTGGGCAAGGGCCAGGGTGGGATGAGACAGACTGAGGCTCTCTGGCTAAAGGACAGGAGTGACCAGCATGGGTATTTAATGACACCTAAGCTGGAGTTTGAGCGTTCATAGGTGAAGCAGTTCTGAGCTCTGCTGGGCACTGAGCAGCTGCAGTGAGCTGGAGTGTGGACTTGGTCCTTCAGAGGGTGTCAAGTCTCCCCATGGTGATGGGCGTTGACCCAGGTGAGCCACTTAAAAATGTTTTCTTTTAGAAGCGAAATCTATGTCCAAATAATCAATTTGCATGCAATCTGTGCTGTGCTTAATTTTATGTGTAATAAAATAATCTAATACAAAATGGAGAAGATTTTATTCTTTAGGAAAAAAGTGCGTATCTATGGAAATTGTGGATACAGTATCAAGATATAAATTCAGTCTGATGAGATAGAAACTCAAATAAAAGTGGCCTAAACAAAACATAATTGTTCTCCCTTTCTCACTAAAAGACCAAGATAATATGGCTTTACATATTTCCTGTGGTGGCGGCAGCAATAATGGAAGCTATAAGAATGCCCAGAAATCTTTTAGTACGACCATGTTCGAGGGCTGAGGTTATTTGTTCTAAAGTCGACTCCCCTACCCATTTGCGGGCGAAATTAACAGGAAGCCATACTTCTGCTGTTTGTTTTAGGATGAAAACATGAGTAATATTGAGGTAAGAAATGTTGAAATGAGACACGTGGAATTTAACCATGTAACATTAGCAACAACGGTTGTGTTAAAGTTTTTGATCAATTGGTTGTGGAGGGAGGTGTAATTGATTTGATATGTCTTAGGACTTTTAGAGGTTATAACAAGAATATATGGATGGGAGGTGTAGACCATGACGTGTTGTGATGTTTCATTGGCAATCCATGTCAGTTTTCCATTATTGGGTTTATAATATTCTCCCTTCCAGACAGTACAAGGGAAAAACATGATGGTCATGTACCAAATATATTTCTTCAATGGGGATGTATATCCTGTTTTGTGAATTTTCAAAAGAGGTCCGAAAAGTCGTGGGTTCCAGTGAGATGACTAGCCAGCATAATTATACAGGAGGGTAAAACCCCAAGTTGTACTGGAGTTTTGAACTAATAGATCTCTGAGTCCCCAGTTTTCTAACTTAAGGTTTCCAAATAAGGGATTTTCTGTCATTAGGAGATCTGCAATGGATCCAACTAAGGTCAAGCCATCCCCACCTGAAGCCAGAGGTGAGAACATATGGGAATATCGGGTTTAGGATAATCTCCTCCTGATTTGGAGTTTCCTCCTACCCCAGGTGTTTTAATAAAAAGTCGGTGTTTGACAGCCATCAGTGCGGGTGGGGCCTGTAAATATATGGTTCATATACCATTATGGCTGGAAGGGGATACAGAAGTTGCTAAAGGAAAGATTGCTCATAGCACATAGAGGCAGATCTTCAGTGGGAAAGAACCAGCTGTGAAAAAGTTTATGCCATCCACTATGGTATCCATATTTATTACAACCTCTCCACAATCACGAAGGGATGAAGAGGGCCAGAAGGTGGAAGCCAATTGCCTCCAGTGTATCTGGTATCATTGGGGGGGGAGGGGGGGTGGAATCTCCCCAGGTGATAAGATCAAAAATAGGGGAGTTAAGAATACAAGCCCAATAAGTGGTGTTACCTGTCCCAAACGGGTATGCAGAGGAACCCATATAAATGGAATACCCATGTTACCTTAGAGCTTTTGTTAAGTAATGGTTACGTGAGTAAGCATAGCCAGAGAAAGATTTTCGAGGGTAATAAGGGTCCCAGTAGCCTCAAGGGTGTTCTCAACCGGTGTGGTGATTTTCTTTAGGTCACCCCAGGTCGGTCCAGGAGATTGTATTGTCGTGGTCAAGGGCTCCATCCTTCTCTTCCTGCAAAGCATCTGGGGTGGGGAAGTGGCTGGACTATCAACTGTTGGATTTCTGAAATAGGATTTGTTCATTTGAGGTGCCAAATCATGATATGGAAGGATGGCTTTTGCTGGAATCCGAAGCGGTCCTGTTGGGGATAAAACAGAGGCATATCCCCTTCCCCATGTTAGTAATTCCACTGGACCCTGCCCACTGAGGGCCCTGAAGCTGGTGCCGATATAGCACCAAAGGTTTAAGCCTGTCCTGCGTGGAAATGAAATATTGTTTGATGGCTACTGAACCTGAAGAGTTACAGTTCTAAAAAATTAAGGGTAAATAAAGTTTTGTGTACTTGCTCTTGTGGGGATGATCTTTTCTCTTGATTCCCCCTTTTTTGTTTTAAAAGTTGTGTTTTAAGTAAACTATTTGCTCTTTCTACTATGGCTTGGGCTGTGGGTTGTAGGAAATTATGGTTATATGTTTAATGTTCCAATCGTTGACAAAACTCTTAAGCGTCTTGGAGGTTTACGCGGGCCCACCGTCAGTTTTAATTTGTTGGAGGAGTCCCGTGTCAGCAAAGGCTGAGAGAAGGTGTTTCTTAACATGTTTAACAGCTTCCCCGGTTTGGGCAGCAGCATGAATAAGGCCAGAATAAGTCTCAATAGTTACATGGAGGAATTTTAGTTTTCCAGAGGGTTCATAGTGGGTGACATCCATTTGCCAAATTTCATTGTTGTGTAATCCTCCAGGGTTTATTGCCCCCCAGGGGGATATTTTTAGAATATGTATGGCAATCAGGACAGGCCCTGACTAGTTCTTGAGCCTGTGGATAAGAAACATCAAAGGAATGAACCAGGGCTCCAGCCCCTTGATGAAAGAATTGTGATGCAATAGCCCTAGAAAGAGTATCAAGGGGCACCACCAATCTGTCAGCATGATCATTTCCCTCAGTAAGGAGGCCAGGGAGACCAGAATGAGATCCAATATAGAACATAGATTTGATCAGTTGCTAATTGCGTTAGTTTTTGTAAATGTCTGAACATTTCCAAGAGATGTTTATGGTTTCCATCACGGATGAGGGCAGTTTCTAATCTGTATATAGTTTCTACAATCTTAAGAGGAATCAGCTGTTAGGTTTAGGGTCTGGTGGGAAGAATGATGAAAGCCACAATTGCAGCAACTAGTTCAGCTCTTGAGCAGAGCGATGTTTAAGGGTAAGGAAGTTCTTTCAGATACCTTTTTCTTACCAGGTGATTGAGCCTTTGCCTGACTTTCCTGAGCCATCCAAAAACAGGTTTATAATGTCAGGTATAAGCGTTGCAGAAAGGTTAGAAGTGGAGGCAAGAGGGAGGAGTTGAAAGCCCTGTAGTATTTTGCCATGGGGTATGGAAAAGCTGCTATCTCCAAGAAAATCAGTCAAAGCAATTTGGAGGGTCTCTGATTATTTATAAGCAGCCTGGACATCAGTTTTAGGCCGGGGTTAATTATATCCGGGTCCTTTCCTGATAGCATCTGACAACCGTGGCAGTGTCGGTCTTGTTCTAAAAGGGCCACTGTTGCTCAAATTGAATACTCTTTTTTTCCTTGTGGGGGGTGGGGAGGGGAATGCACCTGAAAAATCCATTCAATGACCCCAGTGTGAGGGAGGAGCTGACATAATAATCCTGTGGGGCTATGAGGAATATTTAAAATAATGAAATGTGAAGGCTCCTGGAAGTCATGCACTTGTGCGGAGGTGAGCCATTTTTCAATTTGCTCCAGCTTGTTAGGAGAACATGCGAAGGGAGGAGAGGTTGGCGTCTCCCCCTAATGTGCTAAAAAGATGTTGTGATTGATAAGTAGGGATTCCCATAGAAGGGTGGAGCCAATTGACATTGCCTAGGAGTTTTTGGAGATCATTAAGAGTCATATTATCAGGAATTGAAAGTGATACCCTCTGAGGGAGAATGTTTCTCTGCATAAGGAAACCCAGATATTTCCATGGTTCTGTTTTTTTGTACCTTCTCTGAGGCTATTTTTAGTCCTACTTGATTTGCATGTTAAAGTAAGTGTCCATATATCTTTGACAAAACAATAGGACGAATAGGATCTGCGTGTGCGACAAGAGTGGCATCCATGTAATGATAAATGATTGCATCCGGGAAAGCAATTCTAGTAGGGAGTAAGGCACCATCTACAAAATCCTGCCAAATACTCTGGCTGTTTATCATGCCCTGTGGTAGGACTTTCCATTAATATCTCTGTAAAGGTGTCCCAGAATCGATGCTGCAGAGAGAGAAAGCCAACTTTCCTGTATCTTCTTCATGTAGGGGGGATAGTAAAAAAGTCTTTTATTTACACATTTTTAATGTTTATTTATTTTTGAGAGAGAGAGAGAGAAAGCACACAAGTGGGAGAGCGACAGAGGGAGAGGGAGACACAGAATCTGAAGCAGGTTTGAGGCTCTGAGCTGTCAGCACAGAGCCAGATGGGGGGCTCAAACCCACAAACCGAGAGATCATGACCTTAGCTAAAGGCAGATGCTTAACTGAGTCACCCAGGCACCCCGCCCCCACCAAAAGCATTCTTTTAGGTCTAGCATGAGTATTTGGTGACCTTTGGGATTGAGGACTAGTTTCGGAAGCCCCAGTTGTAATGCCCCCATGGGAATTATACTAACCTTCATTTGTCTGAGGTCATGTAATAGCCTCCATTTGCCTGGGGTTTTTTTGGGTTTTGTTTTGTTTTGTTTTTTGTTTGTTTGTTTGTTTGTTTTGGAATACAAAATATAGGTGTGTTCCAGGAGCTTTGAAAAGGTTCAATATGACCGGCTTCTAGCTGCTCTTTAACTAGAAGCTCCTTAACTAGTAGCTCTTTAACTAGTAGCTTGGCTTGTCGTGGTTTCTCCCCTTTTAATGGCCACTGTTCCACCCAGACTGGTGGTCCAGGGGTTCAACGTAGTTTGAGCGGCGGGAGTGTGAGAATCAAGTAAAGCAGAGAAACAGGGACTGAAGTGAAACAAAGTGAAAGCGGAAACGAAACCTCCCGGTGATTTTCCTAAATTGACCTTTGTCGGAGGCTGCACGGCTAGTCCAGAACCGCCTATTTTCCCACACCCGGGATGAATATCGGCTGTCCTCTCCCTTCCCCAGGCTTTGGAGGGTCTGTCTTTGGCCGCACAGGGGCACCACTTGTCGTGCTGCTCGTGCCACGTGACACTGAAAGGATTACCCAGAATCCAAATGGGTTTGGAATAATGAGAGGCCCCAAGGGACTCTCCCCTCACCAAGAGAGGGCTTGGGTGCGCCCCGGACCTAGGTAGCTCTCTGGTATTGATTGGGGAGTGAACAATAGTATGTGGAAATGAAAGCAGAAAAATAAGTTAATAAATCACATGAGACATACCATGCATGACTCTAGCTACGCATATACATTAACAAACTCAGGTAGAATGCTCGGGCCAAGTAAGGGGTATGGGTGGGCTCGACATCCTTGGATAATCTAAACACTTCGCCCTGGAAGGAAAAAATTCCTGCTGTTTTCAGGCAGCGTATACTGTTTCCTGCATGTTTTGTTTTGGGCTTGGTTGAGCAGCTTCCGTGTCCAGCCTGTGCCGCGTTCAGCACGCACCGCTCATTCCTTACTTTAATCTCTTCTGTCCTCTGTATTCCCACAAATTTTCTCTCTTTAAAAGACCATCTCAAGAATGTTTTCTTGATCAGCAGAATTTAAGGTGTTTGGCCATCCTGTCCACATTCTAGCTAGAAGCAAAGGGAAAAAAATGGAAGGGGTGCTTATCTCTTCTAGTCTTAGGGAGGGAGGACTTAGTTGAAAATCTCAACTAGAATCCAATGTTGGAAGTTGTTGAATTACAGCATGTTAAATTCACAAATCTATTTAGGTCACTATGTGAAAGAGTGAGCATATATTGAGAATCTCAAGAAATAGAAAAGGGACTTTTTGGTGTATTCAGCTGACTCTCCGTAATGTGAATTCTAAACACCACTGACTCTCTTGGAAGCAGAAAAACAAAAAACAAAACAAAACAAAAACTTCTCTATTCTGAATAAAAGTGTTTGAACACTGAAGACCTTGTAAGGAAAACTCATTTGAGGTAATTATCTTGCAAGATAGTGTCCATCTTTTTATGCCTAATCTGTACCACCTATTTTTTTTTCTTTTAATCTTCAAAATAGCATCAGTAGTCAACCTATGCATCAACAAATATTAAATGTCAACTCTGGTAAGATCTGTACACCAAAATATCTGTTAGATTTTTATGATTAATGTGGTAGAAACATTAGAAGTTTGTGTGGAAATGAACCAAAGAGGAAAGAACATATGATTTTCAACTGGACTGAATTAACTGATAAAGCACATTGGGTCATGAACTTAGATTTCATGTGCTAGCTAATTCAACAAAAGGGAGGTCTTACTTTTTAGTCAGCTGGATGATTGAAACTTGCATTTAGTTGCAAGTGTGCATTTAAGCTAAAATGCAAAACAGCCTTTAATAAATGTAAATATTATACAGTGTTAAAAAGATAGAAAAAATGAAGCAGATTTAAAGTGCTCTACCCAATCATCAAGTCTTAAATTATGTCTAACTGAGAGGGCTCAGAGAATATGTACTGTCACAGTATATGCATTGGTGAGGAGTATCAGTCTTTTTGAAATGTACCACAGGGATTGTCCTCTATAGGATAAGATTAAGATAGGAGATGCTCCGCTTCCGATTCTGTGTCTCCCTCTCTCTCTGCCCCTCCCCCGTTCATGCTCTGTCTCTCTCTGTCTCAAAAATAAATAAACGTTAAAAAAAAAAATCTCATTAAGATAGGAGATGCTCCTATTGAAATGGACTCCCTAATTTACATGAAGAAGGCAGAATCCCAGAACATCAGAGGGAAAGTGGCGGTAATTAATTGCCAGAAAGAAGAGGCAGGTGATGACCACAACAGGCATCTAGGTCAGAGTGGCATTCAGAATGGTTAACAAACAGAGATCTTTGGTGTGGCTAAATAATTTCTAGGGCCTACATATAAAAGTGTCTGCTTAATTTGGATTCCCTAAAACCCAAGACTGAGAAAATCTTAGGTGCTAATTATTTATATCAGAGGATACAATAGCAGAGAAACAAAAAGGAAGGAAAAAACCCACAAAGATGCCCATTTTGCCACATCTAATCAGTATTCAGTATTTTGCTAGAGACCCTACAAGTAAAATAATGAAAACAAAGAAATAAATATTGTAACAATCATAAAGGGATTATAATAAATCTGGCATTATTTACATTAGCAAATATGTAAAGTAGAAGCAATCCAAGGTCTAAAAACCAGGATACCCAAATGTTTACAGGTTGAGGAGTTTTGGAGAAACGAGAAAAGGAGTGAGTTGGAGAAGGAATGGACAATAAGGTAGCGGGGAGAACTAGGAGACTTTGGCATAACAATATAAATAAGGCATAAAGTTCAAAGAGAGAAGCAAGATCAAATATCAAATGCTGTTTATATCTCAACAATATTGAAGATTTTATAAAACTGGAGGTATAAAATCTATAAAAATACTTTTTTTTCTGGAGTGATGGGGCAAAAATCTGAGTGGAAAGGGTTGAAGAAAGAATGAA
Source organism: Panthera tigris (assembly GCF_018350195.1). Taxonomy (NCBI): domain Eukaryota; kingdom Metazoa; phylum Chordata; class Mammalia; order Carnivora; family Felidae; genus Panthera; species Panthera tigris. The sequence continues at coordinate 153,323,989 of NC_056663.1, forward strand.
TGGAAAATAATGAAAACAGGGAGAATTAGGGTCAGTATGCAATTCATCACTTAATACAGGAAACTTTCATTGTGGAAAAATCCGGTATCAGATGAGACAGCACATCCATGCTGTGACTATCCCAGATAATGGAGATGTATGAGTGAGCCTAGGTAGAACACACAACTCTTTCAGTGAGTTTTACTGTTAAAAAGAGAGAGAAGGGAAGAGAAGAGAAGAGAAGAGAAGAGAAGAGAAGAGAAGAGAAGAGAAAGAAGAGAAGAGAAGAGAAAAAGAAAAGAAAGGAAAGGAGAAGAGGAGAAAAGGAAAAGAAAAAGAGAAAAGAAAAGAAAGAGAAAAGAGAAGAAAAGAAAAGAGAAGAAAAGAAAAGAAAGGAAACATGGTAGCAACAAGAGGAATGGTGTAGTCTAGACACATTTGTTTTGTTTTGTTATTTGTTTTCAAATGGCTGATATAAGTACATGTTTGTTTTCTGAGGGAGATGAACCTGTAACAGGGAAGAATTATAGATACATGGTGACAGGTCAGAATTATTAAGGGCATTTGCAAGAGAATTCAAGGAAGGTGAGATCTAGTGGACGAAAGGATATTTACTGGATAAGGTAGAAGCATTAATAATCTACCCATAATAATAGGAGAGAAGTAGAATGTTTGACATAGGTACTGGTTAGGAAGATGTGGAGGTGGAGATGTGGAGAGGTTCTCAATTAAACATGAATTAAAGTCATCACCCAGGGGCACCTGGGTGGCTCAGTCAGTTGAAAGTCCAACTTTGGCTCAGGTCATGATCTCACAGTTTGTGAGTTCGCATCCCATGTAGGGCTCTGTGCTGACAGCTCAGAGCCTGGAGCCTGCTTCAGATTCTGTGTCACCTTCTCTCTTTGCCCCTCCCCTGCTCACATTCTGTCTCTCTCTCTCTGTCTCAAAAATAAATAAAAACAATAAAAAAAATTAAAGTCATCATCCAAAAATAAAAATATTAATGGTGCGGGGTGGCTCAGTCAGCATCTGACTCTTGAGTTTAGCTCAGGTCATGATCTCACTATCATGAGTTCGAGCCCCGGCTGGTGTCTGCACGGAGTGTGGAGGCTGCTTTGGATTCTTTCTCTCTCTCTTTCTGCCTCTCTCCTGCACTCACTCTCTCTCTCCCTCTCAAAATAAATAAATAAACATTTAAAAACAAATAAATTAATAAATAAATACACAAATAAAATAATGGATAAAATAAGCTCTGTATCACTGTGAAATAAATGTGTTTAACGAAGTCAATAAAGTTTTAATTAATAATATGGGAAATGTAATCACCTATTAAAAATTAAAAGCTGGTTCACATTATAAAACAAATAACATTTTCTATCATTTGGAGAAAAAAAGAAAATATAATGACACTAGAAATAACATTGTAAAATAGCATACTTTTATGGCAAGTAATATATTAATATCTTTCTTAAAGACAATTCTTTTACTTTTTTTTTAAAGTTTATTTATTTATTTAGAGACAGAGAGAAAGTGTGAGCAGGAGGGAGGCAGAGAGAGAGTGAGAGAGAATCACAGGCAGGCTCTACTGACAGCATGAAGCCCCACACAGGGCTTGATCCCACGAACTGTGAGATCATGACCTGAACTGATATCAAGGGTCAGACACTTAACCGACTGAACCACCCAGGAGCCCCATAAAGAGAATTCTTTTAAAAAGTGTAAGAAAAAGGAAAATATTGCTGTAAATACATGTATATTACATAAATTATATTATTAAGGAAATTTCAAAGAAATACTTAATACATTATGCAATCCCTTGTAAACAAAAACATTTTAAAATTAAATAGAATATTTGCATACTTAATCAGCAATAATCTTTTAATGAATTACTTTGGTCAGATTATCCACACCCACGCAATACACAAATTGCTGGTAGGCAATTAAACTTAGGAAAAAAGTTCTGACAATTTAGCAAGAACACTCATAACTTTTGATCCAGTAAACTTATCTCTATGATTTTGAATCTGATGAAGTCATCTGAAATGCACACAACTGCTAATCTTTAAGGAAATCTTATTTATAGTACTCTTTACAATTGTGATAAATAAGAAAAATAATAAATGCTTAACAACAGAAAGTATGTTAAACAACTATTTATCAATATATCAGAATATTCTACAGGGTTTTTTTTAAGTTTATTTATTTTGAGAGAGAGAAAGAGGGTGAGCATGAGTGGGGAAGGGGTCAAGAGAGAATCCCAAGAAGGCTCCACACTGTCAGCACAGAGTCCAACGCGGGGCTTGAATTCATGAACTGTGAGAAGATGACCTGAGTGGAAGTCAGGAGTCGGACGCTTAACCAAGTGACCCCCACCCTAGGATGTTTTACGGTTTTAAAATCTTAAATGACATGGGAAAATGCTTCCAGTGTGTTATGGACTGATGTGTGTCCCTCTAAAACACATATGTTAAAGTCTTAACCCCAGTGTACTTTGGAATGTGACTATATTTGGAGGGCCTTTAGAGAGGTAATTAAGGTTAAATGAGATCATATGGGTGGGCCTTAATTTAATACGATTGTCATAAGAAAAGAGGGAGGGACACCAGAGGCTTGTGCACACAGGAAAAGCCACATGAGAACACAGTGAGACAATCGCTATCTGCAAGCTAAGGAGAGAGGCCCCAGCGGAAATCAAATCTCCCAACACCTCCATCTTAAACTTCTAGCCTCCAGAACTATGAGAAAATAAATTTCTACTTATTGAGTGACCTAGTCTGTTATCTTTTGTTATGGAAGCCAAGAAAACTAATACACAGTCCATCGTTAAACTTAAAAAAATATTAACTATATCAATAGTATAATTATAATTTTTAAACTACATTACTTTTTCTTTCTATGTATTTATCTGATGTCTAGATTGATGTATAGATCAATGAAAAGGAGGAAGGAAGGAAGGAAGGAAGAAAGGAAGGAAGGAAGGAAAGAAGGAAAGATAAATCGATTTGTAAAATATATATCAAGAATATATATCAAGATAGGAATTAGAGATGGGTTATAAATTGTTTTTTCTTCTTTATCCTAAGACCTAACATATGTGCAATAGCAATGTTTATACATAATATATAAAATCACTTTTAAGACATAATATATATTTCCTTATAATATAATTCATTTTAAGTTTTAGTAATGCCAATCTCCAATACACATCACTTCTTTTTTTTTTTTGTTTAAGTGTCACACCTAAGGACAGATCACCATAATTGTGAAAGATACAAAAACAATATTTTAGTTAAAACAGTCTAGATAATACCAGGAAAACACTAAAACATTTACAATTCTGTAATATATAGTAGATAAGAAAGATATCAAAATGTGAGATCTAAATATGCCTTCTTATATTTTGGTTTAGTTAAAATATTCTAATTGAAAACATTCATACTCCATTTCAAATGCCTCACTCAGCTCAGATTATAATGTCAGCTCAGAAATATTTACCTAAGAACATACAAAGAAGTATTTACCTAAGAAAGTGTTTGTATGCAATGTATTATTGTATGCTTTTCATATTTTGGTCAGTACAGGTGAGCAATCTCTCTGTACACCTGGTTACTGAATATTGGTGTGCTCCCACTTAGACACAGTGAAAATGAAGAAACTACAAAGCATTTCTAGGTTGTATGTCTCTAGCAACCAGCATTCTGTCATTTATACTTGTGTTCAAGCAAACAGCTTTGACATCTAATAGCAGGTACATATAACCGCACGAAACTGCCACTAAACATCAAAAAAAAAAAAAAAGATGGCCATTTTAGAAGACAAAATTCAGGTTTGGGATGATCCAAGATTCCTTCAAGGGAAAGGTCAAGGCAAAAGTCAAGGAAACAGTGAAGATCAGCAGATTGTCAGATCTATGTGTGAGTCTTAGTATGTTACAAATGAGTCAACATTATTGTCTTCAGGAGTGCAGTCCACCAATTGAATCAGGTTTTAGACACTGGCTAGAGATAGGTCATGATCACAGGATTAGGAATAAAGAGAAGAATTGACGCCTGTGTAAAAATATCTGGAATAATCCTCTATGAAAGTGATACTAAGATTCTCATAAGTGTGTGAGAATTCTTTCAGGTATATGTGTGATTGACGACCATGTTTTTCAAGGTGAGAATAAAATTAAGAAGACTTTTTAGTGTTCACTGAGATTTGTTTTATTTTCAAAATAATAATAGTAATGAAATGTAAAAGAGAAAAACCTTGTTATTTTATATTTTGAGGAACTTCTGTTATTACCTTGAAATTGTTTATGCTATTTTGCATCTGAAGTTAATTTGAAAAAAAATGTAAAAATACATGGGGAAAGCCAATCACTGAAAAGTCAAATTGTACTTAATTTAGGATGGAGCAAACATTTCTCCTAATTATAATAAAGTAAGCTCCATCGCCTAATCTAAAATTCCTTTTGTGGAAGTAGAACCAGCTTCAAAAGTATAGATGAAAATGTGGCAGCCGACAGTCCCGTCATCCTAAAGCATTGTTTTACGATGTGCCTGTATTTAATAATAGTTCTTTGGAAGCTCATAACCCTTTTTGTGATTTACTATGGTTATCCCTTACACCACCTGTGCATGATATTAATTAAGAACTGGGGAGACAGTGTTATAAAAATGAAAAATTTTCTTTGTCATCAGGAAAAAAAAAGTGCTGGATAAGTTCTTTGTTCATCTAAGTTTAGTGACGCTCCAACTACTTGTCCCAAGGCTAGCGTTTTATATCTCCTCATCCTGCAGTAGGTCAGCTGGGAAGTGAAACTTACAAGTCCAGTAGCCGCTTGGATGTATAATCATGTGTTTCTGTCCATTTGAATTAAGTGTGCTTAGAGACATCATTGTGGTTTGTGCATCCTTTCAAGCCCAGGATCAAAATAAATAGCATAGACCTAGCAAGACGCAGTACTAGCTGTTAATCTACTAAATAGTCCATTAGTATCTGTCACTTTGGATTAACTGACTGTTTTAATGTTCACCATGTTTTTAAGCACACTGACTTATAGATGGATTTATAGATGGATTAAATGCTTCTTTAATTCCCAGAGAGTATCCATGTAGACAATTTTATATATTAAAAATATTTTTCTCCACATTAAACCCCATAAAATGGCCTTGTACATGACAAATATTACTTAGAGTGAAGGAACAGGTTTAAACAGTTCCTACTATTTAAGAAATGAAAAAAAATTAAAACAGAAAGTCATTTGGAATAAATTTTATCAATCAACTTTTACTCTCATTTATTAACACTGGTTTTTAGAAAACACACGCTTCTGAGAATTTAAACATGTTAATCCCCCAAACTGGAACACTGATCATGGTTCTATGTTGCTTTAAAAAAATTCAAGTAAAATGAGATTTTTATTTTCAAATTAAACCATAGTATATACTAAAAAGGGAGTCTTTCTCTTCTCCCCTTCAATTCCTACCCCTAAGGTAACCAGTGTTAACAATTTGATGTGTAATTTTCTACTTTTTCTATGTATATACAAATGTAAAACATGCATATAACACATTTATTGGACTTTTTGTATTTGAATTTTAACAAAAATGAGATCAAACTATTATAGTGTCAAGAAAAACATTTACAGTTAATACATTCAACTTATTAATTTTTTTATCATTTAATTTAATTTTTTTTTAATTTACATCCAAGTTAGTTAGCATATAGTGCAACGATGATTTCAGGAGTAGATTCCTTAATGCCCCTTACCCATTTAGCCCATCCCCCCTCCCACAACACCTCCAGTAACCTTCCGTTTGTTCTCCATATTTAAGAGTCTCTTATGTTTTGCCCCCTCCCTGTTTTTATATTGTTTTTGCTTCCCTTCCCTTGTGTTCATCTGTTCTGTGTCTTAAAGTCCTCATATGAGTGAAGTCATATGATATTTGTCATTCTCTGACTAATTTCGCTTAGCATAATACCCTCTAGTTCCATCCACATAGGTTGCAAATGGTAAGATTTCATTCTTTTTGATTGCCGAGTAATACTCCATTGTGTGGTGTGTGTGTGTGTGTGTGTGTGTGTGTGTGTGTGTGTGTGTATACCACATCTTCTTTATCCATTCATCCATCGATGGACATTTAGGCTCTTTCCATACTTTGGCTATTGTTAATAGTACTGTTACAGACATTGGGGTGCATGTGCCCCTTCAAAACAGCACACCTGTATCCCTTGGATAAATACCTAGTAGTGCAATTGCTGGGTCATAGGGTAGTTCTATTTTTATTTTTTTCAGGAACCCCCATACTGTTTTCCAGAGTGGCTACACCAGTTTGCATTCCCATCAACTTATTGATTTTAATAGGCACATAATATTCTGTAATTTACTATTAATACATTTTCTGTTGATTTACAATCAGATTTGCAACAATGCTGCAAAGTAAACCATATATGTGGGTGTGCATGTATGTGTGTATTCATATGTTCATTTATTTCTGTAGGTTAGATTAATTAGGTAGTAATTGCTTGGTCAAAAGTACATACGTTTTTAATAGATACTGTCAAATAATTTTCAACTTACTAAAGGAAATTTACATTACTACCAGAATTGTATGGGAAACTTCCTTTCTTCATATATACTGCAGTAAGGAAAATATGAAAATATTTTTTCCATGCTTTTTAAAAAGTGGATTTGTATGGCAGCATGGAATTTATTCGGATTATAAATTAAGAGAGAATTTAAGAAAAAATATATTAGCTCAGGTAAATTTTGCATTTTTACATAGAAGTTTGTTATACAAGTTGAATTTTATGCAAATTTTGAGAATTCTACATTATATTAAAATTTAAGAAATTTAACAGAGCAAAAGTAATTTTAATCACTTCCTAGTGTGAGTTCTGGAAAAAGGAATGAAAAACACTTTTTGGAAAAAGCTCATCTGAACTGAAAAATTGGGACCAAAGCACTGATTTGTATATTCTCACCATCTGATATAAATAAATCATAACAAGGCGAGATGGCGTTTAAAACACGTAAGTACAGAATTATATACATTAGAATGAAAACCCGAATAAAATAATACTAGCAGCAGCTTTGTTGATGTCAATTACTTTACTGGGATGATACATCCTGTGGAGCAGCTTTCAAAATTCTTCTTTAAAATGCTAATAGAGGGTTTCTCAATTATAATAGAGCAGTTTGATTATAATTATAGAACTTTGGATAGGAAAATTCAGACAGAGGTCATCAAGTTTATAATTGGAAGATAATTGTATTTGACATTGCATTGAAGTCAATAAGGATAATTATTGTCATTAAAATGACATTAAAACCATTAAAACTTTGTAATTTTAAAGGCATAACTTTCAAATTTGAATATTTTGAGCATTTTCCTGGATGTGAAAAAAACTATTTTTCTTTTTAAATTAACATACACAATAGTATAGAAACACATTTACTTATTTCAAGATATTAAAACTATGCGAACAATTTTATGAAATTCCAGGTTAATAAAAACCAAGTAGTCACTGGGATCCAAATATTCATTCATTTACTACAACTTAAATGAAATTTAATAGACCTCTGTCTTGCTTATACATACGCATGCTGTATTTTGCCTGTTCTTGAATACTAAAATGTTATAATATTTAAACATAATTAAATCTTTCTCTTACCTACATTTGCTATCAATATGAAACTCTACATGTACTTAGAATGAGTGCATCTTTACAGTAACAATAAAAAATGAACTAAAATGATTTTAGTAGTTAGGAATGTAACACTTCAGGATTCGATAGTTGAGCAGAGATGCCCATCCAGATTCAAACTGAAATAATGAGCATACTATAAAAATATAGGGGAAAGGGGGGGAAATCTGTGTCATTCCTTAGAAAACTTAGATATCATTCAGAGGTCAGCATCTTCAAAGGAATTTCTGCCAAAAATGGAGATGGAAACACAATGAAGGAAGACTGGAAAATGAATCATTCGTTTTCATTCTAAGAAAGTGATCAACATCAGAAGATATGAGTTTAGATTAGGATACAACCTCTCTAAGTAATTTAGAAGGACCAAGAGTTGATCTGAGTATGAACTTTGTGAAAGCTTTTAAACACATCACTTAGAATAATTTCCAACAATGTAACAATGTTTTCAAAAGGTTTATGCTCAAAGCTGCAAAAGCCAAACAAAGATTCCCTACACATAGTGCTCATTTGGTGGCCTTGTTCCTAGGTGTGTCAAATCTTTTAAATATGGGAAGTAGAATTGCAAAGCAAGCCAGATAAACCTGATGTTACAACTTGCATGGCTAGGATATGGTAAAATGATTATCAGAGTATGTGTCGTTCCTGCAGAAACTATTGCAATTACCTCTTCATTATTCAGGGTTTGGGTTCAGCTTCTGTAAAACACCATTTTAAACTTGACAAAATTTTATGATTCGTTCGTTTAAAGTCTAGATGAGCAACAGACAAACATCAGGGTCCTAAATTATTTATATCTTGTGGCTTTTCCATCTTCAACATGTGGCATCCGCTGCCATCCCTAATAAATGTTTCAACTCCCACCATCAATTCCAGCAAGTAGAAAGGAGCAGGCAAATCAAGACACGGGTACATCCATTTTCTTGAAAGGTAGGACCCAGAAATAGCACTACTTTACTATTTTATTTTATCTTGTTTTGTTTTGTTTTTATTGTGGTAAGAACACTTAACATGAGGTCTACTCTCTTAATTTTTTAAGATACTTATGCAATACTTAATACTTATTGTCTATAGGTACGATGTTGTATAGTAGATCTTTAGAGCTCATTCATCTTGCTTAACTGAAACTTTATCAATGTACACATATCACTTTTGCTCCCATTCCATTGGCCAAAATTTGGCCCTATGGTCCCAATTAGACATAAGGGGAACTGTAAATGTATTGGTGGAGGGGTAGAGGGTGGAAGGGAAGGGTGATATAGCCCTGTGGTAAGCTCACATTCTTCTTTTATTTTTTCTTTTCTCTTCTTTTCTCTTCTTTTTCTTTTCTTTTCTTTCTTTCTTTCTTTCTTTCTTTCTTTCTTTCTTTCTTTTCTTCTTTTTGAGTCAAGGCAAACTATGGAGTAAGATGTCAAGAATCAAGGCCTAGCTTCATGTCTTACCACCTGTTTAATTTGGGGGAATATACTTAACTTCCCTATGCTGGTTTCATCATATGTAAAATGGAGATAATAATAGTATACCTTATAGGATTGATATGAGAAATGTATGGAGTTATTATTGATAAAGATCCCAGAAGAGTACCTGGAATCATACCTTCCACATTACCATGGAAGAAGAGAAATGACTGAAAAAAACACTACACTATACTTAGTTTTTGTGATAGTGGTGTTTGTTTAAAATATGCCATAAATCATGGGCAACTTTGAACCCTTACTAAGATACAGTGATTCAGGTGCTAACAACCCATATACACTTACACAGTCACACATGCACACTTTCCCTCTCTCTCTCTTTCACACATGCTCACACACACACACACACACACACACACATGCACATGTACACACAAACATTTGTCATTCTTATGATTGAATCTTGGGAAAAAGTAGCCAATGATGTAATAGCCTTATTATTTAGAACTATATTTGTCTCCAGTAAAGCCATAGGCCTAGGAAGACAGAGCACAGTAAGATCAAGTTTTGGAATGTGTGGTGCATATTTTGGATGCTTTGAAATCACACTTTGAAATCCAATTTGTGCTCCATCAATTCTCTAATAGAAAAATAAACAAATAAACAAAACAGGAGCCTAATGATATTTAACTCATAGAGAGACGTTACTAATCACATCCATGGCCTGTCATAACAGCCTGAGAGATTGTCTGGACCACAGATGTATCCTTATTGGGTTGGGGAGAAGAATATTAAGTGAATGTTTAGTTGGCTTGGGTTGTAACTTCAATGTCACCTAATAAATAAACATTCCTTTCAAGTCTGTATTATTAGAGACTGATGTTAAAAGGTTTCAATTTTGGGGGCACCTGTCCGGCTCAGTTGGTTATGTGTCTGATTCTTGGTTTCAGCTCAGGTCTCCCTCCCAGTTCAAGCCCAGAGTCAGGCTCCAGTCTGTCAGGGTGAATTCTCTCTCTCTCTCCCTCTCTCTCTCTCTCTCTGCCTTTCTGTTGTTTAAGTGATACAGCACAATAATGCTGTTTACATGTTTAACTTATATTTTGAAGATACATATAACTTTACCTGAAATGTATATTTTGAAATAAAATTTAAGAGGAAAGATTATAGTACACAATATCTACAGCAAACCCCACCAAGTCACTAAAATACTTAGAGATGTTAAAATGCAAAGTTATTTAAAATAACTTTTCAAACTCATTAATTAAATGGTGTGTGTGTGTGCGTGTGTGTGTGTGTGTGTGTGCACATATGTATGTGTATTCATCACTTATAATCATCTAAACCCAAATTTGGCAGGCATTTTCATTCTCTACTTTGTACAAAACTCCAAACAGCTTAATAAATAAAATAACCAAAAGTGTTTTCTTTTCATCTTAGCTCTGCTCTTTTTATTTGTATAACTAGTCTAACAGCCTAGAACTGTAGTTGGCAGAAGTTGGTTAGAAGGATGTATGCCATCAAAGTTAAGCAGTATTTAATGAGATCTAAATTCTTCTCTATGATCTTCTCAATAGCAAACAAAAGAGCAGTCAGATGAAATTCAAATGAAATACCTACCATGCTTGCCTCAGAGTAAGTCAAACACAATCTTTTATTTGGTTATTTTATCTTTTACATATTTGGAGTAAACAGAGATATTAAGACTCAGAGATAAGAGCAAAAGATAATGTCATCTTATCTACACTGTTTTGAAAGTCAAACTGATCAAATGAGCTGAAATGTTTCTAAGAGGATGTATGCAAATGTAAGCTATTGTTTCTAAGAGACATGCATATATAATTTACTTTCCTTAGAAATTTCTTAGAGGATACTGCTAATGCTTAAATTTATTTCATTGTCCCAAATAAAGCAACTGCAATCTAAAATCCATAGTCTAAGCTTCCATTTTAGAAAAATCGAAACTGAGCAAATCAAAGCCAAAGTGAGCAGAAAAAACTTGTAGTAAAAATTATAGCAGCAATCCATGCAACTGAAAACAGGAAATCAATAGAGAAAATCAACAAAGCCGAAAACCAATTCTTTGAGAAGATCAATAAAATCAGTAAGATTCTAGCCAGGCTAAGAAAAAAGGAAAAAAAAGGAAAAGATGCAAATTACTAATACCAGAAATGAAAGAGGGGATGTCACCACAGATTGCTTTGACACTGAGAGGATAATAAAGGGAAACTGTGAACAACTCTATGCCCACATACTTGTAACCTAGATGAAGTGGGCCAATTCCTTGAAGACACAATCTGCCAAAATTCACACAAAAAGAAATAAACAATTTGAATAGGCCATGTCTATGAAATCAAATCTATAATTAATAATTTTCCAAAACAGAAAGCACTAGGCCCATGAATTCACTGATGAATTCTGCCACACATTTAAGGAAGAAGTTATACCAACTCTACAGTTTGTCCAGAAGACAGAGGCAAAAGGAATACTTCCCAACATTCCATGAGGCCAGTAATAATCTAAAATCAAAACTAGGCAAAGATATTACAAGAAAACTGCAGAACGATGTCTTTCATGAATGTAGATACAAAAATCTTCAAGAAAATATTGGCAAAACAAATTCAACATGTATAAAAAGAATTATACATCACAACTGTGTGGATTTATGCCAGGTATGCAAAGCTGGTTCAACATTTGGAAATCACTTAATTTAATTCATCACGTCAATAGGCTAAAAAAGAAAAATCACATGACCATATCAACAGATGTAGAAAAACACTTCATAAAATCCAAGTAAAATCTCTCAGTATGGAGCACCCAGGTGGCTCAGTAGGTTGAGCTTCCAACTTTGGCTCAGGTCAAGATCTTGTCATTCATGAATTCAGGCCCCATGTTGGGCTTACTGTTGTCAGTGCAGAGTCCACTTCTAATCCTCTGTCCCTCTCTCTCTCTGTCCCTCCATGCTTGCGCTCTCTCTCTCAAAAATAAAAAAACATTAAAAAAAAATCTCTCAGTAAGCTACAAATACAGGCAGAACTTCTTCAATTTGATGAAGAACATCTACAAAAATCTACAGCTAATACCATACCTAGTGGTGAGAAAATAGAAGCTTTCCCACTAAGATCAGAAACAAAGCAAGAGTTCCAAGCTCTTATTCACTTTAAATATTCACTCTTTACCCTTAACCAGGCTTAGAATCCTAGATTGAAAAAGATGGACCTAGTCTGTGTTTTCTCTTTTTCTACTTTCCTGTGCTTTCCAATGAGAGACTCTGGGGCAAGGAAAAGAGATACGGAGGCTAAAAAAATCTTACTTATAAAATCTGAAGTTGTAGTTTGTATGGTAAAGGTTTGGAAGGCTCTTCTATTCTCTTTATTTAACGCACACACACACACACACACACACACACCAGCCTCCTGCTTATTTTTAAAATAATAAACATGAAAGCTTACCACCTCAATCTGTTCCATCTGGCATGTGATCCTTGGATGTATGTTTGATTTAATGCCTTAGCAAAGGCCTCACTTCATATTATGTTTCTTATATTTTCCTGAGGTTTGACGTTTACAGAAGAAAACACCTTCCCTAAATTGCTTTCATCCTCAGTCTTTGTATCCTGCTTTTGCTTGTAATTAGATCCAACATATTTAAACTCCCAAATAGAAAAGATCAGTCTTGGCAGGTCTTTTTCAATTTGAAAGACTCAGCAAGCCCGATCCTTGATTATTTTCCAGCTTTAATTATTTTGACTAAAGCATGATATTAATCCTCTCATCCCTGGAGCACTCTTAAATTATCAGTGAGTAGACACAAAATTTTATCTTCATCAATTTTTTATGCTTTTGCTGATGCAACTTAAGGTGTTAGATCTTTTGTTTCTCCTTTAAACATTCTGAATACAAACTGAGTCCAAAAAATATATAGGGCTATTTGTTTGCTTGATTTGTTTTGGCATAAAATAAACACATTTCCTGCCTGAAGATTTAATTGGTAAATGATTTTAGAAAAGAAGAGATGGAAAAAGCAGAAGAAAAACTTCACAAACTTTTGAGGTTTACCTAGGATTAGCTCATGCATGATTTTTTATCACAATAACACTTAGGTAAATTGGATCTACTTTAACACATTTTGGGATTATTCCTTTCTAGATTAACATCCATTGGTTTGGCGGAAAGAAATGAGGCTTTGGGCTGAACAAAGTTTTCAATCCCAGTCCAATAATTTTATAGACTTATTATTTGGGGAAAATTCTATCTTTCAAGTCTCAGTTTCGATATTGTGAACAACCTACATTTTAGAGCTCGTAGGAAGTTTAGATGAAGAGATTTACGGTATTGTTAATTACTATAGCACACATCTATTTACAGTAACTCCGTCATTTACGTGTTCCCTCCTTTCACTGAAGCTCAATACTGTACAGATATTCACACTTCTCCACAAGAAAATGTGCTTTGATGAAGTAAATCCTTTTTCCAGAATTAATAATAATATCTAATTGTTCTAATCCAATCATGGTACTTGCATTTGGTTGCCAGTGACTAGTGTAGGCCTAAGTATCTGACCCAATTCCAGGCAGCAAATATGGAGGGCAATATGCAGAGGAGTTATGGGAAAGTTTCTTTTCCCCTAAAACTGAATCTCTATAAGTCATATTTTCTTTGCAGATTTCTTAAATGCCTGGATATAATGCCTAGGGATATTACAGCCATCTTGGGATGGGCCTACAGATAAAATCAAACTAAAAATGGCAGAAAGAGGCTGAGATTCTTTCTGTTATCATTGATCATCTAATTAACTATTGCTGGAACCACCATAACTCTAGACTTTATGTTATGGAGGTAATACATTTTTCTTCAGTTTAAATATAATTGAGATTTTCTGTTATTCACAAATAAAACCATCTTAAGCAATAAGTGATGACAACAATATGTGGCATGTTGTCAGTGTTTGATAGATGTTAATGTCCTTATTTCACCACATTTATCCTAAAAAGTATTACACGAAGTATACTTGAAATAATTCTATTTGATAATAACCTAAAGGCTATATAGAAAAACACACACAAATAAACCCCCACAACCCTGCGCTGATAAACAGCTTAACCTGTTGAATCCATTGGGGGAATACATAAAAAGTGCTAATTATGTGCTAAATTTATCCCCATTTGGAAATAAAATTAGCATAATATGGCTAGATACCTCAGCATGTGCTCTTTAAAACATAATCTCTGTTTTTAAAAGTTGTTAGTTCAAACTAAAAGTTAAACATTACTCCATATTAAAATCAACGGAATATTGATAAAATGAAAAACGTACTGAGCATCTAGCATATTAAGGGGTCATGAAATGCATATTTCATTCTTTTGGTAAAATATAAAAAAGTCAAAGGAAATATTTAAAAGCTAATGAGGACAAGGGTTCAACAGATATCTTCATTTCTCATCTAGAAAACACACTCAAAGAGCTAACTCGGTTTGTATAAAATGAATTGTATAATTAAAATCTGAGTTATTTCCATGAGCGGTGAAAAAAATCAAGAAGAGAAATGTAACTATGGATGGCAATTCAAAGCTTTCCTTTGATTAAATTGGGAACATTCAAGAAAAAAAAATTCTCTCTAAAGGAAGGAAGCCCTTGACAGATGAGAAAATTCATTTACATAGATTTTTGACATCGGGCTGCTCTGAATAAGTCCTGGGGAGAAACTATTTATTTATTTATTTATTTATTTATTCTTTTTTTTTTTTTTTTTTTTTTTTTTTTTGTTAAGAAAAATAGGATGTGTTACAAAACAGCATTCTAATTAAGGACTTGGAATAAAATAAAAGACTTGGATAAATAAATTGATGACAGTTGAGGGCCCTATACTCATTTGAATTCTTTTAACAATTACTGTCTGAACCATATTTATGGCATTTATTTTTAACTGGCCTTCCTTTGCATTCTTAGTGTGTGTGCCTCTTTCATCAATCCTAGTGCATTGTAATTTTAAATAGCTAAGATATAGCCTGTATTCTTGCCTTTCCTATTTTTTTTCGTGGCACAGAAGAAAGGTTCATAAATAGTAGGCTTTTGATAAATTCCTTCGATGAGTGAAGGATAAAATAGAAGTATAATTTATAATTTGGTTACTTTCAAGACAATTTCTTTATAACTTTTTCTTTTTGTGCCTGCCCTGACATGTTTTGTATGTAAGAAAAAATATTATAACTGGAAATCATCCTAATAACCTATAAGTACTACTTTATGCTATAAATATACAAAGTGCAGGTTATTAAAAAGTCAATACCTAGAAGTACTTCACCCTGTTTGCTAGTAAAGTTTTTAGAAGAAATAACTTCTAATTTACTAAATTAGAAGTCTACAACAGTGGGCAGATTATTTCTACTTTCATAACTGCCCTAAATCCAATGAGGGGGACCTTTATTTTGTTCTAAAAACATGTTGTTCTCCATTCTTAGAGCTAGTAAGAATCTCTGGGAGTGAAAGAAACTGCTACATAACTAGCATCTGCGTGAGTGTACACACACATGCACACACACACACACACATGCACACACACACGCACACATTGTACTGATTGTGAGTGTATACACACACACACACATATTGCACTGATAGTTACATCTTTCAGTTGACAAGTCTCTGAGCATAATCCCAAAATTAGAAAGAAATTTGAAAGATCACTTCAACAGCAAAAATTAGGCAGTACGCACTTCTGTTTCCTCCAAAATGTGTCCAACACATGGTATTTCTTTTCATTTTTTTTAAAGGAATGAATGGATGGATAATTGCTGGAACACTTTTAAAGCAATAATTGTTTCTTAAAAAAAATAAAAACAATAAAAAAAGTGGAAGCAGTGCCAACATGTAGATATAATTATGGTTTCAAAGCATTCGAATCATTTAGGGATAATCTTTTGCCAACCATTGTCACTAAGAGTCAATCACATTTCACCCACCCAGTATGTTATGCCAATGCATAAGTAATAGAATGTAAAGCCCATTAGGAACAGCTGGGATAACATAGGGCAGTTTTTCAGGTAAATTGAAGTTTTGGTAAATGCAAGTCAGAACAAGAAGGAGCAAATTTTAAGCAAATCAACAATGAAATTGGAAGAAAGGGACTCGAGTTGTGGGAAGTATAAAGAAGAGGTAGGTAACTTCTGGCCTCTAAACAAATTAAAGTCTGTTAGGTCAAAAAATCTTCAGTGGTGGCATTAGCAGTAAGGTTCAACCTTAATTCAAAGAAGTTCTTATTTTCCTGATTTATTTTAAATTTTCGTCTGGGGGTGGATAGTACTAAGATCATAAATGTAGATTCCGAGGTAATATTTTTTAATGTTTATTTATTTCGAGGGAGAAGAGCGAGCAAACAGGGGAGGTGCAGAGAGAGGAAGAGAATGGGAATCCCAAGCAGGATCCACGCTGCCAGCACAGAACCCAATGTGAGGCTGGAACCCATGATCACAACCTGAGCCAAAACCAAGAGTCGGTCACTTAACCGACTGAGCCACCCAGGCGCCCCAGAAAATTCTAATGTTGATGTTTAAAAGATAAAAATTTTAAAATTCTGGGAAAATACTGGAACAAGAAATAAAAGATTCTGTCCCCATGTAGACAGCAATTGCACACTAGAATCTGTCTGAAATAACTATTTTGGAACTCTGGGGTCTATTAAAAGTTTCAAATTCCAGGGAGAGCTTAGAAGGTAAATTGAGGTTTTTAGTCAATTTCAACCCCTGGGTTGGCAACAGCTATCCATTCCCCACACCCTACTCTTGTGGCAGGTAGCTGTGCCCTTGTTCCTGGAAGAGCATGCATGAAAATTGCATTATGGGAGCCAGAATGAGCAAAAAGGACCTGCCTCAAAATATTGGGGATCTGTGTTCTGATTGTTGATGTTGCTTTCATTTCAGACATAGACTAAAGGGCTGGCAGCCATTGTCGTTGCACCTCCCTCTACTGTTGCAAGCCTCTCCTCCCACTGAAGTGACATCCAGGGGTTTTAAGGAGGCAGTGCCCATTTTCTCCCCCTTCATTTCTCTCTTTCCTACCTAACCAGCCCCCTCCCCCCCCCCCCCGCACGCACACACACACACACACACACACACTTTTGGGAATCCCACATTGATGACTAGGACATTCAAAACAACTCCACATTTGGGAGAAATTCGAAAGTCACCATGCATGCCCAGGGAAAGGTATGATGTGGAGTCGTGAGTGCACCAGTCAAGAAAGAATTCTTGAGGTGCTTTATGACACAGAATGGTGTTTTTATTACCACACAGAGACAGGCCTGTGGGCAGAAAGAACTGCATTGTGATTGTGAGGAGTGACTGATTATACAGGGCTGTTGTATTTTTTTTTTTTTTTCCTGAGGAGGTGAAGATGACATCAGGGCTATTGGAAAATGAGTCTATAGGATTTTGGAGTCCTGCCTACTATTAAGATTTTGTTTTTCTTGTAAATCATTAAGACAGTTACAAACTATAGTGGGGTTTCATGTCCAGCATGACTACAGTCATTATCAGTTAGCATTTGTATCTCTCTTGCTTTTTGTTCTTAGGCAGCCATGAGCGTGTGAAGAATATTATACATAACCCACCTTAGTGGGGGTGTTGATAGGGTGTCAGCTTGTGTTTTGCAGTCAGTTTGACTTTTGCCTTTTCATTAGGTGCAGGCTCAGGAAAGAGCTGAGAAGATCACAAGTTTGAAATTCTGCCTGATCATTGGCAAAGAGACAGCCCACAATTAGCAACAACAACAACAAAAAAAACAATAAACAAATACAACAAAACCCACCAAACTTGAGAAATGAGGAGAAATTAATTTCAAGAACTACCATGTAATAGATGCAAAGGTACAGTTTTTCTACTACAATGTAGTTAAGTCAGAAATCAACAACAGAATGTAATCTGGGAAATTCACGAATATGTAGAAATTATCACATCTTCAATAACCCCAGGGACAATGAAGTAACAAAAGGCAAATTAAATATGTCTTGAAATGAATAAAATGAAAGTGCAACATGCTAAATTTGTGAGGGACTGCTAAAGCAATTCTTAGAGGAAAATTTGTAGCTGCAAAAGCCTATGTTAAGAGAAGAAAAGTCTAGGGGCGCCTGGGTGGCTCAGTCGGTTAAGCGGCCGACTTCAGCTCAGGTCATGATCTCGCGGTCCGTGAGTTCGAGCGCCGCGTCGGGCTCTGTGCTGATGGCTCAGAGCCTGGAGCCTGTTTCGGATTCTGTGTCTCCCTCTCTCTGACCCTCCCTCATTCATGCTCTGTCTCTCTCTGTCTCAAAAATAAATAAACGTTAAAAAAAATTTTTAAAAATAAAAAAAAGAGAAGAAAAGTCTCAGATAAATAACAGCATTCCACCCTAAGAAACTAACAACAGAAGAGCAGCTAAACCCCAAGCAAATAAACAGAATGAAATAATAAAGATTAGAATGGATGCAAATTAAAAAGAGTATAGATAAATAATAGAGAAAATTCACAAAAAGAAATTTGATTCTTTGAAAAAATGAACAGAATGGACAAATCATTAGCTAGAATTACCAAGGATAAAAGGATACCTGAATTGTCAAACAAACAAACAAAAAATGATCAAGGGAAAAAAAATTAAGTATTGAATTACAGAAATTTTTAAAAAAAGGATTATAAAAGGATAATATGAACAATTATATCCCACAAATTAGATTAAAACTTAGAAAAGGGAAACAAATTCTTATATAAAAAATATTGCATTAGTGTTACATTGCTGCCGTAACAGATTAACACAAGATACAGTGGCTTTAAATAACACAAATTTATTATCCACAATTTGAAGTCAGAAGAACAAAACGGATTTCCCCAGGCAAAAATCAAGGTGTTGGCAGAGCTATGTTGCTTCTGGAGGCTCTAGAGGAAAATACATCCCTTGTCTTTTCTAGCTTCTACAAACTGTTAATAATATTCTTTGGCTCAATTCCCTATTCTTCATCTTTAAAGCTAGCGGCATAACATCTTTCGATCTTTCTCTATCTATGATTTCTGTTTCCACCATCATGTCTCTTTATCTGCTTCTCTTGTTTCCTTTCCCTGATAAAGATCCTTGTCATTACCTTGGATATATACCACATGGATAATGTTAGGAAAATCTCCCCATCTCAACCTTCTCAACTTAATTATATCTGCAATTCGCTTTTACTAGATCCCACGGATTAGAACATGAACATTTTTAGGGTGCTTGACATAAAAAAATCAATTAATGTAATATACTATATGAACATAATAAAAGACAAAAAGTACCTAATCATGTAAATAGACACTGAAAATACATTTGATAAAACACAAAATCCTTTCACAATAAAAATATAAACAAACTAGTAATAGAAGGAAATTTCTTCAACTTGATGAAGAGAATCTATATCATATTTAATAGTGAGACTCAATATTTTCTTCCTAAGATAAGGAATAAAGAGATACATATTTTCATAATTAAAAAAATTTAATGTTTTTATTTATTTTCAAAGAAGAGAGAGAGAGACACAGCATGAGCAGGGGAGGAGCAGAGAGAGGGAGACACAGAATCAGAAGCAGGCTCCAGGCTCTGAGCTGTCAGCACGGAGCCCAACGCGGGGCTCGAACTCACAAACTGTGAGATCATGACGTGAGCCGAAGTCGGATGCTTAACCAACTGAGCCACCCAGATGCCCCAACTTTCATCATTTCTATTCAACATGGAGAATACATACTTTCATCATTTCTATTCAACACAAGGGTAATTAGTCAAGAAAAACAAATTAAAGGCGTTAGTATTGGAAATAATGAAATAAAACTATTTTATTTGAAAGGACATCACCTTGCATGTAAAAAATTCTAAGGAATCTGCCCAAAATTATTATAACAAATTAACAAGTTCAGCAACATGGAAAAGTACAAGATCAATATATAAAAATCTCTATATATTTTTTTAAACATTTATTTATTATGTGAGGGAGGTGTAGAGAGAGAGAGGGAGAGAGAATCCCAAGCAGGCTCCATGCTGTCAGCACAGAACCCAGTATAGGGTTCAATCTCATGAACTGTGAGATAATGACCCAAACCAAAATCAAGTGTTGGATACTTAACCAAATGAGCCACCCAGGTGCCCCCAAAATCTATATATTTTGATACACTAGCAATGAACAATCCAAAAATAAAATTAAGGAAACAATTCCATTTATAATAATATAAAAAATAAGACTCAGAAGTAAGTTTTTAAAAAGAAGCAAAATTTATACACTAAAACTACAAAACATTATTGAAAGAAATTAAAAAATAGCTAATGGAAAGATAACTCATGTTCATGTATCATAAGACTTTAATATGATCACTCTCCAAATTGATGTACAGATTCAGTGCAATCACAGCCAAAATCTTTGCTCATTTTTTTCCTTGAATAAATTGACAATCTGATTCTAAAATAAATAATGAAGTGCAAGTGACTTAGAATAATGAAAATAATCTTGAAAAAAAAAAAGAATGAATTAAACTTTCCAATTTCAAAAACGACTATAAAGTTATAGTAACCAAGGCAGTGTGGTACTGGTCTGATAGATATATAGATTAATGTAAGAGAATTGAGAACCAAGAAATAAACTCCTAATATATGGGCAATTTACTTTCAAGTTCAGATACCAAGACAATTCAATGGAGAAAATGAGTGTCGTCAACAAATGGTGCCAGGACAGCTGGATATCTACATGCAAAAAGAATGAATTTAGTTTCCATCTTGAATCACACAAAAATTTTAACCCCAAATGGATGATAGATCTACATTTAAGAATTGAAAATATAAAATTTTAGAGGAAAACATAGGAATAAACCTTCACGAACTTGGATTAGACAATGATTATGTAGATTAAATACCATAAACACAAGCAACACATGAAAAAAGTAGACTTCATTAGCATTAATAACTTTTGTGATTCAATAGACACCATCAAAAAAATGAAAGAAGTAACCCATGGAATAGAAGAAAACATTTGCAAACTACTTATTAGATAAGGGACTAGTATCCAGAGGGCATTAAATAACTTCCAATTAAAAAATGGAAGAAGCATTTCAATAGATATTTCTCCAAAGAAGATGTGCGACTGGCCAATGAGCAAATGAAGAAATGCCCAATATCACTGGTCACTAGGGAAATGGAAATCTCGATCACACTCACTAGGATGGCTAGAATGAAAAAGACAGCAATAACAAATACTGACAAGAAAGTGGAAAATTGGAATCCTCAAACATTGCACACTTTTGAATGGTTTAATTTTATGGTATGAGAATCTTATCTTAAAGCTGTTAAAAAAAAAATAGTCCAGAGAGTTCCAATATACATTTCACTTGCCTTCCTTTTGTGTCAATAACAACAAGAAATATGTTTTTCACAGAACATAGAGCAAAGCTAAGAAACTAATCTTAGTACAATATTATCAACTAAAGTACAGAACTAAGTCGGATTTTGTACATTTTTCCACTAATCTTTTTCTGTCTCAGGGTATAAAGTAGGATCCCCCACTGAATTAAACACCTTGCAATTTGTGGCAGTTCTTCAGTCTTTCCTTATATTTCATTACTTAGACAGTTTTGCATAGTAACTAGCCAGTTATTTAGTAGATTATCCCAATTTGGATTTTTCTGATGTCTACTGATGACTACATCAGATGCAAATTGAGAAGGATACCATAGTGATTATGTATCCATCTCAAGGGGTTATACACTAACAACATGATTTATCACTGATTATATAACTTTTTATTTATTTATTTATTTATTGACAAGTTAGCTAACATACAGTGTAGTCTTGGCTTCAGGAGTAGATTCCTGTGAATCATCACTTACCTACAACACTCAGTGCTCATCCCAACAAGTGCCCTCCTCAATGTTCATCACCCACCTCCCCTACCCCATCAACCCTTAGTTTGTTCTCTGTATTTAAGAGTCTCTTATGGTTTGCTTTCCTCTCTGTAACTTCTTTTTCCTTCCCTTCCCCTATGGTCTCTGTTAAGTTTCTCAAATTCCATGTATAAGTGAAATCATATGTTATTTGCCTTTCTCTGACTGACTTATTTCACTTGGCATAATTGCCTCCAGTTCTATCCATGTTGAGCCCAAATGTCCATCAACTGACGAATGATTATCTAACTTTTATATCTTGGCTAGTTGTGTCTGGGATGATCGGAATGTTCCAAAAGTAGATTGTGGTAATGGTTGCACAACTTTGTGAATATCCTAAAAAGCCATTGAATTATAACAGTAAGTGGATACATTTTGCTACATAAATTATAATTAATACAACTGTTAAAACAACACATTTATGCCCTGCTATATTAATAGAGGTATATTTCTCAAGTTAAGTGATAATACTCCCAACTTACTTTCTATTATCAAACACATCTAGTGTACTGCTAACAGTTCCCACCATCATAGTTAAAAAATGAGAGACCTATCAAATCTACAAATAAATTTTATCCTGAAGAGGGTAATTAGAACAGGAAGTGCTCAACAAATTGCATTATATAAGGCAGACATTCCCAAACCCTTAGTTATGCTTATCTAACTACCCATTAATGTAAAAATTTTATTTATTTTATTTTTTATTTTTTTTAACGTTTATTTATTTTTGAGACAGAGAGAGACAGAGCATGAACAGGGGAGGGGCAGAGAGAGAGAGACACACACAGAATCTGAAGCAGGCTCCAGGCTCTGAGCCGTCAGCCCAGAACCCGACGCGGGGGCTCGAACTCACAGACGGCAAGATCGTGACCTGAGCTGAAGTCGGCCGCTTAACCGACTGAGCCACCCAGGCGCCCCAAGAAATTTTAAAACACAGGTTCTTTTAGCCCACTTGTAGAGATGCTTATTCAGATGTAAAATGAAGCCCAGATGATCACCAATAATAAGACCAGTCTACCTCATTAAATCTTAGTCTCTAACAGAATGGCAACTTCTTCTATGGATCTATATATTTAGTGCCCTTTCCTTCAGGACTCTCCTCCAACTCATTTTCTGTGATCTAATGCTGTTTTCTTAAGGATCCTGAACAGCTATTCAGTCCCTTCATACTTTTCTAGAAGCACGTGTGTTTCTGTAACTCAGGTCTCTTATCTCCATACAAAGTAAATACCCGAGTGTACACTTACAGCTTTCTCCATAGAACAAATTTTCTTTAACTCTTATATTTCAGGGGCACTGATAGGTGGGTTTAAAATATGGCAGCGCTTCCATTTTCAGCCAGGACAGCACAGATTATTTGAATCCATCTTTGAACCAAACCTGTGTTTTTCTCTTCTTTTAATTAGCTACAGGGGATTCCTGGGAGAAAACAGGTTTGAGTTAAAGGGTATCAGTGCAACAGACATATGTGACATAATCATTGATGCCATCTGTACGAATGATTTATTCACGCCATCTGAACCACCTGGACTTCAGCTGAGAATGTGCCACTCCTATAATGTGGTAGATTGCTTCCCCGCCTATGCAATGTTATGTTTTGTAGACTTGTTAACACCCAGTTAAGGACGGGGTGCTCCAGTCACATCAACACTTTTTCATGACCAGATCCTCAATGTCACCTAGGTAGGTGACATAGTATGCTAGGAGTGATTTTTCAAAATAGTTTGATGGAGAGAGCATGGCCTTGATTTATAATGTTGAGGATTTGTTCAGAAATCTCTCCTGCTCAGGGCTATACTTCAATCTGGCTATTTCTGAGACACTCAATAAATAAGTCTGAGAAGTATTACAGTTGGGTAAATGCTGCTTCCAAAATTCTGAGAGGCCCAAACATCACTGTGAATCTTACTGATAGTGGGTGTTAGGTATAGTAACTTGCCTTTTATTTCACAGGGGATAACCTCTCATGCCCCAGATTATTAGGCTTCTAAAACTTTACCAATGTGGCAAGGGTATCCTCAATCATATGCCACAAATGACAGAGCAGCCTATACTGAAGTTTGTACATTTTCAATGTACTTTTTTTTTCTCGGCTTCATCTAAAATGGCAGTCCTCTGAGTTACACACTGTGGTCGATGTCCACATCCTAATCCCTAGAACCTGTGGTTATGTTACTTTACAAACCAAAATGAAGCTTGCAGATCCTTCAAGTTAAGGATCTTGAGATGAGAAGATTATTCTGGATTATTTAAGATCATGAGTCTTTATAAGAAGGAGGCAGGAAGATCAAAGTCAGTAGTGGAAGTTGTGACAGGGAGTCAAGATGTTAGAATGATGCTAGGAATAGGGTCAGGAGCCAAGGAATGCAAGTGATCTTGGAAAGCTGAGAAATGTAAGAAAACAGATTTTCTTCCCAGTAGGTTCAGAAGAAACCAGCCCTGCTAACACCTTGACTTTAACCCAACGACAATGATTTGGGGCTGTAAGATAAGTCTTTAAGCCACTCATTTTGTGGTGATTGTTACAGTGGCAATAGTAACATACCCATTTAACGCTTGGAGCTGTATTTCTAAGTATAATGGAAACTGGCATTCCAAACCCTAAGAGACCTACCTGAAGCTACCCTTCTTTTCTGGTGTAGAAAACATGTTCATTCTTTACCTTGGAGGAAGTATCTCAGAATGTCCAGATCTTTGGGCACCAAAAATTTTATCTAAAATACAATACCACTAAACTTTCTGGTATATACTCCAGATTATTCAGAGTACTTGCCATTTTCTGTCATCAATACAATAGACCAGTATATTCTTCTTGGTAAATGCCAAGACACTTAAGTTTCCTTTGAACTCTATTGTGACAGAAAGCAGGGGATATAACTTAATCCTTGGCAAAAGGTAAATAAATATATATGTGTATACTATTCATCCACAGCGAATATGCTTTTGATCCTCTTTACTGAAGGAGATTAAAAAGAAGAGATCCAGAGAAAGATCCACACATTAGACCTAGAGGATATGTAATCTATTAAAATAAAGTTAACACCTCCTCTATCACAACTGTGACTGGAGCTGCTCCTTGATACGCTTTAGTTATTCAACAGTATATACCATGGTTTACCCTTCCTTTGCAGTAGTAAGAAGAGTTCATTTAAAGGGAGTATGGAATCCCATCACTCTTGTATCTGTTGTCTCTGAGGTTGTTACAAATACCTAGCATGCATTTGGGATATATCACTGGTTTTGATTTACTATATTGGCCACGTAATGAGTACAGATTAAGCACTTACACTTAGCTTCTCCTCCCCCAATGGCTCTTTACTCTTCAGATCAAGGATTCATGGGAGGCTCTACCAGGTGCTAAGAATATCCATGCCAAATAGGCATTCCTAAAGAAGGACAATAACCCCTATAAGACAAAATTGGTTTAAGATTTATTTTATTATCTGGTATCCAATCACCTCTGTACTCACGGAGGACTATAATGTTTTGTTTTTGCTCTTGTTTTGCATTTTTTAAATTCCCTGACATCGGTTCAAACTTGATATACCTATATTTATTCTGGATATTCCTCTTTCTCTCAGTGTATACTAATGGAAAATATGATACATGTATTGTATACACTTGCATTGGTATTTCAGAATCCTTCCTCTTGGAGATTAACCTATCCTTTAAATTATTCCCTCCAGAAGCCTGGCTCCGATTTGGAAATATTATGGGGTAATAAGGTTTATTCATTACAGTGTCCAATAACAAGTTCTGCTTATCACAAGTAAGAGATTTATCCAAGGTTACTCAACTATTAAGGAGCAGGGTCAATATTTGCCCTCTAGCAGTCTAGATTTAGAGCTTCTGACCCAAAGCACTATCCCATACTTCTTTTCCAATGAAGGGGGAGAGGTGCAAATAAAAACAGAAAAAAATGTAGCATATTCACTAAGGTATTGGGAAATTATGGTACTGTAATTATATAGCCATGAAAAACAATAACAAGTTCTAAATTCACTGATCTGTGAAGATGTTCAAACAATTCAGTGAAGCGAATCAGGGCAAAAAATTTAGGATATTGTAAGTCCATATTTATAAATATCCATAATTATATGTTAATTATATATAATTATAGTCACACAATTTAATGTGAAAATGTATGGAACCTACTATAATTGGTGATAAAAACTGCAAGATATTTTTTAAGAAGTTTGTCTGTAAAAGAAAAAAAGAGCATGAGACATCCTTTAGGTCAATAGAATACGGCTGTAGGATAGGAAAAGTTAACATGATTTCAAGGAGGAGAGAATGAGTCAGGATAGAAGAAACTATCAAAGATTCAAGAACCATGATAAAAGTAACAAAAAAATTATTACATGTGAGGGATTTTTCCTCAATATTATACATATAATAATTTATTTCATCCTCATAACAATCTCATATTAAAATATTCTTGTCTTTATTTGCTACTTAGAAACTTGAGGCTCGAGGTGCCTGAGTAGCTCAGTTGGTTAAGCATCTGATCTTGATTTCAGCTCAGGTAATGATCTCACAGTTTGTGAGATTGAGCCATGCATTTGATTCTGTACTGACAGCCTTTTGGGATTCTCTCTCTCCCTCTCTCTCTCTGCCCTTCCCTTGCTCTCTCTTTCTCTCTCTCTCTCTCTCAAAATAAATAAATAAACTAAAAAAAAACCAACTTGGGACTCAAAGGAAATAAATAACTTATTCAGGCACTTTATTTCATGAGCTCATGTTTTACTCTATACTACAGCATGCGGCTTTCTTATGCTGATATACTTCAACAATGCCAATTCCTTACCCTCAAAATCCACATCTACCGTCCATATCTGAAACTCAATACTTCATCAAATTTATTAAAGGCTCCTTTCAGTATTTTGATTTTTTTGAAAGGCTATCAGTGAAATTATTTTGAATACACAGTTAACTTGGTCCATCAGATAATGTACCAAAGGACATTAATAATTAAAAATATCTTTACATAAATATTAGTTACAAATTGGTATTTGTAAATGACTTAAAACAATTTTAAATGAAATGTTTTAGATGGGTGATTTATATGTGAACCATTATTAGAAAGATCAAACACAGAGTATCACAGGAAGGAGTTCTAAAATTACACACTTTGGAAATCAATGTTGGATCTCACTTTGCTTACTAGACTTAGGAACAGCAGTTTCTGTCTTTAGATTGCTGTAATTAGCACTACCCTCAGATGCTCATTTACACCTTTGGCAGTCAAAGATGGGAAACTTGACTTTCACTAATGGTGTGTTGTAATCACACCAGCTTGGAGCTTTTTCTTTCCTCTGATTTTTGTTGACAATATTCACAGCAATCTTTTAAAAAAAAAATCAAAGTACATTTCTCTGAGTTAAACGTTTAACTCAGAGAAACTCAGGAGTACACGGATAATTTTAATTGATTACCTTTTGTTTCTTTACTTTGTTGCTAGTCTCAGACAAGTACTAAGAAAAAAAATAAAACAAAGCAAAAGAATGTATGATTGAAGAACAGTCTCTTTATATGTATATAAACTAAGAATTTCACACAAATACAGATTATTAAATAAAAAGTGTTAAGACATAGCAAAAATCAAAGAAATCTCACTATACTATGCTGAATTAGAATTTAGAATTATGTTTGTTAATATTGTACCTTATACAAGAGAATTTAGTTATCTAACTCCACTTCCAACAATGACCAGCTTCACTGGTATTTGTAAACTGGAAAGTTGGGGGTAAATGGAATTTAATGCATAGTGAAATCTGAAATAAGAAGGACTGTTCACTGAGAAAATATGTTTGTCATTAAATTCCTCTTCCATTCTTAATACCATGATGATAACTATTTTTTAAAGTTTTCAAAGGTTAATTCTTGTTGTTCTTACATAATTGTGAAAGTGTTATTCAAATGGTTATATTCATCTGATTCATGCCAAAATAATGCTATCTGTTAATGAGCATGGTCATTAATCTTGTATTGGAATGCATTGTGTGTTCTCAAGGTGGCTCTGACAGGAATACATGATTGTGGATGCTGATTCTCAAAAACACAATATTTATTATTTAGAAATAGTAGATGATCAAGAGAATATAGATTAGAATACTAGAAGAAAGAACCGTAGTGATGTCTTTAATAGATAACACACTGCAGACCTATTTGCCAAGTGCAGGGAATAGATGAAGTCTTTCTGCAATAAATCATAAAGGCTATCAAACCTGAAATAGGAGCAAAGTTTAATAATGATTTCCACTATCTGTACACCTTCACTGCAACTCATTCACAAAAAAAAAAAAAAAAAAAAAAATAGTTCAACTGGTAAGCTCTTTACTTTCTTTTTGATAACTGAGTCTCCTGGTGGGGAGAAAAAGAAACTAGAACACTGCTGTTCAGTTTCTAATTCTAGCCATTTTTCTATTTTTCCAATTGAAGAAATTATTAACTTATATGGTATTCTTTTTTATCCCTTCAAGGTTAAATTTCCTTTGGCTTTAAGACTGGTGTTGCTGTTATCACTTAGTCTGAATAAAATCAGACATCAGAATAGATATTTTGTAGATTTTTGTAGAGAGACAGAAAAGGGCTGAAGAAGAGAATCCTAATATTCTTAAAAATGAACAGGCTATGTCAAGTCACCCTAGAGTGATTTATATTTTGGGAGGGTAAAGCTGGAGAATAATAAGATATGTGAATTTTGGACTTTGCAAAATAGTTTAAAAATATTACAGAAGTGATAGGAATAAGACCAAAGCAGGGGACTGAAGCCCGTAAAGAGGAACTACAAGCTCTTAGAGTTTTGCCTTTATGAAGAGAAGATAATAAAAGAAAACATGGTAGCCATAAAAGTGATTTTTCATTGACAAGATATGTGCAAATTATATGAAAGTATGGAGGGCACGTTACCAAGAATGAATGAATAAGTGACATCAATCTCTAAGAAAAATATAAGGAAATATAAATCTCAGAATGATCTGTTGTTTTTGGTTCTGGTATTATTCTTAGCATTTATTACTGCTTTTTTGTTTATTAGGTTCTTTTTAATTTTTTTATTTAAATTCAAGTTGATTACCATACAGTGTAGTCTTGGTTTCAGGAGTAGAACCCAGTGATTCATGTCTTACATATGACACCCAGTGCTCGTCCCAAAAAGTGCCTTCCCTAATGGCCATCACCCATTTAACCCATCCCCCAACCACCTCCCTTCCAACAAACCTCAGTTTGTTCTCTGTATTTAATAGTCTCTTCTGGTTTTCTTCCCTCTCTGTTTTTATCTTATTTTTCCCTCCCTTCTCTTATGTTCATCTGTTGTGTTTCTCAAATTCCACATATGAGTGAAATCATATGATATATGTCTTTCTCTCACTTATTTATTTCACTTAGCATAATACCCTCTAGTTCCATCCACATTGTTGCAAATGGTAAGATTTCATTCTTTTCCATCACCAAGTAGTATTCCATTGTATATATATATACCACATCTTCTTTATCCATTCGTCAGTCAATGGACATCTTTCCATAATTTGGCTGTTGTTGATAGTGCTGCTATAAACATTGGGATGCATGTTCCTCTTCAAATCAGCATTTTTGTATCTTTTGGTTTTGTTTTTTAAGTTTTATATTCAGCGTAAAGCACAAAAGGGCCTATCATTCTAGGCTGATCATTTAACTCTGAATGAATGGAATATAAACCTAACTACAGAGATAAAAGTTCTATAGTCTGAAAACTATAGAACACTTGTGAAAGAAATTGAAGACACAAGAAAATGGAAAAGTGTTCCATTCCCATGGTCTGGAAGAAGTTCTGTCTTTTCTTTCAAGGGGACAGCAATTCAGACTTAAAAAAAAATTGGAAAAAAACAAAACTTTGGTAAAGTGAATTCCCATCCCCAGTCCCATTCTCATCAAGTTGATGAAGACAATTTTTTTTTTGTCTGACATATGTGCAAATCTCTTTGTCTAGACCTGTTCTGGCCGTGTTCTACATGTGGCTACACAAATTTAAATTTTAATTAGAAATAAATAAAATTTAGAAATAAGTCCTTTGAAATGCTACCCAGATTTCAATGCTCAACAACCACCTATGACTACTACTTACCATGTTGGATGGCAGATATAGAACATTTCTATCATCATAGAGAAGTCTATAAGCTGGTCTAAATGAACTAAGATCAGGTTACTAAGGTGTAAAATTTTGGGAATTTATATTCTTTCTATTTATGAGTATTAGAGTAATGCATATTCTATTATTCCATTTCCAGAATTTTTCATTTTTTCAAGCTTAGTCAAGAATGAAAATTATTTTTACTAATTTATTTTGTAAGTCAAGCCACTAATCTTAGATAAAATTCTAGAATGTATAATTACAAGGGCAGTTTTCATGTACCTGAATGAGAATAAGTGTTCTTGATCCATGGTGATTTAGATTTCTAAATCAGTAGATGAGGAAAATACATTTAAAATAATGTATTAAGACTTGAATAAAACATTAAATTATACTTGTGGGTAAGATTTAGAAAAATGGAATGGGATCTAGAAGAATTGGTGAGTTAGTTTCTGGTTTAACAATTCTACTCAAAGTAATGTTTATTGAACTCTTACAGGTTCCAAAATTTGTTCCTGAATATGGACTATTATCCCAACTTTGAAATGAGGAAATGCACACATAGGCAGTTAAAGCAATGTGTCCAAGGTCATACATCTAGTAAGTAATGAGAGTAGTTTTCTAATTTATGTGATAGAACATAATGCTTTTGTGGATAATAATTAGCTATCATTACATGTCAGCATAGTTATTTAAACAAAATGAAGAATCTTATCATTTCATAACATGAAGCTCAAAGACCAAGTCTGTTATATGACAACAGAATTAAGATTCCTAAATATATAGACAGGGAAAAGCAATGGGTTAAATAAATGTAACAAGGAGAAATGAATAAAGAAAATTTAATGTGTTGTTACTAAGTTTTAGTCATAGTCTTTTTAAAATGAAGTAAATCTGTAAACTTTTTAGTGCATATTAAATTAAAATTAATCAAACATGAATTTAGTGCTTAAGCAATCTAAAAATATATATTTATGGTTAGTCTTCGGATTAAGAGGTTTCATAGATTTCACTAACCTCCAAACTGATTAATTTTGTTAATGTAAGAAGAAGGACCATTACCATGGTGTGGCCATATAAAATATGAGTAATTTTACCAGGACACATACTACAGAGTATACGTCATTAATTTTTGGAGTGTAACAAAGCTCAAATGTCAAATATAGGTTGGTTTGAAAACTAGGAGATTTGAAATAGAAACATTAGAGAAATAAATATGATATCTTTGGTGGAAATTTGAAAGATGATCTATGAAAGAAAAAGTGAGTTTATTCAATATGAACACAAGGTGTAGAAAAATTAGTAAGTGAACACTTTAATAAGGACAGAAT
Organism: Panthera tigris; assembly: GCF_018350195.1. NCBI lineage: Eukaryota > Metazoa > Chordata > Mammalia > Carnivora > Felidae > Panthera > Panthera tigris. Next base: position 153,355,430 of record NC_056663.1, read on the forward strand.
TTATCTTAACAGAGACAAATGTTTTTATCATGCAGTCCAATGAAGATATAGGAAGATTTAAAAGGTTGTGACTTTCCTATCCTCATGATGCATTATGCATAAACATATAACCTATTCACACATAATCAAAAAATTTTGTTGAGAGACAATCTGTATGTGAAGTGCAGTTCACCAGTTTCCTTTAAAAATTGTGTTTTTAGGGACACCTAGGTGGCTCAGTCAGTTAAGCATCCTACTTCTGCTCAGGTCATGAACTCATAGTTCGTGAGTTCAAGCCCCACGTGAGGCTCTGTGCTGACAACTCAGAGCCTGGAGCCTGCTTCGGAATCTGTGTCTCCCTCTCTCTCTACCTCTTGCCCAATCACACTTTGTGTCTCTCTCTCTCTCAAAAATAAACATTTAAATTTTTTTTTTAAACCTGTACTTTTATTTTGGTGGGGGGATGATTTTTAGAATGAGCATGTTTACTCGTTAATATTAAAGAAGGGACTGATTAGATCAAGCACAAAGATGGATAAACTATCTAAAGTTTCTTTAGATTTTAATAAAAATAATTTTACATACATGGTTAAATTACAGTACCATGAATCACCAGTTTTTGCAATTGAAATATTTATCAGTTTATCTACATTGTATCAATTTATTACAGATAATCATTGCTAAAAACCTTTTGTTTATCTCAAAGATCTCCAAGATTTACAAAATTATACATAATTTAGAAATAGTCCAAGATTTATTATTGTTTTATTGAATTTGTTTCTTTTTAGAGAGATTGGGAACCAGTGTGTGTGCACGTGATTTGAAGAGGGAAAGAGGGAGAGAGGGAGAAGGAGAGAAAGAATCTTAGCAGGCTCCATGCCCAACATGCAGCAGGGCATAGGATTCAATTTCATGACTGTGACATCACTACCTAGGCTGAAATCAAGAGTTGGACACTTAAACAACTGAGCCACCTAGACACCCTCATTGCCTCATCTGACATTGATTATTCCCAGTGGTGTATAAGTAAAGATTTTAGAAAATATATAATAATTTAAAATATTCAAAGAAATAAAGTATTCTTTATTTCTTTAGAAGCATATGATTGGTAATATTGAAAGTGCCCAAAAGTAGAGCAAGATATTTTGAAATGAGGTCAAGCACATTTTCACTTGGTGACCAAAAAAAAAACCCAAACAATTCCTTGCAGATAACTTGAGCCTGAAAAAGACACTAAAACATACTCTAGGGGTGCCTGGGTGGCTCAGTAGTTTGAGCGTCTGGCTCTTGATTTTGGCTCAGGTCATGATCTCAGGGTCATGGGATCCCACTCTGTGCTGAGCGTGGAGCCTTTTTAAGATGGGAGTTGGGGGAGTAGGGAAAGTGAGTGATGGGCATTGAGGAGGGCACTTGTTGGGATGAGCACTGGGTGTTGTATGGAAACCAATTTGACAATAAATTACATTAAAAATTTCTTCTTTCTCCTTCTGTCTCTCTATCTAAAAGAAAAAAAAATGTGCTTGTCCTCTCTATATTAAATAAATAAATAAGAAATAAAATGTACTCTAAATACATCCTTATGTCCTATATGAGATAATAGAATCAATTATCTTCTGAAGTACTTTCTTATGAGCGCAGAGAACCAAAACATAGTGCCCCACTTCTTTTCTTTTACAATGATGACTTCCTCAAGTCAGTTCATCAGTTCTGCCCCAGTTTCAACTAATCCACTTTCTCCAATTGTCTTTGTATCCTCAAGGTATCTAATGATTAGGTGTAGCCAAGTGGAGAAAGTGTATTAAAACAAGTCATGCTTGCCAGTTAATGTTATTCTGGAAACTTCTGTCACTCACAAAGAAAATGTACAGTATTGATTATAACTGTCTTAATATTTTTCTTTTTTTTTTTGGTGTATGTGAGTGAGCCTCTAGACAACTATTTAATCAAAATTTTAAAACTTTCTTTTTATAGAAAGTTTGTTTGATAAGAAGTGGGTTTTATCATTTAATATTACAGTCAATAAAACATAAAACATCTTTAGATTTTCACCATAAAGTAGTTACACTGCCTTTATTTTTTGCTAATAAAGTAAATTACATTCAACAAATCATATTCTGGTAAATTAACATTTTCCTAATTACTTAATATCTGAACATATCAAGAGAGACATATTTTTCTTTGTTTACTTCTCAATAAAGCTTGATAAATGGTTCTACAAAATAAAGAAAGATGTTTTATATTTCCTATGTTTATTTGGTCCTTTTAATTTTTTCCTTGGACAATAATATTCATATTATTTTAAAACTGGCATATTATTAAGATAAAAATGAAGTCTATCTTTTTGTTACAACATCTAGTCTATTTTTTAAATTTATTTTGAGAGAGAGAATGACTGAGTGGGGTAGGGACAGAGAAAGAGAGAGGGATAGAGAGAAACTCAAGCAGGCTCTGTGCTGTGAGCCCAGAGCACAACTAGGGCCACAAACCCACAAACCATGAGATCACAACCGGAGCTGAAACCAAGAGCTGGTTGCTTAACCCGCTGAGCCACCCAGGTGCCCCATTTACTCTGTTTTTTTTTTTTTTTTTTTTACGTTTTATTTATTTATTTATTTTGAGAGAGAGAAGGAGGGATAGTGTGTGTGCAAACACATGTAGGGGAAGGGGGGGAGACAGTGAGAATGGGAGAGAGAGAGAATCCCAAGCAGGCTCCAGGCTGACAGCATGGAGCTGGATGAAGTGCTTGATCCTACAACCATGAGATCATAACCTGAGCCGAAATCAAGAATCTGATGCTCAGCTGACTGAGCCACCCAGGTGTCCCTACTCTATTTTTATTTTCATCTCTTCTTTATGCTCAGGCTTATTTAATTTCACTTTTATATTCTTTCCTTAAAATGATTAGAAAATATAACATTAAATAAATAATTATAATTCAAACTACAAGTGAAAAATAAAGACAGACAAAGGCAAATAATGGTATGTTTTCAAAGTGCAAATGATGAAGTAGTCCTTTTAGAAATGAAAAATAAAAGGAGAGCTAGAATAATATTGTCCTTCCACTTTTCCTTTTAGCCTTTTAAAGTAAATCTCAAATATCACTTCCTCCATGAAGTTCTCCCATATCATCCAATTTTCATTTTCAGCAGGAAAGTGACATGTTCATGGATTTAATATTTTTCCTGTGTTTAGGTAAATGAGAGAGCTGAGCCTTAACTGTGCTATTCTATGAACTGAAGGCTCAATGTTCTGTAGTCAGTAAGTGGTTAAAGTGAGCATTGCTTTTAAAGTATACACTTTTTCTAGGTCTAGGATGTTTTATGTTAAGAATCATGTTTACACAATTTTATCCTTCTGTATGTCTGGTTCATCTGTAAATGATCCCGCTAGTACTAAATGTGAGCATGTGATTCAGACTTAGGCTCTAAGGAAAAATCCAGCTCTCTATTACACTGATTGAATCGTATATGGGTATATGCTTTTACCAGGGCTAGTCAGACTTTCCCCTGATATCTCTACTGGTGGTAAAGGGGAAAAAATGCCTGTTCTTTCTCTGTATTCATCAATTTTAAGGGGTGGAGCTCCGGGTAATAAGAAGAGGGGAAATCATAGGTACAAAGTCTAATAAGAATGAAACATAGCAGAAGTGAGCAGAACTAAGCCATAAATAAAGATAGAAGAGAAAAGCAAGTGAAACATTTCTGTGCCCCAAATCTAAGATACGAGCCATGTTGAAATCTTCAATTATAGTAACTGATTCTTTCTTCTTTTTTTTTTTTTTTAAGTTGGTTTCTGGCAGCCATCCAAAGAATGATAAAGCATACTATTAGTTGACAGGTATGACAGGTTGAACAGAGTACCATGCACGTATTATCAATTCTAGAGGAGAAGTCCACGCACTTTTGTCCATCGCATCTTCATATTAAAGTCACCAAGAAAACCGATGCAGCCGAGCACAGAATGGAACAACGCTTTACCTACATAGACGAGAAAGAGCAGGATCTGCTCTAGTAGTGAGCATCATCCTCCATGGTCAGCGGGTAACCCCAGCAAAGACACAGGGCAATTGTCCTAAGCACCCACCGCCATCTTGTGACCTGTGGGGTTGGCCAGGTGCCAGGATGCTCACACTTAACAGAACAAGAGTAGTAATTGAGCACAAACGGAGAGAGACACTTCCATACAAAGTGATAAGCATACAGGCTATGCGAGTTATCTCTTGGTAAGAAAAGTGATCCAGGCCCAAATTTTATTCTTATGCAGTAGAATGTATGTGTGGTAGATATCTAACGATTCTGTGCATGAGACTGCCTTTCCCAACTCTGAATAATATAATTTTAATAATAGTATGTTTACTAAATCATATTTTAAAAAAACAACATGTCTGGGGCTTTAATTTTCTTTTAACATTTTTGTCATAAATTATCCTTCCCCAAACCACAATATGAAACCCATCATAAAAGTGTGTGATACGGCATTCTATATGGCTTTAACAAAACCTTTACTAAAGAACATAGATGGTAGACCATATTTCTGAAAAATAATCATTACATAACAACAAGCTTCAATAATCTTAAAGAAATACTGCACTCATACTTTCAAAGTCATACTGCTATATGAATACATAGATGCATGTCTATCTTTGCAATAAACTGCAAATTCTTTGAGTGTCATGGCTGAAAATTGTTTATCATTATATCTCAAATAATTAGCATAGTACTTATATAAGGTGTGTAATTTTGCTAAGTAGGAATAACAGAAAGATGGCATTCTGTCTAGGGTGCTCTTTACTGAGTCTTGCCATCACTGCATATGAGATCCTTAATTATTTTTAGGTTTGGTAAAAATTTTATGAGTTTTAGTAGTTTTAAGCATTATAAAGAACATCATGCTGTGGTCATCTGACAACTTGCTATCACTTGGTACCACATTATTACATTGTAACTGTAGTTCGTTCTTTTCAACTTGTGCAATATATTTCATAATACCCCAAAATTTCTTTATTTGTTTCTCTGTTGGTAGTCATTGTTTTATGCTCTTGCTATTACAAACATTGCTATTATGAATATTTTTATAATTTTCTTGTGGTGCAGAAATCTTTGGTATATGCCTGGTTGAATCATAGAATTTGGGAATGTTCAATTTTAAGAGATAATAATGCCAAGTAGGTTTCCAAAGAGATTAACCAACTGACAGCAGCATTATATAAGAAATCTACTGATCCGTGACACTCTTAATATTAATAATCCAGTGAGATTCACTTACTCAGGAAACTATAGGAAACTACCTGAAGGAAGTTCTTATAGCAAAATATTTAGGTGACTACGAAAAAAATGATTTATTAAAAGTATCACAGTTTTAAGCGAAACGCATAATATATATACTTTAATAAATGAATAGATAGATAAATAACTTTGCCTGCCTTCAATGACATTATCTTAGAATATATCCCAAATCAGACATGATCCTTTTCTTCTCCTTAAATTGACTGTGATTCCTTAATTTAAATAATGACACAGAAATTTCTGTACACCAAAAAATGTGGATCAAAGTTTGTTGTTGTTTTTCCTCTGCTATCCTCCATTATACCTTACAGAAGGCAGCCTTAGTAAACATTCAAATATTGTACAGTTTTTCCACGCCATTCTAGAGAGATTCTAGTTTTTAGAGAATAGTTCAGGAATGATGCTCTGTTGATTGATGGATTGAAACAAAAGGCTTTCCCCTGAACCTACAGCTATGCTCCCTAGGTATAAGTGATTGCTTTGAAGAGAACTGTTCTCTCTCATCTGCTGCCTCTCTTGAGGCGGAAAAGATGTCTTTGGTAATATATACTCATAACTATGTCACTTTGAGGCAGTTTGACTGGATAGGCTACCTTCAAAAGATAGATTAACCAGCAAAGAAGAGTAATTCTATACAGAACTATCTTTCCCAAAACAATTACACAAATATTACATGTTTAATTTTTGTAGTATCTACATACTGTTATTTGAAAAAAAAAAAAAGGATACAGCAAATCTTACTGTAGTTAATAATAAAAATCACAACTTGCTAATTCTATTTATTTCCATAGGAAAGAAAATATAAATGAGGCATTGTGTCATAAGTATAAGGAAAGCACCAGGCTCATAAGTAAAAATTGAACAAATATTTTTCTAGGATCTAGATATACAATAATTTTACTCTACTCTGTATTTATTTGCTTCTAGGTTCAAATACTTTTCTTTGTCAAAGCTGGATTTTATTTTTTGTGTTTATTTTTGTTTTTATCACATGGTAATAGTTTCTAATTATTAACTACAAAGTGTCTTTGTCTTTGAATCTGAAAATTCAAGTAGAATCTTTATCACTTTAATTATCCAGGAAAATCTTCCCCAAATTTCTGGTTAACAACTTGATTTCTTAAACTGGCAATGAATTTTGACTTTAATATGAACATTCTTTATCTGATATATACTTGTTGCTATGTTATCTTTCTCCATGGTATTTTAATGATTGAATAGAATAATATTATCTCATTTTAAATTACTTTTTAGGGGCACTTGGGTGGCTCAGTTGGTTAAGTGTCTGACTCTTGATTTCAGCTCAGGTCATGATCTCACAGTTTGTGAGTTTGAGCCACATGTCTGGCTCTGCTCTGACAGCACAGAGCCTGCTTGGGGTTTTCCTTCTCTCCTCTCTCTGCCTCTCCCCTGCTCGTGCTCTCTCTCTCTCTCTCCCTCTCACTCCCCACCCCTCAAAATAAATAAATATTAAAAGATTAAATAAATAAATAACCTTTTGATCAGAATCCCAGAAGAAAACAACCTCTATATCTATATTGGGTATCACAATTTTCTTTCTGTTTTATGTCATTACACTTTCCTCCCATCAACCCACCATAGTTCAGGTGCGTTATGGTTAGTTATTCTAAATCCATAAATGTAGGAATTACATAGGAATACAATAGCACTTCAACAAATAATTAATGATGAATGAAACAAATTTAAAAATGAATAAAAATAATATTTCCTAGCTTATATTCCCCAAAACTTTAATGTAATGAATAATTATAACTGACTGTGGTTCTATAGTCTCTTTTGTGTGAATTACATACAGTACTCAAGTGAATTCATCATATCTACAATAGAAGTAACAATGATCAATCTCACAATTTAGAAATGAAAACAGTTTACCTAGTCATTCTACTTCCGGGTATATTATCCAAAAGAATTGAAAGCAGGATATTAAAGACATATTTGCAGTCCCATGTTAATAGAAGCACTATTCATGATCGTCAAGAGGTAGAAGCAACTCAAGTGTCCATTGATGGATGAACGAATAAACAAAATATGGCAAGGATGTGGAGAAAGAGGGATCTTCTTATACTGTTGGTGAGAGTGCAAACTGGTGCAGTCACTCTGAAAAACAGTATGGAGTTTACTCAAAAAGTTAAAAATAGAACTACCCTATGGTCCAACAACTGTACTACTAGATATTTACCCAAAGGATACAAAAATATTAATTTAAAGGGATACATCCATCCCAATGTTTACAGCAACATTACTGACAATATCCAAATATGGAAAGAGTTTAAATGTCCATTAACTGATTAATGGATAAATAAGATGTGTATACACACACACACACACACATATATACCGACATATATATACATACACACACACACACACATATATATATATATATATATATATATATACCGACAATATCCAAATTATGGAAAGAGTTTAAATGTCCATTGACTGATGAATGGATAAATAAGATGTGTGTATACACACACACACACACACACACACACACACACGTATATATATTACTCAGCCATAAAGATAAAAAAGAATGAAATTTTGCCATTTATAATGACACGGATGGAACTACAGAGTAGTATGCTAAGCAAAATAAGTCAGAGAAAGACAAATACAATATGATTTCACTCATGTGGAATTTAAGAACCCAAACAAATGAACATAGGGAGAAAAAAAGAAAGGCAAACCAAGAAATGGACTCTTAACTATAGAGAACAAACTGAGGGTTACCAGAACAGAACTGTGTGTGGGGGGGGGGGATGTGTTAAACAGGTGATGGAGATTAAGGAAGGCACTTATGATGAATACCAGGTGTTGTATGTAAGTACTGAATCACTAAATTCTAAACCTGAAACTGATATTACATTGTTTGTTAAATAACTGGAATTTAAATAAAAACTTGAAAAAAAGAGTATTTAGAGGAACAAAATCAAAACAAAACAAGATATGGTTGTATATATACATATATATGTATATACACATGCATACACATACACACATGCATATATATATATATATATATACACACACACACATACAATAGAATATTAGTCATAAAAAATGAAATCTTTCTGTTTGCAAAAACATGGATGGAGCTAGAGAGTATTATGTTAAAGGAAATATTTCAGTCAGAGAAAGAAAAATACCATATGTTTCACTCATATGTAGAATTTAAGAAACAAAACAAATGAGCAAAGGGGGCCAGAAAAAGAGAAAGAGAGTAAAAGAGGGAAAGGGACAAACCAAGAAAAAGACACAAGTATAGAGAACAAAGTGATGCTTGTGAGGGGGGAGGTGGTCGGAAGGTGGGCAAAATATGTGATGGAGATTAAAGAGTGCACTTGTGATGAGCCCCTGGTATTTCTCGGAAGTGTTGAATCACTATATTGTACATCTGAAACTAATATTACACTGTATGTTAACTAACTAGAATTTAAATGAAAACTTAAAAAAATATGATATGCGCATATAATGGAATATCATTCAGCCTTAAAATGGAAGGAGATTTTTATAAGTGAAACTTGAAAACATTATGGTAAGTGAATGAAGCCAGTCACATAACACAAAAGCAGACAACCAAAACCATGCAAATATTGTATGATCCCACTTACATGAGGTGTCCAGAGTAGTCAAATTCATAGAAATAGAGAAGAGAATGGTGGTTGCTAGGACCTAGTGAAAGGTCAAATGAGGAATTTTTTAATGGATATGGTTTCAGTTTCACAAAATGAAAAAAAATTTGGAAGTTCATTACACAACTATGTGAATACACTTCACACTGCTGAACTGCACAGTTAGAAGCGGTTAAGATGCTAACTTTTATGCTATGTGTTTTATACCACAGTTTAACAAATGAACAATATGAGAACGCATGGGTTTAAAAGGTTAGAAGTTTTAACTGTATAGTATAAGTTCACAACACTTTAGAGGTATTTGGATCCTGAAGTAATATATATATATCTTTTTCAGAATCATGCAATGTCAATTTCTCATAATCAATTCTTTCTGAAATCTAAATTAATTTTTGAGGTTTTCAAGGTTTCAATTCTTTTATAGTTTTATTTTCTGTGCTAAGTATTAAACTTGAAGTTCCCCTTAAACAGTCCCTGCAGTAATGTTCAAGATTTTATTGAGGGTAATTTAAAAATTTTCCACACTATTAAAACTAGAATATTGAAAGCATATTATTGTCATAAGAGGTAGTATTAAAATACAACAGAAGTGGTTTAATTGGCATGTACATTTTAACTTTAAAAATGATTGCTATAACACTTAATTTCAATGAATTTCTTTTTCTAAGCAAATTAAATAAAGGGTATACTTCTTTTACAGGGTCTGAGATTTACTTAATATCTAACTCTAGGGAATTAGTGCAATGTGTTGAGAGACATCTTTAAAAGCTAAAAGCTAAATTGCCAAAAGCAGGCATCTGAACAGCTCTTCCAATTATGGTTATGTGTGAATAAATGTGTTGAATGAAAAATAATATGAACAATTGTTTAGTTATTTAAACTTGTTCCAAATTTTTTCCATATTAATAGTTGTGATTAAATAGTTCATGTAACATTTATTCACTTGTCAATTAAATACATTTTATTTAGTCATAATTTAACTTTCATCAGAATTGAATGAAGTGTCATGCAATGTTTTTAGAATATTTTCCTTGCACAGGAGTATCAAAACCACATGAATAATACAATGTATACTAAATGAATAAGAAAATAATGAATAATATCTTAAACACTTGAAAACTAATTTGAATTCATTTTAAAGATAAATTTAGAAATAATTTTCTGTTGTAATTCTCATCTTCTTTTAGAAAGACAACAATTGAGAAAATAATCGAGTGCCTTCAATGTTTTAACAATGATAATTATGTTTTCCACAATAACTGTTCCTATTAAAATATGGCCTTTATATAAGAGCCAATCATTAGGATGAAAGATAGTCTAGCAACAATTTATCACAATCTTTATGCAATTAAATCATAACTAAGATAATACATTTGAATAATTAGGAGAGTTTTAGCAAAGCTTCAGAGAAAAAAGATTACTACATACACTTCATATCCATTCCTTCCACAATTACTACCAAAGATAAATGATTTCATAAGTTTCATACCTACAATTAAAGAGAATAGTTCACTTTAGTAAGCCAGAATCTGACTGAAGAGTTATAAACATGTAAACTATCCTGATTATGTTTTATTTGTTATAAATAAGAAAGATAAACATTTTTGCTTCCTAAAAATTTTACCATCAGATTTACATATAATAAACAACAACAAAACCAGTGTTAAACCCTATCACTTCACTCAAACTTCTCTAATTCCTTTGCTTCTATTTGACTCGAAGACAAGTTTCTTTTCTAAAACCTTCCAATTTTATTTTTTTAATACGCAAAAAATAATTCCAAAACAAACCAAAACAAACTTTCAAAAAGAAAAGTTTTAGAACACTAAAATTAAGAGTTTGCTGAATCTAAGTTCACTACATTTTTGACACTAGCAACCATCTCCAAAGCCTCTCCTATGGAGCTGAATTCGCAGGTGGATAGCACAGCGTAATTGCAAATTTCTGAAAACTCTTAAGATCACCCCCAAACATGAAGCTACAGCTGCAACTTTGTATCTGTCTTTAATTGTATAGATTTGAAGGGAGGACTAAATTACGACAATGTGATTAAATAATAGTGAGTAAATGGAGAAAATAAATATTGGAGCATATTTTTAGTATGTTGGTACAAATTCTGAGATTTTGAAAATGACAACACTTTAATCTGTAACTAGAACAAAAGAAATGTGGAAACAAAAAGATTGAAAATCAACAGCTGATTGTGCAAACTATAGGTAGTTATAATTGAGGAATAGACTTTTCCTTTAGAAAATGAGGAAATACTGTGTACACTTTAGTTCTTCATACATGCAGCATGTATGAGAGAAATAGAAAATTACACATATTTCTACCAATGTATACAATTTAAAAAAACATATCCAATAATATTCTTTTTGTCCTTTTCTATGTGTACTCACAGTATTACTATCATGAAAGGAAAAGACAAATACAATTTATATCCTTAATGGTATAGAGACTTCCAGCTAGTCACCACATGCATACTGTCTCTAAGACTTTCTTTTCTTTCAAATCAAATTATAAATTTCAATCCTACCCTATATCCTCATCTGGTAAAGACTGGGACCCATCCCACTCTTTTCCCCTCTGCTAGTTTTCCTTACTAGTGCCTGGGCTCCGTTACTGACAATGGGGTATCAAAAGTCTTCATCTCCAAGGTCTTCAGAGCAACCTCTCCCATTCTGGACCACCTTCCTCACATCCCTCTTCTCCCTAATCTATCTCCTTTTGTGATTCAGGCTTTCCCTCTTTGTCCTTTGGATCCCTGGTTTCCTATCAGACAGCACTACAAATCTGGTCATTGGAGATTTGGAAAGGTACATGGGAAGAAGGAGAAATAAGCCATTCCAATGGCCAGGTTTCTTTGGAAAATATTTCTTCAATGTAATTATTAGCTACCTGAGTGTTCACTATAAGCTAAGCACTACACTAACCCCTTTATGTGAAATGACGCATTTAATCTTCACAATTCTATGATAATCATCTTATTTTCACCCCCATTTTATAGATAAAAATATAATTAAATGAGTTTATACCTATATCTATTATATAGAAATTATATTTATTATAATATTCCTATTATATAAATTATTATATATAAATTATATTTATGTATATAATTTATTATAGATAAAAACTAATTAAATAGCCCAAGGTCACACAGTAAATGGCAAATCCAATATTTGAACCTGAGAATTCTGTCTTTGCCATGCAAATTCTTCACTGTCCTATGGTACTTCTAATACTGACCTTTCACACAAACATTTGTTTAACAACATGTGAGTTTTATAATGCAATTCTATTTTGAATTCTATACTAAAAGATTGCTTGTCCACAGCTTTCAGGATGGCCTGATATTTGCAGGATTGCTGGGGTGGTGGTGGTGGTGGAGGGAAAAAGAAGGGAACACATCTGGCACATAGCTGTATCTCTAAATAAGATCTGTTCAGTAGTTGTCAAGCAACTGTATTATTCAAAGGAAGAGTCAACATTTGCTACCTTCAATGAAATGTCCAGATGTGATAACTTTCACATATTAATTGAGTTCATCTCTTGGGAAATAAATAAAATGAACATTCACTTTCAGTTATTGTATATTTCATTACTTTTTGTTTTGAAAATGGTGGTGTCATACTTGAAATAATATTGTGTTCATTTATCAGTTGTATACTATCCCCATTGTTGTCAAACTATTCCATTCTAGCAACACTCCAAACCCTACAAAAAGCTCCAGTTCTTTCCATTTCTTCCCATATTACCACAGTCCTTAGTGCCATTTCCTTAGTATTTGCTTATCTTTCTATTCATTAGCATTTAGATAATGCCTTATGTGACTTTTGTATAAATCCCTTACTCAACTAATATATATAATTGTTATATCATTTTTCATTCATATATAAATACATATTACATTGTGTCCCCACAAGACCATGTGATATTTGAAGTCATAAATAATGTCTTATTACATCATAGTCCCTTATAATTTCTACTTATATTAGACCATACATTCCTGTGGTTAAAATGAAAATAAATTATAACTTTCTCTAAATAAGGTAATATAAGAATGGTATTTAGTTAAGTATTCTATATACAGATAATGGTATTCATTATTAATTATTAATTGGTATTTGTAATAACTTAAAATGCAAGATTTTCATAAATGTGTATTTTATAATGGCTTCAGACATTATAAATAACTTTGTTTCCCTTTTTTATAAGACTCTTATCAATATCACTTACTATGTCAAATGATGGAGATACAAAATTGAAGAGGGAAAATCCTGAAATTTTTGATCATGTAATCAGTTTGATCATGTAATGAAATCATTATCAACTATTTTTAAAATAAACACAAAATAGTAAGTCTGGTAAATTCTATCAAGAGGGGAATATGATTTTATAAAAGGACATAAGAGTAGATTTCACATAGAGAGATCAGGGTAGCCTGACCTAACCAGCACGTAATGAATAAGCTGAAATTAAAAAACAAAACAAAACAAAACAAAAAACCCAAAAAACAGAATAGGCATTAACGAAATAGGAAAAAGAAGGTTTATTATGCACAGGTGATCTGTGTCAGGAGGTGCCACGTTATATTGTGAAATATGAAAAAAACTATTGGCTGAAATTTTTGGCTCAGTATCTGTTTCTGAGAAGATATAAAGAATACACATAAGGAATGGTGGGAGTGCAAAACAGTGCATGGGTTAATTCAGGCATACCTCTGAGACATTGCTAGTTCATTTCCAGACCACTGCAATAAAACGAATACAGCAATAAAGGCAAATCATCTCTTTGGTTTCCAAGTGCATATAAAATTATGTTTACACCATGCTGTCGTCTGTCAAGTGTGCAATAGCATTGTCTGAAAATATAAGGTGCACACCTTCATCAAAACATACTTTGTTGCTAAAAAATACTAACCATCATCGAAACTTTCAGTGAGTCATAGTGACTGATCATAGATCACCATAACAAATATAATAATAATGAGCAAGTTTGAAATATTTTGAGAATTACCAAAATGTGACACAGAAACACAAGGTGAGCAGATGTTATTGGAAAGATGGAATCGATAGATTTGTTCAATGCAGGGTTGCCATAAACCTTCAATTTGGAAAAAAAAAATGCAGTATCTGCAAAGAGTAACAAAGTGAAGCACAATAAAATGAAGTATGCGTGTATACCTTTGGAAACAACCTTGAAAAGAGGTAGAATATAAGAAAGTATGCATTTAAATATGTATCTGTGAGCAAGTCCGTCCTCTTTCTTCAAAGTTGGAAAATGGTAAATAGAGTAAACACTATTCTCAGTAGAATATAAAATCTGGTGGTTTCCTCTTTCTATTACTTTGATCTTTTGATCACTTCCTGTCACATAATACCAACCAGGTTGTTTCTGGATCTAACATATAGCAAGCAGTTTTTTGACCTTCTTTTTCTCATCAGCAATTTCTTGTCATCAAAGTGGCTTTCCTTCAAGTTAAATTCTGGATTTTAATGGGATGTATCAAAATAGGACCATTTGAGAAAAGTTTAATTACAAAGAAATATTTTATAAATGTCTATGTGAAGTAACTGAATGGATAGTGCACTACACCACAGCTAGAGATACTAGAAAGGAAAGGATTACCATGGTTATATATAGAGAAATTCCTATGGAGCAGTCTACCTTGACAGGACCAGTTACCACTGAGCTAGTGAAAGAGCCAAGCTGACAGAGGGGCACAGGAGAACTGAGGAATAAATGTCCTGACCTCACTTTCTATCCACCCTCTGGTCTCCTATCGTACCCAGTACTCCAAGTTAGCTGAACCCAACAGGAATCTAGAGAGCAGGGAATCAACTCATGAAGTCCACATAACCTTCCTCGTAGGGCACAGATGTGGGAGGAGAAGAGTGGGGAAGAACTCAGGAAGGATAAGCTAAAGGTTTCACGTATATAAGAAAAGTGCCAATGATGGATCTTTCCACATCACAGAATTTATCACATCCAAGTCAATCATATAAGCTGACATTAAAAGTACTGCCCAGGGATGCCTGGGTGGCTCCGTGGGTTGAGCATCCGACTTCGACTCAGGTCATGATCTCACAGTTCATGAGTTTGAGCCCTACGTCAGGTTCTCTGCTGACAGCTTAGAGCTTGGAGCCTGCTTCAGATTCTGTGTCTCCCTCTCTGCCTCTCTCCTGCTCACACTCTGTCTCTCTCTCTCTCTCTCTCTCTCTCTCTCTCAAAAATAAATAAAAACATTAAAAAATAAACAAATAAAAAATACTGCCCAAATTCTTCCCAAAGAAGCTTGTTCAGTAACAGAAGCTTCATGAAGCAGGGATTCTTTGTACAAAAGAGTACAATATGCATTATCTTTAGATAATAAAATGAAATGTCAATCTGATTTAACAGTGAATAATGGACTAATGAAGCAAAGTGGGAAATACCTGGTCAAAGTCACCTTTCAAGTAGAATGATAGTTAAGGGATTGTTTTCTCTTACTATTTTCATAGTTTATATTACTTATCTATTGCTTTGTAACAAAACAATCCCAAAACTCAATGGTTGAGAGCAACACATTTACTATTTCACAATTTCTGTGTGTCAAGAATCTTGACAGAGAAACAGAAAAGCAGCAAAAACTTATATGTAAAAAGAAATCTTACTATGTTGGTTAAGTAAATATAAGTTCACTAAATGTCACAGTTAAAAGGCAGAGTACAAACGAATAATAAAGAAGGTAACTCCTTAAATTTGCTGTTTATAATTGACCTACTTAAAAAGCCAGAGTAAAAAAAAAAAAGTGAATACAATATAACAGTAAAAGATTAGGTTATATACATATGCATTGATATGGATTCATTCAAAAATATTATTTAGAGTAAAAACTCATTTATGAATATGTATAGGATGATCACAGTTTATAAAGCCTAAGAAGTTTTAGAAGTAAACAATACAGGGACACCTGGGTGGCTTAGTCGGTTGAGCATCCAACTTCGGCTCAAGTCACGATCTCACGGTTTGTTGGGTTTGAGCCCCATGTCGGGCTCTGTGCTGACAGCTTGGCACCTGGAACCTGCTTCAGATTCTGTCTCCCTCTCTCTCCCTGCAACAGCCCCGCCCCCCAAACTTGCACTCTGTCTCTACCAAAAGTAAATAAACTTTAATCAAATAATTTTTAAAAAGTAAACAATACATTTTTCAGAGATATTCAGAATCGATAAAAGGAATCAGTAAATGAAAAAAAGACTAACAGGGTGCTGCCTCAGCACTAGAATTTCACTAAATCAATTGTTTTTAAATTGATCAATTGAAGAAATGCAGTGCAAAATCATAGAACTCAGAAGTGCAAAAACATGTTCAAAAGAAATAAGATTTCACAGTTTTTACTGAGCAAGGGAGTGGAACTCTATCAACCAAACACAAGCCACTGTAAAGGTATATGTCTCTATGGAGGGTAGTTGATTTATCAGTTTTATCATGTTAGAACATTCTAGTTTCTTGTTCTGATTATAAGTCTACAAAACGAAATTTTGAGCAAATAGTAAATAGAGGCTTTTTGAACACTGTCATGTAACCACACTTGAACTACTGATGACATGTCCTTTCATTGTTTTGGGTTGTAGGGCTTTGCCTTTTTCTTTTCAAAGCCCTCACTCTCTTACACTGATTTTTATACTCCACATATTTCAGTCCACTACACATGATATTTTCATCTTCTATTTTTTTTTAAGTTCATTTATTTTGAGAGAGTGAGAGAGAGAGAACTCACTCCTGGGAGGGGTGGGGGGACAGAACGACAAGGAGAGAGAGAGACTCTGGGCAGGCTCTGTACTGCCAGTGCAGAGCCAATGTGGGGCTTTGAACTATGAACAATGAGATCATGACCTGAGCCAAAACCAAGAGTCTGACACTTAACCAAGCTACCCATGTGCCCTTTCATCTTTGATTTTTGACCAAGCTCTAGTCTCATGTTACCCTTTCCCTGTTATTCTGTGCATATATCAAGATTAGGATATGTGTTTATGACCACCACGATATCTAACTTCATCCCCTAACATATTTAGGTCATGCCACCCTTTGTTATAATAATTCAGAAATAACTTCCCCTACTAAGCAGTCCAAAAGGTTTCACTTTCTTATACTTATTTATATTAGGCTAATGTGAAGTTTAATATATCATTTATTATTTCACTTTTGCATTTAACATTGACATCATTCAGTCATTGCTGCCTAATATCACTGGAACAACATTTATAAATGAATTATAAATATCATTAGATCTATTAAATTTTTTAAATGGGTAAAATTTCAAATCAAACCTATTATTATAAAATGGTCATAATAAAACTTTCTTAACTATTAAGAATTACATTAAGATTATTCGGCAGTCAAAAAGAATGAAATCTTGCCATTTGCAACTACGTGGATGGAACTGCAGGGTATGATGCTACATGAAATTAGTCAGAGTAAGACAAATATCATATGACTTCACTCATATGAGGACTTTAAGACACAGAACAGATGAACATAAGGGAAGGGAAGCAAAAATAATATAAAAACAGGGAGGGGGACAAAACATAAGAGACTCTTAAATATGGAGAACAAACTGAGGGTTACTGGAGGGGTTGTGGGATGGGGGGTGGGGTAAATGGGTAAGGGGCATTAAGGAATCTACTCCTGAGATCATTGTTGCACTATATGCTAACTAACTTGGATGTAAATTTAAAAAAAAAAAAGATTACTTTCATACAATATTATCATTATAAAAGTGTGTTTACAACAATTGTTTTAAAATGTCATCCTTAAAAACCATTTAGTTTTTATTACCGCTTGTCCTATGTGAAAAGCACAGAACCACAGAACATTGAGCAGACTATAGTGTTAAAATGCTGCCTGACAATTTTCATTCTGCTAAGGATGGTTGGTTCAGATTTAGTTCAATAAAATGTTGTTCCATTTGGACTTCATATATGTAAATAAAGAATTCCATCTCTCCCAGCAGCATTAGACACCAGTCTTTAACTACCTCTTCAACCAAGAATATGTCAAATTCTTGACTATACCAACAGAACAACATTTGCAGCGTCCAGACAAATATTTTTTTAAGCTGGTTTAGTTACTTCAGGTATTTCTGACCCTTCACTATATTAATGGCAAGTTAAATTTACTATTAAAAATTTCTGTATCTTGAATTGCATGTAGTTCTGACACTCCAGGCCTGTAGATTATATTAAGGATGAAGGGATAGAGTAAAAGTGAGGAGAAAGGCAAAAGAGGCACGTGTAAGACTTACTCTCAAAAAAAAATTCTCCAACTTCTTTGGGTTTTTTTACAGCAAATTGAGGAGAAAACTTTAAAATTTCCTTTTTCTTTCTTTTCAAAACTTCTCATGAATACCGTCATATGCTCATTAACAACTTTTCATTCAGTTCGTCTAAACTTTTACCCTTGTTACCTTCTTCATGTATCATTAGGTATGTGCTGTGTGGTGAAACCTGATCAGGATACTGAGCTACTCTTCACAGATAGGAAAGAAAAAAATGCAGTTGCTAGAAAGGTAATATTTATAACCTCATACGTGTTCTTGAAAAACGTTATCTGTTCGGGGAGTCACATAATACTATCTGCCAGTCTAATATTTATAAGATAAATGAGCATATTTTAATATATGTTCTGAATAAATATAATGCAGCATGTGTTTAAGATATCTTGAATAGTGTCCTGTGACAAAAATCATAGCAAAAGTTATCAATCCATGTCAAAATGAAACTGTGTTAAGAATAGAGAAAGCTGAGCTGATTAAGGGCAAGAGAACAAAGTTGTCATACTTAACGTGGTTTTGCTCTAGACTTCCTTGTCCTAATAATACTACCTTGGGAGGCAAAATTTAAATGTTGGTTTTGAAAAATGCATTAGTATTTTTTATGCCATACATTACTTTCTATTTTTTCATACAGCTATTTATGTGCATAATTTGGCTCTATTTTAGAGAGGAGCTAATGCTTGGAATCATTTTAAGCATTCAAAAATGTTTTTTTTAATTTTTTAATTTTTAATTTTTTTTAATGTTTATTTGTTTTTGAAGAGAGAGAGAGGAAGAGAGAATCCCAAACAGGCTCCACTCTGTCAGTACAGATCCTGACATGGGGCTTGAAACCATGAACCATGAGATTGTGACCTGTGCCGAAATCAAGAGCTGGATGCTTACCCAACTGAGCCACCCAGGTGGCCCAAAAAAATGTTCTTTTTTTTTTTAAGACAACAATGTATATCTTAACTGTTTTTTGTAAATTTTGCTTGATCCCCTATGTGAATAACCAGTAAATACTTCCTGTTTTGAGAAATTCAAGTTTTGAATCCCTCCTCTTTCACTTAAGTATTTAATCATGTTGCATGAGCCACTTCATCCTGCTGAGGTTTGGTGTCCCCAACTATAAGGGGGAATTGATTTGTAATAATGCACAGTAATAACTCTTCTCTCAAGAGAGATGGCAGATCAGCAAGCAAAATCAATAATAGACACAAATATAAAAAGATCCAGGTGTCAGAAGAAAAGAATAAATTAGCAGGTAAAAGTGAGTTCATGTGTGCAAAGTGCACAGTATACTCTCTAAGGCCTAGTGGGTTATGCCCAGACCAAAAATAATTATGATATAGATTACAAAGAAAAAAAGATGAACATTGGACTCTTCACCTTGACCATGTCATAGATAATAGTGATCTATAATAGGTTTGGAATTATGTGCTGTAACTAATTAGAAGTTGGAAATATATGTATCACCAGCCATGGTATCCAATAAGAATGGAAGAATGAATTGGCCAAAGGCATAATTTTGGAATATAATGAGCATTTAAGGGGTGAGCTAGAGCAATAAACCTTCATTATCAACTCATAATGTGTGCTCAAAAAGCTGTTAGAAACTGGAGATGGGAGGGTAAAGTATTATCAGCTATTCTTGGAGTGTGTTCAGATGGGGAGTAGCTCAGACAGAAATCCTGTATCAAGACCGGAAATTACTGAAGATTGATGTCGTCTTTTTTTCCTGGAATCATATATTAATTAGCAAGCCAGGCTATTTTCACCTAAAACAAAATAATAAAAGAGACCCTTTTTGCTCCCTTCTGAGACCTCTTGGAAAGGGAAACATTTATTAATAAAGCAAGACTACCAGTTTGTTATCTGTGACTAGACCAGGTCAGCATCTGGTTTTCCATATACTACTATGAACACGGGAGTAAGGATGATGTTCTTAACTCTTACCTTCAACTCTCCCCTAATATTCATAACAGCCAGCATTAATAGCCAGAATTAATGTCATCAACATCCACACATTTTGCCCTGTGTCTTGTAGTACTCTCCCACTAGGACTTGGTGATTAGCCATGTGACTTGCCCTTGTCAATGTCAGCAAACGTGACATAAGCAGAGGCTTCCAAGGTGTCTTTTTGTATGTCCCATGTTCTCACACTTGAATTCTGTCACTAGCTCGAGATCAAGTCTCACCTGCTGAAGGAATGTGAGGAACATGTGGAAGAGAACTAAAGCCATCCTAGATCAGCAAGCCCTTAGATGGCGTGCCAGCAGACTGCAGGCACATTAAACAAGAACAGCTGAGATCACCCTAGCCCCACCCAAATCTGCAGAACAACCCAGCCAACCCATACACTTAATGGAAATGATTGTCATTTCAAGACTCGGAGCTTTGGGGTGATTTATTTGATACACTTTTGAGGCCAAACCTCCCCCCACCCCCGCAGAAATACCCACACACAAACACAATCATCCCGCATGAAGGTGGAAACCCTGAGGTGTCTTAATAACTTATTTCCCATCAGCCTCAATAACCTGGACAGAATAAATAGGAAGGATTTTTCTATAGTCAGAACTTTAAGTACACACACACTGGGAAATTTACTATCTTATAATGTTTTAAAAAGCAACTCACTTCCCCTGGTAGATTAGTTAAGAAATCTAAGCTCTCAAAATATTTTGCTACTGGTGGAAAGCATAGAAAATGGGAAAATGCTACTCCGCCAATGTTAAATGAAAATGGTGTTTATGATCTACTCTCCTCCCTGATCTTCTACATCTGCCCTCGTGCTGCTCAGTTTAACTTTATGGACTATCCTGAAAACTAATGATTCCTAAAGGTTAAGGTTTTTCAATGAATATAAAGTCATGAATATTAGTTTTCTACTTTATAGGTTCATGTTCTATAATGAATTCCTGCTTAAGCAGTTTCCTTTACTTAATAACAAAGAAGGTTAAAGGATCTCTATTTCTTGTCAAGGCCTTATCAATAAAATTAAAATAAAGAACAATTAAGACACATTAAAGGTTAGAAGTAGGGTATCAGTGATTCTGCAGGGGTACTCTCTCTTGAAAGTTTATTTGAAACATAAGTGAAGAGTGCTGATAATTGATACTCTATTATGGAATGATATAATTTAAAATGTTTCATCATTCTTAATTGAAAGACCAGGATACCTAGCACAGGTTAAGCATCTGTGCTCAGTTAATTAAATTGTCTTCTCAGTTAAATCATTTGATTAAAAATTGTTAGTCTTATTAAGCCAGGCTTTTAGACTAATACCTGAAAAGAGAACAATCATAGTGGATGTGTTTCCATTCATTGCTTCTTTATATTCTTACAATGTATTATTTTTTTTTAAATTTTTTTAACATTTATTTATTTTTGAGGGTGAGAGAGACAGAGCATGAGCAAGGGAGGGGCAGAGAGAGAGGGAGACACAGAATCCAAAGCAGGCTCCAGGTTCCAAGCCATCAGCACAGAGCCCTACGCAGGGCTTGAAGTCACCGACTGCGAGATCACGACCTAAGCCCAAGTCGGACGCTTAACCCACTGAGCCACCCAGGAGCCCCTCTTACAATGTATTCTAAAGTGGATATGCATTTTATCCCTATGAAGGATAAAGAAATTGTTCCTCAGAATGAAAACTCATAACAACTCTTTCTTTCCATGAAAACCTATTATAAACTCAAGTGTTCTTTATGACAAAATGAGACTCTTGCTACGATTTGTTTTAGAAACCTAAATTTGTGGCTGGTTTATATAGGTGCAAAATTTAATTGATTAACTTAACTATGTGTTTTAGAACTATAGTTCTGCAACGAAGACTTTAGGAAAACAGAAAAAAGGTTAATATTCCCAAATGGCCAACTGGCCCCTAAATAAGTAACACCTTTTTTTTTTTTTTTGCTTTGAATTTGGAGGCAGGTTTTTCAAATCATTAAAAGCCTATGTTTTAATTCCAGTCTTAAAAATTGGAATTAAATCCTATTTCTGCCACTTACTGGCTGAGTGACCTGAGACAAATCACACAACTTTTCCAAGAATCATGTAATTTTTGTTTGTAAGTTCAGGATAATAATGATATGCATTTCATGAACTGCCATTAGGAATAGATGAAAAGCACAGGTAAACTTACCATCACACTGCCTGACTCCTCATCAGGATTCAATAAATGGCAACTTTTACTATTTTTATTGTTACAGTCTTGACTCTATTGCCCAGCATAGTTGGAATGAGCACAGGTTAAGTTTTGCTTCCAGTGTATTGTTTGCAGATAACTGAACTTTCAATCAGTTAAACCTCAGTAGCCAAATTTCTTTCTCAAAAGTAGGTTATTTCTAACTTCTCTCTCTCTCTCTCTCATTCAAGACCAGGAATTTGGCTCCTACTACAAATCCTCATGTAAAATGGAGTGTTCTTTATTAATAATAATATACCTTACCAACCCTAAGGAAGCGTATAACATTAAAAACTAGCAATGGGTAGCAAGTGTTAAAGAGACCACAGTGGATCTTGGAAGTAACACAGACTCACCCAGGGCATTTGAGAGTTGATACAGCTATTATGCCTGTTCTTGAATCTTCCCCCTAGGTATATCTTCTTGCATAGATGTATATTATCTTTGTAACTCTTAGCCGACTTTGATCCTGTCAACTTCCCAAAATAAAATATTAAAGTTACTTTCTCTCTAGCTCCTCCCCAATCCTACCCTAGCCTAAAACCCTGCAGCACTGACATTCAAAACTCCGTACCTTTCCTAGAGGCCTTAGTAATTGACCTCTGGAAATCTTGTCCTCCCATTTTACTTATTGATCTCCCTCCTGTTTTGTTCTGAGATATCCTTACTGTTTGTTAAGAAGTAGCACGGAAGAATTTCTACTTTTACTGTTACTATTCTAAGCCAGAATTTTCTAATGTATTCCTATATTATATCTGAAGAAAAGAACGTTCTAATATTAAAAACTATTTAGAAATACGTAACTATCTCAGTGCTCAACAAAGAACTAAGCGTTCTGAAGGGTCATATGAGATATGTATGTTTATGTGTGTTATGTATATACATGTTTTTATCTTAGTTAATATATTAATCCACACACATGTATCATGTTAGAGGAATATATAAACATACATACAAATATATTTCTGGTTCAGGTTTACTCAAATTTATTTGAAATCAGAATTTGTTTCCCTTTTTATGTGAAATTAATTATTATGTGATGAATGCTCATTTTCCTTCAAAGATTACACATTCTGTATCGTCCCTAATGTTCCCTTCACTCTTGGAGAACCAGCCCTTCTGTCCTGCTCAGACACACAGATTTAGCCATGCCACGTACAACAGACAAGCAGGACATGTTCTGAATTTTCAGAGCATTTTCCAGATTTTCTGACTCATTAATTTAGTGATGCATTTCTGTGGGAGGTGTTAGCTAATGGCTTTTGTTTTGTTTAGTATTTGTTTGTTTGTTTGTTTTGCCTCGGATCTCATTGGCAGTCTTGTTTAGCCCAGTAATATGTTTAAATATTGCTCAGAAAACAAAATATTTAAAATAAATATTTTAAACAATATATATCACTACAAAGGAAACCAATAATAGTGGAATGGAATGAGGATATTAGAGTGTGCTATAGTTAAGTATATGCATATGATTATTAAATAAAAAATGGCAGATTAATAATTGTCATAATTTCAAAACAATGATGAGAATAAAAGATACTAGGAAGTATTTGCAATTAGCATATGGGACATGAAAAGATCTGTGAGTTCGCCTACTGAAAAGTCAGAGGTATTACTAATGTTAGCATATCATGGAACATTAAGTTTCACTTCCAATGTATTGTTTGCAGATAACTGAACTTTCAATCAATTAAACCTCAGTAGCCAAATTTCTCTCTCAAAAGGAGATTATTACTAACTTCTCTCTTTCTCTCTCTTTCTATCTCTCTTTCTCTCAATACAGGAATTTGGCTCCTACTACAAATCCTCATGTAAAATGGAGTGTTCTTTATTAATAATATACTGTATCAGCCCTAAGGAAGCATATAACATTATTAAAAACTAGCCATGGGTAGCAAGTGTTAAGAACCACAGTGGATCTTGGAAGTAACACAGACTCACCCAGGGTATTTGAGAGTTGATACAGCTATTATGCCTGATACATATACTGGAGAACAAGCAAATTTCAGGTGGAGGTTAGTGGGGAGGAAATATTTAATCTTCTTCATCTAAATTGATGGCCCCCCCAAAATTCTCTCTGTTGTCCGTGATTACCAGGTTTAGTACCTCAACCTTATAGGAAAGATTTTTTTTTTTGTTTTTTTGTGGGGGTGGCTTGTATGAAGGTTTCACAGAGGTAGTTTTGAGTTGTTTGGTTTGGGGTTTTATTTTTTTCATGTAAATCTTATAGTAATTTTGAGGTCTGTCAACTTTTGGTTCAACACCAGTATACTTGAAATAATTTTTTAATTAAAATATCCATGATTGGGGTGCCTGGGTGGCTCAGTTGGTTAAGTGTCTGACTCACGGTTTCAGCTCAGGTCATGATCTCATGGCTTTGTGGGTTCGAGCCCCGCATTGGGCTCTGCTCTAGCAGTGCAGAGCCTGCTTGGGATTCTTTCCCTCTCCTCTCTCTCTCTGCCCTCCCCACTCATGCTGCTTCTGTCTCTCTCAAAGTAAATAAGTAAACTTTAAAATAAAATTTAAAAAAGAAAATAAAGTAAAATAAAATATCCCTGATTGTATTGCCTGAAGCAGTTTTACTCCCTCTTCTTAATTTCTTATGAACAACATTAAATATCCTCACATTGCAGATCACCCCTAAACAGTGGTAGGTCAAAGGGAATCAGATGATGGAGCTGCACATTTTACAGATATAAAGGGGCATAAATTAATGCCTAATTATCATAGTTATATCTTATTTATATGTATTCATTTCTTGCTTTATGCAGGTTGACTGCAATAATGTAACTTTATAACCATCACAGAATGTAATTTTCTTTCTTTTTGTCTGGTAGTAGAAAAGAATGATGTACTAATTGCCCTCACTTTTGTAAGATTTTGAGTTTTATTTAAGTTTAATGGACATAAAAATTAAACATGAGTTGATCGATCAAAGTTAATGCTCCAGAATGCAACATCAATAGCCTATATTTAAATATGTTATACAATTAAATATTTTGATGTTACTCATGTAATAAAACTCCTTTTAAGCCATAATCATATATCATAACACATTGCAACTCAAGTCGAAAACCTGAAAAAGTTCACAAACATATTACCAAACTTCAAAAAATTTTGCATATGTTTGACCATTTTACTTCCATTGACTTTAGCTTCTAAGAATATATTTGGAAACTGGCATAACATAAAATTTTTATCCAAATTAGAGAAAACTAATTTTCACAAAGTCACAAATAAAGTATGTACAGTTATTCCAAGTCCACAAACACTGTACTCATTGTTAACATTTTTCTTCAGACAAAGCTTAATGTAAAATAAGATTATTATATTTTCTCCATACCACCCTTTATGCCTTCCAGTTTTAGATGAGTAAGAAAATAAAGAGAAAGGCATATTCAGCAGTGTTAAATACACTGATAATTAAAAGAAATAACAACTGACATGATAAAATTGTATGTGTGTGTATGTGTGTGTGTGTGTGTGTGTGTGTAATTATATATATAATGCATATATCTGGTTAATACATGCAACAATTCATACTATATATTTGGTAGTGATTTCACAATGGATTTTTGTTCAAAAAATAATTTTATATAACTGTATGTGAAGAAAGGCAAAGATTAATGTCATCAGCATATTAGTTATTATATGTCAACCTTATCATGGTCCTTTCAAACCATACTTTGACAAATACTAGGGAAATGAACTTAGTACTGAGACCACATATGTAAGTAAACTCCTTTCCTTCCCATGTAAATGCAAACTGTTTTGGACACTATTTATTGATGAGGATTAAAAAGAACATACTGGAGTATTAAATGCATTATTAGAGCCAAAGGCTGTATTCATCATTTCTGGTAAAGGTACTAGGAGAATAAGTATATTTGGGACTACATTTTGTTTAAGTTACACCTATTGTCCTAATAGGGGAAGTATTCTACCATCCCCTGCCATGACTCCTCTGCATGTTAGGTGCTGTGCTGCACCACCCAGGAGTCCCTAAGGAAAGAAGACTTGTTACACACCTACTGGGATTGCTGGGGGCAGGTATCTCTTGGTTGTGACTCCACTTTGGGAATTGCCTTGTTCAAAGAGCACTACCTCATCATTAGTCACAATCCCTTTCCAGGGCAGCCCACATCCAAAGATTTATTAACATGACAGTAAAAATATTTCTCTCTTGCATCATTTTGGGCAAATCTGAAGGGTAATTCATGCTCCAGATTAGTCTGTAGAGTTGTCTGAGCTTCCTTTGAGGACTGCAAATGAGCTCAACTTCTTTCTTTGCTAAATCCAGCCTCCTGTCCCTCATTTCCATAGATGTAAATCCTAAAACCACTCCCTACTATACATCTTGCACGATTATCTCATGCACAGTGAAGTGCAGGTATAGGGAAAAGTGTTTCCATGAGAAAGAGTTGAAACATTCAAACATTGTTCACAGGATGGGTGTCCTCTTTTGAGGACTCAGTCTGTCCAAACTTGGGTAAAATGTTTATCCTTTTTGAGGAAATAAAAGCATCAATTTATCAGTGTTGTTATTATTAATATTTTTTGCCATAAATGAAGTCCCCTTTCTCAGAGATAATGATTAGCAATCATTCATCTGTTTTTAATTTGTTTTTCCAAATGTATTTATTTTTAAAAAGATATTTTATTCACTAGAAGATATGAAGCAATAATTTCCTGAGCAATAATGGTTGTAATTACAATTAATTGAAATTAATAAATCATCTTCTATTTATGTATAGTTTTCCTATGTCCTTGCTTAATTATGGTAAGAATTATTACATTTACAAACTTATTATGCTTACTATGTGCCATGAATTGTGCTAGGTGCTTTATACATGTTACTTTAGTTATTCCTCACATAAATTCTCTTGAAAGCAAAGCAGATGGAATTATCCCTATTCTGCAAATAAGGTTGACAAATGTTCAGTGACTTCCCTAAGGACACACAGCTAAGAAGCCTAATCAGATCTTAAACTCTGGTCCATAGAATGCCCAAATCCACATGAAGAACTAATCTTTCTTGGTATAAATGCAACCTTGTTAAACTTCTCAATAGACATAAAGGAAAACAAACAAAAATTAAAACAAAAGCAAATACAAAACCAGAATGTTTCTGGCAACAAGTTTAAAAGTCAGGTCTACTCAATTCTTAATTTTCACATAAGATTAAGTTTTATCTTCACATCAAAGATAGCACATGTCATCAAATCTCTGTGAACTTGTTTTGAGGTATATTCATCTGATCATTGTAACACACTGAAAATAGCTGGTAGTTCTTTATAAAACACATACACATACACTTTACTTTGGTATCAAATGTGTCCCTTTCTATTGCTTGTTTCATAGTCTTTAAAAAGAAATAAAAATAATATTATCCAACACTCGGCATGTTTGAGGCACTGGTCTTAGCATTTTAACAGGTTACCACAGTTAATACTCACTACAAACCTACCAGACATATACTATTATTAGTTCGATTTCACAGATAACATTACTGAGGCATGGAGATGTTGGCTAATTAACCAAGGGTTGAAAAATCACTGAATGGAAAAGCCAGAAGATGGGATGAAATCGGTTCAAAAAGTAGAACATCCAACAGAGGTAAGGTGGAAGATGGAAAGATGAGAGGACCTAAAAAGAGCTCATTCTTCACAAATTTTTCATTTCCCATCTTTTCTCACATACATACACTTTTTCTCATTCCATTATCGCTTCAGGGGAACTCTATAAAACTGAAATGCAAGATACATGTACTGTTATTTATGCACTCTAGAAAGTGAGGTACAATCAAGTTATTTTCTACCAATTTAACAGGGATATTTTTACCATTAGGATAACTCCTTTAGGTTAAGGTATTATAGATAGATAGTATCTCTTAAAACATAAGACAGCAGACCTGACTGATATGGGGTGCAATTGAGCCCAAACCAGTGTGTGCTACATATACACCACAGATTAATATACTATGATCACTTCCGTAATATAAAGTTTGAGGCCTTAAACAGATGCTGTTTAAAAAAATCTTGGGCTTTTTACAGTATATAAACAATTTAAGCATGCAAAAGGGAAAATGGACATTTAGAGAACATCTTCCATGTCAAAGTAAATATTGACCATGTAATGATAAGTTCTAAGCTAAACCTAAGAAAAGGAACTCTCTTAGGAAAGACCCCTACCATAACCTGGGGGAGACTAAGTTTTATGAAAGAGAAAGTGCCTGCAAAAATCTTGTAAGATAGGTAAATTGAGCATGAGTAGACTTTACAGAAAGACAAAAGATCATAAAAGGAAGCATGAGGATACAAATATTTGATAAGTTCAATAACCTACACGTTGGTAAGTATTCTTAGGGCTTGGAGTTTACATGTCTTGCTGCCTATATAATATTCATGCCACCTACGTAATATTACACAATATTATATTATGTAGGCAACGTATAGGGTTACATATACAATATGTTTCCTTCTCCTGTGTTTTCTGTTTGTTTGTTTTTTCTAATGTGGGTCTGATTTATTCAGATTATGAATGTATACAATCTCCTCAGACTCCCTTAAAGCTACAGGTGACCACAGACCAAGTTCCAGTTAAAATTGAAGTTCATTAGATAGGAATTACAGAGGTTCCGGAAGATGGCGGCGTAGGAGGACGCGGGGCTCACAACGCGTCCTGCCGATCACTTAGATTCCACCTACACCTGCCTAAAGAACCCAGAAAACCGCCAGAGGATTAGCAGAAGGGAGTCTCCGGAGTCAAGCGCAGACCAGAGGCCCACGGAAGAGGGTAGGAAGGGCGGAGAGGCGGTGCGCGCTCCACGGACTGGCGGGAGGGAGCCAGGGCGGAGGGGCGGCTCGCAGGCCAAGCAGAGCCCCCGAGTCTGGCTGGCAAAAGCGGAGGGGCCGGACAGACTGTGTTCCGACAGCAAGCGCGACTTAGCGTCTGGGAGGTCATAAGTTAACAGCTCTGCTCGGAAAGCGGGAAGGCTGGAGGACAAAGGGAGGGAGAGCTGCTGAGCCCCCGGACGGCAGAGCTCAGCTTGGCGGGGAACAAAGGCGCCAGCGCCATCTCCCCCACCCATCCCCCAGCCAAAATCCCAAAGGGAACCAGTTCCTGCCAGGGAACTTGCTCGCTCCGCGCAAACACCCAACTCTGTGCTTCTGCGGAGCCAAACCTCCGGCAGCGGATCTGACTCCCTCCCGCTGCCACAGGGCTCCTCCTGGAGTGGATCACCTAAGGAGAAGCGAGCTAAGCCTGCCCCTCCACCCCCCGTGCACCTTGCCTACCCACCCCAGCTAATACGCCAGATCCCCAGCAACACAAGCCTGGCAGTGTGCAAGTAGCCCAGACAGGACACGCCACCCCACAGTGAATCCCGCCCCTAGGAGAGGGGAAGAGAAGGCACACACCAGTCTGACTGTGGCCCCAGCAGTGGGCTGGGGGCAGACATCGGGTCGGACTGCGGCCCCGCCCACTAACTCCAGTTATACACCACAGCACAGGGGAAGTGCACTGCAGGTCCTCACCACACAAGGGACTCTCCAAAATGACCAAACGGAAGAATTCCCCTCAGAAGAATCTCCAGGAAAAAACAACAGCTAATGAACTGATCAAAAAGGATTTAAATAATATAACAGAAAGTGAATTTAGAATAATAGTCATAAAATTAATCGCTGGGCTTGAAAACAGTATACAGGACAGCAGAGAATCTCTTGCCACAAAGATTGAGGGACTAAGGAACAGTCACGAGGAGTTGAAAAATGCTTTAAACAAAATGCAAAACAAAATGGAATCCACGATGGCTCGGCTTGAAGAGGCAGAGGAGAGAATAGGTGAACTAGAAGATAAAGTTATGGAGAAAGAGGAAGCTGAAAGAAAGAGAGATAAAAAAATCCAGGAGTATGAGGGGAAAATTAGAGAACTAAGTGATACACTAAAAAAAAATAATATACGCATAATTGGTATCCCAGAGGAGGAAGAGAGAGGGAAAGGTGCTGAAGGGGTACTTGAACAAATTATAGCTGAGAACTTCCCTGAACTGGGGAAGGAAAAAGGCATTGAAATCCAAGAGGCACAGAGAACTCCCTTCAGACGTAACTTGAATCGATCTTCTGCATGACATATCATAGTGAGACTGGCAAAATACAAGGATAAAGAGAAAATTCTGAAAGCAGCAAGGGATAAACGTGCCCTCACTTATAAAGGGAGACCTATAAGACTCGTGACTGATCTCTCCTTTGAAACTTGGCAGGCCAGAAAGGCTTGGCACGATATCTACAGTGTGCTAAACAGAAAAAATATGCAGCCGAGAATCCTTTATCCAGCAAGTCTGTCATTTAGAATAGAAGGAGAGATAAAGGTCTTCCCAAACAAACAAAAACTGAAGGAATTCGTCACCACGAAACCAGCCCTACAAGAGATCCTAAGGGGGATCCTGTGAGACAAAGTACCAGAGACATCACTACAAGCATAAAACATACAGACATCACAATGACTCTAAACCCATATCTTTCCATAATAACACTGAATGTAAATGGATTAAATGCGCCAACTAAAAGACATAGGGTATCAGAATGGATAAAAAAACAAGACCCATCTATTTGCTGTCTACAAGAGACTCATTTTAGATCTGAGGACACCTTTAGATTGAGAGTGAGGGGATGGAGAACTATTTATCATGCTCCTGGAAGCCAAAAGAAAGCTGGAGTAGCCATACTTATATCAGACAAACTAGACTTTAAATTAAAGGCTGTAACAAGAGATGAAGAAGGGCATTATATAATAATCACAGGGTCTATCCACCAGGAAGAGCTAACTATTATAAATGTCTATGCGCCAAATACCCGAGCCCCCAGATATATAAAACAATTACTCATAAACATAAGCAACCTTATTGATAAGAATGTGGTCATTGCAGGGGACTTTAACACCCCACTTACAGAAATGGATAGATCATCTAGACACACAGTCAATAAAGAAACAAGGGCCCTGAATGATACATTGGATCAGATGGACTTGACAGATATATTTAGAACTCTGCATCCCAAAGCAACAGAATATACTTTCTTCTCGAGTGCACATGGAACATTCTCCAAGATAGATCATATACTGGGTCACAAAACAGCCCTTCATAAGTTTACAAGAATTGAAATTATACCATGCATACTTTCAGACCACAATGCTATGAAGCTTGAAATCAACCACAGGAAAAAGTCTGGAAAACCTCCAAAAGCATGGAGGTTAAAGAACACCCACTAAAGAATGAGTGGGTCAACCAGGCAATTAGAGAAGAAATTAAAATATACATGGAAACAAACGAAAATGAAAATACAACAATCCAAACGCTTTGGGATGCAGCGAAGGCAGTCCTGAGAGGAAAATACATTGCAATCCAGGCCTATCTCAAGAAACAAGAAAAATCCCAAATACAAAATCTAACAGCACACCTAAAGGAAATAGAAGCAGAACAGCAAAGGCAGCCTAAACCCAGCAGAAGAAGAGAAATAATAAAGATCAGAGCAGAAATAAACAATATAGAATCTAAAAAAACTGTAGAGCAGATCAACGAAACCAAGAGTTGGTTTTTTGAAAAAATAAACAAAATTGACAAACCTCTAGCCAGGCTTCTCAAAAAGAAAAGGGAGATGACCCAAATAGATAAAATCATGAATGAAAATGGAATGATTACAACCAATCCCTCAGAGATACAAACAATTATCAGGGAATACTATGAAAAATTATATGCCAGCAAATTGGACAACCTGGAAGAAATGGACAAATTTCTAAACACCCACACTCTTCCAAAACTCAATCAGGAGGAAATAGAAAGCTTGAACAGACCCATAACCAGCGAAGAAATTGAATCGGTTATCAAAAATCTCCCAACAAATAAGAGTCCAGGACCAGATGGCTTCCCAGGGGAGTTCTACCAGACATTTAAAGCAGAGATAATACCTATCCTTCTCAAGCTATTCCAAGAAATAGAAAGGGAAGGAAAACTTCCAGACTCATTCTATGAAGCCAGTATTACTTTGATTCCTAAACCAGACAGAGACCCAGTAAAAAAAGAGAACTACAGGCCAATATCCCTGACGAATATGGATGCAAAAATTCTTAATAAGATACTAGCAAATCGAATTCAACAGCATATAAAAAGAATTATTCACCATGATCAAGTGGGATTCATTCCTGGGATGCAGGGCTGGTTCAACATTCGCAAATCGATCAACGTGATACATCACATTAACAAAAAAAAAGAGAAGAACCATATGATCCTGTCAATCGATGCAGAAAAGGCCTTTGACAAAATCCAGCACCCTTTCTTAATAAAAACCCTTGAGAAAGTCGGGATAGAAGGAACATACTTAAAGATCATAAAGGCCATTTATGAAAAGCCCACAGCTAACATCATCCTCAACGGGGAAAAACTGAGAGCTTTTTCCCTGAGATCAGGAACACGACAGGGATGCCCACTGTCACCGCTGTTGTTCAATATAGTGCTGGAAGTTCTAGCATCAGCAATCAGACAACAAAAGGAAATCAAAGGCATCAAAATTGGCAAAGACGAAGTCAAGCTTTCGCTTTTTGCAGATGACATGATATTATACATGGAAAATCCGATAGACTCCACCAAAAGTCTGCTAGAACTGATACATGAATTCAGCAAAGTTGCAGGATACAAAATCAATGTGCAGAAATCAGTTGCATTCTTATACACTAACAATGAAGCAACAGAAAGACAAATGAAGAAACTGATCCCATTCACAATTGCACCAAGAAGCATAAAATACCTAGGAATAAATCTAACCAAAGATGTAAAAGATCTGTATGCTGAAAACTATAGAAAGCTTATGCAGGTAATTGAAGAAGATATAAAGAAATGGAAAGACATTCCGTGCTCATGGATTGGAAGAATAAATATTGTCAAAATGTCAATACTACCCAAAGCTATCTACACATTCAATGCAATCCCAATCAAAATT
This sequence comes from Panthera tigris, assembly GCF_018350195.1. NCBI lineage: Eukaryota > Metazoa > Chordata > Mammalia > Carnivora > Felidae > Panthera > Panthera tigris. Next base: position 153,388,828 of record NC_056663.1, read on the forward strand.
GCACCAGCATTCTTCTCGAAACTAGAACAAGCAATCCTAAAATTCATATGGAACCACAAAAGGCCCCGAATAGCCAAAGTAATTTTGAAGAAGAAGACCAAAGCAGGAGGCATCACAATCCCAGACTTTAGCCTCTACTACAAAGCTGTCATCATCAAGTCAGCATGGTATTGGCATAAAAACAGACACATAGACCAATGGAATAGAATAGAAACCCCAGAACTAGACCCACAAACGTATGGCCAACTCATCTTTGACAAAGCAGGAAAGAACATCCAATGGAAAAAAGACAGTCTCTTTAACAAATGGTGCTGGGAGAACTGGACAGCAACATGCAGAAGGTTGAAACTAGACCACTTTCTCACACCATTCACAAAAATAAACTCAAAATGGATAAAGGACCTGAATGTGAGACAGGAAACCATCAAAACCTTAGAGGAGAAAGCAGGAAAAGACCTCTCTGACCTCAGCCGTAGCAATCTCTTACTCGGCACATCCCCAAAGGCAAGGGAATTAAAAGCAAAAGTGAATTACTGGGACCTTATGAAGATAAAAAGCTTCTGCACAGCAAAGGAAACAACCAACAAAACTAAAAGGCAACCAACGGAATGGGAAAAGATATTTGCAAATGACACATCGGACAAAGGGCTAGTATCCAAAATCTATAAAGAGCTCATCAAACTCCACACCCGAAAAACAAATAACCCAGTGAATAAATGGGCAGAAAACATGAATAGACACTTCTCTAAAGAAGACATCCGGATGGCCAACAGGCACATGAAAAGATGTTCAACGTCGCTCCTTATCAGGGAAATACAAATCAAAACCACACTCAGATATCACCTCACGCCAGTCAGAGTGGCCAAAATGAAGAAATCAGGAGACTATAGATGCTGGAGAGGATGTGGAGAAACAGGAACCCTCTTGCACTGTTGGTGGGAATGCAAATTGGTGCAGCCGCTCTGGAAAGCGGTGTGGAGGTTCCTCAGAAAATTAAAAATAGACCTACCCTATGACCCAGCAATAGCACTGCTAGGAATTTATCCAAGGGATACAGGAGTACTGATGCATAGGGGCACCTGTACCCCAATGTTTATAGCGGCACTCTCAACAATAGCCAAATTATGGAAAGAGCCTAAATGTCCATCAACTGATGAATGGATAAAGAAATTGTGGTTTATATACACAATGGAATACTACGTGGCAATGAGAAAAAATGAAATATGGCCTTTTGTAGCAACATGGATGGAGCTGGAGAGTGTGATGCTAAGTGAAATAAGCCATACAGAGAAAGACAGATACCATATGGTTTCACTCTTATGTGGATCCTGAGAAACATAACAGAAACCCATGGGGGAGGGGAAGGAAAAAAAAAAAAAAAAAAAAAGAGGTTAGAGTGGGAGAGAGCCAAAGCATAAGAGACTGTTAAAAACTGAGAACAAATTGAGGGTTGATGGGGGGTGGGAGGGAGGGCAGGGTGGGTGATGGGTATTGAGGAGGGCACCTTTTGGGATGAGCACTGGGTGTTGTATGGAAACCAATTTGACAGTAAATTTCATATATTAAAAAATAAAAAAAAAAATTAAAAAAAAAAAAAAAAAAAAGATAGGAATTACAGTAAAATTGTGATTTTCATGATAAAATGGACATGTTTCTGTCATGTATCTTTTTTTTTTTTGTATTACACATCCCACTTTTTCTCTGCTGGCAACTTAAAAGAAATTTCTGGAAATGCATTAGCATTATTTTGATCCTGAGCATGAAAGCCACGTAGTACGAGGTCCAGAACAGAAAGATAGGAAAATTACTCAGTGCACGATGACTCCTTCACTGTGTTAGTGTTCTAAGAGGCCCCTATGGTTCATGAACATCTTAAGAGACCAAACAAAAGATAAAAGAAACAAGGGTAATAACACTATCATCATTATTACTGAGAGGTGTAAGATTGATTATATGGATGAATGTGGGAGCCAATAGTTTGCTAATTAAACGTCAATTAGGCAAAATTATTCACTTAGTCACAAGCAATGCTGGACCAGGACAAGTCTCCTGATCCAAATCTGGAAGGCAATGGAATATACTGAGCTACAGCCTGATAGGATCACTGGGCTAAAAACCTATTTTGAAGACATAAGCATAATAAATGTTGGGTGAAATTATGAGAGTATATGAGTTCATCTAGGGAAGAACAGAAATAGTACTTAAGAGAAAAGTCAGCAAATGATAATGATGACCCAACAATGAGATAGCTGGAAAATCCAGAAGAGCGTGGTGTCATGGAAGTCAATGACATTGTTTAGGAGAGAGTGTTTTGTAGAGACGATGTACAGTAGGATCAATAACAAGAAAATGACTGAATAAATGCTTTTCCTTTTCATCCATTATGTCAGTCGTAACTGTGGTGGGCAAAATAGCCTTGGTAAAGATGGCCATGGGTGGAGCATAACAATGGTAAAATGTTGGGGAGCAATTGGGGGATGAGAAAATTGACTCAGGGAATGCAGTCCACCCTCTCAAGAAGCACACACCTATATATAAAGACATACTGTGGGCAAAGGGGGTCTGGAAAACATACTTTTTACTGCGGAAATTGTTATTACTATTTTATTTATTTCAAAATTATGGAAACTAAGCCTTTTAAAAAATATTTATTTATTTTTGAGAGAGAGAGAGAGGGAGAGCACAAGCAGGGGAGGGGCAGAGAAAGGAAGACACAGAATCTGCAACAGGATCCAGGCTCTGAGCTGTCAGTGCAGAACTCGACGGGGCCAGAACCCAGAAACCATGAGATCATGACCTGAGCTGAAGTTGGAATCCACCTAGGTGCCTTGGAAACTAAGCCTTTTTAAAATAATGATGAGGTATAGAGCAACAGAAGATTGTTAAAGGAGCTCAAAAATAATGAGTTGTGGTTCCCTAAGAAGGGATGGCATCTAGATCAGAGGAATATATTCTAAGAACACACACAAAAGGGAACCCTTGGCAAGATGACATTAAGATTTTTGAGTGATGAGACAAAACAGGAAGCAAAACTATTCATTTCATAATTTTGCATGAATCATCTTATCTTCCTTTGGTTTAACTAGACTTTCTTTCTTTCTTCTTTCTTTCTTTCTTTCTTTCTTTCTTTCTTTCTTTCTTTCTTTCTTCCTACTTATGAATGGTGGCTAGACAGTAACTCAGAGTCATATATAATGAATTAAATCAAATTAAGTAGCAAGTTGAAAGTAAAAAAATAACTGCCAGTCTAAAATGCTTTAATGCTTTCATGAAATCCCTAATCCTCTGTGTTAAAAGTAAGAGATGGGTTTGTTCAGACTGGGGGGTTCTATATCATAACAAAATAGGTGTTTACCTCCAACTTTTCTCTTCACCTGACACATTGTTTTGGCATGATGGAAAATAAAAGGACTGAATATAAAACAAACTAACATGTTAAGCACTGTGGGAACATGGCGAGTGAAAGATAAACAATTATGACACTGATACTGAGCAGCCGTGCTTTAGTCACGAGCCAGAAGAGTGGTGAGCACTTCAACCCATTTCTCTAATACTGTGGCTGATGAAAAGTATGCCAGTTCAGCATGGGCTTCATTTTGTACAGTTTATAAAGGGCATCAGACCATGAATATCCAGTTTCAGGACATTAGGATATAAAATTATATAATAACATACAGACATAAGAGACTATCTTAAGTAACTTGAAATGGAGACAGGAGTGCAGAAAATAAATAATGCACAGCATACCCAACAGGCAAGTGACACTTCCTGCCACATACTTGAACAAAAAGAGCAATTTCTTCCCCGGGAACATAGTCAAATATGTAGTCAGCTTCAGACAGAAAACACGTAGGGGTGAAAAAAATAGTATATTGCCTTGTCACCTATAAATCTCTGGCAACAAATAGTGTGACACTTGTCACAATATTAGACAATTTAGTTTGCAGGAAATTTATGGTGGTCCTTTATCAATTAAACTGTTAAAGTCTTGTGACTGTCTCCACACTTTTATTCCCTATAGATTTTAGGTAATGTCAAGAGCATGGGTTCTGAAATCAAATAACATAAATAAAATATACTATTTAGATACACGGTGTTTTGACAGTGAAATATTAAAGCAGTTACACAAAAACTTATTCTCAATATACTTGTTGCCTTAAAAATACCTTGTGCTGGCAAGGCTCTGTTTTAGATAAAGTAGGCCATTAGTACGTCCAGCTTAAGTAACTATTTACTTATCTTTTATTTCCCTTTATCCGTTCTTAAGTTTTCTCTTGTTCATAATTCAGACTTTTATATCCTTTCCATTGAAGTTTTCAGAGCTCTGTAGTGGCTCTTCTTTGCACGCCACGCATGGCATGGGAAAATTCTCATTTATCAGAATGGGTGTACACGAAAGAATGGGAAATAGCTAGATATTCAGAGAGTAGTGGACACTGCCTCTGAAATGACATTAATTCTTGGCACATAATTGCCACCATGGCACATCAGTCAGATTAAAGACATACGAAGGTCAGATGATTAATGGATTTTAGTAAGAATCTGTCTCACAGAGGGTACGATCCATCTTTGAAACGATCCTGTGGTTATTTTCTATTTCTGGAGTGCACAGTTGTAACAGACATATTAAGCAATTGGCAATCCCTAAACTGATATCCTGGCTTCCTACATTTATTATGGTAAGAAAGCCCAACTGTAAGCTTTTATTACTGTCTCTATCTTCCAAAGTAGCAAACAAAAAAACATACAACATTCTTGGAGAGTTTGCAGAGAACAGTGTCACCATCAGGACTTAAGAGATGCAGAAGTGGTGATTCCTTCCATATCTCTATCCAATTTGCCCATTTGGAGTATGCAAAAGACTGGTGGAGTAACATAATTATTGTAATTTAATTAGTTGTAAGCACCAATGGCAACTTCTCTACCAGATGTGTTTTTTGGTTTTTTGTTTTGTTTTGTTTTTACTGTTGCACATCAATACATTCCCTGGCATAAGCAGTCATTGACAGGGAATTACTTTCTTCCCTATACCTATTAACAAACACCATCAAAGTTATTCCTATATTGTCATGGCCCTATTCTCCAGCTCTATTTCTTAATCTTGTCTATAGAAACCTTGATAGCCTCTTCACTCCACAGAGCATTATACCAGTCCACCATATTGAATATATCATGCTGACTAGACCTGTTAAGCAGGAAGTAGCAACTGTTCCTTATACCCTGCTAAGACACATGTATGGTAAAAACTGATACTCACTGATAACTCAGTGAAATTTCTAGCAATCTAGCTACCTAATACATGTCTAGATATTCCTTTAAAGGGAAAGGACAATTCTGCATCTGGCCTCTCCTACTACTTAAAAAAAAATGGTACAAAGACTAGTTGGCTTGTTTACAGTCTGTATGCAACATATACATAAGTTTCATTTGTTACAATCCTAAAGATTAAAAAGAGTCTTTTTTTTTTTTTTTTTTTTTTTTAAGAAATAGAATCTGACTTGCTCCTGGGCCTTAGAGGAGGCTGACCTCTTGACTGTGAGTCAGATGTTATCATGAAAACAGGGCTTCCTAATATGAACTGAGATGTTATCTGACCTAATACCATAAATGCTTGTATGCATAGAAGTATTTCTTCATTAAATGGAAGTGGTATATACAATATCAGGCTAGAACAGGTCCTAGAGGTACAAGGAAACTGAATGAATAATTAGCTCTGATTCTAACAGCTCCTAATTTTCCTAAATTTCTTCCTTTCTCGGTTTTCTTTATAGCTTCATGGGAAGGTCACTCTGGTGAATTTATTGGGAATTAATAATCCAATTCTAGTCTACAGATGGTTATATACAATATGTTGTATGTGTGACAGGAGATAGCTGCCCCATTACTGCTCCAATTAAGAGTGCCTCTAAATAACAATAGTGAATGGAAAGGCTCTTAAAGGGAGTTTGATAAGTTTATTTTATTTATTTATTTATTTTTTCTGGAAGAAGAGAAATCCAGAGGTAGGAATCATCAATTCATGGGCAGTAACAAACATTTTGGCTAAATCATCAGGAACTCAGGGAAACACAATTAGAAAATTGGTTATAAGAAAGTTCAGGAAAAAGTGTAAGATTATCTGCGCCCCATTTGAATGTCTACCAAAGATCAACCTCAGTAGAGGAGAGTATTAATGATCATATATATACAAACTGTGAATGTCAATCAGCCACCTTTGTTCTTACCCAGTGAACAAGTGGTAAGAACAGCAGGAACTGAGTTTAATGTTGACTTAGTAACATGGATTTTGTAAATCCCTAATTATTGAAAAAGTTAGCATGTTCCAACTATTGCAATAAAGAAAAATAAATAAAAGGAATAGAAGTCACAAAAAAAAATGAAAAAGTCCATATTTTCTGACATAATTATCTATGTATGAAATCCCAAGAATACAATAAATAAAAGCAAAAAAAAAATACTCCTAGGACTAATAGCTATTTCAGCAAAGTCACAGAATATAATATCAACACATAATCAAGCATATTTCTATATATTAACAATGAATATTTGAAAACTGAAATTGAAAACAAAAATACTACTTACAATCATGCTAAAAAATAAAATAGGTATAAATTTAACATAATACATACATGTACTATAAGAGTTACAAATTGCTAATGAAAATATCAATGAATAAGAAAGTAAACAGAAAGACACACTGTATTTATGAATTAAAAAACTCAACACAGCGAAGATATCAGTTGTCCCCAACTGACTTACAGTTTTAATATAATTGCCATCCAAATATAACAAGATTTATGTGTTTTTCTTGTGCAGGCACAGAAAAGCTTATTCTTAAATTTATATGTAAAGGTAAAGAACCCACAAAAGCTAAAATAATTTTGAAAAAGAAGATTAAAGTGGTAGGAATCACTTTGCTCAATATTAAAGCCAACTCTATAGCTATGGTAACCAAGAATATATGGTATTGGTGGAGGGATGCACAGATAAATCAACAGAACCGAATAAAGAATACAGTTAGATTCATATAAATACACTTAAACAATTTTTGATGAGAGTGTAAGAGCCATTTAAAAGAGGAAGAATAGTCCTTTCAACAAATGGTACCACAAGTGGATATACTAGGAAAAAAATAAAATAAAATCACAGTCAATCATAAACTTAAATGTAGAATGTAAAACTATAAAACTTATAGAAGACAACATAAGAGAAAATCTTGGGGATTAAATGTTAAGAGTTCTTAGCCTTGACACCAACAGCACTGGCCATAAACTGGATTTCATAACACACAAACCAACAAACACAAAAAAAAAAAGTAAAGAAAAAAGGAAGATTTTCTTTGCAAAAGATCCAGATATGAAGATGAAAAAATATTCTACAAAAATTATTTGCAAATTACATATCCAGGAACAAGTGTCTAGAATGCATAAGAAAACTTTTTTTTTTTTTTTTTTTTTTTTTTTTTTTTTTTTTTTTTTTTTTTTTTTGAGAGAGAGAGAGAACCAGCATGAGCCCTAGGGGCACAGGGATAGGAAGAGAGATAAAATATTGATTTTCTTTTTTTTTTAATGTTTATTTATTTATTTTTGAAAGAGAGAGAGAGAGCACATGTGTGAGCTGTGAAGGGACAGAGGGAGGAGAAAGATAATTTTAAGCAGGTGCCACACACAGTGCAGAGCCTGACATGGGGCTTGATCTCACAACTGTGAGATCATGACCTGAGCCAAAATCAACTCAGACACTTAACCGACTGAGCCACCCAGGTGCCCCAAGAACTAATTTCTTAGAACTCTTTCTAACTTGATTTTAGAACACCACACTATTTATTTTTTCTCCTACCTCTCTAATGTTCCAAGTTGATTAATCTTCTGTGTTGCTTGTTGTTCCAACCAGTTCCTTAATTATTTACATTCTTTTTTATGTATTCCTATTCTTTAATTATTCTTTACATATTATTATATATATTCTTTAACTATTCTTCAATTGTTTATATATTTTTAAACTATTTTCTTCATCCTTCTGTTCTTATTTTCTTCACCTCCCTGTTTTCTAAATCTTTGAGTACTCTTCATACTTATCTTTTGTATTCATATTTACTGTCCTTTAGTAATTAAGCTTTACATATCATCTATGTGTTGAGTCCCAGTTATATATAAATACAGCTTCTACCCCCTGCATTCCAGATAGCTGGATCCAGTTGTCTACCTAATATTTTCACTTGTATATTTAAGAGGCATCATAAAAATAATATATCTAATCTTAAGTTTCTAATCTTCCCTCCAAAATACCTTCCGAGAAGTCTCCACTACCTTAGTAAAAGGCATCTCCTCAATTTATCTTTGACTCTTCTTTACTCATCCATTCCTGAAATTCAATCCACTAGAAATTCCTCATAGTTTTTAAAAAGACTTCAAATATCCTACCACTTCTTACTCTATTCAGTACGCAACCTTACTGAATCCACCATTATATTCCCTTGGATTCTTATAATAACCTTCAAACTTTTCTTTCTGGTTCTATTCTGCTTTCTCTGGCTCCCTTGCTTATACCACAGTCTATAGTGATACAGTAACTAGAACCACCTGTTAAAATATGTCAGATATTTTATTGATAAAAATTTTGTTTGCTTTCACATCTTGGCTATTGTAAATAATGTTGCAATAAGCATAGGGGTGCATATATCTTTTCAAATTTGTTTTTTGTTTTCTTTTGACAAATACCCAACAGTGGAATTACTGGATCATATGATATTGCTATTTCTAATTTTTTGAGAAAATTTCATACTGTTTTCCACAGTGGTTGCACCAATTTACATTCATACCAACAGTGCACAAGGGTTTCTTTTCTTCCCCATCCCTACCAACACTTATTATCTCTTGTCTTTATGGAATTTAAGAAACAAAACAAATGAACAAAAATGAGACAAAAAATGCCACAGACTCTTAAATATGGAGAACAAGCAGTGTTGCCAGAGAAGTGGGGTAAGGGGAGAGACTGGTGAAATGGATAAGGGGGATGAAGGGGTATAAACTTAGATTTACAAAAGATCTAAGTCATGGACATAAAACTACAGCATAAGGAATATAGCCAATACAATTGTAAAAACATTGTTTGGTGTCAGATGATGACTACACTTATTGTGGTGAACACTAAGTAATGTACATAATTGTTGAATCATTATACTGTATACCTAAAACTCATCTAACACTGTATGTTAATAAAAATGTGTATGCCATATATTTAAAAAATTGCATTTTATCTCACTTCCCTCCACCCCTGAACCACTTTCTCCTGGTGGACATCATCTCTTAGCACATTTTCCTCACTTCTCTAATATTTATTTATTTTTATTTTTTTAATGTTTTATTTTTGAGACAGAGAGAGAGAGAGAGAGAGAGAGAGAGAGAGAGAGAAACAGAGCACGAGCGGGGGAAGGGCAGAGAGAGAGGGAGACAAAGAATCCGAAGCAGGCTCCAGGCTCTGAGCTGTCAGCACAGAGCTTGATACAGGGCTCAAACCCATGAGCTGCGAGATCATGACCTGAGCCGAAGTCAGACGCTTAACTGATTGAGCCACCCAGACACCTCTCTAATTTTATATTTATTTATTTACCTATTTATTTTAAGTTTTATTTATTTAAGTACTCTCTACACTCGACCTGGGGCTCGAATTCATGACCCCAAGATCAAAAGTTGCACGCTTTTCTGACTGAGGCACTCAGGCGTCCCACACTTCTCTAATGTTTAAATGTCTCTTACCAAATTATCAGCAATGTAAAGACAAAGATTTTCATCTATTTTCTTTTCTCAGAAATCCCCACTACAAGAACATCTGCTGACCCATAGTAGGTATTCAATAAATGTGTCAAGTGTATGAATTTAAAAAAACAAAGTAATAAAATATAAAATTCTTAAGACCTGAAAATTGTCTGAATGTACAATATTGAGAAAAAGAATTTAATATGGCACTGGGATTTCTTATCTGAGTGACTGTGAGGATTAAAGTTTCCGTTAAATGAGGGTGCCTGAGTGACTCAGTCAGTTGAGTATCTGACTCTTGCTTTCTGCTTGGGTCAGGATACCACAGTTCGTGAGTTGGAGCCCCACGTCGGGCTCCACACTGACTGTGGAGCCTCCTTGGTCTTCCCTCTCTTTCCCTTTCCCTCTGCCCATCCACTGCTTGTATTCTCTCTCTCTCAAAATAAATAAATAAACCTAAAAAAGAAAGTTTCTATTAAATGAGCGCCTTTGTAAAACACTGAGGGTCAGAGGAAGACAATGATTTTGAAATGTTGGGTTTTGGTCATTAATATTAATGAATCAATAGCAAACTAGCAATCAGAATTTATTATAAGGCAGAGAGTGACCTTAAAGTATAGATTAGCAACAAGGTAGGTCATTTTTTAATTTTCTTAAAACATATAAATTAAATATTTTTACTTTTTATGCTTTTTTTTCCCCCTTTCCAGCATAGTGCATATATGGTAAAACAGATTTTACCTCCATCCTGTGGTTGTATTTGTGATAGTTACTTAAAATGTAAGTTTTGTAGTTTCCTGAATACCTGCCTTGGAATCCAGACAAGAACTTCAATGATCTTGGCAAACTTCTTCAAGAACAGTAAAACTGATGAGTACCTAGAAATCAATTTGGCTGTTGAATGGGAGAGACATATTAATATATGTTTATATGCTACGGACACACAAAACACACAGTGGTTTAAAATAGGGTCTCTAAATGAGAGTTACAAAGATAGATGCTCCAAATTACAGGCACTGATTTGCAGTCAAGCCAGTTCTCACATGAACAGCTCTAAATGTGTGCTCTAGGGTGAGAAGAAGCAGAGATTTATTTACATTTGTTAATGATCCTCCCAGTAGGCCAGCGAGCAATTTAATAGAGGAATTTGAAAAATATAAATAATTAATTTGTAGCTTGTAGTATTGGAGAAGCAGTTAACTATCACAATAATTAACTTTGGGTTTCAGTACTTGTGGATAGATTTTGGTTAGTAAGTCCCACCCATTAGAGTCTGGCTACATTGCTTCTGTTTGCTTCCGCTCCCACCATCTGAAGACTAACGCCTTCGCTGATACAGAGATGGTTTACAGGTGGTCCTGTTCTTTGGCACATTGTGATTCAAAACAACCATGATTAATCACTATCCAACAAAACCCTGTTCTTTTCTTAAGCTGCTTTAAGGAGGGTTTTTAATCAGAAACCTCTGATGTTTTCAGAATTAATAAACCCAGGCTACAGACATACTACCTAGCAGCTCAATTTACCTTTAATTTGCCTTTCTTAAATTTAACATTTCAGAGCTTCAGAAATATTTGATATTATACAGTTTGATTACCTACTTACATTTAATTGGAGAAAAGACATCAATTTACCTGTCCCACATTAGCGTTCCTTCTATGTAAGTAGGCAGTGTCCAGACCACATCCTCTTTTCTTCATGATAAGCAAAGAAAAGAAAGAAAAGTAGAATTTAATTAGCAATATACACAGATAATGAAAAGACTGAAGAGTGGAGGAGATACTAGTAAAATAAAACTAACACTACTGTGATTCCTTATGGTAATAATTTCGATAAAATAAAAAATTAAATCCATTAGATTTGCAGGGAATCTGTTTTAGGGCGGAAAAATGAAAACAACAAATTTAGTGCATAGGTTTTGCACTTATTCCTAAATATTTAACTTATTTGTTGTGCTCTAGTAAGAACATAACTCCTTTTAAAATCATTTGAAAATTACATTTTTACTCTACAGTGCATAATAAAAAACACAAATTTCTGACTCTGTTGCAGAGAATACAGAATAAGAAATCATTTAAGGGACTTTTGATTAAAAACATCTAGTGTTTAAATGTATTTCAGTGTTTGATAGGAATCCTTGATTTGGTACAAAGTCTCCATTGCATAATTTATCTACTTTTAATTTTGAGGTAATGAGGATTTTTGAGGTAATGATTATCAGAGAATGCTTTAAACCTTAACTTTTAAACTGCCATTAAATCTACAAGTCTGGAATATATCAAACAGTTGTCAATAAAGGTGTTTATTTTAGTTCTATGTCTATAGAAAAAGGAATTCTACTATTCCCAGAGAATGAAATACCTTATCATGACTGTGACACCCTAGTTTTGCCCTTACTAATATGTGTGAACTTGAGCACACTAATTTTTCTGGTATTTACTTGGTTACATCACCTCCACATTTTATTGCCAGTTCTCAAAATAATTCTGATTATATGTATGATCATCTGATGACCATAATCACTTCAGTCACTTTAATGGCTTTTGTTAAGTATAATTACTGTCTTTTCCAGTTGTAAGTGAAGATTAAATGTTTAAATACGATATCAAAAAAGTATTTAAGCTCTCCTAGACTACTTGTGGGAACTGATACTATTTTTAAAATGATATCCCGTCTGAGACACATTGGTGGCTCAGTCACTTAAGTGTTTGACTTGATTTTAGCTCAGGTTATGATATCACAGTTTGTGAATTCGAGCCCCACATCAAGGCTCCCAGCTGACAATATGGAGTCTGCTTGGGATTCTCTCTCTCTCTCTCTCTCTCTCTCTCTCTCTCTCTCTCTCCTCCTACCTCCCCACCTCAAAATAAATGAATAAACTTTAAAATATAGATAGATAGATAGATAGATAGATTTTAAAAAATGATATTCCATATTCCTTTTCCCTGAAATTTCTATGCATTCTCTCCATGTTTCAAACTGATGGTGAGTTCTAACTGCCTCAAAGGAGGGACAGAACACAGCTCAAAGAAGAAAACTGTGCAAGTTTTGTCTGGTGGTTGAATGCTTGAAACCTAAGCCTTTGAGGTGATAAGGTGGGGATGAGAGAATTTATCTTTAAAGTCTAGACAAATTGTTTCAGAGGAACAAAAAAGGACTTTTCTGGGCTTGAGAAACTATGTTAACTGAAGAAGGGGGCCAGTTGTATTGGTCTAAGAATAAGATACAGTGTCAGAGTTCCTGGTCAGAGTTCCAGGAAGTCACCCAGAGATCAGGGACGTAATGGATATGGGGTAATGACGTTATAGTACATTCAGTATTATTTCTGTGCCCCATCAGAGCAAGAAAAGAACAAAAGTATCTAATATTTACTGAATATCTTCTCCTCTGCCACATAAAGGAAATTGCTGCTTGTATACTGAATATTTAGTTTTATTATTTACTTACATTTATTTCTTTTCTGTTTAGCCTTGCCTTGGTTCACTGTAAGCAAACTGTTACCTTGCCCCAGTTGACTCTGTACTTGTCATAAAACATGATTTCACCTGTGAAATGTGGGTAGAATGGAACTCTCCAGTTCCAAGCGAAGGTTTTAAATGTCACTGATGTTGGTCTTTGCCCCAGTGTGCTGTGCCATCAGTTACAGAGAGACCACTTTCCAAGTACCTATCATTCCTGTAACCTGGATCTTGGAATGGAGAAGACTTGATTTTATTTGCAGCCTGAAACTCATTCCAGCTGAGCCCAGTCAGATCCAGCCATGGCACAGCCAAGATACAGACTCTTAGGTGAGAAATCAATTTTGCTATTGTATACCACTAAAATGCTGATGTTTTTTAATCACAGCGAAGACTAACCACTAAATGAAATAACAGGACACAGAAGAGATGATAACTTAGTGGATAACTACATAGGAAATGACTTAAGAATTTAATATACTCCTGCCCTCTCACACCACCATGCTATTTAGAAACTATATTGTAAAGTGGGTGTTAGCAATACCAAAAATTGACCAAAATTAAGTTTCTCTCACCTAATTGAGAAAAGATGGGTAAGTACAAAAAATACAGTAAAGTGGGGATTGAAGAGAAACAGGACTTTGAGATTGTCCAGTAATAGAGTTTAGAGTTTTGCTGTCCAAATAGAGTAGCCACTAGCTACATGTGGCTTTTTGAATTTAAGTTAATTAAAGTTACATAAAATAAAAAATTAAATTGCCTGATCACACTACCATGTTTTAAATCTTTTTTTTTATTTTTTTTTAAATTTTTTTTTCACATTTTATTTATTTTTGAGAAACAGAGTGAGACAAAGTGTGAGTGGGGGAGGGGCAGAGAGAGAAGGAGACAGAATCTGAAGCAGACTCCAGGCTCTGAGCAAGCAGTCAGCACAGAGCCCGATGCGGGGCTTGAACCCACAAACTGTGAGATCATGGCCTGAGCCGAAGTCGGACGCTCAACCGACTGAGCCACCCAGGCACCCCCATGTTTTAAATCTTAATAGCTACATGTGGTTAATAGCTACACTAATATAGTACACATATTATAAATTATTCTCATCATCACAGAATGTTCTATGGGGCTGTGATGGTTTAGAGACCTCTGATTTATCCTATATGTAGATAACAAACAGGATAATTACCCACATGTTTCCAGCAAATAGAATATTATGGTAGGTTTTATTATTCTTACAAATATTCAATTTTACCTTCTTCTCTGTTAATGTAGGGCTTGGCCCTGTAAATTGCTTTGGTCATATGAATAGGAGTGCATTTGACATGTGTCATGTCTAAGCAGAGACTTTGATTGTGAGTGCATGGTTTATCTCCCCTCTTTGATTTTATCTTTTGACATAAAAATTGGCATGTCTCAAATGAGAGCTGCTCCTTATTCTGAGTCCTGGAATGAGGTGGCAGGTGTAGTAATAAGCAAGCTGGGGCAGATGTGCACTTCAGAGGAGACCCAGAAGCAACCTGTAACCCTCACACGACATGCAAAATGAATATCTGTTGTTGTAAGTCACTGAAATTTAAATTATTTGATTTCTCTAGCAAATCTCATCAATTCTGTTGGTTTATGAACTGGCCCTTGTACACAGCAGGCAGGGAAAGACCCAAGGGAGGCAGACTATTCCAGATTGGGAGGAGGCATATTTAACAAGCAAAAGAACTTACAGACAAAGCTTGTCTTGGGCGGCCACAAAATGAGTATATCTCTGTACCCACCTGCCAGAATCTTAAAAATTTATGTAAAGGTCTTCACTGAGTTCAGTCACATATACCATTTAGATAGTCTCAAGAACACCTTATTCTCTCAAGGCTGTGTCCTTGGAACAGCTCCCACTCTAGAAATGGTGGGCACAATGTACATTCCAATGACAGAGGAGGAGGCGAGGGGCCTCTGATTGCCCAGGTCCAACTAGTGGGTCAACCAGGGGTCACATCCTCTCGATGATGTCCTCCAACAAATACCAAAGTGGTTCAGAGAATAAGGAATTGTTGGAGTACAAAATAAAAGTTTAATATGTTGAGTTTGAGCAGCCAGTAAGATGGTCTAATAAAGATGCCTAGTAAGATGCCTAATAGACATTGGGTTCTGGAGCTCAGCACAAAAACTGGAGCAGGTGATATAAAATTTGGGCATAAACTATATAGAGACAATCACTGAAACTTGGGAATGAATGCTATTACTCATGTAGAACTCATAGTTTAAACAAGAGTTTTGAAAATAAAATGCCATTATAGTACATGTATTTTATCATTCTATAAACCTCCAAATATGTTTTCACCTTTTGATAGATAAAAGCTAATAATTGCTTTCTGAAAAAAGTGCTTCACTCTCCAACATGGATTTACTGGGTTTAGTTCTATCCAAAGACCCAGATAGACCCAGATAGGCTTTTTCTGAGTACATCAATCAAAGTATCGCTTTGCCTTACCATTACCCTTCATAGTCAAGGAGAGATGTGAGAAACTATGTGTGAAGCTTCTGGAAAATAGAACTCTTCCAAAATGAGCAGGAGTAGATATTCTTCCCTTGGATGGGGTAATGTGACTATGAGAGGTGTATGACTGCCATAGCAATATATGACTCCAACTGATTTTCTGAGGAAACCAGAGTAAGAGTGCCCTAGGCGGAGCCTAAAAAGGAAGCTAACATCATGATGGAAAAGTGTGAAGGAGGAAGGCACACAAGAAAGAAATAATCAGGGTGCTTGATGGCATTATTTGAGCACTTTATAAAGCCTCACCGTAAACAGCCCTACTTCTTGTCTCTTTAGTTATGGGACCCAATACATTCATTCTAGTGATTAAGTCCATTTAATTTGGATTTTCTCTATCTTGCAAAAGAGCCCTAGCTGGTATACATAAAACCCATAAATATTTGATACATGGCCAGAAAAAAACACATTTAATTAATCCTTGAAATGCCATGCTATAGAAAACAGACTAAAAACATGCCACGGAAGACTACTTCAAGTAAAGGGAGAGATTTTATCATTCAGATGCTATTCAAAGATATAGGAAACAAAAACTTTAACATCTTTAACATTTTATTGAATTTAGTAATGAGTACATATTGTGAGATAAAGCATGCTGTGGACCGATTGTTTGTGCCCCTCCCCCTGGCTCCCTCCTCTGCATTTCACATATTGAAACCTTAACACCTACTGTGATGGTATCTGGAGATGGGCACTTGAGGAGTGATTAGGTCATGAGGATAGAGCCCTCACTATGACATTAATGTCCTTCTAAGAACAGGCACAGAGAGCTTCTCTCTCCCTCTCTTTTGAACCCATCATGTAAGGATATGAGAAGACAATCATCTGGAAACCAGAAAAAGGGCGCTTACCAAGAACCTGACTCCCAGCCTCCAGAACTGTGAAAAATGTTCATTGTTCAAGCCATCTAGTCCATGATATTTCTCTTATAGCAATTCCAACTAAGCATAATGCCTTATTGGATGGTATGACTAAATTATATGGTAGAAATACATTTGAGGGGAACCTGGGTGGCTCAGTGGGTTGAGCGTCTGACTTTAGCTCAGGTCATAATCTTGCAGTTTGTGAGTTCGAGCCCCACATTGGGCTGTGTTGATAGCCTGGAGTCTGCTTCAGATTCTGTGTCTCTCTCTCTACCCCTTGCCCACTCACACTCCACCTCTCTCTCTCTCTCTCTCTCTCTCTCTCTCTCAAAAATAAATAAATATTAATTTTTTTAAAAAAAGAAAGGAAGTTGAGATTTCCATACTTTGAGGAAGGACGGTGAATTTTGGAAGTAGAGTAAAAGTACACAACATTCACAAAGAGATTTGGCCATCAAGGGGGAAAAAACAAGTAGAATAGTCTGTGAAGTCATATATGGATTTGAGGCAAGTTCTTTATGTTCGACTGTTTTTTTAATTTGTGTTTGTAAATATTTCATACACATGATTATTTGAAAACATGTAGTGACAGGTCAATACAGACTGGAAAATTAAAAATATATGAGAGAGTTGGGATAACAAAATGGATCATTAGGAAGGTGGGAAAGGAGACAAAGCCTTAAGACAAAGCCTTATTCTAAATATGGCACTAAGAAGTTAAGACTTTTTCATTTGATTATTTCTCTTTTCTTTCTGAAGTGCTGAAACAAGAACTCTACCAAGAATAAGTGAAGACGTGGTTGACTATGTGCTTGAAAAGAGTAATAAAAGTTCACAATAAAAAAAGTTCTGTAAAAAAGAAAGAAAATTCTGAAAACAAAACATTTAGGGGACAGCACCAAGGGCTTGTATAACACTGGGAAACAAGAATGTGTATTATATTGTGTACTGCTGGATATATAGTCCATTTGAATGTGGTAGTCAACCAGAATAATGGCTGAATTTAGAGCAGAGAGGACTCATTCATGCTAGGTACTGCACTCTTCAGTAAATGAGAGGGAGTTATAATATACTTGGTAAAATAATAGTGACTAAAATTGAGTAGTTGGAGGAAGAGGCACAGCCAGATGGCATAATGCTCAAAGGAACAGATGCTTTTAACATGAGGGTAGAACAGTAATGATCCCAAAACTACATTCAGGAGTGATTGGATGTAATCCCCGTCTCCTAGCACTAATGTAGGTGGGATACAAGATAATGAGGAAGCTGTAACAGGAGTTATACTCTTAGCAGTCAGATTTCAGTTAGTGCAATGAGATAGAGGCAAAGTATATGGGAAAATGTTCAAGTTGCAGGAGAGTTTTATAACTAAGAATGTGGGTTTCAGAAGGCAGAATGACATGTTTGTTAAAGAGAGTAACAATGGAAAAAGAGTTGATATAAAGACAGCAAAGTATAGGGGCGCCTGTGTGGCTCAGTCAGTTGAGTGTCTGACTTCAGCTCAGGTCATGATCTCACGGTTTGTGAGTTCGGGCCTCACATCGGGCTCTGTACTGACAGCTCAGAGCCTGGAGCCTGCTTCGGATTCTGTGTCTCCCTCTCTCTCTGCCCCTGCCCCACTCGCACCCTGTCTTTCTCTGCCTCTCAAAAATAAAGAATCATAATAATAATAAAAAAAAGACAGCAAAGTATAGAATGAACCTTATGAATACTTTAGGATAATAATAATAAAACCCCTGAATTGTACACCTTAAAAAGAGTTAATTTTAGGTAGTGAATTCTATCTCCATAAAAATAATATTTTTAAAAATATGGGGAAGAGAGAGGACTAAAGGTGCTTTCAGGGTGATGACCCGAAAGGGATGAAATGATAGAATTATTTGGTTACAGTTTTTATGAAGGAATTACTTCCATCTATAGCTGAGAGAAGGAAGTAACTCAGGCTTCTTCCTACAAAGAACCAGCAGCAAATAGACAAAAGCAATACACTATAGACACATATAAAGACGGAGACAGTGTTCAGTCTTATCTGTAGTGGTGGCTGAACTGGCTTGTAGAGAAAATGTCAAGTACTAACAAGCACTCGAGCACACCACCATGGGGTACAGAATAAATGATTCCAAAGCAGGTCAGGAGTAAGAAAGAATCAAATACACAAATGAAGTACAAAAATATTATTGATATAGCACCGCTATCTGCCCCAAAACAGGGATGCAGACGTTGTGCATCCTATGATATATGTAAGCCTCCTTTTTTTCCCTTTTTGCCTGTTATAGATTTTTACTGTCCCACTGGAGTTTATTCTCCAAAGATAGCATTCAAGTCATAAAAATAAAAAAATAAAAAAATAAAAAAAAAAGAACAGGGATTACAATGTTCTTCTTTATGTATCATCTATTATCAGTGGAAGAAAATGCCTGTTCTGTTCTGGGCTTAGTGTTGAATTTTGAGTGGTACAAAAAAACAGAAAATGAAGGCAGCCTTCACTGACAAGTGTTCCACAGGAATAAATCTGAGATGCTACAATATGGCAATTACACTGATATAATAGACAACAAAGCCCCTTGTAACAAACCCCAGGGGCCTCAAGAGGAGGGAGGAACACTATGTTATTGTGGAAAGATTCACTTCATGTGAAATTCATTGAGTCTTAGGAGCTATGTGTTGAGATTTGTTGTCATTTTAATAGAGCTATGTTTTTTCTAGATTTGTTTTCTTTAAAATACTGTATTTGATACTATAAACACAAAAGGCAGAGATTGAACAAGATGATTTAACAATAAAATAATAATGACAGGGATATCAGAGTCTCAGAAAATTTTGAGAAAACTGATTTTAAGCAAGAATACTCTGGATTATAATATCATTATGTATTTTTCTGGACAACTGAGAAAAGCTGGACAGGAGAAAAGGTAATAGGTTTTGGGAAAAGAAGGAAAAGTAAGCATACATATTTCCTAGAGAAAAATTAGGCAGTCTGTTTATGTCATTTATTTGTAAGATTTGTCAGTACAAAAATATTAAATCTTGTAAATTAATAATTAAATTCATAATTAAGATAGTCTTTGTCATTCTTATAATGTTAAAAACATAAAAAAGGTTGTAAACATCCCATAACCTATTATTTAAGCCCACTGGAGTTAAAAGTTCAGGTCTCCTGCATTGATCAAAAGACTCTGACTTTGATTTTCTTGTTCTGTACATTTAAATTATTCAGACTCTTTATATTTGATCTCAAAGAAAAATCTCCACCATTTATAGGAAAATTTCAAAATTCCCCTCTAGTACTACTTTTTTTATCCTTACTATCTCTGTATATACTGTGGTTATACCAGAAAGAGTACTTCAGAATGTCCCATGCCTAGTGCATCAGTACTTAGATGATAGCACAAAATGCAAAAATTTAGAGATGCTATTTACAGTCTGAGAAGTTTGATAAGTTACTAAGCCTTTCAGTCTTTTCTAATTTTTCAGTTGTAAAAATTGAAACAAAAAATTAATGTTTCTTTATTTTTGAGGGAGAGAGCACGAGTGGGGGAGAGGCAGAGGGAGAAAGAGATAGAGAATCCAAAGCAAACTGGGTGCTGTTAGCACAAACACAACACGGGGTTGGAACCCATGAAGCATGAGATCGTGACCTGAGCTGAAGTCGGACACTCAACCGAGTGACCCAGGCGTCACCCAGGTGTAAAAAATTTAAAGTGACATTAAGTGTAGTAGTCTAGTTTTCCATTTTGGGGAAAGAAAGATTTAACTTTCACACTTTTGTGAAAGATAGGGTCACAGGACAATGCTGTGGGCATTTCCAATATAGAGATGATGTAGCATTCCAACAATAGAACTGTTGATATAAATGAGAATAAGACAATGTTGAAGAAATATACTCTGAACAGATTTTTAGTTACAAAAACACTATTGACTTCTTAGGAAATTTAATATTCTGAAATTATTAATAAATTTAAAATAACAGAGAAAGAAATGCTGAAGCACATTGTTTTTGATGCCCAAAGTAGGAGATACGTGTAACTATAGTGAAATAAAATAATGGTAATGGGAGCAGAATTAAAATCATAGATAACTTAAAACTAATGATTCATATGAAACTACAATCAACAATAACAGTCAAAGGAGAGAAACAATTTTGGAATGAGTTCTGGTTAAAGCTTGGCAGGAAGCTGCGATAAGATAACTTTTTCATCTGAGCTCACTGGGCAGTAGTTATATTTTTAGTCTTGGTTACTATGGAAAAGGGGAAATAAAAGATGAGCTGATAATGGAATAATTCATAGAGAAGAAAATCCTACTTATCAAAAGGGCTAAATATTCACCTACATATAGAAAACAAGCAGGTAACATGAATTAATTGACTCAAACATAAAACATGAGGGAGTCAAGGGGACTTTGAGAGAGAATAGAGTACAAGTCCTCACTAAAGGCATTGATGTTTTAACTAAAATAATAATAATAATAATAATAATAATGTTTATTTTCGAAAGAGAGGCTGAGCGAGAGCAGGGAAGAGGTGGAGACAGAGGGAGACACAGAATCCTAAGCAGGCTCCAGGCTCTATGCTCTCAGCACAGAGCCCAACATAGGACTCAAACTCAGGAGCCATGAGACCATGTCCTGAGCCAAAGTCAGATGCTTAACCAACTGAGCCACCCAGGTGTTGTCACTTAAAGGAAGACGACTATGAGGAGCAGAACAAACAAATGAAAAGCAACCATAACAAAATGGATACCTGTGACCAGAAAAAGTTGTTGTGCCACCAGTTTGTTTCTCCTTCATAAAAAGACATATAATAAGTCACAGATTAGATCGGGACCTGGGTTTGTAAATTAGTTATCGGAATAAATAAAAGGAAGCTCTATATCAATAAAAGGAGAGAAAGTAGAAAAAAAAAAAACAAAGAAGTCTGAGAGTCAGGAGGCAAATATTGGTAATGTCTACCCAATCAGTAATTTGAGGGGAAGTTGTCCAGACAAATTAACATAAATATCTCTTTTTTTGGATGCATCAGACAGATCATCAGAGACTATTTGTGTCCACATCATATCAGCTCCCCCAAGATAAATAATTTGACTTCTTATATTTACTTACCAACAGGAAAGATTCTGATAAGAGGCAATATAAAATCTGAATTGTTTTTTACTGTATATCAAAAACAGATGATTTCACCCAAAACTTTTAGAGAAAATTAAAAAATTAATTATTGACAAACTTATTTTAAAAAGATATTTATATATAGCAATACAAACTTATATTTAAAAAGGTATTTTATATATAGCAATAGGAATCTTAATGTGAACATATATGTTAAAATTCATTTTAGCATTGTTTTTAGATGGCAAAATAGGGGAGAGTATAAAATGTGGCATAGTCATATAATAAATACATTTGAAAGTTAAAAACTAAAACTACATCAGTCAACACGCATAGATCTTCAAAATATATTTGCGAATGATAGAAAAGTTTTCAGCATTATGTAAATTGTAGAGCACTTATGCCAAAAAACATTTAAAAATATAAATTTTTCATGGTTATATATTAATGTTCGTAATTTTTAATATTATTACAAATGTTCCGATTATTAACACATGCCTCTAAAAAGGGGGTAGTGTCCAAATGAGATTATATTTTTAAAAGAAATTATTTATTGTATAACAAAAGAATATTCTTAAGTATACAAATGGGCAGAAATGTACATATATACTTCAATAAGGAAGAATTCAAATGACTGACAAATACAGGCAAATTCAAACCACTTTCAAAGCCTTCATTTCCTTCATAGTAAATAAAGTTGTTAAAAATCATAAGAACCTATACATAAAAGGCTGGCTTATATAGGTTTAAAGCAAAAAAAAAAAAAAAATCTACTCTTTTATCATCCAAACGTAAGAATAGGTTGGCAGAGCTTTGACTAAAAAAAAATTTCCCAAGTTTAACCCAAATCTAAAAGTTCATTTTCCTGACTCAGAAATTCTACTTCTAAGAAATTACCTCACAGAAATAGTCTGAGAAGTATGTTGTCTTCGTAGTCTTATCATACAGACATTATAAATAAATTATACAAAAACTAGGAGAAAAAACAAATAATAAGCACACAACAAAGTAAAACCTTCAGAAGAATAACTCAAAAAAGGATAGTTTATGTCCATGAATATCAGAAAATGTATTTATTAATACAGATAACTTCTTATTATATAAAACTAAGTAGAAAAGCATATACAATTTCATATATGTCATGACTATAATATATTCAAAATGTGCTGAAAAGTAAATTAGTAAAATTATCCCCCAAACTTGCTTTTCTGTTTTGTAATTATTTTGATACTGAACAGGGTGTTTTTGATTGTTTTTGTGTATTTAAAACAAGATGAAAGACTGAAGAAGATAACAAAAGATTGGGAGAGGTAGCATACAGAAATTATTCTTAAAACCTGTGTTTCTTCAGGCCTTGCAAACTTGCAGGTCCCCAAAGATCAAAAGCACATTTTAGGAATCATTATACAACATTACTTGACCTCCTATTGCCTACAGTGTCTGTCTGAAAGTTCTGTTCAAAAATGGGAACACTTTTAGAGTATCTGCAGCTGATAGAACAGAATCCTTCCCTGTTGCTGCTATGCTTCTCCACTTTTTTCAGATGCACCCTCCCTATTCCATGAGCCTTATCAATATTGCCTTCTTCATTTCTGTGAGATCACATCTGTTTTTCCACTATAGTTGTCTGAGTCCCATGTGTTATTCTAAGTTATTTAGCCTATTCCATTGTCTCTTACTTTTCTACTAGGCTTAGAAGTTCTTTGGCCATCAAGTAGAGTTGGAACCCAAAATAAATATGTCCCAGAACCATGTCTTCTGGGACATACTGTTTTCTCCCCAGCATTATAGACATGTAACACTGCAGAAGTTTAAAGTGTGCAGGGTGTATAGTTTTACTTGACATTGTACATCAGATTAGACTAGTAAATTTATACATATGGACAAACCATCTATCTCAGGTATTTCATTGTAGAAGATGAGCTAATTTGATTTCTTTGGGAGGCAACAATACTTTTTCTAAAGCTTTTCTTTCCCACTCTCATATATTCTGTAGCCAGCATTTAAGTATTCCTATGATAAATAACCAATATTTGCTTACCTTTCACACACAGAGTAACATGCCAGATTAGAGTCTCCATTGAGAAGAAGCAAGCAACAGACATTTTCTTACCCCATTCCTGCTGTAAAATACCAGTATCAAGCTAGCATAAAGGAGAAATCTTTATATTGTGAGACTAAACTTTATATTTAGATTGAAGTAAAAATTTTAATACCTAAATTGGAGACTGATCTTATATTCCACATTGATTTTAAGAGCTCTGGGGTGCCTGGGTGTCTCAGTCAGTTAAGCATCCGACTCTTGGTTTTGGCTTAGGACATGATCTCACAGTTTGTGAGTTCAAGCCCCACATCAGACTCCACGCTGACAGTGCAGAGCCTGCTTGGGATTCTATCTCTCCCTCTCTCTCTTTGCCCCTTCTTCACTCTCTCTGTCTTTCAAAAGTAAATACATAAACTTAAAAAAAAAATTTTTAATGAAACTTTAAAAAATAATTAAAAAAAAATAAAAGCTCTGGGAACTAATACCTAAATTGGAAACTGTTCTTATATTCCACATTTATTTTAAAAGCTCTGGAAACTTGCAGAGATACTATCCAGTGGTAGTGAAGAGAATCCAGTTCAAGATGATTAACAGTGGAATGAGAGATATATGGTGGCCACCGTCTCTAGTGGGTAAACATATGGCTATGTAATTCCCCATGAGCATTATACAGTAATGGTAACCCTGTACCATCCTTGCTAATGGAACAGTCTATGGAGAAATCAGAAGATCAATATTATAGGTCAACATGGCAGTCGAGATCAGGATTTATAATGAGCTTGTTATATCAAGAACCAGAAAGGGGTGTCTAGGAATACATGAAAATGTTGTAGAATCTGAAGTTGGAGAGTTGAGGGGCACCTGGGTGGCTCAGTCAGTTGAATGTCTGACTTAGGCCCAGGTCATGATCCTGCCCTTCGTTGGTTCGAGTCCCACATCGGGCTCTGTGCTGATAGCTCAGAGCCTGGAGCCTGCTTCAGATTCTGTGTCTCCCTCTCTTTATGACCCTCCCCCACTCTGTCTCTCTATCTCCCCAAAATAAATAAACAGTAAAAAAAAATATTTTGAAGTTGGAGAGTTGGATTTGCGTAAGCTATCGCAAAAAAAAAAAAAAAAAAAAAGATTTTAATCAATGAATAGATCATGGAAGAGTTCAAATCCTAGATTTTCCTACCAAGTTATATTAATCTTTCCTAACTCTAGCTCTGTAAAATGTAGGGGATTTTCCTTACTGGTAGAGGTATTAACAGTTGATATATTGGAGGAGGGCTATCCCTAACAGAATTTAATAATCAACAGCAGTGATTTTGAAATGTAATTTGTAGTTACTCTTAAATTTTATTTTTTCAGAGAATAATCCATGAATGTGTTTTTTATTTCAATTTCTCTCAATCAAAATCTCATCATTCATGTCGATATTTTTTAAAGTTTATTTAAAGTTTATTTTGAGAGAGAGAGAGAGACGGGGCAAAAAGAAGGAGAGACAGAATTCCAAGCAGGCTCTGTGCCATCAACGCAGAGCCTGATGTGGGGCTTGAACTCACCAACTGTGAGATCATGACCTAATCCGAGATCAAGAGTTGGGCACTTAATCGACTGGGCCACTCAGGCACCATGTTGATATTTCTTTAATTTCTCTGTAAAATGTTGCTAATTTTTTAATGTTTCAATGGAACTCTTTGGTATATTAATTGGAAATTAGAAGAGTGTTTATCAGTCACTACTAATTTTACATTCAAAATATTCCATTTCAAAAAAAAAGAAAATACTCCATTCCCCTTTCAAATTAATCTGAGAAATAAACTTATTTTTTCTTAATTTATAACTACCCTTCAAAGACAAAAATGCAAGTTTACAACGAGATTATCATAAGCCTTTTTGGTAGTTTTTACTGTAGGCAGAATTGTTGAGATTTAAGTTAACACACTTTTGTTTAGTGTCTATCATGTTCTGGATGCCAAAAACCATGGGGAAAAATATGCGGAATGGACATGAAGATTTTGTAACTTGATTTAAGTAAATAATAAACTAAACAAGAGTTTGTGAGTAAACTATGGATGTGGCATGATTCACAAGGAAATCTGAATTTGAATTTGTCCTTTAAAATAGATAGATGTAGGGTAGACATATAAAGCAGGAAATAGCACTATAAGTTATAAGAATGTAAGTTACTTATAAGAACTAATATGCTATTTTTAACAAACTTAGGAGAACTTTGAAGAAGAAGGAATTATCAGGAAAGAAAAGATGTGGCATTTATACATTTGCATGTAGCCAAAACAATATTTATGACCCTTTGCAAGTCAATTGAGTCTCGGATAGAAGTGACATTTTAAGCACAGTATTTTGGAAGGTCGTTTGTGATTTCTAAGAGTACTTTAGTAAGATTTATCAAAATATTTTCATACCATTTTCACTTACATGTCTTCCAAGCAACTGAATTAATCACCCTGTATATGTCAACTTATCAGTTGACATTTTGCCTTGTTTTTATCCATTTGACTCTAAATTTCCAAAAAGAACACAATCTCACAGATTATGGACATTTTCACCCATTTATGGATATAATATAGCCTCCTTCCCTTATGCTATGATAATATGATTCTTGGCCAAAATGATGTCCAGAAAGAACACAGATTTCTTCCTTTATGCTTTTTATTTTTTAATTTGTATCATTTGTTCCCCATTATGCTATCCTTTCCCTCTTCTCCTTTCTTTCATACTCTTGAAATTTATCTTTCAATCTTATCTTAAACTATTATATTCTGCTTTATCCAGAAGTACTTTAGTTAGCTCTAAGTGCCAGTCACACACATTTTTACTCAGTGAGCTACAGACAACCTAAAAATTCAAGAGTTGTATCTATGATGGAAAAATGTAGGGCAAGAATTTTTAGATGAAAAGAAGATGAAAGAAACTGAAACATTATTTATAATTTATGATTTATTACCTATCTACTTCAAAAAAAGGGGGGCATTGACTTTATTGAAATAGAAGTTGGAAATATTTACATGTGCTCCCTTGGGAAGAAAGGAAAAATCGCTTTGGGCAAATTATACAAAAATAGCCCATTATAGAAACGTGAAGAATTTAGAAGTTAGTGTATCTTTAAGAAGTTCATCTGTGTTTGTCTATATTGAAACTTTTCCTTGTTAACCCTCAAAGAAATCATAGTCAGCTGTGGCACTGGACTGCTTTCATTTGATTACTGATTCTTCTACACACTAGATGTTGGACAAGATTCTAGGCCATGTGACAACTTCATCACCTCTGAAGTGGGAATAATACTATCATCCTGGTTATGGTATTGTAGTGAATTAAATGAATTGATACATGTAATTGTCTTAGAAGAGTGTCTGGTACCTAATGATTATAAATGTTGGCTAATACTATCATCGTGGTTGCTTTTTCAATATCTAAAAACAATAACATTGTTCATATCATTTATAAATGGCCTGGTTTTAGAAATTAAATTGGCTTTGTGAAAAAATTTCATAGAAGCTAATTATTTAACCTCAATTCTAATGAAAACTAGTTATCTAATTGACTACTAATCTAAGAAAATTGAACTTGAAAGTTGTTTCTATTTTTCTCCTCCATTAAGTCAAAATAATTTAGTTTTACTATGCCAAACACATAAATTTATTGATTCTAGAAACTGTGGTCTAACTTGGGGTCCGTAGTGAGGGAAGAGTTAGATAAAGAACAGAGCTCTATATTTTATTATGAGATTCTAAAAATCAAGGGATAAAAAGAATAAATATTATAAATTAATAGGTGCATTTATTTTGAAGGATAAAATAGTCTTCCATTTTTAAGTAAGTAATAAGTTCCATGATCTGAAATGTATTTTTAGTAAGGTATTTTTCCAAGATAGTTTCAAAGTTTCAAATTTCCGTGAAAGAGTGAACCTCAAGAGGTTTAGTTCAATACACACAACAGTGTTGCTTAGTGAAATTCTTAGTGAATGAAGTATGTTCTCTATTTATGAAGAAATTAAACAAGATAAAACCTCACTCTCAAGCCAAGTCTAACGTCAAACCTTAAGTAGTCACTTTGTACCAGTTGTAAAAATTATACTCTTTATACTCACACACGTAAAATCTTTATAGTTATATATTGCAAAATATATTTTTCTGTTCTTGGTTGTGTACTTTGGTGTCAAATGTATAAGTTATCAGAAAATGATGCAATAACCAACTTTTAAGGACATTATCAAGGTTAACATTAGCCCAGAGAGTTTTGAACAGCATTAGAAGAATCACTGAATATATACAAGGAATTAGACTTTCAAATATGCCCAGAATCATTCTCCGATATCGGATTTCAAATCAAAGCTTAAATTCATAGGCGGTCTCCAATTTCAACCATAAAATGTGTAAGAGAGGTTTGCCCTTGAAAGGAATTCTTCCCTGTTCAGTTTTATTGCATGTGTTAAATTCTCCACTACCTATAAAACGCCTTTTGATAAAGTGAAACTTAAAGATGTTAGACTATGGTCTTGCCTGTTTCCCAGCACAAGGAGTTTCATCTGTATAGAAACATGAGTATATCAAAGAAATGTGCATTAATGTATTTCACAGCCATGCATGTGCATAACTGATACATAATTACATTAATCACTTTCATGTCTAGTATATGATTAGTGTTTTTGTGATTATGGACTGAAAACAGAAAGTGAGTATCTAGCTGTTCATTCCAGGCATCACAAGATGTTTTCTTCTTCTTCCTTTTTTTTTTTTTTTTTTTTTTTTTTTTACATTTTTTAACATGTATATATTATTGAAAGACAGAGAGACACAGAGCGTGAGCAGGGGAGAGGCAGAAAGAAGGGGAGACATAGAAACTGAAGCAGGCTCCAGGCTCTGAGCTGTCAGTACAGAGCCCGATGCGGGGCTCAAACTCACAAACCTTGAGATCATGACCTGAGCCGAAGTTGGATGCTTAACAGACGGAGCCACCCAGGAGCCCCTGTTTTCTTCTTAATGAGACATACTAAGGTTTTATTGTCTAGCAATCAAATGTATCAGGTTATGAATAAATGACCATAGCTTTAAAACACATTTCATAGGATTTATATTTCATACGAATTTGAAACAAATTTATAGAAAGTTATACCTTAACCAGAATACCAAAATTCATTTATAATAAAAGACATAGTGGAATAATTATCAGTCAGTGAGGATCTCCTTCCTAATTTCAAGGTATCTGGGGAATCAATTAATAACAACAACATTGTTTTACTAGTATTTTTTCAGAATGAAGGTAGATAAAGAGTTTGTAGAATATTTCAGCCCCACTGGAATTAACCCTGTTTGAATCTAGACAGTCTCAAGACATTTATTTTTATACTTTCACCTCACTATCAAAATATAATATATTATGGCCATATTCCCAATGTTCTATAATGAATCTGTTTAAATACCTACACTTCTTCCCATCCATGCACTGACCCCAAGCACTTCAATTGCTTAATTTTAATTATATAAACTTTTACTAAACACAATGGATGACTTCTTATCCAAATCAATAGGGTTGATTAATTAAAAAAGAATAAATCAGCTAAAGCTGGAAATGATAGCATAACTACAAGATTTTATATCTTATAGACTTAAATATTTTACATTTACTCATTTAATTCACCAATGCTTTACTGCAGGTACAAGTTATTTTCTTTAGACTTAGCTCTACTAAACATCATTTGTGTTGACTTAATTTAATATACTATGCCGATAGTGTGTCATCTTCTATTTTTCAATAATATTTTCTTTCAAATGAAGAAAAAAAATTGCCAAACTTCTATCAAACTAATGTAAGCTGTAATATAGGTAGAATAAAGAAGGTGCCTCAGGAACACATAAGAGGAAGCACTTAAGTATGACTAAAGATTCCAAGTACATCTTCCAAATGAGCATATATTTTGAGCACAGTTCTGAAAAATACTTTTCAAGGTCAAAGTAAGAAAGTAATTTCAGTCAAATGACACAGGATGTTCAAATACCTGGAGGTGATCAATAAATATATTCAGAAAGCTGTATGGCATACCTTCACATACCTCTAGAAAGTTAGCTGAGGTCTATGTTTTACACATTTAGTTTTATCTAGAGACAAATAATTTGTTGGAGGACTTTAATTAGGTTTTTGTTTATCTTATCTGTTTAATCATATTTGTAGTATAGATAAAAGCATTCACATATAAACTCAATATCTAAAACATGGAAATAGAACAAGGTCCTACTTTCAAACCTGTGCTCTGACACTTTCTGGTGGGATAATTTGAGGCAAAGTTCTTCAGTGTGTTTTGGATATTAGCAGAGATCTTTCTTTTTAATCCCAGATTTTAGGCAAAACTATTCCAACAAGATTATAGTCAAGTTAAAATTATATGACCAACTCACAGCCTGGATAGATCTGCCTCTTCCTCCTGAGCCTCCTCCTTACCTCACCTTCATAGGCATGCACAGGTATACTGACTATGTGGCAGCATCCTCTAGGAAAAGCTTGGTGCATGAGAACCAAAGCATGTCTAGCTGTGGGATTAATATTTCCTCAACATTATTCACATCTCAACCTCGAAAAGATTGTGTAGCTCTTTGAGGTTTAAGATGCTTATATTGATTTCACAAAGTGGAAATGGACACAGAAGAGAGTTTGGTCAATTCTTTTACATTTTATAGTACATATTTTTACATATGCATATAAATGGACATAAGAAAATCAGCAACAACCACATATTCCATAGACGTCATAAAACTTCTAAGCTTATTTTTAAAATTACTTAGTGTTACAGAATAGTATATAAGCTAGACAATATAGATTGCTTTCCTTTTCTTTCCCACTAGCCTTACCATAATATCCAAACTGAGTTTATCTGTCTTTGTCTAAGTATCCATCTATCATCTATCACCTATCAATCACTTGCCATTTAACTATATATTTCTCTTCCCACTTTTCTCTGACTCTTGCTCCTATGTACAATGAATACTAGCTTCCAGAAATGTCCTTCCCATGTTTCTTGAAGATGTCTCACATGAGCCCATTAATGAAAATGTTCAGGTTTAGTTACCACGAGGCATCTACAATTTTTCCTTTGTTTATTAACACTCGTCCTTTGGGGGCACTGTAATGTACTACAGATAACATGCCTATATAAATTCTTGTTCCTCTTAGGCACACTTCTGCTTCTACTGGTAGTGGTTTTTTTGTTGTTGTGGTGGTGGTGGTGGTGGTGGTTTTGCATTCGATCAGGCCCTGGCACTTCACTGGGACCACTGTCACCCTGAATCTCCTGTTGGAAATGTAATGCTGTAGAGTAGTTAAGCCCACGAAGCATTAAAATGTAGAAGGTGTATCCCTTGGGTAAATTCTTAGCAGTGCTATCGCTGGGTCATAGGGTAGATCTATTTTTAATTTTTTGAGGAACCTCCACATTGTGGTTTATATACACAATGGAATACTACGTGGCAATGAGAAAGAATGAAATATGGCCTTTTGTAGCACCGTGGATGGAATTGGAGAGTGTTATGCTAAGTGAACTAAGTCATACAGAGAAAGACAAATACCACATGTTTTCACTCTTATGCGGATCCTGAGAAACTTAACAGAAGTCCATGGTGGAGGGGAAGGAAAAAAAAAAAAAAGAGGTTAGAGAGGGAGGGAGCCAAAACATAAGAGACTCTTAAAAACTGAGAACACACTGAGGGTTGATGGGGGGTGGGAGGGAATGGAGGGTGGGTGATGGGTATTGAGGAGGGTACCTTTTGGGATGAGCACTGGGTGTTGTATGGAAACCAATTTGACAATAAATTCATATTTAAAAAAATAAAAAATAAAAAAAATGTAGAAGGTGTAAAGGTATGTTATGTTTCTTTTAGAAGTCAGGCAATTGTATTCTATTATATTTTGTTGCAGTTACATCCATACCAAAACACAGAGCTTTTGGGAAAAAGAAAACTATTTAGTTTCACATATACCTTTTGAACAACCCCTCTGTAAGTCTCAGATGTGCTGGATAGAAAGACGACGGGATTCTGAATTGGATGAAAAATTCTAGTGGGACATCCAGAATGCTGCATTCTCAATCACCCCAAATCACCTTTCCATAAGGGAATAATATTGTTCTTGACCATGTATAAATTTATTAGTAAAATTTTCTCCAGGAAGCTCTCGGGTTCCTTATCTTAATTAACTGTGACAGATCTTCCCTATCAGGTCACCAAACATTGTCAGATACGACTGATGCCCAGCATTGACATCACCAATGCCCTCTGAAGCTCAGGAGTACAAACTCTTCTTGGAATAATATTATATTATCCCATGTGCGTATTCCTTGTTATGTCTCACTTGTGACTTACTTGTGACCATTTCATTTTTTCTCACGTAACATCGATGGACTAAACATACGACTGTCGTAGGTACACTTCGCTATCCAAAGGTGAAGCAAAACATACCCAAAAAGGTGAGACAAAACCTGCTGGTGTATGACTGTGTGTACACACATACATTTGTGTGTGTTAGAAGAAGGGGCCTTGCATGGGCACATGAACTTTTTAAGATATAAAACCTCCATTTGTGCTTGTAGATTAAAACAGTTCCATTCTCCAAAATGAACTAGCTTATTTGTCACATCTAAAATCACTGTAGGAAAGAACATTTTCTAGATGAAATGCAAGAATATTTCCCAGAAATATTAAGCATGTTTTCCAGAGTCTCCCCACCCCCAAACCCCAGTTTCCTCATCATATGATGTAATAGAAAATTTGCAAATGCGTTCTTTTCTACTTCAGCATTTGGAAGTGTTTAGTATTTCGGTAGCTACCTATGAAAATGCTAGTAATGTCTGCATTTATTTAGTGCAAGACAGAACTGCAGTTGTTTGCTGTTTTCAATAAATTAAATACTTTGAGAGAAAGTAAACTTTCTATATATAGAATATCAGATGAAAATGCAAAATATTTACATATAAATAAATAAAACCTAACAAAGCAGGATAACTTAAAGTAAATAATAATAATATTTGTTTCTTTACAATCATAAGCCTCTACCTAAATCATTTTGGAAATTTGTTTGGCATTAGTACCCAGACTCTGAGATCTAATATTAGTAAGATAGATTTTAAAATGTGTATTTGATACTATAGAGGGAATACAAATAATAAAATTCAAATATGGAAGACATGAATAAATTAGAAAATATAACAATAATTTTAAAATGAGTGGTAGTAGGAAAACTAAAAATGGAGAAGTATAATACAATACCAATAAAAATAATAAGCTATGGAAACCAGTAGGTACTACAACGCTTTAAAAAAAAGGCTTTAAAACTGTAAGTTCAGCTATTAACAAGAAAACATCCAAACTGCTATTTCCAAGTAAACATTGTATGGCAGAACTAAACCTATCATAACAAAAAAAGCCTGCACTTTTTCCACCATACAAAATGTGATATAACAGAATATATTCAGATTTATATAATCTCAAACATAAATGGGTACTTATGCAACACTAATTAATAACCTAACTGTACATAAGTAGCTATATATTTTTTCATTACCATAATTCTAAGTAAGTGAAAAAAATCAGATATTCTTCTTAATCTACTGTATTTTTTGTGAAATAAGAGATCCAGATTCATTTATATAAACATAAGCAATTCTAGTCAAGAGTTCCCAATGAAAGAAGTTAGAATAAAAGATTCTAAACAAAAGCCTGTAGTCATTAATCTCTGACAAGCTGAAAGGACAAAAAAAATTATCTTGCCTCAAAATACACTTTATTTATCAGCATTCCCATCCAGTCCACAGCACATAGGCTTAGCTGGGCCACGTTAATCTTCTATTTGAATGCAGATTTCTAGATGTCAGATTTAAGACATCTCAAGGATGCTAATTTTCTCTACTTAAATATCACCTTACGTTCTTAAGTCTCTATGATTTTATGACTACTGTGAAGGCAGCAATCTCTTTACTATGACTTTAAAAATAGTTCCTAAAATAAATGTTTGAAAGCTGAACTTTAAAATTCAGATTTGAAGATTTATCAGTATTTATTATTTAAAAACATCTTTGAATCATAGATTCTATTGTATAAATATGCCTTCTGTATAGGTTTAATAATTCAAGTCACATAAAAATATTGTAATTTCCTTTGCAGTTGTGTTTTGCAGCATTCCACTTGACAGACTTTCTTCATTCATAGTTCCTCAAGATGATAATACTTAAAGTTAGATTTAAGAAATTTAGTTTCTAGTGTAACATACTGTTTATATTTCCTATCACACAGCTGATTGCATGTATGTAACAGATCTAGTATCAGTTTTAAAATATGAGAGGGGATCCTGGGTGGCACAGTTGGTTAAGCCTGGGACTCCTGATACCGGCTCAGGTTGTGATCTCACAGTCGTGAGTTCCAGCCCTGAGTCAGGCTGTGTGCTAAGCATGGAGGCTGCTTGGGATTCTCTCCGCACCCCCCCCCACCCTTTCTGTCTCAAATAAATAAATAAGCAGTAAAAAAATAAAATAAAATGTGAAGTAAATAAACATCCTTTTCTTTTTTTAGCTCTTCTTCTCCTTCTCCTCCTTCTTTAATAAATATCTTTTTCTAAAATGCCCTATGGAGACGAGAAACTGTGTTTCTAAGGTTCTGCACATGCAATAATATCCAAATTATGAAATTGAGAGTTGTCCTAGATGCTTCATTTAAAAAAAAATTTTTTTAAACGTTTATTTATTTTTGAGACAGAGAGAGACAAAGCATGAACGGGGGAGGGGCAGAGAGAGAGGGAGACACAGAATCGGAAGCAGGATCCAGGCTCTGAGCTGTCAGCACACAGCCTGACACGGGGCTCGAACTCCCAAACTGGGAGATCATGACCTGAGCCGAAGTCGGACACTCAACGGACTGAACCACCTGGGCGCCCCCTAGATGCTTCATTTTTATATTTATATCTCCCTTCTCTTCTCTCCCCAGGAAGACCTGCCCATTGTATCCCTTTGTGATATTATACTCACCAGAATATCAGCTGATTTTGGTTAATCAAGCAATCAAGTTACTGGTGATCAGCATTCAGTGGATGAATATAGGCAGTAGCTAATACAACTTTAATGTGCACTTTTCATAGATATTGTATGAAACCTTGAATAATATAAGGAAGAAATATTTCATTCTGAAACCTCTAACAGGAGCCAGAATAAATATACCGGTATCTGTTAAAGGGTGAATTGTGTTCCTCAAAAAGAGATATTGAGACTAAACCCATGTTTATGAATGTGATCATTTGGAAACAGGGTTTTAGTGGATGTAATCAAGTTAAGATGAGGTCATACTTGATTAGCATGCATTCTAACCCAATTGAACTGGCATCCTTAGAAGAGAAGAGACATAAGCACACAGAGAAGAGAATGTTGTGTGAAACAGAGGCAGAGATTGGAGTGAGTGCATCTACAAGTAAAGGAACACCAAGGTTGCAAACAACTAACAGAAGCTAGGAGCCTTGGAGCAGATACTGGCTCTGAGCGCCCAAGGAGGAACCAACCCTGTTGAATCTTGATTTTGGACTCTGAACTTCCAGAGCTGTGAGAGAATAATTTTCTGTTGTTTTAAGACACCCAGTTTGTAGTAATTTGTTATGGTAACTGTACGAAACCAATAAAGTGTCTCCAAAGAAAATGATTTGATATATACTGCTGCTCCGTGAAGGACCTCTGGGAAAACAGTAAAGGTATATTTCAATAAGTTCCTAGCCTTTAAGTTAATAAATGGGAATTATGCCGACAAACTGAAAGGTCCCAAGAGAACTGAAGTGTACATTCCATTTAGCATGCCATAGATTATTATATTCATGCCCATGCTGTCTCTCTATGTGGTGGTACAAGCTGATGCCAGTCTAACATTTGTCTCGGTATTTTTATATGGGAAACCTTAACCAAAACGATTTTAAAGTCTTCTTTCAATGTTTATTTGATTATGAGAGAGAGAGAGAGAAAGAGAGAGGCAGAGAGAGGGAGACAGAGAATCCTAAGCAGGCTCCACGCTGTCAGTGCAGAGCTCAACACAGGGCTCTACCTCATGAACAGTGAGATCATGACCAGATTCGAAATCTAGAGTCAGATGCTTAACGGACTGAGCCACCCAGGTGCCCTACCAAGGAAAGGTATTTACAGGTAAAGGAAAATCCTCTTTTAGATTGGGTAGTTCAAAGATGAGCTGGCATTGAAAACAGGGGGATCCATGTAAAGTACCCAGGAGTTGGGAGTCCCATGTTTAGTTTGCAAATGTTTTAGGTTTCCTGAGCCTATGTTTCTTCATCCGTAAAAGGAAAAGTTTGACAAGACATGTCAGGTATCTACATCCTGCCTAATTCTGGAGATAATGAACCCACTTTTAATGTATCCACTTTTTAAGCCATCTTTCAAGTCAGAAAGATAGGGAATCGGTTATCTAGACTTGTTTCACTCTGAAAAGATAGCTACTTGCCACTTATTTTAAATAAGTTACAATATGAGAATGCTTATTGAAACTACATTATAACTTTAATTTTATCCAATTACCAAATCGTTTCCTCCTCCCTAACCTAATTTCTATTTTTATCTAAAGATTTCTTTTAAAAATTAATATCATCTTTTTTGTTACTGCTGCTTCTCAAATGCTATGATTTTACCTTTTATCATTTTCCAGTGAGAGTTATCTCTCAGTTTTAAGTAGGTCAAAAGAATACTAGTCTTCTCCTCAGACTCTTTTGTTAAAAGGCTATTTTGCGTTCCTATGAAATTTCCTTTTATGCTTTTGATTATACTCCTGAAACATATGTCTTATTATCTAATATTCCCTAATTTCACAAAACAGACTTGGTATACACATTAGTCATTGGTCTCTAAGATAACATAGTTTCTTCAAGAAGAATGATAACCACATAAAACAATTACTGAGTTTCACAATTTAACACCAAGGGCAGGGAGTGGGGGAAAAAAAGGAGGGAAAAAAAACATTTTATTGAATATCACACATTGCTTTTTCTTGTATTCATTTCTCTCCATTTCAAAGCTAGAACTAACATAAGAACAGACAATTTATCTCGCATAGCATAAATGAACACTGAGACTAGAACTTTGTCATGTTTCTAAATATTCTGACAAGTATTACTGTCTGCTAGGAATTACTTTCTGATTGCTATACAGACAAGAAGTTTATGGAGTCTTTTTATTTCTTTTCTTTTACATGTTCCTTTTGGAACTTTTTTCTAGGATTTTGAGTCTCTTTCCCCTGATATCATTAACCAACCTGGCAAGCCGAGGCTTAGTTCTTGTGGGACGAATCTCATCTCTGTAAGACTCTGGAAGAGTTTTAAGGTGTGGGAGATGCCCTTCCCCTGGGCATCTTGTCTCTTTAGCCTCCACAAAATAACACACAAGATTGCATAGCCAAAATATGAACAACTCAGAACAAAATACTAACACTTGAGAAACAACAAAGACGAAATTTCTTACTAACCTGAACTTCTCTTTGAACATTTTTAGGAGAGGATCCTCAATGCACGCTTGCACTCATTGGGAATTTCCAGAGCAAGGTTTCCTTTGCTCCTAACCTCATCCATCTGCCCTCAGGGTCAAGTTCTTATCTCCATCCCATAGATAAACTCCATTCCAAGTCTTTCTCTGTGATACTCTCACTAGTTTCTTTCCCTTAGAAGAGTGTTATTGACTCTCTTGGGAAGAGAGTTTTCTTCCCAACTCAATCCTATGTCTTATGGTATTGAATAGTGCCCAGAGGTTCAACCAATACATCAAAATTTGCTGAAGCTCTATTTGATTTACATGGAGGAGATGGCTTCAGGTCCATGAGCAAAGATGAAGCATTTTAGTTTTATCATGTTAAAATATTTGTTAGAAAAGTAGCATTCCTTCAAGTTCTTTTAGTTGTCAGTCAACAATGTAAATCTCTCCCATGTATCAAATAGGATGGTTTCATCATAAGTAATAGAAACCTTAACTGAAAATGGTTTATAAAATAAGTATATTTGTATATAACAGAGAGTCCTGAGGTAGGGCAAGTTTCAGATTTAGTTGGCTCTGTGATGTCATCAAAGACACAGATTATTTTCATTTACTTGCCATGTCATTATCAATTTTATTTTATTCTCTGTACTTAGTGAAATTCCAGGCATCATATCTAGATTTGAATGAATCCTGGAAAAAAAAGGACCTTTTCTTCATACAGCAAATTATTTTCCAGAAGACATTTAGCAGACTTTCTCATGTACTATTGGCTATATATGGGTCACATGCCTAGTTGTGAACCAAATCCAAAGAAGGGTGATTAACTTCCCATTAGACCAATCAGCCCCCCCCCCCCAAGGTGAGTTAGGAGGATCAGTCTCCCCCTGAAACACCAGCTAAAGAAAATTGAAGCTCTGTTGGCAGTGGGGGGGATGAGAATAGGAGATGCTAAGTAGACATAAATTATTGCCTTAAAGGAAACTTTCTCTCAACCTCTCTCTATCTCTATCATCTCTATCTCTATCTCTATCTCTATCTGTACATATTAAATGAAAAAAAATTATGTCCTCAGCATATTGGGACTATCTCAACTTCAGAAGTTGAAGGAGATACTTAAAATATATCTCACTCTCTTATTTTGGAAATAATAATGTCTTCCCAAACAGATAATAGCACTCACCTTTACCCAACCAACCAATTTTCTCTCATAGCAAGAGGGCCACTGGCTTATTTGAAAATTATTGGACTACAATATTTTCTGAGATCTGCACAGGTTTGAAAGTCTCTGCATTGCCATTCAATTTTACAAACCACACCTTCCATCTCTTTTCATCAGTGACTAGCACGCATCTGAGAAACCCATTCAGGATACTCTTTTCTAGTGTTGCTTCAAGTCCATTGCCTTGATTCTTAAGTGGAAAGTCATTCTTGACTACCATCTCCCTAAAAAGAAATTCCTAATTTGTTTGTGTTTTATTTTACTAAATTTTATAAACAATTAGCATTCCTAGACTGATAGCTAGTAGTTGATAGCTTTCCACTTGTGTCTTATTGAAGCCAAGTTCTGAAACTGTACTATTTCCCTTTATATCAATTCTCAAACTCTAGAATAATGTTGATGGTACCCTATCAATGGCATTGCAGAAATAATGAAAAAAAATGTTTTTCATATATTATTTATCTTAGTTGCAAATTGACTAATATAATTTACCATCCCATCCACAAGAACTACACCAAGATTAGTAGACATTCTCTAAATAATTTCAGTTATTTATTAAAATGCTGATAAAAGTTTGAGTTTCTCCCTCTAGCATCGACTCACTCCAATAGTTTGCTTTGTGTCATTACTCATTGTCTACTGTCCATCTCAAATACAAACTATTGATATTGGTCTCCTATGAATGCCATTACAAACTACCAGAAACTGGGGGGGCTTAAACCACAGAAATTTATTTTCTCATAGTTCTAGAGACTAATATTCAAGATCAAGATGCAGGCAGGGTTGGTTTCTCATGAGGCCTCTCTCCTTGGCTTGCTTCCAGTGCCTTCTTACCATGTCCTCCCATGGCCTTTTCTCTGTTCACATGCAATTCTCTCTGTGTATAAGGACTCAGTCATATCGGACTAGGGGTCTATGATAACAGCCACCATAACAACTTAGTCATATTCTGTGTTACTGGGGGTTAGGACTTCAACATACAGATTTGCAGTGAGCACAATTCAGTCCCTAACACTGCAAAGCGGATGTCTTGATTATGCACCCAAACTTCTTTCCCTAGCGTTTACAATTCTGGTGGCACCATCATTCAAGCTGCTCAGTTTCTGTAACCTTCCCTGAACTCTTCTCATTAACTCTTCGTCTGCCACCCTGATCCAAGCCTCTGTTACCTGCTGTGTGAACGACCAGCCTTCACATGACTCTCTTCATCATTTACTAATATCCAGTCACATTAGCCACTTCTCTTATTTCTCTTACAATCGATTTAATACTGTATTGACTTAAATTGTCCTCTACCTAGAATTCTCTTCCCACATCCTCAAATATATGGATTTTTTTTTTTTTTTTTTGGACATCGAGTGTATGGAATTTTCTAATCTTTAATCTCTCAAAAGTTTTTTTTTTCCTTAACCATTCCTATCCAAAATATCCCTCCTTTTACTTTCTCCAATACTCCTGTTTTATTTTGTGATCCCTCTATAAAGTTACCATATTCATTATTGGTTTGTTTAGATTTTCCTTGGGCCAACTTATATGTATGTTATTTTAGAGCAAGGGTCTTTTCTCTTTCATTCACAACTCATACAAGGCCTGGAAAATAAGAGAAGCTCAATAAAAATGCATTTAATACATGAAGCAGAATGGGTCTTCAGGAATGATACCGATCCCTAAGACAGACTATATATCTAGCCAAAACCACTCTCCTTTCATGAAAGCTGTAGAAAAGATAATATTTCATACCAAGGCTACAACTGCTTCTTTGTCCTCCACTTCCACTTTTCAGACAAATAAGAATTCCTGAATTTCAAACTGACATTTTTCTCTGGTTCTACCTCATGAGATACTAGCAAAAGGAAATAAAGCGTAGTATTTATTTTAGAATAATAAGAGTTATTTCTGAGCTCTCTCTGCTGGTATACACTGGTACAGAAAGATTATTGGTAGAATATAGTTATTCTCAAATCCATACTCTGGTACTGTGGCTTAAAGTTGAAAGAAAGTTAGAATTATGCTGATTTAAAGATCTACCTGAAAGAGCCAGCACATACTAATTATTTCAGACATGAAACTCAAAGACACAATATTGCCTACATTATCTTATAAATATTGAAGTCACCCCCAAAACTGGCAGAAACTAAGGTTAAGAAGACTGTGAGGCCAGTTTCAAAACTGTTAATAAATCAGAAAGAATGACATAGGGTCCATAGATGATTACAAAGGGTAGAGAAAGAAATGGCAGAACTGGATAATATATATCTCGAATAATCAGATGTTCTTTTGTGTAGCAGAATGATGATTTAAAATGGCAAAGGTAGGCAAGGGAGACACTGACCTCATCTTTTCATCTTAGTATGAAACATAATAAAATAGAGTTAGCTAAAATGAAATTTTTAGGTAGGATTTTTTTCATGGTAACTATGTATATTTAATAAACAATTTGGGTCAAGTTTTGAATTACAGAGTTATGTATAATAACAAACATTCTTAGCTACAAAACATTCTTAATAGGAACTGATATACCTACAAGTGTGTTAAATAATTGAAAATATGGTAATTTTTTAAGCAAACTAATGTATTAGGTTATTTCTAAATGAAAATGTAGCCTTTAATAGAAAGCTCAAGTTCAGCTTTATTAATTATTGAATATAAGAACAAAATAACAAAAAGATTAAAGCTTTTTTGCAAGGAAAGACCTCAATTAAATATTTGAATTTTAACACTAAAATATCAAAGTCATTATCAGACTTAATATCAAACTCAAAAACAATGAACTACATAGACAGACACTATCTTAAAGACACCAACTCTAAGATGTTTATTTTTTGAAGTCTGTATTATTGTGAATATATATATATATATATTAAAATGGTGTTTTCTTGCAGAATGATGACCACAGTAAGTCTAGTTAATATCTGTTACCACACAGTTATAATTTTTTCCTTGTGATGAGAACTTTCAAGGTTGAATCATCATTCTGTACACCTGAAACTAATATAATACCATATCCCAATTACATCTCAATAAAACCTAAAGAAATATTTTAAAATAGAAATTAAAATATCATTTGATGAACACCAAACATTAAAAGATAATCATAGTTGTCACTGTTATGTCCTTTCACAGTTCAGGAAATTGAAGTTGAAAGGGGTAAGAGGATTTTCCCATCCAAGGTCACACAAGCGGTAAATATCAAGTGGAACTTGAAACCAGGTTTTCATAACTGCTATATTCTCATTGTCAACTAAGTTTTCATGTAGATATACTAATGTTTGCTAAGAGGAAGAAATCTTTTTTTCTGAAATGCTCTTAGCAGACATTCTTGGCTAGATGCATAGTAATGCTGAACTAACCCGGATCTATAGATTTATCAGCCAAGGGTGTATTTGTATCTTTTGTTTGTATCAACTATTGAGTCCTGATAAGAATTCTGTGAAATGGTGGGGTACTTGGATGGCTTTGTCAGTTAAGTGACAGACTCTTGGTTTCAGCTCAGGTCACAATATCACGGTTCATGGGTTTGAGTTCCATATTGGGCTCTGCACTGACAGCACAAAGCCTACTTGGAATTTTATCTCTCCCTCTCTCTGCCCCTCCCAACCATCTCAAAATAAATAAATAAACGTTAAAAAAAATCTGAGGAATGGGGCGCCTGGGTGGCTCAGTTGGTTGGGTGTCCAACTTTGGCCTTGGCCACGATCTTGCCATTCCCAAGTTAAGCCCCATGTCAGGCTCTCTGCTGACAACTCAGAGCCTGGAGCCTGCTTCAGATTCTTTGTCTCCCTCTCTTTCTGCCCCTCCCCTGCTCATGCTCCCTTTCTTAAAAATAAATAAACTCTAAAATTTTTTTTTGTTAAAAATCTGTGGAATGGTTGCAGAGGAAATTGAGGTTTAGATTAATATTTGACTAGGTTCACATATTAGGGGTAGAACCAAGATTTCCACCTAACCAGCTGACTCTGGATCATGCATCCCTAACCACTACTTTCCAGGTCTTTTCATTGGGCACAGAAAAGACAATTTCTAAAAATTTTCTAGCACATTTTTCAAATTCTGAATGTGTATAATTTTCCAAAGTATTCTGACCGGGAGATATTTTTAAAATTCTTTTGATATGGGAATGTAAATTGTTTCAGCCACTGTGGAAAAAAATATGGAGGCTTCAGGAAAGCCGGTGGCTCAGTTGATTAAGTATCTGAATCTTGATTTCAGCTCAGGTCATGATCTCACGGTTCATGGGTTTGAGCCCTGCATCAGGCTCTGAGCTGATTTTGTGGAGGCTGCTCGGGATTCTCTCTCCCACTCACTCTCTCTCTCAAAATAAATAAATAAACTTAAAAAAATTGTTTTAAAAATTGCTTAACTCTCTCTCTCAAAATAAATAAATAAACTTAAAAAAATTGTTTTAAAAAGACAAAAATATGGAGGTTCCTCAAAGAATTAAAAATAGAAATAACATATGATCCAGTAATTCCATTACTGGGTATTACCCAAAGGAAAAAAAAACCCACTAATTTGAAAAGATATATGAGCCCCCATATTTATTGCAGCATTATTTACAATATCCAAGATATGGAAGCAACACAACATCCATCAATAGATGAATGAATAAAGAAGAGGTGATTATATATATATATATATATATATATATATATATATATATATATGTATATATATATATAATATACATATATACATATAATACACATAAAATATATATACATATATTATGGAATATTAATCTGTCATAAGAAAGGGATGAGTGACATCTTGCTGTTTATGACACAACATGGACAGACTTAAGACCTTATGCTAAGTTAAATAAGTCAGACAGAGAATAATAAGTATTGCATAATTTCACTTATATGTGGAATATAAAAACCAAAACAAATCAACAAACAAAAAGCAAGAACAGACCCATAAATACAGAGAACAAACTGATGGTTGCCAAGGTGGGGGTGCAAAATGGATGGAAGGGAGTGGGAAGTATAGACTTCAGTTATGGAATGAAGATCATGGGGATGAAAGGTACAGCAGAGGGAATATAGTCAACGGTATTATAGTGGCCTCGTATGGTAGCAGATGTAGCTACACTTGCCGTGTGCATAGCACAGCAAATAGAGTTGTTGAATCACTGTTTTACATAATGTTACATAACATTACATAATGTTACTAACA
This sequence comes from Panthera tigris, assembly GCF_018350195.1. NCBI lineage: Eukaryota > Metazoa > Chordata > Mammalia > Carnivora > Felidae > Panthera > Panthera tigris. Next base: position 153,432,482 of record NC_056663.1, read on the forward strand.
TAACATTATGTGTCAACTACACTTCAATAAAACAAATGTACTAAATTCATTTAATGTGACACGTTTATATTCGTAAAATGATGCTTTTTCTTTAAACAGATTCATAGCACTAGACAAAATAAATGACACTAAATTACAAGAATACGTATGTATTACAAAAAACCAAAGAACATCTTTGTGAATAGGTTAGAAGAGTGCTTACCAGTCAAGATTTCAACTGTTCTGGATTAATTAGAAAAAAAAATTATTTATTTGCTTATTTATTTTGAGAGAGAGAAAGAGAGAGAGCATGTGTGAGTGGGGGAGGGGCAGGGAAGAGAGAATCCCAAGCAGGGCTATGCCATGTATCAGCACAGAACTCGACACCGGGCTCCATCTGACAATTGTGAAATTATGACCCGAGCCAAAATCAAGTCTCAAAACTCGGACGCTTAAACAACGGAGCTACCCAGGAGCCCCTGTTTTAATTAGAAATTTAACAATAACAAAAATGATTTTTCCAATATAACAAGCTCTTGACCCATATGGGATTGCTTAACTTTATCTAAATTAGGTTTACTAAATGTTAAGGAGAGACAAACCATCCTATTTTACTTTATCATGAAAACTCAAGTAGAAGAAGAATAATGCTAAAATAAATAATGTTTAGCAGTTTATATTTATTTATTCTGCAATACCAAAATATGGTTAATGTGACCATCACATGACTGGAAATTGATTTTGATGGCATATAATGATCCTGGCAATAATACAAAAATGGTGATGTTAAAATGGCCGAAAAATCCACTCAATGTTAAATGACTGAGGAACGAGCATTGTTTTATCCTCTTTAGTGTAATAAGTAGGAGTTTCATAAAGTGAAACCTGTTGATAAATCTTATCACAAAGATTCCACTATTACCTATTCCACTCATTCAATAATGCTCAACCTGAAAAATTACTTTATTTTAAATTTTAATGCACTTAATAACATTACATTTTAAAAATTAAAATATTTAGGAACAGGGAAGATGGTGGTGTAGGAGGACACTGGGCTCACCACGCATCCTGCTGATCACTTAGATTCCACCTACACCTGCCTAAAGAACCCAGAAAACCGCCAGAGGATTAGCAGAACGGAGTCTCCAGAGCCAATCGCAGACAAGAGGCCCACGGAAGAGGGTAGGAAGGGCGGCGAGGCAGTGCGCGCTCCACGGACTGGCAGGAGGGAGCCGGGGCAGAGGGGCTGCCCGCCAGCCAAGCAGAACCCCCGAGTCTGGCTTGCAAAAGCAGAGGGGCCAGATGGAGTGTGTTCCCACAGCAAGCGCGACTTAGCATCTGGGAGGTCATAAGTTAACAGCTCTGCTCAGAAAGCGGGAAGGCTGGAGGACAAAGGGAGGGAGAGTTGCTGAGCCCTGGGAAAACAGAGCTCAGTTTGGCAGGGAACAAAGGTGCTAGCCAGCACCATCTCCCTCACCCATTCCCCAGCCAAAATCCCAAAGGGAACCAGTTCCTGCCAGGGAACTTGCTTGCTCCGCGCAAACACCCAACACTGTGCTTCTGTGGAGCCACCCCTCCAGCAACAGCGGCAGCAGTCTGACTCCTTCGCGCTGCCACAGGGCCCCTCCTGAAGTGGATCACCGAAGGAGAAGCAAGCTAAGCCTGCCCCTTCTGCCCCATGCACCTTGCCTACCCACCCCAGCTAATAAGCCAGATCCCCAGCAACACAAGCCTGGCAGTGTGCAAGTAACCCAGACGGGCCACGCCACCCCACAGTGAATCCCGCCCCGAGGAGAGGGGAAGAGAAGGCACACACCAGTCTGACTGTGGCCCCAGTGGTGGGCTGGGGCAGACATCAGGTCTGACTGTGGCCCTGCCCACCAACTCCAGTTATACACCACAGCACAGGTGAAGTGCCCTACAGGTCCGCACCACTCCAGGGACTATCCAAAATGACCAAACAGAAGAATTCCCCTCAAAAGAATCTCCAGGAAATAACAACAGCTAATGAACTGATCAAAAAGGATTTATTTTTTTTTTTAATTTTTTTTAACGTTTATTTATTTTTGAGACCGAGAGAGACAGAGCATGAATGGGGAAGGGGCAGAGAGAGAGGGAGACACAGAATCGGAAGCAGGCTCCAGGCTCTGAGCCATCAGCCCAGAGCCAGACGCGGGGCTCGAACTCACGGACCGTGAGATCGTGACCTGAGCTGAAGTTGGAGGCTTAACCGACTGAGCCACCCAGGCGCCCCAAAAAAGATTTAAATAATATAACAGAAAGTGAATTTAGAATAATAGTCATAAAATTAATCGCTGGGCTTGAAAACAGTATAGAGGACAGCAGAGAATCTATTGCTACAGAGATCAAGGGACTAAGGAATAGTGAGGAGGAGCTGAAAAACGCTATAAAAGATATGCAGAATAAAATGGAAATGACGATGGCTTGGATTGAAGAGGCAGAGGAGAGAATAGGTGAACTAGAAGATAAAATTATGGAAAAAGAGGAAGCTGAGAAAAAGAGAGATAAAAAAATCCAGGAGTATGAGGGGAAAATTAGAGAACTAAGTGATGCACTAAAAAGAAATAATATACGCATAATTGGTATCCCAGAGGAGGAAGAGAGGGAAAGGTGCTGAAGGGGTACTTGAAGAAATAATAGCTGAGAACTTCCCCGAACTGGGGAAGGAAAAAGGCATTGAAATCCAAGAGGCACAGAGAACTCCCTTCAGACGTAACTTGAATCAATCTTCTGCACAACATATCATAGTGAAACTGGCAAAAGACAAGGATAAAGAGAAAATTCTGAAAGCAGCAAGGGATAAACGTGCCCTCACATATAAAGGGAGACCTATAAGACTCGTGACTGATCTCTCTTTTGAAACTTGGCAGGCCAGAAAGGAATGGCAGGAGATCTTCAATGTGATGAACAGAAAAAAATATGCAGCCGAGAATCCTTTATCCAGCAAGTCTGTCATTTAGAATAGAAGGAGAGATAAAGGTCTTCCCAAACAAACAAAAACTGAAGGAATTTGTCACCACTAAACCAGCGCTATAAGAGATCCTAAGGGGAAACCTGTGAGACAAAGTACCAGAGACATCACTACAAGCATAAAACATACAGACATCACAATGACTCTAAACCCAATCTTTCTATAATAACACTGAATGTAAATGGACTAAATGTGCCAACCAAAAGACATAAGGTATCAGAATGGATAAAAAAACAAGACCCATCTATTTGCTGTGTACAAGAGACTCATTTTAGATCTGAGGACACCTTTAGATTGAGAGTGAGGGGATGGAGAACTATTTATCATGCTACTAGAAGCCAAAAGAAAGCTGGAGTAGCCATACTTATATCAGACAAACTAGACTTTAAATTAAAGGCTATAACAAGAGATGAAGAAGGGCATTATATAATAATTACAGGGTCTATCCATCAGGAAGAGCTAACAATTATAAATGTCTATGCGCCGAATACAGGAGCCCCCAAATATATAAAACAATTACTCATAAACATAAGCAACCTTAATGATAAGAATGTGGTAATTGCAGGGGACTTTAACACTCCACTTACAGAAATGGATAGATCACCTAGACACACGGTCAATAAAGAAACAAGGGCCCTGAATGATACATTGGATCAGATGGACTTGACAGATATATTTAGACTCTGCATCCCAAAGCAACAGAATATACTTTCTTCTCGAGTGTACATGGAACATTCTCCAAGATAGATCATATACTGGGTCACAAAACAGCCCTTCATAAGTATACAAGAATTGAAATCATACCATGCATACTTTCAGAGCACAAGCTATGAAGCTTGAAATCAACCACAGGAAAAAGTCTGGAAAACCTCCAAAAGCATGGAGGTTAAAGAACACCCACTAAAGAATGAGTGGGTCAACCAGGCAATTAGAGAAGAAATTAAAAAATATATGCAAACAAACGAAAATGAAAATACAACAATCCAAACGCTTTGGGAATGCAGCGAAGGCAGTCCTGAGAGGAAAATACGTCTCAATCCAGGCCTATCTCAAGAAACAAGAAAAATCCCAAATTCAAAATCTAACAGCACACCTAAAGGAACTAGAAGCAGAACAGCAAAGGCAGCCTAAACCCAGCAGAAGAAGAGAAATAATAAAGATCAGAGCAGAAATAAACAATATAGAATCTAAAAAAACTGTAGAGCAGATCGACGAAACCAAGAGTTGGTTTTTTGAAAAAATAAACAAAATTGACAAACCTCTAACCAGGCTTCTCAAAAAGAAAAGGGAGATGACCCAAATAGATAAAATCATGAATGAAAATGGAATTATTACAACCAATCCCTCAGAGATACAAACAATTATCAGGGAATACTATGAAAAATTATATGCCAACAAATTGGACAACCTGGAAGAAATGGACAAATTCCTAAACACCCACACTCTTCCAAAACTCAATCAGGAGGAAATAGAAAGCTTGAACAGACCCATAACCAGCAAAGAAATTGAATCAGTCATCAAAAATCTCCCAACAAATAAGAGTCCAGGACCAGATGACTTCCCAGGGGAGTTCTACCAGACGTTTAAAGCAGAGATAATACCTATCCTTCTCAAGCTATTCCAAGAAATAGAAAGGGAAGGAAAACTTCCAGACTCATTCTATGAAGCCAGTATTACTTTGATTCCCAAACCAGACAGAGACCCAGTAAAAAAAGACAACTACAGGCCAATATCCCTGATGAATATGGATGCAAAAATTCTCAATAAGATACTAGCAAATCGAATTCAACAGCATATAAAAAGAATTATTCACCATGATCAAGTGGGATTCATTCCTGGGATGCAGGGCTGGTTCAACTTTCGCAAATCAATCAACGTGATACATCACATTAATAAAAGAAAAGACAAGAACCATATGATCCTGTCAATCGATGCAGAAAAGGCCTTTGACAAAATTCAGCACCCTTTCTTAATAAAAACTCTTGAGAAAGTAGAAGGATCATGCTTAAATATCATAAAAGCCATTTATGAAAAGCCCACAGCTCACATCATCCTCAATGGGGAAAAACTGAGAGCTTTTTCCCTGAGATCAGGAACACGACAGGGATGCCCACTCTCACCGCTGTTGTTTAACATAGTGTTGGAAGTTCTAGCATCAGCAATGAGACAACAAAAGGAAATCAAAGGCATCAAGATTGGCAAAGATGAAGTCAAGCTTTCACTTTTTGCAGATGACATGATACTATACATGGAAAATCCGATAGACTCCACCAAAAGTCTGCTAGAACTCATACACAAATTTGGCAAAGTTGCAGGATACAAAATCAATGTACAGAAATCAGTTGCATTCTTATACACTAACAATGAAGCAACGGAAAGACAAATAAAGAAACTGATCCCATTCACAATTGCACCAAGAAGCATAAAATACCTAGGAATAAATCTAACCAAAGATGTAAAAGATCTCTATGCTGAAAACTATAGAAAGCTTATGAAGGTAATTGAAGAAGATATAAAGAAATGGAAAGACATTCCCTGCTCATTGATTGGAAGAATAAATATTTTCAAAATGTCAATACTACCCAATGCTATCTACACATTCAATGCAATCCCAATCAAAATTGCACCAGCATTCTTCTCGAAACTAGAACAAGCAATCTTAAAATTCATTCGGAACCACAAAAGGCCCCGAATAGCCAAAGTAATTTTGAAGAAGAAGACCAAAGCAGGAGGCATCACAATCCCAGACTTTAGCCTCTACTACCAAGCTGTCATCATCAAGACAGCATGGTATTGGCACAAAAACAGACACATAGAATGGAATAGAATAGAAACCCCAGAACTAGACCCACAAATGTATGGCCAACTAATCTTTGACAAAGCAGGAAAGAACATCCAATGGAAAAAAAGACAGTCTCTTTAACAAATGGTGCTGGGAGAACTGGACAGCAACATGCAGAAGGTTGAAACTAGACCACTTTCTCACACCATTCACAAAAATAAACTCAAAATGGATAAAGGACCTGAATGTGAGACAGGAAACCATCAAAACCCTAGAGGAGAAAGCAGGAAAAGACCTCTCTGACCTCAGCCGTAGCAATCTCTTACTCGACACATCCCCAAAGGCAAGGGAATTAAAAGCAAAAATGAATTACTGGGACCTTATGAAGATAAAAAGCTTCTGCACAGTAAAGGAAACAACCAACAAAACTAAAAGGCAACCTGTGGAATGGGAAAAGATATTTGCAAATGACATATCGGACAAAGGGCTAGTATCCAAAATCTATAAAGAACTCACCAAACTCCACACCCGAAAAACAAATAACCCAGTGAAGAAATGGGCAGAAAACATGAATAGACACTTCTCTAAAGAAGACATCCAGATGGCCAACAGGCACAGGAAAATATGCTCAACGTCGCTCCTTATCAGGGAAATACAAATCAAAACCACACTCAGATATCACCTCACGCCAGTCAGAGTGGCCAAAATGAACAAATCAGGAGACTATAGATGCTGGAGAGGATGTGGAGAAACGGGAACCCTCTTGCACTGTTGGTGGGAATGCAAATTGGTGCAGCCGCTCTGGAAAGGAGTGTGGAGGTTCCTCAGAAAATTAAAAATAGACCTACCCTATGACCCAGCAATAGCACTGCTAGGAATTTACCCAAGGGATACAGGAGTACTGATGCATAGGGGCACTTGTACCCCAATGTTTATAGCAACACTCTCAACAATAGCCAAATTATGGAAAGAGCCTAAATGTCCATCAACTGATGAATGGATAAAGAAATTGTGGTTTATATACACAATGGAGTACTACAGGGCAATGAGAGAGAATGAAATATGGCCCTTTGTAGCAACATGGATGGAAGTGGAGAGTGTGATGCTAAGTGAAATAAGCCATACAGAGAAAGACAGATACCATATGTTTTCACTCTTATGTGGATCCTGAGAAACTTAACAGAAAACCCATGGGGGAGGGGAAGGAAAAAAAAAAAAAAAAGAGGTAGAGTGGGAGAGAGCCAAAGCATAAGAGACTCTTAAAAACTGAGAACAAACTGAATGTTGATGGGGGGTGGGAGGGAGGGGAGGGTGGGTGATGGGTATTGAGGAGGGCACCTTTTGGGATGAGCACTGGGTGTTGTATGGAAACCAATTTGACAATAAATTTCATATATTGAAAAAATAAATAAATAAATAAATAAATAAATAATTTAAAAAATTAAAATATTTAAAAGCTTTACATAGCATATGTATATGCATAAACATGCGCATGTATGTAAAATTAGTGACTAGTTCTGATAAATGGTCCAGAAAGATAAATATTTAAAATAGGATTTTTTTAAGATCAAGGTTTCTCTATCAAAACACTATAAATATTTATATCACTCTTTTGTCTGTAACCAACAATTTTAAATCTCAGGATCTTATAATTTATATAAATATTTACTTTTTCTTGAATTGTATGCTAGATTTTGCCCAATCTCTCTCTCTCTCATGTCAAATTAAATCTTCTGAGTTGTAGCATAATTTATGTCAATTCATATGAGTTCTGGTCAAAGTCATTTATGAAAAGCAATTGTGATCTCATCATTCATAGAAACCAGTCATCCTCTTTAGTAAAACTCATTATTAAATTATAATTGTATATATAGTCTGTTTCGAGACGAAGCAAGAGATGCTAAAATAGGCTTTCAAAATTTCATTTATCTTGATTTTTCTTCATCTAGAACACGATGAAAGTTTCTGCACAAGTATAAGTGAAGGAAACAAAATAGATACACACATACACACACACACACGTTAAGTAATAATAAACTCATGACTTATTAACAAAGACACAGCTGTAGCTATATTTGAAATACTGATGATATCTCACTTCTATGAAACATCTTTAAGCAATGATCACCTTTGGTTTACTGTAAAGGGAAACATACTAAATGTTATATAAAGGAAGTGAGAATTTATCTTCAAGATGAAAAGCCTACAGAAACTTGTTATTGAATAGAAAGAGAACTTTTTTTCATTTGCCTTGAGTCGTAATCAAAGGATATGATAAAGTTCACCACTCTGTCATGTCTTAGAACACACTACTGAATTAATTTTTGGATTTCAATTCTCTGAATTGACAATATATATTTCTAATTTACGATTTCTAAAGTGGTTATTTTTCTAGAATTGACACAAACCACTGTTTACTTTTTAACAAAATAGCAACATTAGCTCCATAAACGGAGTTTTTAAAAATGTAAACCCATAAGAACTTCATTAACTGTAACCTTAAAAATACAAAAACACACATTTTATTCTTCCTCTTGTAATAGTCAGTTCATACATAGGTGATAGATCATAAACACATGGATCCCAGGCTAGGCAAAGGCAATGCAGAATATACAGAGAAATTTTATCCTAAAGCACATGAATGCATAAAATCATTTAAAAAAGCTGAGTTTAGGGACAAATTATTCAGTTTTGAATCATCCTTGTTATGACTAAAGTTTAAATGCTGCTGTGGACTGAATGTTTTATATCTTCCTTCTCCCTACACCCAAATTCTTACGTGGAATCCCCTGCCAACAATGTGGCAGTATTAGCATCTATGGTCTTCGGGAAGTAACTAGGTTTAGATGAGTTCATAAAGCAAAGCCCCTATGATAGGATTAGTCCCTTTATAAGAAAAGAAAGGCACCAGAGTTTCCTTTCTTTGCCACGAAGGTGGCCAGGGCTGTGAGAGGTAAATGTCTGTTGTATACGTCACTCAGGCTATGGGACTTTGTTATAGTCAGCTTGTGGCTTGGGCTAAAAATGATCTCAATGAATCAAAGGCTTTGCATACCTCATCTCTAGTCGAGATGATGATGCCTCATCACAAGTCTCTGTGAAATCAGAAATGTCTGCCTTTTCTTGTTTCCTGATCCCATCCTATTACCTAAAGCAGTGCCTGGCACATATTAGACCTGAATAACTATGTGCAGAAGAGAATAACAGCTCACTGAACAGCTGGATGGACAGATATGCATAAATTAAAACAGAGCAAAAATAATATGAAACCAAGCAATAGATAATGGAACATCTAATATGTACACAAAACACCTCAAATCATGGTGGATGAATTTCTCACTTCGGTGAGAAAAGGAAGAAAAAGCATTTTAACCTAAAGAAATATAAAAAACAAAGTCATGAAGTCACCCAACACCACGGGCTGATGTAGGTGAAATATAAGCATGTCTTTATTATTAGATTGTAAAGCTCACAAAGGGAGAGAAGCAATGATAAAGTGGAAAGCTGGAAAGGGATATGAAAGATTATTTTAATCCTCCAGTGAGAGGCAATGAGTACCTAAACTGTGATGTCAGGTGGCTGTGTGTTAGCAAATGGTTACTAATGATGCTTCAAAAAAAGAAAATATCTACCGGATTGGATGTGGTGTGTGTGTGTGTGTGTGTGTGTGTGTGTGTGTGACCAGGAAAACAAGAACAGGGAGAGAAAACATACTATTTTAAAGCTATTAGCAAAAAAAAAAAAAAAAAAAAAGAATAGGCTATAATTTTACAATTATTTAGTCCTTATAAAATATGAAGAGGAGGATAAAATAATAAAATTCTTGTAGCAAATAAAACCAACAATTTACATAGATTTTCCTGCTTCTGTATCATGTCATCTGATTCAACACAAGTCACTACTCTAAATCTTTCTTTTTTTTAAATTTTTTTTAACGTTTATTTATTTTTGAGACAGGGAGAGACAGAGCATGAACGGGGGAGGGTCAGAGAGAGAGGGAGACACAGAATCTGAAACAGGCTCCAGGCTCTGAGCTGTCAGCACAGAGCCTGACGCGGGGCTCGAACTCACAGACCATGAGATCATGACCTGAGCCAAAGTCAGACACTTAACCGACTGAGCCACCCAGGCGCCCCTCTAAGTCTTTCTTTAACAATACAGTAAGTACGCATACACACACACTGAACGATACAATGCACCTGTAACAAGAGTTACAATAGTGAGTGGAGATATATGGACATATATATTTAAATGTATATCTATATAACTTATATATCTATATATATATTATGTTATATCTATATATACTTATATTTATTTACATATATGTAAATTTGTGAGAAAAATCTGTTGGAAAATGCTGGTTGGTCAAGGGAGGGATTTTTTTTATCTGTTTTGAGAGAGACAGAGCACAAGCGAGGACAGGCAGAGAATGAGGGAGAGAGGGAGAATCCCAAGCAAGCTCCACGTGGTCAGTACATGGAGCCTAAGGCGGCGCTTGAACTCAACACATGAAATCATGACCTGAGTGGAAACCAGGAGTCAGACCGCTTAACTGACCTTTGAGCCACCCAGGTGCCCAGGGAGGGATTTTTTTTTTAATCTATATTTATCAAAATCCTGTTGACGAACCCTTGGCCAAAGATCACATGACTTACCTGAATTCAAAGAGAATTTTACACTGTCTCTATGTCTCCCAAAAGAGGAGAAATAGATGAGGGTGAACATTACAAATAGTAATTATCATTTCCCTTAGCTTTTTTTAATACTTCTTTCTAGGGTGTAGAACATGCCCATGGGATTCATCTTCCTTTTACTAGAAAATTTGCGATGCAGAAGTTATGAGGTTGAGAAATTATATATATAATAGAATCTGAGGAAATTTGTGCTGGGAGGGAAAGATGGATAAATATGCGAACAGAGAAAGAGCACCTAAAACACAACATGACACTTAGAATGTATCCAATATGCTTGATTCCTTTTTTTGTTTAAGAGTTGGACACTCAAGGAGTAGGTACGTCACACTAATGGTGCAGATGCCCAGAGAAGATCCGGGAACATCTGTAATTGCCATTAAACTGCATGAAGCCACCTTTATTGAATGCCCGACTAAGGCCTGTTTAGTCTATGATTTTTGATATTTGACCTATACAAAATCTACACATCCCTTTTTGGAAATAAATTTTCCCTCTTCACGTGTGATCCTTGCAAACAAAAGACATGGGGTAACTAAGGTGTAATGAGTCTTTAGTTTTCACTTAGGCATATTAAATTTCTAAAAAATTCTAAGGTTGTGTTCTAAAAGCAATGGACTCAGGACACCGAGAAAAGAGTAGAACGATTCGGTAAGCCATCTAAAATCCAAAGTGTTAGAACAATAATCACATCCTTTAAATATACCTCACAGGTCATGATCTCATGGTCATGATCTCATGGTGGTAAGATTGGGCCCCATGTCGGGCTCCACATTGGGCTGGAGCCTGCTTAAGATTCTCTCTCTCCCTCTCTCTCAGCCCCTCCCCCACTCATGCTCTCCCCCTCTCTCTCTCTCAAAATAAATAAATATTTTTTTTTTAAAAAAGTGAGTTGAGACAAGAATATATATCTGTCACTTTTTCTTTGGACGTTGGTGTTATATGTGAAGTTGGAGGAGAGGTGGAGGGGAGGAGAGGTGAAAAGAAAAAAAAACAAAAAAAAAACTCCTTTCTTTTGGGGAAGGAGTATTTCCAGAAGAACAATTCTAGTTAAAGTGAAGATTTGAAAGGAGGAAGTAACATTGGTGGAATAAAGAGAGGTATGGTTAGATTAAAACATAAAGGAAATGACTGGCAGGATACAACAGAGGAGAATTAAATAAATTAGAGAAAATGTGACTGGCAGGTGTAACTCAACCTGTCATGATTGGTTACTGTCCAGCTGTGGGTGCCGCATCTGCATCCCTCTGATCCTGTTGACTACAGCTATGTGGCTCTCCCCCAGCATCTTTGTTTTGTTTTGTTTTGTTTTGTTTTGTTTTGTTTTGTTTTTAAATTCGAGGGTGCCTACCTGTGACTTTCTTTGGGACGCTGTCTTCAGGCTGTGGTAACGAATTTGCTCCATCGGCAGGCACCCTCAGTGCCTGAAAGCCAAGTTTCCCGAGGCTGCCCTTGACCAATAATTGACTGGTCCAGAAACATTGAAGCCCTAGCGTCTTTGCTTCCAGTTGGATCCATTTCTGAAGAATAATTTACACACAGCTAATCCATAAAGTTGGTCTCAGCTGGGGCTTTGCACGTGATTGCACTTTGCTTGAATTCTTTACTTCCTCACTCTTTTCTCCTGGGAGCACTTTTTTTCCTAAATTAGTTACACAGGAACCTTGAGCTCATGGTCTGTTTCTGGGGAATATGACTGGGATTAGCGATCAATTCCGGTGTTTTTGCAGGTTTTGTTGTTGTTTTAGTTTTTGCTCTTGTTTTTTTGCCCCAAGCTTGTCGTGGATAACTGATAAGGAAAACTGCATTGTACAGGGGTCTTAAAAATTGAAGAGGTTTGTAACATGTCTCATAGTGAATCAAGAACTGAAGAACTGGGGCACCTGGGTGGTTCAGTCCGTTGAGCCTCTGACTTCGGCTCAGGTCATGATCTCACAGCTCGAGAGTTCGAGCCCCATGTTGGGCTCTGTATTGACAGCTCAGAGCCTGGAGTCTGCTTTGGATTCTGTGTCCCCACCCCTCTCTCTCTGCCCTCCCCTCGCTCATGCTCTGTCTCTCCTCTCTCAAGAATAAACAAAACATTAAAAAAATTAAAAAGAATAACTGAAGAACTATGTCCAAGGAAAGTAAATAAAAGGAAAATATTTGGAAATCATAATTTTTCACTAAAAATGAAATTATTTATTACATGTAAATTATTTACTGTAAAATATCTTTAAATTATTTGTCAAATGGTAAAGAAAAATGAATGAGACAAAGCAGAACTGAATTATTGATTAGACTAATGCCTGCCAAGTTGAAGAATGTACTCCTACCTCTTAAGTTCCAACATCTTTTTTTCACGTGATTTGAGTTTCTCAAACAGGGACTAAATCAGAGTCCAGAGTGCTAACCATTACACAATGGAACCTAAACAGGGACTAAATCAGAGAAATGTCTAAAATCTAGGGGCACCTGGGTGGCTCAGTTGGTTGAGCCTCCAACTTCGGCTCAGGTCATGATCTCATAGTTTGTGGGTTCAAGCCCCGCATCAGGCTCTGTGCTGACCGCTTGCCCAGAGCCTGGAGCCTGCTTCAGATTCTGTACCTCCTTCTCTCTCTGCTCCTCCCCCACTCACGCTTTGTCTCACTCTGTTTCTCAAAAATAAATAAATGTAAAAAAATTTTTTTAAAAATAAAAATCAAATCAAATCAAATATACTTTAAGGCAGCACAAAAGGACTTTGGGGCAAAACAAATTGTAAATAATTGATATTAAATTTAGCAAATACTGTGATAAGTAACTTCTAGGGGTGGTTCCCAATGTTATCCCCTTCCCTCATTCACAGATTTGTATAAGCTTCTCCTCCCTGAGTAACTGATTTCTAAGCAATAGAATAATTCAACCTGGAGAGAATGTCATCTTTGTGATTAGATAAGAGATTGTAACTTTGGTTTAGCTAGGAAACTCTTTTTCTGAGCGCCTGGAGGACAACCAACAAGAAACTGAGGCACTCAGGCTAATGACAGGAAAGGAACAAAATCCTGTCAGCAACCAAATGAGCTTAGCAGTGATCTTTTCCTAGTCAGGCTTTCAGATCAGACTCCAACCCTGGATGATACCTTGATTGCAACTTCATGAGAGACACAGAAGCAGAGGATCCAGGTAAATTGTGCCTAGATCCTGACACACAGAAACTGTGAGATAATAAATGTGTTTTTTAAGCTGATCAATTTGTGGTCATTTGTTGTACAGTAAACAATAACTAATTCACCTGTTGCGTTTCATGCTATGTGGAACTTACAAAGAACAAATAATACCCCCACACTTCAAATTGCTATCTAGTCAATGAATGAAACCATTAGAAAAACACCAGGCAAGCGGACAACAAATATTACCGAACAAAGTTCTTAATGAAAGTTTGGTACTCAGGAGAAAGGGAGAAGGAGAGAGAGCACAAGAACAAGAGAGAGCAAGAGAATGTCTATTTTGATGCTGGCTGTTTTTTTGTTTTGTTTTATTTTGTTTTGTTTTGTTTTGTTTTGTTTTGTTTGTTTTTTCGTCTTAATACTAAAGACTGGAAAACACATTGACAAGTCAAGTAAAAGGAATATCACTCTCTAAAGTAATGTTAATTTAATGATAGATTCAAGAATTGATAGAATAGGGGTGCCTGGGTGGCTCAGTCGGTTAAACCCCAGACTTTAGCTTGGGTCATGATCTCATTGTTCCTGGGTTCGAACCTTGTGAAAGGCTCTGTGCTGACAGCTCGGAGCCTGGAGCCTCCTTCAGATTCCGTGTCTCCCTCTCTCTCTGCACATCCCCTGTTCGTGCTTCATCTCTCTCTCTCAAAAATAAATAAACAAAGCAAAAAATTGCAAAAGTAAAAAGTACTCGTACAAAGATAAACTTGATCAACTGCATAGTTTTGTTTAGAGCTAGCACTAAGTTCTAAGCAAGAGCCCATGACTAGTTTTTCTACGGGTTGTGTTTAGGGTCATACGAATCCTCAGAAAAATAAAACCCCACAGGACTTCAATTTTATGAAATAAAATTCCATAATAACTATACACATGGTTTTAAATGGTGTCCTATTTAAACTAAAATTGAACAGCATAGTGATACTAGTTTTCCATTCATAAAATTCAAAAACATTGTGAAGTAACACTAAAAAAAGACAGATATTTTATAAAACTGTTCCTTAAAAAGATTTCATTTCTTTATTTTGAAGAATTTATTTCTTCATTTCTCTATTTTCTCTGGAAGTTAATTTAATTTAGTTTAAATTATTTTGTCAATGGAACTTTATTGCCAGTTTCTGAAGTTATATGTGTGGGAACAATTTCCTCCATAGGACATTCTCCCACATGAATTTCTTAGAAGACATTGCCCGCAGGGACTGAGACCTGTTTATTTCTTTTCCTCATTTCTTTTCCTATTTAATATTACAGAAATAAACATTTTGTGCATTATCTCATCTCTGGATAGAAAAGCCTACCAGAAGGAGCCTCCTAAAAATAATTTGGCATAAGCCAAGAAAGTGTAAATAAGGCAATGTGTCATAAGAAGGAATACAAAGAGAAAAAGAGACATAATAGAGTTCAAAATACTTTCTGGCTTTGTGTATATCGAGCTGAAACCTAATCTCATAAAATCTATCTGAATGTCTTAGAACATTACATGTAGGTCTGATTTTTCTTAAGCCAAGTTTGTTTCACTTACAGAACTTACAAAATCCTCTCCATGACATAAACTCATTTAGATGTTATTTGTTTCTGTGAATTTCTGCCAAGCTCCATTGAGACTTGGCCCTGATTCCTATATTTTGAGAGAGTCAGTTTATTTGAGGAAGATATATCCAAATTGACTGAGATTGAATAGCTGCATTACTTAGAAAGAATTCCCAAATGATCATCTTTTTCTTTCAATATTTAATTATAATTTCGGTTGTTATGAGAATCATAGTCATTCTTGATGCTAATCATTTTCCTGAATACATAAATATACTAGTATGTCCCATTTTGCATTTTTATATTTAGAGAATTCTTCTATTAATTGTTGTTCTCTCTTTGCCACTCTCCTCCCTTTATAGGAAATTCACACATTAGTTCAATTTTTTGATTTTGCTGGATCCTTCCAAATCCTTGAAATCTCAGTATGGTGTCATATTCTGGTTACAGCATGCAGAGTCCTGAATATGATTTCTTACTCTCATTAGAGTATGCAGAGTTCTGAAATGTGCATTTGTCAACACAGATAGCCCATGATCATACATACAGTTTATAGACTGTATGTTATTGCTATGAAAACATCTTAGAAAATTCTTACCTCTTGTTAATGTTAAATCATCATTTTGAAAACAATATAGAATATTGTTGAGCTTGTCAAAGATAATAACCGATCATCATGCTTTCTGTCACTGCTAAATCCTTTAACAAAGTGTATTATTTTCTGATACTGGTGTAGATAATCCTAGTGCCCACAATTTTGCCGAACATCTGCATAGTAACACTTAAAATGCCTTCTCAAGAGAACTAGAATTCCCTAAATTTATAAGCCCACATTTTATAGCATTGCCCATTTGGGAAAGCATATAATCAAATATATTCAAATTATTTTTATTTATAATATTAATTACATTCTTAGTATAAATGTTTTTTATTTGCAAAATAGTATTCTATGCATATTAAATTCGTTCTTATAATAAAATGATTGTTTGCAAGTGCTTTTGTTTCCTTATCCCTTTGCTATTTTGCTGATTATTACAACACATCTATCATATTGGGCAGAAGGGAACAATCCATTAATATTGCCTTGGAAAATTACGCTCACTTTGAAATTCACATTCTCCCTGCAAGTGCAATCAAAATAAATTACCCTACTTAGCCTATAAGTTGATTTTTGGACCACTTTGGAGGATTATATCTCTAGGTTTTTATCATTGACTTTACAAGAAAAGAGCATTGCATTTAGATGTTATAGTCCCTGTCTTTACTCTATGCAATTAACACTCCCCACACCCCCATCGTGTATTCTAAATACCAGAGCACTTCACTTTAATGACACTTCAGTTTAACATGGCTCTTCATGGTCATTGAGGGAAAATGATTAAATTAAATCAGGAGCACACAAGTATTCCTGTGAACTGTATTAAACACAAACCACTTGGTCTTCAAATTCTCTTTACCCCATGGAAGTAAAGATTTTTTTTTTAATTAGGACTTTGGGGCTGACCATACAATGCCATTACAACTATAATGTGTGAAAAAAAATGAACTTAATATCATATAGTTATTCTCTTCACTGAACTAATGAGATAGATAAAATATGAAGATGATTTATCATAGCAAACTTAAAAATAATTTAGAATAATAAAAATAAGCATTTGTAAAATTTAATTGTCAGTTTACTAGCGAAAATTGAATTTCACTCTGAAAAGAACAGTTTTATTCAACCAGTCTGTGTAAAAGATGTAAGTGTTGCCTGATTTTAAAGGAAATCTATTCTAATTACTCATTTGATCTTTGTACTATTATTGCTCTTTAAGAAAAAATCCTACCAAAGCTTCTTTGAACATCTGTAAGAGTAGAGATTCAGTACTTCCAAAGAAAGCTGATTTTATAACTGAAAGGCTACTAGAAATAATTTCATAAATGCATTATATGAAATCTTTTTATTTTAATTTCCAAAAGTTTAGGAAGTTATAAATTGGACCACACAGAATAAACTTAAGATAGAACACAATAGAGGGGCGCTTGGGTGGCTTGGTTGGTTAAGTGGCTGACTTTGGCTCAGGTCATGATCTCGCGGTTCATGGGTTCAAGCACCACGTGGGGCTCTGTGCTGACAGCTCAGATCCTGGAGCCTGCTTTGCATGCTGTGTCTCCCTCTCTCTCTGTCTGTCCCCCACTCACGCTCTGTCTCTCAAAAATGAATAAATGCTAAAGAAAATTTTAAAGATAGAACACATTAGATACCATCAAACACATAAAGAAGCATCTGATTTACAATTCATAGTCTAACCTTTCCAAATTTAGTGGCACTAGAAAATTAAGCATTTAGATATGGTTTAACTATGACTATCTCTAGATAGAGCAACTTAGGAAGAAAGCATTGTCTTTACACACTAGTCATTAAGTATTATTGAAATATTTATAAATTCTCATTTTTGCTATTTTATTATTTTCTACTTTCTATATAGATCTGAATGGAAAAGATGCTGAAGAGTTATAAGACAAATAGAATCTAGAAATGTACAATCTTTCCTGTCTAAGAATAAGCGTCCTAGAAAGCCAAGAAATTAATATAGATCATTGAAATGAGGAAAACTATAAGTGTTTAAATGAGGTGGTTCCTCTTCCTACTTGAGAGGATATTTCTCATGATCTTTCCCATGCCATGGTATTTGAATTAAACTTTTTAGTTTTACTGTTTTATATTTTATTATCTAGTTGGTGCTGTGGAGTCATTGTTCCCTGAGATAGTTTCCTATATTGGGGATAAAATATTAATTAGGAAGTCTATAATAATCACAACAAGCAAAATTTAAAGTAAGGATATTTGAAATAAAAAATTATATCAAAATTATATTTACTTGTTAATAAATGTTGACGCCATCTTTTTATCTGTCCTGCCAGTGATGACAAGAAAAGAAAGAAAAGAAAAAGAAAGAAACCATAAAACACTGAAACATCTAGTAATTCTTTAATTTTCTGTAAGTAGTTTTAACCTCCAGACCCATTCCAGGATTAGCCATGAACACCCACTGATGCTTAGTACATTGTTTTCCCATAATAATCACTGCTCAGTTCTCTGCATAAAAATTAGTTATATATAGCACAGAAAGAAACTGAGATATAAAGGCATCCAACTCTGTTTAGACATAGCTAATAAGAAAATATTATACTTCAAAAAAGTAGCGTCATAGGAAAATGGGCTGACAATTATCAGAGAGTGCAAACATTCAATTTCTCTATATATTAATTCCGTGAATGAGATGTCCAAATATAAAGTGTTATTCTAAATAAATCTAAAAATGTTACAATATTATTAGTGGTAAGATGTGTTCTACCTTGGTAGTAGAAATACATCTAGCAATTCTTGAATGAGTCCATGTTGTAATTGAATTTGTCATACACAGAACCATCTCTGGTCTATAGCATATGAGAAGACTGCCGGTCCAAGTCTGATGATCAGTAGGAATCAAATTATTAAACAGGGAAGAAACAGTGGAAAACAGAATCTGCACCACTAAATGTTGAGATCCTCACATTTTCTCTTCTTCTTTAGTTCTAAATGATAAATTTTTGTGGGATCATATATTCCCCAAATTTTCAATTTTTGTTTAGAAGTGGCTTCCTTATTTCCTTCACACCTTTGTGACATATTGTAACAAATATTAACTGGAACATGTTTATATAAAACTAATTCTCACTACATTGGCTATCATCCTTAAAAAGATTACTAATTTAACATGGTGATAGATAGTTTTCCTGGCATTTGCCATTCTCCAGAAATGAAGTGAGAAATGGTATAACTAAATGTACTAATCTGTGTAAACACACAGAATTCATCATCCTGATGCTATTCTGTGTAGCCCATTCCTGAAACTAATCCCAGATGTTCTATTTGAACTCTATAATAATGCTGGTGATCAGAAGAAATAACTTGTACTCTTTGTTTCTTCTTTATCACCTTAGGAACAGTTCTGATTGTGTTTTTAATTTTTTTAATGTGTATTTTTGAGAGAGAGAGAGAGAGAGAGAGGTGGAGGGGCAGAGAGATAGGGAGACACAGAATCCAAAGCAGGCTCCAGGCTCTGAGCTCTCAGCTGTCAGCACAGACACGGGACTCAAACTCACAAGCTGTGAGGTCATGACCTGAGCCTAAGTCAGACGCCTAACTGACTGAGCCACTCAGGCGCCCTAATTGGCATTAATATAAGAAAGATTAACCTGAAAAAAAAGATAGAGAATTAAACATCTAGTACATATTTTGAATTGTAGTATCCTATACTCTATTTCCAAAATCCGGAAGAGAGTGTACAATGTATAGACTATAATGTCCCAAGCTTATTTGTGATTGAAACATATTGAAAATGATAGATTCAACCTTATTAAATGGTCATTCCCTGTACCCAGTTCTAATAATCATGTAACTTTTCTCATCCACATAATACTTAAATACTATAAAATTTATACATACAAATATATACACACACATTACCTATATGTTTATACATAATGTGCATGTATCCACATACACATATATGTGCATGTGTGTATAAGTACATACGTATGTGTAAGGTTTACCTTAGTATTTCTGTACCTTTTAACAATGGCCTTTTTTCCCATTTAAAGTGAACAAATATTTATTTAAAGTAAACATTATACCCAGGGTTCTTTTAGATATACAATCAAAGCATAATACATTTGAAAGATACAATACCTTCAAGGAGATTTACATTGTGTGTGTGTGTGTGTGTGTGTGTGTGTGTAGATAAGACATAAATATTAAAACAATAGTATGACTTACACAATAAATCCTTAAGTGTTTACAAAAATATGTAAAAAAGCTGTGCTAAAAATAAGTATAAAAGATAACATGGCAGTGCAATTAGCATGAGCTTTGGATTTCAATCCATATTCTTGTTATTTATTTATTTATTTACTTATTTACTTATTTACTTATTTATTTATTGCTATTCAGCTTTGTACAAATTACCTAACATGCCTAGGTTTCCGTATTGACATTTACAGAGTGGTAATAAATTACTAAGGTCGTATACTTGTTTTGTGGATTATATAAGTTGCTGTATACAAATCACTTGATAAAGTACTAGACACATGATATGTGCTTAAATTGTGGTGGCCTTCTAAAAGTTGTTAATATTGAATATACTTAATATTTAGTAGTTTGGAAAGAAGTGAATACCATTAATATTAAACACTAACATTCACCCCACTAATAATGTCAATAATAATAGTAATTGAGCACATTTATTGAGCATATATTCCAAGAATTGTTCTATATTCCATCTCAATGCTGATAGAATTTATCTGTATTTTTAATATAAATCAATATTTTAATTTATTAAAATAAATATACCCCATTAATTCTGAAAATTAGTAATATGTAAAGAAAGAAATAAGAAAATAGTTTAAGAGGATTGCTAACACTGATTTTAAGAGGATTTTTCAACACTGATACCCTACAGAGATTGTTTTTTAATTGTCCTTAATTTAGGTTAAGATAAATTGATCTTTTCATTTTGTTTCTAAAAGCATAATCTTTCAAGGGAACAAATTATCCATTTTGATAATATAGTGCAATAACAGTAGTTTATATATTAAAGATGTTATGCAAATAATGGGTTATTTTTAAGCTAGAATAAATTTTGGAAGTAGAAGTTCTTACAATAGGGGTGCCTGGGTGGCTCAGTTGGTTGAGCTTCCAACTTTGGTCAGGTTATGATCTCATGATTTGTGGGTTCGAGCCCCATGTCGGGCTCTGTGCTGACAGCTTGCTTACAACCTGGAGCCTGCTTTGGATTCTTTGTCTCCTTCTCTCTCTGCCCCTCCCCCGTTCATGCTCTGTCTCTCTCTGTCTCTCAAAAGTAAATAAATGTAAAAAATAAGTTCTTACAATAAATGAGTATCAATATTATTTAGTTTCTATCTTGTGGTTTCTGAATTTTATCTTTCAAATTTAGATATATGCATCAAAGTCTTTAAGTCATAATTTTATGAAATTTTCTCTCAGAGCAAAATAAAATATGGATATTATAACTATTAATTCCAATTTTATTCTATTCACCTCCAAATATATCTTCTCTGGTAAAACCACATCTTGAACCCCATTCCAGCATATGTGAATACTAACTTACCCACATGGAAACCTACCAGGCATGTTCTCTCTTCCCCAATCCTGCTCCACCTGGACCTTCCCTATCCCAGTTAATGGCAGCCCGATTCTTCTGGTTTCTCAGCCTCAAAGAACAGAGTTGGCTTTGTCTCTTCTTTCTCCCACTCTCCATATCCAATCTATGAACAAATCTTATTGGTTTTATTTTCAAAATGCATCTAAATTCTAATCATTTCTCACTATTTCTACTATTATAACCTTGGGCATGTCCCGATTATCTCTCTCCTGGATTATTCCAAGAGTCTTCTGACTGGTATCTCTGATCTATGTCAACCCAGCAACTAGAACAGTACTCTCAAATTTTAAATGGTATTAAAGCATTCCTTGAATCAAAACATTCCTTAGCAATTTATTTTTCTCAAAGTAAAAACTGTTCTGCTGGACTCCTTTACCTCTGTGACATCTCCTACTACTCTAGCCATTGCTTAAGGTCATCCAACCACCCACACCCCACCTTTTTATTTTCTTGAATAACAAGATACACATTGCCTCAACCTCTTTCCCCAGATATCCACAGACTTGTTTTCTCCCCCTTTCAAATGTTTGACTCAATACAATCACTTTCTCAATGGGCTCTGAACTAGTTGTCTTATCTAATAGTGTAAACTTAAGTCTTATCCCTTCCTCCTTATTCTCATTGCTGCTTTATCTTCCTACGTAAGCACACATCACTTTCCAACATAATGAATTATTAACCTATTAATTATGCATACCATTTCTTTCTGTCGCTACCAGAACGTAAGCTCCTTGAGGTCAGATTATTTATCTGTGGATTTCTTATACCACGACACTAGAAGTAAAGTCTAGAAATTATTAGATGAACAAATGAATGAATGAATGAATGAATGAAATATGCAGGTAATTAGTCTCATCTCTGTCTTTGATATAGATGAAACCAGTAATTAAGTCAATTATAAACTATGTGAGGTAGAATTTCAGAGTCAGCAGGGATTTTTTGGAAGAGTCCATTTACCAGACTCTAAGAAAACATGCCTGTAAACAAAGGAACACATATATCAAATATAGATCAGGATGTTGATATATGCAGTCTGAGAAAGTAAAACTTCAGATATTCTATTCCCATTATACTTCCTTTTAAAGTACTCTTTATATTTTAATACTTGGATTTTTATGAAAAATCATAATTATTTTATTATGATTTAATATAGAGGAAGATCAAGGTATCTTATTTTTGTAAACAGTGACCAAATGAGAAGACAAGAGGTATGATAGTAAAGCTATTTAAGCTTACTAAGAAAAGTGGCTTAAAGAGCTCATTTTAAGAACAAATTTTACTTTTTCTATCTAAATATTATATTATTAAATAATGTATATGTACATTATAAAAGTCATAGGTGAATTTGTTGTTTAGGAAACCCTGAAACCATTATTTGTTTCACCCATTTTCCAATACAAATCATCTCCTTTCCATCTGTTCTATTGCCAAATGTTTTAACATAAAATTCACTTAAAGTGAGATGGGCATTTCAATTTGTTGTAAAAGTTTTTGATATGGAAAAGACTTCTAAGTAAATTTATATGGCTATGAAATTAGCATTATATAAAGTGATTTTTTATGTAATTTTTTTCTCTTTCTCTTAAACATGTCAGATTCACTTCTGGAGGAATTTCTTTTTCATCACATAATAGAAGACTTCCATTTGAAATATCTGAATGGGCATATTTTTTTATGTTTATTCATTTTTGATAGAGAGAGACAGTGCTAACGGGGGAGGGGCAGAGAGAGGGAGACACAGAATACGAAGCAGGCTCCCGGCTCTGAGCTGTCAGCACAGAGCCTGACGCGGGGCTCAAACCCATGAACTGTGAGCCAAAGTCTAATGCTTAATCGACTGAGCCACCTAGCGCCCTGAATGAACATATCTGAATAAACTGATCATATTTCTATGGTACACTTCCCCTTACACACAGGCTACAGTGAAATATTTTTACATAAAATATATTTCTAGTAAATTATATTAATTATATCATATGTTTGTAGAAGCAGCATTACTCCCAACAAATTAGATCAGTTTTAAAAGACTCCTCAAACCATGGTAGTTCAGGGGTCAGTTGAAGCACACACAAAGCCTGAAAGTGTGATAGGCTCCTGACAAATACACATATGCTCACTCAACGATTGACATTGCCTTGAAACACTCAGTGGCAACACAAGTCCAGCACACAACGAGTCAGGACAACTCATTATTAAAACTCTTGGCTTTGAAATGCTCTCCTTGTAATTTCTTTAGAGTATCCTATTTCTTAACAGGTAAAGGGACCAGCTGAGTGGACAAAGGTCAGAGGGCACCACCCATACTTCACTGGGAAGATTCAATGTCATCTCAAAAAAAAAAAGAGTTTCACAGGTTACAGAATGTTTCAGAAACAGAATACCATAGAACTTTGAATTTACATTTCTACTCTACCTACTGATACTACCAGCTCATAGAAATCACAAGGGTAGGCAAGTTAGAATACATATCTGTTTTGTCTTTTGTTTGCAAGCATGACAGAGAAAGAAAGCAAGTTTGAAAATGAGACCTAGAAAAAAAATTAAACAGAGTGAGAATGAAAAATCATAAGATGATTTTGGTGTGGCCTGTCATTAACAACTATTTGGTATACTGCATAAGACTAAAATGTTTATTAAAATATTTCATTAAAAACTCAAATACTTAGGTTTATACCATGGTACGTGTTTAACTTTGTGTCAAATCTTATTCAAAATATTTTAGTTATTTAGCAAAGTAGCAGCTCAAGAGAAACAGCCTATAAACTCGACTCCTAAATATACACAACCTTTCCCTTAAACTTGCTGAAATGTTTTGTCAAATGTTAACAGATGGCTATTCTTGAAATGTACTTCTGCCTACTCAAACAGTAACACCAATTTTATAATGTAATTATGTGAAAAATATACTTTCCTTTATTAAAATTTTAGTGTGTCAAGATAAGAATAACGAAATAAACAGATGGCGCATTATTATCAACTTTTCTCAATACTCAGGTCATTTATATTTTTTATTGATCCCACTTGATTCTCTAACCATATTACGAATGATATTGTTGAATGTTAGTATTGATGCTGTAGAGAGGTTTTTAAAAATAACTCAAAGTAGTCCTGAAGGAGCTATAAAATTTGTCATGTGTTCCTTTTTACGAAGTAATCAAATAGATAAAATAACATTGTGGCAAGGAGAACCGAATGTCACTGAATATACTTACAGAAATGATGGTAAATAAATATTTTAAGATAGATGAATAGCTTCAGTATTCTTTCTGTGGCTTCCAGATTTCAATTCATTTAGATAGTGAGGGGGGGAAAAGCATACATTTTATACTTACACAAAATTAAGGCAGGGTTTTGTTAATTTACTAAGTTTTATCACTTCTTATCTTTGTCATTTTCTTATTAAAATGTATTCTATTTTAATTATTAAAGCCCTTAATTACTTTTCACTTCCTTGATTAATTCTTCTTACACATTTTATTTACTTTTTTTTTTTTACTTTTTTACTTTTTCAATATAATCGAGAGAGAGAGAGAGAGAGAAAGAGAGACAGAGTACAAGTAGGGGAGGGGAAGAGAGAGAGGGAGACACATAATCCAAAGTAGGTTTCAGGCTCTCAGCTGTCAGCACAGAGCCCGATGTGGGGCTTGAACTCATGAACCATGAGATCATGACCTGAGCCAAATTCAGATGCTTAACCAACTGAGCCACCCAGGCGCCCCAACTTCTTACACATTTTACAAACAATGGACTTATATTTACTTCTTTATGTAGACATCTCCATTCCAGCATGACTCTCCTCTAAATATCCACAGTTAATAAGAAAAAACTGGACCATCACAGAAGATGGCGGCGTAGGAGGACGCTGGGCTCACCTCATCCTGGTGATCACTTAGATTCCACCCACATCTGCCTAAGTAACCCAGAAAACTTCCAGAAGACTAGCAGAATGGACTCTCCAGAGCCAAGCACAGATGAGAGGCCCACAGAAGAGGGCAGGAAGGGCGGAGAGGCAGTGCACACTACACGGACTGGTGGGAGGGAGCCGGGGCAGTGGAGGGGCAGACCACCCAGCAAGGCGGAGCCCCCAAGTCTGGCTTGCAAAAGCAGAGGGTTCGGACTGTGTGAGTTCTGTCAGCCAGCGGGACTTAACATCTGGAATGCTACAAGCCAACAGCTCTACTTGGAGAGCAGAAGGGTGACAGGACACCGGGAGGGAAAGGTGTTGAGCCCTGGAAGACAGAGCTCAGCTTGGCAGGGAACAAAGGCGCTGGCCAGCGCCATCTCCCTCACCCATTCCCCAGCCGAAATCCCAAAGAGAACCAGTTCCTGTCACCGAACTTTCTTGCACTGTGCAAACACCCAACTCTGTGCTTCTGTGGATCCATCCCTCCCACGGTCTGTCTCCCTCCCGGTGCTACAGGGCCCCTCCTGCAGGGGACCACCTATGGCAAAGTGAGCTAAGCCTGCCCCTCCCGCCCCTGTGCACCTTGCTGATCCACCCCGGCTAATATGTCAGATCCCATCGAAGCAGCACCACAAGCCTGGCAGTGTGCAAGTAGCCCAGACAGGGGCCACACCACTCCACAGTGAGTCCTGCCCCTGGGAGAGGGGAAGATAAGGTACACAGTGGTGGGCTGGGGGCAGACATCAGGTCTGACTGCGGCCCCGCCCACCAACACAAGTTACTCTAGACAGCACAGGGGAAGTGCCCTGCAGTTGGGAGCCACTGAAGGGACTACCCAAGTTAACAAAATGGAAGAACTCTCCTCAAAAGAAACTCCAGGAAGTAGCGACAGCTAAAGAATTGATCAAAACTGATTTAAGCAATATAATGGAACAAGAATTTAGAATAATAGTCATAAAACTAATCGCTGGGCTTGAAAAAAGCATAGAGGACAGCAGAGAATCTATTACTACAGAAATCAAGGGACTAATAAAAAATAGTCATGAGGAGCTAAAAACTGCTATAAATGAAGTGCAAAATAATATGGAGGTGACCACAGCCCGGATTGAAGAGGCAGAGGAGAGAATAGGTGAATCAAAAGATAAAATTATGGAAAAAGAGGAAGCTGAGTAAAAGAGAGATAAAATCCAGGAGTATGAGGGGAGAATTAGAGAACTAACTGATGCAATCAAACAGAACAATGTCCATATAATAGGAATTCCAGAAGAGGAAGAGAGAGAGAAAGGGGCTGAAGGTGGACTTGAACAAATCATAGCTGAGAACTTCCCTGATCTGGGGAAGGAAAAAGGCATTGAAATCCAAGAGGCACAGAGAACTCCCTTCAGACATAACTTGACTCCATCTTCTGCACAACATATCATGGTGAAACTGGCAAAATACAAGGATAAAGAAAATTCTGAAAGCAGCTAGGGATAAACAGGCTATAACTTACAAAGGGAGACCCATAAGACTAGTGGCAGACCTATCTACTGAAACTTGGCAGGTCAGAAGAAATGACAGGAAATCTTCAATGTGATGAACAGAAAAAATATGCAGCCAAGAATCCTTTATCCAGCAAGTCTGTCATTCAGAATAGAAGGAGAGATAAAGGTCTTCCCAAACAAACAAACACTGAAGGAATTCATCACCACTAAACCAGCCCTACAAGAGATCCTAAGAGGGATTCTGTGAGTGAAATGTTGCAAAGATCACAAAGTACCAGAGACATCACTACAAGCATGAAACCTACAGACATCACAATGACTCTAAACCCCTATCTTTCAATAACAACACTGAATGTAAATGGAGTAAATGCTCCAACCAAAAGACATAGGGTATCAGAATGGATAAAAAAACAAGACCCATCTATTTGCTGTCTCCAAAAGCTCATTTTAGACCTGAGGACAACTTCAGATTGAAAGTGAGGAGATGGAGAACTATCTATTATGCTACTGGAAGTCAAAAGAAAGCTGGAGTAGCCATACTTATATCAGACAAACTAGACTTTAAATTAAAGGATGTAACAAGAGATGAAGAAGGGCATTATACAATAATTACAGGGTCTGTCCATCAGGAAGAGCTAACAATTATAAATGTCTATGCACCAAATACAGGAGCCCCAAATATATAAAACAATTACTCACAAACATAAGCAACCTTATTGATAAGAATGTGGTAATTGCGGGAGACTTTAATACCCCACTTACAACAATGGATAGATCATCTAGACAAAGGATCAATAAAGAAAGAAGGGCCCTGAATGATACATTGGATCTGATGGACTTGACAGATATATTTAGAACTCTGCATCCCAAAGCAACAGAATATACTTTCTTCTCGAGTGTACATGGAACATTCCCCAAAATATATCACATACTGGGTCACAAAACAGCCCTTTATAAGTATAAAAGAATTGAGATCGTACAATGCACACTTTCAGACCACAATGCTATGAAACTTGAAATCAACCACAGGAAAAAGTCTGGAAAACCTCCAAAAGCATGGAGGTTAAAGAACACCCTACTAAAGAATGAATGGATCAACCAGGCAATTAGAGAAGAAATTTAAAAAAATATATGGAAACGAATGAAAATGAAAATACAACCATCCAAACACTTTGGGATGCAGTGAAGGCAGTCCTGAGAGGAAAATACATTGCAATCCAGGCCTATCTCAAGAAACAAGAAAAATCCCAAATACAAAATCTAATGGCACACCTAAAGGAAATAGAAGCAGAAGAGCAAAGACACCCCAAACCCAGTAGAAGAAGAGAAATAATAAAGATCAGAGCAGAAATAAACAATATAGAATCTAAAAAAACTATAGAGCAGATCAATGAAACCAAGAGGTTTTTTTTTGAAAAAATAAACAAAAGTGATAAACCTCTAGCCAGGCTTCTCAAAAAGAAAATGGAGATGACCCAAATGATAAAATCATGAATGAAAATGGAATTATTACAACCAATCCCTCAGAGATACAAGTAATTATCAGGCAATACTATGAAAAATTATATGCCAACAAACTGGACAACCTGGAAGAAATGGACAAATTCCTAAGTACTACCCACTTCCAAAACTCAAACAGGAAGAAATAGAAAACTTGAACAGACCCATAACCAGCCAAGAAATTGAATCAGTTATCAAAAATCTCCCAATAAATAAGAGTCCAGGACCAGATGGCTTCCCTGGGGAATTCTACCAGACGTTTAAAGCAGAGATAATACCTAACCTTCTCAAGCTATTCCAAAAAATAGAAAGGGAAGGATAACTTCCAAACTCATTCTATGAAGCCAGCATTACTTTGATTCCCAAATCTGACAGACACCCAGCAAAAAAAAAAAAAAAAAAAAAAAAGAGAGAGAGAACTACAGGTCAATATCCCTGATGAATATGGATGCAAAAATTCTCAATAAGATACTATCAAATCGAATTCAACAGCATATAAAAATAATTATTCACCATGATCAAGTGGGATTCATTCCTGGGATGCAGGGCTGGTTCAACATTTGCAAATCAATCAATGTGACACATCACATTAATAAAAGAAAAGATAAGAACCATATGATCCTGTCAATCGATGCAGAAAAAGCATTTGACAAAATTCAGCATCCTTTCTTAATATAAACCCTCAAGAAAGTCGGCATAGAAGGAACATACTTAAAGATCATAAAAGCCATTTATGAAAAGCCCACAGCTAATATCATCCTCAATGGGGAAAAACTGAAAGCTTTCCCTCTGTGATCAGGAACACGACAGGGATGTCCACTCTCACCGCTGTTGTTTCACAAACTGTTGGAAGTTCTAGTATCAGCAATCAGACAACAAAAGGAAATCAAAGGCATCAAGATTGGCAAAGATGAAGTCAAGCTTACACTTTTTGCAGATGACATGATATTATACATGGAAAACCTGATAAACTCCACCAAAAGTCTGCTAGAACTGATACGTGAATTCAACAAAGTCGCAGGTTACAAAATCAATGTACAGAAATCATTTGCATTAACACTAACAATGAAGCAACAGAAAGACAAATAAAGAAACTGATCCCATTCACAATTGCACCAAGAATCATAAAATACCTAGGAATAAATCTAACCCAAGATGTAAAAGATCTGTATGCTGAAAACTATAGAAAGCTTATGAAGGAAATTGAAAAAAAATATAAATAAATAGAAAAGCATTCCGTGCTCATGGATTGGAAGATAAATATTGTTAAAATGTCAATACTACCCAAAGCTATATACACATTCAATGCAATCCCAAAGAAAATTGCACCAGCATTCTTCTCGAAGCTAGAACAAGCAATCCTAAAATTTGTATGGAACCACAAAAGACCCCGAAAAGCCAAAGTAATTTTGAAGAAGAAGACCAAAGCAGAAGGCATCACAATCCCAGACTTTAGCCTCTACTACAAAGTCATCAAAATAGCATGGTATTGGCACAAAAACAGACACAGAGACCAATGGAATAGAATAGAGACTCCAGAATTAGACCCACAAAAGTATGGCCAACTAATCTTTGCAAAGCAGGAAAGAATATCCAATGGAAAAAAGACAGTCTCTTTAGCAAATGGTGCTGGGAGAACTGGACAGCACCATGAAGAAGAATGAAACTAGACCACTTTCTTACACTATTCACAAAAATAAACTCAAAATGGATAAATGAACTGAATCTGAGGCAGGAAACTATTAAAAACCTAGAGGAGAAAGCAGGAAAAAACCTCTCTGACCTCAGTCACAGCAATTTCTTACTTGACACATCCCCAAAGGCAAGGGAATTAAAAGCAAAAATGAACTATTGGGACCTCATGAAGATAAAAACCTTCTGCACTGCAAAGAAAACAACCAACAAAACTAAAAGGCAACCAATGGAATGGGAAAAGATATTTGCAAATGACATATTGGACAAAGAGCTTGTATCCAAAATCTATAAAGAACTCACCAAACTCCACACCCGAAAAACAAATAACCCAGTGAAGAAATGGGCAGAAAACATGAATAGACACTTGTCTAAAGACATCCAGATGGCTAACAGGCACAGGAAAATATGCTCAACGTCGCTCCTCATCAGGGAAATACAAATCAAAACCACACTCAGATACCACTTCATGCTAGTCAAAGTGGCCAAAACGAACAAATCAGGAGACTATAGATGCTGGAGAGGATGTGGAGAAACGGGAACCCTCTTGCACTGTTGGTGGGAATGCAAACTGGTGCAGCCACTCTGGAAAATAGTGTGGAGGTTCCTCAGAAAATTAAAAATAGACCTACCCTATGACCCAGCAGTAGCACTGCTAGGAATTTATCCAAGGGATACAGGAGTGCTGATGCATAGGGGCATTTGTACCCAAATGTTTATAGCAGCACTCTCAACAATAGCCAAATTGTGGAAAGATCCTAAATGTCCATCAACTGACAAATGGATAAAGAAGTTGTGGTTTATATATACAATGGAATACTACGTGGCAATGAGAAAGAATGAAATATGGCCCTTTGTAGCAACGTGGATGGAACTGGAGAGTGTGATGCTAAGTGAAATAAGTCATACAGAGAAAGACAGATACCATATGTTTTCAGTCTTATATCGATCCTGAGAAACTTAACAGAAGACCATGGGGGAGGGGAAGGAAAAAAAAAAAAGAGGTTAGAGAGGGAGGGAGCCAAAACATAAGAGACTGTTAAAAACTGAGAACAAACTGAGGGTTGATGGGGGGTGGGAGGGAGGGGAGGGTGGGTGATGGGTATTGAGGGTACCTTTTGGGATGAGCACTGGGTTTTGTATGGAAACCAATTTGACAACAAATTTCATATTGAAAAAATAAAGATATAAATAAATAAATAAAAATAAAAAATGTATGAGAAATATAATTATCATTATGAATAAGATATAAATTCTTACACATTTCTACATAATCTGTCCAGGTTTTTCAGAATACGTGTTATTTTGTTTTAAAATTATAGTTAAAAAATGTGGAGTCTCAGCTTATATCCATTTTCCTCCTCACAGCTCTTAACAAGTGGTTCATACATATCTTATCAAAATTGAAATGATAAACCACCTTAAGAACAAACATAGGTGAGGCACCTGGGTGGCTCAGTGGGCTAAGCGTCCTACTTCAGCTCAGGTCATGATCTCACAGCTCATGAGTTCGACCCCTGCATTGGGCCCTGTGCTGACAGCTCAGAGCCTGGAGCCTACTTCAGATACTGTGTCTCCCTTTCTCTCTGCCCCTCCCCCCCTCATGCTCTGTTTCTCTATCTCTCAAAATGAATAAACATTAAAAAAAAGAGAACAAACATAGGTAATGAATCTTGGATTCCATGTTCACTGTAAATCATACATTTCTGTCAATATATATATATATATGTATGTGTGTATATATATATATATATATATATATATATATATATATATATATATATATTAGTTGGTAAATTCATTTCTAAATAAAGTGATTATGACCTCAGGTATTTTTCTTAAACCAAATACCATTGGTTTCCCATTTTGAGATGTCATGAACTGAACATGATTTTAACAACATCAGTACCACTCAAAATTACACATAGATTTTTCAGAATTACATTATTGAAACGATAGAAGCCGTATTCATAGTATCTTAGATGGTAATGGGAATTTTTTGAATGAATACAGGATTATGTCACATACCTACAAGTAAGGCAGTGTGTAGTGTGGGTCTGAAAGCTAATTTTTTTGTTTTTAACTAAAACTAAAGGATTTTCTTTAAAAAATTTTTTTTAAAGTTTATTTTTGAGAGAGACAGAGACAGAATGCGAGTGGGTTAGGGGCAGAGACAGAAGGAGACACAGAATCCAAAGCAGGCTCCAGGCTCTGAGCTGTCAGCACAGAGCCTGACACGGGCTCAAACTCACAAACAGTGAGATCATGACCTGAGCTGAAGTAGGATGCTCAACCGACTGAGCCACCCAGGCGCCCCAAAGGAAGATTTTCAATCCCTGAAAAGCGAAGCTCAGAGGCTAATAGTGGTTATATTTGTGACCAAAAAGAAGAAGCATACGAGGGGAAATCCCTTGCTTTCTGTGATCCAATATTCATCTGGTGTTCCTATTTACTCTCCTGGTTACTTTCCTAAGCCACCCAAGTTAGCACATCCCCTCAATGTAGATATCAAAAGTTGAATTTCATAAATTTTTAAACTTCTTTTTGTATTTTATTATCTACACTTTTCCTAGGAGAAATCATCTTTTGAATGGTTTCAATGACCCTCATATCCAGGTAAGTCATACATGTCTGTCTCCAGCCCAGTATGTTCCACAGAGTTTAAAACCCCAAATTCAACTATTTAATTGACATCGTGAATTACATATTATCAAGGCCAACTCAATATAAATAGAAGACTCATGGTATTTTCCTATACCACCATACCCAAACACACAAACAAAAAAGAAATCTACTGGCCGTCTCTCAACAATCTTCAAGTCAATAAGGGGATTTGTCATCCATATGATGAAGCAACAGGAATCTGAGAGCCACACCTGACCCTTCAATCACCCTCACTTGAACTCAGAGCTCAACACAAACACCCAGTCCATTAGTGAGCATTGTCAAATGCCTCTTGAATAATCTGTGTGATTCCTCCAAATTACTCCATCTACCCCACTACTACGTTAGTCTATCTTACAGCAATTCTCAGTAATGTTGCTCAAGTAGATTTACTGAAACACTCTATTTGTGCATATCCGTGTTTACTCTCTTCCAAACAGTTCTCAAGGCAGTGTTTGTGATTTGCTAACATGCAGATATTTTCCTGTGAAACCCATCCTTTGGACCGTTGTTTAAAAATGCTTGACCCACCTTCCCCCCTATCTTGTGATCCCTTAATATGGCTTCCAAAGACCTGTACTAGTTAACTACTGTCTACCTCTTCAAATTTAAGTGTTACCCCATCACACTTTTGCTTCTCTCTATACAACCTGTCTAGAATTCCTCGTATGAATCAGATTCACCCCCACTTTTACTGGTCTCTCCGTGGAGGTTGTTCTTTTATCCTTTTAATGCTTGGTTCATTCTTACATCTTTAAAGTCTCAATTCAAATTTGAGATCCTCATAACCCACCATCCTTGCTGGGTCAAATTTTCTGTTATCATTGGCACCCTGTGCCACTCTGTCACAGCCCTTATGGTGAAATGTTGCATATATTTTTGTTGTTGTTGTTAACTTGCTATTGTCTATCTTTATTCACTGGAGTGTGAGTTGCATAAAGGCGGCATAGTTAGCTTTGTTTATTACTGTATCACCAGCTCCAAGCAAAGCCCTCAACATTGTTTTGTGGCTTAGTTGATAATTATTGAATTAATAACCAAAAATAGAGTGAATATCTACATTCAGTTATAAGAAATAAGGTAATTTTTTTTCAAAGTGTAAAGTTTGCTTTCTTTAAGAGAAATTAGCTACTAATCATAGTAGTAGCTCATTCATTTAAATGTACTGGTGTATAATTTCATAGTGAAAAAATCTAGTAGAATATACCTTAATCAAGGTGTAGCTATATGTAATCCCTATTCATTACCTCATTATGCCATTTTATTCCTTTTATTCCTAGGATATATTTATAATGGATCTTTAACGTCTTTGGGTGCCAATTCTAACAAGTAGGTCACAGTGAGATTTGATTATGGGCCTTATTTTCCTGCTTCTTTACATGTATGATAATTCGTGATTACATGCTGACCATCGTGTAACACATTGGGTAGAGTCTGAATTGTGTGACCTAGGTGCATGATTCTTTCTCCTAAATGTGGCCCTTCTGGAATCTCAACTAAATGTCTGGGATACATGGTAATTATTATCTCTCTACTCTGGGTTGTAAGAAGGGCAACATATCTCAACACTGTGCAAACTTGGGTGTCTTCACTTACCTCTCAGCTTCGTAATAACTGCTTTCTCCTACATCTTAGACATTCTAAGTATACATGTTGCAAACATTTGCAAAAATCATGCAGTGTACCTCACACAGCATCTGAATCTTCTGCTTCACAGTTCCCTTCTCTACAATATGCTCTTCCACAGATTCCAGCCATTTTAGCCTCCATCTCTGCCTCCTCACCTCAAAATACTATCATGCTATACTTGGGTTTTATTTTATCTTCATGTACTCTAAATGTGCTTCCTCTGGGAAGAGAGTAGAGGCAAGCACCTAGCTGTCTCCACAAAAAACACAGTTTACTACTTCTTATGTACTAATATCTAAAGCAATTAACTCATTTTTTTGCCTAGTTTTATAGCTACATCAGAAGGACATATCTGGTACCAGTTACTCCATCATGGCCACAAGCAAATCACTTTTATTTCTTTCTATGGTAAAAAGACTGTAAGAGTGAAGGGATTACTTTTCTTCCATATAAAATCCTAAATAAAAAAATAAATACACCTCTGTAATTTAATAATATTTAAAAATTCAGTTGGGTGTGGGAGAACCCTAGGATCACCTTGTCCCATGAATACAACTAGATAGCTATCCAATAATCCTAAACACCCCAGAAATCAACGTGAAGACCACCAGAATAAACTCCACAACTAAAGGTAGGAAGAGGCCACATCAAAAAAGGTAGGAAGTGGCAAGATGTGATTTAGGGAGAAATGAATCCTGGCTGCTGCAGAGGGGAGGGAGCCATGGTCATGGAGAAGAGCAAGAGAGAGAAGAGCACACAGGGGAACACATAAGGAAAACATTTCCCCATAGCCACTGGTTTGTGAAAGAGGCTGAATTTCATGAGTTCTTGAAAAAAAGCGGGGATTAAAGCCTATAATTTTAAAGGTCAGTAGGTTTGGCTGGGGTAGAGCCCTGAGGACTCTCTGTTGCTCTTGGAGAGAAGGCAGGCAAACAACCTGGGGGCATACCATGTGGAAACAGCCATGTGAAGAGATCCTGGGGCACACAGTGTGGAGATTATTTGCTCTTCTCAGAGCAGATCCTTGAGAGGCAGCGTTCAGGGGGATACCTCTCCAGGAACAAAAAAGCTGACCAGGGCCATTTCCCTCCCCTGCCCCTCAACATAAACAGATCCATTTGCAAGAACCAGCACACTGCCAACCGTGGCTGTCTAAATTGCTTACACTAAGCCTCACCCCCACACACTCTGGTGGAACTAACTTTCTCAGTTACACTTACTTCAGTCTAATTGTGGCAGACTCCTGCCCCAGAAGACCAACACAAACCCCTGCCCATACCATGTCTCCCAACCAGAGAGTTTTGCAGGGTCTTGCTCTCGTAGAAGTGGCGAAGGTCTCATTTCACAAGCAGACCAGAGCACACCTAGTTAAAATGTGCCACATTCAGGCCAGGGACCAAACACTGCCCACGACAGGCAAGGAGAGCCTCTGCAGAGATGAATGGCCTGAATGATGGAGCAGCCGGAACATAACAGCAGATTGCACACAGCACAAATGGGAGATACTCCCTGAAGCACCAGGCCCTGGGCACTATACGACCTCTTCTTCATAGTGCCATACTTTTAGGAGCAGGATATATAACTGGCTTTTTTTAACATAGAGAAGAAGGCGAAGACATTGTGAAGGTGGAGGAATTTATCCCAAATGGAAGAACAAGATAAGTCCACAGCCAGAGATCTAAATGAAACGGACACAACTAATATGTCTGAGGGAAAATTTAAAGCAATGATCATAAAGATACTCACTGAGCTTGAGAAACAAATAGAACACATCAGTGAACCCTTACCACAGAGATAAAAGAGTTAAAAAAGGATCAGTCAGAGATTAAGGGTATAATAAACAGGCTTGAGGAAATGAATAGCAGGCTGGAAGAAGCAGAGGAATGAATTAATGACCTAGAATGCAAAGTAATGGAAAGCAATGACTGACCAAAAGAGAGAAAGAAGAATCATGCAAAATGAGAATAGATAGAGAACTCAGTAACTCCACCAAAAAACAAACAAACAAAAAACCATAGTAACGTTCACATTATACAAGTCCCAGAAGAAAACAGACAGAGACAGGAGCAGAAGGTTTATGTGAAGAAATAATAGCTGAAAACTTCCCTAATATGGAGAAGAAAAGACATCCAGTATCAGGAGGCACAAAGAACTCTCATGAAAATGAACAAAAGAACAAAAACAGCCAAACCAAGATATATACATCATTCAGAACAGAAGGAGAGATAAAGAGTTTCCCAGACAAACAAAAACTAAAGGAGTTTGTGATGACTAAAACAGCCCCGCAAGAAAAATAAAAGGGGACTCTTTGAGTAGAAAGAGACCAAAAGTGACAGTATAGAGGTAGGAAACACAACAGCAGTAAAAATAAATATTTCTGTTAAAAATCTGTCAAGGAACTCACACACACACAAAGGATGAAAAAGATAATAACATATACCTAAAAGGTGGGGATGAGAGGAGAAAACAAGGGGTTTAAACTTAAATGACTATCAACTTAATATAGACTGCTACATGCAGAAGAGGTTATATACAAACTTAATGGTAACCATAAACCAAAAACTACTAATGAATATGCAAAGAATATAGAATGAAATCCAAATATATCACTAAAGAAAGTCAGCAAAACATGAGAAACAAGAAATGATCAGAGCAAACTCCAGAAATAATGACAAAATAAGCAATAAAATGGCAATAAATACACATCTATGAATAATTACTTTGAATGTAAATGGACTAAACACTCTAATCAAAAGGCATAAGGTGACAGAATTGATAAAAACAAAACAAAATGAAACAAAACAAAAAAAGACCAATCTAAATGCTGACAATAAGAGACTCATTTTAGACCAAAAGGCATCTACAGAGGGGCTTGGGTGGCTCAGTCAATTGAGCATCTAACTCTTGATTTCAGTTCAAGTCATGATCCCAGGGTTGTGGGATCAAGTCCTGTGTTGGGCTTCACACTGAGCATGGAGTCTGCTTAAGATTCTCTTTCTCTTCCTCTACACTCTCCCACACTTGCTCTCTCTCTCTCTCTCACACTCTCTCCCTCAAATAAATTAAAAAACAAACAAAAAAAAGACATATACAGATTGAAATTGAGGGAAGAAGAAACATTTATCATGCACAAGGATGTTAAAAGACAGCCAGAGTAGCAATACTTACACTGGAGAAAAATAGACTTTAAAACACAAACTGTAATAAGAGACAAAGAAGTGCACAATATAATAATAAAGAGGACAATCAAACAAGATCTAACAATTGTAAATATTTATGCACTGAATATGAAAGCACCCAAATACATAAAACAGTTAATAACAAACATAAAGGGACTAATCAATAATAACATAATAATAGTAGGGGACTTTAACACTCCATTTTCATCAATGGACAGATCATCTAAACAGAAAATCAAGAAGAAAACAATGGCTTTGAATGACACACTGGACAAGATGGACTTAACAGATATATTGAGAACCTTCCATCCAAAAACAGCAAAATACGTTTCAAGTGCACCTGGAACATTCTCCCGAATAGATCACATATTAGGCCACAAAACAGACCTCAACAAATTCAAGAAGATCAAATTCATACAATTCACCTTTTCTTACCACAATGCTATGAAACTAGAAGTCAACCACAAAGACAAAAACAAAAACAAAACGAAAACAAAACAAACAAAAAATCCAGAAAGACCACAAATGCACAGAGATTAAATAACATTCTACTGAACAATGAATGGGTAAACCAGGAAATAAAAGAAGAAATAAAAATTACATGGAAATAAATTAAAATGATAATGCAATGGTCCCAAACCTTTGGCATGCAGCAAAAGTGACTCTAAGAGGGACACATATAGCAATACAGGCTTTCCTCGAGAGCAAAAAAAACCTTAAATAAACAACCTAACTTTACACATAAAGGAACAAGAAAAAGAAAAAAAATGAAGTATAAACCCAGTAGAAGCAATAAAATGATAAATATTACATCAAAAATTAGTTATATACAAACTAAAAAAAAACTCAGTAGAACACACCTATGAAACTAGGAGATGGTTCTTTGAATAAATTAATAAAATTGATCAACCTCTAGCCATATTTATCAAAAAGAAAAGAGAAAGGACCAAAATAATTATAATCACAAATGATAGAGGATAAATAACAACCAACACCACAGAAATGCAAACAGCTATAAGAGAATATTATGAAAAATTATATGTCAACAAGCTGGACAAACT
Organism: Panthera tigris; assembly: GCF_018350195.1. NCBI lineage: Eukaryota > Metazoa > Chordata > Mammalia > Carnivora > Felidae > Panthera > Panthera tigris. The sequence continues at coordinate 153,470,960 of NC_056663.1, forward strand.
AGAAGAAATGGATAAATTTCTAGAAATATATAACCTACCAAAACTGAAACAGGAAAAAAAATAGTAAATTTGAGAAGACTGATACCCATCAAATAAATTGAATCAATAATCAAAAAACTCCCCCCAAAAACCAAAAGTCCAGGGCCAGATGGCTTTACAGGTGAGATTTACCAAACTTTTAAAAAAGATAATACCTATTCTTTCAAACTATTCCAAAAAAATACAAGAGGAAGGAAAACTTCCAAATGCAATCTATGAGTCCAGCATTATGCTGATACCAAAAAGAGATAAATACACCACTAAAAAAGAAAACTATAAGCCAATAACTCTGATGAACACAGATGCAAAAATCCTCAACAAAGTATTAGCAAACCAAATCCAACAATACATTAAAAAATCAATCACCACGATCAACCTGAATTTATTCCTGAGTTGCAAGTGTTGTTCAATATTCACAAATCAATCAACATGATACATCACATTAATAAAAGAAAGAATAAGAACCATATGATCATTTCAATAGATGCAGAAAAAGCTTTGGGCAAAGTACAACATCCATTCATTATTAAAACCCTCAACAAAGTAGGTTTAGAGGGAACATACCTCAACATAATAAAAACCATCTATAAAAAACCCACAGCTAATATCATCTTCAATGAGGAAATACAGAGGTTTTCCTCTATAGTGTGGAATAAGACATGGATATCCACTCTTACCAATTTTATTTGACATAGTACTGGAAGTTCTAGCCACAGGAATTAGACAACACAAAGAAGTAAAAGGCATCCAAATAGGCAAGGAAGAAGTAAAACTTTCACTATTTGTAGAAAACATGATACTATATATGGAAAACCCAAAAGACTCCACACACACACACACACAAAATGCTAGAACCGATAAACTAATTCAGTAGTCACAGGATACAAAATCAACATACAGAAATTTCTTGCACTTCTATACACCAATAATGAAGCAGATGAAAGAGAAATTAAGGAATCAATCCCAGTTACAACTGCATCCAAAATAATAAGATCCTTAGGAATAAACCTAACCAAAGAAGTGAAAGACTTGTGCTCTGAAAACTATAAAACAGTGATGAAAGAAATGGAAGATGACACACAAAAAAATGGAAAGGCATTCCATGCTTATGGATTGGAAGAACAAATATTGTTAAAATGTCTCTACTACCAAAGCAATCTACACATTTAATATAATCCTTATCAAAATACCATTGGCATTATTCACAGAGTTAGAACAAACAATTCTAAAATTTGTATAGAACCACAAAAGACCCTGAATAAATGTAACAATGTTGAAGAAGAAAAGCAAAGCTGGAGGCTTCACAATCCCAGACTTCAGGTTAAATTACAATGCTATAGTAATCAAAACAGTATGGTACCAGCACAAAATAGACACACAGATCAATGGACCAGAATAGAAAACCCAGAAATGAACCCACGATTATATGGCCAATTAATCTTTGACCAAGGAGAAAGATTATACAGTGGGAAAAAAGTCTCTCAACAAATGGTATTGGGACAATTGGGCAGCCACATGCAAAAGCATGAAACTAGATCATTCTTTCATCAAACTGAAAGTGTATTAAAGACCTAAAACCATAACAATCCTTGAAGAAATTACAGGCAGTAATTTCTCGGATATTGGCTGTAGCAACTTTTTTCAGGTGGGTCTCCAGAGGCAAGGGAAACAAAAGCAAGAATAAACTATTTGGACTACATCAAAATAAAAAGCTTCTGCACAGCAAAGAAAACAATCAACAAAACTAAAAGGCAACCTAGTGAATGGGAGAAGATATTTGCAAATGCCATATGTGGTAAAGGGTTAGTATCCAAAATATATAAAGAGCTTGTAAAAGTGAACACCCAAAAAACAAATAATCTAATTTAAAAAAAATGGGCAGAAGACATGAACAGACATTTCTCCAAAGAAGACATACAGATGGCCAATAGCCACATGAAAAGATCCTCAACATCACTGATCATCAGGGAAATGCAAATCAAAACTAAATGAGATATCACCTCACACCTATCAGATGGCTAAAATAAAAAACACAAAAAAACAACAAGTGTTGGAAAGGATGTAGATAAAGGGAAACCCTCTTGCACTGTTGGTAGAATGCAAACTAGTGGATCTATTGTGGAAAACACTATGGAGGTTCCCCAAAAAGTTAAAAATAGAACTGCCCTATGATTCAGCAATCACACTACTAGGTATTTACCTAAAGAATACAAAAATACTAATCAAAGTGATACATGCACCCCAATATTTATAGCAGCATTATCTATAATAGTCAAATTATGCAAACAGTCCAAGTTTTCATTGAAGGATGAGTGGATAAAAGATGTAGTGTGTGTATACACACACACACACACACACACACACACACACATATGTGGAATATTGCACAGCCATAAAAAGAATGAGATCTTGACATTTGCAGTGATGTGAATGGAGCTAGAGGGTATTATGTGAAGCAAAATAAGTCAGTCAGAGAAAGACAAATACCATATGATGTCATTCATATGTGGAATTTAAGAAACAAAACAGACAAGCAAATGGAAAAAAGGAAAGAGAGAGAACAGATTCTTAACTATAGACAACAAACTGAGGGTTATTAGAGGAAGGTGGGGGATGTGGGGGGTGTTAAATAGGTGATGGGGGTTAAGGAGTGTACTTGCCATGATGAACACTAGGTGATGTATGGAAGTGTTGAATCCATATTGTACACCTGAAACTAATATTACTCTATGTTAACTAACTGGAATTTAAATAAACACTTAAAAAATAAAAAATGAAAATTAATTTCATCCATTTGCTCTCAATTTTCAACCTTTCTAAAATAATTTAGAAGGAAGCAATAATTCAACAAATAGTATTAGCATGAAAATTGACCAATTATTGGGGCACCTGGGTGGCTCGGGTGGTTAAGCGTCTGACTTCGGCTCAGGTCATGATCTCACGGTCCGTGATTTCGAGCCCCACGTCGGGCTCTGTGCTAACCGCTCAGAGCTTGGAGCCTGTTTCAGATTCTGTGTCTCCCTCTCTCTCTGCCCCTCCCCTGTTCATGCTCTGTCTCTCTCTGTCTCAAAAATAAGTAAACGTTAAAAAAATTTGTTTTAAAAAAGAAAATTCACCAATTATTAATATTTTGCCATAATCATTTTTGTCCAGATAACAAGACAGATATGGAAATGTGTGGATGTACTTGGTAAGCCCTTTGAGAGTACTGAAAGCTACCATCCCCCTCTCTATACAAAAGAATGTGCATATAGGGGCACCTAGGTGGCTCAGTTGGTTAAGTGTATGACTTCAGCTCAGGTCATGATCTCACAGTTGGTGGGTTTGAGCCCCATATTGGGCTCTGTGCTCACAGCTCAGACCCTGGAGCTTGCTTCGGATTCTCTCTACTCCCCTCCCTCCTACTCTGTCTCTCTGTCTCTCTCAAAAATAAACATTAAATAAATTAAAGAAAAAAATGTCCACATATACAGACACATATAACATTGCCTAAAATTTCTTCTAATGGACTACATAGACCCTATTTTAAGCACACTTTATGCAAATTATCCAGCCAAGTTGACTCAAATCTCTCTTTTCCTTAAACCATATCATGTGAACAAAAAAAACTGAAAAAAAAGAAACCACTTCAGTTAAAGAAAAGTAAATTACTCCATGAGGTGTAGTCTTTCTGCAGATTTCTACTATTAAAAAGCTTTTCCTCCAACTGAAGTGAGATTGATTTCCTTGTATGTTGCATCATCTATGTCTATTTATTGAGATCTTAAAAGACCTATTTTTAATCCTATATTTAATCCTCATTTATGAAATGCCTTTCAAATACTTGAAGGCATCTCCTGGAAGTCTCATCATTAGTTTTTTACAATTACTTACATAATAATATTTTAATTTCCTTCTTTGTTCTATTTATTTTGCAGTTTGTGTTTAAATTCTTATAAATGGAATCTTCAAAACTTATTCCAAAAACCTAATAACATGTTATAAGTACACTCCCGTGTTCTGGAAATACTGATTAATTTTGTTTGGCTGGGAATATATCCTCTACAAAGGGGAATAGTAAGAAATGAATCTAGAAATTACATTGAGGTAAGCTCCTGGAGGGGCTTTCATGCTCTCCAAGTAATTTATATTTTATTCTGTGTCTAATAAGAAATCGTTTTTGCTTTAAACAGGATTTTCTTATGATTACAGCCACACTTTGGCATAATTACTTTGACAGTGGTATGCAATTTGGATTGGAAAGTTTAGAGAAGGCACTTAAAAACTGCTGAATGAAGAAAGGCAGGCAGAAGTTCAATTAAGAGGCTCATATAATTGTATTAGTGAAAACCAATAAAGTTCTGAACTATATCAATGATGATGGAAATATAAATTACACACGAATGATGGAAATATCAAAAAGGGAAAGTCAACAGTAGCCAATTACTTGGTTGAAAATAAAAGATGAAATAAAGTAAGAAATAACTTATATTTTCTGTGTTGTTACTGACACTACTAACAGAAAAGATAAACCAGAACAGGATTGAGTAAAGGGGAGAAAGATGATCATATGTGTAATCATAACAATAACCATATCATCATTAACATGGTCAGACATGTTTGTAAGTACTTTATCAGGATTAAATCATACGACGTCTACATTTCACCTTGAGATAAGTACCATTATCATCTCCATTTTACACATGAGGAAACTGAGGCACACAACCTGGAAATTTGCTGAAGGTCAACCAGGCAGTAAATCATAAAAGCAATCTTAAATCCATACAGTCTAATTCAAAAATCTTACTTTTAACCCATTCTACCATACCGCCTCTAGATGATAGTTGAGATTATTGGTTAAATAGCTCCCACAATTAAAAAGAAAAACTCTCTAATATCTAAGAATATATTTAAAACCTCTAAGAAAATTATTATGGCCAGAATATAAAATTATAATTAGAAGCCATACACACTATAGTGTACCTCTAGCTCAGATCAATGTTTCTCTTTAAACAGGGTTAGGGGGTGGAGATTAACTTCTTCAATGATGTGAGTCAAATAGCATAACAGAGCTATGCAGGAAAAATTAAAATTTTCCTTATTCCATGCAAGTCAGTGAAGTAAGTCTTCTGTTTTTATCAGTCTTATCCACAAAATATCCATCCTTTTTATAAGGTATATTATTAATTTCCTATTCTTACCAAATATCCAAAAAATATTAATATGAATTGACAATTAATACTTCCCAACTATCTGAGCTAGTGCAGTGACAGAATTCTTGGCAAGTGAAACAACAAAAAATTATTAGAAATATGCCCCACACCAAAAAAAAAAAAAAACCTCATGAACTGTAATCAATATTAATTCACTAATATGTTGGTCTCATATTTTGTGTTAGATCTATGTCAGCCCCAAATCTCTATGAAATGAGGTGTAGAATATTTTCCATGAGGTAAGAAACAAATAAATGCATATTTAAATTAATAAGCTGGCCAGAAATCAATTCCAAAATTTTGGGATTGAAGAGAGTTGAGAGAGGTAGAATCTAAATAATGTTAAGTATATGGATATATGATCAAAATTAATCCACACACTGACTGCTTAATTAGCTAAATTTCAACCTTTAATTCATTTCTCCATAGCTGTGTGTTAAGTGCATTACTTGCCAATATCTTGTTTTATGCTTAAAATCAGCAAATGAGTCATGAATTATTAGCAGTTTCTCATTGACATGTGATGTGAATGAAATGATTTCATCCAGATGAGAGCCAATATTGAGGCAGTATAGTGAAGCATGGACTGGCCAGAAGTCCTCATGGAAGAGAAGTTAAAGGAGGCAGGGGACTTGTTTCCTCTTTTTCAGTTTTGATGAAGCAGTAGCTGCTATAGCCACAGTCCAGGCAAACATTTATCCCAATACAACAAAGTTCATAGTACCACATATAGCTTTTTTTTTCCTATACTTTATATTTGGGACAGAAAGCCTGTTAAAGTTTAGGATGATGAGAAATGTAATCTGAGTATTTGAAGCTTAGCTCTTTTTTTAACAACTGAAGAAAAAATATTATTTCTAGCTCAAATGTAGGCAATTTCTGAACTGAGATAAGCATATGGGATGAGAGCCAGAAACATTAAGTAATAGTATATAGCATATTGCCCTTCAGAGCTTAAAGTGCCACACTGAAAGCATCCAAGTTTTCAGGAATGAAGTAAGAGTGTGATAATTGCATTATGTGCATCAATTTCAAAGACTCAAGGTAAATAAACAAAAAGTATGCTCTAATATGGGTACTGAGTAATTGAAATAATATTGAGTTGCTGTATGCTACATCTTTGGGAACTTATAGATATTGTTATTTGGGTGTCTTTTTTTTTTTTTAAGTTTTTGCATTTTAACCCAAAGAGAAGTTGCTTATTCTGTATCTAGGCTCTAAGAGAAGTTTCAAGTCAGCACTTTTCCTTTCTGCTCAATTTAAAAATCCAAAATTCCTTCTGAAAAATCCACCATGTTTATTTGCCTATGAGCATTTACCTTCAATTTGCATTAAACAAAATAAAGTTAAGTCAATGTGTATGATTAATTCATCAAATATAACTTCATATTTAACAGAACTTTAAATTTTGCAGAATTATAAGAAAAAATTAAAATTGCATAAAGTCCTCGTCTTCCATCTCCCAGAAATCTAAATTGCATGAGTACCCTGAATTTTATTTTCTATCATCTATCTCTCTATATCTCTATCATCTGTCTATCTATCTACCTACCTACCTGTCTTTCAATATATCTCCTCAAATATATCCTTTAAGTTGGATTAAGAGTGGAGAGTGACAGGGGCATGTGGATGGCTCAGCGGGTCAAGCGTCGGACTTTGGCTCAGGTCATGATCTCATGGTTGGTGGGTTCAAGTCCCATGTCGGGCTTTAAGCTGATAACTCAGAGCCTGGAGCCTGTTTCAGATTCTGTGTCTCCCTCTCTCTCTGCTCTCCCCTGCTTGCACTCTGCTTTTCTCTTTCTCTCAAAAATGAACATTAAAAAAAGTTGACAAATGGAAATGTTTCTTTCTTCTCTTCCTTCTTCTGCTTTTTCTTCTTGCATTGAACATGGATATGATGTCTCAAACTACAGCAACCACCTTAGAATCATAAGGGAAGTAATAATAACCAAAATTATAAAAAGTATATATTAAAAATAGCAGATTTTAAGAAAAAAATGAAATACTAGGCAAATATATATCATTTATATGAATTTTTTTTTTTTTGGCAAGGAAACCATCATGTTATATTGCAAAAGTTTTAAATGGTGTATAAAATGTTCACAAAGATAGCACCATTTTGAAAATATATGAAGAGGAAAGAGAGATGTGTATAGAGTCTGGGTATTCCCTGACAGTGGAATAAAAAAGTCGGGATGATAAAAAATGGTTTATACCAGATGCAGCCAATAATGGGGGTGTGTTCTCAATTATAGTACTGAAGAACAATAATAAAGTTAACCAGAAGCTAATAGGGATTTATTATTAACATATTCCAGCTTGTTTTTCTCTTTGTTTTGCATAAATAATGTTTTCAAAGGATTGGAAAAACTGGAAATTATGAAAATAATAAAAAATGTCATTTTTAATCATTTCACCAATCCCCCTTCCCATTTTTGTCAAACCACTTCACATGAAGTGGCTTAAAACAACAATTTATCATTGTTTTATTTCAATGCTATGTAAGCCAAAAATATGAGCAGGGTCCACAGGTTTATCTCACCTCTACACTATCTGAGGCCTCGGCAGGGATAATATGAATGGATGGGGCTACTGGAGATTCTCTTTCTGTCTCTGTCTGTCTCTCTCCCACACCCTTCATGGTCTCTCCATGTGGTTACCTTGAGCTTTGGTTTAGCCTGCACACTGAGTGGTCTGACTTCTTAAATGAGAGTTTAGGAAGAGAAGGAAAGAAAGAAAGAAAGAAAGAAAGAAAGAAAGAAAGAAAGAAAGAAAGAAAGAAAGAAAGAGGAAGGAAGGAAGGAAGGAAGGAAGGAAGGAAGGAAGGAAGGAAGAAGGAGAAAGAAAAAGAAAGAAAGAGGGAGGGAGGGAGGGAGGGAGGAAGGAAGGAAGGAAGGAAGGAAAGACGCTAAATGAAACTGACAAGCCTCTTTTAAAAGTTTTTTTTTTAATGTTTATTTATTTTTGAGAGAGAGAGAGAGAGAGAGCAAGTGCGAGCAGGGGAGGGGCAGAGAGAGAGGGAGACACAGAATCCAAAGCAGGCTCCAGACTCTGAGCTGTCAGCACAGAGCCCAATGTGGGGCTCAAACTCATGAACCTCGAGATCTTGACCTGAGCCAAAGTCAGATGCTTAACCGACTTAGTCACTCAGGCACCCCAGAAACTGACAAGTCTTTTAAGGGTTAGGTCCCAAACTGGTAAGCATCAGTTCTGTCATGCTGAAAACTTGGATTCGAGGGGATGGGAGACAGCCTCCACCTTTCAGAGGAAGGGATGTCAAAGAATTCCTGGCCATTTTTGAATCTGTCACAACTTTTATGTATGTGTTTGTGTACTTGATTAAATGGTCAGATATCTTTCAATCAAAATGAAACACAATAGAGGTTAAGGAAAAAATAAAACTCTAAATAAAAAAGTGGAACAGCATATAATAAATCATTAGAATGATAAAGAAGACTAAAAAGAGACAGTAAATATATTGGCTAATTTAACTGAAACATCCAGTCAGTTTTAAGCAAGCTAGACATAGTGTTCCAAGCATATTCTCTCTCTTTCTTTCACCTACTCTTTCACTATGGAATAGCTTGAATGGACAAACTTTGTCATAAGATAATACCTATAACAACATTGTAGCTTGGAATAAAAGGGTGTCTGGTTAGCCAGCCTGAGCCACATAACCACCCCTGTGGCTAGACAGATGGGGCCACGTAGTTTGATTACCAGCTCCATTAGATGGTAGAAGTATATTTCTCGAAAGGATGCATCAGACACTAGTTATTAGTTATTATAAAAAAATTGCGTTCACTTACTTTAAAAGGAATGTAGGTAATGATACTGCAACAATATTATCAGTAATTTAAGGATATTTTCACCCTCTACATGTGTTTCCTGTTTGTATTATTTGTAGTCTGAATTAACATCTCCTATTAAGTAGAATAATAGTTATTTTAAATATAAGAAAATTAACAGTACTTATTGCAGTTTAAATAACAATAATTGTGACTTGAACACATGCCAGGGAATTTTATCTCAAGATTTTAAATAGAGTAATGATTTTTAAAATACCATTATAACTTGTTAAATATGCACAGAGAATTAAATCATAAGGATAGAGAATCACAGAGTACAAGCATTAGCCCAGGTGGTCAGACAAACTACTGACTTTTTTTCTAGGTCTGCCTTAAAATAGCCTGTCTCTGGAAGGTTAAAAATTACTCCCTATCAACCATCACCCATCAGCACCAACATCAAGCACAGGAGGAGGAATGATTGTTGAAATGAATGTCTTCTGATAGAACAAAACTTTCTGGGACATGGGTTATTTTCACTACCTCCCCTGGATGGATAACTATAAAGTCCGGGGGTGGATCAGGCTTCTGGTTCCAGGCCAATTAGCATTTGTGTGGCATTCACTGTTTCCTACATCAAGGAGACCTATGTGCTAGAGAATTTCCAGAAATACCTTTCATATGAAGGGAGGTCAAGAAATAAAACGTGGCATGCCTGAATTTGTCCCCATAACCTATATGTGGGTTTCTGTTTTAAGAATTTGACAGTTTTGATCAAACTCAAATTTAGGAATACTAGTGAGTATCAAAATTTACGTTTTGTTAGTAGGTAGAGGCTCATAAATGGGACTCTGTGCTGTTAGGATGGTGCTGGGGAGAGAAAGAGTGAATTGTTACAATAGAAAAGAATACAAAAAGCAGTTCTAAGAATGGAAGATGAGATATAATTGATGGAACATGTCATATATGCCATTACTCAATTGAAAACAATTCTTCGATTGTCACTTAGATCAATCCTTTTCAAACTGTGCCGTGTGTCCAGGGCTCTACAGCCGTTGAGAGGAGTCAAGCAAGAAGGCGCTGACGGATTAGGATTTTTCACATACACTTCAAAGCCCAAAGAAAATGCAAGTATTTCAGACAGAGATTTTTAAAAAAAAATTTTTTTAACGTTTATTTATTGTTGAGACAGAGAGAGACAGAGCATGAACAGGGGAGGGTGAGAGAGAGGGAGACACAGAATCTGAAACAGGCTCCAGGCTCTGAGCGGTCAGCACAGAGCCCAACGCGGGGCTCGAACTCACGGACCGCGAGATCGTGACCTAAGCCGAAGTCGGCGGCTCAACCGACTGAGCCACCCAGACGCCCCTCAGACAGAGATTTTTAAAGAGTATATAAGATATTTCAATTCTAATTATTAAATAAGGTGTTAGGCATCATTAAAGTCTGGTATCACTAATATTTTAATGAAAGAAATATGAAAAAAAGAAATGTGATAATGCATCTCTATTTTTGATCATTTTTATTTAGAAATTTGTGGTTTAGCAATTGATAAACCTTCTTTAATATAAATATGTTCTACAACTATGTTTTAATAACTGTCATACGTGAAAAACATACCATGAAAGATGCATAGATCTAAAAGGAAGAAGGCCATTAGTGGCTGTGATGACTGTATGCCAGTCAGCATATTTAACTCCAACAACCAAATGTTCACAGATTTTTATTGAAATCCTGCTAATAAATATTTGAGAACTCATGGAATGGGTTTTTTTAATTGTTAGTAAATCTCTCCTGAGTCTTTTCATTTAGATTTTTAAAGAGATAAGACATTTATATTTTCTTTTATTTTTTTAGTTTTTTTTTTTAAGTTTATTTATTTATTTTGAGAGAGAGAGAGAGAGAGAGAGCACAAGCAGGGGAGGGACAGAGAGAGACAGAGAGAGAGAGAATCCCAAACAGGTTCCACATTCATAGTGCATAGCCTGATGTGGGGCTCCACCTCATGGAATCGTGAGACCATGACCCCAGCCAAGATCAAGAGTCAGACATTTATCCGACTGATCCACCCAGGCACCCCAAGACATTTGTATTTTTTTCTTTTTTTTTAAATCTTTATATTTGACAGAGAGAGAGAGACAGTGTATAAGTGGGTGAGGGGAAGAGAGAGAGGGAGACACAGAAACAGAAGCAGACTTCAGGCTCTGAGCTGTCAGCACAGAGCCTGACACGGGGCTCAAACTCACAAACAGTGAGATCATGACCTGAGCCGAAGTCGGACGCTCAACCGACTGAGCCACCCAGGTGCCCTGACATTTCTTTTTCAATATTTTTTTTTATTTTTACGTGCATTGTATAAAAAATGTTAAAATTATTGCTAATATAATGACAATAAAAATCACCTAAGTGGCACAACTCCAAACACCTGTTTTCAAAATGACACTGTCCATAGCACAAGTTTCTTTTGAAGAGCATTAACGTTCTCATTCATTGTAAAAAGGTCACTTTTATGTTGAAAGACCGAAACTTTTGTAGTTTCAATTTTATAACAGCTCATCAATAGCTTATTATTGACAGTCATTTGTCATTCAACAAAATGTCAACAAATTCAGAGTAATATTTTTTTTTGTTTTTTTGGTTTTTTGTAAAAGAAAAACACACAATTCATCTTTAACTTTGACAACTTATCTTTTAGAGATTACATGGAGGTAACTAGTAAAATGTTGGGCTGTATAAGGTTGTTATGATAACTTATCTTGATAGAAAATATAATAAAATTTTATAATTCAAATATGTTTTATTATAACACTAACCATATTGAGGTTATTGAGTGTATTGAATAAGCTGAAAGCTTATGCCAGTGAAAGCCAAGTAACAAAGCCTCTGCCTCCCTGAGAACACACACTCTATGAAATGAGTGAGAATTCCAATGTATTAAATTGTAAAAACTAAATTGTCTCATGATTTAGGTAAAAAGTTAAATGAATACATTCTAATATTTCTTCCTGTACTTTATACAAAACATATAATAAATACACTAATATATATGCTTGGCACTGAATAGACAACAATATTCCGCCAACAGTATATACCTATTTGATTGCTGTTCGAATTCAGCCTGGATGCCATTACCAGAGAGAGAGAGTAAATCTCATTAAGTCAGTGCTCAAAAAGCTTTATGTCCTCCCGTCGGCTACAGATAATGTGCAGATGACTCACCATGACAATCATGGCTTACTATTTTCATATCTAAATTGTCCTTTCCACATGATCTTCCCCAGAAAAATGACTTCTATGCATTGGTCATTGAGAGACTTTTAACTGGATATGGTGTGTGTTTTCCAACCTTAGGGCCTGTGCTGTTTTAATTCCTTCTGCCTCTCTCTTACTATCTTTACTGCTCCCACAAACCCAACTTCCTTAAATCCACCACATCCATGACTCGTCCTCATTTTCATTCCCCTGAATTGGAACTATTCTATGTGTACCTGTATGCATGTGGCTGTGTGTGTGTTTCATCAACACAGGGCATACCGTCATTCGTTTTATATGAATATGGGAGTATGTCTTTACGATTTTAAGAAGAGGATCATGCCTTGCTCATGTTTATATTCTAATACCCCTGATTGGCAGTAAGTAAGGAATAACTTGGCAATTTTTAAGCTTTCTTCCAGTCCGGCATCAGGAACAATATTAAATTGTCTTTCCATGTTATTTTTAATAAATTATTTTCTATATAAAAATTATTTTGTATAATGTTAATATTGTTTTTATAACTTAAAATTGTGATTATTATTTTCCTAGATAAATTACACTAACATAAGAAACTACAAATACTTTTATAATAAGATCATAAAGGGAAAATGCCTAATAATCTTTAATTACAGAAGGATATGCTCAAGTATAGTATTTATACACACAATGAGGGAAGCATCCTGTACCATAATTATTAAGCACTGATAAGTTCAGTGCCTAATTTTACTAGTTATCCAAGCATGTAAAATAAACAAACCCTGAACTTGACATTCCAGAGATCTACTTACAAAATCTTAGAAAATAATGTATGTTTAAAGCTATTTAATAAGCATTCAGCCACATCTCCTTTTTGAAATAAGATTTTTCCAATTAAACTGGAGAAGTGAAAATGCTTTATGCTTTTATTTGATGTGATAACCCCACATGTCAGAATTATGGCATACACTTCCAGATAACACAAAGAAATAGACTAGCTTTAGGGTATTTTTTCTGATATACAATTTTTTGATTATAATAAATATTTCTTTATTAAAACCCCATGTTATCTGTTGATTGAAAGTACATTAGATTTACAGCAGACATCGAAAGCACTGCTGCAGATTTTAAATCAGGTTGTTACAAAATACTTCACTGACATGAGTATTAAATTTGGAGAATCGTTTAAGAAACCCACTGGAAAAATAATCTTTAAAACAGTTCTGTCCTCAAGTGTCTCGTAATTTTTTAATGGTACCTGTTATTGACTATTACTATTGCCTATTGACTTATTATGTCTAAGGTCAGGAACTAATATTTTGAAAAGCAAAAACATATGAATAGGAATGGAATGTTTGGCCTCAACAATGGAATGGAGTTCTCCTAGTCAAAAGTTATCAAAATGTTTAATTGACCAGAAAAAAAAAAGTGATTTGTTCAACATGGGCAGTTGTGTGTCAGTTTCTTGAATCATTGGTGAGCATAAAATGAATCCTTAGTGGATTTACTGCTCAGGATAAAAGATCTGAGTTCTAAAATCATGGTTGTAACAAAGTCTTCACCTCTCAACACTGAATGTGCTTGTCTGAAAAAAACATATCCCTAGAAATATTACTCAATGTGTAAGAAGCTTTCTAAAGTTGCTTTTAAGTGCATATGTGTTGAAACTTACCAAAGTAATTTATGGTTGAGGCAACTACTTTAGTTTCTCTTACTTCTTAAGAGAATATTAAAGTATACAAAATGAAAACGGTGACCATATTATTCCCATTTTCCTCAAAATTTCCAAACACTTATAATGTATATAGACCTTCTGCTCCAGTGGGAAATATCAGAAAACTTTTCTTTGGTATATTTGACTTTTTCATTTACTTATCTTTTAAATAAATATCAATTGAACGCGTGACCTATTTAGTTACAGGGTTTAATTCTGACAATAAGTCTCATGATGTAATTTCAAGGAACATCCATCCTAGGGGAGGAGATAAATGCAATGATCACAAAAGTGTGCAGAGTATGTGAACAGGAGAGGACAGCTATTCCAGACAAAGTTGGACAGAAAAAAAACTTCCCAAAGGAAGTGACAGTTAGGCTGAATTTTTGTAGGTGAGCAAGGATTGTTTATTTAGATTCAGAGAGAGCAAGGATTGTTTATTCAGATTCAGAAGAGAATATTCCAGAAATAAAAGGCAGTAATGTATGAAGCACTATATCGTACACCTGAAACTAATATTATATTGTATGCTAACTAACTGAAATTTAAATAAGAATTTGAAAAAAAAGGAGAGCAAATGCTAAAAAATGTTGCCTTGTTGTACCTGCGGGAAACCAAATTAATATGGGCCTCAGAAACATAAAATGCAAGTCACAGCATGACTGAAGATGTGTCTGGGAAATAGTCAGAGGGCACATCATGGCCACCCTTGAATGTTACGTAAAGTGCTTTGTTAAGTGGTAGAAAATCCTTGAAAATCATTGAGTGATTTTAAATTGCATTTGAGAATGAAATGTTGTGGCTTTGTAAACTGTGAATTTGAGTGGAGAAAAGAAAAAGCAGAAAGACTACTAAACCAGAAAAATAAAAATAAGGCCCTGTGGTTTTCTGTGTCAGGAGGGGTATGTGTGTGTATATGTCTATTCCAAAGAACTGGTTGTTAAACAATTACCAACACATGACTGGCTGTGTCCCACTAGTGACCATTCAAACATTGTATCACTGTAATCTTAATACGTTTTTATAAGTAAAAATAGACAATGTGATATTATTCAGAAAAATCTCTCTATGCTTCATAAAACTGTGTCCGTGCAATACCAAATTAACTGACGTGTTAAAATCAGCAAAAAACATGTCCCTCTTAGCTAAACTAAAATGCACATAAGTTATCAAAATTTAAAGGGCTTGCATGTATAATCTGTAAAGTAATGGCTTTCTTTCTGGAAATTACTGCATTTAATAAGGACAGAAGTTATTCACCGTCATGCTTTTCTATCCAGGGACCTCTACTCACTGGTCCTGTCATTCATGTCTCAATACTGGGAACAAGTTTCTTTTTTTTTTCCCAGAGGCTCTCTTATGTTACAACCACTTTCAGAAATCTCTGAATAAAAAAATGTTATCAAGGAGGAAAAAAAATCTGTTGAGTCATGATTGAAATGTGAGTCTCAGATCCCAGACCTCTTTCTTTTGTCTGGTCGCCTAATGTGCCCTAACATTCCCTGCACTAAGTATCTTTGGAGAAAAATGAAAGAGGAAAGTCGTTTGAAAAATCTCACAAAGTACAAAATAGAGTACTAATATAAAAAATGATTTTTAGAAGCTAATACTGGAGAGGCTCTGTTTAGTAATACAAAAAGAGCACTGATTTTAGAGTCAGACAGATCTTAATGAAATTTCCTGTTCCATTAGTTAGATGAACTGTGTGAATAAGGGAAAATTAGTCATTCTGGGCCTCAATGCTATCATCTACAGCATAGTTGTGAAATTAAATATGAAATTGCCTATAAAGCTTCTAGTGCAGACTCAGGTAACAAGTGCTCATTAACAGGTTAATATTTTTGATATTGCTAAAGGTGAGTCAGAATAGTAAGTGGAAGAGAATAAAAATACCAATATTGATTCCTTTTCCAAAAGCAACTTGTAATTAAATTCGACAATAATATTTTCAGACATGGATTTGACTTCAACAATCTTTCACTAAGTAATTCCTTTGTTTTCTTACATATTTTTAATAGTAGAAAAGGTTTATTAGAAAATTCGCACCCTGAACTGGTATCGCTGGTGATGTGATACTACTATTTATTAAAACCCACTGGAAATAGGTTTGATTCTGAAGTGGTCCTTGGACAAAGTGCACAAAAAGCAGTTTCAGAGGTGATTTGTGTTCTGCTCCTTGAGATGCCAAAGTATCCCACCAGTAGCTATGGCCCATTTTAAAGATGGGGAAAACTGAGGCACCAAGATGGCTATTGCACCAGCGGTTACACAGTGCAGAGGTTGTTAGAAGCTACCTTTCTCTGCCTGGCCCAGGTGGGAAGTTATGCGGGAGAAGCTGATGAAACGCTGGATGCAGAGTTTGGTGTCTTCCCCAATCTCTGAATCCGGAAAGGAAGGTGCTCAGGGAATGACCAAGGGAGATTTGCAGATGAAGGTGACACAGCCGACCCACGGCGGCTCACAGCTGCTCCTGAGCCTGGTACTCCTAATGCAGCCAGTTGAGTCCCCACCGGTAGGCCTGCTCGCTTGCTCTTGGCCTGAATGATGGCATAGCACATGGGTTCCTCTTCTTTACTGAACACTCAGTCCTGCTGAGAATGGTCCACAGTCACATTGGCCACTTTCTCCAAGTCCACGGCGCCTGGATCCTCGAGTGTTGTGTTCAGCAGCTCCTGAGTCTCTGCATCCGAAGACTGGATTTTACATCGTCTCTCCCGGGTTCCCCCATGAACACCCAGGCCCGGCAGCTCTTCCCTGGGGTGGGACACTAACGACACCAGCACCTGCAGGACCCAAGCCGAGAGCGTGCCCAGAGTCCGCTCTGCACACAGGGGGCGCGCCCCGCCCTGCCTCGCCACCGTTTACACGGTTTCCCAGTGCGGCGCTGGGGCCTCTTTTACCTGTTTTTGTTTTGTTTTCTGTTTAATTTATGAACTGAGGCTCAAAAAGGGAAAGAATAAGGAGATTTGAAAGGGATATAAAACTGACCAGCTCTATATCACTCTTAAAAAAATAGTAAAATTGTGACTAAAATGAACACAATGTCACTAAATCAAATTGTAATCATTTTAATTCTATACATGTGTAAATACTAAGGACATTGTTTTGAAAATTAGTAAGGAAAAAGGATTATTTGCAAAATATTAGATGAGGAACTACTGTTGCTTTATATTAGCACATACAAGATGAATTTATGGGATCGAATCATAAAATGAAAGCAGAATGGGAGAAAATAGGAAGTGGTTATTGTAACAGTGTCTTCTTCGGCCCCAAAATTGATCTCAAAGGTTTAACATTCTGATAAATGCTTTCACTCAGACCTCACAGCAATTAATCATTACTGCTACAGGTAGTACCACTGTCACTTTCTCACAGACAACACTTCCTGGGTCATGTCAGTGTCCCCAGGCAACACCAACATCACTTGTTGGGTCTGTTTCCACACTAAAACAATGGACTGAGGGTGAAGGCAAAGCTCCTGTTGATAATTGGCAAGATATATTCAGGACTCAGAAACCTGCTTTCTGGATTAATTTCTGGATTAATGAGACATCCATCAATGTCTCAACCTGTCCTCCCCGCCTGCTTCCCCTTAAAAAAAAAAGTATCTGAGAGGCAAGAACTTTTTGAATCTTTGCTTTTTAGAAACTTACATAATTCACAAAAAAATCGTTTTAGTCCTTTTCCCCTGATTTGTTTGTCATTGAGTTTTTGTTTTTTTTTTTTTTTTTAAATTTTGTTTTCAACGTTTTTTATTTATTTTTGGGACAGAGAGAGACAGAGCATGAACGGGGGAGGGGCAGAGAGAGAGGGAGACACAGAATCGGAAACAGGCTCCAGGCTCCGAGCCATCAGCCCAGAGCCTGACGCGGGGCTCGAACTCACGGACCGCGAGATCGTGACCTGGCTGAAGTCGGTGTCATTGAGTTTTTTTTTAAATGAATCAGCACCCTGATCTTGAAATTTTCACTTCATAGAATTTTAATTTACTATTTTATATGATGTATTTCTATGGTGGAAATAATAAGGGAGTCCTGAAAAAGATTAAATTTTGGTTCTATGTATGTAAATCATAAATCAAATGAGCATAGTTTTATCAAATCCTTGGGTAGTATACAGGAGAAATTCATACCTGTGCCCTATCATAGTAAGTTATCACACACACACACACACACACACACACACACACAGACATCTCCATGAGAACATAGAAAAAGGAGTCAGAAGTATCATAAGGCAGAAAGCTTCTTTCAGAGAAGCTTCTTTCAGAGAAGAAGTTATATTTCAGTAACACTCTTGTTTAAACAACCCTATTGTCATTTGTATTACTGTGTTTACTGAGAAGGTAAAATAGATTTCAGTGTTTTCCCCTAGTTTTAATAGCAGTAATACATCTTATTTTTATGTAACTTTACCAGGCATAAAGTATCTTTACAAATGTCATTATTTGTGATCCTCACAACCTGAAAGTAGGCAGTGTAGGATTATTCTTATCTATGCATAATGAACCTGGGGTATATACAGTCATGTAGGCAGTAGGGCTGCATCAATGATCCAGCCCCTCTGATTCTTGTATCATGGCTCATTTTCCTTTATCCAATAATCTGTTCAACTACAGCGACCTTTAGAAATACATCTTAAGTCAAAATATATAATATTTAAAAGAAGAAGAATATTCACAATGTCAAAACAAGAATGTGTCAGGCCCTGAATGAAACACCTGGATCCAAAGATAAGTGGAATAAAATTCAACTCTTCAGTAACTTTAAGGTCTAATAGAAGGGAAATTATATTTCAAGAAAGAATTACAACGCAACATATTTAAGAAAATATCACTATATAGGATGTGTCTCATAGTGACAGGATGAGACTTGATACATAGCTAGATCTTAGACCATGGAAAGACCTAAATGCCAATGCAAGGTATTTTTATTTATTTATTTATTTAGTTAGTTAGTTAGTTAGTTTAATTTACAGGTAGTATAATACAAATGAAATTTAAGCAGGGCCATAACAAAATAAGACTTGGTTTTTGAAATTTCATATCAGCAGTAATATAGAGAAATTGGAGGGATTTTAAGAGAGAGAGTTCGAGTCTATTTTAGAAATATAGAAGAGAGGGGAGAAAATTAAATAGATAGGGAAAACACAAAAGGGGGAATTTATATAATATATAACCAATTAAATATTTTTTTTAATTTTTTTTTAACGTTTATTTATTTTTGAGACAGAGAGAGACAGAGCATGAACGGGGGAGGGGCAGAGAGAGAGGGAGACACAGAATCCGAAGCAGGCTCCAGGCTCTGAGCCATCAGCCCAGAGCCTGATGCGGGGCTCGAACTCACGGACTGTGAGGTCATGACCTGAGCTGAAGTCGGACACTTAACCGACTGAGCCAACCAGGCGCCCCCCAATTAAATATTAGATATAGTGAATGCTTCCAGATTATTTATAGAGAAAGTGGTGGATGAAGGTACCATTCAACCAAACATAAATCTATGATAGAATGCAAGTTTCATTGGGAGGATGTGAAGGAAACACATTTCATGACATCTGGTCACTCTTAGTATGAAAGGCATGGGGGAAGTGAATCACAAACCCCTATCAAAAGTCTGAACTAGGAAGAGAATGATTACTGAAAGAATGGCTTTAATAGAAGTAATTGCAATCTGAAAATCAACAAGTCTAGAGTTTTGGCTTTTTTTTTTTTTTTTTTTGCTTTTGTTTTGTTTTGTTTAAGTCAGAAATGTAAGAAGAGTTTGACAAGTTCTTTATATATTTCGGATACAAACCCTTTATCTTCTTCCATTCCACAGGCTGCCTTTGACTTTTGTTGATTGTTTCCTTCACTGTGGAGAAGCTTTTTACCTTGATAAATTCTCAATAGTTCATGTTTGCTTTTGTTTCCCTGACCTTCTGTGACATGTCTAGTAAGAAGTTGCTCCATCTGAGGTCAAAGAGGTTGCTGCCTGTGTTCTCCTTTAGGATTTTGATGGCTTTTTCCATCTCACAGTAAGGTCTTTCATCCATTTTGAATTTATTTTTGTGTATAGTGTAAGAAACTGGTCTAGTTCCATTCTTCTGCATGCTGCCATCCAGTTTTCCCAATACCATTTGTAGAAGAGACTTTTTGCCATTGGATAATCTTTCCTGCTTTGTTGAAGATTAGTTGACCATATAGTTGTGGGTCAATTTCTGGGCTTTCTATTCTGTTCCATTGATCTATGTATTTGTTTTTGTGCCAGTACCATACTATCCTGATGACTACAGCTTTGTAATATAGCTTGACATCTGGAATCATGATGCCTCCAGTTTTGTTTTTCTTTTTCAGGATATTTTTGGCTATTAGGGGTGTTTTCTGGTTCCATAAAAATTTTAGGATTGTTTGTTCTAGCTCCTCAAAGGATGCTGGTGGTACTTTGATAGCAAACTCAACACCCAAAAACCAAACAGCCCAGTTAAGACATGGGCAGAAGACATGAATAGACATTTTCCCAAAGACATCCAGATGGCTAACAGACACATGAAAGATGCTCAACATCACCCAATATCAGGAAAATACAAGTAAAAACCTTGGTGAGATACCACCTCACACCTGACAGAATGGCCATAATTAACAACACAGGAAACAACAGGTGTTAACGAGGATGAGGAGAAAGGGAAACCCTTGTGCACTGCTAGTGGGAATACAAACTGGTATAGCCACTCTGGAGAACAGTATGGAGCCTCCTCAAAAAACTAGAAATAGAACTACCCTATGACCCAGCAGTTGCACTACTCGGTATTTACCCAAAGGATACAAAAATACAGATTCAAAAGGGTACGTGCACCCTGATGTTTATAGCAGCATTATCAACAATAGCCAAACTATGGAGAAAGCCCAGATGTCCATTGACTGATGAATGGATAAAGAAAATGGATATATATGTATACATACAATGGAATATTACTCAGCCATCAAAAAGAATGAAATCCTTCGACTTACAATGATGTGGATAGAGCCAGAATGTATTATGCTAAGTGAAAGAAGTGAATCAGAGAAAAACAAATTCCATATGATTTCACTTATATGTGGAATTTAAGAAAAAAAAATGATGAGCATATGGCAAAGGGTGGGGTAAGAGAAGAGAGTGAAACAAACCACAAGAAACTCTTAACAGAAAACAAACTGAGGGTTGATGGAGGATGGTGGGTGGGAGATGGGCTAGATGGGTGATAGATATTAGGGCGGGCACTTGTGATAAGCACTGGGTGTTGTATATAAGTGATAAATCATTGAATTCTACTCCTGAAACCAATATTGCACTATATATTAACTAACTCAAATTTAAATTACAAAAAAGAAAGGGAAGGATTTGCGACAGTTTCCCCAAGTGCCAAAAGTACTTGTAAATTTTAAGCTAACCATATCTTCATCTGAAGCTGTTATTTAAAACACCAAATAGAACACAATGGCGAGGAATCAATGCTTTAAGGATTCTTTGTTATTGGAATATACTTGTTAAAGAGAAATATAATTAGATACATAGAAAATATGTATCAATACTTCTTTTGGTAGAATTAGAATTAGAATTAGTTGGGGCTGATGGATGACAAATAAAAAACAGTGAATTTTCCTTTACCATAAACAAATATTTAAATTTGCAACATTTAACATATAATCTGATAAAGTAGTCACCTACTGTTGTCACTATCTAAGATACCCAGTAAAAAATTGAAAAAGCATGAGTTATTGGATCCTTCATGATATTAATTAAGACAGCTTAAATTTCCTTTCATTCCCTCTACCCCAGACCCCCAAAAGATCCAACTTAGATGAATCTGTGTTCCACTATACATAAAAAGAATATGATACAACTGAAAATTTTTGCTGCCTAAACAAATATATACTAAACATATTATAGTTAGCTTTTTATATGCTAAAATGTAATTTTATCAAAGATAGAAATATGATTGCATATTTCTGGGAGTTTACCTGGTTAAAATAAAATTTACTTAAAAGATACCATTAGCTATCTATTGTAGTGGGGACCAACTACTCTCTGGGAAAGTTAAAACCAACTACTCTCTGCTTCTCTTGAAGCAGAATCAAAGCACAACCATGTAAAATACACCATTTATATAGTGTATAAAAATAAATTGAGAGGAGGGGAATGGCTTGCATGGGCCAAACTGAAGGGACCTATACCCCAATGTATTATAGGTGATCAATTAACTGTACAAATTGGAAACACCTCAGATTTTCTATAACTATAGGCAACTGGAAAACATAACATGGTAATTGGTTTCAAGTAAATTACCAAAATGACTAACATGATCAAATGTATTAACGTTTTCAGTCTTACCAAGTTAAAATACACAGAGATGCAAATATAAGATTTTGTTTCAAAGCTATGGCATATTTTAATTCATATAGGTACGGAAATAAATAACAATGACTCTGAACTCTGATTATACAAGATGATATGAGTAAAATTCCATTGGCTAGCTTCCCATTAATGAATTTTAAAACTACTAAAAACAGAATGTGAACTTTTCATGCAAAAACTTACTTACAACCAGCAGTCAGAAAAACAAGCTATATTCATGGGATTTTATATAAATAAAAGTTTGCATAACAAAAAGACTGTTAATGTTTAAATGAACTCACACACACACACACACACACACACACACACACATGAATTTATTGGAATCCTAGTCCCAATACTTACTAGTAATGAGTGATTAAACTGTTTTAAATTTCTCTAAAACTAATTTTCTCATCTTTAAGAAAGAATAGTAATATCTACCTTGAATAGTAATATTTACCTTATGAGATTGGAAAGTAGAATCCAAGCAAATCTCCTGGTACTTAATATACTCTCAAGATAGAAAATACAGGAGCTTCACTTTGGAGTTTTGTTCTGTCATAAGCAACACACTTCCCTTCAAATATATAGTTTTTTAAATAGCAAGTTGTGTGATGCCATGAAATCCCCTTTATCAGGTTTTTCCCATAAACCAACATGAACAAAACAATCACATTCTTCAATATTTTGCTCAAAATTTACCTTATCAGTGCTTACCCTGAATTAAAAAACTCACTTTCATAATTATTGGACATTAAGGGTGGGTATTATACTTTACCACCCTTGGCATCTATTATCCCTCTTAAGTTGGTCTATTATTTTTCTTTTTTTATAGCAATAATCTCCTTTTAACATACAATATACCTATTTATTATATTTATTGATTTTTATCTATATTTCCTTTCTAGACTGTAGATTACAAGTAATTAAATTTACTTTGCTGGTTTTTTTTGTTTTTGTTGTTCACTAATGTGTCAAAAAATTTAGAATAGTGCCTGATATGTGAGATGAATTCAAAAGTAATTGCTTTCTAATAAACATAATAAATTAGATAATTCCCGATTCCAAACTAACGAGGTAAAGATATAGTTTCCATGAATATTGCCCAAAATAGAAGAAACAGAAAAAAATGCCCCTATTCCAACATTTATAAACAGCAAACACCAGAATGATAACATTTCCAAAAGAAGGGAAAAATAAAGTATATTAATCTACTTTGGAATTGGATTCCAAAGTAGAATTACATTGGAAACTAATTCCATTAGAGTTAACAATAGCCACTTATGCAACATTACTAGGTATTTCCAAACATTTTACCAGTTCACTGAATTGCCTTTTACAACTTATTTCTCTCTACGAAATTATATTTGGAAATACTATTTAACATGCCAATCTCTCTTAACAATATAGTTGTTCAGAGTACATTTTTGTTAAATAAAATATTAGAAGTATTTTCAAAAAAAGAACTGGGTGTTGAGAGCAAGATATAATGTTATAAAAGGCTTCAGATATTCAAATGCAGAAATTCATGTTTATCTACCTTTCCAACTCATCTGTAGGATATAAGACCTGTACTCTCCTTGGATTCCATGGAATTTATTTTATTTCTTTTTAGAGTAGTGATGTATCTCAGATATGCATTCTCTTCACTTTGAAAAGATACCACACTGGGATGTGCTTTGCATTTACATAATGCAGGGGAACAGGAACACTTAAAACTGATGGGGGGCATCTCTATTTAGGACTCTTCATCAAATATTGGATTTAGGATGGCTACACTTCTTATCCCTGACCCTTTCAAACTGGCTCAGTGTACTTTTTAGGCCTGGAGAGATTAGCTTCAGCTAAACCACAGACATATTTCTTAGAGAAACAAATGTTTCATAGAGGTCCCAGAACCGACAGATCTAAATCTCTTTATTCTCTGAAATCTGACAGAATTCAAGTTCAAAGACATGAGAATAAAAGGCACAGATTGTTTTATTGAGCATAACATAGAAGTTGATCTATGTCTAGTTTATATATGATAACTATGATCACTGAAATCTAAAACAACCATTTAGACATTTTAATTTCTTGCGTTCAGCTAAACATAACCAAATTTATAAATCAATGTATGTTATACACATAAAGCTTGATTTGTTTTAAAAAAAAGAAAAGTGAATTCCTACTACACACAAGGCATACCTGCTGTTCCCAGAGAATGAAAAGTTGAGTAAGAAACAATCTTCATCCTTAAGAAGTTTACAGTTTTAACAAACTAAAGCCAAAATTAGGTTGAGAGGGAGTACAAAACAGAATTGCTTCATTCTGACTGTAGAGGTGAGTAAAGGAGGATGCACTTAATGAGACATTGAAGATTCTTTGAGATTTTGCTGAATGACCAAAGGATTCTAGCTAGAGTAAATAACATAGAAAAGGCATATAGGCAAGAAGTTGCTTGATTATTAGAGGATTTCATAGAAGATTGTTTTGAATGGAAGTTTAGTGTCTTGAGAAGATCCATGGATAAGAAAAAGTTGGTGAAAGAGAACTGTGAGAAATGTTTAAAGTCATATATTTTCCTTTTTGAAAAATTGTTTTAAAGTTTATTTTTGAGAGAGGAAGAGAGAGCGAGAGCAAGCTTGTGTGTGCATGAGCATGCAGGGGAGGGTGGAAGGTGCAGAGAGAGAGAGGGAAACAAAGAATCCAAAGCAGGTGCTGACAGCTCAAAGCCCAACTCAGGAGCCATGAGATCATGACCTGAGCAAAAGTCAAACACTTACCCGACTGAACCACTCAGGAACCCCTAAAGCTATATATTTTCTTAATCTTAAATGACTAACTTAAGAAAATAGATTTTACTGTATTTGTCATGAAAATTTGAAACCACTTGAACAGCCTCATTATTTAGAAAGATGTTAGTTATTTTAGACAGAAATGTAATGCTTAGAGACTGGAGTATTAATTAAAATTTGAAATGAGTCTCTCTCTGCTCCTCCCTGTTTGACAGACAGCAGCATCTTCTGGTGCAGTGCCAGTCATATCCCTGAGACAAGATGGTAAAGGTCAGAGTAAATGGATTTGGCCATATTGAGAGCCTGGTCACCAAGGCTGCTTTTAACTCTGGCAAGTTGGACATTGTCACCATCAATGACCCTTTCTTGATCTGAACTACATGATTACATATTCCAGTATGATTTCACCAGTGGCAAATACAACAGCATAGTCAAGGCTGGAAAGGGGGCCATTACTGCCACCTAGAAGACCATGGATGGCCCCTTTGGGATGCTGTGGCGTGATGGTTGAGAGGCTGCCCAGAACACAATCCCTGGTTCTGCTGGTGTCATCAAGGCTGTAGGCAAGGTCATTCCTGAGCTGAATGGGAAGCTCAATGGCATGGCCTTCCCTGTACCCACCCCCAATATCTCAGTTGTGGATCTGACCTGCTGTCTGGAGAAAGCTGCTAAATCCGATGACATCAAGAAAGTGGTGAAGCAGGTATTGGAGGGCCTCCTCAAGAGCATCCTGGGCTACACTGAAGACCAGGTTCTCTTTGAGAGTTTAACAGTGACACCCCCTCTTCCACCTTCGACACTGGGGCTGGCATTGCTCTCAATGACCACACTGTCAAGCTCATTTCCTGTCATGACAATGCATTTGGTTACAGCAACCGGATGGTGAACCTTATTGTCAACATGGCCTCCAAAGAGTAAGAAACCCCTAGACCACCAGCCTCACTGAGAGCAAGAAGAAGAGACCCTCAGCTGCTGTGGAATCCTTGCCCCAACTCATTCAATACACTGAAAATATCCTGACCTCTATAGTTTCCATCCCAGTCTCCCTAAAGAAGGGGAGGGGTTTGGAGAGCCCTATCTTGTATGTACCAACAATAAATTACACTGTACCTAGCCTAAATAAATAAATACATACATACATACATACATAAATACATAAAATTTAAAATGAATTACTTACATCGGGGTAGTAATAGTGGTGATGATGTCACATTTTTCATGATGAGCCCTCTTCCTTATAATCTACTCATTAAATTATGGACCTAGAATGATATTCTTAGTACATTAACCTGTCACTGAAATCACCTTGAACATATTGTATTCCTGATTTCAGGAAACTAGAGACATAATTTGGTTAAATACTCATGTAAAGCAATATCATTGAGCTATTAACCTAATGAAAAAGACAGTAAAGTCCCCAAATAGGTTAGGTAAAGCTGTATATATAAATGCACTAAGAACAAAGAGTTTTTCAACTGGAATGACAGTAACCTTTAATGACAGTTTACAGATCTTCAGTATGAAATCAGAGTTAAAACTAATTTATTGAAAAAAATATTGTACAATGGAATAAAAATATATGAAATCCTTAGGAATAAATTAAACAAAACACAATCTCTAAAGACAACTAGAAACTTTGTTCAGAGTAGCTAAAGAAAAAATTTTAAAAAGCCTGGAAAAGATAAAAAAAATATGTTTATGATTATGCCTCAACAGGGTAAAATACCAATTCTTCTAAAATTGACCTATAGATTTAATGTAATCCCAAACAAAAGACCAGCATATTTTTTTATAGAACTAAACAAACTTACTTTACAATTTAAGAACAGGAAAGAACTTTCTAATAATGAAAAATAGAAGAATTAACTCTACTAGATTTCCAGTCTTACTATAATAATTTAGGAAATAAATAGGCAGAATAATGTTCCCTTAAAGATCACCATGTTTTAATTACCAGGGACTGTGAATATATTACTTTATTTGGTAAAAGGTATTTTGCAGTTGTGTTTAAGGTTAAGAATCTTAAAATAGGAAAATTATCCTGTATTATCTGTGTTGACCTAATATAATAAGGAGGTTATCCTGAATTATCTGGGTGGGCCCAATCTAATCACTGTCTCATAAAGAGAGGGGAAAAAAGGCAAAATGTTAAAGAAATGTGATGATAAGAAGAAAGAGGTAGAAGTGACTCAGTCTGAGAGGGACTCAACCCAACATTGCTACCTTTAAAAATAGAACCAAAGATTGCAGGCAGCATCTGGAAGCTAAGAACTCTCAGTCCTACAACCACAAAAAAACCTAAATTCTGCCATCAAGCTAAATAAGCCAGAAAATAGATTCTTTTCTAGAAATTCCAGAAAGGAAAACAGTCTCATCAACACTTTGAATTGATCCCGATGAGACCAGTATCATATGTGTGACCTATAGAACTGTAAAAGAATACAGTTGGAAGTCATATGATTTTTGTCTTTCTCTGACTGACTAATTTCACTTAGCATAATACCCTCCAGTTCCATCCACGTAGTTGCAAATGGCAAGATTTCATTCTTTTTGATTGCCGAGTAATACTCCATTGTATATATACATTTTCTTTATCCATTCATCCATCAATGGACATTTGGGGTCTTTCCATATTTTGGCTATTGCTGATAGTGCTGCTATAAACATGGGGGTGCATGTGTCACTTCGAAACAGCACACCTGGGGGCGCCTGGGTGGCTCAGTCGGTTAAGCGTCCGACTTCAGCTCAGGTCACGATCTCGCGGTCCGTGAGTTCGAGCCCCGAGTCGGGCTCTGGGCTGATGGCTCAGAGCCTGGAGCCTGCTTCCGATTCTGTGTCTCCCTCTCTCTCTGCCCCTCCCCCGTTCATGCTCTGTCTCTCTCTGTCTCAAAAATAAATAAACGTAAAAAAAAAAAAAAGAAACAGCACACCTGTATCCCTTGGATAAATGCCTAGTAGTGCAATTGCTGGGTCATTTAAAAGATAAAACAGATGAACATAAGGGAAGGGAAACAAAAATAATATAAAAACAGGGAGGGGGACAAAACAAAAGAGACTCATAAATATGGAGAACAAACTGAAGATTGCTGGAGGGGTTGTGGGAGGGGGGATGGGCTAAATGGGTAAGGGGCATTAAGGAATCTACTCCTGAAATCATTGCTTCACTATATACTAATTTGGATGTAAATTTCAAAAAAATAAAAATAAAAAATAAATTATAAAAATAAATAAATAAATACACACACAAAAAAAGAATACAGTTGGGTGGGTTTAGGCACTACATCTATAGAAGGAGGAGGAGGGGAAGAAAATGTTTCCAAATTCTTCATGGAAGGAGCTTAGAAGTCACTACCACGTCCTAACTAGTAAGAGCTAAACAGAATGAACTATCAAAAAGTTTTCTTAAATCTGTAAGAAAATGGAGGGCACAGGGCAAACTGTTACACCTGAGATTGCACAGACACACAGATGATTACAGGGAGTCATGACAAGAGCAAAGCCTCATGAGTAGAATCTACCTTTGGGACCAGTAACTAGCTAGGAAAACTTGAATTGTAATTGACTAATTGCTAAAGGCTTGGCATGGACAATTCTTAGAGTTAAAAACTCCAGGAGGACCCAGTCATGGGAGGAGGAGGGCACACTTTTATAATTTTTACCCTCAGGAGCTGTTATCCTCAGTAAATATTGGAGAAAAACTCCCTCTTGCTTCCAAAGAAAAAGGGAAAGAGGAACCATTTTTAAATATACCAGAGCACTCTGTCCCTAACAAAGCCTGCCCTCAGATAAAACTAGCTAACCAGAGCCTAACATGGGGGTAGATATTATCAGAGCATAATTGACTTGGGAGAGAGGAGATATCAATTCCAGTTGGCCCCAGTCTTCCACATGGAGAAACAGGAATAACAACTTCAGCCCCCTCTAGCCATCTATCTCACCTGAGTGCGGAGAAAAAAATTTGAGAAACTCTTGTGAAGTTCACAGTCCAGAGGAATAGTCTCACTAAAGACTGAGACTCAATTATAAGACTATAGAATGATTCTTTTCCCCTACTCATCGCTACCACATTACTAAAGACATATTTATAAAAGTTACTTTCACACAATACATTATGTCCAGTTATCAGGAAAAAAAAATTACAAGGGCATACGAAAGGTAAAATATAAATAAATAAATAGAAATAAAATTAAACACCACACACACACAATTTAAAGGCACAGAACAATCATCATAAGCAGATATGGCAGGGATGTTGGAATTATCAGGCCTAGAATTTAAAACAAGTATGATTAATATGCTAAGGACTCTAATGGATAGAATAGCGTACAAGAATAGATGGGCAATATAAGCAGAGAGATGAAAATCCAAGAAAGAACTAAAAGAAGTGCTAGAGACAAAAACAAAACAAAACATTGTAACAGAAATGAAATAGGCCTTTGATGGGCTTATTAGTAGACTGGACATAACTGAGGAAAGAATCTCTGAGCTAAAGGATATATCAATAGTAACTGTGAAAAACAAAAAACAAAGACTGAAGAGCACAGAATAGAAAATTGAAAAACTGTGGGACACGTACAAAAGGCATAACATACACATAATGGGAATACCAGATGGAGAAGAAAGAGAGGAAGAAGAAATAATTGATATAATTATTTCCGAACATTTCTTTCAAACTAATGGCAGACGCCAAATCACAGATTCAGGAAACTCAGAGATAGCTAAGTAGAGAAATGCTCCCCACCAAAAAGACCATACATAAGCACATCATCTTCAAACTACAGAAAATCAAAGATAATGAAAAAAATCCTAAAAGAAGACAAAAGGAAGTGAAAAAAGCCACCATTATCTAAGAGGAATAAAAGTAAGAATTAATCTGACATCTCAGAAATCATGTAAGAAAAGAATGGAGTGAAATATCTAAAGTGTTGAGAGGAAAGCAAAACAAAAGAAAAAACAAGTAAACCAAACCCTACCAGTCCAGAAATTCTACCAGAGAAATTATTCTTGAAAAGTAAAAGAGAAAAAAAAAAAAAGACTTTCTCAGACAAACAAAAATTGAGGGAATTCATTTTCAGTTAGATGGAAGGGAATGATTTAGTTCAGAAACTTGGATCTACATTCAATAAAGAAGAGTATCAAGAAAGGAATAAACAAAGACAAAGCAAAAAGTTTTATTTTTCTTATTCTTTATTCAACTAACAGATAATGGTTTACTCAAAATAATACTAATAATGTGCTTGACTTATGTATACTTATGTCTGTATCTTATGTATGTGTATTTGGTTATGTAATATATAAGTAAAATGAATGACAGCAATGAAACTAGAAATAGGAGGGAAGAATTAGGATTGTTTTATTATAAATCACTCACACTACCTGTGAACTGGTACAGTGTTATTTGAAAGTGAACTTGGATTAGTTCTATAGGTATACTGAAAACTCTAAAGCAATAAAAAAAATAGTAAAAAGGGAAGTAAACTGATATGCTAAGAAAGGAGAGAAAATTGAATTATATAAAATGCTCAATTAAAACCATGATAAAAGCATGGGAAACAAAAAAAAGGAACAAAAAACAAGGACGACAAATACAGAAGAGCAATTGTTATGGTAAATATATGAATAATCACTTTGAATGTAACAATCTAAATACCGTAATTAAAAGGAAGAGTTTGTCAAATGGATAAACAAAAATAAGACTAAACTATATGTTGTCTACAAGAAACACACTTTAAATATATGGGCACATACAGATCAACAGTAAACGGATGACAAAAAATATACTATGCTAACACTAATAAAAAGAGAGTAGGAGTTGCTCTTCAGATAGAGCAGACTTCAAAGCAAGATAAGTTATCACCAATAAAAAAGGAAATTACATAATAATAAAGAAATGAATCCTCCAAAACGACATAAGAATATTTGATGTGTATGTGCCTAAAAGAATGTCAAACTATGTAAGGCAAAAATGGTAGAATTGCAAGGAGAAATAGATGAGTCCACTGTTACTGGAGATTTCAACAACCTTCTCTCAGAAATGGACAGACTCAGCAGACGTAAGATCAGTAATAACCTAAAATGCACCTTAGATAACTTTAAAAAACAAAAATCACACAATGTCTGCTCTCAGATCTCAAATGGGATTATATCAATAACAGAAAGAAAACTGAAAAATCCTAAAATATTTAAAAATTAAACAACACTCTTCTAAGTAATACAGCAGTCAAGATGACATCATACTATATATAGAAAACCCCAAACTGCACCAAAAAAAACAACTTAAAACTGATAAATGAATTCAGCAAAGTCAAAGGATATAAAAATCAATGTACAAGAAGCTGTTGCATATCAGTACACTAATAATGAAACATCAGAAAGAGAATTAAGAAAACAATCCCATTTACAAGTGCACCAAAAATATTAAAATAGCTAGGAATAAACTTAACCAAAGAGGTGAAAGATGTTTACTCTGAAAGTTATAAAATAACATTGATAAACAAATTGGAAGATGACACAAAGAAATGGAAAGACATTCCATGTTCACAGAGTGGATGCACAAATATTGTTAAAATGTCTATACTACCCAAAGCAATCTATACATTTAATGCAATCCCAATCAAAATAACAGCAGCATTTTTCACAGAACCAGAACAAAGAATCCTAAAATGTGTATGGCACAACAAAAGACCTCAAATAGCCATAACAATCTTGAAAAACAAAAACAAAACTGGACGCATCAGAATTCCAGGCTCCAAGTTATATTATAAAACTGTAGTTATCAAAACAGCATGGTATTGGCACAAAAATAGACACATAGCTCAATAGAACAGAAGAGAAAACCCAAAATAAACCCACAGTTACATGATCAATTAATCTTTGACAAAAGAGGAAAGAATATATGATGGGGAAAAGACAGTCTCTTCAACAAATGTTGTTGGGAAAATGGACAGCTACATGCAAATAATGGAACTGAACCACTTTCTTACACTATACGCAAAAATACACTCAAAGTGGATTAAAGACCTAAATGTGAGACTTAAAACAATAAAAGTCATTGAAGAAAGCACAGACAATAACCTCTTTGACATCAGCCATAGCAACAATCTTCTAGATAATGTCTCCTGAGGCAAGATAAATGAAAGCAAAAATAAACTACTGGGACTACATCAAAATAAAAAGCTTCTGCACAGCAAAGAAAGCAATCAACAAAACTAAAAGGCAACCTATTGAACAGGAGATGTTTGCAAATGACATATCCAATAAAGGGTTAGTATCCTAAATATATAAAGAACTTATAAAGCCCAATACCCCCAAAACAAATAATCCAATTAAAAATGGGCAGAAGACAGGAACAGATATATTTCTCCAAAAAAGACACAGATCGCCAACAGCCACATGAAAAGATGCTCACCATTACTTATTAGGAAAATGCAAATCCAAATTACAATGAGATATCACCTCACACCTGTCAGAGTGGCTAAAATTAGTAAGACAGGAAACAACAGGTGTTGAGGAAGATGTGGAGCTAAAGGAACCCTATTGTACTGTTGGCGGGAATGCAAACTGGTGCATCTACTATGGAAAACAGTGTGGAAGTTCCTCAGAAAGTTAAAAACAGAATCACCTTATGATCCAGCAATTGCACTACTGGGCATTTACCAAACAAATATGAAAACACTAATTCAAAGTAATACTTGCATGCCTATGTTTATTGCAGCATTATTGACAATAGCCAAATTATGGAAGCAGCCCAAGTGTCCATCAACAGACGAATGGATAAAGAAGATGTGTTATATACATACAATGGAATACTATTCAGCCATAAAAAGAATGGAAACTTGCCTTTTGCAACAACATGGATGGAGCTATAGAGTAAAATGAAGTAAGTGAAATAGGTCAGTCAAAGACAAATACCATATGATGTCACTCATATGTGGAATTTAATAAATAGAACAAAGAGCAAAAGAAAAAAAGAGAGAAACCAAGAAACATATTCTTAACCATAGAAAATAAACTTACAGTTATTAGAGGGGAGGTTGTTGGAGAGGTGGGTGAAATAGGTGATGGGGATTAAAAAGTACACTTATCATGATAAGCACTTAAGCACTGAGTATGTATATATTTGTTAAATCACTCTATTTTACACCTGGAACTATATATAACACTGTATGTCAGCTATAATGGAATTAATTTTTTTTAATTAAGAAAAAACATAAATAAATAAATAAATAAATAAATAAATAAATAAATAAATAAAATAATACAGCAGCCAAAGAAGCAATCTCAATAGAAATTTAAAAATGTTTTGAAATAAAAAACATACAACTTCTAATTTGTGGGATGAAATGAAAATAGTGCTTAGAGGGAAATTTATAGCATTGGATTCATTATTAGAAAACAAAAATAATCTAAAATCAATAATATAAGTTTCCATCTTAGAAAACTAAAAAAAAACCAGTAACTCCAAAGTAAGCAGAAAAAAAAAAAAGAGAGAGAGAGAAAAAAGAACTAAAGTAGAAATCAAATTCAAAGGAGGAATCTAATAGAAACAAAAATGAAAGAGAAAGCTGTTTTTGTTTTGTTTCTTTTTTTGTTTTTGTTTTTTTTTTTTTTGAAAGATCAACAAAATCAATAAGCCTAGACAGGCTAAGAAAAAAGATAGGATACAAATGATTAAAATCTCAAATGAAAAAAGTGCTATAACTATAGATCATAAATATTAAAATAATAATAATAATAACAATAATAATAATAAACTATGCACAACTCCATGCCCACAAATTTGTTAACTTAGACAAATTCTTTGACAGACACAATATGTCAAAACTAACACAAGAAGAAATAGACAAACTGAATAAACATATATCTGTTAAATAAATTAAATCAATAATTTTAAAACTTCCAAAAAATAAAGCAGAAGGCCCATTGATTGCTGATGAATGTCTTACCAAACATTTAAGGAAAAATTGCACCAATTATCTACAGTCTTTTTCTGAGGATAGAAACAAAGGGAATAATTTCTAACTTATTCTATGAGGCCAGGGTCACCATGTTACAAAAACCAGGCACAGACATCACAAGAAAAGAAACAAACCAATATTTCTCATGAACATAGACATGAAAATCCTCAACAAAATATTAGCAACACTGTGTAATACACCACACACCCACACACACACACACCACTACTAAGTGAGATTTATCCCAAGTATGCAAGGCTTATTTCAACAAACAAAAATGAAATCATATGCAAAAATTTGAATCGAAACACAAACCTCATTTTATTCACAAAAATAGTGCAAAGTGGATCACAGACCTAAAGTAAAATACAAAATTACTACACTCCTAGAAAATAACCCTCCTAGAAAAAACCCAAACGACCTTTTAGATTCAATACTAATGGCATAATCCATAAAAGAAATAATTGGCAAGTTACACTCCATTGAAATTAAAAACTTCTGTTCCATAAAAAACAATGTTAAGAAAATGAGAAGACAAGGCACATTGGAAGAAAATTTTGCAGAAGACATGTCAGATAAATGGCTATTATCCAAAATATATAAAGATCTCTTAAAACTCAATGATAATTAAAAAAAAAAAAAGCACTTGATTAAAAATGGGCCAAAGATATACAAATGGCAAATAAGCATATGCAAAGATGTTCCATGTTGTCGATTCTGGGCCTGTAGTTCTCTCCTGTCCAGCAAGAGAGCGGGATGCAGGATTAAAGTGTGAGAGAGGCTAATGTCCAGGAGGAGAAAAGAGTACTGATAAGGGTCCTTGCTCTGTTTTTATTAGGATCAGAAGGCTTACAAGCGTGATGGATTTTCACAAAGTCGACCTTAGGGCAGTGAAAATACTCTGTGTGACACTATAATGATGAATAAATGTCATTATGCATTTGTCCCAATCCATAGCATGTACACCAACAGGAGTAAAACATAATGTAAACTATGGATTTGAGGTGATAATGATGTTTCAAAGTAACTCATCAATTGTAAGAAATACACCATGGTGGTGGGAGATATTGCTAATGCGGCAGGTTATGCATGTATGGGGGCAGGAGATATATGGGAAATCTCTGTATCTTCCCCTTAATTTTGCTGTGAACCTAAAACTGCTCTTAAAAATGCAAAACTTCGTAATAAACAAACAAAAGTAAATTAACCAACAGAGGTCATATTCAATAAAGTTTGCTGCAAACTTAAGAAAAAATAAAGACCAATAATACCAAATATTTCTGAAGTGGAGCAATTGTCTCTTAATACTGATGACGATGTAATTGAAAATCACTTTGTGAAAGTTTGTCAATATCCATAAAGGTAAAACTACATACTCTGTGGACTCTCAACTCTACCCCTAAGTATTAGCTAGTAAAAATATGTGCTATGTAATCCAAGATACATGTACATAATTGCTGATAGCAGCATTGTTCATAATATTCCCAAACTGGAAGCCTTAAAAATAAAAAAGTAGAAAAATAATTACAAAACCTGATTTATAGAACAATGCAAATGAACTAATTACATCTATGTATTTCTACATGAGATTTTTTTTTCTTTTTTTTTTTTTTTTTTTAATGTTGAGTTAAAGAAATTGGCAGAGGGGCGCCTGGGTGGCTCAGTCGGTTGAGCGTCCGACTTCGGCTCAGGTCACGATCTCGCGGTCCGTGAGTTCGAGCCCCGCGTTGAGCTCTGGGCTGATGGCTCAGAGCCTGGAGCCTGCTTCTGATTCTGTGTCTCCCTCTCTCTCTGCCCCTCCCCCGTTCATGCTCTGTCTCTCTCTGTCTCAAAAATAAATAAACGTTAAAAAAAATTAAAAAAAAAAGAAATTGGCAGAAAACAATATGGAGAGTGCTGAATTCCATGCACACAAATTTCAAACAAGTTCATTACAATGCTTAGAGACACACACCTGTTTGGTATACCTATAGAGCAAGGAGATGATTACCATAAAAGTCAAGATAATGATTATTCAAAGTGCAGGAAGGGAGGTTTTCATTCAAAAGGCAGTCAGTGCATCTGGGGAACCTAGCAAAATTCTGTTTACATAGGTTTTTGCAGTACAATATAGCAATTACATGTCATGTACTTTTTATTATTCGTGTTTTGAATAGTTTTCTGTAGTGTATTGCCTTCCACAACAAAATTTTGAAACAAATGGAGTTCAATTATGTCTTTTTCTGACTGAAAGCCTGCAATGACTTCAAGTTTCACTTACAGTTAAGCCCAAAGCCCTTATAAAAACATACAAACACTTAATTTATCTGGCCGGCATTATCTACTTAATCTCATCTCCTACTCACTTTGCCTTGATCATTCTGCTGTCCGCACATTGGCCTCCTTGTGTGGGGAATAAGCTTAGGAATTCCCTGAGCTTTCACTGATGGGTTAACGAGGCATAAAGAAATACAAAGTCATAGGATATACACACCCAAATTTGGATAAACAAGATTAGGTAAACAGGGCAAAGGCCCCCAGTATAGGACACAGGTATAGAAATTGGGAATCTCAGGGTGAAAACATCTAAGATGAAGTAAACATGATTAGGTATTCAGGGCGGAAATGCTCTCCAACTTAGTATAACAGCAGAAGGATGCTTTCACAGGAAGGAAGGACCAAATTTGGTAAATAGGTAAATAGTGCTATAGATCATAGCTGGGTGATGTTGCCCAGAGTGGAGCTAATTAGCAAACAAAAGGTGCCTTGTTGACCCTGAGGTATCATGCTGTGTCTTTCTTGTCCCCAGACCAGTTTAGGTAAGCACAGGTGGGGCCTCACATCTACTGTAAACAACCTCCTGTCCAGCACCAGGATTTTGTTCTGTATTGACCCAAACCCCTAACACCGTGTATCTTCAAAACCCCCTTTCCCTCATGCCTATGAGTTAATGTTCACAATTTCACTGTTTCTTTGTGCACATCCATCACCATGTTTGTAAGCCTTCTGATCCTAATAAAAACAAAGCAAGGACACTTACTCTGGGCTCTTGTCTCCTCCTGGACATTAGCCTCTCTCGAATTTTTAATCCTGTATCCCACTTTCTCACTGGACAAGAGAGAACTCCAAACCCAGAGTCTACAACATCCTTGTAGTTTGTTGAACACCTAATCCCATTTTAGGGCTTTACTACTTATTTATTCCTCTGTCTGGGACATGATTTATAAAGATATCCTCATGGATTCTCCCTCACTTGCTCTAGGTCTTTGTGAAAGCTTCATGTTCTCAGTGAACAACCTATTTAAAATTGTAAAGTACCATTTACCTTGATCTCCATTGCTAAAACCTCACAACCCCTCCCTTTCTTTTTATTTCTCCATGTTTATTATGACCAGTTAGCTCACTATGGTTTTTACATATTTATGTGGTCACTTGTTTGTTTGTTTGTTGTTTTTCATCATCTGTGTAGAAATGTTAGGTTCATGAGAGCAGGGGGTTTATATAATTTAGCACATAAATTAATTGAATACTTACATTACATACTTTCTCATGGCTTCAAAGGATTTTGCCTATGATGAACATAAATTTGGTGATGATCCTGCCTTTTTTTCCAAGTCTTACAACTTCTATGACAATGTGTTTTTAAAGAGTGTTTTAACATGAGATTACTTTGTAATCAATACCTTAATTTTAGAGTGTGGATTTAATCATTAGTATTCTGAATCCAGACTTTCATTAAACCACAAGGGTTTTTTTTTTAATGCTTATTTATTTATTTTTGAGAGAGAGAGAGAGAGAGCACAAGCAGGGGAGCAGCAGAAAGAGAGGGAGACAGAAGATCCAAAGCAGGCTCTGCACTGGTACAGTGAACCTGACGTGGGGCTTGAACACAGGAACAGTGAGATCATGACCTGAGCCAAAGTTGGACATTTAACCAACTGAGCTACTGAGGTGACCCCCAAAACAAAGTTTTATTGTAAATAAACCCCTGGTCTTTTGAGAAAAAAATATTTACCATGGCATAATTATGTTATTATACCACAGAAATATGGCATCTCAGGTTTACTACAGTGAGGATTCCAACCGACTGGTCTTCTCCCAGAGAAGCCTGTATTTTGAACACAAAATGAATGCCAAATATGCAAAGAAAAATTGTTAGTAATTTTTTAGATAGAAGGAAACTTGGCAGATGATGCCTGATGAAGGAAACTGACATCTTGACATTTTATAGTTGGCTTGTCTATTCCAGTTTTGATATGAGCAAGAGAAAATACACAGATAAGAGGAGACTGGGAATAAGAGGCAAAGATAGTCAAAGAAACACTGAAGAAAAAGACTGGAATGATGTATAGAGATCTGCAAAAGTATAAGTTAAATTATGACAAAAGACTGGGAGACATGAGAATTAAAAAATGTATAAGAGTTAAAGGTTAAGAGGAACAGAATAAATTGTGAACCAGGAAAAGTGAATTTATAAAGGGATAAATAATTGTTTTGTTCAAAGGCACATTTGGATAAAAATATTAGTGTTAGAAAAAAACTAGTCAAATCAGAGAGTAAACACAGACTTGGCAGGAAAAAATAATCAACATCTGTCACTTTCCTCCTTTTGGAGTGATATGTAAGAACAGCAATGATAGAAACAATACTAGAAAATTCCCTTAGGTGGCAACTTAGAGACAGAAATCTGAAATCTGTGCTTTTGGGAAGAGTAATATAAAAGTTAAATGGACAAAAAATATCAGCAGAGAGAAATGGTCTAAAAGTGGCAATTTTAAAGTGCTATCGAGGTTAACATCATATGGCTTGGGAAAGGTCTAATGGAAGATAAGGAAAGTAAACTTTGCCACTTGGAAAGTGAATATATGGATAGCTGTGCCTGGAATAGCTATTGGCTGATATGAAAGTGAGAAAGGTCAAAATAGATTTTAAACACATACATACAGAGGATTGCCATATATATGTGTTTTTTACCTATTGAATTTTGGGCTTTGGAAGATAGCAAATATCCAGGAGATAATGATGAAAAAAGTACCAGATTATAACAGCCTAAAATACCAAAAGGCAATCCTCTCATTAAAAGTATAAAGGAAAAGTTTAATAAAAGGTAAAATAAATGTACTAAATTGTTGAGCAAAACCTAATATGAAGACACATTTTACAAAATTCCTTGATGGGAGCCATCATACTCTCAATATATACATACTGTTAGGAAGACAATAGAACAAGGTAACTTAAATAAAATAATTCCAAAAAGCCCAAGTTAAAGTTTTGAAAATTTAAAATAATTAAATTTGAATGTCGTCAGAGGCTATGAAGAAGCAATGATAAATCAGTGTAAACCAGAAGAAAATATTATTGACTTATTCTATGATTAACATCCAAAATTACATTTTACCTTTTACTCCACTATTTTGAAGAACAGCTAGTAATATCATGTGCCCATGTTCACCTTTTGAAATTTATTTCATAATACATTTACATATTAATAAAATGTCCTAATTTAAAATATGGTGCATTACTATTAAATGCAAAAAAAACACAATCATTTTTTATGCCTTACTTATGGTTATATAAGGCAATGTGATTGATGTCATAAAATAGAAAACATTGACTTATAAGTATGGAAGGAGGGGCTCCTGGGTGGCTCAGTTGGTTAAGCCCTGGACTCTTGATATTGGCTCAGGCTGTGATCTCCCAGTCATGAGATTGAGCCCCATGTCAGGCTCTGTGCTGAGTGTAGAACCTGCTTGGGATTCTCTCTCTCCCTCTCCTTCTGTGCCTCCCTTACTCACAAGTGTGCTCTCTCTCTCTCTCTCTCAAAGTAAATAAATAAACATTAAAAAAGAAGTATGGAAGGAAAAAAATGTGTGTGTGTGTGTGGTGTGTAATTTATAATTCACTGAGTGCTTAATAAGTCTCTGAAATGCTATGAAACATGTTACACTTTTTCACGCAAACACAAACACCTCTATTAAAAGTAGAGTTATAAGTGCATTAAAGTGATATCCTAAAAGAGAACTATGAGAGTTCAGAAAAGGGAGACATTTCTATTGGCTGGAGGTTCTGCAAAAAATGGTGTCCTGTGATAAGTTGCTTTAAAGGTTGTCCTTGAAGGAGAGGTAGGGTTTGAATAAATGGACAGAAGAATATAGCATTCTATGTGGTTGCAATACTGTCAGTAAAAATATAGAAATCACCAAACAAGGGGCACAGATGAAAAAAAGAGTTCAACTGGACTGTGGCAAATGTGGGTGGTGGGAAGTAGTGGGAGAAAAGAAAAGCTAGGCTGCTTCTGGTTTGCCATATTCTAAAATAATATGTGAGGTCATGGAACTAAAATTCTTGATTTTTATTGATTGTGTTGTGATTGACGCTGTGATTTTGAAATCTATGTCCTGATGTAGAAAGTTACCATTAACATTCTTGTTGTTAAAAAAAATCAGGTGAAAATATAGTTAATGCCCTTTACTCATCAATTATACATATATACATTTGTTAAATGTTTAATTGTAAGCAAAGATAAACATGTGTCATACTGCCCATCATGACCATTTCTTTACCTTGTCCTTAAAATTTTTGATAAGTAACACTTACAGGTTTTTCATAGAAGAACATGACTCATGAATATTCAGAGTCAAGACTCATTTTGCCTATGAT
This sequence comes from Panthera tigris, assembly GCF_018350195.1. Taxonomy (NCBI): domain Eukaryota; kingdom Metazoa; phylum Chordata; class Mammalia; order Carnivora; family Felidae; genus Panthera; species Panthera tigris. Next base: position 153,511,648 of record NC_056663.1, read on the forward strand.
ACAGTTTCTCCTAAAATAGCTATAGTGGACACAGCATAGAGTGACCTCCAGTGACTCAGAGCCTTGTATAATCCCTTCCTCTTGAGTGGGATCAGAGCCTGACTTGCTTCAAGCCAACAGAATGTGGCAAAGATGAAGGAATTTTGCAGATACAATTAAGGTCTTAAACCACTTGATTATGAGTTTCTCAAAAGGCAGATTATCCTGATTGATCCTGACTTAACCAGGTTAAAGCCCTTGAAAGAGGGTCTAGTGCCTTCTTTAAAATCAGAGACTCACTCTCCTGCTGGCCTCAAAGAAGTCAGCTGCCATGAGTACCACAGTCACAAGGACATAAATTCTACTAGCTATCTGAGGGGGTTTGGAAGTGATTTTTTTTTCCTAGCGGAAACTCTGATGAAAATGTAGTCTGGCTGGAGCCTTTGTTGCAGACTCAAAATAAGACTATAAGCAGAGGATCCTGCTGACAAGATATTCTCCTTGACCAAACTTTAGTCAGATTCTTCTCATCTAGGCATTGACCATTGAAACTTCCTTGTCCATTTTTGCATTGCCCAATTTCAGCAAAAATCCTGCTGAGTCAATTTAGCAAGATTCTTCACTCTTGATATCTGATCATCTTGGATATCTGATCAAATTTCTTAAACCACCCCCCACCCCACGCCCCCCCCCACTCCAGTTTGTGTCTGATCATCCTAGCCTGCCTGCAGCAAGAATCCTGTCGAGCTGATTTAGCCAGAATTTCTCCTTACCCTTGATGGTTCCTGTTAGTAATTTTCCATTCCTTGACCCCCAACTACTCCTGGGTATAAATCCCCACTTGTTCATGCTGCATTTAGAATCCAGTTCTATACTAAGTTATCTTTTCCCTCATTATAATAGTCCTGAGTAGAATAGGTCTTTACTGCTTTAACTACTATCCAGCTCTGGTTTCTCTTTAACACAGCTAAGCTTTGCCTAGACTCCTGACTCATGATAATTAGTGTGTTGTTTTGATCCACTAAGTCTGTGGTAATTTGTTATATCATAAGAAAAAGACTAATGCAACAGCCAACATAAATATATATGTCCTTTTCAGTAATGAGAATGAAAATTAAAACTCTATATCTCATTACAGACTCCCCCTTCCAGAAAAAAAAAAAAAAAATGAGTACAGAATCAGCATGTGAGGACTACACAATGTTTTCTTAAGCACATATCCATAGAACACTGATTACACATCTTGTGTGGATCACAGACTTAAGTAAGTGTATCCCCTTCTACTTGGTCTTAGAGTCTTTTCAAAGTATTTGTAAATGAAGACTGAATAAGTGTAACAAAGCAAACATTTAAGTTGCAATCAGGAGCATTTGTTTGATGGGGTACGAGGGTGGCTCCATGGTTTAAGCATTAGGTGTCTAGCTCTTGATTTTGGCTCAGATCATGATCTCACAGTTCCTGGTGATGAAGTTTTGGGGTGATGGTGGGGTGGTGGGGTGGTGGGGTGGTCCAGAGCTGATGGCCAAGAAATAATTCTGGAAGTTGTCTTTGGTGCAAAAAGGTGATTTTATTAAAGCACTAGGACGGGACCCACGGGCAGGAAGAGCTGTACTGGGGTTGTGGTGGGTAACTGATTACATACCCTCAGGTTGGCAGTGGGTTAGAGATAGAATAAGTCTCTAAGGAATTTCGGAAGCAAGGTTTCCAGGACCTCGAAGGGCTAGCTGTTGCTAGGGAAATGACATTTATTAATGTTTAGAAAAACCTCAGTCATGAGACCCTTCAGATTTATATCAGGGGGCCATAAGCTTGGAATATAATTGCCGGCATATATCTTGTGGGAGTTGAGATAAAGGAGGTTTCCAAAGGAATTTTTATATGTTAAAGTAGACACAGGATCCTCAAGGTAGGGATAATGTTAAGCTAAGATTCTCTTTTGCCGCTAGCAAATTGTCCTCATCGAGGCAGCTGAGCTGATAGAGGGAAGTCAGTCTGAGTTTCAAGGACTTGTCAATGGGCTGTAGGAAGTAAGGGAATTTAATTTTTCCTTTGCCTTAATTTCCCACATCACCATGGCAAGCACTTAAATTCCTTTCCTTTGTTCTTGGGTAGCCAGGAGTGTCTGAGGAATATCAGACATATCCCATGATGCAGGGAGGGGGTGACTGCTGTTAGGCTGTACTTTGCCCTCAGCTTGACCCATGCTTCCTCATCAGTGGGATCGAGCCCCACACTGACAGGGAGCCTGCTTGGCATTCTCTTTTTCCCTTTCTCTCTGCCCCCTGCCCCTGCTTGCTCTCTCTCATTCTCTTTCTCTCTCTTTCTCTCTCTCAATAACAGTAATAATAATAATAACGAATAAAATAAATGTTAAAAAGAACATTTATTTTACTAAAGATATTTTGATAATATGGATAATGTGCCTATAGAAATTTGAGAATTGATTGTACAGATTTGGGGAGATAAATTCTGATATATTTTCAAGGAACATAGGAATTATTCACAAAGCCTTTGTTTAGCCATTAAAAAAAAAGGATTTAAACTGATAAAAGCTCAAGCTTTTAATGCTGTTTTTCTTGACAAGTACATTGTCTGATTGGGTTTTACCTGGAATGAACCGTTGACAGTTAAATATTCCTATGGAAGTATGTTAACTCCAAGTGTCAAGGGACCCCAGGAAAGTAGTGAATAATAAATAACAGCATTTCTTCTTTGTTAGCCTCTCACATCTATGCTTGCTGAATATCATGCTGAGTATCCAAAGAAAGTGTATATTTTTGTGAAACAGTAGCAAGATACTACAGAGCCAACTTCAATCTAACTTCACAGGATCTCTTGCTGCGCTATCCAGACAATTAAATCACCACATTCCCTTGGTGAGTTACCTGAAACACAGCAGTGCCTAGAAAATTAAATTGAATATACCTTGTTTTTAACCATTTTATTAGAACCATTTCAACTGTGATTTTAAAGGATTTCTAATGATTGTTTGCTTACTCTATTACATTTCATGAGGTGGATTTTTCCAATAATGGCATATAATAAATAAAATGTATAAATCTTAAATGGAACTATAATTAAATAACTGCATTGATGAAACACTGAAAATAAAACAGAGTTTTAATGGGCACATAAGAAAGCAGCCCTGCAAAATTAATTGGCTGCTGTGACTTCACAATCTGATGATATATTATGGATATGATCAATGATAAAGTGAAACCAAACAACAATGCTGAACTAATAGTCATGTATTATAAAACTGAAGGGAAGAGGTCAAACACATAGAAAACTCCAAATGTAGGAAAAGAAATCTTGTATCTACCATTAATGCCAGATCTTAATGTTGATCAACATTCAGCCCATAAATAGTATCTTCCAAATATGAAAGCATTCTGCTATCCTTTTACATTGGGTAAACCTAATGAATTGTTTTTCCAATATAATGTAAAATCTCATTCACAGAAGTATTATTTTAATAATAATGTGATGTGGATTATCAGTTTTGTTTTTAAACTATCCACGTTGCCTCATAACCGATTCTTTTTAAATTCAATTGAATCATACAATTCAAGAAAATTATAGTGCTTTAGTTAATGGAAAAAGCTAAAAGGACAAATAAAATTTAATTATTTTTTGTTATTTAAGATATTATTTTTATAACAAGACATGTCTTTCCTAAAATCCTGCATTTACCATGCATAGATATTCTACTATATATTGATATACTAAAATATGACTTCATAATATTTCAGCTGGAGTTACATTTTGATTAAACTCTGTCAAATACCTGCCAATTTTCACAAAGTTTGTTCAGAAAATTCTAATTTTCTTAGGATATGCATATTAGCAAGGTAAGGTGTTAACTTCAATTGTTGTTATGGCCTGAATGTTTTTGTATCCTCAAAATTCATACGTTGAGAACCTAATATCCAAGATGGTGGTATTAGGAGGGGGGAGCTTTTGGGAAGTAATTAGCTCATGAGGAAGGAGCCCTCATGAATGGCATTAGTGTTCCTATAAGAGTTATGAGAGATTTTCCTTCCCCTCTCTGATCTCTACCATGTGAGGATACATTGAAAAGTTGGCACTCTGCCACCCTAAAGAAAATCTCCATCAGAATTCAGTCATGCTGGCACCTAATCTCAGACTTCCAGACTCCAGAACCATCAGAAATAAATTTCTGTTGGTTATAAGCCACCCAGTGTGTGGTATTTTCTTAAGGTAGCCCTAATAGACTAAGACAATTGTCTGCATGAATGTTTCATTATTTTTATGTTTGAGTTATATTAAAGGATGATAATTGTGACAGATTGTATTTTCCAAGGAAGATCCCAACATTATCTCCTATCAGACATACTTATCTGTAATATGAATTCATCACTGTTTCATTAAAAGACAGTGTATCTCTCAATCCCTTTTAACCTGGTCGACTTGTAATGGCATCGACCAATAGAATACAACAGAAGGAACACTGTGACAAAACATGGGTCAATGTTAACTAGCTTGAAATCTTCTATGGTTTGCCACTTGGAATCTACATGAAGTGCAGCTACCCTGGCACCACCATGCTGTGAAAAATATCAAGTTTAGGCTCATGGAGGGGGAGCTATCATGTGGAGAAAGGGGGAAGAGGGGTAGTGCAGAGACAGAAACAGAGATAAAGGAAAGAAATGGGGAAATCTGAATCATCAAGGGTAAAAAGCCATCTTGAAATTGAAACTCCAATCCTCAGCCATCTTAACCAACACCACGTAGATCAAAAATAAGCCACTTAAAATAAATTTTCCAAAATCTCTGCCATAAAAATTTAGGCAAAATGAAATTATTTTTACAAAGTTATACTTCAGTATGGTTTGTTATTAATTACTCATAAGGAGCTTGGTAACTAAAAGCAGGGTGCTGCCATAACAAGGCAGCAAGAGGAACCCCACAAGAGAAATTTGGAAAGATAGTGAGAAAATCATATTCAGACTAGACACAGTTGATAGTACTACCTACTAGTGGAAAGGTTAATGAAACATGGAAAATAGATCATGTTTTTAATGAACTGATAGAACCACGGAAGACACCAAGCCGGAAGTTGAATGTGACAACTAGTTTCTTTAATAGAGCTATAAAAGCCCAAGACACTTGTAGAAGTCCTTGAAAATGAAATTACATGGGAAGAGAGAGATCAAGTCCAAGGAGCTCCAAGAAATCTGACATGTAAGCAAAAGGTTATCTTGAAAGTGAAACTTCCAGCTTTGGTAGCCCTGACAGACAACATTCAAATACAAATCATCCAACAATTCATCTTCCAAAGTCCCATGCTTTAAATTGTGAGCAAAATAAACTGTTCTTTTAAGACATTAAATTTGGAGTGGTTTTGTTATAAGCAATAAATAGCTGGGTCCTAATGACTAATTTCCCTATGTGACTATAATTTAAATAGATTACTCCATTAATTTTTTTAATTGCAGAAAATAATTTATAATACTGGTTCTAAATGTGCCATTTAAGGTCATAGAAATTTCTAAAGTATAAATAGGATCTAGATGTAACAGCTGGATAATTGGAGTTTTACAATTGTATTTTCTCAATAATATATTACTGTATGTAAGGATTTTTTAATGTTATTTTCTTTGTTTATGTTTTCTTTTATTTAAGGGAAGTCAAATCAAATATGAAGTCTAGCAGTTGACACAACCAAAAAGGATCCTGTGTGCCTGTATCCATGTTTGTGTCTATTTTCTCTCAGTTCTTTGAATTTAATAATCCATTGGCATCTATTTTTGTTGACAAGAAGTTTGTTTTCAGACTATTTATTATTCCTTAGTAGTCAATTTTTCTTTTCTCTCTCTGATAGTTTTAAGGTTGTTTTTTTTTTTTTTTTTCCTTACTGTTCTACAGTATCACTGTGTGGTCAAGGATAACTGTATTTATCCTTTATAGAAGTCTGTGTGTACTTTCAATCTGAAGGCTAAGATAATTCTCAATTCAGAAAAATTCTTAGGCATTTTCACTTTAGATAAGCTTTTCCTCACACCGTTCTCTCACATTTGGTATGGCTGAGTCACAAGTATATTCTCTGTAACTCCCAATTTGCCTTCCTAATTTTTAATTTCTTTATCATTCTAGGCTGCATTCCAGATGCACCACTCAGTATACTTTCCTATTCAATATATTTTTCTTTGTGTTTGAAGACTGTAGTGTTGTAGGGAGTGTTTTTTTTTTATCAGTTACTGTATTTTAATACTCACAATACTTGATCTTAGCCAAAAGGCTGAAAAACAATATTAATACAATCTATAATTTTATTTTAATATACATCAGTTCTTACAGGAGTATGTCTCTCTTTGTTTCATAGTTTCTTAATGATTTTAGGAATGTTATTTTTTTTCCATTTTCTCTTTTAGTATCTTCAACATACTTTAAAGTCATTTTGAAATGTCCCTAATTTTTGTATGTTATTTAATTGCTTTTACTTTTTTATTGTTCATTTTGTTGATCAATTTTTTCATGTTAGCATTCCTCACATACCTGGAATATTTGAACAAATCTCACATGGGAAACCCTCCCCCCCAATACCTCTTCTTCCATCTTTGTCCAGTGGTTTTACATTTGCCTCTACCTGGGTTGGATTCCCAGACCCTATTCTATTCTGGAACCAAGTATTATGCCAACTCTCATACTGTAATGACTCAGGGCTATTCTAGATCTAGTTGCTGAGTTAACAGGTAGACAGGGTCTAGGATGATTTCTTCATTTTCTTCCTGTTTTCAAGACAAGCAGCTTTATAAAAAACCATAGTACCTAGAAATTATCACAGCTGTTTTAGTCTCTTTTCTTGCATAAATAAGGAGTCTTATTCCAGCCCAATTTTCATGTTGAGTGGCTGGTTCTTGTCCATGCCCCAGTTTTGCCATCCAATATTATACGTCAGAGGAGTTGAAATACAACGTCTCTACTTACTTAGAATCCTTAACACAAGCATACTCATGGGATTAGCAACTATTTGTGAAAATATATGTATTTTTAAATTTTTAGTTTTGTCATGTTTGGAAGAAAAGAGGAAGCTTGAAGTATTAACAAAGTTATCTTCACCAGAAAACTCCTGAGAGCTCACTATTGCTGATGTTTCCCACAAGTATATGTTCCCCATCCTAATCTAGACATCAAAGCTTTGACTCTAAATATCCAGGAACATCTGTTTTTTTTTTTCAGATATCTATATGCAATAAAGGATCTTTAGTAAAGGACTATATAAAGACAATAAAAATATTCACTAAAAAGGAAGGAGTTTAAACACAGTTACTGAAATGTAAAGTTCACTGTATAAATAGATAAAATTAATAACAATGATTAAATATACTTCAACAACAGCTTCTATTTGCTCCTTATCGAGAAACAGAGGATAGAACTAAACTAGTTGAAATAAGAGTGTGCTTCGGACTTGTCTGACTTGTCTTCATTTTGTCTACATTTGATCCTGTTGTTATCCCTGGTTGCCTGGACACATGTTTTACATATGTCTTGAGTCTTTGAGTCTTTCACCATTAATCTAAGATAGTCATTATTATTTTCATCTTTTTTATTGTTTATTTAGTTTTGAGAGAGAGAGACACACAGAGTGTGAGTGGGGGAAGGGAAAAGAGAGGGAGACACAGAATTGGAAGCAGATTCCAGGCTCTGAGCTGTCAGCACAGAGCCCAACGTGGGGCTCAAACTCACAAACTGGGAGAGCATGCCCTGAGCAGAAGTTGGGCGATTGACCAACTAAGTTATCAGGTGCCCCTCTTTTCCTTCTTAATCTTGGTAATTGTTATATAATACTTCTCTCCTTTTGTTCTAACCAGATTCTGCAAAGTGTATTTCTCTCTGAGAGTCTATGTTTCCGTTCTGCTTAGGATAGGTAAAATAATTTTTTTAAATGTCTATTTAACTATTTTTGAGAGAGAGAGTGAGAGAGAGCACAAGTGAGGGAGAGGCAGAAAGAGAGGCAGAGAGAATTCCAGGCAGACTCTGTGCAATCAGGGCAGAGCCCCATGTGGGGCTCGATCTCACAAACAGTGAGATCATGACCTGAGTCAAAATCATGAGTCGGACACCTAACTGAGCCACCCAGGCAGCCGTAAGTGAAAGAATTTTTAAACTATCTTTGGTGGGAAAAAAAAAAAATTGACATGTGTTTTCATCTCAGGAGTGATCTCCAATGACAAACCAATGTAAAAAGCATGAATCTTTCTACATAACACAGTTCTGCTGGGAATCAGTTGTTCACTCTGATTACTGTTTAGTTACTTCATGGCAACATATCATAGGTCAAATAAATATATAGTGCCAAATACTGAGAGTATATAATGAAAGGTATATTTCTTACATTCAAAGAGTTGCAGTCTATTTGGAAAGGCAAAGAGAACATTTTTCAATACGTTAATTTTGTTCTGTGCAAGTTAGATTGTAAGAAGAAAATGTGATCAACAGAGAGATTAGGTAGGAGAAAATTGCAATGGCAGTATGAGATTAGAAGGGTCTAAATCATAATGATGGCATAGGAATGAAAAGGTCAAACCAAGAAAGACAGCAAAAAGGAGTCAACATACCAGGAGACAGGACCTGAGAAATACAAGACAGAGCAGTGAAACGTAATGACCACAGTGATGAGGATAACACCTGCAAGAATGATAGCAACTGGTTATGTCTGCTAAGTGCTGACTGAACTATTTCAAGTAAAGGAAAATAAAACATTGTTAGTGCCAGAGATAGAATGTGGAAAGAGAGCAATGTTAATGAGAAAAATTGAGTTTTAGAAGTTCCAAGTTTGATGTGACTGTTAGAAGTTCCAAGTTTGATGTGATTTTGACCTTCTAAAAGAGAAGCCTTAGACACAATATTTAAAGGAAGTAAGACAAGGTGGAATAGAGTCTTGAAGAACACTCAAGAAACAATAAAAAGAGAAATATAGAGTGTAATTTATCTTAGATGTATAGAGTGTAATTTATCTTAGAATTTATCTTAGAAGAAATCTACATAAGTTCTGAGGACTTAGATGAAATGTTATATTTTCTTTATCACTTCAGCAATTAAGTAATGAAGAAATGTCTTTTTCATTACTTTTTTTTTATTTTTTAGATCTTCCTTAACATGAATATTTATGCTCTGTGTTGCCTAATTGCCAACTAGCATCTCTCTTCAGCATCAGATCCTTATGGTAAAAGTCACTACAGAAAACTAAAACTTGCCCTGTTTCTTTCTGTAAATGTATTCTCATTTTCATCTGTAATTTAATTCAAAAGAAAGCTTTCATTTTAGGCATACAGAAGTATAAAGTATGCCTGAAGCTATAATGGCCTCTGGAATCATCTCTTTGGAATATCTTACTTTGAAATACACAATGAATTAATAAAACTGTAACAATTTTCCTGGATTTTTTTTTCAAACAACAAAGTTCCATAAAGGGAAGAACTATGGAGCTCACATAGTGTCATTTGTGTCCCTTTCCGCCTTGGCACAATAGCCTACTTTGTAGAGGGTTCCATAGAGAATTCTATAACACTGGGTGGCGCTACAGACTAACGGAAAAAAATATTTATTTAGCATGAATATAGGTTTTTCTAGCTTCAGTTCATTTTTGCAATCTTGATATCAAGTGTTGCTAGATATTACTTTGCTGGTCATTCTGATATTCCACTCACACAAATGTCTGGTGCAAATTGGCCTATTAGCAAAGAAATGTCAACCATGTTGCTCCAACTAGGTAACATTTCATGAGAAAGCATTATGACAAACGGGAAGAAAATAAAACATTTGATAGAGAAGCATGTTTCCCTCATGTTGATGACTGAGGATATTTGTTGGAGGGAAACGTTCAACACAAATTTGCATAGCGAGTTAATTCCAAAGTAGCACCACATTTTCTACAACGTGGTTGTTTTTAAACAGTGATTTAATAATTAATCAGATATAATATTGAAGTTATCTAATTCACTCACCCAGATCTTCCCAGAGTCATTCAGACAAATAAATTGAGCCATCCTTTTTGGAAAATTGGATACCAAGGTATTTATATTTGAAAGAGATAAATATGAGAGTTTTCTATTAAGGTTCTTAACAGAACATTAAATACATTTTTGAGGGCAGGCACTTTTCATTTTTGTCTCATAAATGATGTATAACTAACCTGCATTTTTAAAAAATTATCAGATAGAGAATAGTATTAGCAAGTTAATGTCCTCTCTTGCCAGCACCCTCCCTCCGCATCTACCATTTATATCCCATAACTAGAGATTAAATTTGGTGTTCCATCCAGTCCTTTTCATGTTCATGAAGGACATTTATATATACATATTTTATGCTAATAGGATCATACTATGCATATGGTTTGACAACTTGCTTTTTCATTTAAAAACAGATCTTAAACATCTTTCTGTGTCAACATAAAGGTCTAATTAATTGTATTTAAGCAGCATGGATATGCTATATATTCTTTAACCATTTTTCTAACTGAATTGTCAGAATGTTTTTCCTTTTGTTACAGACAATGCTGCAATAAACATCCTTTTACACACATCTCTGTGTATAAGTGTATTTCTGTTAGATTGATTTTAGAAGTAGAATTGCTGAGGTGAGATAAAAAGCGGGGGAAGAAAAGAAAGGGAAACAAACCAAAACAGACTCTTAACTATAGAGAACAAACTGATGGGTGATGAGTATTAAGGAGGGCACTTGTGATGAGCGCTGGGTGTCTTATGTAAGGGATGAATCACTGAATTCTACTTCTGAAACCAATAAAGCACTGTATGTTAACTAACTAAAATATAAAACAGAAAAAGAAAAAGAGAAAGGAAAAAAATTGCTGAGGTGAAAATAATGCACTTCCTTAGGTTAGTCTAATTTTGCATTCTCTCTGATAGTGCCAGGAGAGTACCTTGTTGGAATCCCAATCCAGTTCTTGGCAAAAAATGAGCAGTCTGAATTTTTTTGTCTTTTTTCTTTTCTTTTTTTTTTTCTTTTTGACTTTTCCCGTAGTTAAATGTGGGATGCTGTATCTCTACTGTTTTCACTGATAAGTATATGTGAAATTGTGGATTGTTTTATATTTTAATCGGAATCTATGGACTTTTTTAGAATTGCACATTTATACCACTTTTATACATTTTCATACAAGGTTAATTCTAGGTTTTTGCATAGCACTATAAGCAATTTTTATATCATGCATATTTACTGTTTGTTAATAATAGCAACTCTACTTATTCTAGCCTTTAATTTATCTGTTAGCATTGCTTATACCATCTTTGATGAATATAAGCTAAAAATTATTAGTTATCCTTATTAGTCATTTACTTTATGAATTCTAATTTGTGTCTACTTAAGAAAACATTTTCTACTCCAAAATTTTCAAGATATTTGCATTTATTTTTTATGAATAGTTTTATAGTTTAGATTGTTTATTTTTCTCTTTATTTCCTCTAAAATTCAGTTTTGTGTACAGCATGTAGGAGGGAATCAAGCTCTTTTTCTCAAATTCAGCCAATTTTCCAAACCACTTATTAAAGAATTCATCTGTTTCCCATTGATTTGAAATACTGCTTTAATTATAAATATTTTTAATGTTTATTTATTTTTGAGAGAGAGAGAGAGAGACTGAAAGATAGAGTGTGAGTGAGGAAGGTGCAGAGAGCAAGGGAGACACAGAATCCAAAGCAGGCTTAAGACTCTAAGCTGTCAGCACAGAGCCCGATGCAGGGTTCAAACTCATGAACTTCGAGAACATGACCTGAGCTAACGTCTGACTAAGCCACCCAGGCGCCTCGAAAACTACTTTAATTATAAACTCAAGAAATCTTTTTTGAGGTTTTGAATAGATGTTTACTTTTTTTATTGTTTATACTTTATTTTATTTTCATAAGACTTCTAACATTATATAATCACATTATATCAATACCATTCATAAGCTTATTTTTAAAACATTTGATTACAGGGAGATGCCCTTTCTCAAATTATAATACTTCTGAGCTAAGCTAAATAAGATTAAAATTCTCCTTCAAGAAATGTTAAAATGACTAAATTTTTATATTTTTAATTTTTTCATAATACATATAGTGATTTTCTTTAATATTTATAAAATACCATCTTTCTCAAGAGATTACAAAAAATATCCTGGACATGGAAACTAAAAATCGTATATTGACCTAGGTATGAAACAATGTATGTTGGCAAAGAGAAGAGATATGACTTTAGTAATTTTGCAATTATTATGTCTGTATAGCTTGACTTTTTTTGGAGTGTAAGCTGTACAAACTAAACACTTTTCTTACTCATACGGATGAAGACTTTTTGGACTAGATTTTGGCCTTCTGGTACATCTTCTAAAAACATGATTGCATGATAGTTTTTAAGCCAAGGCCCTTTTTTTCCTTTAGAATATCTTCAACAGCAAGAATAGTTCTTTACGTCTAATTCTTGATAAAGGTATCATATTTACATGCATATAGTGTGAGAGGCTATGAACTGTTTTTGGTTCACAGCATTTTTGTCATCACATGTGTGGGTTTTTCCTCACATCGACCAATTCTCCAATGTTCTGGACACCAAGTGCATATGTGCAATTCAATTGACCTCTGACACTAACTATCCAAAATTAATGCAGACTCTACAGGTTGAGGATTCAGTCCCACAAAACTGCCTTTGCACTGCAGATGCCAATCGAAACTCCCATGCCTCCTGTACTTCTGATCGATTGGTATAAATCCATTTGACAGTTTGTTAGAATGACCCCTGGAACTCAAGAAAGTGCTTTACTATTACTAGTTTATTGTAAAGGACAAAACTCAGAACAAGCCAAATGGAAGAGATGCACAGCACAAGGAATGGGGTAAGGGCATGGAGCTTTTATGCCCACTTGAAGCCATAACCATCCCACTATCAGTGTATTCACCAACTCAGAACTTCTCCAATCCTCATCATTTAGGGTTTTTACAGAGATTTCATTACATAGACATGGTTGGTTAAACCACTGGCCATTGGTAACTACCAGGCTTCAGCCCCTCTGCACTCCCTAGAGTCCAGGGATGAGACTAAAAGGTTTCAACCCTCTAATCATGCCTTGGTCTTTCCACAGACTAGCGCCCATCTTGAAGCTATCTAGGAGCCCTCTAAAAGTCTAAGCATCACCTTATTAGCATAAACACAAGTATGGTTGAAAAAGGATCATGAATAACAAAAGATGCTCCCAGCACTCCTGTCACTCTGTTTTAGGATTTTAGAAACTCTGTGTCAGGAACTAAAGACAAAGACCAAAAATACATTTCTTATTGTATCACGCTTACATAATAAATAAAATGCAATTTCTAATAATATATTTAGGCTTCTAATGTTTATGTTAGAGTATATAATAATAACTTTTATAATTTTAAGAACTGTTGTATATAATAAATATTAAATATGATTTCTTATAAACAAATTTCTTATAAACAAAATTTCACTGTAGTCATAATAAAACAATGTAATAATCTTTATGGTAAAATGTATTGATTAAGCAATGAAATCTAAACATTGAGTATTTTTCAAATATAAAACATTCATAAACAGTGAACACTATAATCTTGTCATAATACATATATTACTCATTTATAATTCAAAGTTTTCTTCAACTTTACTTCATGGCATTTTTAATTTGAACTGTTGAACTCCACATTTAAAATCATGAAGATGGCAATCAGTGTGTCCTAAGAAACCAAAAATAGTCATTATAATGAGGTTTTTTGGATTCAGCTAAATGCACTGTTTAGAATATGTTTAAATGAAAACAATAATTAATCATATCACATTAGTGCTTTTTTTATGCTATAATAATTGTTATTGCCTTAGATATTATGGGCCCTCTACACATAGCTTTTAAATATCAACAATACGAACTACTCAATGTACTTATCATACCTTCGTTAATAGTTATTTTCTAAACTAGTATGCATTTAAAAAGATTATTGTTAAAACTCTAGTATGTCTTCATCCCACATAGACTTTTATAGAAGCTGGACTGACTTTCTTTTAACTTATAAGTCAATATAGGATGACTTATATTTCATAACAATGTTCCTTATATTCACTCTGTCTTGAATGTATAAATTCCCAAACAGGAACATTCTAAAACTAAATATTTTTAACTCATGCACTAACAATTTAACTTAATAAATGATTCTTATTTCATAGAAAAGGAAAGAGGTAAGAGTGTTAAATTCTTTGTATTAATTTAGCTTTTGCAAATTAGTTTTAAGACAAATTAAGATTATATTTGTCTTTTGATATTTCTCTTGTAATGTAACTACAGATTCAGATATTATTTAAGTCTAATGTAGTTATTCTTCTTATCAATATTGATGGCTGCCAAGATAGAATTAGGAGAATTGCATGTCATTTACATATAATCAGATTTCAAAAGGATTTAATATTCATGTACTTAAAGAAAACATAATGCACCTACTCCAATGTGACTATATCTACACTTTATTTTGCTGAAGAATTTCAATAGAAATTTATAACGCCTGCTAACATGAAGTTTAAGGATATTTAAAAGATAATTAGGAGATTATTATAAACATTAAAATTTAATATTTTAAAACTACATCTTCAACCTTAAATACACAATTTCTTACAGTAGTATCTTTCAAAACAATGCATTTTATATGTACACTAAAGTGAAAGATGTAGGTAATATAGCCATACAGACTCCCACTATTTCCAACAAAGATTTCTTTAAAAAGATTTAATACGTCATTGATACCTCAAATGCCTTTATCTATAATGTCTAAACCAGTTCAATTGCTCTATCTACCCTTCTACACTGCTTCTCCACATATCACATTTCTAACCACCTTGTAAAGACCAGAGAAGTCCTACCTACCATCTGGTGTAGCCTTGGGTGTTTGGGTCTTAGTACACTGATGTAACTGAAGCCAATTTTGTATCTACACAATTCCTAAGAGTTAGAATGCTGGATATTAGTATCCAGGGTCCTTAATAAATTAAGTCAGATTGGGAAGTCTGTGACAGAAACTGAACAGGAGCCTATTTGCTAGACTCAGGTTTCTTCTCCCATGCCCGAGTTAGGTTTATCACCTGTTGCCTTAAGGGACTTGATGTCTGGCACTATTCCAATTATAGAAATATCACCTAGACATATGATGTCAAGCAACCATACTCCTTTGAGTCTGTAACATCAGATCCAATATTTGGTTACAAAATAGGATGGTGAGAAAATGAACATAGATATATGTATGCTTTATAACATTTCCAGCTAGTTTTAAAATCTTTGAAGTCATGAATTGTTTCTTCTGTTTTTAATCCAAAAGACAACAATAAAAAAGTACTAGATAAATGCTTGTTTAGCGTTAAGAATTATAAAAATAATTAATTCATGGAGTTGCAAGAATTAGATTATTCATATATGTAAAATGATTAGAATACAATGAAGCATGGCACATAGTATTTTACATACATAGCACTTTATAGAGAGAGTAGCTGCCACCATGTGAAAGGTATTAAAGTAAGTATTAATCAGACACATTTGCTTGTGTTAGGGAGCAAAAATTTCCTATTCCCTTCAAGGTGCTTCTAGCTGAGCTTAGAATCAAATTGACATGAGACAGATTAACAGGAGAAAATAAAATTTAATCTTGTATACATGGAGAATTCACATGGAAATTCTAAAGACGGTCATGCAAAAAGAGGTATATATGTCTTTCGGAACTCAAAAGGGGGTAGAGTCTGGAACTTCAAAGGGAAGGAATGCACTTCACAGAAAGATGAAAAAGTAAATACTTGGTAAACAAATGTTTGCTGGTCCTCTCAGAAGCAATGGGACATAGAGGACTTTGGTCAAACAGGTTTTGCTAGGTTTCTTTCTGTCTACCACCTCTAGTTTATGCCATATTGTTATTATGTATGGTGATAGCTCTCTTCCTGGAGCTGTTTCTCTAAGTTCTTTTCAGGCAGTTGAGGAGGGGGAAGTAAAGAGCTTTTCCTGATTCTGCTGGGTTTCAATTGCTTTGTAACTCAAAATAATCTTCAAAGTGGCCTAGGTTGGAGTGGCTTGTGGTTGGACTCCACACTTGTTTTAAGAACACACATTTCTCACTAAAGAATAAAATAAGGATTGAGTTACCTTTGATTAGTTTTGGTTTCTAGATTATGTTTCCCTTTGAGTACAAGGGTTAGTTTAGTTTGGACAATGTTGATCCCAGGTTTCATTCAAATTTATTTGCAATAACCAAATATTCCTGATAAAGAAAAGCAACTTCTAAAATAGTTAATTGCAGGGGGCGCCTGGGTGGCTCAGTTGGTTGAGTGTCTAACTTCGGCTCAGGTCATGGTCTTGCAGTTCGTGAGCTCGAGCCCCACGTCAGGCTCTGTGCTGACAAATAGCTCAGAGCCTGGAGCCTGCTTCAGATTCTGTATCTCTCTCTCCCCCTCCCCTGCTCATGCTCTGCCTCTCTCTCTCTCTCAAGGATAAATAAATGTTAAAAAAATATATAAAATAGTTAATTTCAGTAATAGAAGAAAAATTTGAGAATAACCCCCTCCCCAAAAACAAGTTGGGGTGTGGCAATGAAAAAAAATTTAAATAAAAACAACTCAGAAATGTCAACCATACCTGAAGGGTTTATAAATTCCTCAGGTTTTATACTGCTACAGACTGAGGACCTGGTAAATATTCAGTTAGGAATTTAATCAGTCTCTCTTCAAAGGAAGCGTATTCAAGAATAATGAGAGACAGCATATCTAAAACTAAAGAATGGTTCTACCAGTGATGGGGAGCCACTGTAGGATTTTAAACAGGTAGTGACATTATCAGATTGCATTTTAAAAAAGGTATTGTACATTCATTAGGTTAAGTTCATATGTTCACTTATTTGACAAATATTTGTTGTTATATGTGCCAGATACTGCTCAAAATGCTCAGAATAACAAGGTGAACAATACAAAAAGCAATCTTTTTCATGGAACTGACAATCCAGCAGGACGATTTGGCAATAAACAAGTCAACAAATAGGTAATAAGATTTTAGATAGTGATAATATCATGAAAAGAGTAAGTATAATTAAGTGATACAGTGTGATTGATGGGTGTGGTCAACAGTTGGCAACACTAAATAGCACAGTAAATGAAGATCTTGCTAAGAAGAAATATCAGACTTGAGACCAGAATGAAGGGAAGGAATTCACCACTCAAAGGGCTGGAGCCAGAGAAAGAACAAGCACCAAGAACTGGAGGAAGAGGTAGGCATGTTAGAGGAACGGAATGAAAGCCAACATGGACACACCAAATTGTATGAGAATAAAAGTTATACAACTCGAGATCTAAAAGTTAAACAGCTCAGGTACAGTGTCATAGCATAAGACATGGAAAAGATTACCATTTCATTTTAAGAACGGGAATCTATTGGTTGATATTTAAAAATAAAGTAATACGGTCCTAATTACATGTTTAAAACAGAAGTTAGCAGCTGACTGAACTGTGAATGAGAATGTATGGAATAGGGAAACTAGCCAGACAGATATCAGAAGTGTCCATTGACAATTAGTGGTGGTTTGTCCTAAATGGTAACAGAGGAGATGGTGAACATAGAGGAGAGCTGCCAGCACTCACTGATGAGATGGATGGGAGGGGTAAAGGGAAAGGTCAAATTAAGGATTATTCCAGGGCCTTGAACTAAGAAAATAGATGAATATGGTAGGTCATTAGCTGAGAAGCAGATGTACCTTTGGGTACATCGAGTTAAGGCCGCATCCTATATGTAATGAGGCTTCGTGATAAGATGCAAGAATCATTTCAAGGCTATGATGATGGAAAATGAGCCCAGGTTATGCACAAGACTACAAACAAAAGTAACTATGTCTTTCTTCATTTAAAAGTCTTCATTTTCTAAAATCAATTGCCCTCAAGTCTATTCTTCCATTGCTTAAAGCTATTACAGTCTATAGTTTTCCCAAAGTAGTAATATTTACCTTTTCGGGTTACTGTGAGAAACAAATCAGATAGAAATGAACTTTGTATGGTCAGATTATATGAATAGCCCTTTATGTAAATATATTGGCAAATTTGTATGTTACAATATATTAATATGTAGAGTGATGTATAAATATTATCATTAAGTAGTATTTATTGAATAAATTTTAATTATTATTTATTATGTACTAAATACTACTCAATATATTTAATGTAGAAGAGCAAAGGACAGATGATAATTTTCCTGCTCTCAGGGAGTATTCATTAAGAAGTCTGTTAAGTTTATGGGGCGCCTGGATGGCTCAGTTGGTTGAGTGTCTGACTTCGGCTCAGGTCATGGTCTTGCAGTTCATGAGTTCGAGCCCCACATCAGGCTCTGTGCTGACAGCTCAGAGCCTGGAGCCTGTTTCAGATTCTGTGTCTCCCTCTCTCTCTGCCCCTCCCCTGTTCACGCTCTGTCTCTCTCTGTCTCAAAAATAAATAAACGTTAAAAAAAAAAAAAAGAAGTCTGTTAAGTTTTAAAAAAATGAAAAAAGAAGTACATTAGGTTTAGATAGAAAAGCCAACCAAGTAAACGATATGTAAATAAATAATTTATTCAGCAAAGATTTATTGAGCTCCAACAACATTCCAGGCATTGCTATAAAAGCAAGAAGAATAAAAGTGAGCAAAACACACAAATCTCCTCTTTCATGGAAATTACATTCTAGATGGCAAACAAACAAACAAAAACAAACAATAAAACAGATCAGATTAAATCCTGCCACAAGGTTTATAATAGATGTGATAGATTTAGTGGCTGGCAGTTTTGATTGGTTAAAAAGCAAATCACATGTTCCACTGGGACTCACCCGGGGCCTAGTTGAGAATCTCCTTCGAGTGTGTCTACCACAGTCTCCCAAACACTGAGCCCATAAGGTTGCAGATATTTTAAAACATTCAAGGATGTTTTCAATAAAGTTTTAATGTGTATATAATTTTTACAAATAGTATACAATGTGAATTTTAATAATATTTAAGGAAATTGGATTTTAGTGTACTTTTTTAAAGGAAAGATAATACTCACAATGATAATAATACATTGCTTTAAAGTAAAATATCTTACATGTAATATGATCGAAAGTTATAATGTTAGAGAGAAAATTAATTCTTTTGAGTTCACCCAAACATAAATCACACTATAAAAGCAAGAAAGAACCTGAAAGTTTGTTAGTGACTCATTGTGGTTCGTTTCTTTAGAAGACTAAAGAAGAATTGCAGCTAATACCTTGCCCATTTTGCCAACTCTTTTTACACTGACGCTCTTCTAGTGTCCCAGGCTGGTGTCGCCTAAATCTCTCCACTGAGGGCCACTGAGCGAAAATCCTCAATCAATTACATATTGCAAGTTAATATAATCTAAGTTACTTTCTCAAGAGGAGCAGGGTAAAATAATGGAAAGTGAGTGGACTTTAAAGTCAGATACATGTGACTGGAATCTCACTTATTAGCTGAGGGAATTTGGTTAAATTCTTGAATCTTACTGAGGCTTAAATTCCTCATCTGTTAAATGGAGATAACAGTATCTGTCTCACAGAGTTATGGCAAGCCCGGGATGAGATAATATATGTAATTCATTGAACACAGTGTCTTACACCTAGAAACCCAGCTCAATAATTTCAGGTTTTCTCAGAATTAATAAAATTGTCCTTTTAGCCACAATGGCCTCCATCTTACTACATCCTTAACACCAGAAAATTGTGATGATTATTTAATTAGCAATTTTACTATTGGCTGATAAATTAGACACCTTATAATATGCCATCGTTTTTCAATTATTATAATGACAGCTTTTTAAATGAATGATCATTTAAAACAACAACAATTCTTTTGTTTGGGTGCTAAATTTCAAGACAAATGGCTTTCCACGTCGGTCTTAGAAACTTAGCAGAGGGGCCCCTGGTGGCCTAGTCAGTGAAGCATCAGACCCTGGTTATAGCTCAGGTCATGATATCACAATTCCTGAGTTCTAGCCCTGTGACGGGCTCCGCACTGATAGTGCAGAGGCTGCTTGGGATTTGGTCTCTCCCTCTCTCTCTGCCCCTCCCCCACTCACTCTCTCTGTCTCTCTCTTCCAAAATAAACAAATAAAATTTGTTTTTTTAAATTCAGCAGATAACTCTCCTCATCAAATGGCCCTGCCCTATTATATCGATAACAACTTTTTATCATTCTTTTGCAGTCATAACATTTTCCTCATTGTGCCATCACTTTCTGTACCTCTGAGAATGCTGTCTCCTATCCAGGCCACTCCTCACCTCTGCTTCAGCGGTTTGAATCCCACTCTGCTCCATGTATGATGCATATGCCAATCTGCATTCTCACAGAACCGTCCATATTTGTATCTTACAGAACAATGTTGATCGGGAGTTCCTTGAGATGTGGGTAGCATTTCTCAATCTCTGTCCTCTCCTGTCTAGGATGGAGACTGAATATTTAGCACTAAATAAATAACTGATGAAATAAGAATAAAACCCAAAATGTTCAAATTAAAGTACATAGATATCAGCTGACACACTTTACTAGTGTGTAGGGTCACAACGAAATCTTGATATCCATTACGGACTGAATGTTTGTGCTCCCCTCACCTCATATCCATATGTCGAGGCCCTAGCTCCAATGTTACTGGACTGTATTTGGAGAGAAAGTGATAAAGGGTTAATGAGGGCATAAGGGTGGGGCTCTAATCAGATACTCTGATGCCCTATAGGAAGAGGAAAAGACACCCAAGCTGTCCCTCTACCATGTGAGGATACAGTGAGAAAGCAGCCTTCTCTGCAAACCAGGAAGAGAATTCTCACCAGGAACGAAATTGGCCAGCAACTTAAACTTAGATTTGCCAGCCTCCAAAATAGTGAGAAAATAAATTTCTCTTAAGGTAGTCAGTGGTATTTCGCTATGGCAGCTCAAGCTTAAGCCAAAACTCAATTACACTTTATATAATACAGTGGGTGTTATACTTCATTTTATATTTTTTAACAATTAACCCTTAACTTGAATAACCCTGCTATTAACATATGTATAATTAATTTACCAAAGTAAAATTAATATTAATAAATTTGTGGAAAACATAATTGTGCATGGCATTTGAGATTTCGCTAAATGATGTGCAGATGTAAATGCATAGATTCTATTAAAAATTCACTGTATGCCAAGGATCCCAGGTAGAGTTGAGCTGCCTCCAGTTTTATACATCCATCATGGAAATGGTTCTACATAGGATATTTTCACTAAAAGAGTGCAATCTTGAGACCCAAATTATATCATTTAATAAAACTTTGAACTGTGGAAAATATACTTGCAGCCTCTCTAAAGAACCCACGGTGAAAACAGCATGTGTGAAAACACTTCTTTCATGAATCTACTCTGAAATTGAACCCTCCTAATATTTTATTGACATAAGACTTTGGACTCCAAATTTTAAAATATACTAACAAAAAGACTCTTAAACAGTCAGCAAGAGTTTTTCCAGGAACAGAAATCTCTACTTTTTAATCTTTACCTCCTTCCAAGTATGAAACAGTATTATTCATCTACTATTATCTTAATCTCTTTCAGTTCATCTCCATATTCCTTGAAATAAGAAGGCCAGTATATTAGAAAGTTTTTAGTCTTCTAGGTGATTTATTGAAGGAAAAATAAAAACTTCCTTTTTCTCAACTTCTTATCGAAAATCTGGACTTAAAAGAAACTTCTGAAATATGCAAATGGAAAGTACCGTCATATTTATTCAGGATAACTTGGAAGGAATTATATAAGGTAAATTTTCTCATATCACCCTTACATCCACCCTAAAATATTGGCATTACCTTTGTTTATAATACAAAACGTGGAGCAAAGAATTGACAACTTGCTCAAAGTCCTATTTTCAGTAAGTGGTGGAGACTTTTTTTTTTAATTTTTTTAACATTTATTTATTTTTGAGAGACAGAGACAGAGCATGACCAGGAGAGGGGCAGAGAGAAAGGGAGACACAGAATCCAAAACAGGCTCCAGACTGAGCTGTCAGCACAGAGCTTGACGCGGGGCTCAAACTCAGAACAGTGATATCATGACCTGAGCCAAAGTCAGATGCTTAACTGACTGAGCCACCCAGGCGCCCCTAGAGATAAGATTTAAATTTCTTTAAAAGTCCTGATATTTTTTTATAAAATTGAGGATGAAATGATGATGTTAAAGATAAAATAAAAGTCTCTCTCTTCCTCAAAGCTCTGATAATATTAATGGATATATATAGTCTTTCACTTGAACATTTAAAAACAAATCAAGATGCTTACAAAACACATTGTTATGTGTCCATAAGTAAAATACAAAATCAAAGAAGAGAGAGAAAATACACACTGCTAAAGCCATAGAACAGTTCCCAAGCAAAACCATTTAGCCAACATTGTTTATTTTGCATCTGAAACATAATAATGACATGTGATATGTGGTGTATGGATATTTTTCCTTGCATTCTACAATGCCAGAATTCATTAAGTATTAATATTTTAAGTATTATTTTAATCCCAATTTTGAAAAAAAAAAGAAACTGAGTTTAAGGCCATTGAATGATTTATCCAAGGTCACCTAGCCAAAAGATGCCAGTGCTGGATCAAGAATCTAACATTTTTACACCTGTTCCAGAAACATTTTCTTAAAACTTTCAATACCGAACAAATGTCACTTTCTGTACCACAAAGCTGTGCCTAAAATTGCCTTCAAGCTGTAAGTAATCCATACATCCTACAATAAGAAATGCTAATACTCATTAATCAAAGCACTTGTTTATTGGATTTGTTATCAAAGTAAAAAACACACTTTTAATAAATATTTAATTTTCTCCTAAGGGCACTAAACAAATACTATTCATCTTCTATCTCTTGTACATACAGGCAAGGAAAGGTTACTGAGGAATAAAGTGTTTGCAGGGCTCACTGTGAGATCGTTTAGATTTACAAATTCTTGGTGGTAGCAGTGCTAGTAGACACAGCCCATTTGTCACTTTTTATTTTGAACTCAGAACGGATATAATATAATCTCTCACTCTCATGGTACATACTGAGTTATGAAACCAATAAAATTTAGATCAAATATTAAGTAAAAGGATTGACATAGGCAGAACAACGAGCACAAACTAATATCAACTTAGTAAAACTTTAATCTGAAACAAAGTGCAAAGAAAAAGAGCTACTAAAAGTGTTGAACACTTTCACAGTGCAATCTCATTTTCAGTTATATCTCCAAATGCAGGACCAGCATAAACATGCAGCATTAATGCATAATAATAGGTTTTATTTATTTTAACGTCTATTTATTATGGAAAGACAGAGAGAGAGAGAGAGAGAGAGAGAGAGAGAGAGAGAGAGAGAGAGAGAAAGAGAGAGCATGAGTGATGGAGGGCAGAGAGGGGGAGACACAGAATCCAAAGCAAGCTCCAGGCTCTGAGCTGTCAGCACAGAGCCGGACGCCGCAGGGTTTGAACTCACAGACCGCGAGATCACGACCTGAGCCGAAGTCTGACGCTTAACTGGCTGAGCCACACAGGCACCCCTATAATAGGTTTTAAAGACATTTGAAAGAGACATTAAAGTCTTATATGGTATTGATGGCTTTAAAGGCTTTAAAATGTTACCATTTGGTAAAAAAAATAAAAAATAAAAACTTGCCTTCTTTTGTTTTGTGAATGAAATGTTTCCAACGTAGAAATGGTATCACACATTGTGCAATCTAATGATTACTCATGTTGCTTGTAAGTTGGAATTCTTTTTACTCATTAGGCAAATACTGGAAATAATTAGTAATTAGGGTACCAATAGTGTCACACTGCTTCCAGTCCTGTCTTTCAATAAATTTCACATTTTGATTAATTGCCTGTTCCTTCCTTTTGCTTCTATTACTGCCCATAAGAATGTCTCTTATCATTATGTATTTCTGAATAGAAGCAGGCTAGAGGAATTCATTAATGTCTTTCTTTTACAGGATAATATTTGTAAGTTTGAATAACTTAGTTACTGATGACAGTTCAACACATTAGGTTAATTATAAGACATAGAAAACAGGGTTTAATTTGATCTTAGCCATCTCTTGCCATTGCTCATTGAGTTAAGAGATACATTTAATGAGTAATAATACTTGAGGCTGGCAAGACAACAAATCCTACAGTTCATTAAAATCTATTATATGATGATTTTATTTTTTTCATGAAATTATAATTGGGTTCACATGTTTTTCTTTGTATTTATAGATCTAATCTTTTTTTTTATTATAATCATTGTATCTTCCTTGGTGTTCAAGGAGACTTAGCCATTAAATACAAAGGCTAATAAAAATCCAGAAACCTCATCTTATTCTTCTATTTCTAGAGAGAAGGATGTCATTCTAAATAGATTTTACATATTTTGATGCAAAAATAACTTCATTTTAAGAGAGCAGATATTAGCCAGTTACAGGTTCCACTAGAACTTAACCTGTCAGGTTTTCTATATGTAAAATGGTGAACATGAAAAACATTCAAAATAGAAAATCTCGGACAAACAACCTGACTTTACACCAGAACAGACTAGAAAAAGAACAAATGAAACCCAAAATTAGTAGTAGAAGGAAGGAAATAATAAAGATCACAGCAGAAATAGAGACTAAAATGACAACAGAAAATATCAATGAAATTAAGAGCCAGTTCTTTGAAAAGAAAAACAGGGATGCCTGGGTGTCTCAGTCAGTTAAGTGGCCAACTTTAGCTCAGCTCATGATCTTGTTGTCCGTGAGTTTGAGCCCTGCATTGGGCTCTGTGCTGACAGCTTGGAGCCTGGAGCCTGCTTTGGATTCTGTATCTCCCTCTCTCTCTGCACCTCCCCTGCTCACGCTCTGTCTCTCTCTCCCAAAAATGAATAAACATTGAAAAATTTTTAAAAGAAAAGATCAACAAAATGACAAACCTTTAGCTAGACTTAATAAGAAGAAAAGAAAGAAGATTCAAATAAATAAAGTCAGAAATAAAAGAAGAGACATTCCATCCAATACCAAAGAAATACAACGGATCAAAAGACTACTATGAAAAATTACATGCCAACAAATTGGACAACCTACAAGAAATGAATAAATTTCTAGAAACATTCAAGTTTTCAAGACTGAATTATGAAGAGATAGAAAATCTAGACAGACTGATTACTAGTAAGGAGATTGGTTCAATAAGCAAAACACACAGTCTAGGACCAGGTAGCTTCATTGGTGAATTCTACCAAGCATTCAAAGAAGAATTAGCACCAATTCTCAAATTCTCCCAAAAATAAAAGGGGAAGGAATATATTTTACAAGGCCAGCATGATCCCGATAACAAAACCAGATAAGAACACCAAAAGAAAAAATTATAGGCAAATATCCCTGATAAACATAGATGAGAAAACCTTCAACAAAATACTAGTAAACTAAATTTGACAATACATAAAAAGAATCATATACCATGATCAAGTGGTGTTGATTCCAGGGATGTAATAATGGTTCAACCCCCACAAATCAAACTATGTGACACACTATAGTAATAAAATGATGGATAAAAATCACATGATCATCTTAATAAATTCTGAAAGAGCTTTTGACAGAATTCAACATCCATTTATGATAAAAACTCTCAACAAGATGTGTATATAGGAAATGCATTTCCACATAATAAAGACCATATAGGATAACCCATAGCTAACGCCGTACTCAATAGTGAAAAGTTGAAAACCTTTCCTCTAAGATCAGGTACAAGACAAGCATGCCCCACACTTGCCACTTTTATTCAACATAGTATTGGAAGTTCTACCCAGGGTTATTAGGCAAGTAAAAGAAATGAAAGGCATCCAATTTAGTAAGGAACAAGTTCATTTGTTATTCTTCACTGATTACACAGCATTATATATGGAAAACCCTAAAGGCTCCACCAAAAAACTATGGAACTAATAAATAAACTCGCCAAAGTCACAGGATGAAACTTCAATGCACAAAAATCTTGTCTACATACATTAATAATAAAATATAAGGAAGAGAATAAGAAAATAATCTCATTTACAACTGCATATAAGAGACAGAAATACCTAGGAATAAATTTAACCAAGGGGATGAAAGAGTTATACACTTAAAATTATGTCAGTGATGAAATAGAGAAACACACATAAATAAAAAGATATTCCATTCTCATAGATTGGAAAAATCAATATTATTAAAATGTCTATGCTACCCAGAGCAATCTATAGATTCAGTGAAATTCCTATCAAAATCCCAGCAGCATTTTTCACAGAAATAGAACACACAATCCTAAAATTTATATGGAACCACAAAAAACCCAGAAAAATCAAAGCAATCTTGAGAAAGAAGAACAAATATGGAGGTATCACACTCCCTGATTTCAAACTATATTACAAAAGTATAGTAATCAAAACCATGTGAAACTGAGAGATAGAAAACAGACATATCGATCAATGGAACTGAACAGAGGGCCCAGAAATATATGGTCAATTAAGTTACAACAAAGGAACCAAGAATATACAGTGGGGACAAAGACAGTCTCTTCAATAAATGGTGCTGGGAAAACTGAACGAACACATGCAAAAGAATGAAACTGGACTATATACAAAAATTAACTTAAAATGGATTAAAGGTGTGGAATGCCCTGCATCTGGCTCTGCACTAACAGCACAGAGCCTGCTTGGGATTCTCTCTCTCCAACTATCTGCCCTTCCCCCAGTCTCTCAAAAATAAATAAATAAATTAATTAATTAATTAAAAAACAGAATAAAGGCTTAAATATTTCACTTGAAACCATAAAGTCCTAAAAGAAAACGCAGGCAGTAAGCTCTGTGACACTGGTCTTGGCTCCGATTACTTGGATTTGACACCAAAACCAAAAGCAACAAAAGCAAAAATCAATTAGTGAGACCACATGAAACTAAAAACCTTTTGCACAGCAAAGAAATCATCCACAATATGAAAAAGCAACCTACTACATTGGAGAAAATATTTGCAAATCACATATCTGATAGGAGGTGAATATCCAAAATATATTTAAAAAAACTCCTACAACTCAATAGCAAAAACAAACAAAAAAACCAATCTGATTTTAAAAAGTGAACAGATAATCTGGATGGACATTTTTCCATGAAGACATACAGATGGATAACAGGTACATGAAAAGATCCTCAACATCACTCATCATCAAGGAAATGAAAAAATAAAACCATAATGAGATATTACCTCACAGCTGTTAGAATGTCCATTATCAAAAAGCCTGGAAATAACAAGAGTTGGTGAGGATGTGGAATAAAGGGAGCCCACATGCATTACTGGTGGGGGTTTAAATTGGTGCAGCCACTGTGGAAAACATTATGAAGTTTTCTCAAGAAACTAAAAAATAGAACTACCACATGATCCAGCAGTCCACTTCTGGGTATTTATCCAAAGAAAGTGAAAACACTAACTTCAAAAGATATATGTATTCCCCCCCATTCAATGCAACATTACCTACATAGCTAAGATATGGAAACAACCTAAGAGTCCATCAATAGATGAATGGATAAAGAAAGTGTAGTATATGTATGCAGTGGAATATTATTCAGCCATAAAAAATGAAAATTTGTCATTTTGACAACATGGATGGACCTTGATAACAATATGTCAAGTGAAATAAGTCAGACAGAGAAAATCAAATCTCATATGATCTCACTTATATGTGGAACCACCCCCTGACAAAAAGAAAGAAAGAAAGAAAGAAAGAAAGAAAGAAAGAAAGAAAGAAAGAAGAAAGAAAAAGAGAGAGAGGAAGGAAGGAAGGGAGAGAAGAAGAAAGAAAGAAAGGAGGAAAAAAGCCAAATAAATGAAATTCACTAGAGAATAAATACTTAATACACTTTCAGTATTTTCTTTTTTATTATTTATTTATTTTTAATTATATATATATATATATATATATATAGAGAGAGAGAGAGAGAGAGAGAGAGAGAGAGAGAGAGAGAGAGAATGTGTGCTCACATGAGCTGAGGAAAGGCAGAGGGGGAGAGAGACAGAGAGAGAGAGAGAGAGAGAGAGAGAGAATCTTAAATAGGCTCCATACTCAGCATGGAGCCCAACATGTGGCTCAATCTCACAATTGTTAGATCATGACCTGAGGCAAAATCAAGAGTTGGTCACTCAACTGATTAAGCCACTCAGGCACCCCTTGAGTATTTTCTATTCTCATTCTTTGTGAGTCAAAATTATTTTATTCAGAGATTACTTTCTGTGACAAAGAATACTTTTGAAAAGAATACATGGATTTATGTCTATATGAAAATTTCAACAATTTTTACTTCTATTACATTTATCATTATTTATTTGAAGTCAGATCTCTGGCTAGATTGAGCAGATTAAAATGGTGTGAATATTTTTTCGTTTTCATTTATAGTAGTCAATGGTAATTTTTACTCTTTTAAGGGTAGATTTATAGATTATGCCAAATGCATTTTTATCAGATAATTGTTTTGTAGTTTTTAATATCTCTAATTAGATGAAAATTATGTCAGTTTTTTTATCCTATTTAGAAGTTTATCACTGGCATTTTAAGATTTTCCAGTGTTATTTTGAAAAGCTTAAATCTTGTATGAAATGGTTAATAGTTTTTGTGCATTTTGGGTGAGGGTCAAATTGAATTTCTTGGGTAAAGACTTATTTAGGATCAAGGCATAGTCAAAAAAGATAGTTCAAAATGCTGAGACATTGCTGTTTGTCTAGAGTAAGCCTAAAAGTTAGTGAAGAGTTGGTTTCCTTTGTATTCTTATTTAACCCAACCCATTAGCCCAAATTACAGATGTAAAATATGTGATTTTATCCTCAATACTCTTATTTGTTTGGAGACTTGAAAAACTTTCTGTTTATTCAAAGTACCCCATTAGTATGCACATAACCCATAGAGAATCCAAGCTGACCCTTGACAAAAATATTAAAGTGAAAAGGACTAATTTTCAGAGCACTTTAAATTTTCCACCCATGCAACTTATTTCACAACTTAAATTCTATCTGTAGTTACAAACACTCTGTATTATTTCCTTCCTCATTCATATCAGTGACTTTCAATGAAACTAAGTCAACTTGGAAATAAGGATATTTTAACTTAATATGTATATGTTGTTCTGGGAAGTTGATATTATAATCATTCTCACAAGAAAAGTAGTTGCCAAGGAGACACAGCTGAACAAACATTTGAACTCAGGTTTCTTTGAGTCATTTAACCCTAACTAAAGCCTTGATAGTTTTTGTTCTTTTAAAGGAATGCCTGTCATTTGGTGGAGTCTATCGGGTTTTCCATGTACAGTATCATTTCATCTGCAAACAGTGAAAGCTTGACTTCATCTTTGCCAATTTTGATGCCTTAGATTTCCTTTTGCTGTCTGCTGATGCCAGTACTTCCAACACTATGTTAAACAACAACGGTTACAGTGGACATCCCTGTTGTGTTCTTGATCTCAGGGGGAAAGCTCTCAGTTTTTCCCCATTGAGGATGATATTAGCTGTGGGCTTTTCATAAATGGCTTTTATGACGTTTAAGTATGTTCCTTCTATCCCGACTTTCTCGAGGGTTTTTATTAAGAAAGGATGCTGTATTTTGCCAAGTGCTATTTCTGCGTCGATGGACAGGATCATATGGTTCTTATCTTTTCTTTTATTAATGTGATGTATCACATTGATTGATTTGCGAATGTTGAACCAGCCCTGCAGCCCAGGAATGAATCCCACTTGATCATGGTGAATAATTCTTTTTATATGCTGCTGAATTCGATTTGCTAGTATCTTATTGAGAATTGTTGCATCCATATTCATCAGGGATATTGGCCTGTAGTACTCTTTTTTTGCTGGGTCTTTGTCTGGTTTAGGAATCAAAGTCATGCTGGCTTCATAGAATGAGTCTGGAAGTTTTCCTTCCCTTTCAATTTTTTGGAACAGCTTGAAAAGGATAGGTATTATCTCTGCTTTAAACATCTGGTAGAATTCCCCAGGGAAGCCATCTGGTCCTGGACTCTTATTTATTGGGAGATTTTTGATAACTGATTCAATTTCTTTGCTGGTTATGGGTCTGTTCAAGTTTTCTATCTCTTCCTGTTTGAGCTTTGGAAGTGTGTGGGTACTTAGGAATTTGTCCATTTCTGCCAGGTTGTCCAGTTTGTTGGCATATAATTTTTCATAGTATCCCCTGATAATTATTTGTATTTCTGAAGGATGAGTTGTAATAATTCCATTTTCATTCATGATCTTATCTATTTGGGTCATCTCCCTTTTCTTTTTGAGAAGCCTGGCTAGAGATTTATCACTTTTGTTTATTTTTTCAAAAAACCAACATTTGGTTTCATTGGTCTGCTCTACAGTTTTTTTTTTTTTAGATCTGCTCTGATCTTTATTATTTCTCTTCTTCTGCTGGGCTTGGGGTGTCTTTGCTGTTCTGCTTCTAGTTCCTTTAGGTGTGCTGTTAGATTTTGTATTTGGGATTTTTCTTGTTTCTTGAGATAGGCCTGGATTGCAATGTATTTTCCTCTCAGGACTGACTTCGCTGCATCCCAAAGTGTTTGGATGGTTGTATTTTCATTTTCATTTGTTTCCATATATTTTTTAGTTTCTTCTCTAATTGTCTGGCTGACCCATTCATTCTTTAGTAGGGTGTTCTTTAACCTCCATGCTTTTGGAGGTTTTCCAGACTTTTTCCTGTGGTTGATTTCAAGTTTCATAGCATTGTGGTCTGAAAGTGTTCATAGTATGATCGCAATTCTTTTACACTTATGAAGGGCTGTTTTGTGACCCGTATGTGAACTATCTTGGAGAATCTTCCATGTGCACTCGAGAAGAAAGTATATTCTGTTGCTTTGGGAGGCAGAGTTCTAAGTGTATCTGTCAAGTCCACCTGATCCAATGTATCATTCAGGGCCCTTGTTTCTTTATTGATCCCTTGTCTAGATGATCTATCTACTGTTGTAAGTAGAGTAATAAAGTCCCCTGCAATTACCACATTCTTATCAATAAGGTTGCTTATGTTTGCCATTAATTGTTTTAAATATTTGGGGGCACCCATATTCGGTGCATAGACATTTATAATTGTTAGCTCTTCCTGATGGACAAACCCTGTAATTATTATATAATGCCCTTCTTCATCTCTTGTTACAGCCTTTAATTTAAAGTCTGCTAGAACTGATACATGAATTCAGAGAAGTCGCAGGATACAAAATCAATGTACAGAAATCAGTTGCATTCTTATACACTAATAATGAAGCAACAGAAAGACAAATAAAGAAACTGATCCCATTCACAATTGCACCAAGAAGCATAAAATACCTAGGAATAAACCTAACCAAAGATGAAAAAGATCTGTATGCTGAAAACTATAGAAAGCTTATGAAGGAAATTGAAGAAAATATAAAGAAATGGAAAAACATTCCATGCTAATGGATTGGAAGAATAAATATTGTCAAAATGTCAATACTACCCAAAGCTATCTACACATTCAATGCAATCCCAATCAAAATTGCACCAGCATTCTTCTTGAAGCTGGAACAAGCAATCCTAAAAGTTGTATGGAACCACAAAAGACCCCGAATAGCCAAAGTAATATTGAAGAAGAAGACCAAAGCAGGAGGCATCACAATCCCAGACTTTAGCCTCTACTACAAAGCTGTAATCATCAAGACAGCATGGTATTGGCACAAAAACAGACACAGAGACCATTGGAATAGAATAGAAACCCCAGAACTAGACCCACAAAAGTATGGCCAACTCATCTTTGACAAAGCAGGAAAGAATATCCAATGGAAAAAAGACAGTCTCTTCAACAAATGGTGCTGGGAGAAATGGACAGCAGTTGAAACTGTTGTTGAAACTAGACCATTTTCTTACACCATTCACAAAAATAAACCCAAAATGGATAAAGGACCTGAATGTGAGACAGGAAATCATCAAAACCCTAGAGGAGAATGCAGGAAAAAACCTCTCTGACCTCAGTCACAGCAATTTGTTACTTGACACATCCCCAAAGGCAAGGGAATTAAAAGCAAAAATGAACTATTGGGACCTCATGAAGATAAAAAGCTTCTGCACTGCAAAGAAAACAATCAACAAACCTAAAAGGCAACCAACAGAATGGGTAAAGATATTTACAAATGACATATCGGACAAAGGGCTAGTATCCAAAATCTAGAAAGAGCTCACCAAACTCCACACCCGAAAAACAAATAATCCAGTGAAGAAATGGGCAGAAAACATGAATAGACACTTCTCTAAAGACATCCAGATGGCTAACAGGCACAGGAAAAGATGCTCAACATCTCTCCTCATCAGGGAAATACAAATCAAAACCACACTCAGATATCACCTCACGCCAGTAAGAGTGGCTAAAATGAACAAATCAGGAGACATAGATGCTGGAGAGGATGTGGAGAAACAGGAACCCTCTTGCACTGTTGGTGGGAATGCAAATTGGTGCAGCCACTCTGGAAAACAGTGTGGAGGTTCCTCAAAAAATTAAAAATAGATCTACCCTATGACCCATCAATAGCTGGAATTTACCCAAGGGATACAGGAGTGCTGATGCATAGGGGCACTTGTACCCCAATGTTTATAGCAGCACTTTCAACAATAGCCAAATTATAAGCCTGCTTCCAATTCTGTGTCTCCCTCTCTCTCTGCCCCTCCCCTGCTTGCTCTCTGTCTCTGCCTCTCTCTCTCTCAAAAATAATAAACATGAAAAAAAAAGTTTTTTAAAAAGGGGTGCCTGGGTGGCTCAGTCGGTTGAGTGGCCAACTTCCGCTCAGGTCATGATCTCGCAGTCTGTGAGTTCCACCCCGCATCAGGCTCTGTGCTGGCAGCTCAGGACCTGGAGCCTGCTTCCGATTCTGTGCCTCCCTCTGTCTCTGCCCCTCCCCTGCTTGCTCTCTGTCTCTGTCTCTGCCTCTCTCTCAAAAATAGTAAACATTAAAAAAAAATTTCTTAAAAACAATAGCCAAACCATGGAAAGAGCCTAAATGCCCATCAACTGATGAATGGATAAAGAAATTGTCGTTTATATACACAATGGAATACTACATGGCAATGAGAAAGAATGAAATATGGCCTTTTGTAGCAATATGGATGGGACTGGAGAGTGTTATGCTAAGTGAAATAAGTCATACAGAGAAAGGCAGATACCGTATGTTTTACTCTTATGTGGATCCTGAAAAACTTAACAGAAGGGGGAGGGGAAGGAAAAAAAAGGTTAGAGAGGGAGGGAGGCAAACCATAAGAGACTCTTAAAAACTGAGAACAAACTGAGGGTTGATGGGGGGTGGGAGGGAGGGGGGGAGGGTGATGGGCATTGAGGAGGGCACCTTTTGGGATGAGCACTGGGTGTTGTATGGAAACCAATTTGACAACAAATTTCATATTAAAATAAATAAAGGAATGCCTGACATTATCAAATACACAGTATACAGAGTAACAAGTCACTCGGTCTCTCCCTCCCCTCTCTTAGTATCCATAAACTTCTACTACTAACTAGTCTGCAGATGCACACACACACACAAACACATGCACATGCATACACACACTATCCTAAAAAGGAAGCATTCTTGTTCTTTTCAAAGTGCAATAAAAGCCAAACAACAGTAACTACTGCATCTCCTTTTTATTTTAAATAGTGCTTGAGAAGCCAGTTGTTGACTCATTCATTAAAAGAACTGAATGCCTGAAACTGAGAAAAAGTGGTAGCTGCATTTTCATTAGTTTGCTAACAGGTCTAGTCTTTACATTGTGACCCACATCATGAAGGGACTAAAAGGGACTAGAATTCCTTGGAGAACTGACTAATTCCAGAACCGGGGAAGGGAAAGAACAAGATGATCCTGAAATATCATCTCACCTAAAGAATGAACAAAAATGTTCCCAAAACACTGAAAGTACCTAAAAGGTGATGCTACCAATCAAACTAATTTATCTGCAAAGTAGTTTTTTTTCTTAGTAGCAGTTGATCACCAAGTAGTATTCCATTGTATACATCTACCACATTTTCTGAGTGATGGGCACTGAAGAGGACACTTGTTGGGATGCATATTGGATATTGCGCGTAAGTGATGAATCATTGGGTTCTACTCCTGGACCCAATGCTGCATTGTATGTTAACTAACTTCAATTTAAATTAAAAGAATAAGATAAAGAATAAATGTTTAACCTGCAAAAAATAAGTAAATCAAAATAGCAGTTAATGGTACAATGAATAAAGTTAGAATATCAAAATTTATTTTAAAGCTTTGGTAATTAGGAATGTGCTTTATTGGTGCTAGGAGAAGCCAAATAAATTAATGGACCACAATATTTAATTTACGTCAAATATGGCATTTCATGACAATAGGACAATTTTGATAATAAATTGTATTGGACCAATGGAATATATGTCCATTGATACGTAACTCATACCATCAACACACAGAAAATCAATTATATGTAAATAGCATATATAAAATTGAGAGGTAGAGCATTACGCTCCTAGAAAACATCAATAACAAATAAAAGAATAATAAATGGGTGTACAAAATAAACGTACACTGAGGGTGAGGATATCAGTTTTATTATGGTATAATTCACATATAGGAAAATTTATCTTTTTAGATGTACAGTGTTATGAGTTTTAAAGAATGTGTCTACCTCCAAATATCACAACTTTTGTAACTATAAAGAAAAATCATACGATAAACTGGGCTGCATTAAAATTTATAAAATTCTGCTTATCAAAAGATATTATTAAAAAGTGAAAAATCCAGCCACAGAGTAGAAAAAGAATTAATTCATATATACTACAAAGTATTTTAATACTGAGAATGTATACAGTACTCCCTATGTCCACAAAAATAAAAATGCTGTAAAAAATGAATATATGAAAAGACATTTCAAATAAAAAGATATTCAAATGAAAAACAAATTAAAGTATGTTACAACTCATGGGGAAATATGCTTTCATATTGCACTTTCTGATCTCACTCTACACTCACAAATGCAAAAATAGATATACCAAGTCAGGTATTAAGTGAGGATGTAAAGCAACTGGAACTCTCATTCATTGCTGATGTGAGAATAAGATGCGAAGTTAGTGATATCTACTAAAAATAAAAACGTGCGTGTCCTATGACCTAGTAACTGTTAGTATACACCCAAGATAATTCATTCCAAAATGGGTCCAGAATGCATATAACATTATTATTCATAACAACCCAAAACTTTAAAATTACTCAAATATCCATTCACAGCATAATGAATAAATAAATAAAAGATGGTATGCTCACACATAATAGGCTGTTATTATAAAATAATACCAATAAACATACTATATTTATATTCGGTGACTTACATGAACCTTTAAATATGATTTCAAGTGAAAGAGGTCAGTCATAAAAGAATATACACTCATGTATTCTATTTAAATAAAAACAAAAGAGGGAAAGTAACCAATGGTTTGAGAAGTAAGGTACTGCTTACCTTTCGAGAGACAATAGGGCCACTGTGGATGATGGGTAAGGTTCTGTCCCATACGAGTTAAATAGATGGTTCACTTTTTAATGATTTATCAAGTTTTACACTTAGCATTTGTTTCCATTTCTACATGTATAGTATATTGAGATAAAACGTTCACTAAAGTTGGTTAGTTCTTTTGTGGATCCTGTATTTTTAGTTGAAATATAACCACACTAAATTTATTGGCGTAAAAGCAATTTAGCATTCCTGTATTACGTACCAGGTTTACTTCACAACTTTGAATACTTCCTGGAATATCATTACTGTTCTCCCAAAATTACATATAGAGCATGAGAAGATGGTAGTCAAGTTATTTCAGAATCAAAACTTGCTAGCTAATAATGTAACAGCATAGAGGAGAAAATTGCACTGGGCACCAATTTGAGTGTCAGTTCAGACTTTACTGAGAGTTTCCCATCCACAGGTTTGGTTCCTTTTATCAGTGTGGTTTTTTTCTACGATTCTACTTCCCCGGATGCAGGTGACGGAAATTTGGAATTTAAGATATATATATATATATATATATATATATATATATATATATATATATATATCATATATATATATATATCATATATATACCCTTTTGTTTTTAATAACAAACATCATCTATGTCATAATTTTATCTAGGATATTTTGTATCTATATGTGTGTGCATGAGAATTAGAAAAGAAGAGCAATGTAAGTTTTCCCAAGTTAAATCTATTTATTATGGGAGAAGATGTACTCTGATATCAAGAAATTTGGATTTTAGAAATTAGGGTATTTTGGTTAACTGATTATCTTATACCTAGTTGGAGATACAGATCCAAATCAAAGGAAAACTTCTAAATGACATAAGTTACAGGCTTATACATAGAATAAACTAGAGATAAGGCTATAACTATCTGTCCTCATTGATGAATAATGTCATCTTAATTGTACATTTACACTTCAGCAGACCATTATATTATGATGGAAATTTGTACCAACACTAAGTGTTTGTACAGAATGCATGTTCCTGCATTGTCTTCACAAGCCTTTCATTACTGTGTATAAAAAGCACCCCCTTAAAGTGACTTATAATTTAGCTGCAATTTTTAGTTAACAAACAATCTTAATGAGTATGTATAATGCTAAGTATAAACATAATACAAAGGTTATAGAATAATGTGCATGTCACAGTAGCAAAATTATAGCAAAAACAACCCATTCCTTATATTTTTGTAAATTTAAGAACTATAAAGCTATACTTTTTTAGAAATTAAAACAAAACACTTGTACATTTAAGGAAGGGAATATGGATGGTGTGTGTGTGTGTGTGTGTGTGTGTGTGTGTGAAGAAACATGCTTCAGAACAGCATTATTAAAAGAAATGAAAAGCATTCTATATCAAAATTATTAGCTGAAGTACTCTTTTACTAGTTTCTTGTAGAAAGTATGATCAACCAATAAATTACATTGAATTGCCATTTTAACTATGATGCTGTAAGTCACTGGGTAAACAATAAAAACTAAATTTGAGTGTTTTACATCCTTTGGATAAATTGGGCTAACAGCTAATGGTCATCAATGGCTCAAATAGAATCTTCTCACCCTTTCTGCTATGCCATCTAATAATACAGCCAGTGTTAATTTCATATATAATAATTGGATGCTTAGATCCAAGTCAGTGTGGTTCAAAAAGTGCTGAATATGTTGTTATATTTGGGGTTATATCCTTTCTCTGTGACTGGCTAGCTGTATGACAAAGATAAATGACAGTTTTTCTAAATGTTATTTTCCTACTTTAGAAACTAAAGACAATACTTCTTGCAAACTGTTCTTACAACCAACTAAAACACTAAATATAAAGTTCCTGACATAAAAATATCTGTACGTAATCTTTTCTTATTTGCAGAGGTGCACCTGACATCCCAATGGCATTGTGATCATTCATGCAACATTTGCAAATTTAGGATTTAGAAATACAGTGGTGAACAAAGTCTTGTTCTTTTGAAATCTGCAGTATAGTAAATAGATAATTAAAAACATAAGTTATAATCAATCATTTAGGGTAAATTCTGTAAAATAATAAACAGGACAAGGTCATAAAGAGTGAATAGTACAAGATAATCTGGGATAGCCTTCTTGAGTAAATAATATTTGAAAGGGCTAATAATGAGCTACCTATGTGGGGATTTTGGAAAAGAAGAGAAAGTACGTATATGTTGCCTAACTAATGTAAGAGAGAAGTTGGGACAGGTTGTTGAAAGATATCTGATATCAGTTGATGTGGGGTCTTGCAAGCCTTATTAAAGATTCTGATCATTTTATAAGTGAAACAAAAGCATTTGAAGATTTTAAGCAGAAGAGTAGTATGGTTTACAAGGCTCTATGCAATCTGCACTTGCTGTGTTGATGCATTAGAAGAAGGCGATAAGAAAAGGAGGACCAGTCAGAAGATTATTGATGTATTCTACTGATAAAACATGCATTCCAGTATTAGAAGTCCAGAGATATAAATGCCCCAAGAAGAGGTTAAAAAATAAACTCAATAAACTCAACCATTTGATTTCTTCTTGTCTGCACCAGGAATCCCAATTTTCTTAGAAAAAGTCACATATAAACAATAGAGAGCAAACATACTCTAGGTTATCAACCCCTCATGGACTCTCTCACTCTTATCCATTGCACAGTAGCAATTTGAAATCTGATCAACAATCCTAAGACAGTGACTCCAAATAAAATAGCAGCCATCAAATCAGAACTCTATAATCTTCCTGATACCAAAGTCTGCATCATTCTCTTATGTTAGATCTTTTCCTCCTTCTTTGAAACTATCCTGCTTCTCAACTCCATAATTTCACCAGGAATGTTTTACTGTGTATTAATCTCTCTTATTTTTGCAGTAATCCAGGCAGAAAGATATTTAGAAAGTACAATGGACTTAACTTGACAAATCCAGAAGCTGAATGAGAGGAAAGGTGGTAATGCAATTCAATGTCATAGGTGATTCTGGAAGAAAAGCTTTAAGGAAATAGCAGGGGCCGAAACAGTACAGTACAATAAAGAATAATACAAAGTAGGGACAGGAAAAAGGATGAATGTAACTCTTGCAAGAAGTTTGGCTATAAGTCACAGGTAAAAAGAAGGTACAATGTGAAAATCAATAATATGTAGTTAGAGTGGGGTGTTGAAAGGAGATCGTGGTTTGTTTTTATTTTGCTGGCATTGTTAATCTTTGGAGCATTTATGTACTTGTGGGAAAGAGTAGGTAGAGGGAGAAAAATTAAAGATCTGGGGGAAACAAAAAGAAGTAATATGTTAAAGAGCCACAGCTATGGTGATATTCACAAGGCTTCCACAGAATACACCTGGCATAATTGTCATTATACAGTAAGAGGAACATCCTTTTGAGTATTAAGATAAAGAAAGAGAAAAATATGAATGCAACTACAGCCATTTGTTATGGAGAATGGTGGAAAGTCATAAAGTTTTCAATACCAGATTCTCATATTAAAATCTAACTTATGATGAAGAAGATATCACAGATGATGTTAAATCAATTTCAATTTGAACAAAAAGTAAATTTTGGATCTTCAACTCGAATTATATGTTACACATTACAAATAAAATAATGAAATAAAAGATGTAATAGAAAAAATCAAAATAAAGAGAAATTATGATGACTATAATACATGGAATCATTGGAAAAAGGACTTTCATTTCATTCTTAAGCAATGAAAACATTGCAAAGGAAATTACTGATATATGTGTTCATAATATTTAAATGTCTACATACTACACAATTCCTTAAACAAAACTTAAAAACCAATATATATATATTTTTTTTCCAGTAAACATTTATACAAGTGTTAATTTCTTCAGTATAAACATTTCATTAAAAATCTCTGTTAAAGAAGTGGAACAAAATGGCAGCTGGGTTCTTCTGAGCAAAGTATTTGCGTGTATGAGCAAAACCAATTTGAAAATATCAATCAAGGATGTAGAAAGAGAAAAATGAATGTTAGAGTGATTGAGAGAATTGACATCATACAGAAAATTAACATTGGTAACCAGGTAGCAGTCAAGCGGCTAGGTAGTGTATTAGCCGGGATCTGAATCCAGTTCCAACACCATATGGCCAATAATGTCAATTTTATCTTTTTTGAAGGAATCTTGGGTGTGTTTTAAACTAACAAGTTTTACTTTTATATATATTTACGATTTTTTTCACTGACTGTATTTATTCAGGAAGTTTGTTTTATTTAAAAATTGATCAATATTGTATTATTTTTATTTATCTTATTTTCTCTTAGCTTTTAGGTAAGTCCCTTTTAAAACCTGTATCTTCTTGACAAAGTTCAGATCAGGTAAAAAAAAAAAAGTTTTTTCTTAAGAAGAAAGATTTTATATCCCTGGGAAAGGTAGAGTGGAACTAGATAGACATGGAGCCTCATAAATGAAGCTTAATTTCCATAAATGGAAATTTAAGATTTACTTACAAAAATTTTTTTTCTGAAAATAGTTTCTTATATATTAGGGGGGAAGTTTGGGGCATTATCTGTAAGGGGTGAAATTCCCTTAACTATTTAGTATAGAAACTACACATTTTAAATTATCTGTAGTTTTCTTGTGAATAATATGCTGCAGTAAGATCAGAAGCTGGTCCTCAAATTATTTGGGACATGTATATGGGGATTTTTATGAAAAAGTATTGACTACAATCTAGGTATGGTGCTATGAAATTGATTCTGATTTTGAAAAGATTGAAATCATATGCTAGGCTATTATACATAATTTTAATTTTTCAAACTTAATTAGGAATCCATATTAATTGTGAATTATTACTAGAGCAAAGGATACATTGATTCGGGTAAGCTTCAACTCCAACAGACTGGAAGTTTTCCGTGTTCTCTTTTAAACTCCTGTCTCTACAATCCCGAATCTGCATTAGCTATTTGAAGAATTCAGATTGCATAGCCAGACGTTACTGTTTCTGACAATGAGTTCTCACTGCGTTGAGTTTAAGAAATGTGTGGACAGAATTTTTTTTTACTTCCCAAAAATCTCACGGTTGCCTCTAGTCACCCTCAAGCAATAGCCAGTCAGAAAGAATGGCATTAGATAATTAGGGCTCTCTAAAAATGCATTTTAAAGCTTAGCTACCAGATATGTGAAACTTTGCCCCATGTTCACATACAGGGTAAAATACAGAGGCTAAGAGAATTACATTTGGATTTTTCATACCTGGACTTGAATGCCAGGCTTGTCATTTAATAGCTTTAATTTGCCAATTTTCTCAAACTTTTAAACCTCAATTTGTTTATTTGTAAAATTAGCTAAATATCTACCTCAGTAACAGTAAATATCTACCTCATAAATAAATAAAAGGACTGCCTTAACTGGAATGATGTGTATAAGATTCAGAGTAAATATTTGATGCATAATAGCTAATACTCAACTGATTGTAGTGATGGCAGTAATAGTATTTTATTACTTTTGAGATTTATTTCTATCATACCTGAACAATGAGCTATTGTACTAATAATAGCACATTCTAGACTTTGCATCACCATTGTTTTAAGAGAGTGATATGTGTAAGTTTGATTACTAGAGGCAGGTAGTTAAAGTGTATTACGGAAATAAGTTCACTAGAAACCCATTATTTAATAAAAAAAAAAAAATTAAAACCAACCTCAGTGAACACTGTCTACTGTACTAAGCATGACAACTTGGAATGGTGACAATAGATAAAATTTATGTCCGAGCCACTTAAAGAAACTTCTATTTTCTCTACCCTATGGCCATGAGTTTCTAATTGAAAACCAGTGAAAATAAAAGAATAAATTGCTCAGCAAGAAGGAAATTGAGTTCCAAACTGTGTAAACTCATCTAATATAAACTTTAGGTGACATCCAAGACCAGGAAATGGCTCCAGAATCAGTGAAGAGGGCAGCCAAACCACAAAGGTTAAGATCAAAATAGTTTTTA
Source organism: Panthera tigris (assembly GCF_018350195.1). Lineage (NCBI taxonomy): Eukaryota > Metazoa > Chordata > Mammalia > Carnivora > Felidae > Panthera > Panthera tigris. Next base: position 153,553,117 of record NC_056663.1, read on the forward strand.
AAAATTGCACTTATACCTTTCAAATTTGCATACAACCCTCAAGGTATCCTGGAGAACAGAAAAGTGATCACTGTTGCTAAATGATCTGTAAATAGTAACTAGATAAGTATCATTATCTTAATCAAGAGCATTCATTAAACCCACATCTAAATTGGCTGGTGGTTCAGTGTTGGGCATTGTGAACAAGGCAGCTTAAAATGTACCAATTCTTACCCTGGGGATGGGAAAGGAGATGAAAAACTGTATATCTGGTATGAAAGACAAATGGAATAGCATTCACCAAATACATTAATAAGAAACGTATACGCATTAGGTTTAAAATATATTAAAAAAGAAGAGGATTCGTCATATTTCTAAATGATTCTGTACGGAAAGTAGTTCTTTCATTGTTCCTTTAAATGGAGAGATTCATCAGTTCACTTACATCACAAGACTGATTTAATCCTGATTTTAAAGGTTGCAGTAATTAGATATATTGTGGCACATTTCATAGATATCATCTGAGCACATTTGCAAAAGCGAGAGGAAGTTGCCATGGTAGGGTACACTGAGCAACCCACAAATCTCAAAATTGTCACCTTCAGAATTATCACGATAGAAAGATCTCTCTCTGTATGTTTCTATGATGAGTTCTCATGTGATTAGTTGCCTGTGTTATATCACATTTGTTTTTATAAAAAAATTTTTTGTAACGTTTATTCATTTTTTGAGAGACAGAGACAGGGTGTGAGTAGGGGAGGAGCAGAGAGAGAAGGAGACACAGAATCTGAAACGGGCTCCAGGCTCTGAGCTGTCAGCACGGAGCCCGACGGGGGCTCGAACTCATAAACCGTGAGATCATGACCTGAGCTTAAATGGGACGCTCAACCGACTGAGCCCCCCAGGCGTCCCCGTGTTATATCACATTTTAACTGATGTGTGACATAATCAGGATCCTGTATTGTTTGTGTACCCCCGTGTCATCTCCTCTATTGTAGAGAAGGATGTTACATCAGTGAACCTGAGAAGGAGGAAATAATTACTCAGAGCATTCAGAAGTCTGCACCCCACACTTCAACGCACCTGGCAGTCGAATGTCAAACACCACATGTCATAAAAAAGCTATGTCTACAAGGATTAATCAAAAATCTTCATGAATTCTTTAAGCATATTCTAGTTAGATTCGGAGAATATGTACCTTACTTCATTTACACACGTCAGTTCTCGTGTTGTACACTGAAAACATACAGAGAGTGTGCATATGTTTTATAAATGGACAGCCTTTTTGAAAAAAAAATGTTCCTTTTATCCTCAGGTAAAGGAAAGATAGCATCAGCCAATCAAAAGAAGAAGCAAGAGCAATTCAAGGAGAGACTTTTTTTTTTTTTCCTGCTAATTTCCAGAGGGAATTAACCAATTTTATGTATTACGATAGAATCAGCATATGGAGGATTGGACCTATTGATAATGTCAAAGCCAAAGAGGTGCTTTCAGCTTTGTGTGCCTGCTGAATCTTAAATATGAACAACCGCTGGGCTTCTGTTTGCTCCACGATTTCCGGTCAGGTTTCATCAGATTGGAGCCTGCTGTTTAAGCTGTATTTAGGACATGACCCTAGCAGCTGGCTCCAGTGAATGAGCCGCTTCAAGGTGGTTATTACTATGCATGTAATAACTAAAGAACTTGGAATAGCTAAGAAAAACACTAATCTTGTGTATTCCATTGAATATTTCGGTAGATTTGAAACCCAACTAAGCAAGGAGCATATGAAAAATAAAAGTATGGTAATTGATACTAAAAATAACAAATATTACCAACTGGATGAGAGAAAATGCCATATGACTATGTCAGAGTAAGAAGAGTCTATATTTTTAAATTCCCACCATTTAAAAAGAGTTTGAAAAGTTTAATATATTTACAAAAACATTATTTAAATGATTGACATTTGAATAGTATCTTGCAAAATGAAAAAGGTCAAAATTCATTTACCTTTTTTTAAGTTTATTTATTTATTTTGAGGGAAAGAGAGCATGAGTGCAGGCAGGGCAGAGAGAGAAAGAGAAAATCCCAAGCAGGCTTCAAACTGTCAGCACAGAGCTCAATGAGGGGCTCGAACTCACGAACCGAGATCATGACCTGAGCCAAAACCAAGAGTCAAACTCAACCGACTGAGCTACTCAGGTGCCCTAAAATACACTTACCTTTATATCCAATGTTTATAAGGATGAAGATTACATCTTATTCAGTATTATATCCCTATAGGACATACCATATTGTGTTCACCAATAAGTATTTCTTAAATAAAAATTGTCTACTTACATTTAACACTAAAAATGAGAGCTTTGGAGAAGGTCTAAAGAAACTTAAAAACCACCAAAAAGACATTTTGATATGAAAAATGCTTAAATGTCCAGGCAAATTCAATCTTGTATTTTCTGTGCAAAAGACTAAAAATGAAAATACAGGCTACTGACAAATGTTATATTTCCAATTTTATATAGAGAGATCATGAAAGACAAGTAATGAGTATATCCTTGCTAGGTTTTTATAATATCTATCTGAGTCCAGAAAATATATAATGCAAGAAGAGCCGTATCATTTTTTCACAAGGTAAACAACTTGGATGTGGTGGGTATAGTCATTTACCTAAATATATTGGTCCCAAATAGTTATATAACTGGTTACCATTACCAGGGTTACCAAATAATTTGGAGATAGGAAATGACATATATTGAAAGTAGTTGCTAACTATTTCCATGTGGGGTGGTTAAACAAGTTTGTTTTAAGTCAACAATCTAGGGTTGCCTAAACACTAAAATATAAAAAAACTCCAGGAGAAATTGTGGCACTAGAACCCCTCAAAACCCAGAATCTGACCAAAATGTTTAACGAAAAATTTAAATGTTGGCCTTGAGGGAATGAAGGCTTAAATGAAGAAACTTCAACTGTGCCGAAACTGGGATAAGGTATTTAATACCTGGTTAACATGACATTACAAGATAGTATTCTTTTTACCATTTTAATGAAGAACAATCAGAGAATTTTAAAATATTTTTTCTTGTCTTTTTCCAAAGGCATGAGTGAAATTTCCCCTATTCTCTTCCATTCCTCTATCCTATCTGAATGACATACTCGAACTAGATTATATCTGATCAAGGGTTGTATGGATTGATCTCTGATGGCAGGGTCGATTTCTGGATTCACAAGTATCTCCATGACTTTATTCTCATCTCCCTCCAGTCTATTATACCAACAGAGTCACACTAGACAAGGATATCATAACCTCCTTCTAGGGGACTACCATGACAAACATTTATCCCCCCATGAAATCTGGGGATAATCTTTTAGGTTGTATAAAGATAACCTCACTTTTGGCCTTACCTAGAAAGTTTAGGAATGAACATGTCATATAGTTACATGAATACATGTTTTCAGTTAGGGCTTCTGTCTATTGACCTGTCTCTATTCCACAAAGACTTAATGGATTCATTTTGCTTTCACTCGATTCTTTCCTATTCATTCCAAATGCTTAATGCAATTGCAGGCCATTATATTGCAATTACGCAATAAGAAAATACTTTTAAATGGGAGCTTATGAAAACATTTCATAGTATTTCAATTGAAGCCAAAAGAAAATGCAGTTACAATTCTTATTTTAAAAAACAGCAACCAACTACACAGTAAATAGAAAAGCTAATATTAGATGTTTCTCCACATGTAGGTTGCTAAAGCTGAAATATGGAGAATTAAAGAATATTACATTTTATAGCCTCTTTATATTAGGTTAGATGTGAAGAATTTGGCTGGAGATGACAATGAATTCAAACTCATTTATTCCACTGCAATTTTCAGCACTTATGTATTAACATGTCTGCATATGTTACACTATTTTGATTTCACTAGAAAGGTATCAGAATAGATAATGCTTTTGAAAGTCACATTTTTAAAAGAAAAAAATAATTCTAAAATGTATGTACAATATTAAGATTTTATAAATTAGTATGTTTAAATAATCCATATTTGGAATTCTAAAAATATGTAATGGCTTTTAATTTTTACATTACATATTAGAATCACTATAAGGTATAATTATGTATAACTTCACATGCATCTGCATAGCAACTCATAATAAGAAATTAAAAAGGAATAATATTATAAATAAGAACTAAAGGCATTATAGACTTAAAGTACTTAGTATTGGAAAGAACCCAAAGTAATCAAATCCAATTTTTTTTTTTACTTTTCATAGGAATTTTCTATATTATTCCTGACTTCTCATACTTAAATACAAGCTATATCAAATTATTACTGTTATTGAATGTTTAATTTTCACATGATTTCAGTGTTTGTAACAAAAAAATGTTTTAAGTTGTTCACCAATGAAAGCCAATCATGAAACCGTCCAATTTGCAATCATTGTGTCTCATTCTCCTTCTTTCAGCCCCAAGAGTTTTTATAATGGCCCAATTTTTGGTTCCTCTTCTTATTGAAGAAAACCTCCACTAGGTGGTTATCATGCCAGAACAAAAATAAACACTTAGAATAAAATAAAACAGTAAATGGAAAAGTGCTATGGTATAAAAAAAAAAAAGTCACTTTTTAGAATGGCATATAGGGAGCTCTGTTTAGATAACTTGAATTGGTATTGAGTATACCTCGAAAGCACAGTAGAGTAACTTATCTTTAACGATTCATATAAAAGTCATTCAGACAAATTGGGAGCAGTGCTAGTTGCTTCCTTAATAAGCAACTTAATAAGTTGCTTACAAATTGGTAAGGCGTGGGTATGATTGCTTAGCTCTTAGTTTTTATTCCATATAAGTTAGTTACATCAGTTAGCTACTTACTCCATAACATAGATATAAAATCTGCAATATAAAATAAGTTGAACAAAGTGCAAAGCAATATATTTTAAATCTAAGCTTTACCTTTTTAAAAAAAATTTTTAAAAGCAAAATTTTTATAGTAATCAGAAGCTGCAAAGAGTTATACATTATTTATCTCTTTAATACAAATAACCATTTTATCCCATTTATCTACTTTATCAGAGTTCATTTAGGAGATAAAAACACAGTAATTTGAACAGAAAAAAAATTAACATAAACAATTATTGATTGTAGCAAGAGATTGGAATAACAAGGGATTAGCTAATAAGACATAAAGAGAATTGTGAATAACATAGGAGTCACAGATACAATGAATAATATAATAGCAAAGATAATATCATATAATACATAATAACCACTGTTATGGACTAAATGTTTTCCCCCAAGTTCCCCCCAAACTCTTATGTTAGAACCTTACCACCCAATGTGATGGTATTAGGATGTAGGGACTTTGGGAGGTAATTAGATGAGATCATGAGGGTGAAGTTTTATGAATGGAATTTGTGCCTTATGAGAATCATGAGAAAGCTTGCTTCTCCTCTCTGCTCTCTGCCAGGTATGGGTGCAAGGAGAAGTCATCAGCCGGCAACCTGGAAGAAGGCCCTTGCCATAACCTGACCATGCTGGCACCCTGATTTCAAACTTCCAGCTTCTAGAACTGGGAGAAATAAAATCACTCTTGATTAAGCCACCCAAGCTATGATAGTCTGTCAAAACAGCCTGGACTGATTAAGACAATTATTACCCAAATGGTTGAGAGAAAGCACCCAGGGTAGTGTTCCCTCCTTACTTGCCCTGACCCACAGCCAGGGCCAGAATCCAGATCTATTGGAGAAGGCATGGCCATGACTCACAACGACAGAGACATTGTGCTGGTGCAGGGCTCTGGAATTTGCTAGGAACCTGTCCTCTGGGTATCTGGCAAAGACACTCACAGGGAGGTGCCACTTCTCAGAATTTGCTGTGAACCAAACAAAAAGGATGCCAGGGAAAACTGCTTGTTGCTGAGTGCTGCTGGCTGCCTTGTACTTCAGAGCCAGGAGCTACAGAAGCTACAAGCTAAGGGGAACACATCAGAACCAGGAAGAGAAAGCCCCTTCCTCCTCCAGCATCTCTACCAGCAAAGCACTTTACTGATAAAACTTAACATTATTTCAACTCACAAAGGAGAAATAGCACAGCTGAGAGGCAATAAATTGATCAATGTCACCGTTATTTATCTTATCAGTCAGTATGTCTCTTTTAGCCCCTCTCCTAACCAGATTTGTAACACCGATTCTGATGCTTTGTTTTCCTTTCTTAACAGAACATACAAAAAGCATCAACTATAAACTCTTGCATCTTTTTAAAACAGTTCCTGTCCAGTTTCCCTCATTAAGGTTAACTGAAGAAAGGAAAGCTTTACCTTTATTATAATGTTTTTCAATCTTGAGCAAAGTTCACTTTCATTACCATTGACAATCACAAGACTAAGGTAAGTCCCATAACTTTCTAAATCCTTCATTTTAATAATAATAATACATATTTTATAGCACTATTTGAATTTAATTTTTGTTTCTCTTTTGCCTAACTTCTAAAGCAAACAGTAAGATAGAACAAGCTGCTAACTCCATTATCCTGAAGACAAATTGGAAGCAGTCCATCCCAGGCAAATCTGCACACTTCTTGCAATGGGTTCCCTCCCTCCCCAAATGCTGTAATGCTAGAATGCTGCTTAAAAAGTTATGTTGGTTTCTTTTTTTCTTAAAGAATGAAATCTAAACTCCTTAATTTACACCTTCACATTTTGAACTCAACTTACTTTTTCATTCTTTATTTTCTTTTAATGCATCACACTTACTATTCATTCTTAAGACACAATATGGCTCTCCTTTTCCTCATTAAGCCATGTGCCTTTATGGCAAATACATTACTGATTATATTCCATTTCTTCTTCTGGCTCAAAAAGCCAAAGTTAATAAGCAGAGTAATTATGTCCACTTGGTGGAACTAGAAGAACCATATTACTTTATTACTTTTAAATACAGTAAGATAATACATGTAATGTGTTGAGAACATTGCCTAGCACATGTAAGTGCCCAATAAATGTTACCTCTTTTTTATTATTATTTGCTTAACTTCAGTTTTCTTGTCTCCAGCATTGGTGAAGTGGCCCTATTAGAAACACTGCACATCCAAATTTTCTTGCTTCGGGTGTGAACAGAAATGGAAAAAAATACTGAGCTTTATAGGATAATAAATTGTAACAAAAATACCAAGTCAATTGGTGAGTGCCAGGTCCAATGCCCCATGGCCAGAACTGTCTCTTCATTGTTGCCATTGCTGCAGCCTTTCCAGTATCGTCATTATCATATACAAAAGTAAAACACAATGAGTCACTGTGGTCGAGTAACACAATGTTAAAAGGGCCCAGTTCGAGCCATACCATAACCCTAGATCTAATGAAAATAATTGAGCTTAGTGTAAGGGTGGAAGCAGAGATGGCCTATCAGGGAAAAATCAACATATTATCCAAAGAAAGCTGATGAGTACTGGAATGAAAACAAATGGTCCCTCCTACATATATCCATTAAAAAGTTATCTCTTTTGGGTCTCCTGGGTGACTCAGTTGTTCAAGCGTCTGACTTCAGCTCAGGTCATGATCTCACAGTTCATGGGTTCAAGCCCTGAGTCAAGCTCTGTGCTGATGGCTCAGAACCTGGAGCCTGCTTCGGATTCAGTGTCTCCCTCTCTCTCTCTGCCCCTCTCCTACTCATGCTCTGTCTCTGTGTCTCTTAAAAATAAACATTACAAAATTTTTTTTTAAGTTATCACTTTTAAAGAATTATAAAGTAATGGAACACCAGATGTAGACTGAAAAATCCAGGTGCCTTGGTAATTACTTCCAATTCCATTATTTTAGAGACAAATGTACTAATGGCCCAGAGAATGTGTATTTGGTCTGAGGTCAAACCTTGGAAAATATCAGAACCAGGAGTAGAACCCAGTTACTTTAATTAGGCTAGTGTTTTCACAAAGAGTTATTCTCTGGAAAGGTGCTTTAACATAACAAGCTAAGAAATGCAACTAAATTAGAAGCATCAGCAAAGAAAACTAATAATTTGCAAACCGCTGCATACTAAATAGCAAGGAAGGAGTATTCTGCTGAATACTGTATCAACCTTCAGATCTAACCAAAATTCACAAAAATTCCTAAGAATGCATTTTTCTAACTTTTCTCCAAACCCATTATTATATTATCTAATGGTTTCATGTTTTCCATTAGCTGAGTTATTACTTTAGTGTTGTGCAGATTTAGCATATCTGTTAGTGCTCTGCTTTTCAGCACTTCTAAGGAATGCTGATGTTCCTTACTTCCTAATGGCCTGCTCTCTATTTTGACATTGACGACCATGTTATATAAGCTGTCTGAGCCAAACAAGCAGTCAACAATTGAGTATTATAGATTCACAAGTTCTCAGGGAACATCCCTATCAATTTAGTTTTCCAGGGTAGGTCTATAATACAGAGGCTAACATATTTGCCTCAAGATGCAGAAGATCTGAGTTCAAATCCCAACTGGAATGTAGAAGCTATGTGGCCTATGACAAGTTACTAATACTTTGTATCTCAGATTCCACATCTTCAAAATGAATATAATAATCATGAAATAAAAATATAAAAAGCATTTCATATATTATCTTTCCCAGAGAAATCACACAATTAGTGCTGTGATTGTTGTTGTGGCTATTCAAGGTCTGTGGGGTAAGGTTAAGGAGTTCCAAACCTGTAGGGAAGGCTAGTAGTCTCACTGCAGACAGAAAATGAACTGATAGATAGGGACACCAGACCTTACTAGAGAGGATGAAAAGGTAAGCATCCAAACGAGCCAACTATCAAGGCCTAGAAGGCTGGAAAGGACATTTATTTTAAGGAATGCCTCAAACACAGATTCATTACAGTAGCTAGCTTTGGACACTCATCTCTCCTAAGCCTCGCTTTCTTCATATTTAAAGTGACATTAGTAGCTTATACTTACAGAAGGATACTCTTTGCCAGGCAATGTTCACATCTTCAAAACAATCAATCTTACAAACTCAATTACTATTCCCCCTTCAGAGATAAGAAAATGGGGTCCAGAGAGGTGACATCAGTTGCCCAGAATCACCTAAAATTTATTGACAGAGAAGAGCCATGTAGTTTGGTTGTTAGTTTCTCAAACTCTTAGTGACCTGGTAATTCTGACCCCAGCCGGCCAGCATGGAAGCTACTTTATACAATTTGTCTAAAGATGGAAGTGCAAGGATGTATGTAAAACAATAACCACAGAGCCTGTCACATAAACCGCAATCAGTGTTAGCTATTACCATTAATATAATACCATTGAAATAAAGAATGCACTGGAATCTGACAGCTTTTATGCAGAAAGCACTTATGCGTATTCTTCCCTGTAAAAGTGAAAAAACATATTGATAGCTAAATTTGTGATTCAAAGTAGTATGCTTATGTGAGTGAATGGCTAAAGAAGCAACTTTCTTCATGTTTTTATATTTCTTATTATAATTTTATATGGCTATACAATTTTCTATCATATATAGCTCCCACTCCATTTTTGTGTCAAAGAATATTTCACTTATAAGAACAATAAAACATTAAATTATATTAAATTAAAATATAATATCACCCAAGCTTTTTATCTGACCCTAATTAGAGAGAGTAAGCATAAACTTGTGGCCTTACACTACTGATTTACCCTTTTTGAGCTTGTCTTCTAAATTCTATAAAATAGAAATCAGAATAACTTGCACATGTGACATTGGATGTGAAAGAAAAAGTCTTGCAAATTGCCATTTCTTTTATAAATGAAGAATTTTATCTGTTTTCATTTTTAGCAAAATGACTCCAAAAGATCTATTTCAAAAAAAGAATTCTAGCCCATGTCCCCAATGTAAGTTTGCAATTCAGTTGAATTCTACCATTATGCCATTATATTAAATATATCTCAAGCCAAATTCATCATTTCCTTCCCATTAAACCAGCACTTTTTTTCAACCTGTAGAAAAGTGTAGCATTACAACTGACAATAAAATTCCAAGGTCATAGTAGATTCAAAGAAACCAGAGCCCAGATCTTCAGACTTGTTTTTTTGTTTGAGAGAGAGAAAGAGAGAGCAACTGAATGAGGGGCAAAGAAAGAGAATCTCACAAGGAGCAGAGAGAAAATGAGGGAAGCAAGACTTGAGCTCACCTGATGCTGGGCTCGTGCTCACCCCCAATGAGGGACTCGAACTCATTAACTGTGAGATCAGGAAGTCAAATACGTAGCAAATTAGCCCCAGGTCTTCAGACTTCTAATTCAAGATACTTCTAGTTAATTGCAGGTGCATAGACAAGGCCAGATAATGTTAGAGAAACAGTATAACATGATGTTTAAGGTATTCTGAATCTGGGATACCTAGATCTTTCTTTGCCACTTAACTAGCCCTGTGACTGTAGACAAGTTACCTGATGTCTTTGTGCCTCTGTTTTCTCATCTCAATCCTTGATACTTCAAATGGCTACTGTGGGGACTAAATGTATTAATTCATGTAAAATTCTTAGAAGAATCTGACATACATTAAATAAGTATGAGATAGTATTACATAATATTTGTAGTCTGAACATGCTGATTAATCATTCTTTCCCCCTTTCAAGTTCTGATCAAATGATAACTGACAAAAGCATTCAAATGGGAATTCATACACAGTTATCAATTCTTACTTGTAAAGCTAGAGTAGAAAATATGATGGAGCCTTCTATCCTACTTGCGACTCAGACCACCAGACTCTCACAACCCTGATTTAATTCAGGTAGAGAGGACGAAGAATGACTTAACACTCTTCCATCATAACACACTCACCTCTCCACCCAACCTGGAAGTTTTGGCCAGAGGATAAACATCAGAGGAGGAGAGGACACTTCGAAGGTGAAAGGGAAATACAGTAAGAACACACTGATAGCAATGGTTACTTTGAAAATGGAACCAATAGAGGTGAAACTCAGAAATAAGATAAGCCACTCAGCATCCTAAAGGGAGAATAGAGTGAGATGGTATAAAAATGGCCCATAAGTGTTATTTCTGTGTTATTTCTCCTTTGAGAAAAGGACCTGAGCTTTCTTCTCCTTTGTGGGAAAAAAAAAATGAAAAACAAAAACATGGTAAGGAAATAAGCATTCTCTGACCAAAGATTTCATGTGGCTTGGAACATCTGCTGTGTAGAAATGCTTTCTGCAAGTACTTGTTCTGTTAACAAATACTGGTTGAAATCCTATTATGTGCCAGGCATCGCGCTGGCACAAGATGAAAAAGTAAACCGACATTACTGGTCAGATTCAGTGCTGTATGGATTTTAGGTCTCATGAAGAAAATTAGGAGAGGATCCTGTTTAGAATCTTTGCAAATCATGTGCTCCACAAAATACAGGTAAGAATATTTCCCCCAAATAGTGTCCAACATAAATTCTTTGTAATCTACCAGACTATGTACTTGTTAGCATTCTACAGGTGTTTGATCTAGTGCTAAGGAAGCTAGGCTAGATAAATGACTCTCACATCTTTTGTTAGCACAGATTCCTTTAAGCACATAAACTCTTTTTTTAAGTTTATTTATTCTGAAAGAGAGAGAGAGAGAGGAGAAAGAGAGCACACACGTGGGGGACAAGAAGAGAGAGAGAGAGAGAGAGAGAGAGAGAGAGAGAGAGAGAGAGAGAGAGAATGAGAATCCCAAGCAGGCTCTGCATTCTCAGCATGGTGCCCAATGTGAGGCTCAAACTCACAAAATGTGAGATCAAGACCGGAGCTGAAGTCAAATGCTTAGCCAGCTGTGGCACCCAGGTGCCCCTAAGCACATAACTCTTTTCTTTTTCTTTTTTTTTTTTTTTTTTTTTTTTTGAGAGAGAGAGACACAGAGTGGGAGCAGGGGAGACGGAGACAGAATCTGAAGCAGGCTCCAGGCTACAAGCTGTCAGTATAGAGCCTGACTTGGGGCTCGAACTCATGAGCAGTGAGTTCATCATCTGAGCCAAAGTTGGATGCTCAACCAACTGAGCCACCCAGGTGCCCCATAAACTCTTATTTAAAATACCGAACTATAAACCAATACAAGATTGTCTGTTTGGTTTCTCCTTCGTCACCTTCAGCTTTTTCCCTGAGGCACTCCTGAAGAACGTGCATCTCTAAGGGACATATTTGAAAACATTACACCTATGAGTAACAAGGATTTTTCCAGTTATTAAAGTGTTCATTCTAAGAAACTTTATCTTTAATACATAGAGCCAGAAAGCCTAAATGAAAAGACATCGCTAGCAGAATCCTCTCTCTCAAAACATGCTTTTCTTTAAAATGTAACAAAAACAATAACAAACAAAAAATCTACATGTTTCTAAGAATGTCTTAGTAGCCATGTGCTTAATAGATGAATTACAAGAAAAAAATTATTAATTATAAAGATAATACTATGTACATAACATTGTTTTTGCTCTAAACTTAATATATGTAGCGTTTTAGTAAAACACATTCACGTAAGAAACTGTTTAGCAAATTTTCCTTCTTTTAGAGTTTTCCTATGTCAACTTCTCTGAATTTAAGTGATTGTATTTATTCTCTATGATATTTCTACATATGTCTAAGTATTTACAACAAAATTTAAGCCTGAGTATGACTATATATATTTACAGATACATGTATTAAAATATGTTCTGTAGAGTATTTTTTTGCCCTCATACATCTCATAATAATATATATTAATCCAGTATTTTGTAATGACAGCTCTAGCTGTTTCCTTTTTTCTGTGCCTCTGTTCTTCCTGCTTCTTTAAAACACAAACCATTGAGGAGAAGTGAAGCTATCAGAATACCCATTTTATATTAGCACTCATAGGACACAGTAAAACTGAATGAAGAAATTGGCAAAGAATAAGAGCCTGACAGGGTTTTTTCTGTTCTTTGCTATTTTTCTTGGGCACATGCAGATGGCTGTTTAAGAATGGGCACAGTGTTCAGCCAGAGCTTTGCCAACAATGTAGACTTAGAAGGTAGAATAAAGAGTCATCAATGAGCACAGTAATGGCAGGAAATGGTTCAAAAGAGAACCCCGTGCTGCATACAGAAATATCCTAAAAACCTGAAAGTAACACGAGCAGTCATTAATTATAAAATTTAGGTTTTCAGTTTTGGCACAGTGTACATAGCCCAAACAAAAATGAAAAAAAAAAAGCAACAAAAAATTGAGCTGAATAATATAGTTATCTAAAAATTTTTGGAAGCTAATTTTTATAACTAGGATATCATTAATCCATTTGTTTTCATTTATAACATCAACAAATATTTACAACTTGTTAATGTGTGGCAGACACGCTACTAGGAACCAGAGATACAATATTGGGCCAGACGGCCAGTTATACTTTCACAGAATGTTCACTCAAGCAAATTGGACATTCAGTTAAACACACAAATCTAATTAAAAGCGATATGTCCCATAAAGTATTTTCTCTAGGGAGCTGTGGTGGACTGCAGAGACCATGAGCTTTGGAGTTGTGAGCAACTGCTTTCGGGATTCTCACTCAGACACATTCTAGTTTTTTTTGTTTTGTTTTGTTTTTTATCTTAGAAAAGTTATTTAACTTGTATGAAACTGTTTGCCTAACTGAACGATAGCTATGCTTGCTTCAAAGTTTTGCCTCAAGTATTAAATGAAATAGTGAACATCAAGGACATCTTGTGTGGCACAATACAGATATTTAGTGCACATATTTAGTGCAAATATTTTATATCTGTTGCCCCAAAATTTCAATAATAAAAGTAAAAATTAATGAAGCCCTGAAATTATCTCAATTATTCTCAGAGAAATCCTATGAACCATTCCAAAATTATCATTATATTTACTGTGACTACATTGATTTTGTGTGTGTGTGTGTGTGTATGGGTGTTTAATGCTATTCTGAGAATGAATTTTATTATTTCCCTTTATTGCCTCTTGCTTTAATTTTTCTGACTGTCAAATTAACATTATTTTAAATTATTTATTTTATTTTATTTAAATTTTTTAAAATTTACATCCAAGTTAGCATATAGTGCAATGATGATATCAGGAGTAGAATCCAGTGATTCATTCCCTACATATAACACCATTCCAACAAGTGTCTTCCTTAATGCCCCTTCTCCCATTTAGGTTATCCCCCTACCCACTAACCCTCCAACAACTCTCACTTTGTTCTCTCTATTGAAGAGTCCTTTAAGTTTTGTCCTCCTCCCTGTTTCTATATTATTTTTTGCTTCCTTTCCCTTACGTTATTTACTATCCAAGAATTCACTGACTTTCCACATTTTTTCTTGTGGTTGATTTTGAGTTTCATAGCATTGTGGTCTGAAAATATGCACAGTATGATCTCGATATTTTTGTACTTGTTGAGGGCTGATTTGTCTCCCAGTATGTGATCTATTCTGGAGAATGTTCCGTGTGCACTCAAGAAGAATGCGTATTTCACTACTTTGGGATGAAATGTTCTGAATATATCTGTTAAGTCCATCCAGTCTAGCGTGTCATTCAAAGCCATTGTTTCTTTGTTGATTTTCTGCTTAGATGATCTGTCTGTTGTTGTAAGTGGGGTGTTGAAGTTCCCTACTATTATGGGATTATTATCAATGAGTTTCTGTATGTTTGTAATTAATTGATTTATATATTTGGCTGCTGCCACATTGGGGCATAAACAGTTACAATTGTTAGATCTTCTTGGTGAAAAGATCCCTTAATTATGATATAATGCCCTTCTTCATCTCCTGTTATAGTCTTTATTTTAAAACCTAGATAGTATGATATAAGTACGGCTACTCTGGCTTTCCTTTGGTGACCATTAGCATGGTAGATGGTTCTCTATCCCCTTACTTTCAATCTGAAGGTGTCTTTAGGTCTAAAATGGGCCTCTTGTAAACAGCATATAAATAGATCTTGTTTTCTTATCATCCATTCTGTTAGACATAGACATTCTATGTCTTTCGATTGAAGGAGCATTTAGTCCATTAACATTTAGAGGGAGTATTGAAAGATAAGAATTTATTGCCATTGTGTTGCCCATAGAGTTGGAGTTTCTGGTGGTGTTTTCTGGTCCTTTCTAGTCTTTGTTGCTTTTGGTCTTTTTTTTCCCATCTTTTCTCCTCTCAGAGAGTCCCCGTTAAGCTTCTTGCAGGGCTGGTTTAGTGATCACAATCTCCTTTAATTTTTGCTTGGGAAACTTTTTATCTCTCCTTCTATTTTGAATGACAGCCTTGCTGTTTTCATAATTCTTTCCTTGTCTGTTTTTTTTCTGAATTTGACTATTGTATGTCTTGTTGATGGTCGGTTTTTGTTGAATCTAATGAGAGTTCTCTGTGCTTCTTGGATTTTGATGTCTGTATCTTTCCCCACATTAGGTAGTTTTTCTGCTATGATTTGCTCACATAAACCTTCTGCCCCTTTTTCTCTCTCTTCATCTTCTGGAACTCCTATGATTCAGATGTTACTCCTTTTTTAATGAGTCACTGAGTTCTCTAATTCTTATATGGTGCTCTTTTGCTTTAGTTTCCCTCTTTTTTTCTGCTTCATTATTCTCCATAATTTTGTCTTCCATATTGCTGATTTGCTGCTCTGATTCATCCATCCTTGCCACTGTAGTAATCATTCAAGATTGCATCTCAGTTATGCATTTTTAATTTCATCCTGACTAGATTTTACTTCTTTTACCTCTACAGAAAGGGATTCTATGCTTTCTCAACCCTAGTTAGTATTCTTATTATCGTGATTCAAATCCTAGTTCAGACATCTTGCTTATATATGTGTTGATTAAGTCCCTGGTTGTCATTTCTTCCTGTTCTTTCTTTTGTGGTGAATTCCTTCATTTCCTCATTTTGGAGGAAGAAAAAGAAAACAGAAAATAGAAAATAAAAAATTAAAAACAACGCAAAAAATCAAATAAAGTAAGCGAGATCCTAGTTGTGTTTTGATCTTTTTTCTTTTGTTTCATCTTTTTTCCTCTCAGAGAGTCCCCCTTAAAATTTCTTGCTTGTTGGTTGTTGAAAGAAGCTTGCTAGAATAGAGAATAAAGGGAAATAAAAGAAAAGAAAAAAAGGAGAAAAAAGTAAGAAAAAGTTTTAAAATTTTTAAAAATGTATCCAAAAAAAAAAAAATGTATCCAATAAAATAGAATAAGATTAAATGAAAAAAGTAAAATAGAATTTTAAAACTTACAAAAAAATAAAAAAATATAATAAAAAATTTACAAATTTTTTTACAAAAACAGAAAATAAAAACAATTTTTTTCCTCTTTCTGTATCCAAGACTAAGGAAAGAAAAAAGAATAGATAACCAGTGAACAGAAAGAAATCCAAAGGAAATTATATCTAGTTTCCCCTAGAAGTCAAACTATGAAGCACTTTATAGTCTGTACACTAAGCAGGCAGAGAGACTTGTGGTGGTCCTCTAGGGCTTGTTTGGCGCAACTGGACAGGGCTTGGTGTAATGGCTCCATTCTCCACTAGGTGGCACTGCTTAGATTACTGGGGTGGATCATTGTGGCACGTGTGTGCATATATGCACATGTGTGGGAGAGGTGAAAATAGCATCACTCAGTTTCCCAGTCTCTAGTGCCAGAACTCTGCACTCTCACCGTCAAGCAATCAAGCATCCCTTCTTTGTTTCCGGCTTCCATCTACCCCCCACTTCTACACTGTCTGTGTCCAAGTCATCAGCCTGCCAGGTGGCACCGCCTTCATGAATTTTATCTCAGATGGGCTGTGTTTCCTTTTTAATTTTTTTTAACATTTACTTTTTTTTTGAGAGACAGAGCATGATTGGGGGTGGGGCAGAGAGAGAGAGGGAGACACAGAATCAGAAGCAGGCTCCAGCCTCTGAGCTGTCAGCACAGATCCTGATGTGGGGCTTGAACCCACAAACCATGAGATCATAACCTGAGCCAAAGTCGGACACTCAACCAACTGAGCCACCCAGGTGCCCCATGGTACTGTGTTTCCAAACCCCTCACTTCTAAGGGCTCTGGGGTTTGGACCCACTCCAACCCTGTGGGGGAGGATCTTGCTGGGCAATTGCTGGGTACTGGCTTGCCCCCAGGGAATGCTCACATGATGGTGTTGCTGTAGAGACTCAGAGATTGTGGCCAGGTGCTGGCTTGCCACAGAAAAAGTTCACGTGAGCATGTAGCAGCAGAGGTTCAGAGATTATGGTAAATCACAACACACAACCAGCACCAGGTTTCACTGCACCCTAGTGTCTTTGTTTCAATACCAGCAAACATGGCTGTTCTCCAGGGCCCACTAGGATCTGTGGGAAGGCCACAAGGACTCTAACAAATGCCTTCCCAGCAGGGGAACCACTTCTTCCCATGTGGCCCATGGACCCTTTGGACCTCACTGCTCCTGGGGATTCATCCTTCCCACCAGAGCACTGCCAGGTATTAAGCTATAGAATTTGTGACTGTGCTCTCCCCTTTCCTTTCTCCTTTCACCCTTTCTTGTTCAATCACTTGTGGGTGTTTCCACTCTTTCTCTCTCTCTCTCCAGCTACTTTTTGGGGGAGTGCTTTTCCTGTACTCTTCCCATTTTCTCTGTCTTTTTTCTGCAAAAACAGCTCCCTACCCTCTGCAGCTTCTCTCTCCACAGTTCACCTCTCCACACTGCATACCTGTGGAGTTCTGTGGCTCAAGTTATGCAAACTGTTGTGTTAATCCTCAGATCAATTTTCTAGGTGTGAAAAATGGTTTGGTGCTGATCTAGTTGCATTTTGGGGATGACAATAGCAGAGAACTTCTATGCTGCTCTGCCATCTTGGCCCCAAGAGTTCCTTATTTTTTCCTAAATACAAGTATTTTTATTTGTATAACCTAGGAAGGAATACCAAAAAGAAGAGTCAACCAATACTCATTATTCACAGATGCTGTATATTCCAGTTTGCCTAGTGGCTAAAATTTATTTGTAACCCCTAAATCAATACTCCGACTGCTTCAGGGTAATTCGCTGACATGCATAGAGCAAAGGGCAGTGGAGGTGGAGGGTTTGATTTGCCCAGCGCCATGTTCCTACCTGAATTGCACTGCTCTCATACAGATGCTGCCAAAGGATGGTAGGGGGCAGTGTAGTGTTGTGCAAGAAGCTCTCACTCTAGGGTTAGTTGGATGGGGTTCGAATCACAAATCCCAACTCTGGCACCTGTTAGTGGGAGACCTCAGAAAAGTAATTTACTTCTGGATCTGTGTTTTCTCTTTGTAAAATGAAATAAAATCTACCAGGATGTGTTGTTTTATGATTTAAGATTATAATCAATCGATAAATCCTGTTCTCTAGGAGCAACGATTCCATGTTTGCTAATTCAGTGTTTTTAGAGATTTTACAATGCATAACTACCATGGATAATAGAACTGATTGTAGTTTATTTATTATCTATATTTTGAACTTTATTTTCAAAACTGTGTGCTATGAAAGTAATTACCAAACAACAACTATTTGGAAAATAACCCAAATATTTTGTTTAATTTTCCTTTGGAATAGAAAAAAACATTGATGCTAGTCTCAGGTAGCAATGAGCTTCACACAGAAGATACAGATGGTTACACTTTATTTTAAAGTGATTAAATGTCTCCCTATTTGTGGCATAGTAAAGCAATTCAAAATGTGATTAGTATTTCTATAGATAGAGCTTTTAAAATAAAATTAAGGTAAAATTTATAGCTACAATTTGTGAAAACAAGAATTATCAGACTCTGTCACATTTCAACTAAAGTAACTGAATTAAGTAATCAACATCATAAATTAAATTACAATGAACATAAAACAGTCTCAGTAGCCTGTCGGAATATATGTTGTGGGAATAGAGATGATTCACATCCCTATGTTTAGACAGATTACCAATAACTGTAACTATATAATTAGATATAACTAATGAAATCTTTTTTTAAAGTCCCATAATTTGAAATCAAATATTATTTTAAAAGTCCTTTAAGATTTCTGTGATTTAAAAAAAATACACTTATAAATCTGAAATATAGCTGAAAACAATACTCTCACATTAGCCTTTATGACTCAAATACTTCACAGAGAATATTTTAAAGTTAAGCTCCAAGTTACTCAAAATTTTGATCTCAAACAAGATTCTGCAAAATAAGAAATGATAAATCAAAAACAGTTTTTTTGTGTGTGAGGCATAAAATTTTTCTTTCAGAAAAAATTTCAAAGAGATGTGTCAGGCAATGCAGACTGCAGGAGAAATTATCTCAAAATATCTCAAAGATATGCTAAGCATAGTCATCTGCCCAGAACTAATGTTCATATATATTATTACGTATTTTAAATCAAATTCATACTTAAGGAACTGATAGAAGAAAAGAAATTTCAAACACCGATCCAGTTAAATACCTCTCGTTTAAACAAAAATAGCTTCACATTTGGAGTGTCTTGCCAGCATAATATCTAGTTTTTATTATTTTTCTCTTCTACTTCAGCTAGCTAATTTATGAGATCCATTAAAATATGGGTTGTATATATGTGTGCTTATATTAAAATAAGAGAAAATATCAATGTGAGAATATGTATCCTAATATTTCTTGGATGCTAAGCTAAAATAAATTGGTATTTTTCTTCAAAGACTACAACATGATAGTGTAACCTTGATTTTACCAATTCATAATATATTTAGCAGCCTTTCATGTAGGTGTGCATATCTGAAATAATAACTCGAAAGAGCTAAAAGTCATAATTATAATACAATTCTAACACTGTCACAAAATAATGTCTATAAAAAGACATAAAATTAAGTAGACAGATAACTAAACAAATCTAAATAATTTTCTCAGGGTCATGTAAGCTGAGCACAAACTTGGATTCCTTTTTTTATTTTTAATTTTTTTTCATCTGGGTACAAATTGTTCAGGGGTCACAGGGACTTACTTCTTTTCTGAACTCAACAACACAAATAGAACTCTAAGGATATCAATGCAGGAAATATAAGATGGTAATGTTTAAAATAACATGAACTAGGTCTCTGGCTCTGTAGATTTGTCACAGATTAGACAAAATGAAAGTGAGAAGAAAACATCTTGAAATTAAATAAGAATACTATATATTTTAAGGGGAAATTCAGCATTCTAGCCTCATTAGTAGTATAAGGAACTAATAGCTTATTTCAACTCAGGTACCAGATTATTTCTACTATGTTACAGTGCTTCTTTGAAATGGCTTTAAGATACAACTACATACTTCATAAATATATTAGCATTCCATCATAGCTGAGTTCATTATTATATGTATGGAAATAAACTTTGGATCAAATCATTTTCCTTAAATCTCAACCTCTGCCAAAAATGTTTTATAAATAATATAAGCCTACAAGGTGAGCATTCAATTTGTACCTTCAAATCAGTAGAATTACAGACAATATCATTCTTCATAATGATAGGCCAGGAGAACATCAAAGAAGACACCAAAAGTATTATACTTCCATAAAGCCAGAGTATGTAAACTATGCTGTGATAGGAAGAATAATGTCCCCCAAATATAACCATGTCCTACTCCCCAGAACCTAGGAATATTTTACCTTAGCGATAAAGGAATTTTGCAATGTAATTGAATTGAGGATATTAAAATATGGAGCTTATTCTGAGTTATCTGTGTAGGCCCCATGTAATTACCAGGCCCCTTATATAATTAAAAAGAAAGAAGAAACAGAATTAGAGGTAGTAATGTGAAAAGGACTCAGTCCAATCTTGGTAGTTTTAAAGACAATGGAATAGGGGCGCGTGGGTGGCTCAGTCGGTTAAGTGTCCGACTTCAGCTCAGGTCACGATCTCGTCGTCCGTGAGTTCGAGCCCTGCGTCGGGCTCTGGGCTGATGGCTCAGAGCCTGGAGCCTGCTTCGGATTCTGTGTCTCCCTCTCTCTCTGCCCCTCCCCTGTTCATGCTCTGTCTCTCTCTGTCTCAAAAATAAATAAACGTTAAAAAAATTTTTTAAAAAATAAAAAAATAAAGACAATGAAATAGAGCCAAGAACCAAGGAAATGTAAAAACTGAAGGAAAAAAAAGGCCTCCAAAAACTGAAAAAAAGGGAAGATAAAAGATTTTCTCCTAGTATTTCCAGAAGGAAAACAAAAACAAAAAACAAAAAACTCTGCCAGCATCTTGTTTTAGCCCAGTGAGAGAGACTTTGGACTTTGAATTTCTAGAGAGAGAGAGAGAGAGAGAGAGAGAGAGAGAAAGAGAGAGAGAGTGTGTGTGTGTGTGTGTGTGTGTGTGTGTGTGTGTGTGTATCAAAGCAGATTGTTTTGGAATTGATGGAACTGTTCTGTACCTCGATTGTGTTTATAATTGTCAGTTACGTGTTTGTTAAATTTCATAGAATTGTACACTGAGTACCAAATCTTACTGTAAGTAGATAAAAAGATTTTTAAAAGGTAAGTTTTCATTACTTTTGAAGTGTTTCAAATTGGTATTTAGAAAATCATCTGATCTTCCTTGTTTCCTATGAATGTTATTTTGTCCTACCTTAATCCTCAAAAAGCAAATTAATGTATTCTTTCTTCATTAAGTAACTTTGGAATATTTGTATTAATAGAATTTAAATCTTATGTGTGACTTTTGACACTGTTTTAGAAGAACAGAAAAATTATAATTCAATTAATGATTCCTTGTATAAAAATTATCATGTTCACTCTGTACACCAAAATTGGGTTGAGACAAGCATGGATTTAAAGGACATGTTAAATTTCTCAAAACTTTCAAAGGAGAACCCAGAAAACTGACAATTTAGGAATAGTCATGTACTACTGAATAATTCAACATTCATAAAATTCATACTGTTTGGCACCCAATCAAAACGGACTAGACATGCAAAAAAACAGGAAAAGAAATCTAACACATAATAAAAATTAATACAATTACAAAGTGACAGAAATCATGAAATTAGCCAACAAGTATATCAAACATCTATTGTAAATACTCAAAAATTTAAAAGAAATGTAAAGTAAAATATTTCAGAGGGTGGACTTGGCAGGTTACACAATGCAGAAGAGGATAATAAGTTTGAATAGAAGAGTCTGATAAATATGAACAAAGTCAGGGTGATCTCTGAGACCATATCAAGCAATCTGAAGTATATGGAATTTAATATTTGAATAAATAATGCCAAATGTCTTCCAGGTTTATTGAAAAATATAAACCCACAGAACGAAGAAACTCAAAAAAACTCCAAGAAGCATAAACACAAAGAAAACTATACCAAAATATCTCATATTCAAAATTTTGAAAACTAATGACAAAGATAAAATATTTGAAGCAAGATAAAGACACACTACATAAGAGAAGAAAAAATGAAAACAATCACTTTCTTCTTATACAAAATAAACCAAGCTAAAAATCAATAGAACATCTTCAAAGTGTTGAGAGAACAACAACAACAAACATTTTGGAATTCTGTATCTAGTGAAAATATTCTTCAAAAATGAAAGCAAAGTCATTTTCAGAAATTGAAAAGCTAAAAGAATTAGTCACTAGTGTATATAATGTAAAAATTTTGAAGCACCTTAGTTTATACAGACTCGGTGGAAGGACAGTTAATACAAATACTGGATGGGTGAGAGAATAGAGTCATTCACTTTGGTTGTAGTGAATAATAATAGGCAAAAATTGGGTTAGAGTAAAAGTAGTACAAAAACATGATAGTTTTGATTAAGAGTAAACAATTTTATTATATTCCATAGGTTTTATGGTCATATTATTATTAATTTGTTTACAATGAATAATCTAGCAACATTGTATAGAACGTATCATAACTGGAAGAGATGTTTACAAGAATAAAGGCTGTGAAAAAGATGTTTACTAGTACATGTATGAGGTCATGGCCTGGGGTGGTATTGATGGCAGAAATAACAAATGTTCAGTTCTTTTAATAAAATTGTATTCACTATTTTCTTAACAACACATTAACAAAATGTCTACTACAAGTGGATTATTACAACAAAAGTGAAATCTACAATGTTGATTACAATGTAGATTATTACAACAAAAGTGAAAAAGTGTTATAAAAAAAGATATTTGCGGGGCACCTGGGTGGCTCAGTAGGTTAAGGTCCCACTCTTTATTTCGGCTCAGGTCATGATTTCAAAGTTCGTGGGATCCAGCCGGGCTGGGGGTCCAAGCTGACAGAGTGGAGCCTGCTTGAGATTCTCTCTTTCTCCCTCTCTCTCTGCCCCTCCCTGGCTCACACTCAGGCTCTCTCTATCTTTCTCTCTCAATAGAGAAGGCACTTGCAAGATATGATTGATGGGAGATAATTCATATTTCTGTATATCATTAACAGTCAATTTGTTCCAGATTACCTCTTCAAGAATGTCCTTATAAGCAAGGAGCCTTTGATTAATGGTAGTGTCTTCTACATTCCTCAGTAAGAGAGATATATCTCCCCCACCCCCACCCCAGGTTTGTTTACATTCTAGGATAGTAAAGATAGAGATGCCTCCCTCTCCTCAGTGTAGATATCCTTTCTCTCCAGTTTGATAAACATAATTCTCTCCCCATAGAGGAGGATGGCAATTTTTCCAGCAGCCCTTCAATAAGACCGAGGTTTCCTAATCTCAGAATTTCTCTGTTATAGAGGGAAACACACCAACCACTCTGCATGTATGGGGAACAAATACCTAACTTTCTCTTCATCCCATTGTGGGCTTAAGCCTCATCCCATTGAGGCTTAGAAAACAGGCACAATATGTAACTCTGGCTACTGTGATTGCAGTAAGAAATATTTTTGTATATGGGACCCCAAAGCCTTGTGTTTCCTGCTCTAATTTATGAAATGGTGAAAGGCTGCCTTGGTAGTTTGAAGTTGGGGAACATCTCGTGGTTTTCAGTTTCTGACTTACCATTGAGGGTAGAAGGGAGAGAGGGATTAATTACTCTACACAGAGACATTAGCTAAAACTTCATTATTACAATTAACAGTACACTGGATTTAAAGATGAGTTAGAAATGTCTGATCTTGCAGGCAGGGGGCGCTGCTTATCTTTTCATTGAAAGTTTCTGTGACCTGTAGAGCCAAAGTCATATTTTCTTTCTTTTTTTCTTTTAAGATTTTATTTTTTTAGGTAATCTCTACACCCAATGTGGGGCTCAAATTCACAACCCCAAGGTCACAAGTAGCATGCTTTACTGACTGGACCAGGCAGGCATATTTTCCATCTGGTAATTAATGATTAATGCTTGGTTAACCTGAAGAAAAACAAATTTTGGAAATGAGAGGATTTTTAAAGAAAGCACAGTCCTCTCCACAAGTCCCAGAAATTCATGTATATAACCTCAACACTTCCATTGCTGCCTCTGCGATTAGGTTCCAAATCTTTAGAATCAGCAATAATAAATCAGTCTTATAAATGTGTTATTTACCTCATTCATGTTTAGATGGGGAGATACTGTATTGAAGACCAATAATATACAGTATTAGTTAACTTCATTATAGGAAGGTGGTTTTAAAAAAACACAAGAGAAAGTTTATAAAGTCTGAATACAAATAGGATAAACTGACTATACAGTCACATTGTTGACTTGTAGACGGTAACAGCATTCTAGGCAAGGGAAGCTGCTTGCTATTTAACGTAGGGAAAGTTTTTATACTTGTGAAAGAGTTTTATACTTATGAAAGAGAAAATTACAAGCACAGCTCATCTTTGTTTTTAGTGAATTTTACACTAAAATATTACAAAGAATTGTATACTTTCATTATACAACTAGCAGAAATACTAATATTATACTAATACTATACATAGAATACTTTGCTTAGTTATATGAAATTAATGTATTCCAGGTATCATCTAGGGATCTCCCAACCATTAAAAATCCAAATAGAATGGGCTTATTTCACAAACCACTTCCAAGTCATTTCCTCATTGTGGTTGTCCAATGTCCTACACAAGATTTTCAGCAAATTCCTCAGAAGCTTCCATTTTTATATAAGGCCCTGCTTCTGTACATGTAGGAAAAGTTACATTTTCATTTTTTAATTAGAGAAAGTTTCCTAAAGAGAATGCCAGTTTTGCTATATTGAATCCAAATTACACATTATTTTATGAAACAGGAAAACATCTAATAGCTAAATAAAAGTTAGAATTGTTCCCATGCTTTCAATCTTTTTTTAAAAAAATTGTTAATATTTATTTATTTTGGAGAGAGAGAGACAGAGAGACAGAGAGTGAAAGGGGAGGGGCAGAAGGAGAGGGAGACACAGAATCTGAAGCAGGCTCCAGGCTCTGAGCTGTTAACACAGAGCCCGATGCAAGGCTCCAACTCACAAACTATGAGATCATGACCTGAGCTGAAGTCGGACGCTTACCTAACTCAACCACCAGGTGCCCTGCTTTCAACCTTTTCTGTAAGGCTGAGAACACTGTACTCAAGTTGGTCTCTCTGGCCAAGTGAAACAAATCATTGACTATCAATGCTTTTATGAGTATTTTCATAGAAAACATGGACATGTCTTTGAGGTGGCCAGCAAGAACTATTGCCAGCATTATCAATATCTTCTAACTTGGGAGAATGGAACACAGTAAAAAGGAAGAGATTACATAGGTACTATGGTATACACATTGAAGAACGATAGCTTTATGGAAAGCTATCTGGTTCAGTACATTGTCTAGGATAAAGAGTTTAATCCACAGGTAAAACAATTCCAGAAAGAACTTGTGGTCCAGGATAAAGTTTTCTGCTTGAACAATAGGGTCAGCTATATTAACACTTAAAGCTGTATAAAAAAAATAGATGAACTCTTTTTAGAGCTGCTGAATTGCTCAAATTAATGTAAGGCAGGTGCTAAGTTATATAATGTTGATGCTTTCCAGAAACTTAGCATTGGAGAAGATACTCTGGCTGTATTTGCTGAAAGAAATAGTCAAGAAATGAATTATTACTGAATTGTGTCATTGAATATGTTGTCAGAGTATTTCCTATGGATGAATTGTACCACCCACCCATAATTCGTATGTTGAAGCCCTAAACCCGAATGTGACTGCATTTGCAGATAGGGTCTTTAGGAGGTGATTAAAGTTAAGTGAGGTCATAAAGATGGGACCCTAATCCAGTAGGGTGGATGGCCTCATAAGGGGAAGAAGGGAGAAAGATCATTCTGTCTCTCTTTTTATTTAATTAAATTAATTAATTACTTTTGAGAGAAAGTGAAAGTACAAGTAGGCGTGAGGCAGAGAGAGGGAGAGAATCCCAA
Source organism: Panthera tigris (assembly GCF_018350195.1). NCBI lineage: Eukaryota > Metazoa > Chordata > Mammalia > Carnivora > Felidae > Panthera > Panthera tigris. The sequence goes on from NC_056663.1 coordinate 153,579,235, forward strand.
GTCTCTCAATCTGCATTGTCAGCACAGAGCCCAAGAGAGGCTCGAACCCATGAACCATGAGATCATGACTTGAGCTGAAACTAAGAGTTGGACATTTAACCTATTGAGCCACCCAGGCACCCTGAAATCATTCTATTTCTGTGCACCCATGTGAGGACACAGCAAGAAGGCAGCCATCTACAAGCTGGGAAGAGAGCTCTCACCAGGAACTGAATCAGCAGTCATCTTGACTTGGGACTTCCAGCCCCCAGAACTGTGAGAAGATAAATTTCTGTTATTTAAACTACTCACTGTATAGTGTTTTGTTAGGGTGTTATGGTATTTGAAGCCCAACTAGACTAAGACAATATTTATTTCCTAAGTCTTAATTTATTTCCCAAGTCTGATAGACATGTATGTCTCACTCATTTTCACACTAAAAAGACAACATTATCAGCAAGATCATATATTTTTCTTAACAGCTCATGGAAAAGAAAATCATAATCTTTAAACTAAAACTGAATTCTTAGTATTTTAGGAGTTATTGTCATGGCTAATTTCAGTTTTCTGTTGCCTTGGATAAATTTTCTTCCTATTCTCTCAAATCGGCAAAATTGAGATTTGGGTAAAGCTTTCTTGTTCTAATCCAACACTCAATTACCAAAAGATAACTTAGACTTGTTGCCTTAGAATCTGGCTCACCTATTAGCAGCTCATATCTAGAATGATGGGCTTATTCATATTATTCATATATAAGACATTTAGAAAAATTATTAAAAGTTATAAAATAACATTTTATTTTCACAGTAAAAAATAAAACAAAAATTTAAAAAGAAAGAAAAAGGGGAGTCTGGGTAGCTTAGTCAGTTGAGCTTCAGACTTTGGCTCAGGTCATGATCTCGTCATTCATGGGTTCGGGCCCCACATCTGGCTCTGTGCTGTCAGCTCGGAGTCTGGAGCCTGCTTCAGATTCCATGTCTCCCTCTTTCTCTTCCTCTCTCTTTCTTTCTCTCTCTCCCTCTCAAAAATAAATAAATATTTAAAAAATTAAAACAAACAAAAAAAGAAATGCAGTATCTCATTTGATGTTGGTAAAAGACCCCAAATATTGGTCATTCAAAGCACCAGAAAGATATGTATCTATTAATAATAAGGGTACAGGGGCTCAATCAAAGTGGGGATATATTCTAAATTACCATTACCAATTTTCCATAAATTCTATATTTGGAACAATGAAAAAATTAATAATCACAGAACATTTTCAGTATCATATATTTTGTATATTTTTATGGTTAAAGATAAAACTCAGAAGATATTTGTTAACATAGAACCTTTGTCTTCATAACTTTACTAACTTTTAGTTATTAAAATGTGACTCTACATCTAGGCCTGGTTCTGCTTGTAATACCAAATAAATTATCTCATTTCATATCATTTGTTTTATTTTTATGAAGATGGTGAACTTTTGTTTCACTAATATAGCTGAAATCCATAAACTCGCATTTAACCAAGTAAATTATGTTATATAGGACAGATTTTATATATTGTGAGAGTGAAACAAAATATCAATATTAAAATATATACAAATGCAATTCCTAACTAAAATCATCAGCATAAAACTAAAATGTTTGTAGTTCCCTAAGTTATTTTCTTTCCCTTCAGAAGACTAAATAAGGAACATTTTGCTCAAAGCTCCATACAAAATGACAGTAAGAAATTAAATTTGTAGGAAAAAAATCTTTTAATCTTAACAATTATGATTTCTATAGAAAATGAAGCATACTTTCCTTTAACAAAAAAGAAAATTGAGCCAGATACTGGAACACTGCAGCATTTTAAAAGCAAGGTAAGTATTGGGGCATCTAGGTGGCTCAGTTGGTCAAGCGTCCAACTTTGGCTCAGGTAATGATCTCACAGCTTGTGGGTTGGAGCCCCACGTCAGGCTCTGACAGCTCAGAGCCTCAGACTGCTTTGGATTCTTTTTCTTCCTCCCTCCACCTTTCTGCCATTCATGCTCTGTCTCTGTCTCTTTCTCAAGAATAAATAAACATTTAAAAAAATTTAAAGTAAGATAAGTATATACATACACTAACCAACATCACATTTTCTGTTCATTTTTACCCAGGTGAAACTTAAGAATATTAGCTTTCTCTTCTCCTGTTTGTATAGTATGTTTTATATCAGTTACCACATCCACTCTTGGGGTGAGAACAGTAACTTTCTTGCATTTTGAGGTGGCAAGAAAGTTATTTTTTTCCTAAGCAGAATTATTTCTCCATATAAATTACAAAAATCAAGGGATGTTCAAATTAAGTCAATTGTCTATTTTTACATATCTTTTACATACTTTATATGATCATAAATAATATGGATATTTGCTCCGCATTTTGTCCTGAATCCCCAATAATTCCTTTGCCCCTTACTTTTTGCTGTCATCTATTACCCTTTTCTGAGCTTAAAAACTATTCCTAATCAACTTTTATTCTTTTTTTCAAATAAGGTTTTTTAAGTTTATTTATTTCTTAGAGAGAGGGAGAGAGAGAGAGAGAGAGAGAGAGAGAGAGAGAGAGAATGAGTGGGGGAGGGGCAAAGAGAGAGGGAGAGAGAGAATATTAAGCAGGCTCTATGCTTCAGCACTGAGCCTGGTGTGGGCTCGATCTCATGAACTGTGAGATCATGACTGGAGGTGAAATCAAGAGTCAGATGCTTAACCAACTGAGCCACTCGTGTGCCCCTAACCAACTTTTATTCTTTAGATTTTTTTCTCCAGAGCTTCAGAGGGTCTGAAATCTTACTCTACTTGCAAGTTAACAAGTTAGCCTGACACAATTTCATGAATGGTGGAAGAGGACATGAGACACCTGAGTCAGGGACAAAGTATTTTATTACTCACAGCACTCAGACAGCACTGGCTTCATATTTGCATTAGTTCCTCTTGCCCTTCAAGTCCGAATGGGCAACATGGAACAGCCAAGGTGAAACATGCCTGAAGTAGAATTTTCTTCCAATATAATCCCTTTCCTTTCTAAAAAATGTATATGTTGATAAATTAAAAAAAAAAATTAGAAGTAACTTTGCCTAAACACATATATACACACAGCACACAAATGTGTTATTCTTTTACAATGTTTACTTCTATTTAGTATCACCGTAAAAATTATGTGGGATAGTACACCAGAATGTGCTTTGTAAAGTGCCATTGATACAAATGTAATTATCGCTCTGTCAATTTATCTATCATTTAGATCTTTTTCTTCAATTTCACTTAGTAGTTCCACATAAATACTTCTTAACAAAGGTTATGTCTTCCCTCAGAAAATTTTTCTAGAGTAGAGGGGGGTTCTAAAGCAAAATGACTTCTGAGATTCAGAAGATTATAAAAGTATACAGAATATATGACACTGGACATTTTTCATGACTTTCATTAAATATTTTAATTGCTCCAAGTAAGTTGTCAAAAGTATTAGTAGTAAATAATCATTCTATTAATTGCTTTTATTTATAGATAAGGAATTAACTATATGTTCCTAGGACAGCACTATCTGACAATGATATAAGCCACATAAGTAATTTTAAATTTCCCAGTCACTACATTTCAAAAGGCAGAATGAAAAAGGTGAAAAACGGTAATAATATTATTTTATCCAAAATCTATAAATATTGCCACTTAAACATATGCTTAATAAAAAATTTACTGAGATCATTCCCATTCTATTTTTTGTACTAAATCTTCAAAATGTGGCATGTATTTTATAGTTTCAGCACATCTTAATTCAGATACTAATTTTATTGGATATAGTCCAAGTGTATTTAGATATGAAATTTTCATTTCATCTAATTTTTATTTCAAGTGTTCAGTAGCCACATTAAGCTCTTGGTTATCCTACTGGACAATCCGGACTTAGAAGCTACTGAACTGAAGGCAGAATTTGTTATTTCTCAAGTCTACTTGTTAGATTCCTTCCTAACACATTCTATTTTTAAAGGTGCCTCAGGTAGGTAGATTACTTTTTCAGGCATGGAGAATTGGTGTCAAAGAGACTGGATACAAAATACAGTAAAACTTTGGTTTGGGAGCATAATTTGTTAGTTCCAGAACAAGCTTGTAATCCAAAGCATTTGTATACCAAAGCAAATTTCAAAAACCATTGGGTCAGTTGTGATCATGTGACTTTCGGCATCACGTACTATCATATTATAAGACTCTGCTCATTTATCAAGTTAAAATTTATTAGAAATGCTTGCTCATCCTACAGAACACTCACAAAACAAATCACTCACAATCCAAGGTTTTACTGTATTTGGAAGACAGTGCTGCTGAACATCAGCAAATGGAGTAAAACAGCAACAGGAGGAAACAGAAACCATATCTGGACTCAGAGTGGAAAGAAAGGTACCAGAAATAATAAAAGCAAGGGTACAATTTGAATAATGTGGCTGATATATATCAAGAGTGAAGATAGGGAGGAGACAAAAGAGTGAAGAGAGAGGAATTAAATAAGACATTAAGAGACAAGGAGATACTTATGATATGAGGTGGGAGACTGAAATAAACTTAATTCATTGTGAGAAAGAAATAATTTAAGAATACAAACATCAGGGAAATTGTAAAGAAAGAAATAAGATAAGTATTTGGATTTGTGAGCTCACTACAATTCCCCAATCCACACACATGCACACACGCACACACACACACACAGACACACACAAATGAATGGGAAATAATTGGATAAGAACAAAAAATCTAAAAGGAATACAATTATAACTTTCATACTTTGTTCTTATCTTGAAAGTTGACTACTACAATAGTCAATATTGGGTTAACATTGTAATAATTACGATTCTGTAATAACACTATGTTAATGTATTACAGCAACAAATGAGCTTAAGTAGATTTTAATTGAAAACTGAAATGTCCCATTAATCTCTCATGATGTGTTATGCACTGGATATCTAGATAACAAATTCCTAATACATTTTATTTTTAATAAAATCAACATAAACTAAACGTTTAAAGTGTTAATATGAAATAAATCTAAAATGTACACTCAACATAATTTTATCTTTTAAAATTGCCTATTGTTTGATCAAATATATTCTTTATATACAAAATTCTTCAATTTCCTAGAAATACAGGGAATGTTAAAGGTACATATTGCATGGAGACAATTTAGTGTAGACCCATTACAAGTAGATTTACACTTGATTTAGCCAATTATTTAAGAAAGAAAATTTTATGTCATTTTCAAGATATTTAAGTGAAAGAAAAGATATGGCTGAAATGCAACACTGAGGTTACTCTTTATTTAAGTAAATATCACGAAGTGTAAACACGACAATATGAATATTTTAGCACATACAGCAAACAGATTTATCAAAACCCTTGGGAAACATGAACTCCAACCTAATGAGAGAACACTTGCAAAGGACAAAGCATATGATTTGGAATACACTGAAAAGAAAACAGATGCAGGGAAATTAGTGCTATATCTTTTTATAGCTCCCATGATGCTCCTTAGAAGCCACTGAATGCAACATTGATCCGTCAATATCTGTTAATATCATTATACATAATACTGTATGGAAACCCATGCAAATTGGTAAACCTACTGAATATAATTTTATATTTTTATTCTTTTATTTCTCTGGGAATTTGGATCTTTGTTATATGCTCTTATTTTTCCTTTATTTGATTTTGCTTTTTTAAAAAATGTGGTATTTCATGCTGTCAGAGCGACTACGGAATAACTTTACGACATGACTGTAAAAAAACATCTCATTGCTTAGACAAGCTCTTAGTATTCCCAAATTTAGTTTTTGTGTTTAAGAGACAATGATATCAGCTAAAGATTCTCAAAGCTACACCCTTGTGACATTATCTTGTGATGGGAGCCCAGAAGAAACCCAGAATGTTTTGTTGTGACTTTTTTGCTTTGTAACTATGTATCAGACATTTTTCTTGGAGACAGTTCATTAAAAAGGCCTTGGTGGCTGTTTTCTCTCCTTGTGATGGATGTTATGCTCATGTAAAGTGGGAAATAACTGCTATTACTTTTTGTTATGTCCCCTGGAGGTTCTTCTGCTTCGGAATCTGTACTTATTCTGGATTTATCAGGCAGACCCCTTAGATATGCCATATTTAATTGCGTTACATGGAGGCATTCCTAATAATATAATACACGTTGCCGTGAGCTGCAGGATTTCTCCTTCTGATTGTCTTTGAACGTGCCATGCTCAAGGAAGACTGTGAAATACAGCCAAGATAACAGTACTTTGTCATAAAATAACCTGGTTAAATCACAGGACTACTAATAAACTCAATCATGTTCCACATGATTCAGCTTCTACTGCCTTCTACATTGTGCTAAAGGGAGGCCCTTCTCATACCTAGCCTTATATCTTCTTTGCTCTTTTCAATGCCTAACTCACAAAGAACTCACTTCTGTCTATTATCTTAGACATATGTGTTGTTGATCAAAGGAGTCACTGGGTAAGTGCAGGCAGGCAGATAAGTAATTTACCTTACTCAGGAAAAAAAAAAAACAGGAAGTAAATAATAAATCACGAAAAAGTAAGGTAAAGCAAACATAAAGTCAATTGATTCATCTTTTATGTAAGAGTTTTTCGTCATTATGCTTACCACTATGTTGTTTTAGCCATCTTTGGGTAGAAAAACAAAACTTACTATGATAGCCGACCAAAATATCTTATTCCCCAGCACCTCTTTAGACTTTTCAAGACATATAATATTATTTTATTTTTCCTTAAGCTATAATAATAATACACTTATTTTAATAATATTCCACATACATATTTATTGTACAAATTATTACATGGTGAGCATTAGGCTATGTGACATACATACATTGCCTCTAATCTTTACCAAAGACTTATAAGATCTCAGTTACACTTCAGATAAAGAAAATGAAGCTTTACGAGGTTAAGTGACTCGTTGGAAACTTACAGAATGTCTTTAATGGGACACTAAAGACACTTCAAATGTAGAGTACTTAATTACTGAAGTGATTAAAGTGCAAAGTGTAACTTTTTCTAAAAGAGAAATTGAGCATAGCTACATAAAATATAAACTTCATTAAATAGGAATGTCTATTAACATGCCAACACAAATTAATAAATTGATTATATTTTCCAAAGTTTTCCATCCAATAAACAGGAAAATACTGAGAATTTCAGAATACCACAATTATTTAACCTATTGTTTTAAATATGAAATAAACTTTTTCTTTGTATTACTTTGAAATTGGTTCCCCACTTCTGACTTACCTTACCAACTTTGTTTAAACAGTAATTACCAGTGATTTCAAAACATTCTAAATCAAGTATATTTTTAATATTTCTACAAGGAGGAATAAAAACTAAAAGCCATCCAGGCACACCCCAGACCAGGCAGTCACCTGGGCTTTAATGGGGTAAAAGGTTGTCACTGCACTAAAATGGCAGAAATAATCATCCTGCCAAAGCATAAATTAGTCTTCATTTTACTTCCAAATATCTTACATTCTACTCTAATATCTTACTAAAACAATGTCCAATGCCCTGTTTTGTTTATCAAATTAAGAGGCATTTTGGACTTATGTATTAGGAAGAGAGATATCTATTATATCAAGAAATAAAAAGGTAAAAGCCATAAACCATTAATGGAGAGATGAGTCTTTATTCTCCTAAGATCTCCCTCACAACAGAAACTAATCCAGTAATGCAGTAATGTTTGCAGTAAAAAATGGTATTGCAATGATCTTACTCAGAGGATTCTTTGGTATTGATACCATCTCAGCTTGAAAACTGGGACACATACCTAAGATATTTGAAGCTTTCTAGTATTGTGATGCTTTACAGAAAAAGGCACAGTATATCCATAATCCAACTTGATTAGTAATTGGGGGTGTTTATTTAAGGGCAGTATTACATGAAGCCGCAATGTGAAATAGCACATTCACAATTAGCACCAGGTTGGTTTTTCAAACAGGCAATGATGCAATTTTAAGAGTTCCCCAAAGCATTTTAAAGACTCAGAAAACATTTGTGTCATTACAAAGCCATAGTTTAAAGCTTATGAGCTTTCCACCCTACTAAGAAAAGCATTTAAAACAACCCACAGAGGACAGGGTAGCGCAAAAATGGGTGGATCTGTAATTACTAGGAGCACTACGGTTCAGGATGCAAAATAGGATCGCTCCTTTGTCTATGAATAGTTAATGGCAAAACATATTTTCTTTAATAGTTAGCCACCAGTAGTCAGTTTTTTTCTAAATTAGCCATGCTCTAGAAATCTTGACACTGTAAAAATTTTTTGTTACTTATGAGACAAACGAATTTAAATCATACGGTTCCTCTGGACTTATTTTTACATTTCAAGCATATCTGTGTCTGTGAATAGTAGGTCTGTTTGGGATCAATGTTTTTACTTCACCAAAAAATTGGACCCAAATTCAACTATTTGAAAGAACTCTTCTACTATCATTGCGATAGTATGGATGATATCTTTCATTTGGACTCTTGTAAGAGCTGCCTGGCCTCTGGTCTCTTCTTCCTTAAAGTCAGCCAAAGCACTCCAAATAGAGCCTTCTTTATAAAATGCAACTCTGATAATGTCAAAAGGCATTGTAATATAGGTAGTAAGATGGGGAGTTCAGATCTTGATGTTCTTTCCTATTACCAATGTGTTTGAAACCAACTACGGTTCAATTTCCCTCTTAATGATTGGGAATAATAATGGAGCTATCCCACAGGACAGTTGAGATTAAGAGCTAGTTCATATGAGACGCTTATATAAGAGCCTGGCAATTTTTGAGCATTCAGAAAATGTTAGTTGTTAGTGTTAGCATCATATCTTAAAAATCTGAAATTGTTCTTTCCTGGATAGAGAATAAATCAGAGATTCCTGAATGGAATCTCCATAAATGGGTCTCAAACTACATTTCAATAAAAATGTTAAAATATAGACTACATAGTATACATACTATACATAAATACTATACATACTATATTCTTACTATAATACCAGTTTATATTTTCTATACAGTTTTATTGAAACAGAATTCACATACCATAAAATTAACATTTAAAAGTGCACAATGTAGCAATTTTTAGTGTGTTCACAAATTTAAATAACCATCACAATGACCTAATTTGGGAACATTTTCATCATCCTATTAAAAAAAAAAACAAAACACCTCATACTCGCAGTCATTCTGCTTCCCACTCACTAGCGCCCAACAGCCCTTAGCAACTCTTAATCTAATTTCTGTTTCTCTGGATTTGCCTTTATGAACATTTTTATATAAACGGAATCATCCAATATCTGGTCTTCTGTGTCTGTTTCTTTCATTTAACATAATGTTTTCAAGGTGTATCCATGGTTTAGCAAGTGTGAATACTAGGTGCCTTTTTATGGTCAAATAAGTTTCATTCACCTCTTGATGAACATCTTGGTTCTTTCCAGTCTAAACTATTATGAATAATGTTGCCATAAATTAATGTACAAGTTTTTGTGTGCACATTTATTTTATATTTTGGGGGTATATACCTAGGACTAGAATAGTAAGGCATGGTAACTCCGTGCTTAACATTTTGAGGAATTCCCAAACTATTTTCCAAAGGGGAAACACCATTTTACCATCCCACTGGTAATGGAGAAGGGTTCCAACATCTCCACATTCTCACCAACACTTACTATTGTCGGTCCCTTTTTATTTTAACCATGCTAGTGGGTACAAAGAAAAATTTTTAATTCTGTATTCTTACATCTCTGGCCATCTATTGCCTCTGTTCTCTATTTACAAGTCTCCATTGTCCTACCTGATCTATATAGGAGTTGAACTCCTATTCTTCCTTGAAGTCACAGTGAAAAATCTCCCATATCCTGGGGTGCCTGGATGGCTCAGTCAGTTAAGCATCTGACTCTTGCTTTTGGCTCAGGTCATGATCTCATAGTCTCTCTCTCTCTCTCTCTGCTCCTCTCCCACTCGTGCTCGCTCTCTCTCTCTCTCTCTCTCTCCCTCCCTCCCTCCCTCTCTCTCTCTTTCTTTCTCTCCCTCTCTCAAAATAAGTAAATAACCTTTAAAAACTATCTCTTGTATCCTAAGATACATAATCCAATCTACCACTAAAAAAATCAATCTCCACAGACTCCTATAGCATATTCATCTCTATAAGAAAAGCAAATGCTTTATTTTTATCTATTTCCTCAATAGACTCTAAAGTGCTCAAAGGAAAGAATTTTGTTTAACATAGTGTTTTATACATAGATGACGCTTACTGTTCATCGAAGTTACATTCGACCATTCATTTTGATAAATAGAGAAATGAGCACCCTTTTGACTAAGGAACATCAAATGTTTTCCAATAAAGTACTAAGACTTTAAAAAATAAAAATTAATGTGCTTTTCAGATTATCTAAGGACAAACTAAATTGACATTTCATAATATGTGTTAATAATGTATTTAACTCTCGGAATCCCTTACTTGATTCCAATTTTCTTCAGGATAGATATTGTTCCAGTGCCTAGAACAATTCAGAGCCATAGAAAGGATGTGGACTTTTATTTACTCCATCTATTGAATTATAGTGAAATAATGGTTATAATCTATGTTTTCTCTCTCAGCAAAGGACAGTGATGCAAAGGTTAAAATATCATTTATTTCTCTGGCTGCAGTAATCTCTCAAATTCAAGTATGAGTCAAAATAATGTGTCTTTTAGAATTACATTAAGCTTCTTGTGAAAACTTTGTAACCACTAATGGGACTGCCATCCAGATACAGTCACATTAAGTACAGTGATGTGGACTTTGATTCAAATTTCTTGAGTAGAGAGAGAAAATAATTGATGATGTATTTTTGACATCGGTTACTGCTTTTACTTTGCCTGGTACAGCATTGGTCTTCCAGAAATATAACCATAAGAGCCCTGGTCTTCAGATAGGACAGCCCTGTTGTTCTATATCAAATATCCTCCAAGAAGAAATGTGCTTTGGGAAATTCTCTAATCATTATCCTCCTCTCTCCCTTCAACATTAATGGCTGCTGTTATAGATTAATTCATTTCTTACTCTAGACCAAATATTATAGTAATTCCTTCATATAGATTATCTCACTTAATACTCACAAAAAACAAAGAGATAAATAGTATAAGTCATACCATTATATTTACTTAGATAAGTCAATTTAGTAGACCAACACAACTACAAAGTTTCATGTAGTTAGTAGTGGAACTAGAATTTGAACACAAGAATACCATTTTGTTTTGTTTTTTCAATTTTTTGAAAACACTGTATCTCCCTTTGATTAGTCCCAAATTTCAAAAATATCCAGAATATGAAATAAAAGCAATGATTCTTAGAATTTGGGGTAGCTCAGGACTCCATGGTTAGAGCAATATTACCTTGTTTTTTGTTACCCGGATCTTCATGCCTCTCCTTATCCCCAGATCTTACATTTTGTTTTTAAATTTTTTTTAACGTTTATTTATTTTTGAGACAGAGAGAGAGCATGAATGGGGGAGGGGCAGAGAGAGAGGGAGACACAGAATCGGAAGCAGGCTCCAGGCTCTGAGCCATCAGCCCAGAGCCCGACGCAGGGCTAGAACTCACGGACCGCGAGATCGTGACCCGGGCTGAAGTCGGACGCTTAACCAACTGAGCCACCCAGGCGCCCCTTTACATTTTGTTTTTAAATACTTAATAATTAAACTTGTAGAGCTTTACAATGTGAAATGTGGCAATTGATTACTCAAAATCATGGCTTATCTCAAAATCATGGCTAAGTATTACTTAAAATGTTGGAAAAGTACTTATGATGCTCTACAGTAAATACAAAATCTTTAAATAATATGATGGACACTTGTATTCAGACAGAGAAACAGAAGTCTCCCTAGGTGGTGTGCTTCAGTAGCAGATCATGTTTTCACTTAATACATAGAGTCACATATTGTAATCTTTTCTTTTCAGTCTTCTATGTGATAAGCTCCTTTGGCTTGATAAAATTCTATAAACTGCTTCACATAGAACCATTGTAGGAAACATTATTACTAGAAAAGCTAATAAAGTTGGCAGGGTTTTTAAAAAAAAGATAATAGACGGCATTCATACATCAAAGATTTCTTCAAGGAATTCGATATTAAAATACATCATGGACAGGAAGGCTGAATTCTCACTTGATCTTTTACACTCAGTGTTTTTTGTTTGCTTGTTTGGAACAGTCAGTGTCACCACCAACAAGAACCATAGTCAGCTTGAATGCAAGGAATGAGCAATATGATTTTTTTTCTCTCTCAACACTACAGACTGCACCTGCATTTTAACAGAATCTTGAAAGAAATCTTTGGCATTCAACACCTATAAATTATATTTAGACATACAGATCCCTACTATAAAAAATGATAGCATATTTTTTAGACATTTTAAGAAAAAAGCCATACCCTGAATAGTGTCAGTGGCTTAGCACATAGATAAATTTTGGTAAACCACACTAATTTTGAAAAACAGAACAAGATACACATAGGAAGTGGATTAGTCTAGTAATTTGTCTCCACGTGCTTTCAGAGTAGACTTTCCCCCACTGCGCACACATTCATTTCCCCTTTTCGACTCTAACTCTCCCTTCCATTTCCTTATCGGAAGAATTTCTCCTGATTCATTTAGGTTACTCTCTAACATTAGTTTCTTCCCTGAACATCAAACAAACAAAAATGCCTGATGAAGATGAAAAGCAATAGTAAGCGCTACCAATTCAGAATCCCAGAAATTCTTGGGATGCAGAATTATCAATACATGCATTCATTCATTCTAACCAATGTTTATTGAGAGTTAGACCTGTAATAGATATTGTAACTCCTCCCTGAAAAAGACATAATCCTGCATAGTTTAGTAAACTAAACATTGTATGTTTTTCCTCCCATTATCCTGCCAATAGTTTTCCCTTTATTTTCTGACAATTATTCTTATTTCTCAATGCAGCTCTGTGCTAACACTCTTGTGTTTTATGGCCTAGAACAAGCAGGACATAATAACATTTGTAGGAACAAAGCAATAATAAATTTAACATCATGGTCTTAACAATTAAATCATTAAGATTTCTCTTTTTTTTAATAAAAGGTATCAATAATTTTAGCACATTACAATTACATTATCAATGAATCACTTCAAAATAATACAAAAACATATTGCAACAGTCCTACTTTTTTTTCAGTGCTTAAAGTCCCTATCAACTGTATCTGTGGCATCATGACAGATGGTACGCTTCTTTAAAGAGTTTTCTTTTAATATGAAAATGTGTGCTAAATGTGGATAACCTGCTTCTTCTCTTTGAAACAACCATTTTATGAGCTTTCTGTCCAAAGTTTAATTAGCTCTTCTGCACTTTGTCCCTTTTTCAAAATTGTAGTTATTTTCATTTTCATCTGGGTTAAGAAAAAGGTTGAGATGTATGTTTAAAACATTAGCTAGTCACCAAAGAGTGGAACTGCCTCCTGAGTTCTGCCAAGGAGAGTAAATTGCTTGGAAAGATGTCAACACTGAAAAGCTGTCAATAACTTTTTTGGCTGCTGTTGTTCAAAACATTTTATTAGTATTTGATCGGTGTTTTTGAAACACACCAAAATTCACTCAGGATTTATAGACTTTGGAAACAAATAATTATATGTTAAGCCAAAATCCTTTCCCTTCTCATTATACTGTTTCTATTCAAATGTATAAATCCATATTCGAAACTCTGGCATTATATATTTTTTTGATATGAGGTACGTTCCATCTGGATCCCATCGAGAGAGTTTTAATAATTTAATGACCAGTGAAATATCTCATAATGTTGAGGAAAAAGCACACAATGAAGATTCAGGAGACTTAGATTCCAACCACTGCAGTGGTCAGATTCCCAAGGTCTCAGTTCTGAAAAGTAAGAAGATAATTTCTGCTTTCTCTATTTTAAGGGGGTGTTGTTAATACGAAATGAACTAAAAATCTAAATAAACTTACAAATTAGAGGTATCCTCTAAACATAAGTGCTTTTGTGTTGTAGACACTTGGTATCAATAAAAGCGTACCAAAGATTGATTTATTTTATTTATCTAAGATTTATTTATTGAGTGCAAAATTTATTAAGTGCAAAAAACAGGGCAGCAATGTGTACATACAATGCCTACTCAACTATGTAAAAAATGTTTAGAAATAGCAGATTATAAATACACTAAAATGTTAATTATAGGTCTCTTTAGGTAAGGTAACTATGGGTGAATGCTATTTCTTTAATCTTATCCACATTGATCCCAATAGTGTGCATATGTTAGTTTTAAAAGAAAAAAATCAAGGTAAGACTTGAGAATTATCTTTCTTTTCACTTATACCTCACTTATTTTGTTGATTAATATTGAATATAAAATGTAGACTTTATACCTCTTTAATGACAATTGCTTTAAGAAATCAAGATTGGGTGGGGCGCCTGGGTGGCTCAGTAGGTTAAGCTTCTAACTTAGGTTCAGGTCTTGATCTCACTGTTTGTGAGTTTGAGCCCCACTTCGGGCTCTGTGCTGACAGCTCAGAACCTGGAGCCTGCTTTGGCTTCTGTGATTCCCTCTTCCTCTGCCCCTCCCCCACTCATGCTCTTTCTCAAGACTAAACATTAAAAAAAAAAAAATTAAGAAAAAAAAATCAAGATTGGGTTACATACACTGAAGTTTTCATAATCCGAGCCCTGGATCTCTCTTTCAAATAAACACATTATCTTCATCTCCCATCAATTATAAAATGAAAAGAAATATTTTTTTTATCTTATGTCAATTTTTAAAAATTATTTTCAAGATTATTCATTCTCTCCCTCTTCTATGTTAAAATTTCTACTCTCTTTTACTAATTTTCCATGTGATTAAATTTTGTATTCCAGTTTTTTTTTTTTTTTTTTTTTTTTTTGGCCCCAGAGCATGCCATGCTTCTTCAACTCTCTGTGTCTTGCCTGAATGCTAGCCAGGAAGGGTAGCTGACATCTTACATGCTCCTGGGATTCGTAGACAAGGTAGACCCACAGTGCCTTTACTCCTGCAACTCATAGATAGTGATAGAATGACACTCCTTCTAAAGAACAAATAGAAAATATAAACTGAGATATCAGTTTTGTATATGCTGCCCTCCTGAAAAGTAGGTATAATAAGTGTGAAATAGTTTCTAAATAGTTCTATGATAATAATAAAGTGAAAATTGAAATCATTCTGCTTTCCTATATTATTTCCACCTTATAATAATGTCAAACACTAAAATTGTTGAAATTAAGGTTTGGTGCTGTAGAATTTATGTCCTTTTTTATAACCTTATAGGAAGAGTTCAAGTTTTTAGAAGCTAACATTGGGATGGGAAAGGGAATGTCTGATGGAAAGAAACATAAATTTTTCCCCAATATCTATCAGGGAAAATATTTTAGCATAGCCAAAGGAAATTTAAATGTGGATCATGCAATTCTTTTATTAAGGCTCTTCTTCCCTCCTATATAAGTTGCATGAAAGGCAGTAGGGTAATTCTCTCAATAGTCCCTGTGTTACCCACATGAAAGTTCATTAAATTCAAAAGATAATTCCTTCAATATTCCCATCTTATTCAAAGGTTTAAAGGGCATTGACTAATGAATGAATCAGGTACTTTGAAAACCATCTAAAACATAATACATAATCATCTTCCATTAGGGGAACAGATCAGAAAGTTTTACTTTCATTTTTTTTAAACAGTTGAGTTCAGGCCAGTTTCTCATTTTGTTTCATTTTTCTCATCTTGCTCTGGCTTGGGTTCAGAACTCCCATTGACTTCCAGAAAGATCTTTGCATTTGGCTCAGCTTCAATAGTAGAAAACAAGATACTGAACAGACCCCATTGCTTCTGAATGTCTCTAAAAAAACAATGTTCCACCTTCCAACTGGCTAGCCCACAATGTATTTTTCACCATCAACATCAAACAGTACGAGTGCCACTGTACAAAATATTTTACAAAATGAATTCAAAGAGCGTAAAGGAGCCTGCTTATTGTTTTGTGGGATTTTTTTGTTTTCTGTTATTGTGCGTATACAATTTCATGTGATCCTCATAATGTTTCGTGAAGTTTTTAGGGTAGCTATAGGTTTCTCCATTGTGCAGAGAAGAAAACATGGGAAAGAATTATTAGCTGTTTCATAAGAACTCCTAGGTCCATCAACACTCTGTGTACTTCAGACATCTGACAGGTTGCAGCATGACTGAAGGGAGTTTTATAGATCATTCCGGTGCACTAAGTATTGTCTATAGAATGGAAGTATTTTCCCTCATGTATGTATTACAATTTTAAAATATTTTAGGTGCCACTATGTCAGTCAAAGACAGACTGAAATGACAAGTACTTTTCTCACTATAACATCATACCTTCAACAGCTGTGACAGTAACACAAATAAGCCATCAGTATTAATGGGTGAGGAAATGAATCATATTTGAAAGAACCAAAAAGTTAGAATTCTCTAATTTATTAATAAAATATGGATGAAGCAATTCCTATTTTCACTTTAAACACTATAATATTCATTATTGTCTTAGAACTATGGGAGGGAAAAGATGATAATGTTAAATGATGACACAGGAGAGGACAGGATATGGAAGCAAAGAATCTTTAAAGGACTAAGTAATAAATATGATGTGAAAGGAAGAGTAAAACCAAAGATCTAACAGACCCTGAAAGAATATCCATGGATAAGAAACAACAATAGGAAGTAAAGACAAAGGATACTGAATTTATCTCTCAAAGAGAAATAATACCACTCTGTTTTCCCTCTGGGTACAGTGATGACCACTCTTTTCATCATAAATGTTATCAAACTGCTGATTTTTTTTATTTGATAATTATTAGGTAAAAATGTGAACAAAGGGCATGCAAGGAAATATTTTGATGTTTATAGTATGAAAGTGCACTTGTAAAAATAGTAAGAAACGAGTCTGGACCCTTCTACCCTATCTCTATAAAATAAAAGCCTTAATATGTGGAAGGAGGGGTAGCAAACACTGTTGGCCATGGTGCAGGAGTGAACTCCCATTGCATCTGTGGAAGGAAAGAGAAAAAACCCACAAGCTCTGGTGGAGAGGAGGAAATAGATGCTAGTTTCAGAACTGCCTGGAGACTAAAAGTCACGAGGTCACACCCCCAAGATTGTAAGATGCAGACTATCTCACAAGGAAGCTGCATCAGCAATAGACAATGCCTAACAAGTTCTCTCTCTTTTAGCAAGTGCTGAGTAAAAAGTAATTTGTGAGACACAGATAGATCCTGTCTGAGGCACAGTACCATGAGAAAACTTAAAGCTGAAAGGAAAACAATCTATTATCAGAAAATAAAATCTTCTGACAAACCATTTACCACACTAAACACAAAGTATCACTAGAGGAAGTTGAAGCCACTGGTGCACTGGAAATAACTACAGAAACAACAGACCTCAAATCTAACACAACTTCCAATTAGATTATCTCACATCTTGCACTAGAGACAAAACAGAAGGAACATTTGCAGATATAATATCGATGTACTTTACTTTTTCTTGTCCTACACATGATGTCCATCCAGCTTTCAACAAAAACATATGAGACCATGGGGCACCTGGGTGGCCCGGGTGGTTATGTGTCCAGCTTTTCATTTTGCCTCAGGTCATGATGTCACAGTTTATGGTTTCAAGCCCTACATTGGGCTCTGCGCTGACAGGGCAAAGCCTGCTTGGGATTTTCTCTCTCTCTGCCCCCACCCTCTCATGCATGCACACACATGTTCCTTCTCTCTCTCAAAAATAGATAAACAGTTAAAAAATATATGAGAAGCATTAAAGGGCAAGGGAAAAAAATTAAGAGACAAATCAATCAGCAGAACTAGATCCATACATGTCACAGGTGCTGGAATCATTCCAGAGGGAACTTGATATAACTAAAATTAATATGTCAAAGTCTCTAAAGGAAAAGATGAGCAATATGCAACACTAGATAGGTAATTTCAAGAGAGAAACGGAAACTATAAGAAAGAATCAAATGGGAATGTTAAGATTGCAAATAGTAAATGAGAAGAATAAAGACTCTCAAGGCTTTTTGCTATAAAAATATGCTTCAAAAGATAGTCCAGCACAAAGACTGCCAATGCCACTCGTCTAAGATGTGCAGAAATGAGCAACCCACAGTAGGATTATCTCCCCACAGTTCAAATTTTAATGATCATGTAATGGTTTTACATAGAGTCAAACTATTACCACCATATTATTATTTGTACTTTTCTGAATGTTTACAATATTTCATAGCTTAAAATGGCTAAAATAAGGAATAGTTTTAAGGCAATATTTAAGTTCTCCTATATTTCCCTAAATGGGGCCATAGTTCCACACCCCTCAGGAGCCCCACCGTCCAGTGCTAGAATTCGTTTGGTGAGTTAAACCTGACATCCATGTGAGTATTTGATCTTGAGCCACTGGTGCTTGAAAACAACCTATATCAATTAGAGTCTTTATGGTTGCAATCAGAGAAGCAGGCTTTTACAACTTGAATACAATTTTTGGAAGAATATTGGTAACTCACACCTTTGACAAATGACTGTGAAGTAGATCCCTAGGAATCAATGTAGCCCATGTGCCAGAAAGTAGGACAGAATGCTAAATACATTTAACATTTTGCCCCTTCGTTCAAGATTCAAGGTTCACATTTCAGCATGTCAGCACTGTTTTGATCTAGAATAGTTCAAATTACAGCATCCAGTTATTGTCCATTAAAGGTATTCAATAGAGAGGAGGACATTTCTCAAACAGAAATGGCAGTACTCTTAAACGTTCCCAAACAAACAAACAAACAAACAAACAAACAAACAAAATAAGACAAAACAAAAGAAAACAAAACCAAAAAAACAGAAAGCGGATTCAGGAGATTCAGCAAATAGTGATGAAATGGCAGGAGGAAAACAATATTATTAGAAACTTTGAAAGATTCCATCCCATTGCTCTTAATACAATTAATATATATCTCTATAAACTAACAATTTTTACTCTTGGTCTGAATTATATTTTGAACCGTGGCTATTAATATCACTATCTTTACAGTCTTCATATTAGAACTCTGAACTCTCTCATATTAGATTTCCAGACTCCTTCATTTTATCCATCTTTCTTGATCTCACTTATTTAAAAAAAAGCTGCAGAGTTCAAAAATGTTATAAAATTGATTCCTTCTTATTTTTACAATTGTGTTGCCTCATTTCAACCTTTCTGCTGATCTTCCCAGTTATCAGGATTTTCTCATTTACCCCAAACTTCCACACTCTGGCCTTGGTTTATCTCTCTAAAACCAAATCAGATCATACAATCTAGTTCTTAAAAAGGAAAAACTAATAAAAACTCTACTAATGATATCCATTCTGATATCCCTATAGCATATGACAGAGATCTACCCAATCTTTATATAATTTTTTTTAATTTTTTTAACGTTTATTCATTTTTGAGAGAAAGACCACAAGCAGGAGAAGGGCAGAGAGAGAGAGAGAGAGAGAGAGAGAGAGAGAGGGGGGGGGAGACAGAATCTGCAGCAGCCTCCAGGCTCTGAGCACAGAGCCTGACGTGGGGCTCGAACTCATGAACTGTGAGATCATGACCTAAGACAAAGACAGTGGCATACCCAACTGAGCCACCCAGGTGCCCCCCCAATTTCTATATAATTTTAAAAACAAATTATTACAAGTAAATGACTGCAAGTAAACCTACTTTAAATTTATCTACAACAAGTCAATTAAAAAGCTAACTTTTTGAGAATAAGTAATAAGTGAAATAATATTCCCATTTTATCTTTGTTTTTTCTATGATGTTATTCTATTTTTACAATTGCAGAATAATTTATTTAAAGTCAATGTCTTCTTTTACAAACACTACAAAACTAAATATTATGTATCCTTTAATCAACAAAGACTACTCTGAAATAATAACTACAGAATGATCAAAAGATCTCATCAATAATTCTTGTTTCAAACTGTTCTTTCAAAATTTATTGCCTGAAATAATTACTATAAATATTTATGTAAAAAGACAGCAGGATGAAATAGTATCATTGTGGATAAGGAAAATGTCCAAGGTGCTTATCATCTATTTTTATTTCATTGTTAAATATGTTATTGAATTTGATTTAAAACTGTAATTTTGTAAGGCAATAAACATCATTGAAAGTTAAAGTTTACAATAGATTTATATTCCAAAATACAAGACACAAAGTTTATATTACATCAATTGCAACAAAAACATCTTCTACTTTATTAAAAAAATTATTTAGCATATCAAGTGAATTTAATAATATTTACTTGGCTCTAAGTTACTTAAGCAACATATTTTTTTTACCATGGTTTCTTTAAAAAAAATGATATAAAACTTCACTCCCAAAGTCTAACTAAAAATATGTCAAGATTAAGTTAGATTGCCTATAATACACATAAACAGTATTTTAAAAATAGAGTTGTGAAGATGTCTTTTCCATTTGAGTATGTAGGAAGATGTGTGCAAATGCTAACAGTTATACATATGCAAAACTTATAAGACTGTTTAAAACTGTTTACACACCTGAGGCTATAACTTTATGTTTTTAAGGAATGGCTAAAATCTAGTTATGATCATTTAACGTTGAACTCTGGAACTTTGCCCTGGCATCACAAGAAGCGGACATTTTCATTTTGTTCAATGTTTTAAAAAAAGAGTGTGATGTATTAGACCCACTTAGATATTGAGAGCCAGAACTTAATCCAAAACTGTAGTTATAGTGTACACTTCTACGTATCAAGGTAACTTTACCAAAAAAATGAACCAGAATGATTTTTAATTTTAGTCAATCCACCCAGATGCAATTGAATTGTGAAGTTGTTCTATCTTTTCTATATAAAATGGAAATAGCTACTCATATATGTTAACATATATGAGTCAAAAATCTGCTAGGGGAGATACTATATTCAATTACAAGTTCTTTAAAGAGCTACAACTTAGGACATGTGGATGGCTCAGTTGGTTAAGCATCTGACTCTTGATTTAGACTCAGGTCATGATCTTGTGATTCATGAGACCATGCGCTTGTCAAGCCCCAAGTCGGGGTCTGTGCTGAGCACGGAGCCTGCTTGAGATTCTCCCTCCCTTTCCCTTTGCCCCTCCCCTGCTCGCATCACTCTCTCTCTCTCTCTCTCTCAGAAAATTAAATAAATAAATAGCTACAATTTGTTTATGCTGAGGTGAATATGGAGTATATATTTTATTGAAAGGTGGGTATCAGTAAAAATACATAGTGCAGAAATGTATTAAAACACCAAAAAGCAAGGTGCCTGGGTGGCTCAGTTGATTGAACATCCAACTTCAGCTCAGGTCATGATCTCACAGTTGGTGACTTCCAACCCCATGTTGGGCTTTCCACTCTCAGCACAGAGCCTGCTTCAGATCTTCTGTCTCCCTCTCTCTCTGCCCCTCCCCAGCTCACTCTCTGTGTGTAAAAATGAATAAATATTTTTTTAAAAAACCCTCCAAAAAGCAACAAATATAATGATAGTATTCTTTGGCAAGGAAAAGAAAAATAAATATGAAGTAGATAGTTAATAGTAATTTAATGAGAGTTAAATTTTTCATTCAATTATATATTTAAGAATTGGATTTATTCCTTCTTTTTTCCCCAGAGCAGTAGCTGAATGAGAACATGGAGACAGTGCCAAAAGGCTTTACTTCTGCCTATTATTTTTTAAGGGTTTTTTTTTTAATGTTTATTTATTTTTGAGAGAGAGAGAGAGAGAAAGAGAGAGAGAGAGAGAGACAGAGCCCAAGCATGGGAGGGGTAGAGACAGAGGGAGACAGAATCTGAAGTAGGGTCCAGGCTCTGAGCTGTCAGCACAGAGCCCAATGTGGGGCTTGAACCCACAAACCGTGAGACCATGACCTGAGCCAAAGTCAGATACTTAACTGACTGAGCCACCCAGGTGCCCCAGTTCTGCCTATTGTTTTTTAATTGTGTAATTAAAGTAAAGCCATTATATAATGGTTGCAAAGAAAGCCAACTAATTGTAGCTCAGAAGATAAAAACAGTTGCAAATAAAAGTCCACACAGACACTTTAGACATACAGGAAAGACAAATGTCAAGATCTACAGAATTATTTGAAATAATTTTATCTCACGAAGCATTATTCACGTTATTAATATTTGCATTGTCTATGAGTAAACCATTTATTATAACTGTATTAGTACATTTGAAATGATAGAAACAAAAACCAGAAGATTTCTATAATATTTTGCTGATTTTAAACATCAATGCGTACTTTAATAATTTTTAGAGCACATTTAAAAAAATAATTTGAAAAAAATTCAAACTAAATATTTTAACTGTTTGGAAAATTATGAATAAAATGAAATCTCCACCTAAATATACTAAACGGAACATTAAAACACTGTTGTTATTCATGTGAAAAAGAGCTGGTCATCACACTACCTTTGAATTTCAGCCACACCTCCTTGCTGTGTGACCTCAAGCTATCCTCTAAAATCTTCAATATATCCACATTAAAACTGGATTAGAAATAGTACTTACATTATAAGGTCATCTAAGGATTAAATGGTTTAATTATTGAAAAGTTCTAAATGCAGTCCTCAGCTCTGATAAGCACTAAATAAATGTTGGCTATTATTATTATTATTAACTGATTTGTCTTATGATCTGCAGATTATAACTGCTGCCTTGAATTCCTGACTTACGTGTGCTCCGTTAAAGTGGAAGAAAGAAGTTCACCAAAGTTTCTGGCTGAAGTTTTTCTGATCTGGCATCACCTTCTCCCTAAGCTGTATCAGCCTTGGGCCTCCATTTTAGTTTATGCTGGACTATTTTCAAATTGAAGAGATGTGTCCTGATCAAAGCACATAAATAAATTTGTTTATGTTCAGCATCTCTTTTATGTCTCTAAATATAATTGAAAACCCATGTAATGACTATGGAAGCCTTTGAACTCTGGGGACCTTAATTTGGGACCTGAGATAAATCTATGGTCAAAGTCACCTACTGAAACACCTATTAAAAATTTAAATGATTTAATTTCCATTTTCCTCTCTTTTCCCTTAATCACTTCTTTAACACTCTAAAATACATTCTTATTGTTTTAAGTACTAATTATAGATGTACAGAAAAAAGTAATAATATTTATCCTGACTCTTCAGTCCATTTCCAGAAATTATTGTAACCACATATCTTTTCACTTATATATATGTGTGGGTGTGTGCATCCAATGAAAATCTAATTCTTTCAAGTTATACCAAATATTTTTCATATATGTTAAATAAATATATGATTTAAAGTTATAAATACATGTAATACTGAAAAATAATATGCAATATGGGATGCCTGGGTGGCTCAGTCGGTTAAGCGTCCAACTTTGGCTCAGATCATGATCTCTCAGATTGTGAGTTTGAGCCCTACATAGGGCTCTGTGCTGACAGTTCGGAACCTGGAGCCTGCTTCAGATTCTGTGTCCCTCTTTCTCTCTGTCCCTCCCCTGCTCATGCTCTGTCTCTCTCTCTCTCTCAAAAATAAACATTTAAAAATTTAAAAAATAATAATAATATGCAATAGACATAAGAGGTTTTTAAGATATCCAGTAACACATACATAATGGATTGATTTTTATGTAACGTAAACATATTTGTATGGAGATGTGAGCATAATCTATATATAGATAAATTCAATATAGAGAAATTTAGTATTTTTAAATTGATCCTTGACATTCCTACAAGTATTATACTATTTATAAATATACACACAAACATATATATAGACTCACATATATAATTTCTCAATTGACAGACATCATGTACACATTTTCTTATTTTTGTTTCCATAAGCAATTTGCAATAAATACTTTTGTACATATGTGTGTAATAATATGCATTTATAAAAATACATACATATGCATACATATAAAAATAATGAGTGGTTTTGGAAACAGCATCCACCAAGTAAAATTTCTGTGTAAAAATATATACATATTTAAAAATTTTTAAAGATATTTATTGCATATACCATTGAAATTGGGGAAAACTGCTACAAATTCCAGAGTCTATGGCACAAATAGATATCTGTGTAAAGATTTTAAATCCACCTACCTTTACCATTGGGGAGAGGCAGGAGTGACAAAATCTTGTCACCAGAGCTATAACTTTAATTCTGGCAAATTGTTTTCCAGAAAGGTTATAGTAATTTATTCTCCCAGCAGAGGTGTATGAAAGTACCTCCCAGAGTTCACAGTTAGCTAGATATGAGCAGGCAATGAGACAGTCCAACTGCTGAAAAAGGCAGAAATCGCCAACCATCTCTGGAATGCAAACAGCCAGGGAAACCCTGGAAATCACCCATGGCCCTTCCCTGTAACAGCTCCCCTATGGTAACCTATAGCTTCATTACAATACATTTACATTGCAGTTTTGACACACACACACACACACACACACACACACACACACACACACCTGCCTTGTGGGGGATGACTGCCATGACAGTTCTGACAGGGACCATACAGGGCCCAAAAGTCCCCCTCCAGATGTAGGTGTAGTCTCTTAAATGTTTGGAGGCAACCTCAGTAAATGCCCTCACTATGACCTGTAACCCAGGCCAGTATAAAAAAACAAGATAACCCTGACACCCCACCCACACACCCCACCCCCACAGTTAACATCTCTGGGCCTGCTTACTCTCCCACTTTGAGAGTATACTTTTGCTTGGATCACTATTAAACACTTGCTTGGTTAAGAGTTTGGTTCTGAATTCTTTCTTGGCTGAACTCAAGAACAAAAGCCACAGAACAGGACTGCCCCTAACATACATAATCTCTATACACAGCATCATTAGCCTTGGAGATAATTACTATTTTATCCCCTAACTTTATCAGTTAAACCTATATTACATTACTGGTTTAATTCCCATTTCCATGACATTTAGTGAGACTGAACAAAATTTTATATATTTTACTGGTAAAGTGATTTCACTTATTTTGAATTTTATCTTTATCAATGATCTATTTTCCTCTTAGGTCAATTTATTTCTCATCGATTAGAAGGAACTCCTATTATATTACACACATTGATTTTATTAGTCATAAGTTAGCATACTGTTTCTTTATTCGTGACTCATTAATGTTGTCTTTTGCAGTAAAAATACTAAATTCTAAACATTTAAAGGTGTCTGCATTTAGACATATTAAATATGTCTTTATGGCTTTCCTCTATCTTTCCATACATAGCTTCATTTGTTTGAATTACACATTTGTGATCATAAAGTTTTATCTTATTTTTTTATAAATCTATCTTGCAACCATATTTCATGGTAACCATACCTCTTCATGAATAGCAATTATAATGTTAGGTTTTGAGATAATATGGATAACAATTCACATTGAACTATTTGGGAAGCTTTGAGAATGTACATGTTATGTGCAACCAATTGAAAAAAGAGCAATATAATTTGCATACCAGGTCAAGACAAACATTTGTTATATAATTTGAAAAATACAACTTACATTCTTTCCCCAAAGAAGGACCATCCTATCTCGAAAAGAATATTGCTAGCAGGGTAAACTTGTTTGTTTTTCTAAAAGTAGGAAAATATTTAGGTCTACGTAAATTCCCACATGCATGGGGTGTCTGGGTGGCTCAGTTTATTGAATGCCTCTTGATTTTGGCTCAGGTCATGATCTCATAGTGGGTTTGAGCTCTGCATTGGGCTCCATACTGTCAGCATGGAACCTGCCTGGGATTCTCTCTTTCCCTCTCTCCTTGCCCCTCCCTCACTCATTCTCTCTCTCTCCCTCTCTCAAAAATAAATGAACTTTAAAATAAATAAATACCTACATGCATAATTAAATTTCTGGATTTTTATACCACAAAGCATAGAAGATACAATTTTAACCAGGAATACTTTTAGAACAGATGTCAGTTATCTACGTTGACTTTCTGTATAAAATGTATGATTTTGAATAGCTATGTGTCTTGGATGGTCCTACTAGGGTCAGCCAGCTGTAAAATGCATCAACAGTCAATTTAGTACATTGACCAAGTAGGCGGGTTCTGTTATTCTTTTAAGATTGGATACTATCTTTCAAACTCAATAGTTTTCATTTTTTTCTATCATTGCTATCAAACTGCACTTTTTGGCACAAGATCAAGTGCTGTTTCAAAAATGCACTTGTTCAGGATACAAAACACATATCTTTAATACTGAATATTTTCATATTTACTATAGCAATAGCATATGAATGCAGTTTTTTTTCTAAAAGCTTATCAATGTGTTTATAATATGGAAATGTGGTTTGTTGACTGCACAGGTGATGTCTTCATATTTGCCACACTGAAGCTTACCACAACTCTTGAATAAAAATCTCTAACACTTTTGCTAAAAAATGCACAAAAGGAGAACGGAAGTAATATTTCATTTTATAACAGTGGGGTTGAAATCTGCTACTTTGTAAGACATTTCTACTTATTTTGATGTCACGATAGTTTGTAAACTGCAAGACTTGAAGAACTTTTCATAATCTTGGGTCACTGAGGAACTGATATAATTTGATACCCAAGCCCTTTCTAACCATAGTATTTCACTGCAATAGACTGATGAACATGATGATAACTCTTATAATCTTGGCTATTTATCGGTGTAAATTGAGAGCACAACAAAGACAGAAGAGCAGTGATCATTTAAAACAACTGAGCCTCTCATATATTTCACTGAATTTTCAAATGCAGGCAGAGAGTTTATTGAAGAAGAATTAGACCTAGAAATGAAGCTAGCTAAATTTTTAGATACTAACATGTAGTAAGTGCTTACATCAGGTCAAGAACTCTAAGAATGTTATTTGTGTATTGACTTTAGTCCTGAGAGTAGTGATATGTGATAGGAACTATTATTAATCCTTTTTAGCAGAAAAGAAATAGTAGATACACATAGTTGTGGACAACTCCACCAAAGAAACTCACAAAGCTCTGATGGGATGGTAAACTGGTACAGCCACTGTGGAAAACAGTGTGAAGCTTCCTCAGAAAAAAATTAAAAATAGAAATGCCATACGATCCAATAATTCCACTACTGGGTATTTACCCAAAGAAAACAAAAGCAAACAAACAAACAAAAAAACAAATTCAAAAAGATACATGGACTTCTATGCTTATTGCAGCATTATTTATGATAACCAAGATATGGAAGCAACCTAAATAAATGTCCATTGGCAGGTGAATGGATAAGGAAGATGTGGGTATGTTATACACACACATATACTGTGGAATCTTATGCAGCCATAAAAAAGGGATGAAATCTTGCCATTTGTGATGACATGGATGGACCTAGAGGGTATGATGCTAAGTGAAATAATTCAAACTGAGAAAGGCAATTACACTATGATTTCACTCATATGAGGAATCTAAAAGACAAAACAAATATACAAAAAGCAGAATTAGACTTATAAATACAGAGAACAAACTGATGGTTACCAGAGAGAAAGGGGTAGGAGCATGGGGAAAATCAGTGAAGGAGAGTAGGAGATACAGTCTTCCAGTTATGGCATAAATAAGTCATGGGCAAATAAATAAAATGCAAAGTGTAGAAAATATAGTCAATGGTATTGTAGTAGAATTCTATAGTGACAGATGGCTACAACTGTGGTGAGAACAGCATATAAAGAAATTGAATCACTAAGATGAACATCTGATACTAATATAACATTGTGTCAACTATCCTCAAATAAAAACAATTTTAAAAAGGAATGTACAAAGTTAAAATACGAACCCATATCTATCTGATTTCAAAATTCATGTTTTTATCAACTGCATAAAAATATATAACACAGTGTGTATGTTATTGTTGAATTTACCATTTTTCCTATGTGAGACTTTTCTTTGATTATTAGGATTACTTATCAAAATAAGAACAAGAGTTACAAATCTCTGATTAGTCTAACAGAGACCAGAAAGAAAAAAAACAACACACACTTCTAATATGATATGTGACTGGGGACAAAGCTCCTCTAAAAAAAACTATTGAACAAAAATATTTATTATTTATATGTTTAGCCAGAAGATGATTGTTGTAGACTGAATCTAAAGTTCTTTCTTATCTAGCAAGAAAGTGGGTGCAGGATTAAAATACAAGAGATGGCTAATGTCCAGGAAAAGACAAAAGCCCCGATTAAGGGTTCTTGCTCCATATTTATTAGGGCTTACAAACATGGTGATGAATGTGTTGCACAAAGAGACAATGCAACTTTGAACACTAACTCATGGACGTGACGGAAAGGGGGTCTTGAAGATATTTGGGTTTAGGGATTTGGGTTAATACAAAACAAAATCCTGATGCTGGGCAGCTGGGCAGAAGGTTGTTTACAGTGTACATGAGGCACCAACTCTGTTTACCTAAATTGGTCTAGGGGACAAGAAAGACAGAGCAAGTAACCTTAGGGTCAACAAGGCACATTCCTTTTGTTAATCAGCTTCACTCTGGGCAACTTCACCCTGCAGCAGTCTATAGCCCTATTTACCTGCCTACCTAATTTGGTCCTTCCTTCCTGTGAAAGCATCTTTCTGCTATAGTACTAAATTGAAGGAGGTGGGGGGTGTTTCCACCTTGAATACCTAATCTTGCTTACCTCATATACCTTTGTATTGGGGCCTTTGCCCCGCCCTCTCTATTCTGGGGGCCTTTGCTCCCCCCTATCCTGGGGGCCTTTGCCCCCTTCTGTACCCTTATTCACCTAATCTTGTTTACCCAAACTTGGTTGTGAGCATCCTATGGCTTTATAATTCTTTATGCCTTGTTAACCCATCAGTGCAGGCTCAGGAAATTCCTAACCTTATTTCCCACAAAAGATGACAGTATCTTTAAAAAAAAAAAAAAAAAAAAGAGAAGAAAAAGAAAAAGAAATCAGAGCAGAAGTGTATGAATTACTTTGATCTTACAAGTCTGATTATGAGATTAGAGCAATCAGCACACCATCTCAGTCTTCTTGTGTATATCTATTCATCATTCATTTATTCATTTAACAAACTTAAGATTAGAGCTTTGCTAAGCAATGTGAACATAAATATGAATATGATATATTTCCTTGTCTTAAGACAAGTTTTTATCTAATTATAATAGAGTAGGATAAATGCTTCAAAGTAACTAAGAGACAATTAAAAACAAATAACTGTGTAGTAAACAATGAAGATACTATTTCTACATAATATGTTTGAGGACTCTTTTATGTAAGTGTTGGGTGAGATAAAACTTAAAGTTCATAAGACATAAAAATCGGAGACTATTCTTGATATAGGAAACAATATAGTCAATCAATGGTACATGTTAAATGCCCACTGTCACATAACACATTTTTATCACTTTTATCCAAAGTCCCACAAAAACACTCAATCTGTCATCAAATTTCATTGTTTCTGCAACCAAAAGCTATAATGCATTACTGTCCAAAAGTAGGTACTTAATAAGAATATTTATCTGTGCAATACTGTCATTTGGTTAGAATTGTACTCATAAAACCTTATATTTGACTTTTTAGTGAGTCACTGATAAAGGGAGATTTAAAACAGGAAGACCATTTTCTATAATAAGGCAAACTAGGCAATTTGTACCAATATTCTTACTGAGACAATTAGAATATACAAGCAAAAGATTTATTTTCTTGAAGGTTTTAGGAAGATTTTTTAAAGTGAAAAATTAGGGTGCCTGGGTGGCTCAGTCATTTAAGCATCGGCTTCAGCTCAGGTCATGATCTCAGTTTGTGGATTTGAACTCCGCATCGGGGTGTCTGCTATAAGCACAAAACCTGCTTCAGATCCTTTGTCCCCCTTTCTCTCTGCCCCTCCCCTGCTCGCTCTCTCTCTCTCTCTCAAAAATAAATAAACATTTTTTAAAAAGTGAAAAATTATAGGGTCAAGATCCAGAAAAATAAAGAAATGCAGAGAGGAGAACCTAGTATTTTTCACTACTTATCCCCTAAGGGCATAATGGACTATAGAAGGGATAGCTTCAAGAGTTAAGAGCACCCATTTGGATGGTATACTAAGTAAATTTGACCCTGGGACTTGCTGATATGTGGGGGGGGGGGGGGT
Organism: Panthera tigris; assembly: GCF_018350195.1. Classification (NCBI taxonomy): domain Eukaryota; kingdom Metazoa; phylum Chordata; class Mammalia; order Carnivora; family Felidae; genus Panthera; species Panthera tigris. Next base: position 153,609,335 of record NC_056663.1, read on the forward strand.
TCTGATTACCCACCATACACACATCCTCATTAGGGTCAGACACAAAAGAATAGGATAAAATGGATACAGTTCCTTCTAGAGACTAATCTAGAGACAAGAGAAAAGCTACATTGAAATTAGAAAATAGTGATTCTGTTTCCCTTAGCTACTTACTTCTCAGAAACAAACACAAATCTTTAGTAGAAGAGTATACTATTATCCTTGGCCTCAAAAATTTCTTCAATTTTTATATATAATGACTTATTTTTAATTAAAAACAATCAGACTTCCAAATAGACATGAAAATGATAAAACAAATAATACAAACAGTATACAGATGACTCAGCTAATGAATTTACTAGATGGAATTCTAAAAATATGCTAAATGTGGTCATAGAATTAAAATACATGATTAAGAATTTCACCAGAAAATCAGGGGTGCCTGGATGGCTCAGTCAGTTGAGTGTCTGAATCTTGGTTTTGGCTTAGGTCATGATCTCACAGTTTGTGGGTTCAAGCCCCACATCAGGCTCCACTCCAACAGTGTAGGGCCTGCTTGGGATATTCTCTCCCTCTCTCTCTAACCCTCACCTGCTTGTGTTCTCTCTCTTTCTCAAAATAAGTAAACTTTAAAAAAAATAAAGAATTTCAACAGGGAATTAGAAATCATAAATGATAAAGAGCTGAAAGATAAAATAACTTTTAGCACAATAAATAGCTCTATGGATTATTTCAACATGAGATAAGACATAGAAAAAGGATAAGGGAACTGGAAGACATATAAAAATAAAATATTAACAAATATGGATGAAGAAAGAGAGAGGGTGAGAGATATAGGACAGACTTCTTACAATTTTTTTTCTTGTCCTTTTTATGTCTTTTTTTTTTAACTATCTTTTTCACTGGATAACAATGATGTGGTAATGATTATTGGTTCTTGCTGTAGAAGTGTTTCTCTTTCCTCAAGTAAGACTCAAATGATCTCATGTAACTTTTTTTTTTAATGCTTATCTATTTTTGAGAGAGAGACAGAGTACAAGTGGGGGAGGAGCAGAAAAAGAGAGGGAGACACAGAATCTGAAGCAGGCTCCAGGCTCTGAGCTGTCAGCACAGAGTCCGACCTAGGGCTTGAACCCATGAACCATGAGATCATGACCTGAGCTGAAACCAAGAGTTGGATGCTTAACCGACTGAGTCACCCAGGCGTCCCTCATGTAACTTCTTTGGGTTTATTTTCTCTCTCTCTTTCTCTCTCTCTGTCTCCCTCCCTCTGTTTCTCTCTCACATCTCCATCTCCATTTCCATCTCCATCTCTCTATCTCTAAACTTATCTCTACCTCTCTCTCTCCAAATCCTTCTCTGCTGTCTCATTCCCACTCTTTAACTGGAGATTTATTGATAAAAAGCAATATTTTCCCATTCAAGAAATTCCATATATCTCAGTCCATACTCCTAAACAAAATATTTATCTCCATCTAAAGTAGAAGACATTACAAATGGGGTAGGAACATGGTAGTCCATGTTAAATGTATCCATTGAATAAATGGATAAAAAAATAAGTGAATAAAACACAAATTCTGGGACACCTGGGTGACTTAGTCTGTTAAGCGTCCAATTTCAGTTCAGGTCATGATCTCCCAATTCACCAGTCCAAGACCCGCATCAGGCTCTGTGCTGACAGCTCAGAGCCTGGAGCCTGCTTCAGATTCTGTGTCTCCCTCTCTCTCTCTCTCTCTGCCTGCTCCTCTCTCTCTCTCTCAAAAATAAATAAACATTTAAAAAAACATGAATTCTAATCCCAATTCTGTCATTAGCTGCCTATCCCACAAAGTGTCCTAGACTCCTTGCACCTTAATTTATTCTCCAAAATTAGGGATATTATCTTTCTCTCTCTTCACGGTTTTTGCAGGATCAAATGAGATAATGCAATGAAAGTCTTTGTCAATCTGAGGTAATTTTCCCCAAAATTAGAGGATATGTGGGTTGAATTTAACAGAAAAAAGTCTCTATAGTAGAGAACCATCTTTCAGTCATTCTTGATTGATATCTGGGGTTTTTTTTTAGTGCCTTTTCTAAACATCATACGTTTGTCACTCTTCTTTCCATTGAACTTTAACATTCCAGTTATGACTACTATTAACCTATGCTAATAATAGAAATAATAGAAAAAATGAAAAAGTGTAACATAGTTTAGGTTATTCTTCTTTAGAATTATATTAATTTAAATGTGAACATTTAAATAAGAAATACCTCTGGATCTTGATTGGAAATCTCAACAAATGTTCCAATACTGAACCAAAGAGGCAGTGTGAAAATATTGTTATCCTTATGGATACATTTTGCTTAGAGTTTCCTGCCTTAATTTAGAATATCATTTCTAGAAGAAGTCTCCTTCTTCAGGAAATCATTTTTTGAAGAGCATTCTCTGAAAGAAATTTGGTAAGTGGTACCATCACAGACCCACCTTTCACAAAGTAGCAGAAATACAGAATAAACTCTGAACCAAAAAACTGAAGCTCATATTTTTAATGAGTCTTCATGCAAACCGGTAGGAATAATATACATGTAAAAGTTATGCCTTGTATCCATTATCAAGATAAATACAAACAAGAGAGTGTGGAGAAGATCAAATCTGTCAAAAAAGAAAAACTAACTCTAAAAAGTTCTGCATGAAGAGACACTAGCTATCCATAGTTCCTCTGGCCACCCGGCAACTACTGAGAGGTAGAAGGAGAAAGCAGGACTTGGATAATTTCTATTAACACCTCTTGCAGCACTTTTAACAATGATTGTTACCCAACTCCATTGAAATTTGATGTAAGTTTCCTATATCTCAGACAAATTCTACTCATCACTTTTGCTACTCTGCCACAAATTCTAGTTAATTCAGTTACCAGTAATACCCTGCTGCATTCAAGGTCAAGGAGATCTTTTTGATTTAAGCCAGTCCTGTCAGTTCAAGTAGTCTTTTGCCATCCCAGGCCATCTTAATCCATTGTTGCTTATCTCTGACTCACTCCAAGTTCTTTGAGGTCCAGATTTGTTCTTTCTTTATTTTACCTGGACAGCATCATAGGGAGACTCTCTCTAAGCCTGCACAGTATATTTATCTCCTCATCAGGCTATGTCAGGGCAGCTGGTTTTTACTGGTTACTTTAATTTCCCAGGAAATAAATGGGGGCTTAAAACAACAGAAATTTGTTGTCTCATGTTTCTGGAGGCTTGAAGTCCAAAATCAAGGTGTTGTCAAGGTTATGCTCCCTCTGAAACCTGTGGGGAAGAATCCTTTCTTGCCTCTTCCTAGCTTCTGGTGATTTGCAACAACTCAGCATTCATTGGCTTTTTCCCCTACAGCATTTCAATATCTACCCCTACGTCAAATGGCATTCTCCCCTCTTTTTCTCTGTTTTCACATGGAATTTCCACTTCTAATAATGACACCAGTCATACTGGTTTAGGGCCCAACCCAATGACTTCATCTTAACTTAGTAACATTTACAAAGACCCAATTTCCCAGTAAGATCACATTCTCAGGTACTGGGATTAGGATTTCAATATATCTTCTGGAGGGAACAATTTGACCCATACCAAAGGGCTAGGAACACTTTTCCTCAGCCCTTGGTGCCATGTCATTTTGGAGCTTACAAACCTCAATACTTATGAGACAACCAAATAACTATACTCCTCAATTCTCCTCATTTACTTTGGGTTAATGGGGGGATTCTAGTTTCTTCAACTTCCTGTACTGAGAGTATATATCCACAGTCTTTACCACGTAATTTTGCAGGACTATTTCATTGTAGATTACATATACCTTTCTGGCCCAGTGAAGTAAGATTTGCTCACATAACTTACTTGGCCAGTAAACTTTCGTGGATGTGTTACAAGTGGAGGACTAAACTATACTAGCTTGATTTGGCTTAGTTCTTAGATTCCTGCCATAACTCATGAGAAGAACATGTCCCAGGTAACCACTGGTCAAAGAAGAATAAGAAACATGTGGAACTGCTTGATCCAATCTTTAACCTGTAAATAAACTCACTAGATCCCTGGATTAGAGCAGAGGTAACCCTGCTGACCCACAAAACTCTGAGCAACAGAAATAAGTACATGTTTTCATTAGCCACTGAATATTGGGATAGTTTGTTTCACAACATTTTTATAGTAATAGCTGACCAATATTTTCTGCTGTGTTCTGATGATTCAATATATATACCCACTTTATCACTTTCTCTTCACTAAAATTTTCCTGATCAACTTTGCATGCTCTCCCTTTTGAAAATTATGCCAAGTTTAATTTATTAGGAAAACTACACAGTATTAAAAGAAATATGTCTTTTTTCTGCCATTTATTTCAGAAACTATGCTTCTGATATTATTTGTGGTTATGACAGTTGGCCTATCATAAATTCTACCGAAATTAACTTCCCACATGATGGGAAAAAGAAGATTCTAAAGCCTTGACCATGTATGAACTACTTTCAGGGGTCTCATATACTCTGGGACACCCCTGAGAATGAAAAGAGATACAAGAAGACATAAACCAGATTTCCTAAGCATACTGGCATGCATGATCACTGTTCTAATAATAAAACAACACTAAGGCACATAGAGAGTTTAATTTTGGTCATTGCCTATTACAGCACTTTAATGTCTTTCACATAAATCCTCGTTAAGATATTTGCCTTTAAATTTCCTAGATATTTAGCAATCAGAAAGAGTAACTTCAGAGGACTCCCAAGTTCTCTGAGAGAACTCCCCAGAAGGAAAAGTAGATCTTTATCTTTATGGATACAGGTGAACTGAGTCTGTACTTACTGTTAGAGTAATTCTTACTGAGGAGGATTCATGAAAAAAAAATGTTTCAGAAAGAGCTCAGGCTGTTCAGGAAGTAGGTTCATGCCATGGTGACACTTCTAATTCTAGGAATTTATAGAACTGGTTTCTTTAGTGGGTAGAAGGATACCAAATCCAAAGCACATGCCTTTTAACCTTACATGCCCCAATTATTCTCAGAGCTTTCAACACTGGTTTTCAGAATAAAAAGATGATTTAACTGTCTATTTTTCTGTTTTCCTGCTCTAGTCCAGCAGATGCCAAAGTGTGGTTCAGGACTCTTAGTAATTTCTGAGACTTTTTCAGGGAGCGGATAAGATCAAAACTAATAATAGTAACAATACATAATTATACTAAGACATTTGACATTTCAATATGTTGACATTACAGTGATAGTGGAAAAGCAAAAGTGGGTACAATTGGTGGGATCTCAGCACAAATCAAAGCAATGACTCAAAACTGTATGAATAATATGAGTAGTCATACCTTCTTCAATATCATGCACTAGTGATGAAAGATAATGCAAATTGTAACTAAGGATGTCCTTGAAGAAGGAGTAAATATACTTATTTTATTAAATCTCAACCCTTGAGTACACATTTTTTAACTTTCTGTACAATGATATGAGAAGTATCCACAAAACTTGCTGCTATATGATAAAGTACAATGGTTGTCTCACAGGAAACTAGTATGAAAATATGTGTGCTTATGTGTCTGAGCCAAAAGCAAGCCATTTTTTCATGAAACACATTGTTTTTTGAAAGGATGACTGACACACAAACTATGTCTATTGAGGCTTGGGTTTTTGGCAGACATTTTCTTGAAAATGAGGAAAATGAAGCTGCCATGTCAAGGAAAAGAACTGATAGGTATGTTGCCAAGACTTCAAGCAAAAGTTGAATCTGGAAAATGTCTACCCACTCCCATGAGCTTAAATGTTCCCAGTAGATAAAGAATTTCCTAAATAATAGAGAGGTAATATTAATTGTAGTATTCATGGAATATTAAGAGTGACATTTTGATATTTGATTTATACAATGAAATGTGCCAACATTTGGAAGATTTTCATTAATTCAGTGACTATATATTTTGCAAGTGACCAAAATATGATGTCACAAATAATCCACTTGGAAATGAGGCAATAAAAATGCAAAAGAGACAATGGACTCTAAGGTAACAATGTATAAAAGTTCATTGATATTTTTTAACATTCTTTCTCTTTTTTAAGTTTATTTATTTATTTTGAGAGACACAGAGACAGTGCCAGTGGGGGAGGGGCAGAAAGAGGGAGAGAGAGAGAATCCTAAGCAGGCTCCCCACTAAGAGTGGAGAGTCCGATGTGAGGCTTAAACTCACGAACCCCGAAATCATGACCTGAGCTGAAACCAAGAGTCAGAGGCTTAACCAACTGAACCACCCAGGTGTCTTGCATTGCTGTTTAACATTCTATATAGCAATTGACCTTAAAGAAATTACCACATGTTGACTTTTGAGGTAGAATCAAAGAAGAGTATTCCAAAATACCTGAAAAGAACATACTGAAATATGTTTTCCCTTTCCAACTACATATCTGTATAAGGCCAGATTTTCTTCATGTTCTGCAACCAAAATAACATATTGCAGCAGGTTGAATTGAGACAGAAAAATTCTTTTATCTTGTGTACCAGACATTAAAGAGATTTGCAGAAAATATTTTTAAAAATTTAAACATTTATTTATTTTTGAGAGACAGAGGAAGACAGAGCATGAGCAGGGGAGGAGCAGAGAGAAAGGGAGACACAGAACCTGAAGCAGGCTCCAGGCTCCAAGCTGTCAGCACAGAGTCTGATGTGGGGCTTGAACACACGAATTGCGAGCTCATGACCTGAGCCGAAGTTGGACACCCAACTGACTGAGCCACCCAGGCACTCCATATTTGCAGAAATATTTTTAAATGATTTTATCAGTAATTTTTTATTTTGAAAATTGCAATTATTTTATTTAAAGTATAATTTTATGCTATCATAATGGACTTACTATTATCCATAGTTTAAAATTTGGTTCTAATTTCCAACACAATAAATAATGGTGGACATAGCTCATGTAAATAAAAGCTTTTTGAGGTACTCAAAGTTAAGATTATAAAACGGTCCTTAAAGCAAAAGTTTTGAGTATCATTGCTCCAAAGACTTTGTCTCTTCTGGATTCTTTTTTTCTTTTTTTTTTTCTTTTTTTCCTTTTAATTGATGAAGATAGAGAGATAAAAATTAACATTTATTTCCTAAGAACACTGTTGTGCACAAACCCAATTCTAGTCAACTCTTGTTTAATTCTAATTTTAAGAACATTAATAAAACCTACACCATAAAATTATCTGTTATAAGCCTTGCTCTGATGGTAGAAAAATCAATTTGTTAAGGTTTATGTAAAGTACAGGCCAAAGTAAAGGGGCAGTGATATGATTATGATTCTTCTGGTGTGTCTTTTCCATGAAGTATTATGTGAAATTAGACGAGTTACACTGTGGATTTCTTCTCTGGATGAGATTATCCTCCCATTTCCATCTCCTTATCTATTGTGAGCTGCTTTCAAATTGTTAAAGTAATGGGTTGCATAGCTAATGTATTTGTTCTGAAAGAAAAGAAATTGTTTTTGACATACATTAAGAAAAATAGTACTGATAATTTCATAGGATTAAACTTAGTTTTTGTTCCCCTAGTTTGGTCACAGTGATTTTTCAGTCTGTTTGGTTTTCTGTTTTGTTTTGCCGTTTGGGGACGCAGTGCTTGTTTTCTTGTCTTTTTTGTTTTCTTTCTTTCTTTTTTTTTTTAATTCTCAGTTTCTTTGTGTTCTGATTCAAAGTTGAAGGATTTTATTGAGGAATTTACTGTTCCCAGATAACTTGCTGTAGAAAAATGACATAACTTAAGTTCCCCAATTTCAGGCTTATTCTATTCACTATACCCCTCACCTTATGACTCCCTCTGCTGTAAAGGTGAAAGACAAAAGAGCTTTAAAAGACATTAGGAAAAACTAACTTAAGAAAAATGGATAAAGTGAATTTAAAAATATGACATTCCAAGATGTAAAATCCAAGAGCAAGCAGCATATCCTTTGACAAGTTGAAAGGCTAAATGTGGCTGGTAGGTGTTTTATACTTTGGCATCTTCAGCTGTGGTGCTCTGGGAAAAGATCCTTAAGGAACAAAGGCATTGGATGTGTATAGTCAGAATAACAGTAAAGGATTTTTTTCATCCTATGACTCAAACTTCTAAATTATATTAGAAATTCCTATTTGCAAGTATGCTGCAGATATGTTCTCTTCTAACTGTTTTTTTTTTTTTTTTATTCAACATCTCCTAGAGTGCCTGGCACATTGTGGACCTGAAATGTATGTTTGTTGAATAATAATCCAGACTTAGTTCCATGTAGGTTTTTTTCAATAAACTTCAAGATGCAAAAAAACAAAAAATAAACAAACAAACAAAAACGCACCCAATGTTCAAACTGTTTACTTTTCTTCCAAGAAATCATTGCCAGTCCAACACTAACTCTGAAAACATCTCCAGTATCTTCTTTTTTATGCTCTAATTACAGCTATTTGATGGAAAATTAAATACACGTGTGATCTGGAAATATAATAGCAATAAACTTTGGCTGCTATACTCAGACATGTGAGTGTTTAAGTAATAAAAGGTTAATACTAGACCAGAAGGAGTCAGGAACTCTTCTTAGCTTAGTATACAAGAGTCAAATGACAGCATGTGGCAGAGTACAACTCAGAAGAAAATGTATGCCAAAGATTCACAGAAAAAAATATCCAAAGCCCAGGCGTATGATAAAAGTTGCCTAGAGAAAGGAAAGGGAGACATATTTCCTCAAAAATCTTTTGAAATTCTGCCTTTTAAATCTTTTGTGGGGCTCTTGGCTGTCAAAATGGCAAAGTAGACACAACATAGAGGCAAAACGATGGAAGAGTTGTATTTTATACTTACAACTTGGTGTGCCGTAATAGAAGCTTTGGGTAAAGAGTGACTTCACAGCAGTGTAGGGTAAACATTGCTTGCTGTGAGGTTCTCACATTTCCAAGGTTGGCGGGCGGTGAGTATTGATATAATAGTGCAATGCTATAGACATGGTGTGCAAGATTAGAACGACTCATTCGACATTCTCATTCAACAACAAACTATGAAGGTACAGTTCTGAGACTTTCAACTTTATTTTTTAAAATAAGAAAACCAAGATTATATAGTTGATCTTGCCAGTGAGGTTAGGAACTTTGATCAATTTGCTTAGCTCACAGTGAAGAGAAGATGTATTCCAGAAGGCCAGCAAATGCAATCTGAAAATAGCCTATGCCTAGTAGTGGTAGACATGGAAGAATTTCTTTGAGTACAGGAATAAAGAAATATCAGGAAGTGCTGAAAGGAAAACCTGGAATCTTCAGAAGATAAAAATAAATTTAGCCTAAAACTCTAGGGCTAAGTTGTCTAGGTTAAAAAAATGTAGGAAAATAAAATTCAAAAATCATCTGAATTACTTCCACTAATGACTATAAAGAATACTTCAAGCTAACAAATATAGTCCACTTCAAAATTTCTACATAATTCTAACTTTGAAATTCTCCTTTTTTGAAGGTTTCTGAGGTCTCAAGACTGTTGTTTATCACCTTGTACTTTTAGTGACATATTTCATTTCCTTCATCTAGCTTTATTTTGCTTAGCCTACATAATCAGAGACAATATCTATCTCACATTTTATGAGTTCTCAAAGCTTACTTCATGTTGTAATTGATAATATTATTTAAATGGTTATAGTTGGAAATTTATTTTAGCTTTTACAAATGAATACTGGAAAGAAAAATCAACCCAATTATAAATCACTAGTTTCTCCTAATGGTATACTTGACTGTGGAACTTTATTCGTATTAGTAAACCTAATATTACCTAAATAATTGTTTATCTTAGGCTACCTATCATATTTAATATAATCTAAAATATCTCAATGCATATCAGGCAACACCTTATTTAAAAAAATATTTATCCATATAATACATGCTAGTTTCTACATCCAATCTTCAAACTTTAGCATGTACTAGTAAATACTAATGACAATTACAGATACTACTATTATCATAATAAAGAAAGAAAGACTGGTATTGGTGGAATAGCTTTTACTGGACTTAGTTTCATACAGATAATAAGTGTAATCTCTGGACAAAGAATAAAAGGCACTTCAGAGTGACCAAAATCAGACAGAAACTGGAAAGAATTCAACTACTGAAAGAAACTGTACTGGATTAAATCCATGTTTATACAGATTTTCTCCTGAGGGGGATCACTACATCTGAAGGTTAGAGAGTAGCTAAAACTTCTGAAAAAAAGCCCACAGCATTATTAGGTTGCAGTGTCATAAGACAAAGTTGGGGGCTGCCAGATTGTGGGGATTTAAATGAAAAAAAAAAAACTGAAAAAGAAGGGCATACAGTAGGAAACACTAGGGAAACCCCAAACCTTATATGTAAAATGTCCAGAAACTGCATTTATGAAAGAGATTTTGAGGAGCCCAACAGGAAGCAACATGTTGCTAACAGCACAAGAGAGAGAGAAATCAGTACATTCTGAATGTTCCATAAACACACTGGGTTTTCCATTGAAATCTAAGACTGACCATGCCTGTTTCTCAGGTCTAAGGAATTAATTCTGGGACTAAAGGCAAAATAAATATAGATCACCTAAGGAAGCTTACAACCAAGACTTCAGGATTATAAATTAGTCATCCAGGTACTTACCTATCATCTAGGGTAGGGTATTATTCAAAGGAATAATAAGAACTAATGTCTGTAAAATAAATCATCCAGGGGTGCCTGGGTGGCTCAGTCAGTCAAGCATCCATTCTTGACTTTGGTTCAGGTGGTGATCTCCCAGTTCCTGAGTTCAAGCCCTGTTCAGTGCAGAGCTTACTTAGGATTTTGTCTCCCTTTCTCTGCCCCTCCCCCACTTGCTCTCTATCTCTCTTGAAACAAATAAAACTTAAAGTAAATAGATACATTAAATAATCCAGATTACAGTAAAATTAATAAACATAAACAGGAATATGGAGGCCGTAGTCAAGAGAAGCAGCAAACAAAAACATAAATTCAGATAAAACAGAGATTAGATTAATAAGAACTTCAAAGCAGCTAAAGTAAAATGTTCAAAGAATTAAAGGAAAATCTGGTCATGATAATGAGACTAATGGAAAACTTCACAGATAAATGGAAACCATAAAAGAAACAAATAGAAATCCCAGAGCCAGAAGTATAATATGTGAATTTAAAAATTCAGTCTTCAGAGAATATTAAGGTATGCAAAGAAAGAGAGAGACAGGACAGAGACAGAGAACCCAAACATAATAGAAGGGAATTAATCTAATGTACAAAACAGAGAGAAAATTGAAAAAATTTCAAAAAACATATATATGTATATAATATAAATATAATGTATATATTACAATATAAATATACATATTATACAATATAAATACATATATACAATATATACATATTATACATATATACATATTATACAATATATACATATACAAATATGTATATGTATATATATGTATATATGGCATATATACGTATATAATAGTGTATCCAGAAGGAGAAGGGAGAGAAGAAAAATTAAAAATAATTTTTGTAGAAATATTGAAAGAATTTATAACTTATAGTTCTAAGAAGCTCAGAGAACTCTAAGCTTTATAAATATGAAAAATCCCACATCTAGTCCCATCACAGTCAAAGTACAGAAAAACCAAATATGAGAAAAATCTTGAAAAATGCTAACAACAACAATAAAATATATTTTATAAAAAGAGCATTGATAATAGTGCTGGCTAAATTCTGATCATAGAATGTGAAGGAAAGAAGATAACGAATGGTATGATATCTTTAATTTCTTAAAAGAAAAAATATCTATCAACCTATAAGTATCTATCTGGTTTAAATATCTTTCAAATACAGATTTAAAAATTGACATATGGGGGCACCTGTGTGGCTCAGTTGGTTGAATGCCCAATTTTAGGTCAGATCATGATCCCACAGTCTGTGAGTTCAAGCCCTGCATTGGGCTCTGTGCTGACAGCTCAGAGCCTGCTTCAGATTCTGTGTCTCCCTCTCTCTCCATCTCTCTCTTTCTCTCTCTCTCAAAAGTAAATAAAACACTAAAAAAATAAAAACTGAGATATTATCAGATTCTCAGAAGGCCTAAACTACAAAAAATGCTAAATGAAGTTCTTAGACTTAAGGGAAATGATGTAAAATGGAATCATAGCTCTACAAGAAGGAATGAAAAACTTAAGAAATAGAAAATACGTGGACAAATATATAAAGTATATAAAAGACTATCTTAATTTTATTCCCTTTACTTTAAAAAAGTATCTAATAATTTAAAATTCTAACATCCTAATATAGGGTTTGCCATATTGGTGTGTGTGTGTGCGTGTGTGTGTATGTAAATGGTATTACAAAAGTTGGAGATATTGCATGAGTCTTGTATTTTACAGTCATTATACATTAGCTCTGATCAACTGTAATAAATTATGAATATGTATTATAATCCCTAAACTACCACTAACTACAAAAATCAGAATTAAAAGGCAATAGAGGGAATAAAATGGACTAAAAATAATATTTGATTACCACATAAAAGGCAGTAAGTGAGGAACAGAAAGCAGGACAAATAACAAAGAAGTATAGACTAGTAGAGCTAAATGCAACCACAAAAATAATTACAATAAATTTAAATGAATTGGACAAAAGGCAGTTTGTCAGACTGAATTAAAAAAGGAACAATTGTCTCTAAGAGCTTCCAGCTCTTGGTTTCAGCTCAGGTCATGATCTCTCCATTCATGGGTTCAAGCCCTGTGTTGGTCTCTGCACTAGTATTCTGGAGCCTGCTTGGGATTCTCTCCCTCTCCCTCTCTCTGTGCCCCTCCCCTGATCACATACTCTCTCTGTTTCTCTCTCAAAATAAATAAATAAACTTCAAAAAGAAAATGAAAGCTAGAGTGCTTGGAGTTTAGAATGAGGAATACTATTAGGGAAAAAGAAGGACATTAATGTGAATAAAGGGTCAGTTAACAGAACAAAACTATGCTAAGTAAGTCTCATCTAGTAACAGAAATTTGACATATATGAAGCGAAAATGTAAATAATCTATGGTGATAAAAATTAAATAAAAGTAATGTTTGCACATGTAGGTGGGTATTGACTGGAAAATGCATCAGGAATATTTCTACACTAATGGGAGTATTCTGTATTTAATTTGGGAGGTTTGTATAAAATTATTAAAATGTATTATACTGTATATTTAAGATTTATCTATTTCACCACATGTAAATCTTACCTCAGTGGAAAAAAAAATCAAAGGAACTAATGCATGTCAGGCACAGTTGCACACAAGAGACAAGATTTCATTTATTATCTCTATGCATATTATGAGGTAGATATTATTTTTTTAATATGATGGAACTTATTTTAAGAGAGATTAAATGATTCATTCAAGGTCACAGAATTAGTTAGTGGCAGAATCAATATTCAAACGCAGTTTGGTATTCATTCCACTGTACCATACTCTAATTAAAAGACCTTACATAACATAAGCATTACAATGTCTCTTATAAAATCATAGATGTTTAATTTTGAGTTATGCTTTTCTATTTTTTGTTCTTCATTAGTGATCATTTTGGTGTAAATCACCCAGTTGCTACATGCTCAAAAGTCTGAGTCTTCAGCAAGGTCACAGCCAAGAGGATCTTTCTTTGTGAGGCGTAGAAAATTTAAGAGAGTGAGTGGTCACTGGTATGCAGAACATTTCAAGAATTACTAACAAGTCCTACCAAATATCATGCTAATTTAACAGAAATTAATCATAGGAGCAAGATAAGCCTTACACAGGCAATACATTCCAACATTACTTTTACACCAATATGTTGACAAAATTGTCCTCTTGTGAAGGCTCAGGGTATTTTTTTCTTCCTTTTTTCTGTATTTCTTTTTGTTTTAAGTGACAAAAATTCCTTTTTTCAAAGGACAATATATTTTTAAATGTGATTTATAATTATAATGTAAACTGAGTGAATTGAAATTCTTGCCTTGTTTGAGATTCACCTTTTTCCTGGGAGTCAACTAAAAATTAATTGGTATGATTAAGCCTTATTTCTGAATACTAACACTCCCAGAGGGAACTTTCTACAGCCTTGAATAGTAAGCATTGGTAGTCCTGGATTTAGCAAATTTAAAAAATGTAATAAAATACACAGCAGTTAAATTATACAGAACTATCCTTATTGACTCAGGAAGTTCTTGAGAATCTTCTAGTGTGTCAGGGTCAATCAGCATTGTGAACATTGTGATTATCATTGTCTATCATAGACTAATAAACTAGTCATTTGACCTTTAAATTGGTTTGAATTCTATACAAAGAAAGTTTATTATGTTTATAGAAGCCCTACATTTGAATTCAACTGATATTATTCTTGCTTTGCATTTATTATCACTTTGTATTTAGCTTACCTTATAGTGTTTTAATTTATATTTTCTGAATTTGTTACATTATTTTTTACCTCTATCCCTAATTTAGTATTCATTCAATCACTTACTCATTTACTCTCAGATGATGCCATTATTTTTATTTGTAACAAACATAAAAATTGGAGATCTCCCTCTTCAGGCCAAACACCAAATCAGTCATGAGCCAGTAAGTGCCCATATATTCTATCTGTACTCCAAATGCAATGAGCAACCACCCCCAGGTATGACTGGGATCCTAAGAGCAAGTTCAAGGACACTGCTCCTAAAATTTTGAGATTCCTACTTTATCATTGCTTTGCCTTCACATCTGGATCATAGCTTGAAGATAAATCATGCTTTACATCACTCATTTTATTTAGTTTTTTAAAGTATTTTTTAAATGTTTATTTTTGAGAGAGAGAGAGAGAGAGATAGTGAGAGTGAGTGGGGGAGGGGCAGAGAGAGATGGGGACAGAGGATTTTAAGCAGGCTCTGCACTGACAGCAGAGAGCTGGGGCGGGGGGGGGAAGGGGGGCAGCGTTGACCTCACAAACCATGAGATCATGACCTAAGCTGAAACCAAGAGTCATACACTCAACTGACTGAGCCACCCAGGTGCTCCTGCATCTTCCATTTTAAAACCGATACTCTCCCTTGATCTCATATCTTTCTACAGACACTGTCCTTTCTTTCTCATGTCACTGTTATGAACTGAATGTCTGTGCCTCCTGTACCCCAAAATTCATATGCTGAAATCTAGTCTTTCCAAATAAAATCTTCAAAAGAGTTTTTAATACTCATTGTTTCTACTTCCTGTTCTTCAATTCTCTCTTGAACTCTCTCCAGTCATTACTTGCCACTACTTGTTCCCAGAACATTGGGGTTGTCAAGGTGACCAATAACCTTCTCCATATTAAGTCCCACAGTAGAACCTCAGTGTTCATTTTACCAGGCCTCTTAACACCACTTGGTAAGTTCATCACTCATTCCTTTTAAAATATTTCCTCATTTGTCTGGAAGACCAGTCTTTCACAGTTCTCCTCCCTTGTTTCTTCTCTTCTGTGTTGTGCTCAGCTATATCTGTGTGACGTAGGTACTCAGTAAATACTTTTTGAATGAATGCATACATGAATACTTCTGTCTTAAAGGCACTCCTTCTTTTCAGCCAAAAGTAATCATAAAGTAGATCCAAATATGAGCATTAAATAATGAATGCCAATTATTTGTCTCTTCTAACAACATAATGTGAAATGTTCCTATAAAAATCCTAAATGTCATACAATTTTTTGTATGTTAAATCAAAATATTTCTAACACTTTAATTTTAGTATTGTCTTTCTAATCAGAGTATCAACATTGCTTAGCATTTGTAAGTGTTAATTTTAATGTATTCATCTACATTGTGTCCATAGATATTACAAATATATATTTACCTCCACATATAAGATTTTCTGAGTGAATCACATGTTTGCCAATAGCTTCTCAAATTAAATGATGAGGATAGAAACTTTGTCTTAAGATCACTTAAAAAATTAAATCTTCTATTTAAAAATAATAACAACAAATGAAAATAAAACTGTGCTTAGTGTCCAAGAATTATTAATTTATTTAACCTGATCCCTAAGGTCACAGCAGGGTCTCTCTAAGAACAAGTAAAACAGAAAAAAATATGACATTACTACATGCATTTGGCATGCATATTTATATTTTTCTTGGCTAGAAATAGTTCACTATAACTGAGAGATTATTCTAACAAATGGAGGTATTACCATCTCAGAGTCATGAGATGAAAAGGGGATATCCTTATTTTATTTTCTAAGAACAGACATACTTGAAGTACGCTCAAGTAGTATAATTATATTAGCTAGGACTCGTTCACTGTTTTACCTAGCAAACTTGAATCTCTTTTAGATGGAAAAAAATTATCATATAATGATTATCAGACAGATGTAGTTTAATAAATATTTGAGAATAAAAGCACTGCACAATTTTAATGGATCTCTAATTGTAATTCCCAAGTATCTTTCCTTCCTCAACTAATTGGGTAATGACATTGCTAGAATTAATCCAAGGTCATCAGCTTGCACACAGTACAGATGGTTTCTCCACTTTACGGGTATATAGGGGATTCGAGATTACTGTTGCCTGCTGCTTTTCAAACTAATTTTTATTCTTAAAAATTCACATTTTCACTGCAGCTGAACAGCTAAGCCATATGTTGCTTTGTGAATACTTTAAAATATCTGGTGCATGTAATTATTACACTAAAACTAGCATGCATTAATACTTTTCAATTTTGTTGCGAGGAAAGGACAGTTACAGTACTATGCCTTGTGTGTTTTTTATTTTTCAGTTTTTGTTTTGTTTTGTTTTCCTCTAAGCACCAAGCTTTAGTTTAAATTATGGTCCTAGTGAGAATTTTAACCTAAAATACATTGGTTGGTTGATCTGTCTCCTCGTATGCAATCTATCCCAGCATAGTTCTGAACTTACCTAATGCTATTTGAGATACTATGTTAATCCATCCAGCTGCAAGAAAGTTTGGCTTTGAATTATCTTTCCAACTTCCCCTCTGGTAACCATGGTAAATAGGAATGACGTATGTCTGTGCTTTTGTCAGAATTCTAATATGCCATTGATATGTTTGACAATTGGGGAATTTGAGAAACCTAATTTTTATGTAGTGCCAGGAGCGAAATATCTTAAAAATAGTTTTAGCAATAATACTTATTACTTGTTAATATTTAGCAGTCATCAAAGTATTTACATATGAAATATCTTCTTTGTACAAAACAAAACTGGGGAATCAAAAGGCAGATTTATCATTTTATCTATGAAAAAACTCAAACAATGATCTTGAGTGACTTACTTATGGTCATACAGCCAGTAAGTGACAAAACAAGGTTAGGACTTGCTGCTACATTGGTTGGTCTTCCCAGAGCCTATTTCGCCCCAGTGGGTTATCCCAGTGTCCTGTTTTTGGTTTGTTTTTTCATTTTCATTTTTCCCCATTTACAGGTTAGTAACTAGCTATTCAAAGGCAGTAGGCAATGATGAGGGGGCTTGGGCCAAGCTGAGGGCAAAGTACAGGCTAAGTGTAACCCCTCTCCTATCCCACAAGGTGGGATATGTGTAATATTACTCAAACACTCCTGGCTGCCCGAGAACAAAGGAAAGGGGTTTAAGTGCTTGCCATGCTGATATGGGAAATTAAGGCAAATAAAAAATTAAATTCCCTTATTGCCTACAGCCCTTGAAACAGGCAGAGTGACCTCGCTCTACATGCTCAGCTGCCAGGATGATGACACTTTGCTAGGGACAAAAGGGAACCTTGGCATAACATTATCCTGACCTCTCCCTGCTCTCAGGATCCTGTGAGTCTACTTTAACATATAAAAATTCCTTTGGACACTTCCTTAGCTCAACTCCCCAAGATATATGCTGGCAATCATACTCCAAGTTTATGGCCCCCTGATATACATCTGAAGGGTCTCATGACTGAGGTTTTACTAACCGGTAATAAATGGCATTTTCCTAACAGCAGCCAGCTCCTCAAGGTCCTGGAAACCTTGCTTCCAAAGTACCTTAGAGACTTATGCTGTCCCAAACCCCTCCCAACCTGAGGGTATATAATCAGTTACCTTACGAGTCACAGCTCCAATGCATCTCTTTCTGCCCACAAGTCCTGTTCCCATGCTTTAATAAAATAACCTTTTTGTAGCAAAGACATCTTCAGGAATTCTTTCTTGGCTGTCACCTCCAGGTCACCCCACCATCACCCCAAACCCCCATCAGGCAAGATAAACCTTTTCTCCAGAAAAACAGAACCACTAAGTTACATATATATGAAGAAATTATTATAGGGAATTATTGGCTTGTGATTATAAATGCAGGCAAGTCCCAAGTCCTAGAAGGTGGATCAGCAAGCTGGACATCCTGGAGACCCAATTGTTTAGTTTCAGTCTGAGTCCAAAGCATGAGAACCAGGAGAGCTGATTATATAGTTTCTGACCAAAGGTCACCAGACTTGAGATCCAGAAAGAACCCTATGTTTCAGTTTGGGTCTGAAGATGGCTAAAAGCCAAGGTTCCAGTTTAAAGTCAGGCATGAGAAATTCTCTTTCTTGGGGAAAGATAATTCTTTTTGTTCTATTCAGCACTCCAACTGATTGGGTGAGGCCCACCCACATTAGGGAAGGCAAGCTGCTTTACTCAGTCGGCTGATTTAAATGTTAACCTCATCTACAAACACCCTGATAGAAACACACAGAATAATGTTCGACCAAATGTCTGGGTAGTCTATGGCCCAGTCAACTTGATACATAAAAGCAACCGTCACAAAATGAAGTAGGTTCCTGCTATAATTATACTCTCTCCCAGACACTTTCCTAATTCATATAAGCTTTCTCAAAATTAATCTCCATAAGTCATTTTGTAAGTAAATAGAATAAATCTTCACATAAACAAAAACTGTACATACACACACACACACACACACACACACACACACATACACCCAACAGACATCAACATAGTGAAGCAAAAACATAAATCTAAAAGTTTATTTCAGAAGTATCTATAAAGTATCTGGAAAGTATCACAGAAGTAGCTGATCCTCCTCAATCCATGTGGAATACATCATAGGACTTGAGTGGAAACAAAGTGTGACCTGAATTAGACCCTGAAAGATAGGCTATAATCAGTTAAATTAAGTAGACAAAGAAAGCATAGGAAATAGTCTGAGTAATGTGAAAAGGAACAAATTTGGTTAACTTTTGAAGAATTTGCTGGAGACTACCAATGGTCAAATAAGAGAGATCAATTAGCAGGGTTATGAATATTATCAAACTCCTCAAGTAGGCAGGATTTTATCCAGAAAAAATATGGTATCAACTGATGATTCTGAGCCAAAAGGTAATATGATGAAAGTAGTTGAGTTTCTGAAAACTTTCCTTGAAGTGATGAATGAAATGGATTCAAAATAAAGGCGTAGAGATAAAAAGGAAAATAAATGAAAACTCCTAATTCTTGGCACAAATTTAAGAATGTATATACCAGGGTAGCTGTGGAAGGATAAGAAAGAAAGTAAACATTAGTAAGTAAAACTAAAAATAAATGTTTGAATACGTAATTAAGCAAAATTGATAAATCAAGATTCTAAGACAATATAGATCAGGGAGCGAATGATGGTATTGCTAACTGACACTGAGAACCAGGGACTGAGGCTTTGGCAACACTATCATTTAAGGATAGAGGAGAACAAACAGCAAACAATGAAGGGAGAAAAAAAATCATAAGAAATAGAGGATCAAGTTGTAAATCTTACCTGGAGATCTAAAGAGAAGAATGTGTCAAAAAGAGCAAATGTTAAAGGAAAAAAAATATATAGTTACACACACATAGAAAACAAGGTGGTCTGGGGTTCCAAAAGGGAAATGATTGGTGGAACTGTTTATAGCCCTTCTACCTGATGAACATTCTGTACACTAATCCATTGCAGAGGAAAACACTGTCGCTAAGTTCTAATTGCTAACTTTCACTACTTAATCTCTCTGTGGAGATAAGAATTAGTTATGGAGTGTTTATATAGATGACAGTCATCTTGTTTGCCACAAACTCATTTGCATGGAAAAGCACACATCACTTAGACCCCTGTCAAAATAATTAGCTAAGCTTGAGATAAGGCCTTTTAGATTTTAGAATGTTGCAAGCATTCAAATCAACACATTTTACAAAAATAGTAAGCATTGTATGTAATTCTACACTTCTTCATCATGTTACTTTTTCTTTGTTTTTTCTTATCTATTTAATAAGGTATCTAATTTGGTAAAATCAAACATTAGCAGCTGGTAATCACTGAGATAATGAGAAATGGAATTCTTCTCACTGGCATCCCTCTCATTCTATGTTAGGCATTATGAAATTGAAATAAAATCCATTCCAATTAAAAGAGCTCTGTTCTCTTACTCTAGAGCTTGAAAAACAGTAGTACTGAATTCAGGTCAATCATAATTTAATCACTATGCATCCATCATCTAACACCAGGTTCACAAGAATATATTCTTTTCTCTTCCTCCATGGAGTAAAAGCCCAAGGCTGAAGTATGCTTGAAAGCAGTTTATTACTAAGGGCATTTTCTACTTGGCTTCTCCTCATGATCCTGGAAAAGGACACACAGAATCAGGGCTTATATTTCTGGGAGATGTGATGTGGTTTGTTGATTCCTGCAATAAGTCTGTTTGAGAAATATTTAGTCTGATTTTTCTGTGAATTTACTGGCCTCTATTGAAATTCTGAAAAACGTGAAGTTGATATTAGTTTCTTTCATTAGGTACCATTTTGATGAACACAATTAATGGAAAAATAATCATTTTGGGGAAATTACCTCCCCCAACTTCCACGTCTTCAGGCTATTTTAAAAGTTGAACAAACTTTTTCAGTATTTATTTTCCCAAGTTCTATGGATATGAAGATGACTGAGAAGCAATTCCTGTCCTTAAATGTGCTCCACAGAGGCTAAAGCATTTACAGTTAATAAAAGTAAAGAAAAAAAAAACTATTTGAAGTTCACTTTACACACAAGTTGCTTGCCTTTCTTAGTTACTTTGCATAGGCAAAAACAGTCCTGAGCACACAGATATCACATTCTTCTAATTCAAGGTGTCCTAACTTTGTCACTATTGACATTTTAAGCTAGATAATCCCTTGTTGTGGGGCTGCCCATTGTGGGATATTTAGCGGTGTCCTCAGTCTCTGCTCACTAGATGTTAGCAGTGCATCCCAAGGCATGACAATGAATAGTGTGTCAAGACATTGCCATGTTGTCCCCACTTGAGGACCAGTGCTCTACTTGTGGAGAAGGATACCAACACTTTTTAAAGGGTAATTAGAGGAAAGAGAGTCCACACAGGGGACTCAAACAGAGCAGGCAAGAAATAGAATGGGAAGGATGCATAGTGGCTCAGTTAGTTAAGCATCCAATTCTTGGTTTCTGCTCAGGTCATGATCTCACGGTTGGTGGGTTTGAGCCCCCCCCCCCCCCACTCAGGCTTCACACATGGACAGCATGCTTAGAATTCTCTCTCTCTCTCTCTCCCTTTCTCTGTGCCCCCCCTTGTGTTCTCTCTCTTTCTCTATCTCAATAAATAAACAAACTTTAAAAAAAGAAACAGAAGGAGAGAGAGAAGAAAGTCTGAGAAGCCAAGAAAGGGAAGGACTTCAAGAAGGAACCAGGTCAGTGGTGTTACATGCTGTGTCCAGTAATAAAGATGAAGTCCAAGAATACAGTTTCCACAGAGCATTTCAGGAGTGATTTTCATATATTGACCTTTACTGCACAGTATCCATTTCTATCCCAGCTGTTGTTAAGTGGTTCGGTGTATCTGTGTCACCTAGATGTCTCTACTTCCAGAGATTCAAATATATATGTATATATACATATATGCATATATATATATATATAATTTATTATATAATCTATATATTATATAAATAATTGTATAATATATAAGTTATTCCCTATGTTATTTTCTCCTTGGTTTTAGCAGTGTGGGATAGTATAAAGAATACTGAAGTCGACTGTTCTGGTCAGAGTTCCTAGTTCCCAATTTGACACTAAATAAATATGTTTACTGAGCAAAGGCCCTTAAACTCTCAGCCTCAGTTTAATCACCTGTAAAATTAGATTGGACAGTCTCTCCAACACTAATCTTCTACAAACAATCTGATAAAATAGCCACAGTACACAGATCCCTGATGGCAATATTAGCTGATCCATTCTAATCAGATACAAATATTATGAAAATAGAGAAGTAAACTACATATTACAGAGCAGATCATACTCTATAATGTGATGCAACATGCACACAATAACTGTATAATACTTCAAATTATGTTTCAGACACAGCTGAAAAAAAAAAACAAATAAAATAGTATACAATATGCTCTATGACCAAATAGAAAAAAAAAATTATCACAGCAACATTCTGAGTGATTGTACGTTTCCATATTCTAAAAAATGGAGCCTCACATATTTGCTTATATTATGGATTTTTCTCCCTGCACGTGGGATCACTCCACACAGCTAGTTTGGAATTTTGCTTTCAATGTACATTTACTGTAGTTACTTTATTATTGTAGAAGTTGTCACTTTTTTTTTAGTGTTTATTTTTGAGAGAGAGAGAGAGAGCACAAACAGCGGAGGTGTCTAGAGAAGAGAATAGAGGACCCGAAGCAGGCTCTGCGGTTACAGCAGCAAGCCCGATGTGGGGCTTGAACTCACAAACTGTGAGATCATGACTTGAGCCAAAGGCAATGCTCAACCGACTAAGCCACCCACAGGCCCCTAAGCACTAATAACACAACTGCTGAAAACAGTCAAGAAGCGGGAAGTTGCTGTGCCTCCCACTGACAATACCCCTGTCTCACAGACACAGTGGGGAGGCATATAGGCGACCAAAGCTGCAGTGGGTGAGTTTGTACATGTGAATGAGCATCCGTCACAACAAAGCTTCAGTCTGGACACAGGGGAATGGATGTAGGAATGCCTGTGTCAGACATCTGCACACTTTCAAACTTGGTTTCAAACAGCCAAGGACCTCAGGAAGAAGGCTTCTGCTTCACTGTCACCTTCCAGGACTCACACAAATGCATCTTATTAATGGAACCTCATTCAGATCCCATAAAAGGCACCAATTAGCTTTTAAACATCCCCGCAAAGAAGGAGAGCAGAATGGAATTTAAGAGAATGTAAAGAATACTCCATGATATATTTCTGAAGTTTCCTCTACGAATGGGGTGAAAAGAGCAAAGGTAATCTTTTTGAGTTAGTAATCTTTGTTTTTGCTTATGATGTCACATCAGCAAAGAGTTTGGGCTGTCTTAAATGATTACGAGATATCGATGTGGTTGATGTAATTATTAAGTAATTAATCATAAAAATATTTGGTGTGAACTGAAGAAGGATAATTAAATGTTCGAACTCCAGATTAAGATTACTGAACTAAAACCATAGCTGCACCATTTAGCTAATTATGGAACTGTGCACAAGTTATTTAAATTTCCTGTTCCTCAGAGATCTCCCCAACATAAAGTGAGAGTAATAACATTGCCCACTTCATGTTATTATGAGGGTTAAATGAGAAAATCTGTGGAAGGCATCTAACTCAATAATTGACTTGGTATAAACAACCTAATGACAATGATAATTAAGTTAAACTCTTTGCATTTATCATATTTATCAATGCCATCCGGAAATAATTTTTGATATTATTATAATACCTGTCCATTCATATATATCTAATCTGTTTAAGGAAATGCTATGTATCAAATACTATGTGTTATATGTGAATGTGTGTATATTTTTTCTTAGAATATCTTGTGGTTGGAATGAAAATCCCTTTGGAAACTTCCACTTGAATTTACCTCCCCCAACTCCCAGTATAAAATCAGTTTCTCCTCATGGTCCTGGGGCAGCTCTTCCTGCCCACATGTCCTGTGCCTGTCCTTTAATAAAATCACCTTATGTAACAACAACAACAAAAAGAAAAAAAAGAAATGATGGTGGCCATCTCTACAGTCATTTATATAGCTTCATTCTTTGATACTTTATTTGAACTTCTTTTTTGTTTTGTTTTTTTACTTTGTATAATTTATTTTTTATAATTTACATCCAAGTTGGTTAGCACATGGTGCAATAATGATTTCAGGAGTAGATTCCTTAAGCCCCTTACCCATTTATCCATCCCCCTGCTCACAACCCCTCCTCCTCCAGCAACCCTCTGTATTTGCTTAGCATAATACCCTCTAGGTCCATCCACATAGTTGTGAATGGCAAGATTGATTGCTGAGTAATACTCCGTTGTGTGTGTGTGTGTGTGTGTGTGTGTGTGTGTGTGTATGTGTGTGTATATATATATATATATATATATATATATATATGTATATATATAAATATAACTTCTTTATCCATTCATCCATTGATGGACATTTGGGTTCTTTCCGTACTTTGGCTATTGTTGATAGCACTGCTATGAACATTGGGGTGTGTGTGTCCCTTTGAAACAGCACACCTGTATCCCTTGGATAAATACCTAGTAGTGCAATTGCTGGGTCATAGGGTAGTTCTATTTTTAATTTTTTGAAGAACCTCCATACTCTTTTGCAGAGTGGCTACACCAGTTTACATTCCCACCAGCAGTGCAAAAGAGATGCTCTTTCTCTGCATCCTTGACAACATCTGTTGTTGCCTGAGTTGTTAACGTTAGCCATTCTGACAGGTGTAAGGTGGTATCTCATTGTGGTTTTGATTTGTATTTCTCAGATGATGAGTGATATTGAGCATTTTTTCATGTGTCTGTTGGCCATCTGGATGTCTTCTTTGGAGAAGTGTCCATTCATGTCTTTTGCCCATTTCTTCACTGGATTATTTGTTTTTTGGGTGGTGAGTTTGGTAAGTTCTCTGTAGATTTTGGATATTAACCCTTTATTTGATATGTCATCTGCAAATATTTTCTCCCATTCCATCAGTTGCCTTTTAGTTTTGCTGATTGTTTCCTTTGCTGTGCAAAACCTTTTTATTTTGATGAGGTCCCAATAGTTCATTTTTGCTTTTGTTTCCCTTGCCTCTGAAAATGTATTGAGTAAGAAGTTGCTGTGGCCAAGGTCAAAGAGGTTTTTGCCTGCTTTCTCCTCAAGGATTTTGATGGCTTCCTGTCTTACGTTTGGGTCTTTCATCCATTTTGAGTTTATTTTTGTGTATGGTGTAAGAACATGGACTTTATTTGAATTTTTAAAACATTATTTAAACTATTTAATGACTGCCTAAGAGGGGTAATATTCCCCAGATTACTCATCCCTAATATGATTATGACATAATGGCAAGTTCCTAGGATGGTTTTAACAATGTAGTAGGTTCTAAATAAAAATGTTTTCCTTAATTTACACAGCTTCACAAGGGCTTAGACAATGCTGTCCTCACTTTAGAATTAAAAACAGGCAGTGGGGCACCTGGGTGGCTCCGTCAGTTGAGTGTCCAATTCTTAATTTCGGCTCAGGTCGTGATCTAACAGTTCTTGAGACTGAGCCCTGTGTTGGGCTCTGCACTAACTGTGCAGAGCCTATTTGGGATTCTCTCTCTCCTCCCTTCCCCTGCTCATGCTCTAGCTCTCAAAATAAATAAATAAACATTAAAATAAAGAAATAAACAGTCAATGAATGATGTGATATGATAGAAACAGCATGAGTTTGAAAATAGACTTTTTGATTGATTTCAAAATGCCTACAATTCCCTCTCTTCCCTATACGCATAATCCTTTGCAATGTGACTATGTGTCTTCTCCTTTCAAGAGGTGGAGAAACGTTCTTCATTTGGGTTGGGCCATATGACTTGTTTTACTCAATGGGACATTAGAGAATGTAATGTAGAGTCTTAAAAGGTATTTGAGTACTTGAAGTTTGCCACCACTTATATTGAAAACCCTCCACTATCTGAACAAGCTAGGAAAAGCTTCCTAAATGATGAAAAAAATATATGGTGTAAGGTCCCAAGTCTTCCTTCCCAGGCACTCTGTCTGTTCTAACTATGAGAGTGAGGCCTAGATTATTCAGTCTGTTCCTAACCAAACTGATCTATACTGGAATAACTGCATGGACAAAACAGAGAATTATGAGAAAAAATTAAGATGTATTATTTTTAGTCATGTACTTTGGCATTCATTTGCTGAACAGAAAAAAATCTAACCGAAAGGGCTATTATAGTTTTACCATTTAATAAAGGTGTTTCAAGTTGGACAGGTTATTTTTCCCCTTGAAACTCAATTACCTTACTTGAAAGTGAGATAATAACTTCTGTCTATATGTGGTTGTGGTGAGAATCAAAAGAGATAACACATTTGAAACACTTAGCACAATGGCTAGTACATGTTAGGGACTCAGTCACATTCCTTGACTTTCCTTTCCTCGCCCAACAGTTTCCTTCATTGAGTCTATTTGCGGCCACAATGTATATTTGTGTAGCCTAAGGAAACACTGGGAACTACAGTCCATGCTCCATTTCCCAAACTATGTACACAGATTAAGGGTCTTCTCTGCCTAAAAAAAGGGGTACTTTTCCGCAGTTCACATAGAGGTAATACAGGCCTAACTATAGTCTGGATTGTATGCTTAACAAATTTCGGTTGAACTAAATTGAATTAAATTATTCAATACACAAAAGTTAAGTTTTAAAAAATAAATTAGCAAGAGTTATCTTGGCAGATTTCAGTCTTAAAAAATAGAGTCATCCAAAACCCATCTTCTTCCTTCTTTGATCTCTGGTTAATTTTACATCTATTTCATTTCAGTCCTCATATACATGGCTACATTCTGGGAATTATCATCACTTGTCATTTTTCAGCCTCAGAAAACTTAAAATATAATACATAGTACTTTTGATTATAACTGTAATCTTCTGCTATTTTGACTTGCCTAATTGTACTACATTTGGACTTCATCTCTTTTGATTCCACCATTTTCTCCAACAGACTCCTGCAACACTCATTTTTCTACCCAGCCCAGATTGTTTTGTAAATTATCTAAACTACTTGCTCATAAATACCCTCAATTCCCTTCCTTTTACCTCATCTGCATTACAAAGAAAGCTCTAATGCTGGATAAAGACCAAAGCTCCTTTTTGGCTCTTACACCTTTGTTGCCAAGCTATGCTACAGAAAAGAAAACAGCATAAACATACCGATGTTTTACACATTAATATTCTCCAGTCAGAGCTGGACTTTAAGCACTGCTCGGAAATCCTCGTCCATTTTCCTCTGCCTCTCCTTGAAGTAACTCTTTCAAATCTTCATCACAATTCTCAATCCCTAACTCATACCCACTCATCCATTTATTCACTCACTCATTCAAAAGTCTACATCAAGTTCCCAGCATGAAATACACATTTGATAGGACTTGGAGGTAAAACAGTGCCCAAAATAGGAATGATCTCTGTTGTCAAGAAAGTTGTATTTTAGTCAGGAAATGAGAGAATAAGCCAATAAACAAAATAATTATAGTTTTTGGTTTATGGAAGACATAAATAGAAAGGATACTCTGAGAATTAAAATTTGGGTGGTGAAGATAGGTTAGAGTAGAAGCTTACGGAAGACTTATTTGCATTAGAATTTCAAAGGTAAGACTATGAAGAGAAGACTCAAGAAGGGCTATGAGAAGATGTCCAGACAAATAGCACATTATGGGCAAAACCTTTGAGTTTGTAAAAATACAGTTTTTTAGAATCTGTCGGAAATTCAGTGTATCCAGATCTTGGAAAAACTCATGTATAGAGTTTAATCATGACATAGGAAGTAATGCAAATGATTCATAGATCAGGCAAAAGGAAGGAAGGAAGGAAGGAAGGAAGGAAGGAAGGAAGGAAGGAAGGAAGGAAGGAAGGAAGTGGGGAGGAAGGAGGGAGGGACAGGGCAAGGGCAAAAGAGAAGGAAAGAGAAAAAAAGCAACTTAAAACACACTCCAGCAAATTAAAGCAATAGCACTACAGAAAGCACACCACACAAAAAGGTGCTAAGCCCAAACTACACTGCAGGATTATGTCAGTGAAGAACTTCTGTCACTGCTTCTGCTTCTGGGATCAGAAACCTCTTTTGGCATCAGTGATCCTGGGCACTGGGTGCCTGATTCTCTCTCATCACTGGCCCTAAAAGCCTGCACTGCCATCCTAAACTGAACATGAACTCTGTGCAACACCTGTTTCTTCATGATGATCTCTTTCGAATTAAAGTTCGCTGTAGACGCACTTAGTTAGCTTGGCACATGCTAGTTTACAATGTGTGCCTCTGTTGCAAAGCAGTGTATGAAAGTGAATACCTGGCTTCTACCTTGGACTAGAGGAAGTCAACTAGTGAGCAATTTTCCAAACATAAGAAATGTGCTTGGCAGTGAAGTGCCACGGTGCTTATGCTGTGAAACATAAAACCCTAAAATCTCAGAAACTTGTAATGAAAGTTCATTTCTTGCTCGCATTACATATATAGAGACTGTGAGTTCTCTGAGTCTTTATTCCACGTGTCTTCTCATTCTGGCACCCAGATTGAAGGAACAACCACTATACCAGTCATGCCTTTCTTGCGGGAGAGGCACATTCAAGAGGCAAGCTATTCCATGAAATCACATTAACACTTCAGTCTGCCAGATAGCATGGCTACTCATACTCATTTGACCAAATAAGTCTCATGACAAGTTGAAAACAAAAGTGGAATGAGGAAATATACTTCTCCAATGGCAGGGGTGAGGAGAGGAAGGGAGGAAGGGTAAATATTTGTGAATAGTAATCTATTAACACACTCTGACCTCTTAGTCACAAGCATTTATTTCCCTTCCTTGTGCACAAAAATACACCCCAAGAATGACATCCTAAATATCTTATCCAATCATGGCATCAGACTGTAAATCCATCATTTTGTAATAATCTCTACTTTAAATGATGGCACTCCTCAGACTCACACATCCATCATAGAATGGTGGAATATCCACCAAAAAAAGCACTAGTGTTTGAAAAGAGAATAATGAGAGACAGGCCACAATCAATCTCTGGTCCATAGATATCTGAAATCCAGCTAGGTGAACACTTCGGATCCCTCTTGTTGGTAGTAGATCATGTTCCTTGATTAGTCTCTGGTTCCGTCCACTGGGAGGGATTCTGGATTCATTGTTCTCCACGGGTCTAAGCCTTGCCTTCCAGGAAGAGTTTTCTTTTGATTAGCCTCCTTGGCAACATGTGACGAGAATCTTCTGTCTTTTTCTTTCCAATAGAAAGGGGAAACCAAAAGTTCACTTTACATATTGAATAGCCACAAACTCTTTTAATACAGTCTAGCAGTGATTCCAAAAGCACAAATCTCTTAAAAATAGGGTTGGATTTTTTTTTAACCTAGTTGATGCTCAATATTCTAATAACCAAACAATTATTTTTGAGACTTTTTTTCTGTTTAGGTTAATTGTAGGTATTTTCAGTATATCTGCCTTTCATTGGCTCATACTCTTAGCTTTATCCTGAACTATTTTATTCAACTAAAAAGATTTGTCAGATACCGTATAATAACAAAGAAATTACACGAAATAATCTATTCAGAGAGTTTAATAAAGGATTAAACCATGCTTATGATTTTTCATGGGAATGTGCCTTACTGGCTATGCCCATGATTTGGTCTTTGACCTAAGGATGCATTTTAATGAGGCTCTGGGTATCAAAACATTTCTTAGGTTTATGTTTACTGTTTAGAAAAGATAACCCATTATATTTCCTAGCCCTATAAGTGTCAGATATTCAAAATCTAATTTCCTTTTTATCCTTTATTGAAAAGACGCAGGGTGTTTTGATTTGTTTGATTTTTTTTTCTGAGCTCATCTCTTGCTTTTACTCAATGCATTGTAGCATTTTATCCAATGCAACCTAATCCTCACATTAACATTTATTTTCCAAACCTTATATGTCAAAACCACAGTTTCTTCTTTTTTTTTTTGAAGTTTTTTTTTTAATTTTTTTTAACGTTTATTTATTTTTGAGAGAGAGAGACAGCATGAACGGGGGAGGGTCAGAGAGAGAGGGAGACACAGAATCTGAAACAGGCTCCAGGCTCTGAGCGGTCAGCACAGAGCCCGACGCGGGGCTTGAACTCACAGACTGCGAGATCATGACCTGAGCCGAAGTCGGACGCTTAACCAACTGAGCCACCCAGGCGCCCCAAAACCACAGTTTCATTAGACACACTGTCTTGCTTTCCCAATTATCACAGTTGATAGTTTTATTATTTTTTCCTCAGTGCAAATGAGTTAGCTTTTACCTAAGGAACATAGGTGCACATTTTTGTATTAGTCAGCTTCTGATAGTCTATGTTGTATAACAAACCACCCCAAAATCTCAGTGCCCAACATTAGCATAAGTTTACTTCTCACTCCATTTATATGGATTGTGTGGGATGGCTGTGCCTCCACTATTATCTGTGGGGCAGATTTGTATCTTCTACATTTGTCCTTTAATTCTATATGCCATAGTGAAGGAACAGCAGCAAGCTAGGACATGACCTTTCTCATAGCACAGGGGAAAATCAAGAGAACCTAAGTCAAAGTATGTCATTTTATTTCAGCTCCTGCTCAGCTATGGCACATGACAGATAGGCTCACATAAAGTTAGCCACGTAAGTCACTTGGCCAATAGATGAAAAGTTATAATCATCCATTGGGAGTTAGTAAAGGAGAAGGAAGAATGAATATTGAACAATACTACAACTTATAGAAGGAACATAAAAACAAATCTTAGGACCAAGTCCCCAGGGGCTATAATAGACTATAATATTTAGAGTTTAAATAAATGAGGAGTTAAAAAAGAGAAAGAATAAGCTTAGTGAAATAACAGGAGTATCAGGGAAGTATGAAATCATGCAAACAATTAGAATTGTCAAAAGACAAAGAGCTAGAGGGCACCTGAATGGCTTAGTCAGTTGAGCGACCTAGTCTTGATTTCAGCTTTGGTCATGATCCCAGGGTTGGGGATCAATCCCTATGTCAGGCTCCACACTGACTGTAGAGCCTGCTTAAGATTCTCTTTCTCCTCTGCTCATGCTTGCTCTCTCTCAGAATAAAATAAAATTAAATTAAAATAAAATAAAAATAAAATAAAATAACATAAAATAGAATAAAACAAAATATAAAATAAAATATAAAATAAAATAAAATAAAACAAAATAAAATAAAATAAAATATTTTTTAAAAGACAAACAGCTAGCTCTGTCAAGAACTACTAAAGTTGACTAAAGATGAAGCCTGAAAGATGTCCATGAATTGAGGCAACATGAAGACCATTGGTGAGCTAGACACGAAAAATTTCAGTAGAGCAGAGGAGCCATGGCCAGGTCAGAAAGCTACTTAAGAAAATGGATACAAGATTTTGAAGTTTGAGAGACTGATAAATTACACCCTTCTCTTCCCTACCAAATTCAGAATAAAATTACAAATACACACAGGAGTAAGAGATATTGAGATCATAGCAACAAATCTATAACTAGTAAAGTTGAACTGGACATTACAACTGTACTTATGGCCAATGTATGGTTCCTTGTATTTCTTGTATTTCTCTTTTCTTACAAAGCTTGGGATATGTCCACAGGGAAGATTGGGTCTGCAGAACAGACTCCATTTATCCATCCATGGGCAAGGGGAAAAAAAAATGGCTGCCTCAGGCACTTCAAAGCCTTCAGGTCAGTATATACAGAAATTGGCTTTCAGGAGTTTTTAAAAGATGCTGGGCCTCAATCCCAGATTTTCTACAGAGAGAGAATGAACATTAGAAGCATGCCATCACCATCCAGGTATATGTGGCAGAGACTATTCATTGTCTCTCACTATCGCATTTCCCTTCATAACTTCAGGACTGTACCTCCTTGCCACTCAATTTTATCAAGGCAAATGGATTCCTAGCTAGAAACCAAATTGCCCAGCCTTTCTTGCTCTTGCTATGGTGCAGATTAAGTGACAGATAAAGTAATAGAACAAATTCCAGCTCACATCTTTAAAAAGAAAATATTTTATCATCCATTTTCATTTTCTCTGAATCTGGGTTCTGAGAAATGGAAACAAATAGCATGTCAAAGATGGAAACTATGTATACTGTTACAGTAACTTTTGTTACACTATAATTAATATATAATTTAGAACTTAGTAATGTCATGCTGTCATAACAAAAATCTCAAATGAAGCACTGGCTTCTTCGGTGAGCTATGAGCCTCAAGCACATAAAAACCTTAGTTTTGAAAGCTAGCAACAGTTATTACATCATGATGAAATATTTGGTCTATCAGCTTCAGTAGTATGGAAGGCAGACCGCAATCTTTCCAATGCTTTATGTGGTTCTGAAAGAGTAAGTGCGCTGCACTTTGTATGACTTCACCTTGTTGCTTTTAGCAAGATCCTGAATTGAGATAAATGCAGACAGGGTAGAATTAGCCAGATTGGGAGCAGAGATGGAATGGAACACATTTCTCCCAAAGGAGTTTTTTTGGGGTTTTTGTGTTTTGTTTTGTTTTTTTGTCCTGTGGCTTGCAATTTGAATCGACTGTAAGTTTAGTGTCTGGGTACCTAACAATATTAGAAATGCTAGTTTTTTTTTCTATATAACTTTACTCAAAGGAGATAAAATTGTTTTCCATATCTATTTTATAATCCATCTCACCAAGATTTCTCAGCTAGATATATGGTGTTTCTTTCCCAGTCAAGACTTTTTTTTTTTTCTATTATATAGCCTCATGTAACCTCAGTTAATCTGAGAAAGGAAGAATGGACTTAACAATGTAAATAAATAAAAGTGTTAATGAATAAAAACAAATGAGTACACAATGAACATGAAAATCTTCTAGAAGGCAAACCAAAAGTCAAGAAGGACAATGAACAAATCAGACAAGAACCAAGGTCTAACTAAGGAAGTTTTTCCACCACTAGCTGAGGAAGTCTTTATGATTTCTGGCTGGCTGGAATTCATCATTATTATATACTAATGACCATTTGCTATATGTTCTTCCCAATTCCAGATGGCCAAAGAGTGCTTTTATTGTCAATACGCTATTCACATTACACTGTGTATTAGGGATCTGTGTGTGTGTTGTGTGTGTGTGTGTGTGTGTGTGTGCGTGCACATGTACATGTATGTGTGTATATGGTAGGACTAGAGAGTGATGGAGTGATAGAGATTAATTCATCTATTAATACATATGCCACTGGACTTTGAATAGTAACATCCTGACTCTATGGAGAGCATGCATATCACCCAGAGATGGTGGACTTTGCACAGAATAGAACCTCATGTTACCTTTTTGGAAAGATGTGTGAGAGAAATGATATGCAATAATACTTGAGTGGCCAGAGAAGAAGAAACTGCTCATCACTCCTTAGCATCCATTCATCCATTTGTTAACGACCTTCTTCTGCCTTTGATTCTGAACCATGACAGCACAAATATAAAGCACATTTCTCAGTTTCCCTTGTCACTAAGTGGTCACAGCCTCAATTAAATTGAGAAGAAAAGAGATCTATGCAACACCCAAGTACATTTTGAAAAAGAAAACTTATTGCCCTCTATTTCATTTCCTCTTTCCTTGCTTATGCTTGTTGAGAAATGGTGACAATTAGAACAGCCACTTTAAATCAAGAGATAGAAGTCAGGTGTTGAAGATAATAACTGCCTGCTCATCCAGCATGCCTAATAGCCTTAAAACTTCTCTCAACCTCTGGGCCCAAAAATGACAGAGAAATAAACTTCTGGCAGATCCAATGAAACTTTGCATCCTTTTTTATTTCTTTGTTTTGTTGTTGTTGTTGTTTTTTTACAGAAACTTAACTCATACCCTAATTCAGTAAGTATCCATGCAAGTTTCATTCTTTTCCCCGACATCACAATTCACACAGATCATTCATCTTATGTAGCAGATTGAGAAGGACCAGAAGTATAATAAAACTTATCCTTACAATATAGTTGTCCTCTAAGTATGAAGTAGGGATTTTGTTCTTCCTTAAATTAGGAGAGGAAGCAGATACTAGTTATTTAAGCGTACTACCAAGAGTTTATGAAAGGAAGAGAAATGAAGAAATGAGGCATATTTGAAATTATTAGAAGGCACGGTTAAAAGAAGATCGACTGGAGCGTATTTGTAATACTATTATGATAGGGATTCGGATAGGTAACACTTTGGAACAGGAGGTAAAAGTATAAAAAACTAAAGATTTTGTTATTCCTTCCTAGATACACTAATTCACATTTGTTCAGGAGAGTCAACCAAGGTACAGAAAAAAAAATTTTAAGAATACAAAGGATGGCTCTACACTGAGAGAGGAAAAAAATTTTTAATTAAATTCTGCTGACTTCAGAGATCCTGAGTTTCAAAACTGAAATTTAGGTTTTACTGACATAGGAAGTTGTTGCTAATAGGCAGAATCTGGAAGGTGCCATTGAAATGATTGGCAAAACTTAAAATAAGAAGGGATACAATCCAACTAATGTCAGGTTGAGTTTCAATCACCTTAGGGACACAACCAGTTTCTGGACAAGAACCAAGCTTCTACAAACAGAATAGCTACTCTTAATTTCATGGGTTATGTGAGTGAAACTTTCCTTGATTAGTAAATGCAGTTGCAGTACAAGTAAGAAAATAAAAAAGAATTAAATGAATGCATGATATTGATAATTTAAGTTGGAACTATGCGTAGACATAATGATAAGTTTGGAATCATTGAGATAATATTGCAAGTGTCACACAACTTTGAAACTTTTAACAGTACCTAGCATATTAAATTTTGGTTTGATACATTGTGTGCCAAGTTTAAATGCAAGAAGTATTGAAAGTTTTATTTTACAAAAAGAAGGCAGTGTGTGATGGGAATGAATAGTTATGATCTAGCAGATAGATGGGATATGTCTTTACAGAAATAAGAAAGAATAGGATTGATTACACATGTGGAAGAATTGGGCTTTGAGGAAGTGAGACACTTTCACCCTTTTAGTAAAAATGAAGAAAATATGTTTGCATTTACAGGTTGGTTTATAAATTTGGTGATGGAAAGATGCTGAGTCCCCTTCGATGACTTCAATTTTCTTAGTGAAGTGTGAAGTGAAATCATTATTTTGGAAGGAAGAAGAAAGAGGGAGATGTGAATAAATTAAGAAGAGGAAAAATTACAGTCAGAAGATGAACAAGCAAATTTTCTAGGTAAAAAATAGTTGTGTATCTAGTAAGTATCAAATTACCAATTGAGTTTATGTCCATATACTTAAAATAAAGCTGTGTAACATTACCCAATGATGTTCTCTTATAGCATTCAGAAGCATGAGTACAATAAAAAATAAAAGAGACCCTCGTGTTGAACCAATGTGTATTTCCTACCAGGCACATGTGAGCAAAGCATAAGGGGCCTGGAGAGTTGAGAGTACTTTCCAGTAAATGATTTGAACATCATGCTATGGGGTAAGAATGGAAGTAAAGAATGGAAGGGGCTAATGGATGATGAGAAAATGACAGAACCAGTGGACTAGAGATCTTGTTGAGTTTGAAAAAATATATATTATATGAAATAATATATATTCATATATATATATATACTATTATATTATGAAAAATATATTATATGAAATAGTATCTATACTCATATGTTATATAAAATAGTAGATCTTGCTTTTCCTGGGAGCATCCCATACCTCCTCTGTAATTCTCATCTTCTGGTGATTAATGTTATGCACATTTCTCTGGGAAGAGAAAGTTTATAAACTCCCCAATTATCACCACTGTATCTACCAGCTGGCCTGGCTCCATATATACATATACACATATACATATATCCTATGAGTTCCCTCCTATTGCCTGGATAAACTATTCAAAATCCTATCCCAAGGCCAAACCCTGTACTTTTGCACTGACTGAAATCCCATGAATGATTTCCCGCTTTTCCCTTCTCTCTTGCAACACGAAGTCTTTCTTATTACCTAAGAACATAGCTATAAGTCAAAAACATGTTATTATTTCTTATATCAAAAAATAAACATTTTTAAAAATTTGACTTCATACCCCCTTCCAGATTCCTATCATTCTCAGTTTGTCTCTTCTTTTCTCTTGTACCCAATCCAATCATACTTTTATCCTGGCTAATTCACATTAACATTAATTGCTATCTTCAATATCACTAATGACCTCCAGACTGCCAAAAACAATAGGAAATCCACAATCTTCTTTTTAATCTATTAGCTGTAACATTTGCCCCTTTTGCTCATTCACTCAGACCTGATTTTTTTTTTCTTCCCTTGACTTCTATGATACGTGTATATTTAGGTTGTACTTGCTTCCTCAGTGTTAAATTTTTCCTACTCTCCCTTTGCTGGTTTCTCTTATTCTTCTTAGTTCTAAACATTATCACGACATGAAACATCATCTCAGACTCCGTTTTTCCTTCATCTCTACTCACTTCCTTGGTTATCTCATCCAACTGCATAATCCTAAATAACAACCTGATCACTAGCCCCACATTTATATATTCAAACTAGGTTTTCCTGATAAACTCAGGTTCATAGTTGCTGTTTGACATCTCCATTTAGATGCCTATTAAAGACTTTAAATTCACTGTGTCCCAAACCAAATTCCATATTCCCCAAACCCTTTTGTGAATGATTTCTAATAACTGGAGGAAAAAATCTGAGTCAACTTTAATGCCTCTGTTTTTCCACATCCCACTTACATCAATATATAATCTATCTTACCTTTGTTTTTTAAGTTTATTTATTAATTTTGAGAGGGAGAGAGAGAGAAAGAAAGAGAGAATGACTAGGGGAGGGGCAGAGAGAGAATACTAAGCAGGTTCTGTGCTGACATCACAGAGCATGACATGGGACTCAATCTAACGAACCATGAGACCATGACCTGAGCTGAAACTAGGGGTCACACTGTTAACCAACTGAGCCACCCAGTGCCCCTCATCTATCTTAACTTTATGCATTTAATTGAATCACTTCTTACATCTCTTGAACTATTATACTCCTAGTCTAGTCCAACCACATCGCTGAATTATCACAGTAGATTTGTTTTCTCACCTTCCATTCTTAACCCTATATAGGCTGTTCTTTATCACATACAGAGGGACAATTTGAAGATATAAGGTGCAATTCTATAGCTCATTCAATGGTTTCTACCTTAAACAAAGTAAGGTTTTAAGTCATGGACTTAAATGGACTACACTGCCTATATAATTGAGATCCCTACCATCTTGCAGGACTCAGATTAATCCAGTAATGTAAGGAACTATGTCTTGTTTCATTTAAATGAAAGATTTTCCTCACTCCTAAGCAGAAGGTTTAATCTACTGCATCAGGAAAAATAATATCAAGCATTTTGTACAATGAGCATGACCAATAAGCACGATTCTACTGATACACCAAACACATTCTCACCTGGAAAATGATTAGAACAAAGCATATATTATCATTTTTAATATTAAAATAAACTAAAAACAAATGTCAACCTCTAATTCCCCTTTCAGTATACTTCTCTGCTTTCCTTTGACCTACCTTCTTTATTCTTGAAAGTACTTTTATCATTTTACCTCAACTTTTGGAGGAAGGTAGATACCTTTTTGGATACCCTGTTTGTTTTTCTTTTTTCTTTTTTTTGAGAGAGAGAGAGAGCAGAGGAGGGGCAGAGAGAGAGAGAGAGAGAGAGAGAGAGAGAGAGAGAGAATCTTAAGTAGGGTCCTTTCCCAGTGCAGAACCCCACTTAGGGCTCAATCTCAAGACCATGAGATCATGATGTGAACAGAAATCAAGAGTTGGACACTTAACCAACTGAGCTACCCAAGCACCACTGGATACCCTGTTTCTGTTCAATGACAAATCCTCCACCTTTCTTCCTATTTCTTCAAATACATTATTTTATCAGTTACCCTCTTTTAACTCTCATATTCAGTCTCTCTCACTCTACTTGCTCTTATTTTCAGCTTTTAAACATACTCAAGACTATCCCACCCTGAAAAATAGAACGAAAGAAAATTCTGTTAACTAGTTACCATAAAATAACCTTTTTTTTCACTACCAAGTCCCTTGAAAGACTATTGGGTCTTTCCCCCATGCCCATCACATTCATTTCTCCCCCAGGTAATTGTCTTTGGTCCCCTAAGACTTTATTAATACTGTTTTGGAAAAAAGTTACCTATAATGTCCTTATTGTTGAATGCAATAGATTTTTTTGTGTGTGAGACTTATCTTTTTTTCTTGTGTCATCAGTCATTTCCTTCTTAAAATCTCTCCACTTCTTGTTCTCTGTGACACTACCCTCTCCTCATTCTTCTGCTCTTTAACTTTCTTCTGAGTTTCCTGTGTCACCTCTACTCCTATGGCTCAGTAAATTCAACTTGTTTGATCCTTTAAACTGAGGCATCCCAAAGTTCACCCTTTCTAACATACACTAGCAACTGGTAACAAAGTGTCATATCATCTGATTTTACATTGCCTCCAGGACAAACTTGAGAATGCTGTGATGATGTTTTCAGACTATATTCTGTCTAGCCAAAGGGTCTACAGGATGTTTGGCAAATAATCAGTGGTTCTGAAGTTGGAAGTCCTAGTCAATCTCAGTGCATTTATCAATAAACTTTGTAGCAATTTAATCCTAATGGCCACAGACCAAAGCGATTTGTTGTTGTTAGAAAATGCATGCCCACACAGAGTGGTGCCTCTGAGACCTCTGGAGCCACTGAGATGGTCCTGGGAGGTTGAGAGGCTGGTTACCATGGAAACACTTTAGTTTCTCAGGAACGGACAGAGCCATCCCTGCTTTTGAAGAAGGCTTAAGAACTGTTTTCCTACACACAGAAGGACAATAAAAAATTGGATAGGACTTCAATTTTTTCTGGGTCTATGCTAGAGGATGTGTGTATGGCATATTTCATGTAGTTGGGGGAAGATTTTCTTGGAAAAAAAAGGCCTTATGCAAAAATTAAAACAATATAATTTAAAAAAAAAAGAAAAAAAATTACAGATAAACCTCCTCCACAGACCTTAAGCCACACCAAAGGAATTTAAAAAAACAAAACAACACTAACAATAATACATTCTAACACAGCCCTGCCTGTTGCCACCTTCTCCCTTGGCCTGCAGTGCGGAAGAGAAAGACAGCAAGGAAAGGGTTCTTCTAACAAGTGCCTGGGGGAAGGCCCACACTTTCCCTTCTGGCTCCAGCCTGCCTGTCACATCTTCTCACCACATGTTTGCCATTGGAAATCAGTTGCTCAAGCCAAACTCAGTTATTCACCACAAATCTCTTGCTCTCTGTTGTTCCTGGAAAGTTGCCCACCTCCTGCAATACTCCCTCCACCTCCTCTGTTTCAGACTTTTTCCCCCATTCTTTAAAGATCCAGTCAAGTCTTGTCATTTCCTAGAAGACTTCCCCAACTACAATGGCTTTTGCTGACATCTCTGAACTCCTAAAGCTCTGATAGTCTGCAAATATCATTTGACCCTCAGCAAAGGTAATCACGTCTTTCTGGCTTTTTTCCTTAACGCGTATCACTATCCTTCCCACCAGGGTTAGCTTCCCGAAAGGGCAGGACTGGGTCAAAATTATCCTAGTCTGGACCTTAGTTCATTGCACAGAGTAGGTTCATTGCCAAACATAAATTAAAGGCAGAAGCATAAAAACACAAACAATAAATCAATAAAAACAAATATGATTCTGTACACTCACAACCTCCTTGGTAGAAATTTCTATATCTACTGGTAATTCTCAAGACCCAACATGTCATTGTTCTTTATGATTTACTTCTGATTCCATATGGCCTACTGAAGAACCATAGTTTATAAGCTGTATATTCACCTTCATGTGAACATTTTTACCTGTGGCCTCCTTTTACTTTTCTATAATAATCTGGAACTGTTAATCAAAGACCAAGATTCATGGTCAGAGTAATACAGATCCTGAAGAATTCAAAACTTATATATGGAGAGTATTTAGCAATATATATTTTTCTTCACGGTAATTCCCTTGGGTAAAATATAACACCTCTTGTAGCACTATAGAATCACACTGCTTTGAAAAATATATGCTATAGAGGTATTTATATTGAGAATATAACACTTTGTAGGTATGCTCTGTTTTCTGACCTCAGTCGTTCTATTACGGTTTAACTGTGAACTATTAACACCTCAGCAGGTATGCAAGCAGCACATATCATTAGTTTTCTTCCTACCTTCACCTGAATGTGGCCAGTCTGGAGATTTGAAATTTCTGGGGACATTTCGCAATCTGTGAAGTGTTTTTTGATCACACTGAACAAATCTTTTGCTCTCTTTGTCATGTTCAGCCAATGTTTGGAAGTATTCCACTAGTATTAAACAAAGTTCAGTGTTTTCTGCCAAAAATGATGTTTGAGTAATGATTCCGATAGAAACTTTTCTGGGTGGTTCTCATTTTTCAAAGAGAAAAAGGGATATTCCAAGTATTTATGGCTGGCCAAGAAAAATTTCAAGGCTTTTAGTATGGAAGCTTACATAAAGCTTACAGGTAGGTAACGTGACTATAAACAATCAATCGATGCAGGCCCATTTTCATTTTTATGAAAACTATACTTAGGGCTATATGCAATAAGAGCTATTTGGGTAGAGAAATTCAAATTGAAATAAAGCCAGGCTTGTACTTTTGTCTATTAGCTGGACTTTATTGTTGCTGATATGAGGTTTTTTTAAATAGCAAAAAGTGGTCAATTTTCACAGCTAAAACAGATAATTCCAAAAATACCTGTAATATTACAAGCACCCAACAAATTACAGCATTTATTTTCCTCTAAATATCAGGACAAAAAATTCCAAAGTGTCGTTCTATTATTTAAAAGCCTCTTGCATTAGCCAGAGATAAGAAGAAAAAAGCCATCTCTATTGATCTATGGATAAAAACAAATAGTATAGTATTGAGTGAGCAGTGTCAGCAAGAAAATAATGTATTGTATCGGAAAAGAGAAAGACATCAACTCTAGTGAGTAGATAAAAGTTGGTTAGGCTAGTTAATTTAAAAGAATGTGCATATCAATGTGGCCTTTGTGTAGAAGCAAGGAAAATAGGAAAAGAAACAACTGCATTATATTTTACATTCTGTAGAATGCAGAAGGAAGGGGGACTCAAGAGCACAGCTCTGGTATAAAGAAGAATTAAGGTTTCCATAACACTAAACAGTGCAACCATGGCTTCTTGGTGAACAAACTCTTCTCCTCCCCACATCTTATGGGAATTATAATGAAAAAGATGACATGCAAATTAAGTGAATATTACTCCTGTGAAAGATGTGCCTGGTTAGTTTCCTTTAAAAGAAAGTCTGTTTAAGAGAAAATGACTTTGAGGCTTTCTTTTTTAATGTCATGGCATATATAGAAAATAATATTTATATGCACATTGGGGTAAATGGACAAGGTGGACAATTAGCGCAGACTCACAGCCTCCCCAGGCTCTGCACAACTTCTTTGTGGACTGAGATCAACATCTCCTGGGCACCAGTAACCCCTTCCCCGCAGGCGGGTACAACCTGGCTCATCTTCAGACACTGGTTGTTATCCGTGGGAAAAGAATTTATGTTTAGAATAAAGGGGTTAAATTAGGCCTACGTGCACTTGAGTTTCTGGACCACACACGTAGTATCTCTTATTGTTCAAGTTGCAAACAGTGTGAATAAATCTAATAGTTGCATATCTATGTTGCATGACCTGTTTGAATTACGGGCATTACTCATGTATGGAATGGAATTTGGGACTGAAGAACAAAAGCTACCTTTCTGTGTATTTTGGCTCATTATTATAGACAATGTAGCAGCTGATTTTTTGGATTGATTTTTCTACACTATGCTATCACTCAAACAGGTTTAGTTGGCCTAGAGCCCAAGAGGAAAAGGGTACCAAAAGTTATACATAATAGCTACATTCAAGTATTCATTTTCCTACCTTTCCAATATTAAAAAAATATGGTATCGATTATTTGAAAATCAGGATTTTTTTGTTGTAATTTTAGGTAAAAAGTCAATATTTACACTTCGCAACTTTTCTTTGCAATTTAATAAAGCATAGGAAAGTACAACGTAATTCAAAGAATAAAATATGTTAAAACAGATCATCAACCATTAATCTTTTGCCAAATTTAGTGATATGCAGGAAACACAAAATCTTTATTTTTAACAATAAATGTTTTGAGATACCTTGCCTCAGGCTGAACCCTCTGGCTGACAAGGTTTCAGAATGCTTATCAGAGAGTAGTTTCCTCTTTCTTCTAAGCCTATGTAGAAAGATCAGGCAGTTGGTAAGTAGCAAAATCACCTTACTAGAGATATTTAATTATAATCAAAACTGTTTAAGGGGTGCCTGGATGACTCAGTTGGTTAAGCTGCTGACTTTGGCTCAGGTCGTGATCTCAGGGTTCATGGATTTGAGCCCCACATGAGGCTCTGTGTTGATAGCTGGGAGCTTGGAGCCTACTTCAGATTGTGTGTCTCCCTCTCTCTCTCTGCCCCTCCCCACTCATACTCTCTCTCTCAAAAATAAACATTAAAAAAATTTTAAAAAACTATTTAAAAATATCACCAAATAAGCTGGTCAAATTAATGACCAACAACCTGTGTAGTCATTGTTTTTCAGAGTCACAATACACTGGCACCTCCCAGAGGGTGCTGTGAAAGTTTGTGCCTCTGATGTGAAAAGCATAATCCTAACTTAGACACAAGATTTAGGGCATTTGTAGGTTCATGGTATAAAAGTGTACAATTCAAATATAGCACGGATTGAAATGACAAAGTGGCTTAGAGTTGAGCCATTTCCATCTTTGCATTGTTGTGTGATGATTTTTCCCATATGATATGTTTTCTTCTCCTTTTTCCTATATTTACATTTACCTTTTACCTCTTGAAATTCATCTTTTCTCTCTTTTTCTTTGTGTAAACTAGATAATACTCATGCTTATGAAAGAAATCCTTCTGGAATGCTATAATTTATTTTCCTTGGGGAATGGGAGCTATTATGAAATCATTGAGGTTTAGCAAAGGCTGGAATGAAAAATTAAGTGTTTTCTGCGTAAGCAACATGAAAAAGAAGGGTTTTTTTTTCTGAGATTTTACCACTAATTCTTATACACAACTTGGTCTGGTAGTATTTCATCATCATTAATATTAATTTAGTTTTGTGAGCTACACAGGACATACTGAGAAAATAAATAAGCTCAGCTAACCCTGTACATGGTCATTTCAACTGTAAACCAACAAAACAAAAACAAAATGTGAGTATCTGTGGATTGCCTGATGTACAAATATAGACTGAAAATGGCATATTATAGGACAACTGGAAGACGTAGTGTATACTAATAGAACCTTCACAATAAGAAAAATATATATAATGTTTAAAGTTTAAAAAGCAGTCTTAGGGCACCTGGATGGCTTGGTCAGCTAAGCATCAGACTCTTGATTTCAGCTCAGGTCATGATCTCACGGTTGATGGGATTGAGCCCCACATTGGGCTCTACACTAACAGTGCGGAGCCTGCTTGGGATTCTCTCTCTCCCTCTCTCTCTGCCTCTCCCCTGCTTGAGCTCACATGCTCTCTTTCTCTCTCTAAAAATAAATAAATACAGTTAAAAAAAATCCATTTTGAAGATGTCTCTCTAGGGCTATCAAAAATCTTTGCTACAAAAGCAATGCAACTTCATGTAAACTCTCGTGGTGCTGACGGAACCAGATATAGTGAAAGACCAATATAATAGACAAAATCACAAAATAAACAGTGGCTCTCTTTTGCTGGAAAGGAAAGAAAAGTAAAATAAGGGACAATAAGGGAAGGGATAATAAACAGAACAGTGGCTTTCTTTTGCTGGAAAGGAAGGAAAAGAAAAGTAAAATAAGGGACAATAAGGGAAGGGATAACATGGTAGTTTTTAATACAATAAATTGGTTACAGAAATATACTGAAAAGATGATGATAAATTGGTTTGTCTGAACTGTGGCCAATATTTTGATGCTGTGCAAGTTAATAACAATCTGCTTCTCTTGTCAGACACTTTTGATATTATTGATAATTAGAATTATACTAAAGTTTTATAGTATTTTCTGCATCATATATGTATATACATTTATAGATGGTGAAACAGGTATCACAGAAAAGAAAGAACACTTGTTTTGTCTAAACTTTTTAGAGTTTGTTTGAATTTTTTCTAAAATACTTCTGGCAACAAAATTGACACGTGCTTTTTTTTAAAGGATGTTATAATAATTACTGGCTAGTATTGCAAAAAATATTCAATACAATAGACTTATGACCCTTGGGTTTTTTCAGTCCTATTTAAAAAGTAGACTTGCCTTTATAAAATCACAGTGACTGACTCAACATAATTTGTATCATATAATTAAGAATTAAAAAAAATATATATTTGCTGTATGATGCCTCTCATTTGCTTTTCCACATAAAAATTATTCAACAATTAGCTCTTCTGCCACTCCTATGCTGCAAAATCTAACAAAAGCAGTGTTCTATTGTTCGAATA
The DNA here is from genome assembly GCF_018350195.1 of Panthera tigris. Classification (NCBI taxonomy): domain Eukaryota; kingdom Metazoa; phylum Chordata; class Mammalia; order Carnivora; family Felidae; genus Panthera; species Panthera tigris. The sequence continues at coordinate 153,653,759 of NC_056663.1, forward strand.
AGATCTTTTAATATTTTTTCAGTAGTTTTCTGCATGAATTAAGTTCACTAAAAAACAAACTATAAAATTTACTGCAAAGTTTTTTGTGCCGTTTGGAACAAAGAATGATTGAAGAACAACTGAGTTTCTGACTTTTGACAAAATTTTCTGCTGCCCCTAAAATGAGAGCATTTAAAAATATATTCCCCGAATGAGCAACATATTCTTTGCAGGTTTTTAAGAGATCTATGTCCATTCAGAAAACACAAAGGTGAAAGTGTGAAACGAGAAAAGTAAAGGATTTGAGTCCAAAGACTACATGCATTCAAGTTTAGCAAAGTGATTTAATTTTAAAACACAGGGATAAAATTACTTGTCGTGGGGAAATTTTTATTTGTTTTGGCACCATTCTACTCTTTGGGATGTAACTGATACCTCCGGGTCCTTTACTATTTATACTTTCAAATGCATACTCTGAATATAATTTATTAATGTAAAACAAATTTTGTAGCTTAATCACTTAATAGTCACATATATTCAAATACTACATGAGTATAAAATACTACATAAATGTGAATGTTTTGTTGAAACATAATAACATATATAGCCACCATTAATAAACACATTAAGCTTGGTAGCAGATTAGTACATTATATTAATTCACATTATATATTCACATTGTGAAATACGTATGTCACAAATGCATCATTCTGTGTCTTGCATCATAGAATACGGACTTCTGACAATTCAAAAGAGGTATATCAAAGCAGAGAACTCCTTTATATTCCGCTCCTTTTCTGACATGATACCTTTAACACCCTGCCTCATCCATGACTTCACAAGTCTTTGAAGCTGTACATGCAGTACAAGATGCATCATTCCCCTCCAAGGAATTATTCCCTGGGATGTCAGCCCCTGACATAACAGCTTATTAATTTTTTAAAGTTACAACCTGTAGTTTTCTCAGAAGATTTATCCACTTATGAAGCCAGTGGTTATGTATCATGTTACTTAAGAAACTAGTGTCCTTCTTGCATGAAAACATTTTTTTTTCTGATAGTCAGTAGGGTCAATGCTTCCCAATTACAATTAATCCTATGTTAAATGACATGGGATCTCCATAAAGCTACTCAATTGATGGCAGATTCAATTTATTCACTGATTAGCATCTAATTTATAGAGAACAGGGACCTAATAGAATTGGCTACATATTAGGTAAGGATTTATTTGAAAGAAAATAAGGACAAAATTCAGGAAAGGGAGCTGTCCAAAAAGCTCAGGATATAGGGTCCAAGATGCAAGAATGAAAATACTGAGAAAAGGAAACAAAGGAAAGATGGAGAAGAGTGTGTTAGACTGAAAAGGAAAATGACATTATGTTTAGTGAGCAAATGAAAAGTGAGTTAATGGTAAATCTAAAAAAAAATGTGCCAATGTGTAGAGACAATGTAGAAAAGAAATAACTGGTAGACTGTTTTACAGTCTTTTGAATAAATAAGTGAGGGAAATAGTGGGTCCCAACTTGTCCTCAGACCCTCCTGCCCTGTATTCAACCAGTCTCCTCAGCAGCTGACCTAACCAACCAAACTCAACCTCAAACCCATCAACTCATATCTGGTATACAGAAATAAATAATTGACAAAGAAAAAGAAATAATGTTAAAGGGAAGAGAACTTTAGGTATGAGCATCTGGAAATGAGTACGCTTAGGATCATGGGGGCACTGGCAAATGCCTCAGCTTTTTGGTTAGGACCTGGGGGAAGAAAAAGATCAGTGATAAAAAAAAATGTTAGGGTAAAGGCATATGAAAAGACTTATGGGTGTAAGCATAAGGCATGATCAGGGATGTAAAGTACAGTCTTTATATTGCATGTTGACACCCATGACATCATCCAACATGTAAGAAGCCTAAGCAAACAAATATACATAATGACTTACTCCGTTTACTTCAGCCAGTTTCTGATATCAGCTACTCCAACAGTGGCACACCGGCTTTGAATAGACAAGCCATTAGGGCAAAAATAGACATTAGGCATGGGCCCAGCAGCATGGCTCCTAATTACCAAAGCTGATCTAGCTACTGCTGCTGCCCAATGTCCAGAGACAGAAACAGAGCCCCTGATAAAGTACCATCTAAAGGGGCCAATACCCTCAGTCTGCCAAAGACTGAGGGGTGACACAGGACATTTAGTGCTAAACCTGGGACAATTCCAGACAAACCATCCATCAAGGAGGTGAAAAAGCCAATTGGTAAAAGTTGACCACATTGTACCCACTTTGATCCTGGAAAGGACTGTAATTTATCTTGACTGGAATTGCCCCAAATTTTAGGTACAAGTTTTCCTTTCCTACCCACAAAGCCTCAACAAAGTTGCAAAATGTTTACTCTAATAGGACACCAGTGAATATAATATCATCTCAAAGCAAGACAGCCACTCTGTAGCAAAGGACATGTGACAATGGGCACATGAACTCAGTTACCAATCACATATTATAACTCCAGTGGTTGCCAGTATAATGGAGCATTGGTACAGCACTTTTTTAAAGATTATTTATTTATTTTGAGAGAAAGAGAACCAGTGGGGGAGGGGCAGAGAGAGATGGGGACCAAAGATCCAAAACAGGCTCCATGCTGACAGCAGAGAGCCTTATGCGGGGCTCAAACTCAGGAACCATAAGATCATGATGTGAGCTGAAGTTGGACACTTAACTGACTGAGCCACCCAGGCACCCCAGCGTTTTGAATATACAGTTAAAGTGCTAGCTTGGAGATGTTATCTTGCAAGGATGGGACCAAACTTCAGGATGTGGTTTCTACCCTCATTCAAGAACCATTAAATGATACAATGAACATAACTGATAGAAAATATAGATCTGGAAGCAAAGAGAGAAGCTAGAATTGACCTTCCTCATCATCTATCCCAGTGACCCATTATACAACCTTAGATCCTAGTTTTTAGTTCCCACAGCAGGAATGCTTCCAAGAGGCAACCTATCCATAGTCTCAATAAAATTTAAGCTATAGATGCCATTTAATGCCTCTTGCCCCCTGATACCAAAGAAAAGAAGCACCAATCTGGCAGGATTTATTGATCTGGATCATCAAAAGGAAGTAAGAATGCTGTTCATAAGGAAGCCAATGAAACCCCAAGCACCAAGTGATCAGGTAGGGTGTCTATTAATATTTCTCTCTCCAATTTTGATAATACATGGACAAGTGCAACAGACACTTAAAAATATCCAGAATGTGTTTCTCCTATGCACATGTCTTACCTTCCCCCATTTAATCACCTGATGAACTAATACTCTTTTTTATATCTCAGTTTTCCTTGACACTCTGAGCAGAGTAAAAGCCTTTATTATTATTATTATTATTATTATTATTATTATTAATTTTTTTTTTTTGCAAAGCCCTGGCATCTTTAACACTGCCATTATTTACATGTACATTGGTTTTCTCATTTGGGTGTAAGCAATTTAAATCCAAAAACTACGCATTATTCACCTTTAAATCTCCAGCATTTAGAATAATTCTTGATAAATAGTGTTTAGCAAACACTTGTTTAAGGAAAGAAAATAAGAAGGAAGGATTGCTATCTTTTCTCTGAAAGCTTCCATACACCATCCCCATTCTATATCAGGCTTGCCTAGCTCTATTGTTTTGTTTGTGGATTTATCTTCTGCTGGGCTGTAAGCAACTGGCATGTGAGGGATTTTTCACCCTTTATGTCCTATGTCTAGGAGAGTGGCTCACTGAAAATAGATGCCCAATACGCACTGAATGGAGTAACACAAATATCAAAATTCCTACTGTTACTGCCTTAAAGCAAAACTAAAAACAACAACAAACAACTAATGGTAATATCAAAAAGAAGTATATGTAAGAGGACTCATTTCCAACTTGTTGTTCTAAAAGTATTTGTTGAGATAGTTATTCCGAAAGGGCCCTGGATGCCTGGATGGCTCAATCGGTTAAGCCTCTCACTCCTGATTTCAGCTGGGGTCATGATTTCATGGTTTGTAGGATCAAGACCCTGCATCAGGCTCTTCACTGACAGCACAGAGCCTGCTTAAGATTCTGTCTCTCCCTCTTTCTCTGCCCTTCCCCTATTCATGTGAGTGCTCGTTCTCTCTCTCTCTCTCTCTCTCTCTCTCTCTCTCAAAATAAAAAGATAAAAAAATAGGACCTGAAAAATCTTAGAACTGCTAAGTAAATGTTGTATGTTTGAAGCCATTTAGAGTTTTGTTTGGAAATCAGTTTTGCCACTATTCATGTGAAGTTTGGAAATCATTATATTCTAAGCTTCCATTTCCCCATCTTTAAAACAAAGGTAAATTCTACCTCACAGGACTTTTGCAAGATTCAAATGAAAAGATGAATTTAAAAGCAGGTGTCAGAGAGGAAGATCTTCCTCTGCCCTATAGTCCTGCTAGATGGATTAAGAATCAAATTGATGAGACAGATTAACAGGAGAAAATCAAATGTAATAGGTATATATACAAGGAATTCACACAGATATGAAATTCCCAAGACAATGAGGCAACATAAAGCTTATATGAGCTAAGGAGAAGGACAGCGTCTGAGGATACATAGGGGAGAAAGCTCATTAGCAACAAGGTGATAAGAGATGTTTGGAAAAACAAGGTTGCCCTCTTATGCAGAAAAGTTGCCTAGGCAAAGGGGAGTCTGTTCATAGCTCTCTTCCTGGTCCAGGTTCTCCTTTCCAAGGTAAATTTAGGAAGTTGTGGGGGGAAGCAGAGAGCTTTTCCCGTATCTGCTGTGTTTTAATTAGTTTTAACTCAAAATAATGTTTATGCCAAAGTTCTATATTTTTGGGCATCTCGTCCAGCACTTCTTCACAGGCTAATACATAGTAGGCATTCTGTAGATAATACAGCTATTATTTTAATTGTTTTTAATATTACCATCATTATTATTATAAATATAAGTCTTCCTGGAGTTCACACTCCAGCATAGTTAATATTGTACCTGTAGGTTAAGTTTCTCCTTAAACTCCAGCAAATGGAAGGTCAAATGTGACATAATCATGTGTGAATTTTAAACAAGCAACTGTTAGTATTTTTTTTCTTGTCAAATAATAACATTTTCTTCCTATTCTTCCTGTACTGCCAGTGGAAACTTTTTTTTTCTCTCCCTGAAATCTAAGCCCTTCAGTAAGCCTTAAAATTTCTATTACGTCAAAGGATTTACCCATCTGGAAAGTATTCCTTCTCTATTGGTCTAGGAAGAGACCAAGATTCTTCTTTTAGCATCTAAAAGAATACTAACATATTATCATTTATAAAATATTATCATATTTTATTTTCTGGTTCTTCTGGCACAGAAGAAATATTCATTGTCTATATGCTTCCTTGTTTTCATTTGAAACAAACAAGAAACCAAAATTCATAAAACTTCTATGGAAATAAAGGCCTCCCAAATGAGAACTAGAAAGGCTATTTATTCAGAGCTTAGTATAAAGCATGGGTGTCAGCCACCATCACTTGCATCTGGCAGAGACTCCAAAGCAGACAAGAGAATAAAGAGCTTCATAGTGGGAAGAAAAAGGAAGGCTCTGATTAGAGGTTGTTGGCAGGAATAAGTTGGTGGTGGGCTAACAGAAGTGGAGAATAGTTGGGTTTCCTAGTTGGTCTAAGTTGGAAGTTGGGGCAAAATCAGCAAAACTGTCACTTATCAATCAGTCATGATCATTTGAGGCTGACTGATAAAGAGATCGTGGGTTGGCTTTCTGGACTGGCTGCTACAAAGTTTGTAGATTAGAATTTTATTTTGATATACAGTCTGATCGATTTCCTTTTGCATTTTCAGTCTCTCCCTTTCTGACATAAATAAAGGACCCCTCATACATTACATTTTTGAAAACATTTGTATATAGACTTCTATACAAAATATACAAATGTGTGTATTGAGTTAAGTTTTCTTGTAAGTTTTTTGCGGGAGGAATCTCAATTTTGTTACTTTCAGTTGGAGATATTTTAAGGACATTTTTAAAAGCCCAGATGGAAATTCTTTATAGACCACCATGGCTAACAAAAGTATGATAGCCTACTATCAGTGTTTCTCATTCATTGATTATAGCCCTGAGAGAAGAGCAGTCTCCCTGTGAAATTGTTTTACCGAAAATAATTAAATCTGATATATAGAATAATTTATTAACTCTACAAGGTCTTCAAAGGCAATTTTGTTAGAGGAATAAATTATTGCTATCTTTAAGAAGAGGTCACAACCAATCATAAAGTATGTACAAATATAATTTCACAAAAAAGGAGTGATTATGCAATCTCACACACGAATTACTCTGGGTAAACAGAGTTTTAGAATGAGGGAGCATATTACCCTTAAGAACTTGGGCAGGGGGGAAAAGAAACTTCTGAATAAGAAAATTATAAAATAAAAGTTTTACAGCATTAAATTCCTTCATTTAAAGATGACTTTCCTTTAAAAATAACCAAATGCTTTACATAAATTAAAGAAAATTATATCCTTCATTCAGTCATTCACTTTTTTTTAACCAAACACGATTAAATACATGGAAATCTACACCGAGGATATGAGTTCAAATATGGCATTCTGGAAACTTCTTCCTGCATTGTGTTTTTATTTTATTTATTTATTTATTTATTTATTTATTTATTTATTTATTTATTTTTTCAGACAGAGAGAGACAGAGCATGAGCAGGGGAGGGTTAGAGAGAGAGGGAGACACAGAATCCAAAGCAGGCTCCAGGCTCTGAGATGTCAGCACAGAGCCTGACACAGGGCTCGAACTTACAGACGGTGAGATCGTGACCTGAGCCAAAGTCGGAAGCTCAACCGACTGAGCCACCCAGGCGCCCCTGCATTGTGTTTTTAAAAGTTGAACCAATATTTAAAAATCAGTACATTTCATATACAAATCTAGATCTCTGTCTTCTTGACTTGAGAAACTGGGACTTGCATTTATGCAGGCCAGACAATCAGCTGGAACATAGAAAGGGCTGCCTCCTTTAGATAGGGTATGTAATCTTCATACAGTTTTGACCATTCCCCAAAGAACCCCTACCTCTCTCAATTATCTTTTATCAGAGCCCTGCTGTCATTTTTATCTGTACAGATATATGTCTTTATATCAGTGCCTCTATAAAAATTGAAAAGCAAAAGCCAGACCAATAAAGTATCACATTTTAAGACAAAGGGAAAACATATTTACTTGTAGAAACAAGGTTATTTTCACAATTAAATATGCAAACAATCTCTGTAACAGAAAAGACACAACCCTGTCTGCTTCAATGGTTTATATTATCATCCTGGCCCCTGCAAACTTTTGCACTAGAAGCTCCAGGTATACAAAGCCAGGTACTATGTTAGTTCCTAGGAATACAATTGTTAGCAATATCAAAGGGGCCTTGACCTCATAAAGCTTATAATCTACTGGGGAGAAAACCATCAGGAATTTTAGTAAAGTTAAACAGGCAATTACAATAGACCTCCTTTATTAACCATTAGAAACATTGGAAACTTCAAGGAGCTCCCCTTTTGTAAATTACTAGGAAAGCACAAAGACCCAGGAAAACAGATATTTGGCTTCACCCTCATTTTGGACTCTGAGATCTGAGTCCTTATGGATCTGAGGCCATGTTACCCCATGTGTCTATTTGTGCCAGTAAATACCAGTTTCCATACTGTTGTCTACAGACTTTTACCTACCACATTGTCTGCCTTTGTCCTTTGCCCATTTCAGCCATCTAGTATGTAATCTGCAAATTCCCCTATAGCTGCCATGTTTTCTCTGAATGTTCTCATAACTGGCTGTCCATTCATTAAAACCTGGCTCCCTCTTGTGGAAGTCCTTCCACTGAATTATTCTTAAGAGAAAGTTGTTTTTTTTTTATTTTTTTATTTCTCAGTCCATAAACCTCACCACCAAGAGGTGACATAGATATCCTCCTTCCTCCTTTATGCCACAGTCAGGTATTTAATCCCTCACCTTCTTCTGAAGGAATTAATGCTATCTAAAGCAGGTGTCATCTTCCTGTGCCATCTTCTTGTATCTTGATACCATCTAAGAAGCTGCCTTTATTATTTATTGACTTTACCCTGATACATGGCATCATCATCATTATCACCAGCATGAGTCGGTAAATGGGAATTGGTCACGTGCAGAAACAAGTGCCTCAGAAAGTAAAAGATGGATTTCAAAGCCCAGAAAAGAGAAGACTGCAACCGGAAGAAGGAAAAACATCTCCTTATTAAAAGAGGAAAAGAAAGAAAACAGGAATATAGAAGCAGGTAAATAGTCTGTCTAGTTTATTTTGTATTACATTTTGTTATTTTTACATAATCCATTCATTCTGTACATGTTTGAGGCAACTGAGACCAGAGTGTAATTGCATCTATCTCCCACTAACAGGTTAGCAAGGCAGTGAGTCTCCAGGGAAAGATGACATAATTGTGTGTTTATGCAGATAGAGCTTTAGAAGGTGTAACAGAGCTCTTTCAGTCCCAGAGTGCACAGCTACAGCAGAATAATATGCATGCAACAGAAAATGGAGCAAAAAATAAAAACCATTTCATGGAATTTCCAGGCAGATTGGGGCTTAATTAGACTCAAAAAGTTCCCCAAACACGACACTGTGGGAGCAACAACAAAATTATTTCTCTTGGTCTCAGCGTGGCTATTGAAGAAGAGATTTGCTGAACTTAATGGACATGATGAGAACAGGAATAATGTAGTAAGAATTAGTATAGAATGACCTCTGAGAACTCAGCAAGACAATGAGGGACTCCACAGAAGTCAGTGGGAACAGAGCAGTTAGAACTAGTTGTCCATCATACCCTCAATGTTTTGGGACTACGTCAGACCCATGGAAACTTTCTAGTACCTAGAAAAGGAAAGGGGAAAATGTGAAATAATTTGGATTACAAATTTTGACACTCTAATGAAATAGGGCTCAAAATACAAAATATAGTCTTAGAAACATAAATGTCTATTTATTATACATATGAATGAAGTTTCCACCTGTGACGAGCAAATAAAAATAACTAAAGGTTCTTACAAGATGAGTTTTAAACTCATGTCAGAGGAATAAGCTCTTATTATAATAGGACATTTTGTGAAGTAGTGCATTGAAAATATCAATGATCTATTTTGGGGCAAAAAAGAGAAAGCCCAGATAGAAAAAAATACATCCTTATTTTCATTAGTTGGTTGAAAGGCTGAAATCAACCAAAATATTACCTTGGACTTGTATGAATGAATATGTAACATTTTGGTGATTTTGTTGTTTTGTTTCCCCACATATAAAAAATCTATAAAGACAGATTTTATTGTAAAGAATTTTTAAAATATTTATATATTTTCAACTGGGAAAAACAGAGATATATATTTATATGGGCTCAAAACTCTAACAGATAAAATGCAAGAATAGGAGTTCACACTGTGCCCATTCTGTATCCTACACTCAGCAACAAGACATCATTAACTGAATGAGATTCCTCAGATTAAAATGATTTCATTCTTGTTTTCTCAATATCTTCTATTGGGTAGTAAAGTGATAAATTAAAATAATAATTTAACTACTTTTTTAGGCATATTTATAATGGAATTTGAAGTGATGGACATAAATCCTTACTTGGCACGTAGAATGCAATAGCCAAATTTTATTTGCTGCTTTTCTTCAAAGAGAAAAATAATGATGTTCTAGTAAAGGGTAAACATGAGAATAAGGTAAAAGGATTCATTGTTTACCTGACAGGTTGCCCACAAATTCAGATTATTTAGGAAATATCTTTCAAGGCTAAGCATTTACATTCAACAACTGTAAGCTAATTGTGAATTGTTATAATGTGCTTGACAATATCCATATAATAGAAATTAAGTTTAAAAATCTGAAAAAGAGAATCGATCATTGGTAACATTATAAGTAGTTTTGTTTTTTTTTTTACCTTTCATTGCATATAACAAAAACTGTAGTATTAGTGGTTAAAAAAACTGTATGAGTTATCTTTCTTCACCAAACGTGTCTAGTCTGGTGAAAAAAGAGTGAGTCAGTGAACCTTTCACTGACATAAGACACAATTAACTAAGTTTCCTAGTAATGGGATTCATTTATTGAAAATTTTAACATTGGATGGCACCCTCTCTTTATAAACATCATCCCAGAACTTTTCTAGAATTCCTATGCCATGGCTCATTAAGCTGGAGAATTTTGGTTCACATTTATATCTATATGTTTATATATCTAAAATTTTTTTTCATGAAAGGAAATTGCCCAGACAAGGAATGTTTCTTCATTCAAACTAGATTTTTAATAAGTATTTACTTTGGCCATTTAGGAAAAGAGAAATGAAAGAATCTCACATGGTATGTAATACAAAGTATCATTTCCTATGATAAAATACTGACATTTTATAGAGTTGGATGTGAAATTTTCATGAAATTTTAGAAGGGGGGCAATGGGACACCAAACAGTCCACTAGATGTCCCTGGTTTATTATCCATGTCATTAGAAATACTTCTGCAAAAACTTTGAGAAACACAGCAATGACTACAATTCTTTGGTTACCATTTTCACATCCCTTCTGTAATTCAATAACTTTGCCCAATTTTGTCCATTAGTAAACAGTACCTCCTTGACCCCTTACTCCTCATTACTATCCCCTCACTCTGAAATTAGGGGCCCATGTCTTGGTCCCAGATCCAAGTGAAAAGTGCCAGGCACTGGCAGCTGGGTTACCTGCTAATTCATAAAGTCCTTAGTGGGCCCTTAGGAAAAACCAGCAGAAAATATCTATGTCTCTTTTTCCCTTTGCTTCCAGTAACCTGGATTTCAAAAATGTCAATTGGCAGTGTTAACAATAACGTCTATCAGCAGTGAAACAATAATAGCTTGGGGGTCAGTCGTAATATACAAATCACTGATAAAATGGAGAAAATATAAACATGATCATAATGATAAAGGACATAGAGAAATAAAAGGACAGGACTCTGAGAATGGCTTTTAACTTCCCAGTGAAGGAATAAGGATATTATTTCCTCTGCAAGAAGCTTGGAAACAAATAATTTGGAATGTGCCTTTATCTTGCTTCTCAGACTTGTGCTTCCATAAAAGGATAATATTTGGATTATTAGGCTAGCTTTTGTAAAATCCAAAGATTTTACTAAGAACTTTTACAGACTTAACAATTCCCTTGGCATGGGAAACCAGCAAGGGCTGTCAAGTACAGAGGTAGCTGTCTCCTTCTATTGCTATGGCAGAACCTGGTATTTCGAACTGCTTTGCATTCGTCCCCATAGCATTTTGTAAAGCCTGTTTATGAAAGAGAGCAGTACAGGATTTCCTGCAGATTTCAGTCTCATTGATTTATTAACTGATTTCTATACAATGGTTAATACATTCACCACTAGTAAGGACACAGAGAAGAATTACCATCCTATAAATTGTCAGTAAAGTCATTTTCAATATGAAAGTAATCATCTTTTATTAAAGTCTACACAGACTAGTTCTTAGTTGTAGATAGTGCACGCACAGTTTAAAGCAGTGTCTGGAACACTCTCCTAGGGTGTAGACTATTATTGAAATCAGGGAAAGGATCAAAGCAAGTTCAATATTATAAGGTTGATTTTTTAAATAGGTTTCATTGATGCACAGCTGAAGGAAGATTATCAGATCTTGCAACAATATGATCAAAATATTCATTATAAGTTGCTTCTAATAAATTACACATTTAAAAAATGCATTAGGCCTAAAGAGGGAACATACCAAACTGTGATTTTAACTTAACTGTCTTGGCTGATACTACAAATATGATAATATATTACTAAAGGAAAATACTGCCTAAAATCAATTTTAAATCACTTTATTGATATTGTGTACTTCACTCCTAACCACGGGAAAAATAATGCTGCTAGAAAATGTTCATATAATAATGTTGTTCTAACTTTCTGCCATTTAAGCAAATAACAGTGACCTCAGTTTTTTACAGTTAAAATTATATTTTTGTGTGAAAAAAATATATTCTTTAAAAATACTTTCATTATATAGAATTTTCCAATGGTCTACATTTGAAACTTCTTCTTATGCTGAAAAATTTTTCCCCAGATTAACATGTCTGGAAATTAGACATCCGAAACAGAGACTTTTATCTTTCTGTTTCTTGATTTACCTTTAACGTATTATTAACATTACCTTATTTTTTCCTTCTGTTATATAAAGGAAGGAGATATGTAAAATATATTTGCATTTCCCAATTCAGCATTCTAAAACAGTTGCCTGCCAAATTCTAAAAAGGTAATAATGTTCAATTCCTAAATCACCATGAACCATTATGATCTACAACTCTGTCCATTTTCTTAATGTGGCCACTATGACATCATGATCCTTTTAAAGGCAACACTGTGGTTCACATCATCATGGTTTGCCTTGAACCATACAGAGTTCTTTTCTTACTAATGTGACATTTTAATAGTTTTCATTTTTGTGATTTATTTTATCATGAGTTCTTTGTTATATATTTTAGGTATTTAGATACTTGAAAAAAACAATTCCTTCTGTAAGAACATAAGAACTATATATTTTTTTCCAAATGGAATTACAGTTTATGGGCATCTATTTTCCTTTTCCTTCCTTCTCTATTTCTACTCTCTCTTTTTCTTTCTTTCTTTCTTTCTTTCTTTCTTTCTTTCTTTCTTTCTTTCTTTCCCTCCTTCCTTCCTTCCTTCTCTCTCTCTCTTTCTCTTTATCTCTCTCTCCCTCTGCCTTCCTGCCTGCCTTCTTTCCTGACAAAAATCTTCAGAGAAGCCACAAATAATTGCATCACATATTATTTCACTGTATTAATGACATTGTGTGAAAATACTATTTATATTTTCTATAAAGTTCTTTAAGTAAATGGCTCTTTATGTGTAAGTACAATATGCATGAATACTAATAGTTATACTTAATTTTACCCACTCTATTAGTCAGAGATTCACCAGAGAAATAGAACCAATAACATATATACCTTTTTATCTCTATCTATCCATCCATCTATCTTAAGAGATTATAACAAATTGGTTCCCACAATTGTGGAGCTAAGTCCCACAATCTGTTATTGGCAAGCTGGAGATGCAGGGAAGCTGGTGGTATAGTTCTAGTCCAAGTCAGAAGGCCTGAGAACCAGGAGAACCAAAAGTGAAAATTCTAGTCCAGGACTGAAGAACTGAGATGCAAGAAAGCTGATGATAAAAGTCCCAGTCCAAGGACAGGAAAAGACTGATGTTCCAATCCAATGGTCAAGCAAAGAGCAAATTCTCATTTCCTCTGCTTTTTGTTATTGTTGTTGTTGTTCTATTCATGCCCTCAATGGGTTGGATGATGCCGACCCACATTGGGGAAGGCAACCTATTTTACTCAATCTACTGATTTGAATGCTAATCTCATCCAGAAATGGCCTCACAGACACACCCGAAATAATGTATAATCTGGACATCCTGTGTTCCAATCAGGTTGACACATAAAATTAACTATTGCATCCACATACTTTTGTTCTATTTAACTCTTTTTTCCCTTTGCCAGCATTGGTAAAATGTATTTACTTTATAAAACTATATCAAAATATACTCTTCTTAATTATTTTCTCCCCAAACTGTGACATGTATCTCAATGCCTTGCATTATACTTTTTATGTTTTAATATTAGAATTCAATAATCAGGTATATTATAGGAATTCAAAGGTAATGCAAAGTATATTATTAATATTATGATAAGTTATATACTTGGTATAGCAAATAAGTTTATTTTATATTATAAAACTTAGCTATAATCTTAAGAGATGAATTATATTCATTCGTAGATTCATTCATGTATCATATGTTCCCAAGTGTCCTAAGTCCCACATGATGAACCTGTAATGCCAATATTGAGCATGCATTTCCTAATAAAATTAGGGTTAACAAAGACATAAACATTAAAAAATAATAACCTGTGCTCACACTAATATTGAAACTCTACTTCCTCCTAAGATAATTTCCTTTTTCAAAAGTAGGATATGTAATATATCAATTATTCATTGAATTTTCACCACAATTCACATGCTCCTTGGCTTACTAAAATTGGATAAAAGTGGACTTTGGTCTATTTATCCATTTTAAGATTTTTTGCTGTTTGAGGATAAACCACTACATTGACTTTTTTTGGCATGGGATATAAAAAAAAGTTACTCTGGTAAGACAACAGTTATCTATTAGAATTAACTTCTAATAATCTATTTCTTTAGAAATACTTAATGTAAATGATATTTGCAACCACTGTGACTTTACTTTTAATATAGTAAAATTATTTGATTGTTCTATGACATTGAAGTGCTCAATTCTCTATAGGGTTTAATTAACTATATATCATACACATACATGGATATGCATCTCACAAAAACATGTCATTTCATAGAAAATATAACCAAAATACATTAAACTAGAAATAAGATGTTATTTCTTTCCTACTAATTAAAAATTGCTAAAGGCTTTGTCATGTTTGTGCAGCAAAGATTTTTATAAATTAAAAGAAAACTTAGACAAGATACATATCTGTTGCCTTCATTTTACTGGATAAAAGATGACAGAATAGTTAATGCTTGGGCTTTGCTTCCAGTAGGAAGATATAAACAAAATAATAATGATTCAGTAGTATGAGTGATTCATATTCAGCCTAAAATACAAGTAGCAAGTTAATGCTTCATATTCAAGGGTATTTCAGGTGTTTTGCCCTTGGTTCCAAAAAGAAGACTTTTACTATGACCAGAAAGAAGAGACGGGCATAGAAAAACAAAGATAACTAAGAATATAGGATCAAAAATCTAAACTATTTGATGCTGTCACAGAGTAAGAACTTCATGTCCCCTTCAAAGTCCTTCTACCTGGACTAAGAATCAAACTGGCTTGAGATTAAGAGAAGGAAATAAAATTTAATGGTGTACATATGGGCTATCCATACAGACATGAAAACTACAAAGACGGGCAAAATGAGGTATATATGCCATCCTAAACTAAGGAGGGAGGGTGGTTTGGGACTTAGAAGGGAAAGAATACAATACTCAGGAAGATAAAAAAATTAAGTTTTTAGCAAATAAATATTTGCTGGGCCACTCAGAAACAATGAGATGTAGAGGACTTTGATCAAATAGGCCTTGTTGGTTCCTCCCTGTGTACCATGTCTGTTTTATAGGATAATGTAGTTATCTATGATGGAAGCTCTCTTCCTAGAGCAGTTCCTCTATCTAAATCATTTTTTAGGGAGTTGAGGGGGAGTAAAAGAGCTTTTTCTGAGTATGCTGGATTTTTATGCTTTTTAACTCAAAATCGTCACTATGGCTAAGTGGCCTATCTTTGGGTAGCCTGTCCTTAGTCCTTAGAATGGCAGCGACACTCCCACAGAGTAACATATTTGGCAAAATTGACACTCCCCAAACTGAATCAGGCACGCAGCTTTACATAGCATATTGGACAGGGTAGACACAAGAGCCCTACTAGAAAGAACCATGTGGAAGTGCATCAAGAGTTAGATCATTGCCTACAGGAAGCAACTGACCACATCAATTTAGAATGACTGGTCATAACTGAAAGATATTCAGCAAAAACATGGAAAGTCTTGACTAAACCAGAATAACATTTATTTTCCTACATTTATGAAAAATTGTAAGTTGATTGGGGTGATTGGGTGGCTCAGTCCGTTAAGCGTCTGACTTGATTTTGGCTCAAGTCATGATCTCACAGTTTCATGGGTTTGAGCCCCACATCAGGCTCTTTGCTAACAGACTGGCGTCTGCTTGAGATTCTCTCTCTCTCTCCTTCTCTCTCTGCCTCTCCCCCACTTGCACTCTCTCTCTCTCAAAATAAATAGATTTTAAATGACTGAACATTTTGCTTAGCATAATACTCTAGTTCAATCCACATCATTGCAAGTGGCAAGACTTCATTCTTTTTTTATGGCTGAGTATACACACACACACACACACACACACACACCATCTTCTTTATCCATTCATCGGTCAATGGACACTTGGCCTGTTTCCTTAATTTGGCTATTGTAGATAATGTTTCTATGAGCATTACAAATATTCAGTATAGAGATTTTTGACTTACCACAGGGTTACATTCTATAAATCCCAAATTCAAATCATAATTTGAAACTATATTAAGTTGAAAATGCTTTTAATACAACTAAACTACCAAATGTGATAGCTCAGCTTAGCCTAACTTAAATGTGCTCAGGGAGTGCCTGGGTGGCTCAGTTGGTTAAGTGTCTACTCTTGATTTTGGCCTAGGTCATGATCTCATGGTTCGTGGGATCGAGCTCCATGCTGTCAGCATATAGAGCCTGGTTGGGAATCTCTCTCTCCCTTTCTCTCTCTGCCCCTCCCCTCCTCATGCTCTCTCTGTCTCTTAAATAAACTTTAAAAAATGCTCAAAACACTTACATTATTAGTGAATAGTTGGGCAAAATCATCTAATACAAAGCCTATTTATCATATGTTGAATATCTCATGAACATATTAAATACTGTACTGAAAGTGATAAACAGAATTGTTGAATGGACAAATAACGAAGCTAGCATCAATCTTGTCAGTTCAGATGAGAGAATGAATACTATACGTTATATTGCCCCCGGGCATGGCTGGACCAACCAAGGAACCTACAGGAATGCAACCGTTCACTAGCTTGTAAGTACTTAATCAGCACTACCCTAAAGTGCATATAATCACCACATGTACCTCTTGAAATATCTAACATAAAGAATAATGGAAAGTCAATGGACTTTCAGATTCCAAGTCTCTTAAGATGGAAAAGAATTCCAGGGAACCAGACAAAACAGCACCAGAGCACCTGCTGGCATGACCTCCTGGGCCTCCAATCAACAGTGCTCACCTTCTCAGGAAACCTCTGCTAACATGACCTCCTGGGCCTCCATTCAATAGCATCTACCTTCTAGGGACATACCTGCCCCCAATTCTGTCCATAGAAACATTCACTTGCAAGCCATCAGGGAATTTAGGACTTTAGGGCATTAGTTCCCCATCCCCATGGGTGGTGCCACACACCAAAACATAGCCTGTCTTTCTTCATTGCAAAATTTCGTTGCCAGTTTTTACTGGCTTGCGATGCATCAGGGGGACAAACTCTCGTTTGGTTCAGTTACAAGAATGGTTGTTAAGTATATTGGTTGTTCACCCCCACGATCATGTGGCTGGCTGGGAGTTGCAGCTTGCTGCCCCTGCACAGCATCATAAGAGAGTATTGTACCACATATTGCTAGTCCAGGAAAAGACCAAAATTTCAAATTCATAGCATAGTGCCTATTTAATGTGGATTGCTTTCATACCATTATAAAACCAAAAAACCATAAGCGGAAACATCCTAAGCTGGGAACCCTCTATGTGGACAACGAGGTGAAATTTATTATGAGTTTTTAAGTCAAGTGAAAAAGGAAGTAAGTGGCATCACTAACAAAATCCTGTCACCACAAGATTCATGTCTGTTCGGCTCCCTTACAGTGCCTGTTTAAAGAATATGATTGATTTTCTTAAAAAAAACAAAAAACAAAAAACCACTGTGCAAATAATAAGTAAAAGAGGAAATGTGTACAGATACTGATAACAAAAATGTGTAATTATACTCAAGCCTAATTATTTCTGTCTCTGCCTCCCCCAAAGTAATGGTATTCTTTTTCTTTCTTCCTACTTAGTCTCTCCAAATTGATCTTACTAGTGACACCACATTACACAAAACTGTCTGTGAAAAGGAGAAAAAGTTTAAGAAATCTGCCTTCTATGGTTGTGAATTAGCTACTTTTAAGTAACTATTGGCAAAGTCACCAAATACAAACTGACCAAATAAATTGTGTTATGTGATATAAAGCAAGTGATTCACTTACAGTTCTCTGCCCATAATACATGATGGCTTAGTAATCAGTGTTCCTGATGCCTTCCTGAAAGGAAATAATATTGTATCAAGAAAAAGACCTGATGCCTATCTAGCATTTAATGAGGCTAATTAAATGCTCTTTTCTTCTCCCAAATAAGTTTTTTTTCCCTTACTGAAGGAAAGAAAATCAAGCCTCGTGTTTATCTCTGATAATCAACTTCTTATAGAAATCCTCGTTTGCAATAAGCCTCCACTCAGGCAAAGTGAAGTTAACATCTTTTAATAACTTTTGCTCTACTTTCCTGACAAAAAGACTAGGGGGGCAGAATTTGCTACCCAAAATATGCCTCTTTGGCATAAGGATTTTTTAGGCTGATTATTTTTGAGAAGTAGCAAACATGGGAGAAGCTCTGAAAACAAGTAGAGGTTATCCTTTTATAAGAGACATTCATATGTATCAGGGAAATCGCCATTTGTAAGGGTGTCCTCTGCACCAAGATGAGAAAGATGACTCTAAATCGCTCAAAACTCTTTATCAATGGAGAAGGCGAAGACTTATATCTGCTAACAACCTTACCCTTATTTGCTGTGCCTTTCCCCAGTAACCCACTGTAACCATCCTTTTCCTTCCCCCAAACATGTTTTGTCTTTAGCGGAAGACGTTATTTTAGGCACTTGTTTAGGCCATTTCAGGAAACTACTGTTTTCCCGGTTATCTCCAATGTATATAAAAAGTATAGATGTTATTAATCTTCTGTTTGTTTTTCTCCTGTTAATCTTTTGTTACAAGGTGATGTCTCAACCAAGAACCTATAAGGAGTGAGGGAAACTTATTTTTCTCCCGCACAGGATACACAAAAGCTGAGTTTGGACCTCCTGTAGTTTTATGAAAAGCATTCTCTTTCTGTACAATTAAAGAAGTCGTTGAAATGTAAAACTATCATGGAATTTTTATTATTCTACTATTATGGCCATTATTAAACTTATTAAATAAAAAATATTTAGAAATAGGAAATAATTACTAAATTAGAAAACCGTGGGAATCAAGTTTATAAAAAATCTAGGAAGAAATTTTAGAAAAGATTTGAGGATTTATGTTTGAATTTATTACAGATAAAGGTAGGGAAAATTAAAATAGAAAAATACATTATAAAGTCATGAAGCTTGACAATGATATTTCACAGGCATTGCATATCTCCACAACAAAAGGGCCACCAAATTGATTTGAAGTACCTTGAAGACATAAATAGCACCTTCAGTGAGATGATCTGAATTGTGGAAAACCAGAGGTACAAAAAAGATGATCCTGAAAAGAATAAACACTATGTAAATAAACAGACACATTATTTGGGGTTCTAGAGAAAAAATAAATTTAGAATGTTACATCAAAACTATCATCTATTATGTACTATTTACCATACTAAACCTTAGTGATAAATTGTGGGCCAAAAAAGAAGGAAAGCTCACTATTTATTGTCCAGTGAGAAGAGAAAGCAAAAAGTCACAGAAATAGTCATGCTTAGAAACTAATACTGTCTATGAAGTAAAGGACACTGATTCTCTGAGATTATTAATTTTAAAAAAGGAGGAAAAAGGAGTTATTTAGATTAGAGAATCATGGAAAGGTTTTTTGTTTTTGCTTTCATTTCTGTTTTTGAGAAATTGATTTTTAAGCCAAATCTTCATTAATGAGTATAAATTAGAGAGCTAGACAAAAGAATTTGGAGCACAGGGTAGAGGGTATCGAGCAATGAAGAGGTATGCTTCCAGCAAAGAGAGATGAAATTATAAAGGCCTAAAAGAATTGTCCAGACCCTGACTGAAAGCCAAGGTGGCTGGATGGGAAAGAGTGGGTGGGTGATAACAAGAGTGAAGATAAAGCTAGAAGGACATCATGCAGGAAAGGTCAAAGATTTTTAATTTTATCGTGAATACAAAGCCACTGAAAAAGTTTAATTAGAAAAATGACATTATATGATTTATATTTTATAATTATTTTGGCTATTAGCATATTAGACTGATTAGGAGCAAGAGTAGAAAAGAATTATTCTAGAAGGTAAGGCAAAATGACTGAGAAAAGATGGTGGGGTGAAGATGAAAATAGATTGTTAAATTTGAGATAATATTTTTGAGACAAAATTGGCAGGATTGGTTGGTATTCAACTATATGTGACGGTTGTCCTACTTTCTTCTGTGGGTAACTGGGGAGGATGGTGTTATTTACTGAGAAAGTTATTTACTGCTATTTATTGAAGACTGCAAGAGGAGTAGGTTTGTTTGCAGCTGATGGGGCCCAGGGCAGGCCAGCACAGAATGTGCCAGTTGGATGTATGGATTGTTTTGAGCTGAAGACAATCTGAACCCAAAGGATTCAGGAGGAGCTTGTTGCCTCCCTCTTAACTGCCTGAAAGAATTTAAATACAGTATCTGGTCCAGCAAGAGCTCTCCCCAGAGATAACTACAAAGGATAAGGACCACATGTGGTAAGCTGGTGGGACCTCAGCTGGGCCTGTTCAAATTCCTGTCTGTGTCCCCTCGTCTCTGCATGGCATGGAAAATATTTGTTTACCGAACATTTGATCTTTCCGTCTTTCTGTGAATTATCTTCCTCCCCTCTGTAGTCCCACATACCTACCCCCTTCTTTTTAGATCAGAATGGCATATGAGGCTCAACTGCCAGTCTTTGTGCCTCTTGCATAAGTAATTACATTTATTTTTCTCATATTTATCTGTCTTATGTCAACTTAATAGGCTAGCCAAAAGAATTTAGAAATGTATAGAAAATATTTTTCCTCCCCTACCCCAGATTAAGACAGAATATACTTTGGTCATGTTAGGACTGAATGCTTGAGACATCAATGTAGATATAAATGCAGATATATAGTGTTGGCTTTGTATCCCAAAACTCAAAAGTGAAACTAGGACTAGTGATGAATTTTTGGGAAAGGTCAGCATATAAATGGTTTCTAATGGCATGAGAACACATGAGCTAGACTATGTGAGCTATATAATTGCACATAGCATGAAGGTGATAAAAGCTCAAAAGAAAGACCTTAGGTTGTATTATAGAGGAATCACAAGCAAAGAAGAAATAGAAGAAAACATAACGAAGACAGGAAAGACAGAGCCAAAGACTATGATATTATGAAATTTAATTAAAGACTATTTTTAACACAAGTAAATCAAACATTGCTAAGAAGTAAGACTAAGAATGAGAAATGGCCATGTATTTGACAATGTGGAGGAATTCCTTAACTTCAGCAAGAGCATAGGACAGATGCAGTTGGAGCCAATAAAACTCGCTGTAGTTTTCTATGAAGAGAGGGAGCAATATAACATCTCTGACTTATAGGCAAAAATGAATTATGCACCTTTGCGTATATAAAAGATGTCAAGGTATTGAATACCTTACTTAATAAATCAATTGAAATTAGACTCTGCCTGGTTTACTTTTTCTAAACTTTTATGCCTAATGTATTTTAAAAAGTCAGCCTGTTTTTCATTTTACATTGCCATGTAACTGTCCTTGAAAAACACCATTTTCAGTATTTCAGTAATCACAGAGGGAAAGAAAATGAAGATAATGTGAATTTACCAAATACTGCTTTCAAAAAGTAAACAATGAAAAGCCAATAAAAATTTGAACTAAAAAGTTTTTAGACATTTTGAAGAAGTATTTTAGAGACAAGGAACTTAAGACACCAAAAGGATAGCCCTTTATCAGTTCAGGATATTGAACAAAAATAGTAAAGCAACATGCTCTGAATTTAGTAAATATTAATAATAATGTTAGCCAGAAATTATTCTTCTGCTGCTCTACAAACATGAAAAATAACAACACACCATGAAAAACAATTCTTAAAATGCTGCTTTCAAGGTTGGCCTACCACAGGGAGCAGTTATCTATTTGTCTATTGGACCAAAAAAAAAAAAAAAAAACCACACATTCTTCCACATTTCAGCAAAATTTCATGGCCAGTTGATGACCTGGAATTTACTAGTTGACTAGGCAGGAATACTCCCCTCTGACTTTCATTCATTGACCACCAGAATGCTAGTGGTGAAACCCGATGACATTCTATGTACTGTAGCATTTCAATAAAGTGTGCTTCACTTTTAAATAAGATCTGCCTCTGTGCTCTACTTATCTGTTCTCACCACTGTCACCCAGATTTGCATCTACATTTTGAAGAGTTCTTAGGTAGATTCTCGATAACCAAGGGACATACTTTATGGAAAAGCACATACCTGGCCTGGTAAAACATGTCATCATGGCTATGCATTATTTTTCACTTTAGTATTTTAGGGAGTCCTCAATAAAATTCTCATTTTCTAGCATGCACTTGGAAGTTTTAAGAAAAAGAGACTAACAAATAAGCCTATCAATATTAAGGGCAAGAAGTAACACAGTTTCCACAGAGGTTAATTTTCATAGATTTAGAGAGATTATTTTATTGAGATAGGAAAGAAGATAGGACGAAAGAATACCAGTGTGAAAAAAAATATTTCTCAGAAAATACTTTTCAGTGCCCATTCCTTATTGATCTTTTTAAGGTAAAACAAAACTAAACAAAAAAAGATAAAGCTATTAGATATACATGAAGTAACCTTGATCATATGACTTGGAAACCCAGGTTAATGGACTTGGCTCTACCTTGGTATCTGGATAACCTTGAGTAAATTAGAAAAACCTCCTTAAATTTCGTTTTCTTGAAGGCAAACTGTATTTAAAAATCCTTATCTTATTCACATTGTTATGAGGAGAATAAACATCTTATAAGCTTTATGATTAGGTAAGCTATGGCTTACCAGTAATTATTTAAAACTTTCTATTGACTTTAGAAAGATGACAATAAGCCTTTTTAAAGCAAACCAGTTAAAACTAAATTTGAGGTAGCCCAAATATAGAATATTTTCATGTGGATTCATTGTTGGTTTAATGAATTCTCAGCAATCTAAGATTTTTTTATATATAGATTGGGCCAAAATTTGTTTCACACAATGTTAATGTGAAACTAGATTTTTAAAGTTTGTTACAAATATAAGCT
This sequence comes from Panthera tigris, assembly GCF_018350195.1. Classification (NCBI taxonomy): domain Eukaryota; kingdom Metazoa; phylum Chordata; class Mammalia; order Carnivora; family Felidae; genus Panthera; species Panthera tigris. The sequence goes on from NC_056663.1 coordinate 153,676,683, forward strand.
GATATGATTATTTTTAGCAATATTGATTTTCAAAATATCTGATGTCATCAATGGTAGCTGTGGTGGTAGGCTTTAAGATGACCCCCAAATATATTGCCACCTTCTACTTTCCCGTGTCCATGCCCTGTGTAATTGAGTGTGGGTGGGACCTGTGACTTATTTCTAACTAGAAGACTATGACAAAAGTGATGAGATACTGCCACGATTCGGTTAATGGGGGAAAATTAAATGTTCCTGGATTTTTCAATGCTCAGGGAAAAGCCCTAACCTCCTAGAACAATTCGATATGTAGTCATTTTGTCTAATTAATTGCTCAAATTCAAAAGTGTAATGAAACTTTTTTTTCCTCTTTAGAAGATTAAATGGTGTGTATGTCTACAGCCTTTGGATTAAGCCTACAAGGCTTAATCCACCTACAAGGTGCCTAAAAGACTGCAAAGGGTATCTTCCTAAAGATTTACATTTCAAGGAGGAATGAGGCTCAGTAACAGAGACTTCTCTAGTTTGTAGAACAAATACAGGGTCATCTGTCTTCAAGGGAAGATTTTATTTATATAACAAAGGTCTGGAGTGAGGAAGAAATCCTTTCAGGAGGGAAAAAAAAGAAAGGAAGGGCAAGTGCTTCTCTGACCTTTGTCAACATAGAACAACATTTCCCCCTCATCCCTCAGTATGGGGAGAGAGGAAATGTCAAGCTCTTTTTCCCTTGAAACAATTGAGTTGCTTCCTCTTTGTAGTGCTAGGGATAAGAACTGGGATACATGTATGATGTACTATCATTTACTGTGAAATAATTAATTCAAAAAATCTGTCTCCAATTTGGAACATTTCATGTGTGCGTTTAGGATGAAATCAATAAAGATGCTATTAAAAACCCAACAGTTACGTAAGATTATAATGTCCATCTTGCTGGTATTCTCTGTTGCATTCTCAGTTTGCACACTTGGATGAAGCAAGCAACAGAGGAATTCTCTAGGCAAAAGCCAGCAGGGAACTGAAACCCAACAAACCTCAAGAAATTGAATTTGGTCAAAACTCACTTAGAAGTGGACCTTAGCTCAATCCTTTAGAGGAGACTTCTGGCCCTCCAGAACATCTTGATTTCAGCCTTGTGAGAGATCCTGAAAGTCAGGACCCAGCCAAACCGTGACTAGATTCCTGATACACAGAAACAGTGAAATAAATCAATGTGTTTGAAAAGACTGTGGTAGTTTGTTACTAAGCAATAGATAATATAATGACTGCAAAATCTACGGTAGAGATGTTGAATGACTGCATTAGTGAAAGTTTTCTCACACAGGTCATTATATAATTTGAACGTTGTACTGTGGATTACCATTTTTTTCTAACAAATTATGAAAGTTACCTCTTAGAAGAATTTTTTTGTCACTTAAAACAATGTTTCTATGAAATGTAAAGTTTTGCTAAGATTATCTGTAAATGCAAACACATTTGAAAAGTAATGTTTTAAGGTTGAGGTCATTAGAAAAAAAAAATTGGAAAACACTAGATAGGGGCACTTGGGTGGCTCAGTTGGTTAAGTGTTTGACTTCACCTCAGGTCATGACCTCGTGGATCGTGAGCTCAAGCCCTTCGTCAGGCTCTGTGCTGACAGTTCAGAGCCTGGAGACTGCTTCAGATTCTGTGTCTCCCTCTCTCTCTCTGCCCCTCCCCTGCTCACATTCCATCTCTCTCTCTCTCTCTCTCTCTCAAAAATATACTTAATTTAAAAAAGTTTTTTTTAAAGAAAATCATTGGATGAAACACATCTCATTTTTTAACTCAAAATTTTTGTAATATATCACAAATTTATTGAAATAAGAATACTCCCCCAAAACTTGATTAGCATGTCAATAACTTAAATGTAAAATGCCCTCTATTAAATGAAAATAATACACAAATTCATAAAGTAGCTAAAGAATCATTAGAAGATTATGAATTGAAATAGTAAAATCCTACTAGTAAATTTAGCACATCTGTCCAGTTTTTGATGAAGCCAGAGCAGTCCACACATTGCTTAGAGGCAAACATGCATGCCCCAGGCATACACAATACATGCTATTTCACAGTTTGAAAGAAAAATAAAAACTGTCACTATGAAGACTGCCACTAGCAAAGGAAAAAATAAAAGAAAAATATGCCTTTATAAAATATAAATTAGACACAGTTTTCAAGCTTCTTATGTGAGTTACATTACATAAAATATGGAATGGCTAAAGAAAAGTAAATGTAACAATTTAAAATTCTTGCCGAAGGACTGTGTGGATAAATACGTATTTATAAATATGTTATATATTATGTATTATAGATTACAGATTAGAGATTATATTTGAAGAGATCATTTTTTATTGTGTAAATGTAGTATTCAGCATAAGGAAAATCAAGCATGGAAAGCAGATAAAATACAGAGGATATTGAGAAATGTTTTTGATTTACCTAAAGTCTTATAACTTTTTCTCAGTTGACATAAAAATAAATGTATTTTATATGAACATGAAGCAGCGCAAAAGCAAAAGTAAATAATATATAAACAGTCTGTGTCTTTTCAAGATGGCCGTCTGCCTTATTCAATTATATGCTGGAAACATTTAATAGAGAAAAAAGTACAGCTCTAGGACCCAATCCACAATGTAGTTAGAATTTGTAGGTTACTGTATTATACCAAGATAATATATTTGAAATGCTTAGGTGACGATTGGCTGGCTCAGTTGGTAGAGCATATGACTTGATCTTGGGGTTGTGAGTTCAGGCCCCACGTTGGGTGTAGAGATTAAAAATATAATCTAAAATAAAATAAAATAAAATGCTTAAAAAATACCTGGCAGTTTGAAAACAAAATATAAAGTTTGCTGTCTAATAAGGAAGTGGTCTGAGCTTGTCTACCAAAATATATATATGGTGGCCATGTATTTTTCAGTATAGTATTATTATTTAGTTCTTAGTTCCAGGTTTTTATTTCATGTACATTAGAAGTGTTTCAGAATATTTTTACATAAATTGTGTTAATTAAAATTGAAAGTTGTAAGGCATACTCAATTCTAGGAATGGTAGTGATGTGAAATGATTCCTGGCTGGTATTTATTTACCCTTTATTTTCTAGAACTAGCTACCATTACAACTATATAATAGTTCATACATGCCTATCTGCAAAGTAAAACTGCTCAGTGAGATCATTTATCTTCATCTTCTTAGAATAGATTGCCTTTCCCTAGTTCATAAGTGGAGTGTGTTTTTGACTATTTCTGAAATAGTACCGTAATTCACATTTCCTTTCAGCTCTAATCTCTAACTCAAATTATTCAATGTCTTATGTCATCTTCCAACTACTTAAACTAATGGGTTACATTTATTTTTAAGAGACTTTGTTGAAAGTTTATTTTTAGTTCAACAAACATATCCAAGTTTATATTTACTACCAAATTACGATGCCAAACAAGAAAGTAGCTTTAATTGATTGTAGATACTACACTCTTCGTATTTCTGCAACCATTCTCCAAATTTTAGGGATTCTCTTCCTTTACAACTGCAAAAACATAACATTCATGATATCCTGGAACCCTCCTATACTGAGAAAATTAAACAAAAAATAAAAATGTGTATAAAGTGCATTACATAAAAATATTTGTAACTATATATATAGAAAATAAAATATAAAGTTTGTTGTCTAATATATATATAAACACATATTAGGTAGCATATATATATATATACATACATATATATATGTGTGTATATATATGTGTGTGTATATATATATATATATATATATATATATGTGTGTGTGTGTGTGTGGTTAGAGCAGAAAAAGATGTTTAAGACCTTTACACTTACTTATAGAAGAAAATAATAGACATTTTGAGAAATCACAATAAAACATGACATTCTGGGTGTTTAAAAAATCACATCTAATGTTTTCATTTTTAATATCATTTCAAGGCAAAAACTGAATGCAACTCTGCTGATCTTTAAACCAAAGGTGCTTGATAATTTTGTTATGGTTTTCCATTCTACACAACTCTCACCACTAGTATGTTTCATATACCCTTATAATACTTCTGTATAAGAACACTAAGATGACAATATTCTGGGAAAGGATTCAAGATATGTAATATCAGTGATAATACCAGCTGGATTTACTAATGTGAGGAATTAACACAAAGAAAAAATTAAGGCTGATTCCTAGATTTTGATCTGAGCAAACAGGAAAATGATGGTGACATTTATTAGAGATTATAAGGAATTGGATTTTGTTTTCTTGGTTGGTGTGGCAGATTGTATTCTCTAAAACTGGCCATAGCAACATTTTTGATCCCACATGCCTAGAGACTTGCAACTCCCCAGCTAGAGGCAGATACTTTTTCCCTCTTTTGTACCTGGTTGGATCATTATGACTACATTGATAAATAGAATGCAATGGAAAGGTCACTGAGCCATCAGGTTGTAAGGAAGCTAAGGTTACATGGAAGGACTGTGGAAGTGCACAAATCAATAGCCTTAGTTAAGGTCTCAGCTAAAAGCCAGCATCAACCACCTGCGATAGAGTGAACGGGACTTCAGATGATTCCAGATCCCAGCCTTCGGAGTGATCCCAGCTGACACAAAGTGCAGCACACACAACATATCACTACCAAACCCAGTCCAAATGGCAGACTTGTGAGCAAAATAAATGTCATCGTGCTTCAATCCATCGAGTTTTGGAGTTGTTATGCATCCATAGTAAATTGAACATTTGGTTGGTTAATGTTTTTGTTACCATTGTGTGTGTGTGTGTGTGTGTGTGTGTGTGTGTGTGTGTGTGTGTGTGTGTGTGAGTGCGCGCGCATGCACTTTGGGGGGAAGGCAATCGATGCATCTGATCAATTTTGATCATGTACCTGATAGATGTGCAAGTTGGTATGTCACATATGAAGTAGGCTGTAAGTTAGGAAATTAAGGGAAACCTTTAGTTCAAATATCAATATAAAAGCATTAGCATAGATTATAAATAAAATCACATAGACATAGTGTAGATAAGTTGACTTTTTAAAAGCAGCCAAAAAAGTTACACAGAAAAATTGTTGTAAATCATCAACGTTATGGTCCTCAAATTATCAGGACTCAAGTTATCAGGCACTGGTACTCAACATATTTCTGCCACGAGAATAATATAACAATAATAAGAACAGAAGTCATTTAGTTTACGTGTCAAGTACTTATGCTATACTGCCTCATTACAATATATGTGTGATCTAATTGCATCAGCAACCTTTCTATTGCATTATATTTATCAACGCAGTCATAATTATCATCTAAAACTGAAGTTTCTTTGTTTTTAAGCTCCCTCACTTAAGAGATGTGGAAATTAAGTCTAAGAGAGGATTATAACCAACGCATAGCCATGTAAGCAGTGACTGGCAAAAAACTCACTCAGTTTTGGCTTAATTCCATGTGACTCCAGCTAAATTATGATGGTCTTTACTCATGAAAGTTTTCATATGTTCCTATCAAAAATGGTTTTCCTATTACCTCTTTCAGTACATTGGTTTTTTACTCCATAAATTTCATATATTGGATGTTAATATAACAAAACGTTGAAAAGATATTTTAAAATATTTTTTACCCTATAGACTGCTCAAAGACTGCTGAATTTTCATTTTCTCACAATTGATTCATCATTCTGGAATTTGACTCTCCTTACTGTTTTGCTTTTAATTTTGAAACAATACATTTTGGGAAGTTTGAAAAGAATATATAGGCAGTTTACAGACAACAAATAATAAAAACACTATTATTTTTCTCTGACATTATATTGCATTTCTCTTTAATTGCTTCAAGCATAAAATATACCATTATATCTGGTAAACCGGAGCATTTAACAATGGTAGAAATTATAAAATATGAAGAGAAATACAGTGCTGTGAAATAGGACAAGCAATTTATGGTTGGCACAAAAGTGACATGTTTGATACTCAACCACTACACCAAGCTGGGTTAGTTTCTGTTGTATTCGTTTATATGAATAGGAGGAATTTAAATGAATAAATAAAAACTATGTAAAACAAAACATCTACAGTTTTCACATTCTTTTAAAGAATTCAGTGTCTGACCACCTTAAAGTACAGTGGCTTTGCAGGTTCTGAGAGTATATCTATTGTTCTTTCCATTGGTGACCACTGGAGTTGCCAGGGAATAAAAAATATATATATCTGTTTTTATATTTTTTAATTTATGTATTTACTTTTGAGAGAGAAAGAGAGAGCACATAAGCAGGGGAAGGGCAGAGAGAGAAGGGGGGAGAGAGAGAGAGAGAGAGAGAGAGAGCGAGCCCAAGCAGGATCTGCACCATCAGCATAAAGCCCAATATGTGACCAAATGTGGGGCTCGAACTCATGAACCATGAGATCATAACCTGAGCTGAAACCAAGTGTTGGGCAGTTAACCAGCTGAGCCACCCAGGCGTCCCAATATATAGCTGTTTTTAAAATGCAGTATTCCTTTTTATTTCTTTTTTCCTAACACCCAACTTCATATTTTGATCCATGGTGAGTTTTAAGAACATATAGGCCTATTTGTATGTTGTATAAACATAATGCTTACTGACATTTTGATGACAATTTCTCCTCTTCTGCTTCAACCCTTTTGCATTCAACCCTCCTTATAAGTGAAGATCAAAGGTTAAGCTATTAATTCACCTTCAATACGAAGGGTTCAAACCTGAATTTGACTTGTGAATTTAAATCTAAGCCACTTAGCAACTCTCATTGCTCTTCAACAGCTCTGAAGGGTTAAAAATTTAAACAGGCTGATGTACACAGATATAGTTTAAATGTGACAAAGGAAGATTTGAACTATATACAATGAAAAGGGAAAATGATTTTTTTTTCTTCTCAACCTTTTCCTAGTTTACAGTTTCTGAATAACATTTTTTCCCAATTTAATTTAGTGTGAAGGAATACAACCTTAATGATCAACCCACTGCCCTTAAGCATAAAACTTAAAGGAGATTTTGCTGCATGGTCACGTTGGCTTCTGAAGTCTGGGTATTATTGAACATAACAAGAGAGTTTCCATGAAGCCCAGAAGAAACTTCATTGTAATGATGTCCAATCAGAGGACAGGCAGAACAGGCATCTTGCCAATGAAAACTGACGTCCTGCCCTCCTTGACTCTACGTAGAAAATTATTACTTTCATTCCAATTAACTGTAAGTCAGCCAAACAGTTAAAAGTCGGAAGGAGAATAAAACAAATTTCTTTTCACACAGAGGAGAGATGCTCCCTCAGTCCCGTTTAAAGTGAATTCTGGGCCAAGTCCCTGCTCCTTCAGAAGGGTAAAGTGAAGGTCAGTTATTGCTAGCAAAGGCAGAGGAGGCCCTTTTCCATCTGTGAAGATGATTCACACAGAGTCTGTTGGTTTGGCTTAAAGCCTTCTGAGGAAGGTGGGTGCAGAGGTGAAGGCAGGCTGATACAGCAAGGTCTCTCCCCTACTAGCTGCCCCTAGGTCCTGTGCTATGAGGGCAGCTTGGGCTACCCTGTTGCCTCCTCGAGGATCAAAATGCTCACACTGAGAGAACTGACCAGAGCGCGTTATCTGGGTCCCTCGGGGAGGAGAAGACACCATACTTTGTCAACCAAACCTATGGAGCAGTCAAAAGGCCGAAGGATCAAAAGTCCAAAAAGTCCAGAAGTGCAGTTTCTGAAATGAATGTGTCAGTTGGTGTGGGAGTGTGGGTGAAAGCTAAGGCAGAGCCCGCTGATGTCAGGTGGGACAAACTCTTTGAAACTCAGGGCAGCCATGACTTGGACAACAGCACAGATATGGGTGGCTAGTAAGGCCACAAGTACTGCTCCCCCCCTCCTAGTATTTATGTTTGAGTAGACATAAATTAATATCTCTAAGATATATTAAGATCTCCATGGTGGGAAAATATTTAGATTTCCAGTTATAATTTCATTGTGTTTCATTCTTCTACATTTTGACATAATAACAATAATAGAAATAGTGGTAAATGTATTTAATTATATTGTCTAAGCAAAGTATTTTTAACTACTCCTTTATTCTAATATATGATTTTACCTTTTTTGATGGTTTATTCATGCTTATCACATATACAGTCTTCCCTTATGTGAAATATAAAAGGTAAAATATAAAGAGGTCACAGATATGATACTCTGGGAAAATGCTACGATGTTCTCCCTTTTCTATTTTATTATATTTTAATAATTGGAAAATAGATCAATGGATGTTTGCTAGCCTGAAAGAAATACAGAAAAAGTTTTTGCTAAATTGCTAAACTATAGGAATACAAAACCAAAATAAGTATTGACAAACACATTGAAGAAACCTATTGATCTCTCCACATGATGTCAAATCATGATATTGATGGATTTTTTTCCACTAAATTATCTGGTTTCTGGTTCATAGGCATAGTAGCTTTTATGTTATAAAGAACTGTTATAAGTTTACTTAACCATTAATAATTATGTCTAAACATAATGAAAGTTCAATCAAATCTATTTCATTTTTCTTTAAAAATTTATCAAACATTACAAAGACTAAAGATACATCTAACATTTATTTTAATTTATAGAGATTATTTCATATATACATCATGGTCATAGTCTAAGATCATTTTAAATAAAAGATAATTATTCTCATGTTTGCATTAATCCTTTCCACAAGTTTTCAAACCATGTATGGTCACCTTCCTTAATTTTTCCCCATGTATACACATCAAGAAATTAGCTTGGAATCATGAAAAAAATGATACAAGTAGAAGTCACAATTTAAAAGAACCATAAAGGGTCGCCTGGGTGGCTCAGTTGGTTGAGCGGCCGACTTCGGCTCAGGTCAAGATCTCACAGTCCGTGAGTTCAAGCCCCACATCGGGCTCTGTGCTGACAGCTCAGAGACTGGAGCCTGCTTCGGATTCTGTGTCTCCCTCTCTCTCTGACCCTCCCTCGTTCATGCTCTGTCTCTGTCTCAAAAATAAATAAATATTAAAAACATAAATTAAAAAAAATAAAAGAACCATAAAAAAAGAACAATCCACACCACTGATAAATGAGTTAAACTGTCCAATTCTAAATGAATCCATTGAAATGAGCCAAAATAGAGCAAGCTAAAATTTTCTTGGGGAAGTTCTCATAACCTCTAGTCATTTTGCAGCATCTCTGACTCCAGTCATTTCTGAAAAGAATGTGTGAATTTGACTCATAAAAATTTATATTGACCTGTTTAGATCCCAACAGGTATAGGGAGGGATGGAACCAATGGATCCAGTTATATGGGGCTTTATTTCTGGAAATAATATGACTGATAACAATACAGCATGGTGGTTGAGATAAAAAAAAAAAAAATTTCAAGTTGGCCACACCTGATTTTCAGAGTCATCACAACTTTCAAATTTCTTGTCTTTAAGCCAGATTACTTATTCTGTGTCATCCACTCAATCCCCTGCACTTGAATCTTTTCCCAGGATTCCTGACATCAGGTCAGTCAGTAAATGCTCTTCCTTTTTCATTAGGAATGTCTCTTGAATTATTTCCTTTCTATAATTATAAGTTTCTTCTGTTACCAATCAGGGTTCTTGTCAAAATAAGTCTAGTTTACTGTACTAGGTTCCCCAACCAGTCTCTGTACGTAGAGACGCGGTCCTTGGACCAAGTTCTTCAATTCCCTGAATCACAATTACAATGCCACACCCTTTGCCATGTGACAATGTGGTACTACTAGAATTGGCAAACTATATTTTCCTGCCCATTGAGGATAAGCATGGCCATTTACTCACTTTGATCGATGGAACGAGTAAGGAACTGATGGTAACTAGTTCTGAGCTGAGGCTTTAAGAGTCAGAAGGTGTTTCTGCTCGTGCCTGTGTTATTGTGAAGAGAAAAGAAGTGTCCCTGATCGACCCTAAAACCAGGTTGAGACATTTATGGGGTACACCTGAACCCAACCTGCAGTCTGTAGCAAACCTAGACAATTTGCAGCCCGAAGCCCAAGTGCATCGGCTGACCTGCAAAACTATGAAAAAGAAGCTACAAACGTTTATTGGTGTGAGTCACTGATATTTTCAGCCTCTTTGCTGTATAACAATTACTAATACTCTGCCTTTAGGCACTCTTTTCTCTGTTTGATAGAATGTACCTCTGCCAGTGTTACCCTCCTATAATACAACTGGAACTCTCCTGTCTACTGCTTAAATGTTTTATTGTTCCCAATCACCTAATGAAAAATCCAAACGTTTTAACCTGATCGTTCACAACCTGGCTACTACTTGCCTTTCCTGTCATACCTTAAATGCACCTAACAATGAACCTATTCATTCTAGCACACTGATGGATTTGTTTCCCCAAAAGCATTTGTTACCGATCTCCTTGCTTACTCTATAGCTCGGTACTCATCTCCTTTCTTTCTTGTCCTCTCGCAAGCAATAAATACCTGAAAGTATTAAAATATTTCTAGATAGTTGCTTCTTATGCACAACATCAAAGGTATTTTGTGGCCTTGTAGAAGGATTAGACTGCTGATGTCCATATAAATGCCAAGTGGAGGTGGTACCCCTTGCTGGTCACTCCTGAAATCCTATAAGCCACAGATGCTGAGTGACCTTTTATTATAGTTTAAGTAACTCCCACACACAGTGCTTTAGGGCTGCTCCAGATGGTCACCATTGTCATAACTATGTTGAGCATGTCACCTGTATGTTTAAAAAGTAATCACATGACTATGCATCTCAAGTGAAAACAGAAATAAGACAGAAGATACAAAATGTTCACTTTCCCTCAGTCCTAATAAGTTACGATGATATTATTTGCTTCTGTTTTCGATGATAACAATAATTACATATCTTTTTGTTCTTGTTTCTTAGTGTTTGAACCGACTCTTGTGATTCTCAGGATGGCCTGATACTACATACCTTAACTGTTTTCTGCAAAATCACAAAGATATATCCAACTGCCCCAGACATGAATATTCTGTCCTGTGATGTTTTCACCCTTATTGAAATGATTCCTTTCACAAGGCTCTTTTAAACAAATCTCCTGCTTAAACTGACAAATCTGAATCCCCTAGCTAGACATTAAAACTTAAAGAGTCAAACTTGTCATTGGTAACTCCAAAACCTAAATGGTATCCTACATATTATAGGCAGACTATCAGAGGAGAGAGCTTGCATGATTTGTACTCATAAAGACCTAAGTGCAAAATACAAGTCTACCATCTCTGACAGCTATACGAGTTACACAGTAATGCAAGTTATTAAAAATCTCCAAATCCCAGATTCATCATACTTGAAAGGGTGGAAAATGGGGAGAGGAGATGTACAGGTACTAATACCTTATAAATTTAGGACAAGGCATTTGCTTAATAGCTCTTAGCTACCAATCCCACTTCACTTGCCTCAAACTCTAAAATGGATGAAGTTTTTCACATGAGAGGTCTGGTTCATTCTGGGAGCCCCCATATCTATGAAGCTGCTCTAGTTTATGATTAAGAGCCTAAATTGTTCATCATTTTTCCAGCACTTCTTTTTACCAGGATTTCAGTACCCCATTGCTATCTCCAGCAAATTCCAACCAGAAATCAAAGAATTCAGATTCAATTGGACTGTCCCTAGAAATGAGGAACAGAGAACTTACGTATCACAGCACAGAACTATGCTATGTATCTCCCAGACTTAGAGGGTAAAGTATCTGTTAAATTGGGAGAAAAACCCAAAGGGATATGAACATACCATTTTTGTTTGATTTTAATTTAGATGTTCTTTCCTCATATAGATTAAAATTGACAAAAGTTATATTTTATCTAACTAGGTAATAGCCTGAAATAAATTTAAACAGGGCTGCTCTAACAATGCTCCGCCAACTTTCAAAGCTCTGATATTCATAGAGTGATGCCATTGTGGAGCTTTGATAGCTCAGACTGCCTGCTAGGCCCTCAATAAATATGACAACAATTGATTAAGCCACAGATGCAGTTTAATGATTAAGCACCACATATCCCTTATGCCATATCAGTAACAAACAGCTGTTTATGTGCTTTATCAAAAATTACCAACTTTAGCATTAAAATGATGACCATAGGGTATGTGTCATTGTCTGAGAACTTTATGTTAGGTTTTAGTTTAAAAATGTTCTGACTGGTAGTCTCCTTTTCAACCTTTTCAGCTTTCCCCTAGATACCCATAAGTGGAGAGGAGAATATCGGTTTATATAATAATGTTTAAACCAAGTGACTCGGGGTGCCTGGGTGGCTCAGGCGGTTAAGTGTCTGACTCTTGATTTCAGTTCAGGTCATGACCTCATGGTTCATGAGTTCAAGCCCTGCATCAGGCTATGTTCTGACATCGTGGAGCCTCCTTAGGATTCTGTCTCCCTCTCTCTCTGCCTCTGTCACTCACTATTCCTCTCTAAAAATAAATTTTAAAAACTTAAAAAATTTATGAGGCACTCAACTTACTGCTGAAAATAAAGAGGAACTTTAAGTAACAAAGGCCATGGAGTTATACTGGAAAACCAATTAATGAAACCATGTTTGCATCAGTGAAACAAAGCAAACTCGCTGTTCTTGGAAGTAGGTAGAAAGTGGCTCCAGTTCACGATCAATTTCTTGATCAGAAGGCAACAGACTTGTACTCCTCAAAGTGGCTGATTTTTTGGTATTGGATAGAATACTTCACACCCATTTCCTAACTACTATCAGGATCTTGCTAGAAATTATGAAGGGATTTATATTATGCATTGTGCCTTCTAGTCACATCAAGGAGATTACAAATCTACCATGATTGCAAAGAATGCTTAGCAACACTCTAGACCATATACATGCTTCCTGGGTGCAAACGTTAGTTCTAAACAAAGAATATTCTGAAAATAAACAAAATTTGAGGACACTGAAAAAAAGTTCTTTATATAACAAAATAAAAAGAACAACATCCTGAAACTCAAATCAAAAATATTTATATTAGGAAAATATAGCGTAACCTTAAAAAAACGTTAGAAAACCTTCTTCATTGTCTCCCAACAGGTTACAAGATCTGACTTTTATGAAAGAAGAGCAGTAAGTAGAGTAAGACACAATATATACATATATAATATGAAATACAATATATATGTGTATATATATGTGTATATATACATATATATGTAATGTGTGTGTACACGCGCGCACACACACACACACACACACACATATAATAAAAAAGCATGTGAGATTCTCTGGACTAAAAACCTAGCTAACTGTCTTGAGGGAGGATTATAATTAAATTTTAAAATACCCATTAAGGAAGTAAGAAAATTTGATAGGAAATCATCATGAGGGATCTAGTATAGATAACACAGAGGAAATAAATAAGGAAAAGAACTTGAAAATATAAGAACTATGAAAGACAGAAAATGGAAATCTGATATAAAAAGTATAGGTATTTCTGAAGAATGTACCAGAAATATTGGATGGAAGAATAACTCAAGGCATCATTAGATCGAGTTCTCCTAACACTTACGATGTGTAAATCTGCAGCAGAATGCCATTCAAAACTGAAAAATGAGAAAAGTCCAATTCATCTGTAACATCATATTTTATTTAACTCATCAAGGAGTTGAGGTTACCAGGTAGTAAGATAAACCTAATTTTAAAGGGTGACACATCACCCGTGAGCTGGAGTAACTATGTAGAATACATGGGAGCCTTATATATAAGGTAAATCTGCCTCCACCCTGCAGTCCTTTTCTTGCACAATGGACTAGGAAGCCAATAAAGGACCAGAACCAGAACTAATTGATAGTGATATAGTTGAAACAAAACAGCCCTGTGTTTATTGCTTGGTGTGGTAATGCATTTTGACAATAAGGAGCAAGAGCTTTAAAAATGGTCACATCATTTCATCCGATAACGTCACTGTTTGGTATGTATCTGAAGATAGTAATCAGGAAAACTTGATTATATGCAAGATTTTGAAGCAATGTAACAGTCCTATAATACAGAAATGTTTAAACCACACATCACCCACGATGTAATATCATTCATTTAAAAATATTTTAAATGCCAAAATGCTCACAGAACAATATTAAATGAAAAAAGCAAGACAAAGGCAAAATAGCCTTTGGGGCTATGGGGTATGAGCCTAATCCTTTTTTAAGAACATCATAATACAGAAGTTTAAAGCACCGGAAAGGAATATTATTTATGTAGTAGCATTGAGTTTTACGATACCTATTTGTGCAAGTATCTATCACAATGATCAGTGCTCTTACGATGTGCTATGTCAGTTTGCTTTAAATCCAGTGCTTTAATATGTCAGAGACGATGCGTTTTAAAACACGTATCTCTATTTTAACTGCTACATAGTGTGAATATCTGGGAAAAATCATTTCAGTATATCAAATATCTAACCTGCCAATAAAGAATTTTTAGATAGGAATGAATCCATTAATCTTAATTATAGGTTTTGTTTTTTACTGTTAATAAGAGTCATTATTAGATGAAGAGATCCACTGGAAAAAATAGATGTGGTTTGCAGCAGTGTAAGCAATGGGAAAAAAAACCCAACAAAGTCTCATTTGGAGACTATAGAAAAGGAGCTCTTTCGTATTTATTAATAATCATTAAAAAATACCAAAAAAAATACATTAAAAACTGAAATAGAGAAGTGGATTACTTAAAAACTGTAATTCAGAATGTTTAATTTTGCTTTAAGATTAAGATGAAAAGAACAAAAAGGGGTGATATACTGAAACTAAGAATAAGAAAAAAATTATATTGAAAAAAAAGAATACAGTAAAAATTGAAAGAAAATTAAAATTCCAACAAAGGTAGACACAAGGTAGAAGTAAAACAACAACAACAGCAAACTAAAAATCTAGGAAAAAATAAAGATGGGAAGCACAAGGTAACTTTGTAAAAGTAAAAGAGTTGACGGTTAAGATAGATTAAATAAATGGGAATTTATAAATATAAAATACAATCAAGGCACAAATGTAATCATGTGATCGAAGCCTAACAACATGAAACTAAAAGAAAAAGGATACCTTTTAAAAATAAAAAGAAAAGAAAAGAAAAGAAATTGCAGAAATTATTTTCAAAAGAAAATAAATGTCTTGGTTGGAGGTTAGGCAAGAAATAGAACTCTAAAATGAAAAAATTTCAAAATAAATTGTGGTTAAATCCTGTACTATCATCAGTCAAAAGTCTTTCCTTGAAGTTGGGCAGCACTTTGTGAGCGAGGTCTCAGGAATATTAAACTAAGGTGCCTTTCCACACTTCTGTATCTCCATCCTGCACTTTGTATCTGCATTGAAATATGATTTAGTTTCTTCTACCATTAAAAAAGAAAAAAAGTCTCCAGACTACACACCAAATTCCAATGTTCTCCACCATCTCTCTACCCCTCTTCGCAGTCACACTTCAGAACAGACTTGTCAACAGTTGGGGATTTCACTTCCTCAATCCAGAAAAATCTGACAACTTTTGCCCTAAATAACTCCACAGAAGTCACAATTTTTAAATTTGCCAAGAAATTTGCCATTAAAAAATCCAGTGGATATTTTGGGTCTTTACTCATTAAACTCTTATCAACTTTCATCTCAGCTGAAAACATCATTTTTAAAATCCTTTCATCTCTTGGTTTCCATGACATGTCACTCTTCAGGCTTCTTGCTACCTTTCCCTAAGACAATGTTTTATCACCTTTGTACTACCTTCTCCTACTGCATTAAGTATCAGAATTGTTCAATTCTTTGCCCGGTCTACATTGAGCAATGTCCTCCACTCCATTGGTTTGAATTACAATGTGTCGATGTCTAGGAATCACAAATATATCATCCCCAGTCTAGTACTCCTATCTGTGCTCTTAAACTGTGAAAACAGTGATCTTCACCTGAAAGTATCTGTGATACAAAACACAGTATTTGTAAAATTAAATACATGATTTCCCCACTCCTAATTTGTCCCTTATCCAATTTGTCCTCTCAGTTTATGGTTTACATGGCTTTCGAGGAATCATGATACCCAAGCTTGGTCATCTATCATTCCAGTCATTCACCAGCAATATTCCTTTTTCCCTCCAAAAGTTTTCTTAAACCTATCCATTCATTTTCATCTTTATTCTACCACCTTGAGCCCACCATTTCTCCTAGGCTCTGCACTGATGTCCTATTCACTTACTCCCTGTCAGTTCCTCACATGGAGGCCACCATTACCCTTATGCTTGAGAGAGAGAGAGAGAGAGAGAGAGAGAGAGAGAGAGAGAGAGAGAGAGAGAAAGGGAAGGGAAAATAAATTTCTAGGAAGTCTTCTAAGTGCTCTAGGGTAGATTACAATGACTTCATTTGGGTAAAATTTGAAACCTTAAACATAGTGTAAGATGCTCTTCATTGCTGTCTATCTTTTAAGAGTCTTTTAAGAAGAATTATACCATTCTTTCTTCTTAACACTTGTTCTCTAGACATTACTATTATTTCCATTTCTTAATCGCACTGTGGTAGGCAGAATAACCCCTTCACCACACACACACACACACACACACACACACACACACACACACACACACACACCTAAAGTGTCCACTTTCTAAACCCTGAAACCTGTGAATGTATTATCCTACATGATAAAAAGGACTTTAAAAATGTGACTAAGTTAAGGATTTTGAGATTGGGGGGGGGGGCAATCCTGCATTATCCCAGTGGACCCAATGTAAGCACAAGGGTCCTTATAAGTAAAACAGGGGAGGCAGGGGAGGCAGAGAAGACTTTGAGACAATATTATCACTGGTTAGGAGGGGGTCACAAGCCAAGAAATAATACAGGCAACACCTAGAAGCCAAAAAGGCACTGAAACAGATTTTCCTCTTAATTCTCCAGAAGGAACACAGTCTTGTCAACACCTTGATTTTAGCCTAGTGAGACTGATTTTGCACTTCCGACCTTCAGAACTGTTATATAATAAATTTGTGTTGTCTTAAGTCACTGACTATGTGAAATCTGTGACAGATACAACAGGTAACTCTTCACTTTCTTTCTTACCTCAAAACTTTACCTGCACTATATGCACCTTACCTGGGTATTTTTGCTCCTCTTTACCCAGCTAATTTTTGCTTTTTCTTATGCATCAGACTAAATATCATTTCATATAGAAAACTTCTCTGCCTCTCTCCTATAATATTAGGTCCCTGAATCAGTTTCCTACTTATCATTCACTTAGTGGCTTAAAACAACACACACTCATGACCTTACAGTTCTGGAAATCAGAAGTCCAAAATCATTTTGAAAAGGCTAAAATCAAGGCACTGGCAGGGCTGATTCCTGCTGGAGACTTTAGAGAAGGATCTTATTTTCTTGTTTTTTTTGTTTTGTTTTGTTTTGTTCTGGATTCTATAGGCCTTCTGAATTCCCTGGTTAATGGTTTCTTTCTTCCTTCATTTCAGTCTCTTATTTCCATAGTCAAGTCTCCTATGAGTAACTCTGATCTGCTCTTCTAAGGGCTCTTAGAACCCTTAGAACCTACTAGGATAATCCAGGATAATGAATAGGGAGCCAATTCAAGATTCTTAAATTAATCACATCTACAAAGTCAAGCTTACCAAAAAAAAATGTAATACTCATAGATTCTGGGAGTTAGGATGTAGACATCTTTGGGAGGCCATTATTCATCCTATCATTGCCTCCCATTATATGCTCCACAAGATACCCTGTAATTATTTTTAAATCCAAAAACATCTTTTAATTCTTTGCATAATCAAAATCATTTATTATAATTTGTTTAATATTTACTGTCCATGTTGGCCATATTCTCTGTGAGTGCATTGAAGAAAACATACATGCCTGGCATATAATAGAAAGTGGATATTTTTTGACTACTATGATTTCTATATTTTGAAGCTTGAAAATATTTCCAAATGGCAAAAATAAACATTTTAAGGTATATTTTATGAAACTTGTGTTCCTTGTCACTTTCAAACTTTTAGACTTCTGCCTACCTTTTGAAGCTCATCTCTGAGGAAAAAAAAAGTAGGTAAAGCCATGTCATATCTAAATATAATGAAGGGGACGGGCAAGTTATCAGAAGTGAATTTAAGTTGGGAATAGTGGTTTTTAGTTCACTAAAAGAGGCTAAAGCAAGCTGAGTTGCAACATGAGACATTAGCTGTTAATTAATAAAAGTTGATGGGAGCAGTGGTAAAGGGGGAGCAGGATCCAGAATTGGAATAGAGTATCAGAGAATGCTTCAGAACAGTGACTTGTAAGCTATATTTAGCGAAGGACTACTTTCATTAGCTTAAATTAATAATCAGTCATGTTTAGAGAGCTTTGTAAAATACAACAATAAATTACTAGGAAAAATAAAATAAAAATATAAGGATGAAAGACCAAATTCTATACATATAAGGAAAAAGAAAAACACACACACACGTTGTCCACTGACTGTTCAAAAGTGCTAGTGTAGAAAATGACAAATTCGTACCTATCATTTCAAACAGTACCTTAGCGAAAAGTTATGAGCAAACTGGCTGGTTTTTGTGTTAAACCTTTTTACAAAAACTTTGATGAATTACATGTGTATCAATACATTTAATAGGATGAATGAGTTTGCTTCTTGCTTGTTAGCTTATCTAATCTAGGTGAGATTGATGGCAGTGGTGCTTGCTTGGGATAATGTATATTTACATGGTATTTATATTTCGTTTTAATAACATGGGTAGAAATTCTCCAAAGGTGTTTTGAATTGAATGCAAGATGAAATATAAATCATTTTAGTCAGTCTCTGTATGTTTATTTTTAACTTTTATCCAAATCAAGAAAGTTATGATGATTTTCAAAATTCCTCTTCAATTAAATATAAGTAGCAATTCCAACAATTTATTCTATCAAATTATGATTAAATTTAAATCACTCTATGATTGGGGCACCTGGGTGGCTCAGTCGGTTAAGTGTCTGCCCCTTGATCTTAGCTCAGGTCAAGATCTCATGGTTGTGTGATTGACCTATGCATAAGGCTCTACCCTGACAGCACGGAGCCTGCTTGGAAATCTCTCTCTCCCCCTCTCTCTGTCCCTGCCCACTCATTCTCTCTCTTTCTCTCAAAATAAATAAACATTAAATTATTCTATAATTAAAGAAAAGAATTCCAGATTCATAGACATCCTATTTGTGACTAGGATTTTCTGTTGGAAAATTCAAATGAAAATTTTCTGTATAATTCTTAAGTTTTGCAATGATAACTTTTATCAGATATGCAAAATCAACATCCTTCGAGAATCCTTAAATTAAGAAACACGTTACAGAATCTGTGGAAATGGTTCTTCTAGACTTCTACCTTTCATTTCTGCTCTTTGGTCTTCTCTGCCTTTGAAAACTATATTGTATTCATCCTTTGTATGCAGAAAATCAAAAGATTACAAATGCTGAATATATGCAATATGAAAACTAAATGTCCAATTTCTAACTTTAAAAGTTTGGGACAAAACTGACTTTTGTAGAAATACTAAATGTTCAGTAATTCAAACATTTTGAAAAGAACGTTTGATTTCTAATATGCAAATTGCTATTTATGATTAGCTTCCATATTATCACTTAATAATCTCAACTTTAATATTTTAGCCTTTTGTTGTAACTAATAAATATTACTAAGTTTTGAGACACTTTTTGTTCCACAGCAAATCTTTCTCCATGAAGGAAGCAGGGTATCAATTTTCAATCTGGCATAAGCTCACTCTTTCATCTATATAACTACTTCAGAAGGTTTTTCTGATATCACAACTGTTTCTCCAGAACCCATTCCTGTAGAAACTTAATTTTGAAACAATGTAACATTTTATACTTTTATGAGCTCTTTCAAAAGTTAGTTGTGTTTCCAGAAATTAAGCTGAAAAAAACATATTCTTCCTTCCCATCACTACTATGTTCAAAACTATGTGTGTGTGTGTATATATGTGTGTGTGTGTGTGTGTGTGTGTGTGTATTCTTTTTTTAATTGTCATGTTAGCCATATCTGGAAATTTGCCAAGTTGCAATGAAAGATACTTTAATAGTTAGTTGGTGCTCTAAGATGCCCTCCTATGATCAGCCTGTTCCACAATACGTCATTGTATATTGGTGTAAAGTGGTATTTTCATTGCCTTCTCTACTACAAATTCACCTAGTATTTCTCACCAAATATAACAACATGGTAATTGTATATTTTTAGCCTTCGTTAATTGCTACTTTATTAGAATGCTTAGCAGTAATGTTCATAGGTAAACTATGAAACATCTATCTGCTTTGAATTCAATACACTTACATTTTCCTTCAAATAATTTTTGGGAGTTTTGAAATTATTTATTTATGATTTGTTCATAATTACTTCTAAGATTTCGATGGTTTTATTGCTTCCTTAGTCACATCCTGACCCTATCAGTAAGATACTCATTTTAGCATTCTCCATCAATTATGGCTATAAGCTCAAACTTGGTACACAAGATATCATATTTCTCAGTAAAATTAGTAGGTGGTAACTTTTAGGATTTCTTCAGAGTTAGTGTCATTGCCATAATTTGGTTTATGACTGACAAAGTGGATCCTTACATAGGCCCAGTGCTCCTGGAAACAGCAACAGCTAAGAACTGGCCCTCAACACACACACGTACGTGTACACACACACATACACACACACACACTCACACACGTTGCTTACTGCAAAGAACGACCTATTATCATAGGACTCAGAAAAGGCTCAAGAATGCCCTGGTTTACCTATCTCAAGGCCAGACACAGAGCCTCCAAATTTTCATTCTTTGTCCAGATTGGTCAGTGTGTTAGAACTGTTTGTAACCAGTGACCAATCTGGACAAAATACCGGCCAACATGACAAACTTTAGTTAGATTTCTCTCCTACTTCCAGGACCCTGAAATTTACCCACTTTTAGACTGGGCCATCTGCAAAATGTGAAACCACCACCACAAAAGACCCTCCGAATTATCAGTGGAACATAGGAAAATTAGTTCTCTGATCAAATGTCTGATCATACCACCTGTTCAACCCATATCCCCATACCCAATTCTATCTAGCCTTGTTTACCTTTCCCTACAAAACAAAATTCCTTTTTGCCTGAACTTTGAGACATTTGCAGATCTTATTGTTGAAAAGCTCTTCCTAACACAACAGTCTACCCCTTCATATTGCAATAGTCTTTTCAAATAAAATCCTTCCTTGTCTAGGTCCTAATTTGTTTTTATTTGAAAGCTTTGGGGTACTGAGACTCAGATGGAGTGCTGACGACTACAAGAACCTGCTATCTTCATCTGAATTCATTCCAACTTCTCTGGTCCTTTGTGTCCTTTCCCAGCTGGGGAACTCACCACAGTGGTGAGTCTTGACTCCTCATCTCTTGTTCTGGACATTTGTCTGTTGTAACATGGTAAGGAGTTACTTTGATTATTTCATGCATAAGGAATGTTTTTGACCTTCTGTGGAGTGAGGGATTATGTGAGGGAATTTCCTTAGCTCCTTGACTGGGTCATGCTTGGAAGAATTCCCTTGGTTCTTTGAGGATTGTGTGAAGAAAATCATCAAGTGGACCTCTTTCCCAGCTCATTTAAGGTTGTATCTTTGATTTAATTATCTATTCCTATGGGTAATTCTCACTCTGTTAGGATCCCTGCCTCCTCTACTTCCATTGACTATGTGTTTTCCCATTATGTCACTGATGTAGTCTGCTCTGGCTGCTATAACAAAATACCACACATCAGGGGGCTTAAACAACAGAAATTTACTTTATCACAGTTCTGGAAGCTGGAAGTCTGAAATCATGGTATCAACAAGGTCAGGTTCTAGTGAGAATTCTCTTCCTTGCTTGCAGATGGCTGTCTTCTGGCTATGTATTCACATGGCTTTTCTCAGAGAGAAAAGCTCTCTGGTATATTTTCCTATAGGGCACCTTCACTCCATCCTAAAGCCCTATCTTCAAATACCATTGCCTTGGAAGTTATGGCTTCAACATATGAATTCGGGAGATACACAAACATTTAATTCATACAGGCACTAATTCAGTTCAATATCTTGAGAAAAAGCAAAATATCACTATAGAACCATTTAAAACTTCAACATTCTAGGGGCGCCTGGGTGGCTCAGTCAGTTAAGCGTCCGACTTCAGCTCAGGTCATGATCTCACGGTCTGTGGGTTCGAGCCCCGCATCGGGCTCTGTGCTGACAGCTCAGAGCCTGGAGCCTGCTTCCGATTCTGTGTCTCCCTCTCTCTCTGCCCCTCCCCTGCTCATGCTCTGTCTCTCTCTGTCGCAAAAATAAATAAAGACACTAAAAAAAATTTAAAAAAAAATAAAACTTCAACATTCTACATGTTTTGGAAATTTGGGACTGTCTCAAACTGCTTATAATTTCCCATTCCCATGACCCACCCCTTCTCTTTTTTCTTTTTTACTGACTTTGATCTTCCTTTAAGCTCAACATCTCCAACTTCTCCAGTCCTCTATCCACTTCTGCCAGACCTTTCCCTTCCCACTCTGGCCCTTCAACTTCCTATAGCCACTCCACACTCCAGTTTTAGGTGACCCTCCCCTTTACTGGGGACTCTGGAGAGGGTCAGAAACCCCAAAAGCAACTACTTAAGACTGAAAAAGCTAATTAGAAGCAGGCTGGATATAATGTCACTCATAACAGAGCTTTGGAAGCACAATGGCCACTTGCTCTCTCCTTGGTCCCTTGTCCAAAATTTAACCTGCAGACTAAATAAAATCATTCACCAGATTAAAAAAATAAATAAAAGGGGGCACCTGGATGGTTCAGTCAGCAGAGCATGTAACTCTGGATTTGCGGGCTGTGAGTTAGAGCCCCACATTGGACTTAGAGATTACTCTAAAAAATTAAAAGTCTCTCTCACAAATGTTTGTGGGTATTCTTTAAATCTTATATTGAGCAAGTGACTTCAAATTGTCCCATAAGCCTGAAGCACAGTTCTGATGATATACAAGAGGAGCAAAGATGAGAGCCAGTCCTTTCCTATAAACCTGTGAGTTTTGTATTTCTGTGTTTATGTCTGACTCATAGCTGAAATTTTAGAATTGAACCCATACTCTCTGTATTTGGGTGTGTTTGTAATATATATATTATCACACATGTGTGTGTATATATATATATATATGTTTGTGTGTGTGTGTGTGTATATATATATATATATAATTGTGCCCCCCCCTTACCCACTCACCCCCACCAATTCATATATTAAAGTATTAAAGTTCTGGTCCCCAGTGTGACTGTATTTGAAGACAGGGCCTTTAGAGAGGTAATTATGATTAAATGAAGTCATAAGGCAGGGGGAGTCTCATAAGGCTGGCATCCTTCTAAGAAGAGAAAGAGACACTGAAATGATTTCCCTCTCTCTACCACTACCCCCCTACACACACAGAAGAGAGGCCATGTGCAAAGCAGTAATTTGCAAGCCAGAAAGAGAGTTTTCACCAGAACCTGAACATGCTGGCACCTTGATCTTAAACTTCTAGCATGCAGAACTGTGAAAAAACATATTTGTTCTTTAAGCCAATCAGTCTGTGGTATTTTGTTATGCTACCCCTTTCAGACCAGTATACAAATTTTGGTTCTGTGAAGTGAGGCACTGCTATAATGAATACCTATATAGGTGGAAACAGCTGCAGAACTGAGTGATGCAGAGGCCAGAAGAGTTTTGAGGTGCATCCTAGAAATAGCCTAGATCCTCTTGAAGAAACTGTTGATAGAAACATGGATGTTAAAGGTAAGTTTGTGAGGTTTCAGATGGAAATGAGGTGTAGCTTATTGGCAACTGGAGGAAAGGTTATCCTTGTTATAAAGTGGCAAAGAACCTGGCACTGTTCAAGTGTTTTGTGGAATTGTGTTGTAGGGTTTGGTAGAAGGTAGAACTGGAGAGGAATACATTTGGATATTTGGCTAAGGAAATTTCTTTGCAAAGTACTGAAGGAGAAGTTTGGTTTTTCCTTACTTTTTACATACATTACAAGAGAAAAGACAGTTTGAAGGAATTGTTAAGCAGAAATGAACCAGAACTTGAAGATTTGGGAAATTCTCAGCCTAACCATATTATAAAAAACAAGGAAACATGTTCTGACAAGAACACTAAGAGTGCGGCTGTACAACCATTTGGTAAAGAAATCATGGATCCAGTTCATGGATTTAACTGGTTTCAGCCATCTCAGCAGAAACCAGGGATAGAAATGGGATCACATAAGCAGAAACAATGTTAGCTAGAACTAAAAGGGACAGAGAATGCTATCAGATTTCTGGGGTTCTAGAGCATAGGACCATAAATGTATCCAGTGGTGAAGAGGCATGTGTCCTTCTTCAAGAATAGGGGGAAATGACTCAAAAGGCAATTCAGAGATCATCAGGGCTGCCACTCCCACCACAGACCCAGAGGGTAAGGCTGACTCCTCGTTGATTTCAGAGGGTGGAATTGCCCCTTTGGTTACAGCAGGCCAGGCTGCCCTTCTAAAGAGCTACAGGAGAGGGGCCCCTACAGAGAGCCATTGGTCAGGGCCACTACAAAGAGCCACAAAGAATACTTTGTTCTGCCTGCCCAAGCTGACTGACATGGTAGTATTTATGAGTTATATATGTGTACTATTTCCCTACCTCTAGATGATTACCAAATTAAGTTATAAAATGCCTTCAAGGAGCTTTATTCTAATTGGCTCAGAGATCAATAGTACTTATATAAATGGAATATTCTTAAAATAGTCAGAAATTGAGGATAATACAATCTTTTTTTTCCTATTTGTATATTCTTCCGAAACTTATGTTACTAAATAAATTTGCATTATATCTACTAGACATTTAAGATGATGAAAATGTAAATTTGTGATTAATCAAATTGAATAATTCTAACAAACTTTATTTCAACAATAATTCTGTTTTTTTTCATATGTCCATATGAAGATATAATCTCCAAGTTCTTTTGGTAACTTAAAATCTTAGATACAACATTAGGTTAATTAATGACTATTCTTTAAATACCTAACACATTTCTAAAATAAAATACTGAAATGTAAATTACTAAACCTAACCTTAAGGCTGTATGTATTTGGGTCTGTTAATGAATGTATTCAGGGGTGCCTGAGTGGCTCAGTCGGTTAAGTGTCCAACTCGTGATTTCAGTTCAGGTCATGATCTCATGTGTCGTGAATTTGAGCCCCATGTTGCCCCTGTGCTGACAGTGTGGAGCCTGCTTGGGATTCTCTCTCTCCCTCTCCCTCTCCACCCCTCCCCCACTCATGCTAATTTGCACTCTCTCTCCCTCTCATAGTAAATAAACTTAAAACAAAAACATATTCACTTAAAAAAAATGTATTCATTTGTGGCCACACTGACAAATTGTATTACAAGGACATATATGGTTATAAAAGTGATAAAAGGTATATTCCTAAGCTCTACAGCAAAACCCTGATGGAAGACATTCGCAATTATATTCTTTATACATTTCTCTGTGAAATAGAAGTTAATGTATTTAAAATTTATAATCACTAAATGCTAATGAGGTTCTACCAGGAGAAACAGTGGCACAGAAAAACAGTTTTCCATACAAGGTATGCAGGAAGTGTTTTTGTTAAAGGAAGAGGGAGTTGTTTTGTCCAATGTAAAATAATTCATTATTCCATATGAGAAAGGGGAGAGTGTAGGACAAAACTTGCATGAGTATAGAAAATTATAAAGTTCCACAGAAAAATAATTTTACTTTTTGTACTCAAAGCTATCAAAGCTCTGATGGGTTTATTTATAAGAAATTTTTGTAAAGGATTTTTGTATAAAATGTTGCAGTTGACCCTTGAACAACATGAGTTTGAACTGCAGGGATCCACTTATATGCAAATTTTTTCAGTAAATACAGTGGAGTACCATAAATGTATTTTCTCTTCCTTATGATTTTCTTACATTTTCTTTTCTCTAGCTTACCTCATTGTAAGAGTAGAGTACATAATACTCAGAACATACAAAATATGTTATCAGTAGGGCTTCTAGTCAACAGCAGAGTATGAGTGGTTAAGTTTTGGGGGAGTTGAAAGTTTTACATGGATTGTGGATTGCATTGTAGGTCAGTGATCAGGGTCAACTGTATATTGATGCAAAACTAGAATCTGGTTTTCTCTGTTAAAATAACAAAATTCTTGAATTATTGGTCTGCTCTTAAGAAGAGGTTAGAAAAGGTGTATCTTTACCTTCTGTATAGTCTGCCTAGAAGCCAAAAGTTCTGTGTCATATCAGAATTGTTTCTTGGGGCTCCTGAGTGGCTCAGTCAGTTAAGTGGCCAACTTTGGCTCCGGTCATAATCTCATGATTCATGAGTCTGAGTCCCATGTCGGGCTCTGTGCTGACAGCCCAAAGCCTGGAGCCTGCTTCAGATTCTGTGTCTCCCTCACTCTCTGCCCCTCCCCACGCTGAGTCTCGCTCTAGCATGCGCGCGCGCGCTCTCTCTCTCTCTCTCTCTCTCTCTCTCTCTCTCAAAAGTAAATAAACATTAAATAATCTAAAAAAAGAATTGTTTGTGTTTTCTTTTGACTTTATCATGGTCTTAATTACTTAAGAAAATAAGTTTTCTCACTTTTGTACTAAGATTCAATCATGTTACATTTTATGTATACTTTTAAAATTTTTTCACTTTGATTTTTTTTTAATTTTTTTAAATGTTTATTCATTTCATGAGAGTGAGAGAGACAGAGTGCAAGCAGGGAAGAGGCAGAGAGAGAGGGACACAAAGAATCCAAAGCAGGCTCCAGGCTCTGAGCTGTCAGCACAGAGCCTGATGTGGGGCTCGAACCCACGAGCTGTGAGTGCATGACCTGAGCTGAAGTCTGATTCTTAACTGACTGAGCCACCCAGGTGCCTCTCACTTTGATTTTCAATCAACTTTGTTTTGCATGCCACAAAACAAATTTCCTTGTCAGTTGCATTATTTTCAAATGTGCTTTTATCAGATTTCCACTTTAGAAAATTATGAAAAGTAGGTTAATCACAACTATTTTGAAGTCTTGCATCCTTTACACATAGTTTTATCTCTTGTCCTTCCCTAAAAGCACTTGCAAATCAACTACAGGCCAGAAAGATTTTTCTCCAAAAAAAGACTCTCTGAGACCCTTAGAAAATGATTATGCCAGGTACTCTCTAGCATAGGTTTAAGATGCTCAAGTCCTAAATAACTTTGAAATTATACTATTAGGTTGAGTCAGGATTTCTTAAATGGTAGTGTAGAAGCAGATGGGTTCATAAGACTGTTAACCCTAAATTGATGAGAACAAAATTAACTATATAGGACTGAATGAACTGATGAAGGATGACTATGGGTTTTCCTTGGAATACTGCTGATAATAACCCTGTTTTCTAGATACAATGAACCCCTTTCTCTTTTCTCTTTTGCTCTTTGTAACTCCTAAAAATTTAGTAGGCTGTACTTTCATAAACAGAAATGAAACCTCTGTCTACCTCATCCCTCCAGATTTTTGAAACACTTATTGATTAAATATTATTTCATGGCAATATAATTTTTGCTTGTTTGATAAGAATCTGTCTTCCTTTGTTAACAGGACATAATTGGAAACATTGGTAATAAACCAAAGCTTTGACTGAAATGTCATATTGGAAAATGATGCTTTTCAGTCATATATGACTAGGAAATTTTTTTAAAAACAAGTTTTAAGGTTATTTATTTTGAGAGAGTGAGTGGGGGGAGAGGGAGAGAGAGAGGGAGGGAGAGAATCCCAAGCAGGCACTGCATTGCCAGCATAGAGCCCAACATGGGGCTTGGGCCCATGAACATTGAGATCATGACCTGATCATGAGTCACCCAGGAGCCCCATGACTAGACACTTTTATTTAAGGGGTTAAAGTTAACTTTATGGAGCCAATGTTCACAAGCCTACTAGGAAAACTGGTGAGGTAATGACTAGCATATGGAGATCCCAACCCTATAGGTGAGTAAGAAAGAGACTTTCTTTGCAGGCAAGGAAAACTTAGAATATTTGGGAGACCTCTACAAGATGGAAATTCGCCCAAACCTATAGATATTACAGGTGAAATATGATGGAGAGTCTTTGGCTTGGCTTCTAGCCATAAGAGAATTTTAAAACGTTGATCTAAGATTCCTTACAAAAATTTTCAGCAAAGTAAATATTTTAAAATTCCTCCCTGTAAGGTAAATCACCATTCTTACTACAAGCATGCAATTAATAAAGCCAAGTCTAATGAGAGGAGCTTTAATTTGTGATCTATAATCTGTATTTGACATCTTTGATCAAAAGAAGGACTACAGAGAGAAATTCTGTGTTTCAGTGAGAAACCACAGTACATCCATGCAGGTTATCATTATCTGGCCCTGTTAACAGTCTTTGTGCTATTTTGCACCTCTTTACAAATTCTAAGTAACTGTTGGATATGATGGGTTTCCAATTTTATTACCTACACGTAAATTGGACTAAATTCTTTCATCTGGTATGCATTGTTCAACCTTACAATATTTTTGACTCTTCCAGTTTCCTTCAGTGTCTGGGCATATCCCCAACTAACGTTTTCAGCTGCTCCCCTTCCTAACTTGCTATCACCAAGAGCTAAAACTTGCCTAACCAGATTCTTATTTGAACCCCAGGTTGTCTTATAGCGGAGTTTACTCTCAACATCTGAAGAAGTACTGGGAGCTAAATTCTGAAGACTTGGTACACTTGAAGGGCTCATCACTGTAGTAGACAAAACAGAGGAAAGATTTCTCCCTGTACAGTCTGCTGTCTAGGTCATCAAGGAAGTCTGATAAAATGTGTAGGTCATGCAGGCTCTTAGAGGAGAGATAATGTACATCTCCAGGACTATCAGCATCTTCCTGGCCTTGAGAAATTCAACAAGCAGGACTGCCTCGCAGAAAGATTTGTATCCATCACATTCTTGGAACTCACTGGACTGGTTACCTTTCAGTGTTCAACTTTGCCTCTTTATTTTAATCAATGTTTTACATTAATCTTTTTTATTTTAGACATCCCTATTTAAAGACACGTAAACTTAACACAACTGGCCTTTGCCACTACCTCTCAAAGAATGGTTTAGCTGATTTTACAAACAATGCCAGCAAGAGTCGTCAGGAGCTGATTTCTTAGAACCTGCTTTGCTCTGCTCTGGTTTTTTGCTCACCTCTGAATTGTTCAGAGATGAATGATATTCATTTGGCTTAAGCAAATGGAGGGACTGACAATGTTAAACCCTACTTGAGCCCCGTGCTCCTGGAAAAATCAATGATGGTTAAGAAATTACCGCTGATTCTTTTGTGTTCTATAAAACAACTTACTGCACAGCACCATTCTTCCTCATATGACTCAGATAAGAGTCAAGGAGGCCCCCTGATTTGTTTACCTATGACAAGGATAGACACAGACCACACTCCCATTCTTTGTCTCATCCATGATTAGCTGAACCATTTGTATTCACTGACCAACCTGGACCACACATCTGCTAACTTAACTTGTGGGTACACTTAAATTTCTCTCCCCTCTTCAGAACATACTGAACCAAACTTTTAATCATGCCCAGCCTGAGCCATCATCAGAATGTGAACCAATGTTTCCATACAGAATTCTGGAGGACCAAGTTGACCTCAAGGGAAGATGTTTTCTGATCAAACTGTTTCATCCCACCACCTATTCATTCCCCTCCTCCTCACTTAGTTCTTTCTAGCCTTGTGGGAAAATTCCTTTCTTCCTGATGTTAGCAACTTGTAGATCTTATGGTCAAAGTCTCCCTCGCCCTATTGCAACAGCACCCTTCTTTCTATTGCAATTGTCCTTTTGAATAAAGCTCTTTACCTCAGCTCAGATTTGTTTTTACACTACCATTCTGTGACATTTAGAAAAAGTTTTGTATTGTCTTCAAAAGTAGTTTGGTAAAGAATGTTTCATCATCACTTCATTAGGAGTGAAAATAATGTAAATGTCACTTCTGCATTTTATCCAATACTGCTCAACTGTAAGTTTAAAGCCAATGTTAATTAAAACACAAAATAAAATGACCTCAAAATAGTAAGTCATTTAAAAAATGATATGTTGTCCCTGATTTATGTATCATTTTGAGTCTTACTTTACAGACTAACTCTGAAGTACCACATGTATCGTGATCCTAGTACACATAAGCATTTCAGTCTACATCAACTTAATTCACAAGATGAACTTCACCAAAACTGGTACAAACCTGCTCAATGAAATGATCTCATGCTCATACACAGTATGTTGTCAAATAAGCATAAATTTACTAAAAAGGATTCTAACCTCTTCTTCTCAATTTTAGTATTTCTCTGTTCACGTACCAGTAACAAATACATTACAGGCCAGTCCTACTGGCCTTTCAATCCAGGAATACAGAATATTTTTCCTTTTATTTGTGTCTTCCTTACTTTCTTTCATTAATGTCTTACAGTTTCCAGTGTACATGTCTTTTATCTCTGGGGTTATTTATTCTTAGGTATTTTGCTCTTTTTGATGCAATTATAAATGGATAGTTTTCTTAATTTCTCTAATAGTTAATTATTAGTGTATAGAAATGCAGATTTTTGCATAGTGATTATGTATCCTGCAATTTTATGAAATTTATTAGTTCTAACAGTTTTTCAATGGAGTCTTTAGAATTTTGTGTGTATTATCACGTCATCTGCAAATAGTGACAATTTTACCTCTTTCTTTCCAATCTGAATGGTGATGAACTACTTTAGCTTTTATTTGTCCTGAAAACTCTTTATCTGTCCTTCAATTCTGAAAAATTTGGACATGTAGGCTATTCATGGTTGGAAGGGTTTTTCTTTCAGCACTTGAATATATCACGACACTCCCTCTGGCATACAAAGTTTCTGCTGAAAAATCTGCTGATAGTCTTGTTCCCCTGTTCCTAACAAGTTGTTATTCTCTTGTGGCTTTTAAGATTCCTTCTGTGACTTAAATTCTGACTTTTTAATTATAATGATTTTGGCTTCCTTTAACTATAATGTCTTTTGGTTCACTGTATTTGGAACTCTCTGGGATTCCTGGGTCTACATGTCTGTTCCTTTCCTAGGTTAGGGGAGCTTTCATTGATTATTTCCTTAACTAAATTATCTGTTCCTCTCTCTCCATAATGTGAATCCTATAATACGAATGTTAGTTCTTTTGATATTGTCCTGTAACTCCCTTAAACTATTTTCGCTTTTTTTCATTCTTTTTTTCTTTCTGCTGCTCTGACTGGGTGAGTTCCACTGCCTTGTCTTCAAGTTGACTGAACTTTTCTTCTGTCTCATCTACTTGGCTATTAAATTCCTTTAGTATATTTTTCAGTTCAATCATTATACTTCTACTCTGTGACATTTATTTGGTACTTTTTTATTTTTCCATCTCCTTGTTGAAGTTCTCACTCCTCCCCAGTTCGGTGACCAGCCTTTTGACCATTAATTTGAATTGTGTGTCAAGTAAACTACTTATCTCCATTTCATAATTTTTTTTCCTGAGGTTTTATCTTGCTATTTCATTCTTACTATTTTTGCTATTTCTAGTACTTTTTGATACATAAAGTCAGGAAGCATATCGCTATTCACCACTCACCTTGAATGAAATCATATGTGCATTAGTATTAAAGTACACCCAAACTGGCTCACAATATCACCCCTCCTCTTTAAAAAAAAATTGCAATGTTTATTTTTGAGAAAGAGAGACAGAGAGAGAGAGAGCATGAGGCGGGGTGGGGGGGGCAGAGAGAGAGGGAGACACAGAATCCGAAGCAGGTTCTAAGCTCCAAGCTCTTGGTACAGAGCCCAACACGGGGCTTGAACCCACAGACCATAAGATCATGACCTGAGCTGAAGTAGGATGCTTAACCACCAGGCTGAACCACCCAGGTACCCTGATAACCCCTCTTCTTATTCCCAACTCTCCTTGCAAGGCCACAGTC
The DNA here is from genome assembly GCF_018350195.1 of Panthera tigris. NCBI lineage: Eukaryota > Metazoa > Chordata > Mammalia > Carnivora > Felidae > Panthera > Panthera tigris. The sequence continues at coordinate 153,708,579 of NC_056663.1, forward strand.
AGAAATGCCAAGTTCATAAAATAAGTGGTAATCAAATAAAAAATCTCTTATCCTACGGCATGAGGTTTTCATTGATAAAGAGCCATCAAGTATAATTCTCTAATATCTGTACAGTGTGTAAGCCAAGTTATTATTCAGTCTGCACAAATTGTTTCATTCTATTGTTTAGCAAAATATCTGCAGGCAGTTACCACATAATTATTCTCCTTCCTTTAATACATAATTAACATTATGCATCATCCTAAAATATCATTTGACAAAGATTTTTCAACAATAACTTCTTATGCTTTCTCTTTGAGTGTAAAATTTGTCATTAACATTGCAGTTGGCTATTGTTTCTAAGTTGCTTCTGCTATAAAGAGTAGAGCCATAAATGCTTCCCAACTTTTGGTCTCTTCTGTAAGTCTAACAACAAAATCAGTGTTATTGCATGAAAATTATTTTATGCATGTTATATTTAAAAATCTCCCTCAGCTTACTGAATCAAAAATAGAAAAATCAATGGCTTTGAATAGATTCCACTGGTCAAGTATTCTAGCTTCTTCTTTCCAGCTCCCCCAACTCCCACCTTGCAACAGGAGTATCGCCATCACCACTACCACTCCATCATACGGTTGGTGTCTAAGTTGCCCTCACTGAGGGAATGCAGAATGTGCCCCAAACTATAGAGTGGCGGATCAGTCACAGATAATGAGACATTTAAAAGTGGGTAAAACTAAGTTAGAGTCCTTAGGTTATAGGACAGTTTCACTGCAACTGGATGTTCAAATCAAAGGGCTGCAATTTATCTGTTGGTGGACATCTCCATGGAAAACAAAAACAACAGCTACACAGTTAGCCAGAATCCATGCATTTCTGCTGGTTAAGTGAAGGTATATTTTCTGCCTACTCTTCAAACAAGATTGGGGGCTTTTAAGGCCTTCCTCTTTTCTCTGTCTTCTCCTTTTCTTTCTCTTATGCCCCCTCTTGATTTCTTCTCTTCCTTATTTTCTCTTTTCTTCTCTTCCGTTATGATTTAGGCTTTTTTTTTCTTTAAATGGGTGATTTCCCTAACTCACGTGGTCCAGGAAAGTGGAATATTTCTCAGGGTACAAGCTGGAAACTTCACAAGGAAGCAGAGGGAACACATCAATTAATCCTTCAAGAAATAGCCTTGCCAGACATTTATGCCCCTGTTTGACAAGGCTTTATAATGGAAAATGAACTGGGGAATTGTGGCAAATTAATCTCCAGTCAAATATAATTCAATTTTTTAAGATATTCATAAATGTACTTCCTATTTGCACTTTTCTTTTCCTGTCGCATATGTGAAATCATGACACTCGAAGATTTATGTGTCCCAGCATATACAGATTTGCATTCCATATTCACCACTAGAGACCACTTCACTCTGTTTATGATGTTATTTTGGGCTGTACTATTTGTTACTCTTTTCATCACTTTTTATGCTTCAGTAAACCACATTTTAGTCATGGGTCCATTTTTTGAGAACTGAAGATATAATGCAGCACAAGCATAAAAAACAAAATTACAAATTTAATAATGTTAACAGTAGCATGAAAATGGCATGAAAATATATTAGGTGAGACAAACTGTATCCTATTAGCTAGTTATTTGCAGACAAACAAACCAATGTGGTCCTTAAAAGGACATGTATAACCTTAGAGGACATAATTAGCATTAACTGTATGAGCAATGGGATTTCTATGCAAATAAAAATTAATCTTACATTTCAGGTTTGTTTAAGGCTGTGAACAAAATAGTTTCATGGATTTTGGATTTTTGTTCTTTAAACCGACACCTTCTCCAACATGGCTACAAACCATATTTTAATACATGTTTTTCTGGCTGTCATAGTATCATGTCTCCTTTCATATCTCTTGTCTCTAAATCCATTAGACATTACTTTTTCCCCTTTTTCCTTGGAGACATTATTTGTGTATCCACATACACAAATATACACAGAGACACACATACATAATAATTAGGAAATAAATTAGAAGGACCCCTGTGTTTTGACCTCTTATTATAATTTAAAGCAATTAATAAAGAGCACAGGAGCATAAAAATTTATCTTGACCTGAGAGTGCTTATCTCTAAGAAGCCAGATAAAACACAGCAGTGATTTTCATTTGTCCATGGCTTACATCTTCTCCATAGAATATGCAATCACTGCATCCTTACTCAAGAGGGGTGCCGTGTTATCTCAACAGCACAAATAATCTGAAGGAAGGAGACTGATACCACAGGACAGGAAAATTATTGCTGATTACAACAATAATGATATTGCACATCCATTTAGAGAAGAACCTTCTGGAAAGATCCAAAATTCACCTCTCATGACACATACCCAATGTTATGTCGAATAAGCATAGGGGTTTACCTATAAAAATGCTTTGATGATTTTTCTAAACATCAATATTTGGCAAGTTAATTTTGTTGCAAAAATAACTATTCACCACTTCAACATCAATAAACTGGTTGATTCAAATTAACTTCAATCTTCTTTTGTAAACTAGGAATACTAATATCTACTTTTCCTTTCTGAAGATGTAAAGATCAAATGAAAAAATGTTTGTGAAATTCGAAACCTGAAAGCAGTTAAGTATAAAATTTTGACACAGACCTCTGTTCAAATAAAATATCATAGTTGAAAATAAAAGTGATTATCCTAACTAATCCATAATTTATTTATTTGAATAAGTTTACATATGTGTTAAAGAGTGTATAGACAAGGACTTTAAGTATAATGAACATGTAATCATACCTAAATCTTTATATAGCTGCATATGTATGAATAAAGTGGTATAACTATACACGGATTGATTCAGTCAGCATGTACTGAACTCATACCTTGAGCATTAGTCAAGGTAGAGACCCTCACTGTGTGCTCGGGCATCGCTACATGTTCCTAAAAAATTCATTGCACTGAAATTTATAGAAGGCAGAGAAAAGAACAGCATGTACTGAGTTGTCAGCATTTCAATTTATGTTATAGCATTAATTTCAAAAGTTATATTGAGTGAGATACCTTACTTTATCTGGTGGCATTTATGGCAGGATCATTTGGCTCAGAAATGAATAGGAGGAAGGAGTAAGAATGCAGCCAAAGATGTCTTTACAGCAGGGTCAGCGCGGCAAGTATTGGGTTGCTACATATAAAGGATTAGTGCTGATAGCTTCCAACCTCAATGGCGGACGATTCCTAAGCAAAACTTTCTTGGTACTCATGGCTAGATATATTTCTACAAGGTATCATCATAAAGAAATTGCCAAAAATGTCATTGTGTCAATACTTTCTAAGATCTTTTGTAAGGTTTTACCGTGTTTGGTTTTATCCATTTGGAGCCTCTTATAAATAATGAAACTTCTAGCATCTCTTCTATATTGACAGAATTCTAAATTCTATTATGATGGTAAAATGATGTCATCTGTGTCAAAAGTCAGCCATTATGACAAATATATTTCACAAATCTGAGAAGAGGGGGATATGAAAACTTCTTAGCTCTTATTTTCAAGAACTAGAGGATTCCTAAGGCAGTCAGCCTAATGGGTACATGATCTGAAAAGGTGGACACTTTGGGAACTAAAAAAAAAGAAGAAGACGAAGAAGAAGAAGAAGAAGGAGAAGGAGGAGGAGGAGGAGGAGGAGGAGGAGGAGGAGGAGGAGGAGAAGGAGAAGAAGAAGAAGAAGAAGAAGAAGAAGAAGAAGAAGAAGAAGAAAACTAAAAAACATAGAAGGAAAAAAGGGGGTGTGCTTTTTAGGGGCAACTACGAAAAAATATAGACTGAGAAATATAGACTCTGCTTTAAGTGATTCTGTCAAGGGTCTTATTAGATATATACAGTTATGACCACTTTTGCCACTTAATACTTAGCAGAATGCTTTACAGTCATCACCATATAAGCATGTACAACAAAGAGATAAAGACACAGACTTACTTGTTTGTTACCAAATATCACATGGGAGGTCAGATGAGGAGGGTGAGAAACCCAGGGTTTTTCTTTTTCTTATAAAATCTGATGACACATAGTCTCAATAATGAAAGATTTCAGGGACAAAGAAAAGCTATTGAGATATGTAAATGCAGTTATAAGAAAGCAATAGGTCAAATAAAGGTTTTAAATAACTTAATGAACACATATGAGACAAAGTTTGAGAAGACAAGGTTTGACTTGCCTTTAACAAGTCAATTTCCTTAGACCAAACTCATCAAAAAAAAAAAAAAAAGTTGGCATAAATTATGTCTAAAATCTCTCTGAATAAGGAAGGAATCATGATAAGATAGAAAGGGTACAGATTTTAGGGTCATTATTGCCTGGATTTTAATCTAAAATTCATCACATATTGGTTGCGTGAGCAGTGGCAAATGAATTAACCTTCACGAGTCTAAATTTACTCTCGGAATAAGTACCATCAGGATTGTTGTGGGAATTATAAACAATGGAAATAAGCACTTGGCACAGAACTTGGCACATAGTAGACACCAAAATATATTATTTCCTCCTATTCCTTTATTACCTTAAAATTCTATGAATTGTAGAAGCCAGATTACCCAGGTTATAATTTAAAGATTATTGTCTCTAGGTCTTTCTTCTGAAGTGAACTTGCGCTAGTAACTATGCTTATTAATGAGTTAAACTATGGTTAATATATATGCTTTGCCTCTTCTCTGCTTGTTGTAATAAAATAAACAATATAAAATCACAGCCACAAAAAAGCTTTACTCATAGACAGGGAAGCAATTAGCACTTCTGGGTGTGTACAGGGTTCTAGCTGATTTGTCTGCAGTATCATCTCAACTTCATTACAATACTGTGATGAGTTATTTCACAAGTGAGAAAACCCTGAAAAGGTAAGTAACGTGGCTAAGGCCGCCCAACTGTTAAGTCACAGAGCAGCAGAGTGAGTGCAGGTGTCCTCACCTAGCCACTCTACACAGGACTTCTGAAGCACCAAGGTTGTTAGTGAGAGAAAGGGACTATTGATATTTAAGCCAGGGTTAGGAAGGGAAAGGTGAAGAGCAGGCTAATAGACGCTATGAGCATCTCATTAAGCCGATGAGGGATCATATATAATACATATAATATAATATAATATAATATAATATAATATAATATAATATATAATAAATATGATATGATATAATATAATATATAATATGATATAATATAAAATATAATCGAAGTGAACAAATCATAGGAAAGGGATAATTATTAAATACGGCATGTCTTTAGTGTATATATATAACAGTATATTTTTTCTCTTTTTATAAAACTGACAGCGAGAAAAGGAAGAAAAGTCCATGTTAATTCATCATATATTCTAATACACTTCAGCTGCAGATTAAAGGAACCATGCCAGTTGCTGCTACCGCAGACAGAGAACGGAGAAATCCTCTACGAGCCCCATGGGTTTACAGAAGTCTATCCATCACTCTGTCAGTCTTCCGGATCATTATTCAAGTTGCTATCCCCAATTTTGCTGGATATATCAGATCAACTCCAGCTCCATAGGTAATTTTTCTCCCTAATGGGTTTGGAATTTGTTCTTTTTTTATTATCTTTGGGCTAATGTGCTGCTCAAAACCTTTGAAAATTCTAGGAAGAATGTCAGTCATTAGCTCTGAGTAGGGGGAGAGGAGGGTGGAAGGTGTACTTAATTCACAAACTATCACCTTGCTATTACTACACAGGGGACTTAAAGGTATAGACAGAACAGTTATATTAACTGTGAATGGCATGCTTTCTTCGGGTTCTGTTAGTATATTTTATATATTTCATTATTTATTTCAAGGATCTTTAAGGACAGGGGAAAACGTGTCTACATGGGTCCAGGTTGGTGTCAAAATTTAGCAGATATCTAATCATTTGATCAATGAAGAACACTATCCTGGAAAATGCAGCTAAACATTTGTCAAAATGCAGTCAGCAAAACAGAAAAAAAGCAAGGATCATTTTTGGACGTATCTGCAAAAGAAGGTTATTCTTCCACTGAACAAATCTGTTTAGTGCAGCTGTGTAAGGTGTTGGGTTTTGCAAGGGTGATACACATACAAAGACGACCGGGGCTCTGACTTTAAGTTAAAAAAATACTGATAACAGTGAAAAATATGTGTCATGTGTAATATTAAAGGCACATAAGATAAAGGAATATTGTCCCTATTGTAAAATTCAGAAAATCTTCCTGAAACATGTGAAAACCAAGCAGAATATTGAAGATTCAAGAAGGGATGGAAAGAGCATTGCAGATAGAGGGTGTGTATGTGAAAAAAATGGTTATGCCAGATCATTAAGCATTTTAATATTTCTGACTACAATTTAATCTTCACTTCACAGGAGAACTTTTCATCTTTTTTGTTCACAGTCCCGTTCCCAGGATCTAGAACAGCACCTGATACCAGATAACTGTTGGTTGAATGGATGATTAAATTATAAAATGCAAGTCAAGGAACAGAGCAACAGGAGTTTGGAGTGGAACCGGATCACACAGTATCCTTAAGTGTTCCTTCGTGACCCTGTTTGTACGACTTCTTTTCACTTAGGCCCTCCCAGCTCTGGGATACCTAGTGATAACACGGGGCTCCTTCTCAGTATCCGACTCCTATCACACTCGTCCTCTAGACCTCGTTCTTATAATGTGGAACTGTCTTGATAGAATTTCCCATCATAATCTCCCTATGTCCATTTACCTGGGGATTTATTTTTGCTGATAGGAACTAATTTAACTTGCCTTAAATTTTGCATGGGAGGAAACCTTTCCAGATACCATTTTCAGTCAACTATGGCAATGTGAAGAGACCACTGCCAACACTCAGTGGAGTCAAAAGCACTGAGTTCATCTCTTAGGCCTGATGTGAATCAGGCCTACAACTGTGAAATAATAATTGTTATTATTTTTTTAATTTTAAGTAGGCTCCACGCCCAACGTGAGGCTTGAACTCACAACCCTGAGATTAAGAGTCACATGCTCTACTGACTGAACCAGCCAGGCACCCTGTGAAATGATTATTTTTAAAGTGCCTAAATCACAGGGCAGAGGGAAGATTAAAATAGATAATAAGCAGAAACGTCTTGCAAATTTTAAGACATGACACAAATGTAAGGAATTATCAATTTACTTGGGCCTTCGAGGCCTTGAAACCAAGAAATTAAATGGTATGTATGAAAATTTCACATTATCACCTCTTTTGTGGGATAACATCTTGTAAAGCATGGACAAACATTTTTGGCATCTTTCAAATGATGTTTTATAGGCAACTCCCTTTTATGTCTATATTAAAATGGCATTAAAGATACAGCAATATTGGAGATTATTTTTTCTCAAATCACTTAATCTCTTTGTTCCTTAATCTCACAGCATCTTCTGATCACTATATAAATATTTTCCCAGATGATCCTAAGAAATAAGGCTACAAGGTAGTAACCATCATAATTCACACTTGATATATGAAACTATTATGAAATCTGCACAAGGTCAAATGTACTATGTCTGGCTCCCTTATCTTGGGGGCTTTCTAACATATGCTGATACCTCTCTCTTCTTGAACTTAGTCAATGAATCTGAGATAAAGTCATTGAAAGGAGATACTCTTCATTAGAGTATAAATTAACCTACAGTATTTTTTTTTTTTTTTTGCCTTTGCTGAAATAGGACAACATTTGCTCTAGGGCAATATAGAGAATTATTTATGTGGATTATTACTCACAAGTCTCATACTATTAATTAGTCTCATACTATTAATATCAATGCTTATTAGTTTGTGTGTATATATATAGGTAGACGTAGCACAACATATACATGTATGTATAAACATATACATGTATGCATGCACACACATATTTACACACACTTGACAAATTTTCATTCCTTTCATTCACTATCCCCATGGACACTTGCATTTTTTTCTCTTTGTGAAATATACTGCCAAATAAGTCTTATATAAACTAAAACTGTCTTTGATTTTAGGTTACTAAAATAAGAAGTAGTCTTGCAAATCAGAAATATACAAATTAGATGCAACAAACATATTAACATTAAGTGATATAAATTTTGGTGAAGGTGTCTTGAAGAGAATAGCTGTATTGGTCTGATAAAACTAGTGAGGGAGAACATTACAAAACGGATACTGAAAATCTACAGATAACCTGTAGTTTGTGAGATTGTAAAAACAAAGTTCAGTATCTAAGTCCCTCTGTTTCTTATAAAAATAGAGCCATTAAACCTCAAAATCATCATGTTGAGTGGTTAATACATGTGAGAGGTCACAAATTTTCCCATGACTGTTCAGACTAAGGGTATTATACCATAAAATACATCTTTTCCTATTTCTGGACATGGTGACCCCCAGTATAAATAATTGCACATGTTATTTTATATATTTAATTATGTATTTATTATTTTCTTTTCTTTCCAGATGGATAGTGTGCTTTCTTCCTATATTTAAAGACAGCAAAGTGGAAAGCTGATGAATATTATAAGGACACACTGAATAGTGCATCGTTACTATGGCAATAAAAAAGAGAACCAATGTCCACATATTTTTTGGTAAAATTCCATCTCTCTGGGTAAAATTTTACAGTTCTCTGCATTAGATGTAAGCAAATATTCTTCATGTAACATTTTAAATTAAATATTTCCATTGAATTTACATGTATTGAATATCTATCATGTTCCTGGCATGGTATACAAACATAACTAAAGTACCTTTCTGACCTCCCTGCAGACTATTTGGGAAAACTAAAGAACTAATAAACTCAACACAAAGCAACTAGTGTGTAACAGAGGTTTGCACAAGAAGCTAGGCATCTAACACCATTCTTCCCCTCCTCCTTCCTCTCCCTCCCCTCTTCTCCTGCTCTTCTCCTGTTTCCCCTCCTACTTCTCTTCTTTTTCTCCTTCTTCTCATTCCATTATTTTTCGCAAGTAGTGAGGGAAATATATTAGAGAAAGAGGGCAAAGAAGGAATCCAGGATTTAAAGCTCCCGAGAATGTAACTGGAGAACACAGAGAAACACAGAGAACTAGAATTATGTAAAACAAAGTAAACATGTCCTAATTCCAATCTTGCATAATCTTTCTTAGAGACCTTGTGATAAAAATGTTACTTTATTAATCACTTATTGCTGTATAAAAGGATCCTCACTAACGTAGGAGCTTAAGACAACACATTAATTGTCACAGTTTCTGTGGGTTTGGAGTCCAGACATGCTTTAGTGGGCTGCTCCACCATGCTGCAAATTGTCAGCCAGAACTGATGCTCATCCGTTGTGCGGAGTGGGAAAAATCTGTGCTTGCCCCTTTGTGTGGCTGTTAGCAGCAGTCAGTTCCACGCAGTTGTAGGACTGAGAGTTTCCGTTCTTGCAGGCTATTGACAAGGGCAGCTCTCACCTCCTAGAAGCCGCCTACACTTAGTTCTTTGCCAGGTGGGATTCCCCAACATGGCCTTTCCCTTCCTCATAGCCAGCAAGGAAAGGAAAGAGTACAGGAGGCGGGCACTTCAACCTAGGTAACATAACCACATGCACATAAACACATACATCCTATCACCTTTTCTCTATCCAGTTGGTTACAAGTTAATGTCATAGGCGTCACTCACATTCAGAGAGTATATTTACACAAGAGCAATCATAGGTCCACCTAAAGAGTTTATTATGCTACAGTTATTATCAATAGAAAATATATGAGATGAGCCCTATCAAAATAATTGGGGGCCACTGTCTAAACTAATAAAAATTAAGATGCTGTACTGTATTTCGTAGTGCTAAATTTTATACCCTCAGCTATGTCATTTTTGTTAGAAAAATGACAAAATACATGGAAATATTAGACATCTCTATTACAGTTCTCCAGAGATACAGAACTACAGTTGACCCTTGAACAATGTGGGGATTAAGAGTACTGACCCCTCCCCACAGTCGAAATTCTATGTATAACTTTTGGCTCTCCCAAAACTTAACTACTAATAGCCTACTTTTTACCAGAGGCCTTACCAATAACATAAGTAGTTGACTAACGTGTATTTTGTATATTATGTACTATATACTATCTTCTTACAATAAAGCTAGAGAAAATATTTAAAAAGTCATAAGGAAAACTGAAGTACATTTACAATACTACATTTATCAAAAAATATCCATGTATATTTGCACATTTCAAATCTGTGTTATTCAAGGGTCTATTGTAATAGGATGTGTCCGAATGCATACACAGACACATGTGCACATACAGAGAGAGAGGAATTAATTTTTAAGAGCTGGATCACATGGGCCCCTGGGTAGCTCAGTCAGCTAAGCATCCAACTCTTGATTTCAGCTCAGGTCATGATCTCACAGCTCATGATATTGAGCCCCATATCAGGCTGTGCACTGACAGTGGAGTCTGCTTGGGATTCTCTCCCTCTCTCTCTTCCCCTCCAGTTTGCGCGCTCTCTCTCTCTCTCTCTCTCTCTCTCTAATAAATAAATAAACATTTTTTTAAAAAGAAAAGAAAGCATTAAAGAATTGGATTACAAGATTATTGGGGCCTGCAAATTCAAAATCCATAGGCTGGTCCTGCAGACTAAAGACCAAGGGAAGAGCAGAGGTTTCAGTTGAAGTTTTAAGGCAGTGTCACATCAGAATCCATTCTTGCTTGGAGGTGGTCAGCTTTTGCTCTATTCAGATCTTCAATGAATTGGATAAGGCCCATTCACATTATGAGAGCTATCTGCTTTACTCAAAGTCCACTGATTTTTTTGTAATCTTATTTTAATAACGTGTTAGTAAATCCTATCCAGACACCCTCACAGAAACACTCAGAATAATGTTTGAGTAATGTTTGAGTAATAATGTTTGAACAAATATCTGAGCAACATGGCCCAACTAAGTAGACACATAAAAATTAACTATCACTAACTTCAAGATTTTTAGCAAACATTTTGACATATTACATATATTTTTCATCTACTGTGCTAGGCACTAAGTTCTCTATAAGTGTAATTCATAATGTTCTATGAAATTGATTTATTTATTACCATCCCTATTTTATAGATTAGGAAGTACCCCAAATTCAAATAATATGCCCAATGTCACACCATCTGTGAATGATAAAAACAGGATCTGAGCCTGAGCTTCTTGGTTCCATAGTCCTATAAGATACAGATGAAAAAACGGAAATAAATTCTGTGTTCATAGATTACAATTAATATTGTTAAAATGCCTGTATTACTCAAAATTACCTATAGATTCCATGCAGTTTCTATTACAATTCCAGTGTCATTTCTCACAGAAATAGGACAATCTTAAAATTTATATAAAACTGCAAAAGGTCCTAAATAGTCAAAGTAATCTTGAGAAAGAAGCACAAAGGTAGACACATCACACTTCCTAATTTCAAACTATACTATGAAGCTATAGTAAACAAAACACTATGGCATTAGCAAAAAACAGACACAGGTCAACAGAACAAAACAGAGAGCCCAGAACTAAATCCATGTACATATGACCAATTAATTCTTGACAAAGGACTCAAGAATATACAATGGGAAAAGGATAGTTTCTTCAGTAAATGGTGTTGAGAAAACCAGATATCCACATACAAAAGCGAAACTGGACCTCTGTCTTATACCATACACAAAATCTACTCAAAATGGATTAGAAACTTGAACCTAGGATTTGAAACCATAAAATGCCTAGAAGAAAACATGGAGACTAGGCTCCTGGACATCACTGTCGGCAATTATTTTTTTGGTTTGATATTAAAGCAAGGGTACCAAAAGCAATGTAAACAAGTGGGACCATAATAAACAAAAAGCTTCTGCATGAAAGGAAACTATTAACATAATGAAAAGGCAACCTACAGAATGGGAAAAAATCTTTGAAAACTACATATCTGATAAGGGGCTAATATCCAAAATTATATTAACATAAAATTACGTAACTCAGATAAGCCAATAGCAAAAATAAACAGACAGATAGATAGACAATGGGCAAAAGAACTGAATAGACATTTTTTCCAAAGAAGACACACAAATGGCCAACAGGTATATGAAAAGACACTCCACCTCACAAATCAACAGAGAAAAGCAAATCAAAGGCACAATGAGATGTCACTTTACATATTGTTAGTATAGCTATTATCAGAAAGACAAAAGATGTGCAGAAAAGGAAACCTTTGTATACCACTGATGTACGGGAATGTAAACTGGTACAGCTACTATGGAGAAATAGTATGAAGTTTATTCAGAAGTAAAATAGAACTACAATATGATCCAGAAATCCCACTTCTTAATATAATTCCATTCGACAGAATTAAAATAATAACAAATAATTATTCATAAATAAGGCAAGAATGGAAAGATAATGGAGGAAAATATTAAGGTGGTAGATTTAAACTCAACATATAATTAATTACATTAAATGGAACAAATGCTCAATTAAAAGACAAGATTGTTTTGCTGAATAAAACAAAAGTGTGCTGTTTATAAAACATACTTTGAAAGACTAATGATACAGAAAAGTTGAAGGTAGAATGTGGAGGAAGATATACCATGCAACTACTAAAAGAAATGCATAAAAATATAATAAAGTAGTAGAGAAAATAAATTTCAAGTCCAGAAGCATTCCAAGACATTTTGAGAATCTTTACCATGGAGTTGAAGGTTTAAAATTCTCAAAACATTTGATAAATAAATTTTCACCTAATCATGTCCTCAAAATACAAAAAGCAAGAATTGGCAGAGCTATGAGGAGAAACAGACAAATGATTAGTTACAATGAGAGAACTTTAATACAATATTCACAGAAAATAAATAATGATTTAGGAGATTTTGCAAAACACTGAACAAACTTAACCAAATGCGCTTGCATAGGATATTGCCAGTGTTGCAGAATTTACACTGTTTTCTATTGTATAAGAATTATTGGCAAATTTGATAATATACTGGTGCAAATGTCAAAAAAAAGTTTTATAAAACTGAAATAATGCAGCCAATGAATGTATTTTACTGGACAATAAAGCTAGAAGTTAACAAACTTCACATACTTGGAAATTTAAAAAACACTCCTCAGTAATCCATGTGGTGAAGAAGAAATTACAGTAGAAATTGAACAGTGCTTATATGAAACTTTATAGCCTAAATGCAACAATTGAGAAAACTGAAATGGCAGAAAAATAATAAGCTAAGGATTAATCTAAAATTACTAAAAAAGGAACTATAAAACAGAAAGAAGAAATAAAAAATATGAATGAAAATTGTTGTAGTGGAATGTAAACATTCAACAGAAAGGCCTACAACTTCCTTGAAAAAATGAAATTGATAAATTTCTAGCACAATGATTATCTAAAGAAGAAAGTAAAATATAAAATCAGTATTAGGAACAGATCAGATCAGTATTAGGAAAGTTAATATGAATATATATCCTAAAGAAATTTAAAATATAAGAACATATAAGAATCTTTTGCAATAAAATTGAAAGTTATAGAAAACACACTAGCAATGAAAACTGTTATAGAAACTATAGAAATATTAAATAATATGGATAAATCACAAAATATACTTTTGATCCAATATAAATAAAAGTAATGGAATGATTACCATCAAATGAGAATAATGCTTAAATATGAGAATACTGGTTTATCTTCAGGTGGAAAGGAACAGTTGTCACTAAGAAATGTCATGCAAAGGGATGCTGGTGGTCTAATAATGTAATTTTTGTTCTCATAAGGTCGTTATATTGGTGTTCATTTAATAATTTGTTGATATGGCTGTTTTGTGTACTCCTCATTATAATACACTTCACAATAAAAATTAACATAAATATGTATGAAGTATAAGATGATTAAAATAAAGGCTCATGTAATCCTAGAAAAATAAAAAATGGATATGAAAATAATTTCAGTGGTAAGTAGAGCTCACATAATATTCCCTAGTGGATGGATCAGTGTAGTTGAACTGGGTTTTATTTTATTTTTAAAATTTTTTAAATTTATTTGTGAGAAAGCACAAGCGGGAGAAGGGCGGAGAGAGGGGGACAGAGGATCTCAAGCAGGCTCTGTGCTGACAGGCTGATAGCAGCGCACCTGATGTGGGGCTCAAACTCATGAACCGCAAGATCATGACCTGAGCTGAAGTTGGACACTCAACCAACTAAGCCACTGAGGTCCCCTTGAACTATACAGGTAAAAGCTTCATAAGGACAAAGTTAAAAAGGAAAGAACAGTCTGTAATGATATATACAAAGTCTCTGAGATAAAGACAACTAGTTATTTAGCAGAAGATCATGAGACAAATGTTTCTTATATACTCTCAGTATAAAGACAATGCAAAGGAAAGAGGTATTTTTACAATAGTGAATTTAGTAAGGTTATTTAACCTTTAATGTAGGCTGATAGCATAATGTGGTTGAAAACTCATGAATACTTATTCTGAGGTTTATGATGTATAAGAAAATGGCAAATAGTGCAGTGAAGTGAGTAGCGATAAAGCAAAGTCTACAGATATGGAATCCTAATGAGTTCAGACTTTAGTACATAGTCTAATGACTCTCAATTGTGTGTGGACGTGCGTGTGTGAGAGAGAGAAATTGAGGCTCTCTGTACACGTGTAGAACAAGAGAAGGGAAGTTTATGGTCATATTCCTGATTTAGGAGCTCGTCAAAGCACGAGAAAGTATATTTATTATACATACGCTATTTTCCCTAAAATAAAAACTGTAAGAAGAAAATCTTGACAGAATCTACTTAACCAGTAGGTATGCATAGAAGGTAGTATGAAAAATTATTTTAAGATATAATCAGACTCTAAGAAACTATCAAATATTTTTTTAAAAATAAATGTAATTATCACAGAAATCCCTTTAGAACTCAGATATAATCGTGGGGATTCACTGCTTAAAACCCACAGTTACTAGTGAGAACTGGTAACGTGGCTCAGAAAGCCCTTTGAGATCCAGCCCTTGCCCACATATAAAGCCCCATTCCATGTCATTCTCTCTTTCTCCATAGCTGGTCACTCCAATTTTCTTTCAGTTCCTTCAGTATTTGTTCTGTCCCAAAGTCTCTGCATCTGCTCTTCTCTCTGCTTGGAATATCCCCCAAACTTCACATATCACTTAATATCCTGGCAAAAGTCTAAATTCTCCTTAACCTCCACTATCAATATCACCACCAGTACTCCTGCCTCCACCAGACCAGCTCAGTTCCACTATATAATCTTATTTCCATTAAATCTATCCCATATTATAATTAAATACTTTTGTGATGTGTAAACTTATTAAGAAAAGTGTTTCCTTTGCTTACATTATTTCTAATGTCTATCACAGTACTTGACATTTAATAAGGGCACAATAAATATTTGTTGAATGAATAAGTATTTTCAAAGTCTTATAGTAATGATAAAGAAGAAATCTGATTAACAAGAAGTGATACTAAAGACAACAAAAACAGTTAAGAGACTTTTTAGTGATTCCAAGCAAACATAAATCATAAATAAGTCCAGGGTGGAGGGGGGTAATACACTCTATATGTAAAGAAAATAAAAAGCAAATAAATCCCAAAAATAGTTAAAGAAAAAATTCAACATGGAAGTGATATTCCAGTTGAATTTAAAGGAATGTGAAATGTTTAAACAGCAAAGATAAAATCAAGGAATGTTACTATGGTAGACAGAATAAAGGTCTCCAAAGATGTTTAGGCTCTAATCTTCCAAAGTAGTAAACATGTTACCTTCCATGGCAAAAGGGGGTTGGTAGGTGTGACTAAGTTAAAGAATCTTGAGATAGGTAGATTAACCTAGGTTATCTACATGGCCCCAATGTAACCACAAGGACCTTATTAAGAGAGAGGCAAGGTCAGATTCAGAAAAAGTAGATGCAACAATGAATGTAGAGGTTTTGAGTGATAGAATTTAAACATGGAGGAAATCCAAGAAATGCAAAAGGCCTCTAGAAGCTGCAAAAAGCAAGGAAATATATCCCCATTTGCAGAAGGCATAGAAGGGAACTTCTTCAACTTGATAAAGAGCATCCATACATACAGATACATACATACATACCCTATAGCCACTTAATGGTGAGAAATTAGATGTTTTCCCCTAAGATCAGGAATAAAGCAAACATATTTCTTACATATTTTTATATCTTCTGTTTACATACTGGACGCCTTAGCTAATGCAATAAGACAAGAAAAGGAAATTTTAAAACATACATATTAAGGGGGCATCTGGGTGGCTCAGTCGGTTGAGCGTCCAATTTCAGCTCAGGTCATGATCTCACAGTTAGTGAGTTTGAGCCCTGCATCGGGCTCTGTGCTGCCAGCTTAGAGCCTGGAACCTGCTTCAGCTTCCGTGTCTCCCTCTCTCTCTGCCCCTCCCCCACTCATGCACTTGCTCTCTCTCTCTCTCTCCCCCCCCCTTCAAAAATAAATAAAAACATTAAAAAACATACATATTGGAGAAAAAATACTGTCTTTGTTCACAGGTGACATCATTATTTATGTAGAAAACACAAAAAAACCTGTAGAAGAAAAAATCAAAGTGGTATTAAGTTTAGCAACTTTTAGATACCACCACCAAAAGCATGATATATGAAGGAAAAATTTAATAAGGTATATTTCATTAAAATTTAAACCTACTCTGCAAAGAACACTGATAGGAACATGAAAAGACAAATCACAGATTAGAAACAAAAATATTTGCAAAACAGCTGTAAAGAACCTGTATCCCCCAAACATTCAAGAACTCCTGGAACTCAATAATAAGAGTTTTCAAAGAACCCAGTATAAAAAAACAAGGTAGGCAGAAAATCTGAACAAATAATTCACTAAAGAAGATATAGGTGGCAAATGAGCATGTAAAAAGATGTGCAACCTCATATATATCAACAGGGAATTGCAAATTAAAAGAAGATGGCAGCACATACCTATTAGAATGGCTAAAACCCCAATCCCTGACAACACCAAATGACGACAAGGACATGGACCAGCAGGAAGTCTCATTCATTGCTGGTGGTAATACAAAATGGTACTGCTGCCTTGGAAGACTGTTTGGAGGTGTGTTGGTTTCTTTGTTCGTTTTACAAAGCTAAACGTGGTTTTACCATATATTCCAGCAATCACATTCATAAATACTTGCCCAAGTTGAAAACTTACATCTACATAAAGAACTGTACATAAATGGTTGTATCCACAAATTTTATGCAAATTTTATGCAAAATTATATGCAACGAAGATGTCTTTCAATAAGTGAATGGATAAACTGTGGTACATCCATACAATGAAATATTATTCTGTGATAAAAGCAAATGACCTATCAAGCCACGAAAAGACATGGAGTAAACTTAAATGTATATTGCTCAGTGAAGGAAGCCAGTCTGAAAAAGCTTCATTCAATATGATGCCAACTATATGACATATTGGAAAGGGAAAAACTATAGAGACAGTAAAAACAAATTAGTAGTTGCCAGGAGTTGGGAAGGAAAGAGAAGAAAGAATGTATAAGTGAAGCACATATCATGTTTGGGACAAATGACTCTGTACAATATTTTACTGTGAATACGGGCCATTACATTTTTGTCAAAAACTTACTGAAAATTACAACACAAAGTGTGAACCCTAATGTAAACTACAACTTTAGCAAAATACAATGCATCATATCAGTTCATCAATTGTAAATGTATCACATCAATGTAAGATGTTAATAAAAGAAAAAAAAACGGTTAAGGAGAGGCAATAGGCAGGAGAGAGGAGGGTATGTATGAAAACTCTGTACTTACTATTAATTTTTTCTGTAAATCCAAAACTTCCCTGAGAAATAAACTTTATGAAAAAAAAAAGAAAGTAAGAATTTGGAGAAGGCTATTTAAAAAAAAAAATGCTGCCTAGTGTCATATTGCCACCAGGCAAAAAGTAGAAAAATAAAAAATGGCTAATGTCCTACTTTTTGTTTTGTTTATGTATCTATTTCTGGTCTATTTCTCCAATTCAAAAATGTTCAAAGATGTAGTTGGAACAGTTGTCAACTTATTAATAGAGGTAGCACTTCTGACATCAAGTGAGAATCAGTTCTATAATTCAACAGCAGCACACAAAAAGGCTCACATTCCTTAAGGATTCCACAAACGGCTTATTAAACTTTCACAGGGCTACCTCAAAAAGCAGAAAGGGATTCAGGTTTTTTAAAACAAGCCTTGAAGAAATAAACCACAAAGAAGGCCAACTCCTATCTTATTCTACACACAAGCACAGCTTCTATTGAAGATCATATTTGTTTCTTTTGTTCAATGGAAGACCCCAAATATCCTACAGAGAAACCAATCTATTCCCAAAGCCTACATAACACGTACTGCCTAACAGAAGGTTAGACCTAAAGGTGAAGTTGACCTCTTTACCATGAGAACTGTAGAGAACCAGTAAGTTCTTTCACCTGGACACTTTACAGAACAGCAGTCCAAGCCTTGCTGGGATTGTTAACTACAGATGACATTCAGAGCCTGAATTTAACCACAGCCTCTGAGAGTATAGCTAGTTTGGCCTAAAGGGCATGTATTATTCTTTATTTTTTGGAGAGGCTTGTCTATAAAAAAACTGAGAGCAACTGAAAATTTGAATCTTTCTATGTGGTTATGAGAATATATAATCTTTATTCTCCCCCAGAAGAAGATGTTTCCAGTAATAAAATTTCCCTAAGCATTCAATTTATTCTACAAAATTTATTCTCTATAATTATAATATGGAGAGTAAAAAACAAAGTTATATGAAGATTTACATCACTAAATCAAAAATACAGAAAGAGGCATAATATGTAATAGATTTAAATGTCAATGTATACTTTTTCATCTACATGAAATACTGCTGGTAATTTCATACAGGTACCAAAATAGAGGTGATATTTTTCATCATTATGATTTGCTTATAACAGGAGGCTATTTCATAGCTGCAATCTTTTATAAAAAATTATGTTCTTCAAATGAGTGGAAGCTCCAAATATAGCCTAGGACAAAGAACTACTGTAACTATGATTAAATTTATCCATGAAAGCATTGCTCAAAAATCATGCAGGAAATGATCCATGGTAATAAATAATAACTTTTGAAAATTAAATTTTCATATGTGTTGAGAAAATGTGTATACGGAAGGTATGCTTAAGAGTTGGTGGGATTTTGTACCCTTAGTTGGCAGATAACAAGAAAATATCTTCATATGACTGATTTCCAACACTACTTTATCCTCTTCTGCTAAAAGCAGCTGAAAACTCATCTCCTTCAAAAACTCTTGGCCGAGTCGCCTTCTTGAAATTCACTGTTATCCTACATTTTTACTCATTATTTGTAGAGTTGTAATATGAATTAAATGTATGTTTGCAAATATTACATCTTTATTTCACAGGCAATTTTCTAGAGAACTGAGTTCTTGAATTTTATTGTTTTATACCCCCATAACACAATAACACAAGTGTAAAATATGCAGTGAGCATTTTGAAGAACTTGGAGGTGTCATCATTTTCTGCATATTGATGACTTAGGTTATGAGAAAACATTTAAAATAAGTGTTGTATAAATACATCAGTAAAATTTATTAAAATTTAAATGCTCCTAAATTTTGATTAGGCATTTATAATTCTTAGAATCTAAACAAACAAAAACAAACCAAACAGTATAAATTTTGAGTGCCCAATCATAAAAGCATAATCAAATTATGCAACCCAGTGTTATAGAAAAGTACAGCTTGACTAAAAAGAACTCATTTGATCCGGATAATTTACCAATTACATCACTTCCTAGGTATGAGTCAATTAGCATTCAAGAGCCTAGATTTCTTATCTGTAGAATAGAGACATGATTTGTCCTAAGAAGAGCCAAGTAGGAAGAATAAATGAATATACTAGTACACATTGAATAAATGAATAATTATGTAATTTTATGTATTTTATATAATGTATATACCATTTTTAAATGAGTGTGTAGTTATATACACTTCATATGTTCTTTGAAATTCCCATTTAATAATTCAACGTGAAAACTGAAAACAATGGGATGTATGTTATTATCTTGATCTATTTTGCTTGACAAAGTGTTTCTGGTGTATTGGTATGGGATGAACTTGCAGGAATATGTCATCTGTGCCTCACTGTCCCAGTACTTAATGAAGATATAGAAGTCTCACACAGGAGTTACTTCGATCCCAGCAATTTGGTTAGAATACTTCTATTTCTACCTCCTGAGGAACTCTCATGTGTTATTATGATTATACACACTTGCGCACATGCATAGCACACCTTTACATATATATACGTGTATATATGTATACACATAGAGATTTAGATATAGATGTAAATATATAGCTATGCAGATATATAAGGATATAGATAATTAAACAGAAATAGATACATTAATGCAGATGTAAATATGGGTATGGTGTGTGTGCATGACAAAATATCAGCAATTTGTTAATAAATTAAAATTAAGTTTATTTTAATTTATGAAATTTAGGAGAACATCACCTTGACAGGTTCTTAGAGGAAGTAAGCTATTTATTTGGGTTTTGTGATCTGCACTCAGGTGCTTTAAAGAATGGCTTTCAAGGGAGGGATTTGATTGAATGGGGGAAATTTCAAATTTTAGTTTAAAATAGTTTTTAATAATTTAATGAAATTTAGTAGTTTAGTTTAAATCACTTAGGATTGTGGCAAAACAAGGCAAGAGTCTTAAAGCAAGTCCTATTAACTGAACTGTTGATTCATTAGTTAGGTCTTTGCTCAGGTATATTCTCAGATTAATTTTTAGAAATTTCCTCAAATGATGGAATTTCTCAAAACAAAGTTATTTCATAATTTAAAAAAATTATCTTTTCTAGAAAAAAAATTGTTTTAACAAGTAAATCATGTTGATGCAATAGTCTCAGCCCTCAATATGTGTATACATACACACACACACACACACACACACACACACACACACTCTTCTAAGTTCCTTAACTCTGATAACTGAGATGGCCAGCAAGTAGTAACACCCCACTATCAATGAGCAAACTTAACATCCAGATTTTTATTTCTAAGTGGAATTCTCCACTAAAATGATGCGGAGATTCTTGAATAAATTATTGATTCCCCTATAGATTAGGGGAAAAAACCCAAGATGATCTTGTAATATCTTAGGCCATAGGGTAAGTAATTGCTCAAGGAATTACAAAGACATCGAAAAGAATTTCAAATTGAAGGGGCTTCTACAGGCCAAATATAGGACAAAGAAGTATTTAATTAACTAGCGGCAGTAATAAATTATAACCCACTGAATGAAACAGGCATGAAAATATTTCCCAACAGAATATTTATTAATTACAAAGGGGGAAACGACTAACTTACAACAGGAGGTTGGCAGACACCACGTCAATCAAGTTACCAAAGTGAACGTCACAACAAATAGCATAAATCAAAAGTGTGTGTCACCCAGAACAACACACTGAGAACACAACATTGCATGTGTGATTTTGCTGCCAAAGATGTACAATTAAATGTAAACATGAGAAAACATCAGATAAACCCAGGGAATTCTAAAAAATAACTAGCCTGTATTCCTGGTTACGGTACTTCAAAGGTTCAAGTCCATCAAAGGCAAGAAGAGACTGAGGAATCCTTCAGACAGGAGTATAAGACATTGTAGCTAACAGCAACACAAAATTCTGGACTAGATCTTTTTGCTACAAAGTAAATTTTGAAAGAGTCTCTGAAACTTGTCTGAGGCAACTTGAGATCTAAAGATTACGTGATTGTAATTTCCTGATCATCATAAATCCACCTGGCTATTAGGAGAATGAACTGGTTTGTAGAAAGTGCACATTAAGTATTTAGGAGTAAAGTAGCAATGTTAGCAGGTTACAATGAAGGTTTTCAGGAAAGTTATCTGGGGAAAGAGAGGAAGGGACAGAGGTAGAAAGTCAGGGAAGGAAGGAAGGGAGGGAGGAAATGGAGAGTAAAAGGAGGAAGAAGACAGAGAGGGAGAGAGGAAAAAAAATATTTACACTTCTTCCTTGTTAGAAGTATAAAGTTATTTGTACTGTACCTGTTTATACCATACTTACTTTTTGGGTAAGCTTATCATTGTTTTATAACATGTTTCAAAAGTTTTAAACAAGAAGTAAGGATGGAATGAATCCTTTTCAATATGCAAGTATCTCTCACCTACTCTGTGTTGCAGCAAATGAGAAAGTATGAAAGAAAGGAAGGATGTGCAATCAAAACAGTATTTGTTGGAGGACCTGGGTGGCTCAGTTGTTGAGTAGCCAACTTCGGCTCAGGTCATGATCTTGCAGTCATTGAGTTTGAGCCCCACATCAGGCTCACTGCTCTCAGTGCAGAGCCAGCTTCAGATCCTCTGTTACCCTTTCTCTGACCCTCCCCCGCTTGTGCATGCTCTCTCAAAAGTAAACGTTGAAAAAAAAAAAAAAAAGAAAACAGTATTTGTTTCTCAGGAGAGAATGGACAGGAACTCAAGAACAATCAAAGAAACTGCTTAAAGTACATGCAGATGACTCAGAGGATGGACATTCCAGTTAGGACTTTAGGGAAAAAAAACCCTTCAAATATTTGATACAATATGCTTAAGACTAACAAATATATGCTTACACACACAAGCAAACACACACTAACAAACACACCCAGAAGTAAAGATTATTAGAAAATAAGAAAAGAAAAAAAAAATTGCAAATCTCAGGAGAATATAAAACCCTATCTGTTTCCCAATATCCATTCTTACCTTCATCCATATTAACGCTGTAGAAAAGAAGGAGTCAGGGAAGATAGTAATGGTGATTTCCATACAAGAAATAGTTAGATAATGTCTAAACTTAACATATCAAGAATTAGCAATATGGAGATATCACTACTCTAGAGAGGTTAGGATCAGCATTATCAAAAAATACCAATCAAAAATAGCATCAGGAAATAGCAAAACAGAGATATCAGTTATCCATAGAATATTAGAACGGCCACTATCAAAAAATACACAAAATCCAGAAATGCTGATGAGGATATGAACAAAAGAGAACTCTTGTGTACCACTGGTGGGGATGTAAACTGGTCCAATTGGCATAGAAAACAGTATGGAGATTCCTCAAAAAATTTTTAAAAACAGAACTACCATACGATCCAGCAATTTCATTTCTGGATATTTATCCAAAGAAAATGAAAACACTAACTCGAAATAACATATGTACCTCCAGATTCACTGCAGCATTATTTATAAGAATCAGAACATGGGAACAAGCTAAGTGTCCACCTGTGGATGAATGAATAAAGAAAATGTGGTACATACATTCAATGGAATAAAGAGGGAAATCTGGCCATCGTCACAACAGGAATGAACCCCTTCAGGGCATTATGCTAAATGAAACAAGTTACACAGAGAAAGACAAATACCATATGATCTCACTTATATGTAGAATCTAAAACAAACAAACAAAAACACTGTACTCATAGGTACAAAGGAGAGACTGGTTGTTGCCAAAGAGAGAGGCAGGGGATGGAAATGGGAAAAATGGGCTAAGAGGTCAAAAGCCACAAAGTTCTGGTTATAAAATACCTAAGTTCTGAGGATAATATATGGCATAGTGTCTATAGTTAATAATGCTGTATTGTATATTTGAAAGTTGCTAAGAGAATAAAACTTAAAAGTTCTCATCACAAGAAAATAAATTTGGTAACTATGCATGATGATGAATATGATGACAGATGTGAACCAGCTTTATTATGGTAATCATTTTTCAGTGCAAATATTGAATCATTAAGTTGTACACTGTAAAAGTAATACGATGTTATATGTCAATTATGCCTCAATTAAAAAAAAATAAATAGCAGTATAAACCTAGAGATATGGAAACAATAACCAAAAGCAAAAACAGTTTAAAGTGATTGCCTCCACAAAGTGGAAACATGGATATGAGAACGAGAGAATAAGAGGAAAATTTTTCATACTAAAATTTTATTTTTTAATATTTCTTCCAGGTGAATATATTACTTTGATTTTTAGTGAGTGGTTTTGATCTGAGTTCATTTCTAATTTTATGATAGATGGTATTACTTAGATATTATGAGAGATGTTTGTGGAAGAGGAATCTGTTAGAAGTCAGTCCCTGAGTTTCTAGACACCTATGCCAGCATTCTCTAAACAGTTTATAATTCATTAATAGATTATGAATGATCGGTAGATCATTATTAGATCATTTTAATGAGTCTAGTTTTACATTTTTTTTCTTGAAACAGAATAAAATAGAATAAAACAGAATAGCATAGTGTAGAATTAATCAGGGTAAAACACTGGCAAGTGTGAATGTGCGTGTGTGTGTGTAAAAGAATACTGGGTCATGCTGTAAAGGCATTTCTTACTGTGGGTCCAGTGACAAATTTTGAAATCTACCTTACCGAGATAATTATGTTTTTCCTAAATTTTGCAGATGGTCTCCTTATTTTATTTCAATTTCAGAATTAACAGTAAAAGAGGGAGAGACACTAATATATGCAACAATGCCAATTGGTAAAACGGTAATTCTCTTTAAATAAATACTATGTGTACTATTTTAAATGTTTAATTGTGCATAAATACTGTGATTATTTGTGTTTGTGTGTATGAGCACTGAGTAACAGTAGTCAATGATTATTTACCAGTAATTTATATCAAGGATACCCAACTATCACCCACAGGCCAAATGTATCCACAGTCACAGTCTGTTTCTCAAAGTAAAGTTTCATTGGAACATAGTTACACTGTTTGTTTATATATTGTCTATAGCTACTTTTTTGCTACTGTGACAGAGCTGAGTAGTTGCAACAGACCACATGGCCAAGAAAGCCTAAAATATTTACCTCTGGACCTTACAGAAAAAGTCTGCTGATCTCTGAATTAGACAAATACCATAATACACCAGCTGTTAGATCTGAGCATTGGGACAGTCTGGAAAGAAAGAGGTGGTGAGTTTGGAAAAATGTGATGTATTTTATTTTATTGTAAGAAAATGAGATGTATAAGAAAAAAGCAGATGTGGTTTGGCCTTTGACTAAACCAACACTTTTGAAAATTTTAAAAATAACACTAATGGTATCATTTATTCAATTGCTTTGCATACAGTATATCCTTTACTAATAACCCAAGTATTATTTTACTTCTCTTACATGTGAGAAAAGTATGGTTTATACAGATTAGGGAACTTAGCAAAATTTACCTAGTAATTTACTTAGGAGGTCACACGACTAATACTTGATTTCAAGTCTGTTCAATTCCAGAGTCCCACTATGATAAACTGCTGTACTTCTGGTCCTGAGCAGTGAAGTGACTCATCAATATACATTACCAATATTAGGAAATAAATCTCAAACTGAACGTCCCAACTGAGAAGGAGTCCATAGAAACTTTCTTATTAAAAAACAAGTACACACACATACTTATTTGTATTGTAACCTTTTCCTTTATTGGGGGGGGGGGGGAATGGCTGGGAACATAGTACATCTAAGAAGACTAATTGATGGTTTCATACAACCAATTACCTATTGTCACTGAAAACAGAACAAGAACATAAGATCTTGGTAACTCATTAGCAGTGTAACTGCACTGACATCTACCTGTGGTTCATCCTTCGCCAAAACTGTTAAACTGGATGAACCTCAAAGTCTTTATCACTAAAATAAGAGTAAGAAATTTGCTCTCACATGGATACTGTAAAGTATCTAGTGAAATCATGGTATAAGAATGCATAGTAGATAATAAATCATAAATATCTGATTATGAAGTACACTGATTATATAAGAAGACTTTTTCTTGCAACAGTGTTTTTTTTTATTCATTTTCTAAAGGTATTGCAAAACAATATGTTTTCATTTCTCTGAGATAATATTGGTCTGGTTTTTATGTCCGAGTGGATAGATCCTATGAAAGTGGGAACCGATAATCTCTTGAAATCTTTTCACTTCCTCTATCTACAAAGTCGTATTATCAGTTTACTGGATACAAATCAGGGCTGAGAGCTGCCCAACCCTAGACACAGAGGATGTCAGGCACATTTACTCCCCAAATCCCTGTCCGCCCAATCCAAATACCATCTAATTCATACTCTCAAGGGCCTTTGTCACCAACTTTACTAAGTTTCAGAAGCCTGGGTCTGTGAACTCTTTCCAACAATCTATCACTACTTATTAGAAAATACAACACTGTGAAAAAAAAAAAATAGTTTTATGGCAAAGACCTGATCTTACTTAGTTACTTACTGAGGCTTAGAAATCGAGGTCTCACAACTAGCGAAACAAGAAAACAGAAGTCAGAGATGGCCCTAAAACTAAAATGTCTGTGATTATACTTTAGGGAAATATATTTGCATTTCAAATTGTGGTCGTTTGAAATAGTATGTTTATCACTTGCAAATAACTATTAATAGTCAATGTGTGAAGGATCAGAAACTATGAAAAGGCCTATCAATGCTGAGAGAGACTAAAGTTCCAATGTATTTATGACTTACTTTCATTTCATTAGATATGCAAAATGAAACCTGGTTTTAAATGAGGTTTTTTTACAACAAATTCTTTCATACACTGACAAATCACTAGTATCAAAATGTCTTTACATGAAGTGAGACTAGTTAAAAAACAGGCAAAAAAATTTACATCTGATGAAGATTATTTTTAATGTATTTGTGCTCCTACAAGGAAAAAATATTTTCAAATTTGGCTTTTTCTCCACCTGTTGAATTTGTACAGCAAGCCAGGTGCAATTGAGTGTGAGTGGTGTCTTTTATAAGCCTAAACTCTTCCTTTATGCAGTTATCCCTCATTTCATGGATCCAATAAACATATGTCTGCCCTTCGCACCCATTTCTTTTAAGCTTCTAAAGAAAACAAAGCTAATACCAATTAGTACTTGTGGCTATTGTCTCTAATAAAATTACGTCATATTCGAAATGCTGTCTTTCCTGGGCATAATTGCACATTAAGTCTGTTAATTCTCATCTACCACAAAAGACTTAACTTTTCTTCTGCTAAAGGAATTTTTGACATCATAAAGAAAGAGGACATATTTCAGAGAGAAGACTAGCCCATGCAACTTGTGCAGTTAGTCATTTTAGAATAAGACTCCTGTTTATAGCCATACAAAAGGCCTACCCTGAGGAGTGACGCACATACATTATCTAGAGTCCTAATCTCAGAAGCCTTCAAGGGTAGTCGAACCCTTTCCCTCCTGCACCCAGAGACTAAACTGCACGGCTGGGGCTCCTGTGCCTTCCCTCCAGCCTTCCTCTCTCTTCCCCTTAACCCACCCATGCATCTTTAGGTACCAAGAAATCTGTATTTGTCGATTAAGCTCTTTGGTTCATATGATAATATTTTTTTAAATGTTACCGTTTATAATATACGATTGATGTCTGTCTTTTCCATTTATTTCGATCTGGCTATGAGCATTAGAGTGAATCAATTTGGAAGTAGCATACACAGATACCTGGTCTTTATTAATAGCGCCATTATTGCGTGTAATCTACTAAGCAATGCTGCTTCTAAGAATAATCATTTTAAAAATTAAATTGCACCTTATTTGCTGGATGTATATTTTGATACAGAGCAACAAGTAAAATTTCTAATTTGTGCTGAACTGTCACTTTGTACTTCCTAGAGATAAGTTATTAAAACAGATCAAATTATTATTCTTCATAAATCACAACTGAAAAGTTATAACCTCAAGGAGATCAGCCTGACAATACATAAAATACAGGCTAAATGTGGCAATCACATTGTGCTCTAGGAGGTCAGAGTGGAACTCCTCAAAGTAATTATTTTCTAGTCCTTTTCTGAGACAGGATAATTGATTTAATACATCCAACCAATACTTATTTGTTTCTGCTATTTCTGATTGTGGGTTTCTTCAGAGAATTCAGATCACTGTTTAGCTCTTCAGTGCAAATCTTTGCATACCCAACAAAAAGCAAAATGTTTAGATAAACAGCTACAAAACTTTAATTTTACCACCTAAAAACTTAGAAATAACCCCTAAGTGTATTTTCATAAATATCTCTACTTCCTTTTTAAAAGATGAATCAGTTTTGCTTCTTCACTTGATTCCAATTTCTCCCTTGTTCAATCCATGGCACCCCTTTAGGGACTTTGCTCAGACGAGTATCACTTCTCAATTTATCATCTTTCCGTCCACCACCCCGCCACCTCTCAACACTTGCCAAACAGAATGCTAGAGTCTCTCTGGACATTAAGAAAATAAACAATCTCAGCATTGCCCTAACGCCCTTTTTCTTTCATTATCAACTTTAATAAATATTAGACCCAAGTTCATTACTTTTACTTTCTTGTCTTACATTTGCATCTCAATCCTCAGAAATCTGTATCAATGCATTATGATGCAATGGTTCCCCCTAAGATCATCAATTCTTTCCTCGTGACCAAGGTCACTACATCCTTTTCATTGGTTGACTTTTCCTTGAAACTCACGACTGTTCACAACCTTCTCCATTGATAATACCTCTTCTCTTCACGTCCATGAAAAAGCTTTTCCTACTTTCACTCTTTACCACTTCCTCCTTCTCTACCTGGTCCTTTTTCACTAACTATACCCCTGGGTTCACATCACCTATATATAGGTTGTTTTCTTTCTTTTGAGCCCCAAACATATCCATGTTTACACTTAACTATCCATTTGAATAAAACAGACCACTGGCTCAGCATAGATAATCTTATCACATATACAAAATCCCTTCCTCCTCTGCAAATATCCTTTGTAAAATAAGAACAGGGGCACCTGGGTGACTCAGTCAGTTGAGCATCTGATTCATGATTTCAGCTCAGGTCATGATCCCAGGGTTGTGGGATCAAGGCCCATGTCAGGCTCTGCTCCGAGATTCTCTCTCTCCCCATGAATCTGTCCCTCTGCCCCTCTCGCTGGCTCCTGCTAAAAAAGAGAAAGAGAAAGAGAAAGAGAAAAAGAAAAAGAAAAAGAAAAAGAAAAAGAAAAAGAAAAAGAAAAAGAAAAAGAAAAAGAAAAAGAAAAAGAAAAAGAAAGGAAGAGAGAGAGAGAGAGAGAGAGAGAGAGAAAGAGAGAGAGAAAGAGAAAAAGAGAAAGAAAGAAAGAAAGAAAGAAAGAAAGAAAGAAAGAAAGAAAGAAAAAGGAAGGAAGGAAGGAAGGAAGGAAGGAAGGAAGGAAGGAAGGAAGGAAGGAAGGAAGACAGAACTAAGAACTGTTCTCCAGGCCTCCTTCCCTAGCCCTGTCAAATGGTTCTCTCAGCTCAACCTTCTCAATCTCTTTCCATCAGCCCTACTGTCAGCACTTAAATTCAGCCCATTAACATTTCTAGATTTTTGTCTTTTCTTTCAGCTTCCAATATCACACTAGTCCTTCCTTTCTTTAGTACCTGCAAATCCTTTACTGATTCCTAAACTTGATCCCTATTTTTAACACATCATTGTTTCCCCTCTTATCCTCAAGATAAAATCCAAATTGCTTAACATAACTATGTCAACTGAACTCCCCTCTCAATTACCAGTAGACAGGCTGTATCCCAGCCATGAAAGGTCATTTGCCTTTTCCCAGATGAATGTCAATTGCTTGGAGCTCTCTGCTTTGACACATTCTCTTTTGGAACACCATTCTTCCTTTGGCTAATGACTCCCTAGTATTTGAGCTCAGGGGGAAAAAAACAGCATATGTAGAAATCCATCTCTTATCTACAGTGCTAGATTGGTAATCTTCCCTGCTGCGAGAGCATAATAAACACAACCATTATTATACAGTCAGCACTTGAAACAAGATTAAGACTTTTGACATTGTTTTTAATGTTTGTTTGTTTGTTTGTTTGTTTGTTTAGAGCAAGGGAGGGGCAGGAGAGAGGGAGAGAGTATCTCACCCTCTCTCCCTCTGAGAGCAGGCTCCACACTCTCAGTAGAGAGATCAGCACTGGGTTCAATCTCACCAACCATGAGAAATGACCTGAGCCGAAATCAAGAGTCTGACACTTAACCGAATGAGCCACCCTGGCACCCCAACTTTTGATATTCTTACCAATGCCCTTAGTGGAATTTTGGGAGGACATGGAATGTGTCTGATTCTTTGGGTTCACTATGCCTAGTAGTTTAATCTTAAATATTTATGAAGAAAAAAATATTTTCATCTATAATAAAAATAGAAATATCCAATTAATCACAGATCAATACATGACTAATAAAAACCAGAATGTTAAGATCCAGTATGGTAAAACTAAATTATTGACAAATATTCAATCTTCAAAGAGGGATTTCCAGATTCCCAGTATTTATGGGTAGGATATTATTCAGCCCTTAAAAGAGAACATAATCTAGGGTTCCTGCTGGCTCAATTGGTTAAGTGTCTGACTTCAGCTCAGGTCATGATCTCACAGTTCGTGAGTTCGAGCCCCATGTCCAGCTCTGTGCTGACAGCTCAGAGCCTGAAGCCTGCTTCGGATTTTGTGTCTCCCTCTCTCTCTGCCCCTCCCCTGCTCTCAATCTCTCTCTCCCTCTCTCTCTCTCTCCCCACTTTCTCCAAAATAAACAAACATTAAAAATTTCTAAAAAAAAATAAATAAAAGAGAGCATATTTCTTCATTAAATTCCTTAGATAAAGCCATGGGCATAAGAGAAAAGGAAGGAATTTTTAGAAAAAGAAGCCAAGAACCATGAAAAACAAGGGTCTGAAGAGCTAGAGTAGAGGCAGGACTGTGTCCTAAACAAGGAATATTTCCTATCTCAAGGTCAGAGAGGTACAAGACAATATTTACCCAGCAGGATTGGGGAATTATTACTGTAGGTCTCTCATTGTTTCCCTTTCTACATGGTAATATCCTTTTTGAAGGCTACTAGATGCTGTAATACATAGTGACTAAAGATGTTGCAATATATATTGAATTTATAATTATATTTATATTTATATATTTAATCAACAGATATGCCAGGTATAGAAGGACACAATTCTGAATCTTCTTTTGCATTTTTTTGGAAAAATGAAGGAAAAAATATTTTAAAAAATTATTCCCAATGCCTCTGTACTGACAGTAGAATGTCCTTCTGATAAATATCTACCTTATTTACTATTTTATCGGCTTCTGGTTTGTGCTCAAATGTCATAAACAGAGATGTCTTCCCCAAACACTTGCATAAATTAGCAAGACACACTAGAACCACTTCACTTTCTATCCTATTATCCTGTTTTATGTTTGGAATGAAGCACTTATCACCATCTGATATTTGTGTTATTTATTTTTATATTTCTGCCCTCGTTTCTGCTATTTCCTCAGTGCTTAGCTGACGGTAGGAACTTAATATTAAATACATGACTGCTGTAAAAATAGATGATTAAATATATGATTGAACAAATCAGAAAGCATTAATCTCTTAACAGAAAGATTTCTCCTCCCATTCTTTATATGGCAGTCATACCGATCCTTGAAAATTATAAAATATGTAATATTACTTAACATCACACTTAATGCAACCCGCCTAACATGGACTACATGATTTAGTCAGACATACACGATCTGACCTCTACCCATAACTCACCCAACACATGGCATGGGGTAGCTTCTGATTGCCAAAGGAAGGCCTTTAAGATCCCTGTAAATTTTGTCTGCCTTCCCATAGTTGTCCCAAATGAATCTGCAGTCAAACTAAAAATAGTGTGTTTATAAGTGTCAAGATAATCCCCTAACTCTACTTCCAGATTTATTCCTCAGGCCCTTTCAATGTAGAAAATTTAAGCTTCCTATGCCCTATCTCTTAACCATATTGGCCTTAATTCTATTGACTTAAATTTTCCAAACCTTGATTTATAGACCTCAGGGCCTTTACATTTTCTGAAACACTCTGATGCCAGGTTTGCACACAGTCTGCTTGTTCTTATAATTTAGGTCTCAAATATTACCTTTCCAAAGAGGTCTCAGCTTAAAAGTCATATCCTCCAGGTGGGTTATCCCTAAAGTATTCCATACACACCTTCATACACACACACACACACACACACACACACACACACACACCTCAACCTCAAAGTACGTTGTTCATTATTACATTTGTCAAAATCTGAAATGCATTTTCATTTATTTGTTCTCTGGCTTGTGAAATTATTTTTTCTTTCACTACAGACTAAGGAACCTTATCTATTTCCTTAACCACTGGGTTTCCAAGGCCTGAAAGAAGAGTATCTGAGACACAGGAGGCATTTAGTGATTGCTGAGAGAACGCATGAAACTTACATTCAGCCCAAATTTTAATGCATTAAGACATTTATCTCAATCTTCTAGGCAGATGCCACTTATGTGTCTAAAACCTATATTCTAGTTCCAGTTCTTTGAAAATCCTCTGCGTCTGTCTTGAGTTTGAACCAGTTTATGATGACCGTTCAACTTCTAAAGTTCTATAATTCAGTAGCAAATGAAATATCAAATGTCATTCCCATTATATATATTTAAAGTCTTAGCTATGCTGCAGAGTTTGTGAGGTTCAATTTTCTACAGACTCACTCTTTAAAGGAGAACACTGCAATAGCAATGTATCTTATATAGCTATGGCTGGAAAAATTTGTTGTTGCTGAGCAAAGCATTTAAGCTCTACTGTTGTCAGCAATATCCTAAGAAAAGAAAAAATGAGTCAACTGAATATTCTTATAGCAAAGGTAACACAGAACAGATTAAACAATATTAAGGTATTCCTAAACTTTCCAAATGCAGGTAAAGTAGCTCTAGGCTTAGAAGTCTATACGCATCAGTTGGCTAGTTGAGCCAACCTCAATGAAAGATGATGACAGCATTTCTAGAAAACTTGGGAAAGCAGAAGTCAGACAAACTTGCATTCAGTTCACATTTTGATCACTTTGGACAAGTTATATAACTTCCTCACCTCTCATTTTTATCATATCAAAAATGAGGATAATACTTGTGTTGTAAGGGTTAGAAATAATGTGTTTATTATGCAATAGCACAGTACTTGCAATGCAGTGGGTACTAAACTCTGTCTGCTATTATTCAGATAGTGAGTAATCATGGCCATGGGAAAATCTCCTATTTATCTTTCCTCAGTAATCGGGATTATTTCCTTTTTGGAAACATAAAATCATGAAGATGGAATTATCTTTTGATAGAAATCATGTTACATGAAGTTTTCCTGAATATGTAGTAAAATCTTTGTATACAGTTGCTATTGATATATACACATATTTGACTTGCTCGAGTGCCAAACCTCATGTAATTAGTAATTCTTGAGAAAAAAATATTTTTGCAAAACAGTGATTTTTTTCAGACAAGAAATGCTATAAATTTATGGATTAATGCAATAACAACAACATAATTGTACCATTTACTGGGTCCCTGCAATTCCACCAAGAACTTTACAAGAGAGGACGTGTCAGCTTGATTTAAACAGATGAAGAACCTGAGGGTCTCATTCTGCAATATAACACATGCTGTCCAAACATAATGGTAAAACTAATATAGAAGATAATCAAACCAAAATAGCTTGCATGGATTTTTCCCTGATAAATATGAAAAGTGAATAGATGTACACCTAATTATATATGGGATTTCATAGCTCATTTTAATCTATGCACAGATTCAATATGGTACCTGAAATGATGTTATTTAGTGGATTTTAGGTGATTTGTTTATGACAGAGTGTTTGTATTGAAAAGTAATTGGCAACATTTAATGGGTATGTTTTGCTGTGCTCTATACTTTTCTAGGTTAATTTCAATAGCGTAATCTGTGAGACTCATTGGCTTCCTCCTTGGTTCTCTTTTGTGATTCTGTTCTAAATCTCTGATTATAGCCCAGAAGTTCTAACTACTCAAGGGCAGGAAGATTAGATGCCTGCTTGATTTAGAAATACAAGGACCCCAAGGAACTAACCTGAACTCTAAGCACCTAGAGTAAGGAGATTTGGAAACTTATCACATCCATGAAAAAAATATATCAAGAAAATATATGTGTCAGGAGTTAGGCAAAGAAAAAAACAGATATTCTCATTCCTTCTGTGGTTGTAGAGTCTTCTGCATAGAATACATTTCATTTGTAAGAGTTTAATATCACTAAATAACCAAATTAATTGAAATAAACTTGCAAATAAAACATTAAGTGTGAAATATATATACATATATCTGAGGAAACATTTTAGACCCTAGAATATAAAATCACATACATCTTACTTATAAGCATATGGATATCCACTGTGACCAAAGTTATTTTAGCTTTCACTAAATATATCTTAATACTCTCGAACTGCAGATTTCTAAATGTAAAATAATATGAACTATAGAGTTAACTCTTTATTTTTACTTAAAATACATAGCAAATGACTTCTCAGCGCATTAACTGATACCATTTTACTTAAATTCCATAAATAATGAAGCAGATGCAATATTCTTCAAGGCAGAAATAAGCTTTTATAGGTTTTATCATTTCTATGACATCATATGTGGTCTGAACTGTAAATAGAGGTGAACCAAATGTTTCCCATTTAAAGCTGGCCACAGCAAAGATTTCAGCTTGATCCATGTCATATAAACAAGCTATGGGCAAGAGCTCAAGAAAAGCTTATAAAAGAGGCACCTGTGGTTTTTAAATTAAGCCCATTTGCTGTAATTAGCCAGCTTTATTTTTCATAAGTCAACTTTTTTCATTGTTTTTTAAACCATCCCTGTGGTGGTCATAAACACTATACAGTTTTAATGGAGGAGGATTTTGTTTCTTAAAACCCCAGGCGACTTGAAATCAAATCAGTCAGGCCACTACTAAAGGGAAAAGAAAAAAAAAAAAAAAAAGAAAGAAAGAAAGAAATTGAGGGCTCTGGTTAACTCACCTCTAGTTGTAGGCAATTCAATCCAAATAAAATGGACTGGCATCAGTTCAGTTCCTTCTTCTACAGTCTCAGTAGATTTACCTTTCCCTTAGAGGTTAATACCCAGAATGGCCATTCTCGATTCACAACTTACTTTTCTGCAAGGTTAACCCTTTAAAAATGACTGTGTATCCAAAAGGAAATACATTTTGAAATAAAATCTCAGGGAATTTCATAGAAAATATATGGCTATAAAAAAACTTTAAAAATATGTTTATGAATAGCCAATGCCATTTTAAGTTAATATAAAACAATTACAGATTTGATATATACTGGAGGACCTTTTTAAGAATTATTTAAACTTTAACTTTTTTCCCCAGGTATACTTCAATACTGGCAGCCCTAAAATCTCTCCTAGAAATGTGATTATTTATGTAAACACATTTTACCTTTATTGTTTTGCTTACCTCTTGCCATAAAAACAGAAACACGTGGGAGGGGAACAGAACCACAAAACTGATGAAGCTCTTAATCAAAATAATTTTAAAATCTGAAAATTGATGACTGAAAAATAGGAACTTTGACCCAATGTATAAATTGCACAAAGATATTGATTGTAGCATAATATATAATCATAAATAAAGGAAAACAACCTATATTCCAACAACCAAGTAAACATTTTACTATTCAAGTAAAAATGTTTCAAGGACTACTTAGCATGATGTAGTTGGTCTAGTCTATTTGAAAAATAGCTTGGCATTCCAAATAAAGTGGAAAATATATATACCCTGTGCTACAGCAATTTTGCCCGTATTATATACCCTAGAGACATTCATACTGTTTTCCATAGGATATACATGTACAAGAATGTTCAGAGCAGGGGCGCTTAGGTAGCTCGGTCTGTTAAGCTTCCGACTTTGGCTCAGGTCAAGATCTCGCGGTTGGTGGGTATGAGTCCCAAGTTGGGCTCTGTGCTGACAGCTCAGAGCCTGGAGCCTAGTTCAGATTCTGGGTCTCCCTCTCTCTCTGCTCCTCCCACACTCATGGTCTATCTCTATCTCTCAAAAAAAAAAATATTAAAAAATATATTTTAGGGGCGCCTGGGTGTCTCAGTTGGTTAAGCATCGACTTCAGCTCAGGTCATGATCTCATGGTTTGTGACTTCAAGCCCCACGTTGGGCTCTTTGCTGTCAGCTCTGGAGCCTGGAGCCTTCTTCGGATTCTGTGTCTCTCTCTCTCTCTGCCCTTCCCCTGCTCACACTCTGTCTCTCTCTCAAAAATAAAAACATTTAAAAAGCTTAAAAAATATATTCTTTATAAAAAATAATGATCAGAGCAGTGGGTTTGTTATAGCAAAGTAGTGAAAATTCATGTTTTTATAATAGGATAAATAAAAATGTGTTACCTAGTCATATGATGTAATACTATGTACCTGCAATTTCATTCATAATTATACACAATATAATTTCATTAAATAAAGAAGAAAAGCAAAATATACAACATTATTTAGAGAAATATGTATAGGTGATAAAGTCTACATAAAAATAAGAGAACTTTTATAAAGGCATGTTAGTGAATACTTCTTGGAGTAGGGAAATGATTATGACTAAGAAGGAATATATAGTAAGATTCTGATGTGTAAATTTATTCCATAAATGTATGTTTTATAATTATTTATAAATTATATTTCACAATATAAATAACGTTTTTATTTTTTTTAATTTAAATTTTAGTTAATATGCCGTGCAGGGGTGCCTAGGTGGTTCAGTATGTTGAGCATCCAGCTTAGCTCAGGTCATGGTCTCACAGTTCGTGAGTTCAAGCCACCCGTCAGGCGCTGTGCTAACAAACGGCTCAGAACCTGGAGCCTGCACTGGGCTGATGGCTCGGAGCCTGGAGCCTGTTTCCGATTCTGTGTCTCCCTCTCTCTCTGCCCCTCCCCCGTTCATGCTCTGTCTCTCTCTGTCCCAAAAATAAATAAATAAATAAATAAATAAATAAATAAATAAATAAATAAATAAATAAATAAAAAACGTTGAAAAGAACCTGGAGCCTGCTTCAGATTCTATGTCTCCCTCTCTTTCTCCCCCTCCCCTGCTCATGCCTGCCTGTCTCTCAAAAATTTTAAAAAAAGTTAATAAAATAATTTTTAAATATATAGTACAATATTGGTTTCAGGAGAATACCATGATTCGTCACTTACGTACAACACCCAGTGCTCATCACAATAAGTGCCTTCCTTAATACCCATCACCCATCTAGCCCTTCTCCCACCCATGTCCCTCCATCAACCCATAGTTTGTTCTCTATCATTTAAGTCTTTTGTGGTTTCTCTCTTCTCTTTTTCCCCCCTTTCCCATATGTTCATCTTATGGGAATTTCTTAAATTCCACTTATGAGTGAAATCATATGGTATCTGCCTTTCTCTGACTCATTTCACTTAGCATAATCCATTCTAGCTCCCTCCATGCCACAGAAAATGGCAAGATTTCATTCCTTCTGATGGCTGATTAACATTCCATTGTCTATATACCACATCTTTATCCATTCATCAGTCAATGGACATTTCCGCTCTCTCCATATGGCTATTGTTGATAATGCAGCCATAAACATCAGACTGTATGTACCCATTCAAATATGTATTTTTATATCCTTTGGGTAAATACCTAGTAGTGCTGGATCGTAAGGTAGTTTATCTCTAGTTTCTTGAGGAACCTCTATACTGTTCTCCAGAGTAGTTACACCAGTTTGCATTCCTGCCAACAGTGCAAGAGGGTTCCCTTTGTCTGCATCTTCATCAATACCTGTTGTTTCTTGTGTTGTTAATTTTAGCCATTCTGACAGGTGTGAGGTGGTACTCATCATGGTTTTGACTTGTACTTCCCTGACAAATGAAGTTGAGCATCTTCTCATGTGTCTGTTAGCCATCTGGTTCTCTTCTTTGGAAAAGTGTCTATTCATCTCTTCTACCCATTTCTTAACTGAGTTATTTGTATTTCAGGTGTTGAGTTTGATAAGTTTATTATAAATATTGAATACTAACCCTTTATCAGATATGTCATTTGCAAATATCTTCTTCCATTCTGTAGGCTGCCTTTAAGTTTTGTTGATGGTTACCTTCACTGTGCAGAATAACAATGGTTTTAAACATATGACTTCAAACTTAATTTTTGAAAGGAGAAAATAATTATGTTATATAATATCAGATAGAATGGCAGGATTTCCTTAGTATGTGTGTGCATGTGTGCCTGTGTTCACATACACAACTGACCCTTAGACAACAAGGGGTTATGTGCCCCAACACCCTCCCCTGCCCCCTCACCATTGAAAATCCACGTATGACTTGACTTCCCAAAAACTTAGTTACTAATTTTCTATGTTGACCATAAGCCTTTCCAATAACATAAACAATTAACACATATTTTGTATGTCATATGCATTATATACTATATTCTTACAATAAAGTAAGCTAGAGCAAAGAAAATATTAAGAAAACTATAACAAACATAAAAATGTATTTATAGGATTGTATTGAGAAAAAAATCCATGTATAAGTGGACCCATGCAGTTCAAACCTGTGTTGTTCAAAGGTCAACCATATACTTACATAATAATATTTCCATAGATGCATAAATATTTATGTACATATTTTAATCTTTGCGATGTAAGGTTTTTAAAATTCACTTACACTAAAATTAGATGATCTTTAAAAACTAATGTGGTCCTCCTCTCAAATCCCCCCACCTTTGGGTAGCAGGGGAACCTGTATTTACTTAACGCTGACTTAATCTTTAGTCAAACCATTTTAAAAATATAATTAGTCTTTTCCGATAGTGATTGAGCTTCCTTTTAATTTTGTTGCTCATCAAATTCCTGCTCCTTTTCAAGATGATGTCCAGATGAATGAAGGCAAAAAAGCTCATGTGACTTTGCTGAATAGAAGCAGATCACTGCATCAGCAAGCTGCTCATTGGCTACTGTGGGCTCAGTGGCAATACCTCTTGTCTGCCTGACTCCTGTGTTAACATTTAAGCTTGATGTCAACAGATGACACAACTCATTCTGTTTTCCCCTTCAGCCCTTTCTCAGTAGCGCTTCCTGTTGACGTGACTTCCACATAACTCTCACTGGTTAAAATCATTTTTGAAGCTTTACTGTATTTTCCATTCACCTCCTGATCTATCTGTAGCATCTGCCGTGAGTCCGCTATGTCCCTCCAATGGCCTGGCCCTGTTGGCATGCTGGCACTCATTTCAACATGGCACCATATAGCAAACAAATGAATCTTGCTTATAAACTACATGCACACTCTCTCCTTCACTGTGCCTAGTCTCACAGCTCTGTCTCCTGGAATGACCACTTCATTTTAGTTCAATTCCATTCTGTCCTCAGGGCTTTCTTGACCCTGATTTCTAAATTGCTGCCCTCACTACCATCCCCAATCTCACCCAATTTAAGTTTAAATTGGATAAGATCCTTGGATTGGAGATAGAAAAATAAAGGACACAATTAGCCCTAGATCTTGACTGACTCAATCTCCTTTTTCTTCAATATTTTTTAATGTTGATTTATTTTTTGAGAGACACAGGGAGACAGAGCATGAGCGGGGAAGGGTCAGAGAGAGAGAGAGAGAGAGAGAGAGAGAGAGAGACAGAATCCGAAGCAGGCTCCAGGTTCTGAGCTGTCAACACAGAGCATGTCTCAGGCCTCAAGCTCACGGACTGCGATATGACCTGAGCCGTAGTCCGAAGTCGGCTGCTTAACCAACTGAGCCATCCAGGTACCCCTCTTTTTTCCTTCTTATGTTCCCACATTTCCTTGGTCACATTTCCAACTTCTTCCCAATTCTAACATCTTAAGTGTCAGTGGAAGACAGCATATTTTCTCTAAATTATTAAAAACTCTAATCTGCCCTATGAAGGTTAAATGTGTGCTACAATAAATTTAGAAAAATCATTCTATTTTATGAAGACTGGCTTTGAAGACTTCCTAGACAATCTTATTCCGAATGTCAAAAATTTATTATCGTTCTTTCTTTTTTATATATCTTATATAACAATTTCCTCCAGATAAAATACCTTGAGTCAAATAAAAGGAAGATTTTGTGATAAGAAAGGCATAAAAAATCATATTTATTTTCTCTCAAAATGTTATCCCATTACATATGCATAAAAAGTCTTAAAACTAATATTAATACTAACACTATTTTGATGGTATAGTCATAGGCGATTTTAATTGCTTCATAAAATTTCCCCAAACATCGTAGAATGATGATGTATTATAACCAGCTTAAAACATTAAGAAATACTTTATAAAATCTAAAAATTTTACCCCTAACTATTTATTATACCTGTGTGGTGCAAAGGGCTTGGTTTCTACTGGCCTGAACCATGGAGTCACAAGTTAAGTGCCAGCTCCAATTAACATGGGGAGATTCTAAATAACTTATCTTGATAATAGAACAATTATAAAGAATAATTATTTAAGCTATTTTTTTTCTTTAAACACTGAGGTAATCAATGGTCTAAATTCTGGAATCAACATGAAATAAAGCACACTTTTTAAAGCTATTCTCAAAAATGATTAAATAAATATAACCTAAATCATTAGAATTCAGCCCAATCTAGCAATCTCTGTAATTCTATTTTGACTTAAGGTTAAGCATGTAGCACTTCAGATTCTACATTCCTCTTAGTGTCAAGTCATTTTAGAAGTTTGGTCCCCCAAAAAAGACATTTCTATTCAACATAGCTTT
Organism: Panthera tigris; assembly: GCF_018350195.1. Classification (NCBI taxonomy): domain Eukaryota; kingdom Metazoa; phylum Chordata; class Mammalia; order Carnivora; family Felidae; genus Panthera; species Panthera tigris. The sequence continues at coordinate 153,749,124 of NC_056663.1, forward strand.
AATTATTTGGATAACAACAACAAAATAGCTAATCAACATAAAGTATTTAAATTCAATTTAAATTCAATCAGTGAAAGAAAATAAAGCCTCTACCCCAAGCTTAGGAGGTTTGGTGGTTATTTTTCTATATTTTTGATGACAATTTGTCTGGGATAAAATAATCTTTTCAGATATTCTCTGTATCTTTGATGTTAAAAAATAATTATTCAAAAATTAAGTGTTATTATGTTCATAAACACAAAATGGAACAAATTAATGTTTGAAAGAGAAAAGGTGAAGTTATTAACTTTAATTACACAGTTGTTTTTAATCTTCACAAATAGATCCACATGAGGGCAGCAGACCATGGTAAAGCCTAGAATATGAAAAGTAATGCAAAGATACACCAAGAGAAAAAACAGATTCAATTCTGGAATCCTTCCCTTGGGCAAAAGGCATACACTTCATGTTTTGGAAACTACAACCAACCTGAGTTACCAGCATCTTTCTCATGACTAAATTTTTCTTGTTATATTCCAAAATACTAGCAGAAAAAACAGTTTTCTCTCTATTCCCTCCATATAAAAGCCCATAAAGAATCCCATCTCATAGAACTCTCAATAACAAAGTCCCGATGTACTGTTTTCCTTTAAGTATTGACTCAGATGAAAATATCCCAGTGAAGTGAAAACTCCTGCTGTGAAGAGGGGAAAAACTGAGTATTCAATTTACCATTTTTAAAGCACTTTGAGGAATAATGACTCTTTTAGTTAAAAATCTAGACAGAAAAAGAGTAGAAGTGGATAATTTTTAACACCAGACTGCTGAGTAATCTGAGAAAAAGATTTGGGGAGTATATGTATGCATGCGTGTAGGTACACACATGCGTACATATCCCCATTATTACCTGGATTTGAAGTAGGGAGTAAAGAAAAGTGATAGAAATTTTACATTACTTGCTCACGTGCCGCCCCCCCCCACCCTTATAGTCTTTTGTACATTGTCTGTATTAATTTTCCACTACTGCTACAACAGATTACAACAAAGCTTGGTGCCTTATAACAGTACACAACAATTATCTGACAGTTTCTGGAGGTCAGAAACCTAACGAAGGTCTTGGGGTCCCTGGGTGGCTCAGTGGGTTAACGCTCTTACTTTGGCTCAGGTCATGATCTCACGGTTCGGTTCGTGAGTTCAAGCTGCGCAGCGGGCTCTGTGCTGACAGCCTGCTTCGGATTCTGTGTCTCCCTCTCCCTCTGTCCCTCCCCTGCTCACACGCTGTCTCTCTCTCCTGCAAAAATAAATAAATATTTAAAAAGAAAAGAAAGAAACCTGAGGAAGATCTCAATGGATGAAAACCAAGCTGTCAGCAGGGCTGTGCCCCTTACCCCAGCCTCTGGGGAAGAATCCAGTCCAAGCACTTCCACATTGTTGGCAGATCCAGTTTGATAAAGTCATAGGATTAGTTCCCCTCCTTTACTTGCTGTCAGCTAGGGACACCGTAAATTCTAGAAGCCACTCTCCAGTCCTCACGCAGGACTTTCGTATCTCAGAGCAGAAACAGAATCCTGAGGCCCCTGCAGGCTTAGGATCAACTCTGGTTTCCCTTCTGCTGTTGCTGCATCTTCCTGATTCCAACCTGAGAAAGTTTTCTGCTTCTAAGGGCTCCTGGGATAAGACTGGGCCCACCCAGATGAACCAGGATGATCTGCCTGTTTTGACATTCATATTCCAAGTTACACCTGCAAAGTCCCTTTTACCATGCAGCATAACCTATTCAACGGTTCTGGGAATTAGGGTGTGGAGATTTAGCGGGAGTCATTACTGAGGTTGTCACATCATGCAAGTAAGAGGAGGCTCTGAAGGGAATAGAAAAATATGGACACAGCAAAGGAGGAAAAGACAACAGACAGATACAAAAATAATTTTTTCTGAGACTACTTTTTCCATGTCCTTTATGTCTCATATATGTTACCAGCTCACTCCTGCACTTGTGTCTTGACTCATGCTTTTCTGTCCTGCCCAAAGGCACACCCTCCTTTATGCACTGCCCATCCAAAGCGTAACTTGTATTCAGGTTCCTAGGAAGATCTTTCTTCCTACCAGGAACCACCAAAATTTATTCAAAGCCTTATTGATTTTTTTATTTGTCAGAATCCCTAAGCATTTAAGAACTGAACATTAGCCCTCACTAATGATTACTAATGTAAATCTGACCTCCTCCAAGTAATGTGTGAGAGTTAAGAGCATGGCGTCTATAGCTGAGTTCCTCAATCATATTCCAGTCACATCTCAGATCTGCCACTTAGTAGCTGGGTACCCTTAAGCAAATTAATAAACTTCTATGTGCCCCAGTTTTCTTTTCCATAAAATAGGAGTAACAGTAATATAATGGATTTAAGCAACTTAATACACATAAAGTGCTTAGAACATTGCCAACCACATAGTAGGTACTCAATAAATGGTAACCTTGATTACAGTTGTTAATAACTGTTTAAGTGATTTGAGCATATATCTTATTTTGGGGTTATATTCAATAAGATTCCAAATTCTTTAGCTGCTTGTAATTTTCCATTTGATGTTCATATATACTCCAGTAAAACATAGGTGGAAATTAGGAAAGAAGCTTTCTGTTTCTGAAAATTCCCTGCTTAAGAAAGAATATATTGATGCTCTTATAGTCATTATCATATGCATTTAATTTTATGTCAGTGAAACTGGCAGACTCCTTTAAAAAACTATATATGAGATCAAACTATCAGAAAGGAAAGCGAGAGAGTGTAGAATATGGATACAGGACCATGGTTACCTTGGTAGAGGAAAGCAGAGGGTTCCACATCCTCATGTGGTGATAATTGGTGGGTAGCAGCCCTCCCCTATGTTAGACCACAGTCTCACAACTTCCCTATAAGCCGTACCACTCTGTTGCCCTACCCAGCCTGCCTCATGCAAATACACACACACACACACACGCACACGCACAAATTTTCTGTGTGCATTAACTATAATTTGTATGAGAAGCCATCCTTACTTGACTCTTTTAAAGTGAGGAAATTTTATTTGATTATTCCAGACAGCTCTTTTCAAGCAAAAGAAGTGAATATACATAAATTTCATTTTGGCCTAAACTGTTAAAGCAAAATATATGTAATTAATGCTGCAACATGATGCCGAGGCGAAAATCCACGAGATAATAAACAGAGCATAGATCGCATCTTCTGAAGGGTCCTAGGTTCATAAACATTTCAACTTTATTTAAATTTCTAATAACTGGTATTGTCAAGTGATGTTTTCTAAAATGAATTTTGTTCCACTCTTTTAGGAGAACTAAACTTTAGGCAAAATAGATCATTAGTACCAATGAGAAAACATGCCATTTGTTCATTCATTTAACTATTATTTATTGAGGTTAGGGATAGTGCTTAATAATGAATGGTAATATTAATCACCAATCTTTGAAGTGATACTAGAGGTAGGGATCATTATATCCTCACTTACTTCAGAGAAAGTAAGTATTGCCTGAAGGCGGTAAAGCTTATTCATCCTGCTCGGATGTACTTATGTCTAAGCCTTTAGGATTTCAGTACAAAGTGCTGTTGCTCATTAACTATGCTAATTCACTTAATAACCCCCCACCTAGCATTTACAAATTTTTGTTTCACTTTTGGAGCTTAAGGGACATGTACTGAATCAATGTAAAAATGAAATATATCGATTGTTAGATTTAAGCATTTGGGGATATTTTTCCTTTCTTTCTTCATTTGGGGTCTCCCAAGGAAACAATTTAATAGAATCATACATTTTTCACTATAGCAGCAAACTTAAAATGCTTTTGGTTTAAGTAGCAGCATATCTGCTGCCAGTGGCTTAAACATAGGTTGTATTAATAAATCTTGAATGGCAAGGAGTTCAGAGGTTAATTCCACCAGCTCACAATTGCCAGGCTTTTCCATCACTTACGCTTCTCCCAAACCCTCCCCAAGATCACCTGGGGCTGTTGCAAGCCTCACAGTCACATGTAACTGTGTTCAAAGGCAAAGGTGGGAAGGGAGTGATGTACCCCTTATGCACCTCTTCCTTTCAGTCACACAGAAAACTGTTCCCCAAAGTTTCACAGCACAGTTACCGTCAGGACTTTTTAGTCAGAACAGGATCACAGGATGAATCCTAAAGCAGGTAAAAAGGTATAGTAATAGTATCATTGACGAGATGAAGCACTAGCCATGCCCCATTCAGAGTGCCTTTCTTCCCCCCAAATGTGAATAAAATCTGAATTCTGTCTGCAAAAATGAAAGAAGGAATGACTACTTGGTAGGCACCTAGCAGCAGCAGGTGCTATTTCCTTAGTACTCTCTCTTGCCACATGGCAGTTGGAGCACTGTGCATTCTCCACACATCTCAGAGACACAGTATGTTTTCAGTAATGTAACCGCTTGTTTGGACATCACCAAACAAATACATAAAATGACAATAATTCACACAAACCAACGCGATGGATGCTTTTATTTTCTTATTAATCAAGAATAAATGTAAGAGTTAAAGAATATAATTACCTTGTTCACTATCAGCAAGTCTCAGCCATCTCAGCAAAGAAGCTGAGAAGAGTTGGGACTCAAGCTCATGTATCTCTGACTCCAGATGCGTAGTTCATCATGACTAAGATACACTACCCCAATGTCATTTGAGGACTGCCATTTAGAATAATTGAGATAAATTCTTGCTCCATGTATTTCCCTTCTTTACTTTGTAACAGTTTTAATATCAGTTCCTATTTCTTTGGAATCAGAATTAATATCTATAAGAGCATAATGCTGTGCAAAGTGACACATATTTGAAAGCACCAAAATCTAGTGTCTGCCTTGGAGATAACAGGTTGTCTGAAAAACCTGTAGGGTGGGGCGAGGGAGCTCTGTATTTTCAAACTTAAAGGGATCTCAGCAAAATATCCTCTCTCTCTCTCTCTCTCTCTTTCTCTGTCTCTCTCTCTCTCTCACACACACACACATACTCTTGACCTTGAGCCACAACCTTCATAAAAACTAAATATAATGTGTCAGCTATTGTCTCTCCAGGCTACAACTATGAATATACAAGTGTTGTTAATGACTGCAAATGCCTAGAAAATGTCTAATAAAACCAAGTATCTTCCAATCAATGATAGATTAATTGAATTTAATATGGTGGGATTGGAAAAGTCACAGTAACTAATTACCCTTATAGGTCTGTGAATGCCTCTAAATGTGATATATAGTACCACACTTGAGTATTTTAGTTAAGGGTCTTGTTATTAAATTGCCCTGAAACATCAATGCTGGAGGTTATGGAGCTCGTTTACTATTTATCTGTGTTCTAAGATGGAAGGTCACCTTTTAACATTTCGTTCTTGTATTTTTAAATGTGCTTGTGGCTAATGATATCAACCTTAAAATAATGCAATGATGTTACCTAATGAAACAATAGCAATCAATTCCCACAAATATCTGGAGATATTAAAAATATGCTGTAAAATTGATTGATTGCCTAAACTCTATTTTATTACCCAGTAGCTTGTAAGCATAACTTAATTACAGGATGAGTGCTACCTATCATCTCTGATTTCAAATTTAGAAGCCTCAGAAACATCGTTCATTTATTTGCAGAATGTCACTGACACATACGTTAGCTCTTTTGGTGGCATAAAAAATCCATCTGTCTTCTAAACGCTGTGGGACTTTCACAAAGAGTTAGCATTTGCCATCATTCCCCTAAAAGCATTTCTAATTGCAGAACCAGGAGTCTGTTGCACACACATGCACGATGTATAATTCTCTTCATGAGAATTCATTTTGGGGTCAAGATCAAGGAAATTGATAAACAAATTAGGGCTTCACAAATATTCTTTCCAGGGGTGAGATAAGAAGGGCAAAAACCAGAGAGGTAGAAAGCATACCTAATACATACCACACACTGTCAGACTCTGTCTAACATGATCTATCTTACAAGTGAGACCACCTCATAGCAGAAGTAGTGGGAATAGTAGCAATTTCTTCATGATGTGGGAGGTAAATAAAAATAATTACTGCTATAATTATTAAGTGCCTATCATGTGCCAAGCACAGGTACTTTACAAGCATGCTGTCTTCTCAAAGCTTATAAAAATTATACAAATGTTGTTGATGTGTTCAGTTTGTCTACATTGGGCCCTCCTATGTACTCAATACTAGCGAGTGACATTACACATTTAAAACCAAATTCTTCTTTGGCTTTGTTACTTCAATCGCAACTGCCTCAATTAGCAGGAAATTAAAATCAAACAAAGAAATTGCCTCCCTCTTGAGTTTTTGATCGTAATTATATTTGGGATATTTTCCAACATAGTTTAGAGGTTTTGTCCAAGCTTTCTTTACCTTCCTTTTTAGCCATTTTCAATGAAGAGATTTTAATGATTTTAATGTCACATACATTTTTTGGTTTTCAAGACAATATATTAGAATTGTATCTGTATTAACAAAAGCATTCAGATAGGGCATCGCCATCACCTTGAACTCAATTGTTGCTGTGTGTAGCAATGCTCCGTGCACTCAGAGCCAATCAATGTCATTATAGTGCTTTCTACACACTAGTGACTTTTTGGTCTCCTCTTCCCTGAAGCATGTAACTTTTCCCCAACTGACACTGACATTTGTAACTTTTAATTAGTATAGGTATGGAAACCAGATCTTCAATATGCTAAAATCTCTATTCCTACCCATCCCCCAAAAGAGGTACTAGTTCTAAATAATAGCTTAAGACGAAAGTCAGCAAACTATTTCTGTAAAGAGCCAGATAGTAAATACTTTAGCGTTTGTGACCATTCCATATGGCCTTTGCCCAAATTACTCTTTGCTTCCCTTCTAGAAAGTAAACAGTCAATAAGTATGTTTAAAAAAGAAAAAGTGTGACTATGTTTCAAAAACTAGGCAATGGGCCTGCAATCGCATTAAAAAAAAGTTTGGATGGTTTATGACCAAGAGTTCTTCAACTGGACAAAAATTCCTAAAGATGACAATTATAAAGTCCAGACAAAATATAGGACAAAACAACAAGGAAAAAACACACAAACCAAAAGAATCACCTAAAGACACCAGTGAGTGTATAAAGTAGGTAGATTTTGGATGTGAGTCAACACAATAAAGAAAAGGTGCACAAGGTAAATTTCCATTTTTAAGGCATTATCCTGATGGAAAGCTTTGATCAATATCATGCAGTATAGTACTACTGCTGATAGAAAACCTGAAGTAGTTCTGGGCTAAAAAAATTTAAAAATGCAAGTATTTTTGGACAAACACAGAAACTGGAACAAAAGGAGGAACCCCCCCCAAAAAAACAAAAGCTAGAGTCGACACACAAATTACACATTCAGACTCTACCTAAATCTCTGCACAAACCTGAACCATGCATATGCAGGACAAACTCAAAGCAGCCCAGTCAAAGATAAAAGTAAGGAACTGCATTTTGAGCTGCGTCTGAGTAAACAGAGTTCATAGCTGGAGTCCAATCAATCTCCCGCTAAAATCAAGAACAGCAGCACTGTAACAAAACTCCGTTTCTCCCCAACAAAAGTTCAAGGCCCAGATTACAGTACAAAATTATTCATCATTTGAAGCATCACAAAAATACAATCCAGTCAAGGAAAAAAACAATTAAAAGGAACGGACCATGAGATGAGTTAGATATTTGAAATAGTAAGACAGGACTGTTAAGAAAGCAGTTATGAATATAATCAAAAAGGTAAAGGAAAGCATGCTGAAAATGAATTAAAAAGGTAACAAATTGTAGCAGAGATACAGGAACCAAAAACAGGGAAATTCTTTAAGTGAAAATACAATAAGTAGGTAATTAGGTTCATTAGATGGAAGTGAATCAGAATGGAAAGGACAAAGCTACAGAAAATTTAAACATGGATCAACACCAAATACCTAATCTTATTAAGAGACAAAGATTTTTAAAAACGAACAGAAACTCCACAAAGCTGTGGAACATCAAAAAGTGCAAACGTGTGTAAATTGGAGATAAAACAGATGAACATTTCTCAACCTTGTTGAAATATTACATATTACAGATTCAAGAAGTTCAGCAAGGCAAAACAGAAAAAGTTGTTCCAACCTTTTCATTTTCCCTCTCCTTTACAAGTCCCTCAAAACAAGCAGTGACAACAGAAGTTTTTGTCTCAATAATCACATGACAGCTGGATGCTTTCTGATGCTTACTTTGTTCCTGCACCATGACAACTTGGTTCCCTGATCCTCCTAGAAATTTTGCCAGGTAACTCACACTTTCCATTGAATTCCTCCCTGCGAAACTAGCTGCAATGGATTCGGTTTTCTCCAAGGAAACACACTGACCAAGATGACAATCAGGAACAAAAGCAGTTGAGGAAATTTGGATCATTTTCCTAACTCATGTGAGTTTGAAGATAATTAAGGTCCAGTTGATATTAGAAGACAGGACGGCTGACCAGTGGTATACAAGAAAGGTTTAACTTTATTGAGTGTGTAGTAGGCACACAGAAAAAAATTACTGAAGGAAATTTTGGCAGACCAAGGGCCTGTTGTGACAGATGACTAAGAGAGACACAAAGAATTCAAAAACCTTGGTGAGGCAGGCTGCTTTTAACTAGACTAAATTCAATATACAAGCTCAAAAAGTAGGATTCTATCTCTCATTTGATAGATGAGCTGATAGGAACACCTGGGTGACTCAGTCAGTGAAGTGTCTGACTTTGGCTCAGGTCATGATGTTGCAGTTCACAAGTTCGAGCCCCGTGCTGGGCTCTGTGCTGACAGCTCAGAGCCTGGAGCCTGCTTCAGATCCTGTGTCTCCTTCTCTCTCTCTCTGCCTCTCCCCTGTTCATACTGTCTCTCTCTCAAAAATAAATGAACATTAAAAATTTTTTTAAACAGAAAGGTTAGCTGATATTTTTGAGAAAATCTATTATAAATGGAATTGAGGTCCTCAAAATTATTTGAAAATTCCAAAGATTTAGTGATACAGTTGATAGAACAGATTTATTATGAGCAACACACCCAGGACAGCCCTTAATCCTGACTCTAGAGAGGCTGTGTTATAGGCTGAACATTTGTATTCCCCCAATGTCTTATGTTGAAGCCCTATGGTTCCAGGAACTTGCTGCTATTAACCAAGGTGATTATGCATTAAGGAAAGAGAAATGTCCAGACTTTTCAACATTTATTTGGCACAGTCTCAGAATTAGTTTTCTACTGCTGCTGTAACAAATTACATAAGTTTACAGTATACACACAACACACAATTATAGTTCTATAAGTCATAAGTCTGAAATGGGTGTTACTGGGCTAAAAGGAAAAAGTCAGCAAAACTGCATTCCTTTCTAGAGGCTCTAGTGGAGAATCTGATTTTCTCCTTTACCAGCTTCTAAAAGTTGCCCATATTTCTTGGTTCCTGGCCCACTTCTATCTTCAAAGCCAATAATTACTGGCCAAGACTTTCATATCACATCACTTTGACACAATCATGTGCCTCTCTGCCATTATAAGGACCCTTGTGATTATATTGGGCAACATGGATAACCCAGTATAATCTTCCCACCTCAAGGGCAGTTAACTAGCAATCTTTATTCCATCTACAATCTTAATTCCATAATATACACACAGATTCCAGAGAGTAGGATATAGGTACCTTTGGGGGCCCATTATTCAGTCTACTACCAGGTTCTAAACTAACAACTAATTTCTGGCCATGTAGGATATTTTGGTGAACTAGCAATGAAAGCTGGAATTTAGGAGGGTCAAATAATAAGTGGAGTTTGGTCTGAGATGTTCTCATAGTGATTTTCAAAGGCTGACAATGTCATGACATTGGGTCCCTAACCCATGAAGTAAAAGGTTATTTTCAAAGGGCAAGTGAAAGCTGCCGGAACCATATTTCTATGCCAAAGTAATAAAGTCAAAACAATACCCCATTTCTGGGAGAAATGGAAAGATTAAGGCCCACATCAGAACTGAAAGGTGCGTAGGTGGAAACAGCTATTACGTCCCACATTTAATTTGCCTCTTAGGTCAAAAGGAAGTAGAGAAGGCTTTTGCAGTCACTGTTCCAAATTCAGTGTCTTTACTGAAACAAAGTATCACATCCTTTAGTTCACTTAAAAGACACGCACTCACACATATTAACATATATACTGATTACATTTATATGCATATAATCAGCAAAAATCACAGTAATATAGAAAATATACACATACTTTCGCTCTCCCTTTTTTCTTTTCTGTTGATGGTAATGTTAGAGTTGTGCCCAAAGGTTACTGGATGTTAAATCCAGATTATGAAGACGGGACTTCCACATTTTTTTTTTCTGCTTTAGTTACCATCCATTTAAATTGTAAGTCCTAAATCCAAAGCAAAGTAATTCCTTAGAGTTCTGGATACACTGGATATACTAGGTAGATTCAGCCCTTTAGGTCAGCTAAGACAAAGAGCCAGCTCTCTTTCAACCAGTGGTTTGGGAGGCTGTTGGGGATGAGTGTAGGGGGAAATTTTCCACCCACAGTAGAAATATAAATACAAAATCTTAGAGATTTTAATACTACTGCCATGCAAGATTTACGAAACCAAATCATCTGACAGGTAATAGAAACCAATCTTGGGTTGAGATGACCACCTCCTAATTAGATGGTGTGAGCATTCTCTTTGAAACACTTAAAAATCATACCAGCAATGAAATTAGGAACATCCGCCAATGGTTTGCTTGAGATTCTTCTTCTTTGTATGCATAAAAATAGAAATAATAGTAACACTGGAGGGCACCCCACAATTTGATACAAACAGCTTAACATAATCACATTTTAGCAGCCATGAATATAAACTGTTGGGGTATCATATAAACAAAAACTTAATGGCCAAGGAAGGTAGGTTGTTGTAAAAATATTTAATAGCTTCCTGGGGGCAAAATAAAGTAAATATGTAAGATTTAGGTTTATTGTTCCCCAAAACATCAACTGCTAGAGGATGTTTACCTAAGTTGCCCTTCCTTGAACTGTGAAGTTGTACAACAAATAAACCTGCAGGATGACGGAGTAAAACTGTTTCAGGGACAAAGTTACAAGGATACAGTCTTCAGAGATTTCTCTGTAGAACTTATGAATGTCTAAGATAAATATTGCACTGTTCTCACTTTACACATTGTTTTCTTTTTCCATAAATTTTGTTACAGATGATAGTGTAACTGAGGTGTAACCTTTAAAAATAAATGTTTAATTGTTAAAAAGGCCGAAGCATAAAAATCATGACTAATAATAATTAATAATAACAACTTATATAATACGTACAGATAGCTGAGAGTAGATTCTGGTATATTCTTACAACACCCTCCTTCCTTGAGACAACCTTTGCAATTGCATCCAGAAGTCTTAAAAAAAAGTTTAATCTTGCAAAGGCAAGCTTAAACTTTGTAAACTTATTTTGGCGGCACTAAGAATTATAATTACATTTCTTTAAATAAAATATATGAAACTAATAACACTTTACTTTTGTTCACTGTATTTACCTCCTGGCATGAAATCAACTTTTAGTAATATAAGTCCTATACAGCCTAGAGAAACACATATTATGCTGTCAAAGAGAATTAAGATAGATGAGAACTCATCCTACCTTCTAAGGTCCACCATCACTTATAGTAGCCGGAGGGAAAAAAGATGGAAAGTTATTACCCAGGACTACTCTGATTTTTCTACTGCTTGTTGGTACTAACCCCGCCCACCACTACCAGTGTTGAGCCCCAAGCATTAAGCTATGTAAGGACAGTTCTAAACTGCCATAAACAAACTAGAAATGACTGCTTGTCTCTAGTTGGATGCAGGACCAAGAAAACTCCAACTCTGGGGGCGATGCAGATAAAAACAGTATCAAAGGCAAGTTGAGGAGAGTGAGAAAATTCATAAAAATGGAACATATGGTCACAGTTGAGATGGAAGACGTGGCTTAGCAATAAAGAATATATCTACAAACCAGTCCAAAGTGTACACACTTCTAGTCATTTGTTTATTAGCACCCATTGGCTGAGCCTCTCCATTTTCCTCATCTCTCATCACTGCCATATAAGAATAAAATAGCATTCTTACCACCAGAACACAGAATTTTTAGCTTGAGAGAATAGTAAAGTTTCCCCAAGGATTGCTTTGGTCAGGTTGAGAAATGAAAAACTCCATTCTTAATTTGGACCTGGACAAGTCACTTAAAATTCTGAACTCCAGGATCCCCCTGTGAACACATACCTAAGGATTAAAATAGTGTGCACCATCAGGCTACCAAAGCGCCTGGTATACGAACATTCCATATGGTAACTATTTTTATCACCCCCACATATACTTTCATGAAAACAATGGCAATCATGGTATTATGAGATATCTTTAGTTATCATTCACTCTAATCAATCTGATTATGACTTCCTTCCTATACATCCAACTCTCTAGGATTCTGATAGCACATACACTAAGCATTGAAATTATACTGCAAAAGAAAAGACTTAAAGATCACTCTTTTAACTAAATGGTATCATACATACTCTATTCCAAAAATTCATCTTTAGATGATGGTTTGCTATCTTTCTCCTCAGAGTGTTGTACTCCTCAAGTGTCTAGATATTTCGGTCCATGAAGAATATTTCCCTAGGGTATGAATTACTTTAAAAAAGAAAAGGAAGGAAGACAGGAAGGAGGGAAGAAGGGAGGGAGAAATGAAGAGCGGTAAGGATTCCCCTTGTGAATAAAGAGAAGAAATATAAAGCAACAGATAAATGTGTTAAGAGATAGCATTATAGTCTTAGGTGCTACAGACTCTGATCTTGACTTACTGATCTTCCTGAAGATAGATTTCAGTGGCCTATGGAGGCAGAACATAAGGACCTCAGTTGTTGTAAGATTACACACTATAGCTAAGATCCCTACATATCATTGGGTCCCTAGAGTACCTGATCCCTCGACAAAAGGAAAAATTGAAATTTCCAGAATAATTCCACTTTCATTAATAATTATCTAGGTAATTTTGACCAACCTTCCTGCTGAAAGCAACTTTACAAGTAGGACAAATTTAAGACAAAAATTCTTAATTTTATTAGATAAGGATACGTTTATAAGAATTAGCAGGCTGAGTAAAACAGGATTCTTTGGAATCCAGAAAAGTGAAGTGGACCCTATACTCAGGTTGCTTTTGCTCTAAGGTCTTTTTATTTTCCAGAAGATGAGATCAGGAGGCTGAGCTGAAAAGTTTACAGCCACACAGAATTAGGAGAACAAAAATATTGATCTACTTAGTCTCCAGTGCTTGCCGAGATGGGGAACTATTAAATCATTCCCACTATTGTAAGTGGATATGAAATGGTTATACCCTAGAAGATTAACTGGAATTAAACTATCTTTATTGTACCTAGCATTCAAATCATCTGGACAGACCAGAAAATCTTCAAATCTGAAATCAGATTAAGGAGAAACTAAATTACTAGTGTCCTCATGTGTCTAGCATAATCCTTGAAGGAAGAAAACAATATCTTACCATCAAAGAATTACTATAAATATGCTTTCTTCCCACCTAGGCAGTGTATGCTGGGGCGAGGGGGGTGGGGAGGGGCACAGAGACAGAATAACTATAAACATTGGAGTTACGTGTAACTAGACTGTAAAACAGCTATGCTTGTTATATTTAAAAATAAAGAGGAATGCCAAGCTTGAATACTTAAGCAAGAAATTAGCAATTATAGAAACTGATTGAATGGATCTGAAAAAATCAAATAGAATTCTAGAATAGTATGACAAATGCCACTGTCAATAGACTGAAACAACTGAGAAGACACAGTTAATTTAAGGGGAAAATAATAAATTAACTAAAATGAAGCACAGAGCACCAAAAAAGAATAGGAGATACAAAAGAGAGAGAAACACACAGGATAAAGATAAAAGCTATAGCAAGGATTTAATTAGAATCTCAGAAAGAGAGTAAAATGTGGTATGCAATTTTGTTGAGATTATGGATGACAAATCTCTTCTATCTCAAGCAGGTAAATGAAAAGAAATCTACACTTACCACATCATACTAACACTACGGGGTGGGGGGAAAGACAAAACAAAATAAGAGAAGCAATTATAGACCAAAAAAAAAAAAAAAAAAAAAAAGATTACCTCCAAAAAAGGAACAATTAGATGTTTAGCTGACTTCTCAAGAGCAAGAATGGAAACCAAAGGTAATAAAATGGTATCTTCAAGGAGTGAAAGAAAATAACTACCAACCTATAATTCAATATCTGGGGAAAATAGTTTTCCAGGTTGAGGCTGGATGAAGACGTTTTGAAAGCAAAACACAATTTGAAAACAAAAAACAATTTGATGAATTTACCACTAGCAGACCCAAACATCACAATATCAAAGGAAGTTTTTCAGGCAGAAAAACAATCTGTGAGAGAGAGAGTATAGTAAATGTAGACAGTCATGTCTGGAGGGGTTTAGTGGAAGCTAAACCGCTCTCCAGTCCTTATATTATCTGGGAGGAGTACAATAGTTTATCAGCCTAAGGCTTGGATAAGTCAGAGGAGCATATGATAATATTCATAATAACAACTAAAGAGAAACTGATTGTATAACTTTAAGCTAATCCAGCAGGGGTAAAAAATACGATGATTTAAAAAAAAAACAGAAGAAGAGAAATAAGAAACAGAACAGACAGAACAAATGAAAACACACTGTGATAAAAAAAAAAAACTATACAGGCTAGTATCAAAAATTACTTTTAATATTAGAACTAAACACATCCCATTTAAAAAAATGTCAGTTGTATTTATTTTTTAAAATCCCTATTATTTATAGAAAAATATTTAAATATTAATAATTTAAACATAAAAGATATATATTTATACATGAAATGCTAGAAACAACATTTATTATATAGAGAGCAACAGATTGTGTATCAATAAACATCAGAATTAAGGCAAAGGCATTATTAGAAATCAAGAGGATCTCTTCATAATGATAAGAGTTTAATTCACCAGAACCATAAAACATTTTAGTTTTTTAAATCTAATAACTAGATTGTTATTGAATCTTTGAATACTAAAATGCAAATACTGGCATAAGTATGAGGACAGATGGAAAATATCTGATGATAGTGGAACCTTTTAATGTTTCCCTCAAGGTACATAACAGAAAAACTGGGAAAAAGTAGAATATTTGAACAACCATGATAACGAAACAGTTGAGGGATGTATCTGCTGGGCAAGTGTACATGAAACTTCTTTTTTAAAAATTGATTGTGGGGGCACCTCGGGGGCTCAGTCAGTTAAGCATCCAACTCTTGGTGTCAGCTCAGGTCATGATCTCACAGCTCCCGAGTTCAAGCCTCACATTGGGCTCTGGGCTAGCAGAGCAGGGCCTACTTGGAATTCTGTCTGTCCCTCTCTCTCTCTGCTCCTCCCCTGCTCATGCTCTCTCTCTCAAGATAAATGAATAAACATTAAATAAATAAATAAATAAATAAATAAATAAATAAATAAATGTGTACCAGCCTATGAATCAAGTCTCAAAATATATCAAAGAATTGAAAGGTTATTTTCTGACCATAATAAATTTTACTAGAAATCAATAACAGAAACTAAAATATATCCAAATGCAGGGAAATCATAATGGAAAACTTAAAACATATTTCGATATTATTAAAATTAAAATATTACATATCAAAATTGGAAGATGAACTAAAACAGCACATAGCAGAAAAAAAGATAACATGCGTGCATATGTATTAAGAGGAAAACGTGAGTTAAACATCCATCTCAAAATTGGAAAATGAAGCATGAAACAGACCGAAACAAAGTAAAAAAATAAATAGAACAGGAGAAATTAACAAAACAGTATATACATTATATATGATAGTATATATTATAGGATCCACAGAGTCAAAAGGAGCTTATTTGAAAAAAAAAAAAAAAAAAAGCCAGCAAACACAAAATCCACAAACCTCTAGGGAAGGTGAAGGACAAGAAAAAGACAGAAGCTACAAATATTCAGTATTTGGCTTAGAAAAGTCCTCAGTACAGATCCTGTGTTCATAAGAAAGATAAGGAGAGAGTTATAAGCAATATTATAATTAAATTGATTTCAAATGAATATATATTAAGTTCATGGAAAGTTCATAACTTATCAAAACTGACACAAAAGATGTAGAAAACATGAAGTATTTAACTATGAAAGACACTTGATCTATAATTTAAAACCAAATGAAAAAACCTGGGCCAAGAGAGATTCTCTGATAAATGTTACCAAACATTTAATATACAATGCCAATACATATTGTATTTCAAAGATTAGAAGAAAACTCATTTTATAAGGTTGGCAAATCTCAAGTTAAAAAAAAATAAAACAAGGTGAGAAGAACAGTAAAAGAAATAAAAAGGAAAGTTCAATCACAACCCCAAGCAAAATTCTAAACAACATATTAGCATGGGCACCTGGGTTGCTCTGTCGGTTAAGTGTCCGACTTTAGCTCAGGTCATGATCTCGCAGTTTGTGAGTTCAAGCCCCGCGTCAGGCTCTGTGCTGACAGCTTGGAGCCTGCTTCAGATTCTGTGTCTCCCTCTCTCTCTGCCCCTCCCCTGCTCACGTTCTGTCTGTCTCTCTCTCTCAAAACTAAATAAATACTTTAAAATATATATATCATACAGAAAATATCACAGAAAATCATTTAAAAAATTAGTGTTCCTTTTGAGATCAGGAAAGAGACAAGGATAATCCTTAATACCATTTCTACCTAACTTAGTTTTGAAGGTCCTAAACAGTAAAATGAAATGAGAAAAAAAAGTTATTGAGGATGAAAGAAGTGAAAAAATATTATTCACAGATAAAATTATGTACTTTGAAAATCCAGAAATAAAAATTCAAATAAACTGTTAGTATTATTAAGAGGATTTAGCAGATCTGTAGGGCATATTAAATTATAATATAAAATCAATTATATTTCTATGTGACAGCAAAATATAAGAAGTTATTTTTAAAAGATTTAAATAGTATCTGAAACCATAAAACTCCTAGGAGAAAAGATAAACTGTAAGCTCCTTGACATTAGTGTTGGTGATAATTTTTTTGAATTTGACACCAAAACAAAAAAATAAAAGCAAAAATAAATGGGACTACAACAAACTGAAAAGCTTCTGCATAGCAAAGGAAACTATCAATGAAATGAAAAGGCAACCTAAGGAATGGGAGAAAATATGCAAATCATGTATCTAATAAAATGCTAATATTTAAAATATAGAAAGAACTCACATAACTCAATAGCAAAAAAAATCCAATTAAAAATGGGCAGAGGATCTTAATAGACATTTTTCCAAAACAAGACATACAGTTGGCCAAGAGATACATGAAAATCATGAAAATGTGCTCAATATCACTAATCAGTGATAATCCCTATCAGGGAAATGCAAATCAAAACTACAATGAGACATCCACTCACAACTGTTAGAATGTCTATCTTAAAAAAAAAAAAAATTACAAGAAATTGCAAGTACTGGTGAGGATGTAGAAAAAGGAAACCCTTGTGCCCTGTTGGTGGGAATGCTAATTGGTGCAGCCATTATGGAAAACAGTACAAAGTTCCTCAAAAAAATTAAAAATTGAACTGCTATATGATCCAACAATTCCACTTCTGGATATTTATTAGAAGGAAATGAAAACACTAACTCAAAAAGAGATCTGTACCCCCATGTTCATCACATCATTTATAATAGCAAAGACATGGAAGCAACCTAAGTGTCCACTGATAGATGAATATAGAGGATGTGGGGTATGTGTGTGCACATGTGCATACACACCTGCACATACAATGGAGTTTTACTCAGCCATATAAAAGAAGGAAATCTTGTCATTTGCTACAACATGGAGGGAACTTAATGACATTATTCTAAGTGAAATGTCAGAAAAAGACAAATGTCCTATGCTCTCATTTATATGAGGCATCTAAAAAAAAAAAGAAAGAAAGAAAAGAAAAAGAAAGAAAACACAGATACTGTACAGAGAATACGTGATTTTCAGAGGCACAGGATGAGAGGTGGTGAGTGAAATGGGTGACGTTGGTTGAAAGTACAAACTTCTAGTTATATAATAACTAAGTCTTGGAGATATAATATACAGGACTCTAACTATAGTTAATAGTACTCTATCGTATGTTTGAAAGTTGCTAAGAGAAGACCTTAAAAGTTCTCACTAGAAAAAAAATATGTAACTGTATAATGATAGATGTCAATTAGAATCACTGTGATCATTTCACAATATATATGTAAATATCTAATCATGTACACCTGAAACTAATGTTATATATACATCAATTATATCCCAATTTAAAAAACTGGATTTATATAATCTCAGAATAGCAAAAATTTCTTCACCCCAAAAGATTTAAATAGCATAAAATGTCAAGTATCTTGGAATAAATGTAACATAAGACGTGCAAGACCTCTATAAAGAAAATTGCAAACCTTTACTGACAGAAATAAGACTGTAAATAGGATATACCATGTTCACGTATTCATAGATTTAATTTTTAAAGGTGTCCATTTCCAACTAGGTTCCACAGATTCAATGCACTCCCAATAATCCCAGTTTGTGTGTGTGTGTGTGTGTGTGTGTGTGTGTGTGTGTGTGTGTGATAGGACAAGCTGAATCTGATGTTTAAATAGAAAGTGTAAGGGCCAATAACAGGCAGAAAACCCCTGAAGAAGACAAACAAGGAGTAAAACTTGCCTCTCTAGATTTTAAGACTTGTAAAGCTGTACAACTGTGTGTGGAATCGGCATGAAGACAGAAAAATAGACTAACAGAAGAGAATAGAAAGCATAGAAAAAGAGCCCTGTGCATTTAAAAGAACACTTGAGTTTTTCTAAAACCTACACTGTAGACCAATGAAGATAGGATAGTCTTTCCAATGTATGATGCTGGGAAACTGGATATTCTTAAATAGGAAAAAGAAAAATTGGACTTTACTCACAGCGTACAAAAAACTGTTTCATGCAGATTATAGACATAAAAAGAAAGCTTCTAGGAAAATAATATAAAAGAATATCTTCATATTCTCATGCAAGAATAGTTTCTAAATAAGTTACAGATAATATGACTAGCGGGGAAAATGATAAATTGGACTATGTTAAAATTAAGAATGTCAGTTCATCAAATTAATTTTATTAATAAGCCAAAGCATGGAAAGGTTTATAGGCAACACGTAATTTTAAAAGGATTCACATCCAGAATACATAAAAAGTTCCTATAAATCAATTTAAAAATACAAAAAATAAACAATTACATGAGGGAATGAACCAAACAAGGAAGAGTCAGAAGACAGAAAGCAGAAAGATGTACACTCTCCAAGGACTCAGTCCCTTCCTCTGAGGTCACTACTTTCCCAGATCCCCTTCTTTCAGGTTTTCTGGAGTCTAGATTCTTTAACTAGCCCTCTCGCTCTCTGAACTCCATAGCGTGGCGAAAGTAGTTAGGCTTAGAAAGTATGTCTTGTGTTTTTCTGCCCTCCCCAGCCTTTTGGTAATTAAGTTGCAATTACTTAACCCCTTCTGGTCATTGGACCATAAACAGAAGTAAAGAATGATCCTTCTTAGCCAAGGTGGTTTACCACGAGTGTTCCTTTTTTTCCTCAGAACAGCATCCCTGGGTGTCACATGTTCCACGTGGTGTAGCCTAAGATGAAGAAAGGCTGCTTGACTTGCATCTAACTTTACATAAAAAAATAAGCCAGAGCTTTTGCAGTTCAGTTTTTACTTTGGTTAGCCAATGTGGGTTTCTGCCCTAATTTATACACCAAGAAAAGAGGCACAAGTAATGTGTCGTATCTAAAATTAGTATATAATCTTTTATGTAGTCCCTTAATACTTCTTGCAAGAAACATAAGAGTTCATTTAAATATATTGAAGGAAATAAAATATAGTCTATTCTAAAGATCAAAACAAAATATTAATTTTCAGTAAAAATATTTGTCAGAATCTCATTAGTTTCACAGATCAGTTCTAGAACTTGTTGCTGTGCAGACTAATCTGAAAACACAAGTATCTTTATCTCCATATTATACACTTAAAAGAAAGGAAAAATCATGCCTAATTCTCAGATAATAGAAATAATTATTCCTTTAAGCTATGATAGGCAGTGCAGTCTGTTGTCAACAACAACAATGCACATTTCAAAAAAAACTGGAAACGTTACGATCAAAGTGTGAATTATAATTTTAAAACAACTTGCAAGATTTTGCTTTTCTTCTTTTTTGAATGTTGAAGCAGATCTCATCTTCAAGCATGATGTATTTTAGGAACTAACACTTTCATTGGAAATCTTAAATTCTAATATATTTTCCAGTATTATTATTACACTCTGATTCTCAAAGAACCGCATAACAGAAATGATTCTTGGGTGATGATTATTATTACTTTTTTTAAACATACATGTTACTGAAGAATGGTGACTTTGAAATTCGTGTATGTTATAAAATTTTAGCAAAAATATTAAGAGTAAAGAATAAACTAATCCTTGTTTTGCATTATTATAAATAAAGAGGGAAAATGAGAAAAGCTTGGTGGTGGTTATAATTCCTAATAAAATCATTCAACCCTTTATATTTAAAAATGGATAGGATTAATTCTCTAAATTTGATGCCTGATGGCTTTACTATCATGTTCACCATAAAAAAGACACACTCCTTAGACTGTGACTCTTGAAATTTTGAAACCACATCGGTAGAAATATGAAGTTGGTTCTGTTACACCAGAATTCTAGTTCTAGTATTTGTCAAAGTTCTACATAGTTTATGAAAATATAGCACCTGTGGGGGACCGGGATATGAAACTCATCTACTAGGGAACAACTGGAAGTACTCCTTTTATCTATTTATTTGTTTGTTTGTTTGTTCATTCATTCATTCATTTAATTTTATATATAGAGAGAGAGTGCAGGAGCAGGGGAGAGGGGCAGAGGGAAAAGGGGGAGAGACAGAATCTAAACAGGTCCCACAGCACAGAGCCTGACATGGGGCTCAATCTCAAGACCCTGAGAACATGACCTGAGCCAAAATCAAGAGTCAGGTGCTCAACCAACTGAGCAAGCCAGATGCCCTGGAAGTACTCCTTTTAAAACTTGGGTTCAGGTCATCTCAACATGCTTTCTGCTGTGATCCTTGTATCACAGACATAGACTGATTTAGCTGTTGCAACTCCATGTCTCCCCATATCTAATTGGCCCCTCTCCCCCCATGCCATTCTGTGGCAACCCCACTCCATAAGAAACAAATCTCTCTACATGTCCCAATTCTTCTGGAATTTTCTAACTTCTACTCTTCATTCCCAATCCCTGGGCTCTTACCTTTTAGGAAATGCTTTTCTGTTAGTTTTTCTCGGGGAAAATCCTATGCTGAGCCTTCATTTCTTTTCTTTTTATAGAGTCATCTTATTCACTCTTACAATTCTAATTAATATCTAAATCTTAGCGGTTCTTGTGAAACATAACTCCAACCCAAGAAACTCTTATGAACATCAGATTCTAAATACAATTAACTCTGATCCCAAAGATTTGCCTTAACTTAATTTTTATTCTCTCAAATAATCTTCTGCTGCGATAATTAGTACCCCATTCAAGTGCACCTCTATGTTATAGTATATTATAGTCCCACTTACTACAAAAATATTCAACATGGATGTTACTTAGTTCCTCTTGCTCCCTCATCAACCTCATCCAGTTAATCACCCAGGTTTATCAGTACTATCCCTGAAATCTATCAAATCTGCCTAGCACTCTTACCTGTCACTACCCTTGCCGGACACAAATGGACCACTAAAATCTCCCCCTGCTTCCATTTGTGCTTTCATCTAATCCATTTTTCCAAAAGCAATCTCTCTAAAACCCAAGCCTGATGATGCCTGGCCTTCAGGATCTACTCATAGATAGATTCGAATATAATAAAATTCAAACATCTACCCTTGCATGATTTATCAGCTATGCTCCTACTTTGAATCATTGCTCCTCATAGGATTCTGTCAAAGCAAACTTCTTTTAGTTATCTAAGCATATTATCCTTATTACAGAACTTTTCACATGCCATTAAATTTACCAGGAACTTTAATGCTGCCATCACCACCCTTTTTGCTTAACTCAAAACCTTTCTTTCAGTTCAGTTAGGTGTCTCTCACTGGGAAGCATTTCCTGACCTTTAAGCCTGGTTTAAGCAACTTTATTACATGCTCCCATAGCATCCTGTATGCTTACCATGGAGTACTATAATTGGCAGTGATCTTAACTGTCTTAACACTTCTGTATCTCCAGTGCTCATACAGACCCAGGCGCTTGTAATATTTAATTAGATTAATGAGGTCAAAACTTTTGTCAGTCCACAATTGAGAACACGCTATAGAATAAAGAAAAATGAGAAACCATCTCTTTTTTCTTCTAAAACACTTTCTTTTAGAGTGATTCTCATTAAAATCTCCTTTGCCTTCAATAAAGAAGCTTGGATTCAATTTTTCCCCACCTTTTCATTCTAGGTGTTTAATAAAGCATAGGCATACTGATGTTAACAATATTCTAAGCATGGCTAGCAGCAATATTGTGAAATTCTATATGCTTCTATTAGCATTAATTGGCAACACTGCCCCTGATGGACAAGCTATTATCTACCCCTAGCCCTGGTTGTCTCATTTTGAATGCTTATCTTTATCCAATTGCTACAGCCAAAATCTTTTCTATTGTTGTCTCCCTTAGAGTGCGATTTATTTGATAGCTCAGTTGCAAACACAATTTCTTCCCAAATTATCCTATCCATTCCATTATTCCCTTTCTATTATCTTGAGACTCCAAAAGACTAAGTAAAAAGATGAGGTGCCAAATTCACTGTAACTTTTAGAAAGAGAGTGACATTGTTAAATCTTTTGATGAAATTTTGGGCATGTGCCCCAGTCTTTCCAATTAACTCTGATTGATGCATGATTGATGAAGGATGCTGGTGAAGTTCTGTCAATGAAGTCTCATGTAAATACACATGTAAATATTTAAAATATGTCACTTGAAATTTTCTGGCAGAGTCTCAAAGCTTATCTTCTAAATTGTTTTCTATCATTAGTACCATTGTATGAAATGAATCCACAATTTGCTTTGGGGCTCAAGGACAATTGTATAAACACTCATATAATCACAGCACACCAGATGAGTTGGTTTGGGTTAAAGTAAGACCAAACACTGAATGATGAAGGAAGTCAAATATATAATACCATAAAGGTTTCAATAAGTTTAGTAAACTCTTTGAAATAAGATACCTTTCAGAGCATACCAGGAATCTGCAATTTACTTAGGTTTACAGAGTTTTATATTCTACTTTAATTATTTCTACTCTGAAAGCCCATTGTTGGTGCTTTCCATATCATCCTTTCTTTACTATGTTAAGAGCATATTCTCTACATTTAGTCTCTAAACCCATTAATGGTTTCCAAAATGTTTTGGGTCTTTTCTGAAATCCAATTATGTATCAGCATTGTCTCTTAATCATGCAAGTATTCCTTAAATTTAATTTTAATATATTAAAAATTATGCTAATTGTGTCTTGTGCTAACTACTACAAAATTTAATCGGCTCACTGTCATTTGAGAATTGAAATAATAGGTAAAAATTCTATAGTCCTCTCACCCCTGAAAACCAATGTGAAACTAGCATACTAACATTACAAAGGGAAAATATACCAGGCTATATTTTAAAAGATCACTGAAAAATTGACCTGTTTAGGTTGTCAGATTTCATCCTGAGATGTTTACTGCTCATATTCAATACTGAATCTCTAGCCCATCAAACCAGATATTTTAAATCTAAATAAACATTGTAAATTAGTGTGGGATATGACAGTAATCAAATTTCCCAAGGCTGTTGGAATAGCAGAATCATTTTGGGGTCAATATATATTCCTGGTCCTAACCTCAAAACATTCTGAGTTAATACACTGGAGAGATGCTCAGAGAGCCACGTTTTTAAAAATGTTCTCATGATAATATATATTATAGCTTTTTGTTTACTAACTTTTACATAAACAATATTAAATTATATGCAAAATACTATAATCTAACTCTTTAACATATACATAATCAAATTACAAATGCATCCATTGTTAGCATATGTGCCAATAATTTAATGGTTACCTCTGGGGAGGGTGATAAGACAACAGAATTGGGATAAGATATTCTTTAATCCTAACTGTGGTAACCCTTTTTCTTAAAAAGAAATAATTAAGGAATACATGGCAAAATGTTAACATTTGTCAAATTTTGATTGTGGGTATATGGGTTATGTTATTGTGTTTTACATTATTTTTTATGTATTTAAAATATGCTCTGTTAAAAAAAGTACTGTCCCCACAGAACTCAGATCATCATCCACATTTGGGATCTATTGGAATAATGACCAGACAATGTGAGTTTTAATCCAAACTTATTCAGAAGAAAGTACTATTAATAATTTTACTACCATAAGAGGCAAACTAGAATGTATGGTCACCCTAGGAATAAACTATTTTAAGTCCTACTTAATGCATGAACATCTTAATAGGAAAATTTATTTTCTACCATTTCCCCTAAGCTCCATCTTTATAAGTTATCACAGATAGAGGTTATTGATCTAATTTGTCCAATTTATTATCCATTTTTTCCAATGAAGCACTTTAGGGTAATACATAATTTTCAAAAGAGTTCTGTAATAAATAATGGAAATATAGGAAAATCTTGCAGTTCAAATATTTCTAAGATGCAAGAAGACATAGTCAACAGCATTTATTGTACACTCAGTGATGTGAAGTTAAAAACCAGACAAAAAAAATACAGATTCTGGCTTTAAGGAATTTCTATTTGAACTAATTCTTCAGACAAAATATAGAAAACCAATACAGATACTGTAACTGCATAGGAATAAAATGAAAACTAGCTACTATTAAAAGGCCAAGTACTAATGGAGAGTAAAATTAAGCATAATAAGTAATGTGATCATTACCAGTTGCCAATTCTGAAAGCCAGTTATTTCCACATGTGTATTGTTGCCATCACCATAGGCTCCTTCTGAACTCTTGCTTCTCCAGTTTGCGGATTATCTCACCAGCCCATAGGAATGATCGCTGTTTTGTACTATTTTCACCAAAACACAAAGCTCAATCTGTTTCAGTTAAAAGTTTTATGTAACTAATGCAGAAAAGCACTCCCAAATGTACTTAATGAAAAAAAGCAATATATTGGCTCAAGGAGGTGAACAGTCCAGATGTAGCTTAATCTAGGGCTCAAATGATATGATCAGGGCTCACTTTACTCTTTGTGTTCTTAGTTCCTTTTTCAATCTTGGCTTCATTCTCAAGCCATCTTCCCTGTTAGTTACTGAATTAATTCCAGCAACCACTAAGCTATTACCCTGGACATTTATATCCAGAGGAAGAGACTGACAGAAATTCTGAACTTTCAAGCAGAAATTTCAACTGTGACCAGCCTGACTTGAGTCAAATACATTTCCTTGATTCATCTGTGGCTGAGGATAGAATGTGTGGATTGGTTTACCCTAAATCCTGTTCTACACTGTATCATGTCATCCAAAGTAGACAGGCCTTTAGTACAAGTAGGTAATTCCCGAAGGTAAAATGGGCATATTATAGCCATAGGAAAGGAGAATTAATGCTGGATGGGCAAAAAGGAAAGGGAAGAGCAGAGAGAGGAAGGAAAGAAGGAAGGGAAGGGAAGGAAAGAAGGAAGGGAAGGGAAGGGAAGGGAAGGGAAGGGAAGGGAAGGGAAGGGAAGGGAAGGGAAGGGAAGGGAAGCAAAATGGGAAAGAGGAAAAGGAGGGAGGAAAGAAAGAAAATAGTCCACTGAGACAGTGGTGTGTTAGTAAATGTTTAAAACCAGCTCTCAAGAAAAACAAAAAAACTGTCTTCTCTGTAGTGTTTGACAATCTTCATGCCACAAATTCTCCCTTCATGATGATTTCAAGATGTCAGGTCACTGAATGCAGAATTGGGAAAAGATATGCAATAGATACGTAGATACATACAACATATACATAACATATAATGACAATAATCTCAAAAGTAACGATAATAGTACAATATAGTAAAATAATTAAACAGTAATAAATGTTCACTACCTATTAACTTTGTTTTTAGTGTTATTTGCTTATAAGTTTATAGGAGTTAATTTTTATAGGAGTTAACACGCTGTGTTAAACACAGCGTGGCTGTGTTTGACAACCATCTCACAAAATCCTTGAATTTTTTTAAAACTGGGTTATCCATGCTGGTACAGGCTAGCTCTGGCACATCACTGACAGAACATCTTTCTCAATTTCTTAAAAAAAAAAAAAAAAAAAAAAAACAGAAAAACACACATATAGCACTAACTCTCCATGTGCAGTGGTCTCTATTACAGCATTGGTGGAGCAAAGGAGGTTTTGTATTAAAGCCACGCAAAATGGGGTGCCTGGGTAGCTCAGTGAGTTAAGCACCTGACTATTGATTTCAGCTCAGGTCATGATCTCACGGTTTGTGGGATCAAGCCCCACATCAGGTACTGCGCTGACAGTGGGAAGCCTGCCTGGGATTCTCTCTCTGCCCTTCCCCTGCTTATGCTTGCTCACTCTCAAAATAAATAAACACTTTTTTAAAAAGCTTTAAAAAAAAAAACCACACACCATAAACACTTCAAGTCAACCATTATAAATTCCTGTTCTTAGAAATTCTTCATCCCCTGCCCTACTGTGACTTTCACAATTCCTCACAGTTCATTTCACTTCAGGAAGCACTTCCATTTGTCATACTCTCAGAGATTTCTCTCTTTTCCCAGCTAGATCTCCATAAATGTGTTCCTGCAGCCCCCACCCACCGGACGCCTCTCCCTTTCTTGTGAAGAGCACTTTAACTGCACTGGGCCCCCACACCCAAACACAACTGCCGACCTCTCAATATACTTATAACCCAAATGTGGTAGAGTTTATAAATCCACTGTCCCTGGCCACCTACATTAGGAACAGCCAAGCTTGTTTACAAGGCTGATTCCTCAGACCTGATACAGCTCTAATTAGACTCTTTGGGGAGAAGAGCTAGATATTTCCTTGTTTATTAAATATTTCAGGTGTTTTTAGTGAACATGAAAGGGTAATACCGTCAATAATAGGTTCAACGGAACCACAAGCCATCTACGTAAGTTAATCCCCATGTGTGCATATAGCTCTTCAATCTGTATCATGCGCTGTACTTACTGTCATTCTCCCCGATATCTCCACTACCACCTGTGTAGCCTACACATTCGTGAAGCCTCAGCCAAAAGACAGCTCTTAGCAGCCCCTTTGACCTCTGTCTAGTCTGACACTTTGCCAGACCCTCAGTTAACAGTCTCTACTTAAATTTAGCTCTTCCTCCCCTAGGCAACAGCACCACTCAGCTCATCCTTTCAGTACTTTAGGGACTGTTTTTCCACCTACTTTTCCTAACAGATTGCAATCTCTTTGAAATTCAAGGCTGCCTCCTATGCATCTGTGAGTCACCTGTACTTAGCATAATGCTTGACAAATAATATGCATTCCATAATCCTATTTACTGATGAAGTAAATGAGGCAAGAGAAAAAGAGAGAAGAGAAAGGGAGGGTAAGAGGGGTGAGATACATGTATTTTTAAAAAAAGGAGAGAAGTAGAAAAGAAAACGAAGACAGAAAGTAATAAAAGGGAGATACTTGCTTTATTCTCATTTGGGCTTGAATTCCTGTTTCATTGAATAATATATTATTTTGCTCTCGGGAAATTCAAAACTCTAAAATTTCAGACGCTGAACTTGTATTAGACGAGAAATTTCTATCACTCCACGTATCCATCAAAATTCCAGGTTTTAGCATTGTTTATAATTCATAAATTTAATAATGCCAACTCAACAAATCCATTTTTCACTTTTTCATATGTATTTCAGAAAATATTTTACATCAAATAAGCACAAAGATTACAAATCAGGTACGATAAAGTGCCAAGACATGGAAGTGAAGAATTGAATTCCTGATTGGCTGAGATTATATGTAGCCTCCTCCATGCATCAAAAAATAGAGCTGTTCCATGTCTTCTGTGGAGACTCTTAACCCGTTTCTTTAAGAAAAACAAGAGAAACTATTTCTCTGGTTTTAAAGACTCACCCCCTAAGGCACTGCTTATCGGTTTGTTCACAGGTCCCTATATGTCCCCAAGTATTTTCAGAAATCTGCCAAGTTCCATACTGAAAAGACATCCATTACATTTGTGAGTTCTGTTAGACAATTTTAGACCCATGTTTGCATTTATAATTAAGCTGCCTGTGGGCAATTCTACCTTAGACGCCACAGGGAAATAAATGCCAGACAGAGCCCAACTTTATAGGTAAATACTGTATTTTGCCCCAAAGTCAAGTGAAGGCCAGATGATACTAGAAAGTGATACATGAAGGAATCTTTCCCACTTATTAAAATGGGAAAAAATGATAGGAAATTTGAAGCCACGGAAGGCAAACAGTAGTTGGGTCATGCCAAAAGCAAAGGAAGGCAACAAAGCAATCAAAATGAGTCACAAGGGGAACTACAATTCAGCTGCAGCAAAACAATCCTACTTGTCATATTAAATTAATGTTAATTTGAATCGTATTGACTTTTCAAATATGCTTACATTTCGTGTGTAAATTTTATTTCAGTTTTAAAGTTGAGTAAAAGTAAAAAGCATGAAGAGTTTATTCCCTTTTTAAGGGGAGATATATAAACAACAGTATGCAACAAGACTGGCAAGCCCTAGATTATTTTCCCTTTACAAAGAAACACTTCATTACAACCAAGTGCAGTGTTAACACATCATCTGCACACTCAGGACAAATGCTAACTTCGCCGTGTTACATGTGATTGTGGTAGGAGTATGATGAGGACTTGTTAACAACAATGTACCGTCCTTTTGCTCTCCCATGTTTATTTGTCTGCTTTAGTTACCACAATGCATTACAAACGTCCCTTCATAAGAAAGTTAGTGGTTAAGAGGATGGGCCCTGTAAGTCCATCTAAGTTGAAATCTTGACTGTGCTACCCATTTACTGTGGTTGGCAGAGACTTGCCAGATGCTCACCAATCCATTTCCTCCTGTGAGCACACAACTACATTTCCCAGATTCTTTTTTTTGAGAAAGAGCACATGCATGCACGTGTGTGGGAGAGGGGCAGAGGGAGAGAGAGAGAATTCATAAGCAGGTTCCACACTCAGCACAGATCCCGATGCAGAGCTCGATCCTACAACCCTGGGATCATGACCTGGGCCAAAAATCAAGAGTCGGATGTTCAACCAACTGAGCCATCCAGGCACCCTCTCCTCCCAGATTCCTTTATGCTAAATTGAAACTATGTGACTCATATGGCCAATGGGTATGAAGGGAAATGATGTTTACCAATTCCAGGGCTGGTCATACTCCCCCTAAGCAATCCCCTTACTTGTCCTAAACCCTTCTTGGTGACACTGAGAACTAGTTCCTCCTGATGCTCTGGCTGCAGTATTGTAGCTGCAATGTGAAAGCAACCTGGATCTCTGAGGCAGCACTTGGAAGGGAGCTTCCGGAACCATATGAGAGGAGCACATGCACAACAAAATAGACCTGATAGATCTTTAAGCCCTTACAATTCTGTTATTTCTTAAATAAAGCAGCCCGGCCTCAACTCTCCTGGATAATAAAATAACCATACAATTTTGAATAAGTAAACCTTAGTGATGAGAGTTACAATTTTCTCATCTGTGAAATGGAGCAAAGTACCAATCTCACAGAATGAGGGTGAGAATCAAATGAGTCAATTCACGTAAACCTTTAAGGATGATACGTGACTGGGGTGCCTGGGTGGCTCAGTGGGTTAAGCATCTAACTCCTGATTTCAACTCAGGTCATTATCCCACAGTTTGTAGATTTGACAACTGTGTCAGGCTCTGCATTGACAGCTTGGAGCCTGCTTGGGATTCTCTGTCTCCCTTTTCTCTGCCCCTCCCCCACTCACGCTGTCATGCTCCTTCCCTTTCTCTCTCTCTCTCAAAATAAAATAAAATAAAATAAAATAAAATTAAATTAAATTAAATTAAATTAAATTAAAATAAAATAATAAAAATTAAAAAAGAAGAAGAATACCTGATACCCAGTAAGCATTCTTAGGGGTCTCTCTCCCCTAGTCTATTGTAGTTCATTGAGCCTGATGTCTTCTCATTCACCTTTTGTTTCCAGCACCTTTTTAGTTTTTGGCACATACGGGATGCTAAGTAAATGTTGCTTCACTGATGAATCTAGTATCTCCACAAAACTGAAAGTCCTATCAAGTTCACCTCTGGATTTGTATTCAATTTACAATGATGCTCAGGCTTTTAACAATTATCAGGAACTCACTGCAGAAAACACGTAAGTATCATTTTCTATAGTCGCTTATTCTCTCCCTTGGATCTTCTTTTTATCCAGTGTTCTCTGCTCTCAAGCACTTAAAATACTGATCTACAGTGGCAAAAAGTCGTTAAATAGAACTAATTTAACTGTGAATTGAATACCTTAATGTAAATTAGGTCACTTTAGGGGTGCATGGCTGGCTCAGTCGGTTAAGCGGTTAAGCGGCTGACTTCAGCTCAGGTCATGATCTCACAAGTTGTGAGTTTCAGCCCCGCTTCCGGCTCTGTGCTAACAGCTCTGATCTTGGAAGCTGCTCCTTCCCTCTTTCTCCCCTCCCCTGTTTGCACTCTGTCTCTCTCTCTCTCTCTCTCTCTCTCTCTCTGAGATGAATAAACATTAAAAAAAATCTAAATTAGGTAACTATGTAGAATATGTCCTCCTATGTCACAAAACTAAAACTGTATATATTCATAAGATTAATAATAAAACGCACCAGAATTATTTATCAGTGTGGTGAAAGATGAGCTTTTAAGAATTAACCTTCCCTTTGCCTATCCTCATGGACCTAGAACATGCTTTTCTGTCCTGCAGGTAAAGTGAGACACATCCAGCTCTTCATTATGCTCGGATACATCTTCCTGTGCACTGTCACTGCTGCTTTCCTTCGGGAACTGCTCTTTTGCTTATTTACGTATTAGTACATGCACCAGGTGCTTAGGGCAAAATTCAAAGTTACTCTATTAGCATGTCTAGCAAAAACTGAATTATTGAATAAATTTATTAATTCATTTATCTATGGATTTCAACTATGCATGCCACTATCCCAGTTTCCAAAGCAGGTTGAACTGAGAATATCAGATAAATGATTTGAGATGTGAAGTGAGGGGTTATTTAAATTAAGAGGATGGGCAGGATTTGCTCAACTGCTCAGGAAAGACTCACCAATACCGCAGCATGTTGTGTAGGAAGGAACTGCCAAGCAAGGAAAGGGTAGAAAAATCAAAATGCTGAGTAATTAAATTGCTGAATTTACCAAAAAACCCACCTTACTCAGCTATACTCCAACATCCATATCCATCCTTTAAGAAAAAAATTAACTCTATGTCTCTTGATTACAATAGAGGCAAATGTACTGATGAATAGGAAGACTAATTCCTACTTACAATCATAATTAGGCAACGATAAAAGTATACAGCAAATATAACTTCCTATATTCTGCAGCCAATTTTTTAAAAAGTAAACTAATATTAAAAATTAAACAAGTAGAAGAAACAATGAAGAGTTTTATAAGTGGTCAGATTTTATTCAACTTTAACTGTTCTGTTTGAAAGTCATCTCTTCTTAAAATGCACTTCTCAGGGCACCTTGGTGGCTCAGTTGGTTGAGCGTGACTTCAGCTCAGGTCATGATCTCTCTGTTTGTGGGTTCGAGCCCCGCATCTTGCTCTGGACATCTTGGAACCTGGAGCTTGTGATTCTGGGTCTCTCTCTCTGCCCCTCCCCCGCTCATGCTTGCTGGCCATGCTCTCTCTCTCTCCCCAAAATAAACAAACATTAAAAATTTTAAAGTAATAAAATAAAATGCACTTTTCCTTCAAACCATTCTAATTTTAACTTTAAAGTTCACTTGATGTAATTGCTACAAATAGAAACAGAACTATTTCCGTTTGTGTTTAGAAAGACTTCACTAATATGAATGTTTGCCAAAATGCATTTATCAGGGAAGCGTTTAGATCATCAAAGATAATCTTTCTTCATATTTTTTTTCTTGTTAATAGTAATTTACCATTCTGGACACTGGAAAAAGGTACTGTGGCAAAAAAATAGCTATTCCAATCTGGTTAAGTGTCGTCTCATCCAATAATATAAATAGTCACTGTGGATAAGTCAGGGTTTTGTTTTTGTTTTTTTTTTTTCCTCGATAAATGTTTAATCTTTGTGGTTTTCTTTATTCTTACCAGATGGCATCTGCAATAGATACAGAAGGTAGGACCTTAAGTAACTTCCTATATTGGGAGCACACGCATCAAATCTGCAGGAGTGAGATCCTGTACCAGCCTCTGGCTCCTCTGATTTCCATAATGATGCCTCTTGTCACCTGGCCACTGAGTGTGATTCTGGCATCCAGTGCTGAAATCTGAGGCTGGTGGACAAGCTGGATGAAATCTCAGATGCATTTGAAGACAAGGGGTTGTTGCCACACACACACACACACACACACACACAGCCCCTTGACTCAGTAATTATTGGCACAAGACAACTAGAATACTGACTGTGATTTTCATTTTTTTTTTCCAAAGCAAAACAGGTCTATGCTAAAGACGCCCACAGCAGAACTTCTCCCCACGACTCAGTGGCTCCCTTTGGCTCTCCACCCACGCAGACTCGGCAGTTGCCTCATCCCTCCTAGGGGTGTGGAGGAATTTCTGAGTCCCCCCAACACTAGGTGGAATCCTAGGGCGGCCATATCTGTGTGCAAGCAGACTGATGCACAGGCACCCCAGGCTGTGTCAGGAACACTGAAAGCAGCTCTCTTCTCCTTAGAAGTGAAATTTGGCCCAGAGCAGAAGGATCATGACAAAAAGGTGTCGCTGAGTGCTTCCCTTTCTTTGTACCCAATTCTTCCCACAATTACAGGAGGGTCAATGGTGCTGGTTATCTGCTCTGCTTTCCCCTCTGGGCAAAATTTTTTGCAAGTCTTATTCTCCTTTCTGCTGGTGGCATTTTCCTTCCTACACTTCTGCTGGCCGCAGTAGAGCTGGTTATAAGAACTCCTTTCCACCCTCCAACTCTCTAAGAACAGTAAGTGGAAAATACTTTTAAAATAATACTCTCAAAATATTAAACTACTTATTTCATCACCCATAAATTAGATTTTTTTTCTCTAAAGATTATTTTGGATATGTTGTAATCCCTCCTCACTCTTTTCTCTCACATATCAGGCCAAGACCATTGTTAAATATTGACATAGATGCACAAAACATAATAAAACCTTTTATTAATAAAACCTTTTAAAATAAAACCATTTGCCTGTCTAATAACTTAGCACTCACCACTGTGCGAAACCGAAATAAAAACATTAATTGAAATGCAACGTAGTGCAAGTCATGTTAAATGAAAATACAGTCTCTTATAGGAACAAAAACACTGTGACATACATTATCTCATTTGATCCTCATGAAAAATCACCTTGGAGATCAGTGCTTTCTTTTCTCTGTTTTTACAGATGATGAAATAAGATCAAGTTTTACTTAAATAATAAAATCGGTAAAATGGTAAAGAGCCACTGTACCATTTTATGATGTTTTCTGCCACATAATTTGAGTGATATTAAGAAGACATTTATAAACATACAGCAATTTATGAGCTTAACATTTAACTAATGACAAGAGCAAGTTAGAACTCCAGTAGCATTTCCGCTTAGACGCTTGCTAGGCACACTCATATTTCATCTTTCCAGGAACACAGTAGACTAATCCAGCTCTGGAAGTTTACAGAAGTGAGGGGGGAGGGTACTAAAATTAAGTAATTTCTATCGAGATATCAAGAGAAGGAGATAAAATTTGTCTATGAAGTAGCTTTCTATTCCTAGAATGTTGAGATTATGTAGCACTTTCAATATGAAGATAAGAAACATGCAGTTCAGTGCTACTCCCACTTCTACTCATTTTACTTATTAGAAGTCAAGAGGAAGGAACAAGTGCTCCCTTAGAACTGCAGTGGGTCCTAAAAGCCTCTCCAGCACCAATACTTGTGATTCCACAGTATTCTTAAGAATGTTCAGCAAAATTATAGAGTATATTTGGAGTCCTTAAAACAACAGAAAGACCTCCCTTCTGTTTTAAATTGCTGTATTTTATTTTTTTAAGTTTATTTATTTTGAGAGAGTACGTGAGCAGAGAGAGGGCAGAGAGAGGAAGAAGAGAATCACAAGCAGTCCCCATGATGTCAGCATCGAGCCTGGGATGCTAAGAAAAAGTTAAGAATGGAAAAGGCAATTCTTTATCCTCATTATCAACTCCACGAACCGGGAGATCATAACCTGAGCTGACATCAAGAGTCAGATGCTTAACCAAGAGTCGGGGCCATGAAGTGCCCCTAAATTGATTTATTTAATCTGATTCCGGAGATCATCAATGCCTGTTCCATATGATAATACACAGTTAATCAAAGTATTCTATGACTGCCTTATCCTATTGGCCAACTATTTTGGATAGCCATAAGTCTACTTGATTAAAAAAATTCTTAAATGCTTGATGCTGCGTAGCAGATAGTGATGTTTGATTTTTTATATTTTATGAGTATATTCATATGTAGCCTATATATGACTAA
The DNA here is from genome assembly GCF_018350195.1 of Panthera tigris. NCBI lineage: Eukaryota > Metazoa > Chordata > Mammalia > Carnivora > Felidae > Panthera > Panthera tigris. The sequence goes on from NC_056663.1 coordinate 153,783,862, forward strand.
CTGAATGATCACGAAAATAAAGACACAAATTTAAAGCTATGACATCAAAAAGTAAGTTACATGTACAAGGCTTATTTTTAAGATCACATATTATTTTAAAAGAAAAATAAATTCAACTCTATGATAATTTCACTTTTAATTGAAGAAATGTTTTGGTTTCGATTCTTCATCCAACCAAATGTATTGAACACATCCCAGGGGATTTAGTGGTAAACAAAACCAATTTATTCACTCCTCTTAAGCAGTCTATAATCAGATGCAACCCACAGACCACAACAAGCAAACAAAAAATCTTACATAAATCATATGAAGAAAATAAAACTAGTTGGTGAAGTAGAGAATGGTAGAGTGGACCCACAGTGGGGGGACGGGGACAAAGTCTAAATTATGACGTCAGAGAAATTCTAACTGCAGAGGGAATATTTGTGCTAAAGACCTGAGTGTCCAAGGAAACAGCCACGGAATCAGGTGCTAGAGCATTTGGGGGTGGAGAAACAGCACTCTCAGGTGGAAACAAGCCTGGAGTGTTCTAAGGATGAAAAATAAGGCAGTGTGTTTAAAGAACAAAGACTGGACATGTGAGTAGAAGGAAAAGTGTCAGTGAATTAGGCAACAGCCAAACATAGAGATCCTATATGTTGTGGTTGAGAGATTAGATTTTATTCTAAGGGAATTAAAGGGCAGTTGGAGGGTTTGAAGCAGGAGATTGTCATAATCTTATTTGAGATTTTAAAAATAGCTGTTGTATGGAAAATGGATTGAAAAAGAGACGAATTTCACCCATAAATTTTAAAAGAATAATGAGGATAACAAAATTTCCCGGTACTGGTATATTGAAATACCTGATTCATGATATGATCAACACTTGATTTATTCATCTCTCTGACCCTTTAAAAGTTATTCAGTGGGGATAATCTTTTCCTCCCATGGATGCAAATTTAGTCAAATCCCATGAATTACCTGCTTTATCTTGGTCAACAGACATTTCTCCAGTTGCAATACAATTTAGCGGTTATTCAAGTGCTTTAATCTCCACTTAAAATCAGAACTTTTCAACCGCCTTCAAGCTAATATTTATAATAGACACTGTCTGCCTTTTTGGATAGAGGTGAGGTCAGCATCTATACTCTCTCCCTGCTCTACTGTTCTACCCTTCCTAACCAATGACATGGACCTTGGCTAAGGCTGATGAAAGCATGGGAAGGTAGGTACTTGCAAAGCTGTATTGGTGGGGTGGGGGGGTGGGGGGGTGGGGTGGGAGGGCTGCTGAGAAAAAGTAAAGAATGGAAAAGCAATTCTTTATTTTCATCATTTTCCTTGGGTGTTGGCTTTATGCTCTGTGGACTTGGTGGATGTTCAAAGCTGATACTTTCTCTTTTGGGGTTTCTTAGGTTGTTTGCAGTTCAGGGACTCTTCTGTCAATTCCTGGACCTGGACACAGGTATCTCTATTCCAATCCTGGGTAACTGTGACTCTTTTCTAAGCCCACCTCCAGCACCAAATATTTCTGACAATGTAAGTCACTCTCAAAGATGTCATTTTCATCCTGCTCCTCAGGAACCTAAATTTCCTGGGTCTGCCCCTAGGTATCTCCCAAATTTCAGACCAGTCTATTTGTGTCCCCTCTATAGGTTTTAGAGGGGTGAATAAGTGGGGAGGCCAGGGGACCAGTAAAGCAACAACTTGGCCCAAATAATTTCAAGTCTTCTTGACTTCCCTACAGTCTGACTCTTTTACTGTATCCCTGATATGGCTTAAGGGTCCAAGGATGTGGACCATTCCCTTTTGTAAACTCTGCATATGGCCATCTATCCCACATTACATTGGAGTCTGATGTTTATTATTATTGACATCTCATTTAAGATAAAGCAGAAATTATAGTTGTTTTACATACCTGACCTTTTCTAAGAACTTTACTTGTAATAACATTTAATTTGATTGTCATGAACACTTTTCTGTCCACTAGTTCATCAAGAAGCCTGAATTTGTTTATAGTTTGTTAAGGATGCAGCTTTGGAAAAAAGGCAAGTTATTTGTTCTAATCAAGTGTGCATCCTAGCAGAGAAAACAGTCTTTGAGAAGATGAAAAAGTAAGCAAAATAACTTAATATGATGATAAGGGCCCTGATGGAAATAAAGAGTATGCTTGTGATAGAGAGCAGTGGCCCACAGATGAGAAGGGGCTGGTGGGAAAGATAGTTAGCAATGGGATGGCCAAAGATAGCTTCTTTTAGCAGGTCAAATAGAAGACTTTAAAGATGAGGAGATGAAAGTCCTGAGAGAAGAAGAAAAATAGTTTTCTAGGCCCAATGGAACTGGAAGTACCGAGGCCTTAAGATGGAAAAGTATCGAAGAGATCAAGGAACTAGAGGGCCAGTGTGACCAGACCACAAACAGAAAGAAGGAAACTAATTCAGGATGAGACTGAATACTAGAAACCTCTGCCAGTACAAATTATTTGGAAAGTATGTAACATTCCTTTATGAAATCGAGATTGACAGGGTGTCTCCTCTGATATTCACATTAATACATATAAAATACGTTAATTTCAATAGGAGAGCTAATTAGTGTCTAGCTTGATTTGTCAATGATCATTTAAACTAAGGCTTGAAAGACATAGATCCCCTTTCAGGGATATGATTCAATTCTTTGCTGAACAAAGAAACTCCAAAACCCTCAGGGTGTAGAACTGTTTCTCTAATGCAGTGTACTGAAGAAAGACAGCCCACTGTGCTCAGAGTGAATTTAGCTGCCAAAACTCTGCAACAAAAAAACTTTGCAATTTGCTGAAGCAAATATTCTACTATGAAAATTTCAAATGGAAAAACTGCATAGCTCACGGTCTAAGGCAGTTGAAAAACAGGCTTCTAAAAACTGTGCACATTTAATCAAACAAATAGTCATATATAATCCTTACAAAATAAAATCTATCTGGGGGAAGGAGATTTTTAAAGACAATGCCTCAAACTAAGAAAGATCCTGATGCATATTAGGTTTCACTATAAAACTGAATCCCAGCTTAAGTTTGCAAATATTTTGGAACTGAGCCCAGAACAAGTTCCACATGAGCCCCAAGGTAGAGCTTCGCACATCTCTTTAAATTTCTCTCTGACTAGAGGAATTGCTCTTCTGGGCCAAATTTCTGGACAAGAGGTAAGCATCTTGAGCATCAATGCACCTCTTTTTTATTCAGGCAAAATTATTCACTTCCTTACTCTCAGCTCCCTTGACATTTTGTAAGTATCTGTTACTTTCCTTCTCCTATTGCAAGTTGACCTTGTGTCTGTCTCTCATCTCCCCTTCCCTACCTTTTCAATCTCCACTGATGAGGTTATGCGCTCAACAGATTCTTAGGCTTTTTGTATTTGAAACTCAGTGTGAAGGTTAAATTTATGTGTCAACTTGGCTAGGCTATGGTGTCCAGATGTTTGGTCAACTGCCAGTCTTGATGTTGCTGTGAAAGTAACTTGTTTTGATGTGATTAATATTTAAATCAGTAGACTTTCAGTAAAAGAGATTACCCACCACAATGTGGGTGAGCCTCATCCAATCAGTTGAAGGCCTAAGACAAAAGAATGAGATCCTTCAAACAGGAAGAAAGTTGACGTCCAGATTATCTTCAGACTTGAGCTAAAATATAAACTCTTCCCTAGGTCCCCAACCTGCCATAATGCTGCAAAAATTTCAGATTTGCTAGCTCCCACAATTGCATGAGATAATTTCTTAAAATCTCTCATCTACTTCCCCGCCCTCTGTATGTGTCTTATTGGTTCTGTTTCTCTGGAGAAATCCAATACATTCAGTAAATTTTGAACGAATGAACAAGTCAGTAATTCAGTCATCAATCTAATAAATATGGTCAATGTGAATTGAAGAACAGTTAACAAAGGAGGAGACTTCATATAAACTTTTGCATCCAGACTTCTCCAAAATCCATTTGCAATTTCAGATTTCTCCAACTCAAAAATTACAGAAAGCTATTATGTGCTGGGCCTAAAATTTTAACAGTGATTTTGGTGCTTTGTTTTTAACTGAGCTCCATGGAGCCCCAGATGCTTTTTTGATATTTAGGTTAGGGAAAGGTGGGTGGATTTAGGACAGTTGGGTCTCACCATTAGAGGAATTAAGTCAAGGGACAGGTCTCAGAAGGGTCTGTGCAATGAACTAGTTGGGAAAAAGCAGTAACAAATAGCACAATTCTCTGACAGCCTGCAGGTTTAACTTTTACACATTTTCTCTACCTTTATAAAGGTTTTAATAACTTTCCTGTCAACATATTTTCCGTTAAAACTGTTGATATGTGGCATTTCTGGGAAAGGTGCTCAGGAGAACAGCAAATCAGATCTGCTTTTATCTGCCACTCAGACTGTGTGACTGGGATAAACTTTTGTTGTATGAATCTATGTTTTCTGTATTTCCACTTCCCCCACCCATATAGCATCTTAGCACCTACTGAGTACGTAGGAGTAGGCAGTAGTCATGGTGGAAGGCTCAATATCTCTAGGTAGGATTCTGAACTGAACCGAGTTCAGACCTGTGTGAAGTAAGACTATGACTAATGATATCCCTGGGAAAGAAAAGATTCCTTTAATACTCTTCAACTAGAAAATCAATAATGTCCAGATATACTTATTTTTATTTTAGAAAATTATAAGATTCATTTAAAATCATCCTAATTGGAAGAAAACATAGTTCAAAGTGATAATCTATTCAAATGCACAGTTATTCCCTAATTTACCTGAATTGAATTTAGCAACCAGCACATTGTTAACCCTTTAATTATACATATGTTTTAAGTTCAATTTGCAAACTAATATAAGGATGAATGCATTCCAGTGTAGATTGAAAGAAAATTTTATGTAGGTTAAACATATTTTTGTCATGTATTTTATGAAAACAGCATACACATTTTAATTTTTATATTCAAATATTTTGGTGGAAATGTCCAATTCATGATAGAATTATTTATTAACTTATTTTCTGGGTGATTTTTTAAAAATAAAAGTACAATTTTTTAAAATAAAAGTTAGGAATCCAAAACTATTGTTTACAATAATAATGATGATAATTTTAAAAATCTTTCATGTCTTAATTTTCTTAAATATTTACTTTTATTCCAGTTGTCTTTTATTTCCTCATTTCTTAATTTCTCTTCAATATTTACAATGGTAGAAATCTATGCTCTGTGGGGAGCCTGGGTGGCTCAATTGATTAGGCGTCCAACCTCGGCTCAGGTCATGATCTCGCGATCCATGGTTGGAACCCCACGTCGGGCTCTGTGCTGTCAGATCAGAGCCTAGAGCCTGGTTCAGATTCTATGTCTCCCTCTCTCTCTGCCCTTCCCCCCTCATGCTCTGTCTCTGTCTCTCAAAAATAAATAAATGTTAAAAAATTAAAAAAGAAAAAGAAATCTATGCTCTGTAAACATTTAAACAATGAATTCAGTAAATAGGTGTTATAAAATTCCTAACCTCAAATGCCCTCGCCACCTGCTCTCTAACAAATATTGACAGACTGATATGTTTTCATCAGTAACACTAATCCATGTACACACACACACACACACACACACACACTTTAAGCATTTTGTTACTGTTTTACAAAGATGGAATCATACTTTCCTTTTCTTACTTACAGTTTATCAGGTCAATAGACATAGAGCTACCACTTTTTTTTTGTAATAGCTTCAAAATATTATGCAGTATCTTTACATGGCCTATTGATTTCTGTCTTGGTAAATTTTTTTTTTAGTTTTTTGAAATGTTTATTTTTGAGAGAGAGAGAACATGAACGTGGGAGGAGCACAGAGAGAGGGAGGGAGAGACCCAAATTGGCTCCAGGCTCTCAGCTGTCATTACAGGGTCCCAGGCAAGGCTTGAACCCAAGAACCATGAGATCATGACCTGAGCCAAAGTCAGACGCTTAACCAACTGAGCCACACAGGCACCCCTCTGTCTTGGTAAATATTGACAGACATTCAAATTTTTGCCTGTATCTTTTCAGCAAGCCAATGCTGCAATATATTTCTATATATCTATTTATATCTTAATACATATACATGTATACATGCATATATATTTTGTTTTTCAAAATGAGGTGTAAAATAAATATCGATACAGACATTGATCAAAAATGGTTTATATCCCTGACAATTTTTTATTTATTTATTTTTAATTTTTTTTAATGTTTGTTTATTTTTGAGAGAGAGAGAGAAAGGCAGAATGTGGGCAGGGGCGGGGCAGAGAGAGGGAGACACAAAATCTGAAGTAGGCTCCAGGCTCTGAGCTGTCAGCACAGAGCCCAACATGGGGCTCAAACTCACAAACTGAGAGCTGAAATCAAGAGTCAGACACTTAACCGACTGAGCTACCCAGTCGCCCCTTTATATGCATTTTAAATATGTATTCTATTACTTGCTATAAAACATTTTATGGGAGTTGTTTCCCATACCAAAATACAATGAAATAAAATAATAAAATTAGTCCTATATAGTTAATTGTGTCTACTTCCTCTAAATTGCTGTTTTTTCCACATCAGGTCATCCACCAGAACTATATAAAATTTCCTCTAATACTTTTAGTGCTTAGTATTTTAAATTTAAATCTTTATCCAATGAATGTAAAATACTTGATTTTAAATTTTTTTAATTTGAGGGCACGTCAGTGGCTCAGTCAGTTAAGCATCTAATTCTTGATTTCAGCTTAGGTCATGAGCTCACAATTTGTGAATTCAAGCCTGGCACTGGGCTCTGCCCTGACAGTGCAGAGCCTGCTTGGGATTCTCTCTCTCTCCCTCTGTCTCTTCCCCACTCTTTCTTTTTCTCTCAAACATTAAAATTATAAAATTTTAACATTTTTGTATTTATTATGAATACTACACAGAAAAAGTACTAAATTGATTTAAAATTTTTAAAAATTATCATCTATCTTGACCCTAAAACTAAATCCAACTTAAAGTTATGATGGTATATGACAAATTAGAATACTCCATACTTGAAAATAACATTTATCATATGATTTACTAGCACGGAGTAAGTACGTTTGGATGGTAATGTACTCCTTATGCATGCAGAAGTCTGAATTATTGGTAGCTAAGCTACAAATAAAGTAGAGTATTACATTTAAAGCTGTTTTGGAAATCAGAGCAAATTGAAATGAAAATAGATACAATCTTCCCATCATTCAGCGTTAAGGAAAATACCACCTATTATCAGCTTTTTCTTTCTATAGCTGCGTTACATAGCAGGAAACACTCAATCTTTTGAATTATCCTTTTTTTAAGAGAGGCTTATCAACTCCTCCCTATCACAAATATGTCTGAATTCTATGTTTTCCCACGATTTCTTATTTATGCATTATTTTTTCTGTATTTTTGTCTTTTTTAGGAGCTTAAGATGGTTCAGGTTGCTTCACTCTCTGCTATCTCTGTGCCAACCTCAGGTATTATTCAACTTTTATAGGAAGAAAAATGTGAAAACAACTAGGTTCATTACATCACCCCCACTTTCTTGTTTAATGAAGAGAAAACTGTGAAAGTTAAGAAAATGATAGCTATTGTATAATTTTGAAGTGAAAAAAAAGATTTTCTAAATATGATATCCTGAAGCCATAAATAAAAAACAGTAAGAAATTTAAATACATAAAAAATAAGAACATATGTTTAAGACACATATATAGAGAAGTCAAAAATAAATGATAGCTCTAAAATACTGTCTGCAATACATATGAGGAGAAGGAATAAACTACTTTAATATAAGTCTTTACACATAAATTTTAAAAGAAAAATCTAAAATACACAGTACAGGACACAAATATGAATTTTACAGATAGATGAGAGTAAATGAACAATACTTTGTTCAGCCCTATGAAAATAAAATGAATAATCAACTTTTCAGACATCATAGAAAAAAAAATTTTTTTTACATTATTGTTGTGAGTGTAATAGTGAGATTAGTGAAAATTCTAAATAGCACCTTGGAAATACCTATAAAAATTTTAAATGTGCAAAAAATTTTGGCTGAGCAATTTTAATTTGAGAAATTTAGGAGTGCCTGGGTGGCTCCAATGATTGGGCATCCAACTCTTGATTTTGGCTCAGGTCATGATCTCACAGTGTGTGAGATCAAGCCCCACGTTGGGCTCTGCACTAATGATATGGAACCTGCTTAGGATTCTCCCTCTCCCTTTTCTCTCTGTCCCTCCCCTACGCACACACTCTCTCTCAAAATAAATAAACTTAAAAAAAATATTTAGCCTACAAGTTAACAACACAAATATGCAAAAATACAGCTACAAGTAATGTCTATTACAAATTTATTGTAAACACTTAAATCTAGAAGCAAACTAATTGTCTTTGTCAGGTTAAATAATGGTTCACTGAGGTCTTTAAAGGAAACTAATAATTAGGTTTCCCACCCTCTCCCTCACCTTATTCCTGAACAGAATGATATTTGAGTGTAGTATGTTATCATTAACCTCAGTGCAGGGTGAATTAGGGCATATACCTCAATTTGGGAGTGAAATATTTCAATCCAATAGTGCATGCCAGCATGAGACAGACACAATTAGTCAATCATTGGATAACCGGTCTCAGGCAGACACTGCCATGAGGGCTTAACAGATGACCCAGGAAGGCTTAGAACATGAAGGAGAAGCTAACTCATGGTGTCTGGGAGTCTGGTGAGGTTTTTACTCTGTTGCTCTTCTGGACAGAACTGAGCAGGGATGGGAAGAAGGCAAAGGGAGAAAGACTGGAAAGGAGTCAGATGCTTTTAGGGAAAATCTCTCCTCAAAATCCAAATTGTGGAAATGGTATCACCCTAAATATTAAGCTTTTTCCTTTTTTTTAAAGCTGTACTTCATGATAGTAAATATAATATTTTTAATTAATTTTTTAGAGAGAGAGAGTAGGGGAGGAGCAGAGAGAGAATCCCAATCCAGTTTGGTTTTCTCAGCATGGAGCCCGACTTGGGTCTTGATCTCACAAATCTGAGTGACCATGACCTGAGCCAAAATCAAGAGTTAGAAACTTAATCAACTGAGCCACCCAGGCACACTATAATTTATTAAAACATTTTAAAAAATACTTAATAGATTTGCCTGTTTTTGTGCCATTAAAAAATTGAAGGGCGCCTGGGTGGCTCGGCTGGTTAGGTGTCCAACTCTTGATTTTGGCTCAAGTCATGATCTCACAGTTCGTGGGACTGAGCTCCATATAGGATTCTGTGTTGACAGCATGAAGCCTGCTTGGGGTTGATTCATTCTCTCTCTCTCTCTCTCTCTCTCTCTCTCAATAAATTAATAAACATTTAAAAATAAAACAAGAAATGTAAAATTTTATGCATATGATGAGTTTATTTATGTGTATCACAACCAGAAAGACACATGCACAAATTCAACAGAGGTTGTTTGTAGGGAGAGAAATATGTAGGAGATTAATATGATTAAGAAGAAACAGCCTATGGTTAAGTGGGAGAAACATCAAGGAGGAATAAAATAATAAAAGTAAAAATAAAGGTCAAAACTTAAAGGAAATGGAGGATATGGTATAATAGCATTGAAACAGGTAAGTGAAAATTAGTATTTTCACTTGAGTTTTTCTCCTTTTCTATTCTTTACCCTCTGTCCTGGACAAATTCAGGGCAAAAAAACAAATGGCTTTTTTTTTTTTTTTTACTACAGTCCATTTTCCACAAATCCTAATAAAATTTGAATTGAATCATATTTAGATTTAATAGACAAAGGCTCTTTAGAGCACAATAACTATTGGATTCTTATTTTTTTAAGTTTATTTATTTATTTTGAGAGATGAGTGGAAGGCGGGGGAGAGGGAGAGAAAATGAATGAGCAGGGGAGGGGCAGAGAGAGAATCGCAAGCACGCTCAGAGCTATCAGTGCAGAACCCAATATGGGGCTCCAGCCCAAGAGTTGTGAGATCACAACCTCAGCTGAAACCAAGAGTTGGTCACTCAACTAACCAAGCCACCCAGCCACCCCTATTAGATTCTTAAATATTGGGCAAATGTTTAGGAATATTTGTGACCAAGACCAAGATCTAATCATTTTCCCATATGCTTAAATAGTAGCTACGTTTAGTGGTTATGGCTTCATATTTTTCATATAACCATGTAATTGTTTTAATCCTTAGTCTGCCATGTAGTTAACCTAAAATATTATGTGTGTACTATGATAACACAAAGGATCAAATTGTTAAGTCTCACTCACAAGGCTCAGAGTCCTGACCCAATCATACAGTTTTACTAATAGTTTTGATGATATAAATCATCTCAATATACAGGCCAATAGCAGAGATCCAGGATAATGTATACACCTACATACTTTACATAGTAGAGTTGTCAGGAAGATAAAACATCTGCACCTTCTATTCTGTTACACAACTTATGGTACATTTTGCGGACAGCTGCCCCATGAATACACAGTTCTATATTTTTTTACCATGACCTATTACAGACAACCTTGTCCAACCTGCTAAAAGCATCCCATAGGTAGGGATTCTAGCAAGTATTATTCATTTGTTTGCCAAAAGTTCCATCCTTAAAATGTACAAAAGATTAGACTGTATCAATTTCTCTTCCCAGGAGTTCTACCAAAACTGAGTAGACTGAGAAAGAGATGAAGACAGAGACAGAGACAGAGCCAAATAGACATGAGAGACAGAGAGAACTACGGCTTGACTATTTACATGCCAGATCCTTAGATGGATCCCATAAAAGACTCCTTTGCAGAAAGACATATATGCAAATATCAACCACTCAGGAAAAGGTATACACAAATGACTAATTTGAGATATTAAGAACAGAATATTATACATTTGTTACCCAAATTGGTTGGAGACTTCCTTTTTAATTATCAGTATCTTAAAATACATACATTTGCTAATTTGTAAATTTACGTAATCTTTTACCATATTATGGCCATAACTACAAACAAAGAGTTAGAGTGTATTAAGTAATATTAGCCTTATGAGGCAGAATACAATTTCAGGATTTATACAAGTTTATAATTGACTTACTGACTAAGGATTTATTTCTTTTGATTCGTGTTCCTGTATGGCCCAGGACTCAAGAACTATGCTAAACAATATAAACTCTTGTACTTAACTAAACTAACCATTAAAAGTGATAAGTATAGTCAGACAAAAGTATATTAATATTAGTTACTATAATTAACGTGGTGTATATAGTAAGGTGTTAAAGCAATCATGTTATGGGATATTGTCTTCATTATAAATGTATACTTAACATGCTGCTAAGATTTTACGTTTTCTTTGATGCATCTCTAATATGATAGTAAAGAAACATCTGGCAGTAGAATGGTTTACAAAATATTTGTTAAAAGTCAGTGGAAACAAATAGATTTTTGAATGATTTTCAAAGTCCACATGTCAAAACCCAACAAAAATTTTAAAAATTGTAACTTCATTTACATGCCCCTGGCATAGCCATTGCATCCTCAGATACTACCATACCAAAGGCATGTCAGTCAATAACTGCCAGATGAAAGAACCACATTCCTAAAAAGTGTTCTCTGAGTATTTTTAATATATCTTAAGTTCTGCTTGTTCTTATTAGAGGACTTTGTCTTCAAAAGCATGATTATATGTCTTCAAAAGCATTACTCATCTCAAACTTGGATGAAATTAGACAATTTTGAATTAAAGTAACTCTAATTTACCTAATATTTTTTTCCTTTTTTTCCACATAGATGTGAATTGTCACATGACTCTTTACTAAATTTAAATATAAGCTAATGATTCCTATGCCAATTAGTAAAATATACGTAGGCCCTAAAAATGGCCTGAGTTGTTTTAATTCACATGTAATCCATTAAGTAAAAAGTGCTATTCTAATTAGTGATAATGTAACAAATTTAGATATAAAATTTGATTGGTACATTTAAATTTAATCTAATTGGTAATTGCTAATCTAATTAGCAAATGCAATAAACTTAGTGAAGTGTTTAATCTGGGAAAAAAGAAAAATGCCATAATGCCAAAAAAGGAGAGAATAGTGAAGAATTGAAATTCAACTCATCTTCCCACCTAATACTCGATCTTATAAAAAGGAAGCTTCTCCTAAGAGATAATTTAACCTATATGGACTCCAACTCTGTCTTGTATCTCATGAACTATCATGGGATTCAACATATTGTTATTCAAAGAACATACCAGATGTACATTCCTGTGTCTGATAGTAATAATAATTTTTTAAGTAATAATAATTTTTTAAGTTTGTTAATAAAGAAAAAAAATGACAAAACATATTGGACAGCAGCCATTCCCTGATAGGGAATAGTTTCTGGAAAACCCTCTAGAAAATTATTTATGCAGGCCTTAAAAATCCTGGCACCACCATTCTCATGAAACATACGGCATTAGTAGTCTGTATCTATTATGTTAAACAAAATATAACAGCATATGCATGCTTTTCCCAAGAGATACTTTGCATATCTGCAATGAGGAGGGAAAGAAAACTGCAGTGTCTACAAATTCTTTGTTAAAAGTTCGTTTATTTAAAAGTTAGCCTTGAATATATATATAGTATTGATTTCTTGCTCTTTGATCTACAAAGTAATGTCAATTTATCAGAGAGTAAATTATCTGAGTCTCAATGGTCACAGAATTGAGAAAATAAGGTTTCTATGGTAACAAAACATTTAGTTATTCATGCATTTATTTATTGACTGCCTACTATCAACAAGACAGTATTAAATTTGCTGGGGATATAACACCAAACAAGACAGACAAGGTGTCTGGCGTCAGTGACCTTGCATGTTAGTGGGGAAGGAATACAGTAAACAACCAATCGAGGTATAATATGATGCCAAAAGGTTACAAATATTAGGATAAAACTAAAGTAGAGCGAAAGAACTGCTACTATAGAAAGAATAATCATGGTAAGCCTATTTGTGGAGCAGAAACATTAGTGATATGAGAGACAGAACCACATGAATTTCTGGGAAGAACTTTCCAAAGAAGTGAACACCAACATAAAGGCCTTATGATAGGAGCAGGTTTGTTAATTTAACAGTAAGGATATCATGGGCACCTGGGTGGCTCAGTCAAAGTGTCCTACTTTGGCTCAGGTTATGATCTCGACATCCGTGAGTTTGAGCCTTGCGTAGGGCTCTGCCCTGACAGCTCAGAGCCTGGAGCCTGCTTCAGATTCTGTCTCCTGTCTCTCTACACCTCCCCACCTCCTCAAAAATAAATAAACATTAAAAAAATTAACAGTATGGATATCAGTGTGTTATTAATGGAACAAGAGAGAAGGAGAGTGGTAGATGATATAGTAGATAAATGATAATCGTGTGGGTTATTGTCAATCTAAGAACTTACGGGTTTTTCTTCTAGGTGTGGTGGGGAAATATAGGAGGGTTTTGAGCAGGGAAATTATAGTTTATATTTTGAGGGATCATCTGACTGTTATAAGAAGAGACTGCTGGGGCTGGGGACTCAAATATAAACAGTAGACTTATTTGGACTTTATTGCTGTGATCAAGGTAAGAGGTTTTGTTGATTTCTCTCCAGAGTGGTAGCAGTGGAGGGAATTAGAAGTGGTGAAATTTGGAATATATTTTGAAGTAAAGCCAACAAATCTTGCTGCTTGATGGGATTCAAGATTGAAAGCAAAGGTAATAAGATCTGTTTATAAGTGTGCTGTGGTTGTGGAAGAAAGAAGTCAAGGATTTCTCCATGATTATAGCCTGAGCAACAGAAAGAACAGATTGTCATTTATAAAAATAGGGCTGACTTGGGGAAAATAAGTTGTTTTATATGGTGGGAAGGGGAAGATTATCAAGAGTTTATTTTGCACATGTTAATTTGACTTGCCTCTTAGTCAAGTACAAGATTATGTTGAGTAGTAGATCAGATATATTAGCCCACAAGTCGGGGGGGGGTGGAAATCGAGGCTAAAGAAATATATTTGAACATTATCTACGTTTGAGCATAATATCTGAGCCACAGGACTGCATGGATTGCCTTGGAAGTGCATGCAAATAACAGAGAGAGGGCAACTTATGTTCTGATTGTCTATATGTACAAAATATCTCTTGTTGATACTAAGATTATATATGTAAAATAAGGTGATTTTAAGTAACTCCACTTTCTTACACAAATTGCATTACCAAAGGAATATCATATCTTTTGTAAGTGTTTGTGTATGCATGTGTGTGTGCGCCTATGTGTGTGTTTAATCTCGTTTGGATAATGTATTTGATAAAATGCAACAAGGATGCACTTGTGTTATGTATCCCTGGTATGCTTTTTCTCAGATGCTTTCATTTAAAAAATATTTCCCACTGTTCTTCAAATTATAATGGAATAACTGAGATTAGACCTGCCCTCGTGAGGTAAAGAGCTAATAAACTAAACAAAATTCATGAGTTGACTGTTTTCAAGCATTGGGTAAAAGAGAGTATAGTATGTGACCTTAGAGTGAAGAAAAACATAGAAGGTAAGCCCCACATTCACATCAGATTTCTGCCTGGGTGCACTTCCCACACCACAGTGTGGAAAGAGAGTCCAAGCAGAGCTTGGGATTCTCAATGAGCTAAGAAGTTGTGACAGCAGAAAAGCCTGAGATTTGCAGGGTAGGGTATCAAAGGAAAGGTAAATACATAGAGGGTGTGGTGGACAGAATTCTAAAATGGCCCTAAGATTCCTGTCCCTGGTACACATGCTTTTATAAATAACAGGACTATAAATACCACGATTAAGTTATATAATAGGATACATTTGACTTTGAGTAAGAGAGATTATCTGGGATGAGTCTGACCTGTTAGATGAGTCCTTTAGTTTTCTCTAGCTGGTCACAGAAGCAGCAGTTAAAGAGATTATCCTTCCAGGTAGAAAGAAAAGCAACAGCCACCTTGTGAATTGTCTAGTGGCCACATGATAAGGGATGCAGGCAACTTCCAGGAGATAAGTGGCCCCTAGCTAACAGTGAACAAAGAAACAAGGACAGAGGTCGCAAAAGATTGAACTCTTCCATTAGAGTGATTGAGTTTGGAAGTGGCTTCTTTCCCAGAGCTTCTAGAAAGGAATATAGCCCTATCGAAACCTTGGTGTCAGTTTTCAAAGACTCTGAGGAGAGAACCCAGCTACTCTGTGTCTGGACTTCTGACCTGCAGAACTCTGAAGAAATGAATGAATGCTGTTTTAAACTGCTCACTAGTTAGCAGTGGTAATAGTGGTAATTGGTTATACAGCAATAAAAATGTAATACAGAGGAAGACATCAAAAATCTGTGTAGGGTTTCCTGCAAGTCTTTGGACAGAGCTTTGCTGTTTATCAGCATGGTAAAATTCTGTGAGGACTAAGTCAGTGCAGCTGGACCTACTGAGAGCTGATCTGAGATACTGGAAGCCATGCAGTACTGTGAGGTATTGAAGCTATGGCCCAGTTGGGATAGAGGGAACTTCCTGGGCATCTACTCTGTCAGTTGAAACCTCTGAATGGTCACACATCAGGAATGAGAAATGCTTCCTACACCCATGGCACAAGTTAGGACTAAGGACACAAATGAAATTATGATTCACAAAGAATAAAGTCAAGCCTGGTGATACCAAAGGATCCCCCTTAATTTAACTGCCTGCCAGAACCACGTTCAGTGCCCTCAAGATACAATAAGCAAAATTTCCTACAACATAACATTGACAATATCTAGCATATAGTAAAACATCCCCAAAGAGCAGAGAAGGACAAAAAAATGGCATATGATCAAGAGGGGACTGGCAGAAGCAGCCAATAGGGACATAACAGAAGATGACCCAGATATTAGAACTGGTAGGCAAGGACTGTGAATAGCAATTATAATTATGCATAATAAACTGAAGCAAAAATAAGAACATATGGATAAACAGGGAATCTCAACAAAAACGTGGAAAATATAAAGAAGAACCTGGTGCAAATTTCAAAGACAAAAAGTACATGATCTAAAATGAAAAGCTGCATTAAATGGTCTTAACAGCATATTGAAAACAATAAAATGAATGATCAGTTAACATGAAGATGGAACCATAGAAATGATTCTATCTATAGGAGAGGGGGAAAAAAGATGAGAAAAAATAAACAGGCCCTAAATTACTTGTAAAATAATCTCAAGTGATCTAACGCAGGTATAATTTGCACCTCTAAAAGAGAAAGTGAAAAAATTGGGCAGAAAAAAAAATTGGAAGAAGTAGTTATCAAAAATTTTCAAAATTTGTTTAAAAACTTTAACCTACATATCCTAAAGTCTAAGCATAATAAATTAAAAAAAAAAAACTAGGTGTATCACAGCCAAATAGCTGAAAACCTATGACAAAGCACCCAGAGAATAAAAGCAGCCAGGGGAGAAAGACACATTCTATAAAAATATGGCTGACTCCTCATCAAAAATAATGCAAACACTTTTTTTTTTAAAGTGTGTTAACATAGGATTCTATATCCACTACAAATGATACTAAAATTAAAACATTTTGAGATAAACAAAACTGAAAAGATATATTACCGAAAGACCTGACGTAAATGAATATAAATGCAAAATCAAGGTTTATGAAATGAAACTAACATACAGGGAATATAAGTATGTGGGTAAATATATAAATAGTTATCTTATCATTTACTTAAGAAACTGATACAAAAATGATAATGCTGTCCTGTACAGTTACATGGCACATAGAAGTAAAATTTTGATAAAAATAACAAAAATGTTAAAAGGCATAAGTGGGATTATACTTTTCTAAGGCTCTTACATTTCACATAATGTGGTACAAGAGTTAACTGAATAGACTATAATATGTTAAAGATGCACATTGTAATAACTAGAGTAGCTACTAGAAAAAGGAAGCTGAGGAGTTAAAGTTGTAAGGCTTTAGAAGAGTAAACATGGAACCCAAAGAATTTTTGTAGTTAACTCAAAATAATGATCATAGAAAGGAAAGGAGGAAAAACAAAATAAAAAGTTTTAAATATGGAGTAGTAATTACCAAGATGCTATATCTAAACACAATCATAGCAATTACTGCATTAAAAAAAAAAAAACAACAAGACCCAACTACATTCTGTTATCAATAAATGCATTCAAAATAGGAAATAAAGAGGTGTGGAAAGAAAAAATATGGAAAAAAAATATAGCATCCAGTTTGTTTACCTAAGTTAATACCAAAGTAAACTTCAAGACAAAGGAATATTCTCAGAGATAAATAAGTAGACTTCAAACTATAAAATGAAACTTATTAGAAAAACAATCTTTTCAGTGTATGGACCTAAACTGTAGAACTACAAAATACCTGAAGGAAAAGTTGACAGAACCAGAGGGAAATAAACAAATCCAAAATTCTAATTGGAGGCATTAACATAATTTCCTAATAATTCATAGAGTCACAGACCAAAGAAAATTCAGTAAGGATATAAATTTGAATTATCAACTGACATGAATTAAGTGACATTTATAGAGTACCATATCCTAGAATTACAAAATACATTCATACACTTTCTACCTTCACCAAGATAAATAATCTATTAAGCCATAAAATAGGTCTCAATAATTAAAAAAAAACAAAAAACGTACACAGTATGTTTTGTGACCATAACTAAAACATATTCAAAATCAGTAACAATCAGATACATTTTTTTAAATTCCCATATTTTGAAAATAAACAACCTACTGCTAAATGAGCCATTGATCAAAGAATTCATGAGCAAAATTTTTCAAAGTAAATGATAATAAAAACACAACATATATCAAAGATACAGTTAAAGAAGTACCAAATGTAGATTTACTTTAAAATTTGCTTTAAAGTGCTTCTATTAGGAAAATAAGTCATGAAATCAATACTCTAAGTCTCCAACTTAAAAATCTAGACTAAAAGAAGAAATTTAAATACACAGTAAATCATGCAATAATAAAGTTAGGAGTGGGAATAAATGACACAGAAAAGCAAGAAGAAAGTAAAAAAGAATGAAAAGGAAAACAACAGAAATGGGAAAAATGGTTGATAGCACATACATCTAATATATACATACTCAATGTGTATAGCTGGAAATACACATATCTGACAAAGAATTTATACCAAGAATGTAAAAGAACATCTAAGAGTAATGGATAACAATAAAGCAACCCTCAAAGGCTAAAAATATTGACAAAGCACTTGATTAGGTACCTCTCAAAAGAAAAATGCGTGTATATTAATAAGCATACAAAAAGGTCCAAAATCATTAGTCTTTAGGGAAATGCAAATTGAAGCCATGATGAGGTATCACTTTATACCCTCTACAATGGCTAAAGTAAAAAGACTGGTAAAGGAATATTGGGGAGGCTTTGGAGAAACCAGAACTCTCATATATTGCTAGAGGGAGTGTAAAATGATGAGATTACTTTGGAAAACAGTTTGAAAGTTTCTTATACACCAAAACATACACTTAGTAGATGACCAGTAATTCAAATTCTAAGTATTTACCCAGAAGAAGGGAAAATATCTCTCTGCAAAAAGAATTATATCAGAACACCACAGCAGTTTAATTCATAAGAGCCCCAAACTGTGAACAACCCAAATTCCCATCAAAACAGGAATGAACAAACAAGTTCTGAAATACTCACCAATGGATGACTATTCAACAATAAAAAAGAGTGAAATATCAATACCTTCAATTTGCATAAATCTCGATGACATCATAGAGATCAAGACAAGCAGACATGAAAGAGCATGACTTCATTTATATGAAATCCAAAGACAGGCAAAGCTACATCTATGGTGAAGAAAATCAGGTCATCTTTGCCTTTGGGGGTAAAAATGGACTGCAAAGGTGAAAGAGGGAATGTTTCGAGATGATTATAAAACTTACTATCTTTGTTGGGATATTAGGTATGCAGGCGAAACATTGGCCAAACTCAAAACATAAATTTCACTCTACAAAACCTAATCTCAATTAAGAAAAATAGTACATATGTATGTATATGCATATAAAAGGCTTTTTAAATAGGTTGTAAAATAAGTAAAAATATGAATTTTTTACATATTTTATGACCTATTTTATCTATGTAAAATAGTCACTACCCTCATTACACTGCACACTTGTTTTTCTTCATTGCAGCTTATTGTTACTTAACATAATGCTGTATATCCATCTGTCCTTTGGTACACTCCCTCTCACTAGAATGTCAATTTTATGAGAAGAGAAGCTTTGTCTTGTTCAACCTTTAATCCACAGATACCTAGAACATTGCCTAGAATGAGGTAACCTAATTAATAAATATGTGTTAACAAACGTGAATTGCTTCATAGCGCACAATGTGCAGGTCCCATGACATTTTCTTTTGCCAAAACAAACTATCTATATACCAGCCCTCCACTTACTAAGGTCATTATAAGTCTTTCCCTTCCCAGTGATCCAGAACTCTGTTTTTCACAGTCCAGAAAATAAATGTCAGTTGTGGCTTCTTCTCATTAATGCCTCCTAATTGCTGTTGATGTTATTTATTGTGCACATGATAAATTTAGAGGGAACTAGTTCTACTAACAGAAAATACTCCCTTCCAGCCCCCATTTTCCAAAGTGGTCAAAACCTGGTTTCTATAGGCATAGTGGTTAGTTCACCATCCTAGTTAGCACTCCATCTTGAGACATTTCTTTTCCTTAAGGAGTGATTATAAACTCGAGTATGGCTGATCTCTTCTCCAGGACTCAAAAATGATACAGCCACTTTTTATTGTATTCATTCTTCAGGTCTTTAAATGTGGTGCAGTAAGACATCAAACAGAAATCGCTTCATGTTTCATCATGTTAGCAGGGAAGAGAGACAGCCCAGCATAAAACAGAGAAACCTCAATCTTAACCCAGGAAACGCAAAAGGAACCATGAAGACAGGAGCAAAGAATCTTGGAATTTCAAGACACGTGAATATGACTGTGAACCACTTAGCTCCAACTCAATATCACTCCTGAAACTGGGACACAATCCCAGGGAGAGCTTAGCAAACTTCTTGAAGAACAGCCTTTAAGATTTTTATCAACGTGTTAGCAGTGGAGCTCAAAATTATTTAAATTATATGTGTGTGTGCATGTATGTGCATATATGTGTATATATATAAGGAATAATTTAGCATATATATATATACACATACGTATGCACATACACATATATACATACACACAGGTATGTAAATATCAGTCATAGTTGCTACAAAATGCAAGAGTCTCCCAGCCCCTAAGGATATACAATTTATTTCTTCTAAAGCAGAAAAAAAAGATCCTCTTATATTAAATTTTCTATAACCTATGCATACACTAAAATTAAATCTCTGAATATATATTTTTGCCATATCCATCTATTATAATGCCAAAGCATAGCGTAAAACATAATTTAGTAGAGAAACAGTTCTAAACTTAAAAACAAAATATAGAACCTTCTTATTCATTACTGGCACATTTGGATGTTCAGTTATGGTTTTTGATTAATTCGAGACTTTAGAAAATATTGGTAATATTTTCTTAGAGGTCCTGACATCATCAGAAGTCCTGACATCAGCCACTGGGTGGCTCAGTCAGTTGAGCATCCAACTTCAGCTCAGGTCATGATCTCACAGTCTGTGGGTTTGAACCCTGTGTCAGGCTCTGTGCTGACAGCTCAGAGCCTGGAGCCTGCTTGGGATTCTGTGCTTCATTCTCTCTC
Source organism: Panthera tigris (assembly GCF_018350195.1). Classification (NCBI taxonomy): domain Eukaryota; kingdom Metazoa; phylum Chordata; class Mammalia; order Carnivora; family Felidae; genus Panthera; species Panthera tigris. The sequence continues at coordinate 153,804,537 of NC_056663.1, forward strand.
TGCCCCTCCCCCACTTGTGCTCTGTCTCTGTCTCTCAAAAATAAATAAATGTTAAAAAAAAAAAAAAAAAAAAGAAGTCCTGACATCATTTGAGAAAAGGCTGGGTCAAAAATAAAAAAGAAATTATATAAGATTTAAGACCACTTAAGAATTAAAAGACTATTCCAAATATTGGATTTTTTTAAAAACTCTGGGATGGGGATACTAGCATATAATGGAGTCATGGTTTTTAAAAGGAATTACTTGACACTTGTTTCACTATTAAGGAAAAATCCACTTAGAATATGTAAGTATAGAAACACCTGGATAGCTCAGTTGGTTAAGCGTCCCACTCTTGATCTCAGCTCAGGTCATGGTCTCACAGTTGTGAGATCAAGCCCTGCGTCTAGCTCCATGCTAGGTGTGGACCTTAAGATCTTTCTCTCTTTCTCCCTCTGCCTCTCCCCTCTCAGCCATGAGTACTCTCTCTCTCTCTCAAAAAAGAAAAAAAAAATTAAATGAATGTAAACATAATCACAAGAGGCTCTGGTTTGGGGAAATAGTGGCTTAGATTATTTAGACACCCCTCTTGATGAAAATACCCAAAACTCTTGCCTCCAATGCAGACAACTCAAATGGTTCCATCACGAATTCATATATCCCAAGTTTTGCACATACTCATATCACTTTAACATATTTGATTACTTATTCCACAACTAATTTTGGGCTTACTTCATTGGCCTGTGCCTTCTATATATTATCCTCTTCTTGTCTTCAATTACTTACCTTTATCATTTTTCTCACCCTACCTTCAAAATACCAACCCCATTTCATCTAATTACCTACCGCCCCAGGTCTTTGGGTACTGTTGGAAGAAAAAGCATAAGGGGGAAAATTGGTACTTGTTCCCTAAACTCAGCTAGACACTCAATAACCCTGCAAAAGCAATTATCTTTTTCTAGTCTTTTCATTCTCCAGTCCTCTGCAAAAATGATTTCAAAACTTCTCTACTCTTCTCCACCTTCTGGAAAAGCCTTCTTCATTCTTCACTCTAGGTAAAATGCCCCCTCCTACTATTTCACAGAGAAACTAGAACTATCTGACTGAACAATTCTTAGCCTCTTAATTGTATTTGCAGCTATTCATCATCATTACCTTTGTCTGTTTTTTAATGAAATATGCAATCCCTCCAGTTGTGCCCAAATTTCATTCCCTTAGGGAAAATAATATTCAGTTATCTTCTCTTTCCTATATTATTAACTTCTGTCTGTTGTCTCCTTTATATATTAATTTAAATATCCTTGATTCTTTTTCCATTTTAAAAAAAATTCTTTGATCTCTTTTCCACATCCAACTACTGTATTTCTCTATCCTCTACACTTTGATTTTTTAATGTTTATTATTTTTGAGACAGAGAGAGACAGAGTATGAATGGGGGAGGGTCAGAGAGAGAGGGAGACATGGAATCTGAAACAGGCTCCAGGCTCTGAGCTGTCAACACAGAGCTCGACACAGGTCTCAAACTCACGGACCCTGAGATCATGACCTGAGCCGAAGTCGGATGCTAAACCGACTGAGCCACCCAGGCGACCCTATCCTCTACACTTTGTTAAAAGTTGATGGGCAGGGTTTGGTTGGAATTACATGGCATTCAGAATAGGAACACAGGATTGCTTAAATCCTAATCTATTAACCCTCCACAGTAAGGTTTCTACAGAGAAAGCTAAATATAGGGAACTAGAGCAAAAAGAATCAACATATCATTTTATTATGACTAGGCAAGAATCTGATCACTTGGTTAATTTACACTCTCCAAATTGGTTTAGGGAATTAGCTTTGTTTCTACAGTCCTGTGGGAAGTCACATTCTTTTATGAATTACAAAAAAATGGATCTGGAGAACAGGCATTGTTGTAACCTCATATTCATTTTCAGGTGTTCAGAACATAAAGAACAAATAGAGATTGAGCAATTTCCCCTAGTATGTAGATCCTACCTAAGATTGAGAGTAGAAAAATGAGCACTGTACCAAGAGGGTAAACTTGAAACATAGTAAGCCATCCTCCTAATAAAATGTCCTTCAATTAATGCCCTGGGTTCTTCTTGTTCTTCTTTGTCTTTCTTTCTTTCTTCTTCTTCTTATTTTATAGAGAGAGAACACATGAGCAGGGGAGACTTGCAGAGGGGAAGGGGGGAGAGAGAGAGGGAGGGAGGGAGGGAATGAGAAAGGGGAGAGAGAGAGAGAGAGAGAGAGAGAGAGAGAGAGAGAGAGAGAGAGAGAGAGAGAGAGAATATATCTCAAGCAGGCTCCAGGGTCAGCACAGAGCTTATGCAGGGCTCAATCCCATGACCCTGGGATCATGACCTGGGCTGAAATCAAAGATCTGAGACTCAACTGACTGAGCCACGCAGGTGTCCCCAATGCCCTGGATTCTAACCAATCATAATAATCACCCATCTTTTCTTAGGGACTGAGACAGGGAAAATAGTAAAGAGATAGGTAGGAAGAACAAGGAAAGAGGGTTAAATTGACCATGCTTACTTTTTTTGTTGTTGTCTATATTTCTTCTTCTACTATTCCTTAATTCTTGACAATATGGAAACAAAATCTGGATTATCTCCCCAACAGAAAATGATCACTGTATCTCTTGAGAACTCCATGTCAATCTGTCTCATGGTCACCTTTCAGGCTACATCTTATTTGACTCTGCCCACCTCATCCAGTGTTGTCTTATATAATTAATATTCTTCAATTGAATGTATAATCAGCTCCCTAAAACTTCCTCCTATTCCAGTTTTTCCTACATCACTATGTGTTTGTGCTGTCAATCAAGTTCTTCAACTTAGAACTTGACCATTATCCTTGTCTCCCCCTCACTAATATTCCCTATCACTCATATCCTCTAACCAAAATCTTGTTAATGCAACTCTTACATAATATTAAGTTCCTCCATTTCTTTCCATTCCCATGAAAATACTTCTTATGGAGAGAAGGCTTCTTATTTAGAATGTGTTCCTTTTTTATTTCCATGAATCCACATTGATCCAGTCTAATCCAACCTTACTACCATCAGATGGAACTTCCTAAAAGGCATGTCTGATTTTGTCACCCCCTTCAGTAAGTTTTTAATGTCTTCTGGATCAAGTTCGAGAGCCAACAAAGTGCTCTATGCTCTAGATGTTACTTGCTCTACTGTTTCACCTCACAATTTTTTTTTCTTTTCTTCTTTATGGTCCAGTCACAATGCTTGCTTAATGAATGACAATGAACTATTTAGACCGGAGAAATACTTAGCAATTAATTATTATTCTATCAGGACTCCAATGTTTTTAAACCGTGTATTACATTGTTAGAGCTGCCCTAATGAAATACCACAGACTGGGTATCTTGTCTCACAATTCTGAAAGTAGACGTCTAGGATCAAGATGACAACAGTTTTAGTCCTTCTGAGGCCTCTTTCCTTAACTTGTAGATGGACATCTTCTTCCCATGCCTTCACATGGTCTTTTGGTAGCTAATCGTGTCCAAATTTCCTCTTATAATAAGGCCACCAGTCATACTGGATTAGGGCCCGCCCTAAGGAACTCATTTTAACTTAGTCACTTCTTTAAACACGTTACTTCCAAATACAGTTACATTTTAGGGTATTGTGGTTAGGACTTCAAAATATGAATTGCAGGGGACAAAATTCAACCCATAATGAACTTGGTCATTATACTTTCCAGCATTGGTTATGAAGATTTAGTTCTTTCCCATCAAGAAAAGTAACCCTAATCTAGGATCTCACTGATATCCATGTGGCATAATTTTCTCCTCAGTTTACACATTCACAGAAATATAGACATTGACTGAAAAATTGCCTGCTAGAAAACAAAGTACTTAAAAAATGTATGCAGAGGAAAAAATGCTATCTTCTTTTCTGAATCACTGAGCTTTGGAGGATTTTTATTTGTCAAAATTGATTCAGATAATGCAAGCTCTATTAGTGGATAAAATATACTATTTATTATTGATATTTTACTCGCTCCCTCTGGAGCTATTTTAATGTTATTTTAAATAAAATAATGTGTAGACAATATGTTATTTTCAGCTAGCATTGGTAGCAGTCCTGGAGAGTATATGTCAAAGATACTTTTTTAATGACTACATAGATGGCTACTTAATAGGTAACGGCATTTTAAAATGTTACCTACGTCAATACAAAGGAGAATGTTTGGACCATTTAAAGGTAGATAACTACTGGAATAGTTATAATCGCTATATCATATTCAAACATTTCCTTCTTGAAGTTGGAAATATTTTTTGCTTAATAGCTGATCTTTGAAAAAATAAATATTATATCATGCATTGTATGCCCAATAATTTCCTACTACACTTTTCTCTTTCTCAAAATCTTAATGTCCAAAAGATCAAATGATGCCAAGTTGTCTTCTTTTCAAATACTTGCTAAACTATTCCTTATGCTGCTATCTTTTTGTATTGGGTCATTTTTCAACACATTTCTTTCCTGAATCCTACAGTATATTAAGGATGGGAAGACTATAGTGAACATCTGTTGTTTTTGCTGCCCAGAACTTTCTGATAACCATATCTCAATTTTATTAGTTCATTTGCTTCCATTAGAGTTGAACCTATCTCCCAATACTGTATGACTGACACCTGGAAATTTGGAGTACTGCATTTGCCTGGCAACAGTAATGGTTAGGGAACGGACATAGAACCCAGACTGAGTTGTCAGATGGCAGGAGATGTCGCTCTAATTTCTGGAAAATATATTCCTGCCCCTTTCTGTGAGGCCTGAGATCATATAAGAACTGGAGATCCTGCAATCATCTTGTTACCAGTTGGAACCAAAAATGTGAAAGCAAGCCAAGAAATGACGAATGATGAAATGAGTTCTGGTGACATTGTTTGAATCCTAAAGCCAGCCCTGCCATTGGACTTCTCCAGTTATGGAACCCAATAAATTTAATTTTGCTTAAGCCGATTTTGATTGAGATTCTGTCATTTACAACATTAAGAGTCTTGACTAATACAAAGAAAGATACTCTTTTAACCTAAAAATGTATTGGAGATGTGCCAGCAAATACATCTGCTTTTGGTTATCTATGAAACAGAAAAAACTTCTATGACATGCAGGTGTAGGACCAGAAACTGCAAAAAGAACATTGAGTCTCACAACAGAATTTCAGCAGACAAGTGCAAGAAGATCCACATTTGATATTAGACCAGTTAAGAGTTCTTTCTAGTATATAAAGTATATAATGTAAAGTCTGAAGCCATAATACCAAGGAATGTTAAGGCTGTGTACAGAAACATCTATGTATTCACAAACTTGCCCAGAAGGGAATTTATGTCCCCTCATAATTTGGCAATAATTGTGGCATATCCAACACACAGTGAAGGCTGGATATTTAAAAAGAAGAGGTTGAGGGGTTTAGGTACTCTCAAATGTGGATTGAGATAGAATTTTTTTTTTGAGAGAGAGAGACAGAGAGAGAGAGAGAGCACGCACAGGGCAGGGGCAGAGAAGGGGAGACAGAGAATCCCAAGCAGGCTCCACACTGTCAGTGCAGAGCCGGACTTGGAGCTCAATCCCATGAACCATGAGATCATGACCTGAGCCGAAATCAAGAGTCGCATGCTTAACCAATTGAGCCCGCCAGCTGCCCCTGAAATGGAATATTTTCTATCTCAGTGTGTGCCAGAAGCAAGCTCTCTTTGGTAGAAAATATTCACTAGGATTTTAATGGTTTCCTGTCTCACATTCAGGTCCTTTATCCATTTTGAGTTTATTTTTGTGAATGGTGTCAGAAAGTGGTCTAGTTTCAACCTTCTGCATGTTGCTGTCCAGTTCTCCCAGCACCATTTGTTAAAGAGACTGTCTTTTTTCCATTGGATGTTCTTTCCTGCTTTGTCAAAGATGAGTTGGCCATACGTTTGTGGGTCTAGTTCTGGGGTTTCTATTCTATTCCATTGGTCTATGTGTCTGTTTTGGGGCCAATACCATGCTGTCTTGATGATGACAGCTTTGTAGTAGAGGCTAAAGTCTGGGATTGTGATGCCTCCTGCTTTGGTCTTCTTCTTCAAAATTACTTTGGCTATTCGGAGCCTTTTGTGGTTCCATATGAATTTTAGGATGGCTTGTTCTAGTTTCGAGAAGAATGCTGGTGCAATTTTGATTGGGATTGCATTGAATGTGTAGATAGCTTTGGGTAGTATTGACATTTTGACAATATTTATTCTTCCAATCCAAAATGAACAAATCGGGAGACTATAGATGCTGGAGAAGATGTGGAGAAACGGGAACCCTCTTGCACTGTTGGTGGGAATGCAAATTGGTACAGCCGCTCTGGAAAGCAGTGTGGAGGTTCCTCAGAAAATTAAAAATAGATCTACCCTATGACCCAGCAATAGCACTGCTAGGAATTTACCCAAGGGATACAGGAGTACTGATGCATAGGGGCACTTGTACCCCAATGTTTATAGCAGCACTCTCAACAATAGCCAAATTATGGAAAGAGCCTAAATGTCCATCAACTGATGAATGGATAAAGAAATTATGGTTTATATACACAATGGAATACTACGTGGCAATGAGAAAGAATGGAATATGGCCTTTTGTAGCAACGTGGATGGAACTGGAGAGTGTGATGCTAAGTGAAATAAGCCATACAGAGAAAGACAGATACCATATGGTTTCACTCTTATGTGGATCCTGAGAAACTTAACAGAAACCCATGGGGGAAGGGAAGGAAAAAAAAAGAGAGGTTAGAGTGGGAGAGAGCCAAAGCATAGGATACTGTTAAAAACTGAGAACAGGGGCGCCTGGGTGGCTCAGTCGGTTGAGCGTCCGACTTCAGCTCAGGTCATGATCTCACAGCTCGTGGGTTCGAGCCCCGCGTTGAGCTTTGGGCTGACGGCTCACAGCCCGGAGCCTGTTTCAGATTCTGTCTCCCCCTCTCTCTGCCTGTCCCCTACTCGTGCTCTGTCTCTCTCCATCTCTCAAAAATGAATAAATGTTGAAAAAAATTTAAAAAAAAAACCTGAGAACAAACTGAGGGTTGATGGGGGGTGGGAGGGAGGGGAGGGTGGGTGATGGGTATTGAGGAGGGCACCTTTTGGGATGAGCACTGGGTGTTGTATGGAAACTAATTTGACAATAAATTTCATATATTGAAAAAAAAAAAGAAAATATTCAAAGACGTGGGAGGCTTTGCATGAGATCAGTATATCTCAGGGAAGAAAACATCCAGGACCACTGCAGAAGGATGAGTACATTCAAAGGAAGATTTATAAAGTAGCCAATTTCTAAATCAAAATAATAAAGGACAGCTTCCCACATGCAGCTGACCTAAATGTGCAGGGGAACTATACACTCCCTGCTTTGTGGCAAGCAGTGGTTCAAGTGAGTTTTCTTAATCTACTATGGAGGGAAGGTGTGGAAAGGACTGAAGGGATTCTACCAGGGCAGGAGGGGGTAGAGCAGTTTTTGGTCCTCTCTACCCTCTTCTTGGACATAGGACAACAGAAGGAAAATGACATCATTTTCACAACATCCAGGCAACATGACAGCAGGAACTTCTGAGCAATGAAAAAGCTGGGATCACTTTTTATCTATTCTACTCGAAGTACAGCCCATGGTCAGAGAACCATTTCCAGCCTCCCTTCCACCTGCCACTTCCAAATAGCAATAGAAGTAGAGGGACCTGAGTGACCAATATAGGAGCAAAATATAGAGTGCCATAAGTAAGATTCTCAATAGGACAAAACATAATTTAAGTGGGCAGAGAGTTAATAGGAAAAGAGAGGAGTAAGTTATATAGAAAGAGGGTTTTTGCTTACAGGGAAATATGGTTAAGTAGGTCTTTTTTTTTTAATTTTTTAATGTTTATTTTTGACAGAGAGAGAGAGAGACAGAGCATGAGCGGGGTAGGGACAGAGAGAGAGAGGGAGACACAGCATCTGAAGCAGGCCCAGAGCCCGACGCGGGGCTCGAACCCACAGACCGCGAGATCATGACCTGAGCTGAAGTCAGATGCTAAACCGACTGAGCCACCCAGGTGCCCCAGGTTAAATAGGTCTTGAAGGTATAGTGTTAATATCCTAAGTTCTCTGAATGAAAAAGGCCTGGAAGGTGTCAGGGTGTGGAATGTCTTACGGTATTAAAAAAAAAAAAAAAAAAAAAAAAAGTACTCCTACATCTCTAAAACTCTGTGGACACAATGGATAATATTTTTTCATTTTAACCTACAATAAAGGAATGCCTTTCTTCTTTTCCAATCCAGAGTCTCTCTAGGATCATTTTCAAACATAGACTGTCCTTACTTAACAGATAATGTACTATTCTTTCTTCTGGGTTTTTAAATAAATGATATTATCTGCCTGTATTAGTACTGTTTAGCTTAAATTATTAGTTTATAGAAGCTAGAAATGTTTGCCATATAGCTCATATTGTACAAATTCTAGAATCATGATATATAAACAGGTGCTTTTGGTGCTAATTTTGATGTGTAAAATCAAGGTAAACGTTCCTTTTATTTTCAGGAAAACAGTGATGCTCATTCTCTAAAAGAAGGATAAAATGAAAAGTCTGACAAAGGTATTATAAAATATAACTTCCTTTTAATTTCACCTTACTGACAATTTATTATCAAACAAATTCCAGTGAAAATCATGTCTACTTAGGATTTGGGTGACTCAGTGAGGCAAGCTGTCATAAACAGATTGTGTTTCAGAAATAGTTATTTTTGGTGTCTTATAAAATGAAACTCAATAAAGTATAGTGTTTTATATCATCATGCTGTGGGTAAGGAGCAAAATGCTTCTTTAGTATTCACTGACTCATACTAAATAACTTAGACTTTGTTTTTTGCATGAAAAATGGCAGCACTTACATTTGTATAGAGTATTACAGGTAACAAAATCCTTATATATAAGTAACAAGGTTACCATGACTGAGTTTTAACCTCAAGATTATTAAATCATTGGTGAAATGAGACAAAAAGAAAAAACACAGTAAACTATGTTTTATCAGCTTATGTGAGAAGAAGGCTCATGTTCCATATATGCTACTATTTAAAACCAAATAACCTAGACCCTGAGGAATATACTGATGTCTTACTACTCTGTCATATTGTTTTGTTGGCACCATGGGAACAGATCAAAAAGACTGAAAGGAGATCAGGTTTTTCTTTTCTTTTTTTTTTTTTAATTTTTGTTTACTTCTGAAAGAGAGCATGAGCCAGGGAGGGGCAGAGAGAGAGGGGGAGACACAGAATCCGAGGCAGGCTCCAGGCTCTGACCTACCAGCACAGAGCCTGACACAGGGCTGGAACACACAGACCACGAGATCATGACCTGAGTCGAAGTTGGACGTTTAACTGACTTAGCCACCTAGCCACCCTAAGATGAGGTTTTTCTTGAGGGTAAGTGGACATATGCTCTTATCATACAGGCTTCAGAAAGAAATCAGGACTCAGGGTGCAAGCCTTAATTGGAGGTGTAGAAAAAAAACTTCCTTTTTCTCTTTGGAATTAAAAGGAGATTTAGTCTGAATCTAAGGTGTATGGACATTAGAAAATTTTCATGTGGGAGTTCAGATACTCCTGATCACATGAAGAACAGCGGGCAATGAGAGAGGATAAGGAAATTCTAGAATGAGATGGAATCCACATATTGTTGTAAATCAACTTCTTTATTGTATCTTTCTGGAACCTGGCTTTCTGCACCCTCTTAAAAATATTCTTGAAGGCTGGTCTTATCTGTGCTTTATAAAATTCACATCCCCGAATTAGATGCTGTCCTATGAAATCTGTTATAGCAGCAGAGGCATGAAAGACAGAGCAGAGGACCCTGTCTAGGGCCAGGATGAGGACAGCAACAAGTAATCCAGGAGCAGGCCTGTGTGATCAAAGATGAGGGTATAGGATGGCCTGCAAAACAGCCTTAGGGTGGCATGACACAGGGACAGAGCAGGAGGACTTCTAGGACTTGGCCTTGAGCACACAAGAGGCAGCACCCTGGAAAACTCCTCTGGGCTAAAAGACATTTTGAGGAGGATGGATTGCTAACAATTACATCAGTGAGAGCTCAACCTATGATAATCTGGGCATTAAACATAATTTTGCAGGGGGCACCTGGGTGGCTCAGTCGGTTGAACATCCGACTCTTGATTTCAGCTCACGTCATGATCCCAGGGAAGTGGAATCAAGCCTGGCATGGGGTTCCATGCTGCGTGTGGAGCATTTTTAATATCCTCCCCCCCTTTTTGGCACTCTCTCTCTCTCTCTGTCTCTCCCGCCTCCCCCCTGCACACGCTCTTTTTCTCTCTCTCAAAATAAAAATAATAATAATTTTGTAACTATAGGCTGGCACGGTCTGGGAAACTGGTGTTAATTAAATTTTCAGTCATACCCTATTATTTTCCAAATGCCATTTAGGCTGTACCCTTATCACCTCAAATCTCTACTTCTTCATCTAGTCCATTGCCCTTGTCTCAGTTTGTCTCTTACTACACTATCACAACTCCCAAAATATAATCCCTGCCCATCTTATGTAATGCAGACATTTGTAATGATCTTTACAAAGTACGAATCTAATTGTGCCAATGTCTTTTTAAAACGCCTTTCTGCTGGATCTCATTCCACAAGTTACGGTGTATAAAGCCCTTACGAGTTTGGTTGCTGTTCGCATATCCATATTTATCTTTCAGAACTCCAATATTGTCTCAGCTAGCACATCAACTACTTGAAGTACCATCAATGCTCAATGCTCTTTCTGCCTCCAAGTTTTTGCATGTTATTCCCTTTACCTAAAATGCCCTATCAACCACCCACTTCCATTATAGAATTTTTCTTCCTACTTTAGCTGTATCTTACTCTCAACAGAACATCTCTCTGGAAAGTCATCTCTGATTTTTGCCCACCACTATGGACAAAGAATGGGTTATGTCCTCAGCTTACCCCCACAGCAGCACTCACACATTAATGAAATTGCTTATTATTTTTTTTTTAATTTTTTAAGGTTTATTCATTTTTTAGAGACAGAGCATGAGTGGGGGAGGGGTAGAGAGGTAAAGAGAGCGGGGTAGAGAGAGAGGGAGACACAGAATCCGAAGCAGGCTCCAGGCTCTGAGCTGTCAGCACAGAAACCGATGTGAAGCTCGAATCCACGAACTGTGAGATCATGACCTGAGCTGAAGTCTGACGCTCAATCAACTGAGCCACCCAGGCACCCCACCCCTAAGATCTAGGCCTTATGCACTTGCTTACCTATAGCTTCTTGCACCATACCAGACACATAGTAGGTACTCAAGAAATATCAGTTAAATACATATAATTTTGTCCTTAGTAACACAACCACTCTGAGTTAGAAGAAATTATTATCCCACTTTAAAATCAGGAAAACTGAGTTCAAGAATATGAAATAACTTTTGCAATGTAGCAGAGATCGTCAGTGACCCAGTCGGATTCAAAATTGGATCTTGTGACTACAAACCCGGTACTTTCTCCACTGCATTGAACGGTCTTATAGTATTCATGTATACTATATCAAAGCATTTCTCTACAAAAGTGTCATTTTGCTAGAGGGCTATAACCTAGGTGTGAAAATTCAACATTGCAGAAATTCTAAACAGAAGAAAGTACATATTTGAATAGGGTATATCAGTCTATGTGGTTCTCACTTAATTGTGTATCAAAATTACCTGGAAGACTTGTTAACACACAGATTGCCCAAAGATGTTAAAAATAGGTTAAAGAGGAGCTTTATTTAACTCTGTAACTCTGCAACTCCATTTATGGGAAATCTAGAAGAGAGCTTCTTTACATATTTTCTTTATTTCTGTATGTTCCTTATACGGTATCCTGGTGATAAAAAGGAAATTCTGAATCAAACAGATACTCAGAAAATTGATCCAAAAAAGGCTCAAATCTAGCACTGGCAAGAACCCATTTTGCTACTGCCAAATTTATTCTGGCAGTCCAAAGACATAAAGTAGGGGAACCACAAACATGGCCACAGTGGCCACATTCCAGGCTTTGCTACATTTACTTGACATCTTGAATATTAAATGTCCAGAAACCTTGGATGGGTGGCAATACTCCTCCCACATCCAGGCGTGAATGTGATCTAAATCTGGGAGAAACTCAGAGCTGGAAACCTAGTAGTCTTTACCCTGATCGCAGATGCCTAAAAAATATTTGCCAAGGAAATAAACGGACAACACTTCACCACACCAGATATTTTAGTTTAGGACCATAGTTCCTTTTTATTTTATTTTTTAATTAAAAATTTCTTATTCCAAATGTTTGTTTGTTTTTCTGGTTTTGTTTTCTCCCATGCATCTGTTCATTTGTTTAAGTAAAATCATCTAATTTTTACTTGTGTTTCCTCTAGTTATAATGTCACATCTGCTTACCATATTTATTTTTAATTGATTTGTGATAAATGACAATTTCATGCCTAACCCTTTAGCTTACAGTCTGGACTATGTATAATCAAAAAATCTCCTGCTTTTGTCTAAAATTCTAGGGTCACAAAAAAAATTAACCTTTTTCATGTATGTGTCTTTCTTCTTTTGGCTTAGGTACCCAACTAGGAAATTTATATTGTTTATCCAATGCCTAGCTCAGTGTAGACCTTCAATCAGTGTTTGTCAGGCAGTATTAATGGTGTACTGGGCTGGCAGCTGTAGACCAATTTGCAAGATGCTAGCCACAGTGGATTAGAGGAAAATTCTATCAAAAGTCAATAAAAGAACAAATGCTACACATTTTGCATCAGACAGATCACAGGTACCATACTGTCCCCTACACCAAATATTTTCCAACAGTCTCTGAAGAATCCTTTCTTAGTAAGCATTAGAATCAACAATTCTCAGGGTGTCAGCTCAAATATCCTTCTGTCGAATGGTCTTCTCCCTGAACCATTTCATGATCTCCCCCCAGGCATGACATACCTCTGCCCTCCTCAAATGTGCTCCTCTGCTAGGAGTCCTAATTCAATGGATTCTCTCAATCTTTGTTCTCTGCTGATTTCACAGATATTAGCAAGAAAAATCTCCTAGACCTCTTTTCTTCTAGCTTCCTACACTGTGATTACAATGCCTTCAGAGAAGTGTCATCAGGACAGTAAGTATCAAGCTGAAACTAAGTATCCTAACATCAATTTCTTTCTTGGAGTTTCAAATGCTAAATAATATAACAGCAGTAGATAGATAATATAGTGCAAGGGGTCTCACTGTTAAGTGTGCATCACAATTACCTGGAGAACTTATTAATACACGGATAGCCAGGCCCCATCCTCAGAGATCCTGATATGGTAGAGCTGGGTTGCAGCCTGAAATTTTCCATTTCTTGCAAGTGATATCCATGCTTCTGGGCCAAGGACCACACTTTGAGAACCAGTGTTAGAGAGGAGTACCAATTTTAGAAAGAGAGGCTTGAGTTTCAATTACAAGTGTATTATTTGCTAGCTGTGTGAAATTAAGCAAATACTCAATGTCTCAAGTTCGCAGCGTCTTCACCTACATATATGAAAGATGGCAATTACCGCTTCTTACGGTCTTCGTGAGGATTCAATTAAAATGAGAAATATACATGCATATGACATTAACCCACTATCTAACTAAAACAAGTTTATTCTAAAAATGTCCACTCTCTTTTTTTTCCCCTTTTTCTCTGGATCAAAAAGGATTCATCTCAAAGCCAGCCCAATTGGTTTCCTCCCAAAGAAAGAACCCTCTTTCCATCCTGGGTTACTGCAAAGCCAGTATCACTGACTCAATACCAAGGTAGGTGCTCTTTCCCTTAAATATAGTAATAGTAATCCTTTCCCAAAGAAATCCTGCTAGTTTCCCTGAGAGCTGTCAGAGGACTCCAGCTGCCTCCTAATTACTCTTAAATTCACTATGAAAATAGCCAAATGATAAAAGGTTTCTTTCTAATGACGAACACTGATCAGTAACTACAAAACCACTTGAAGGTGGGTTGTTGAAAAGTTCCCAAACCCAGCCTATCTCTGAAAGCCTTCTTACGTAATGAAAAATTAGCTTGAGCAGAAGGAGACTCTTGTGGGTTAATTCTTAGGCAAAAATAATGTAGGCAAGCAAGTCTTTCTGTTCATTTTCTTTTTTCTTTTGGGAGTAGTTTTAAATTAAATTAAGTGAAGATATGTTAACCAACAGAATCGTACCTTCTTCAAACTTTTCTTGGGATTTCTGGATTTCCACATTCTATCTTAATTTGATTTCACCCTGGCTGTGAGAATGTAATAATTGAACCACAGTAATAATGGGCAGTGAGGGAAGGATGAAAACAGAGGGAAGTAGCTAATAATAATGACACTCTTCTACTGAGTACTCATTTTGTCCAAGGGATTAGCCTGAAACATTTTACATATATTCTGTCATTTGATCTTTCAATAATGCTGTCAGAAAGAGAAGCATTTCATTCCCACTTTGCATATGATGACACTGAGGTTATAAAAGGTAAAGTAATGTCACATAGCTAGAAAGCAGCAGGGCCAGGACTCAAACTTAGCTGTCTAATGGTTTTGCTCTTGATCATTATACCAAACTCTCTCTTCTTCTTGACATTGAAAAAGAACCTTTCAAGGATCCTTTATTCCCAATGACACATGCTGAAATATTCAAGGATGAATTTGAACGCACATACACACAAGCATATACACGAGCAAATATGATAAACCTTAACAATTGCTGAACCTAAATTAAGGGTACCAAATCATTGTACTATTTTCTGTTGTGTATTTGAACATTTTTATAATAAAAAGCTGAAAGAAAAGAAGCACTCATCACACTCCATAAGGTGATAGCATTGAGATGAAATCAGGATATGGATGTGAAAAGAACAGAAGACAGAATGCAAATAATTCAGAAAAAAGTTCACTGAATGAATTTAAATGTTTTGAATTAATGCCTGTGTGCAACTCTTCGCTAATTCCCTTAGCCTTAGTCATTCACTTCCATAACTCTATAGCTTTTAATACGCACCCACACGTAAGCAAACTCATAGATACAGAGAATAGATTGGGGTTGCCAGAGTCAGGTAACAACACTGTATTGCATATTTGAAAATTGCTAAAAGAGTAGATCCTAAAAGTTCATCACATGAAAAAAAATTTTGTAACAATGAATGTTGATGGATGTTAACTGGACTTGAGATCATCTCCCAATATATACAAATATTCAATCAAACTACGTTGTACACCTGAAATTAATATAATGGTGGATGCCAATTATATAATCAAAATAAAGAGACAAATAAATAAATATCTTCTTACACTCTCCTTAGGGCATCTGCAATCATCATGAAAGTTCGCTTATTCATCTCAATAATAAAAATATTCGTCTAGTGGTCCTAGTGAATTCCCGGAGTACATCCATCTATCTTTTAGGTATAACCTTGAAATTTACATGTTATGCCAAATTGATGATTGTTTCAGAAAATATAATGAACTTTTCTGCTCAATCCAAGCAGCAGTTTGCAGAATATTATTTTTACAAAGTAAAGCAAAGTCAAAATAAACCAATTTCAATGGTATTAGCTTACCGCTACTTGGGTCATAATTTTTTCAGCAGCATAATTAAGTAAAAGTGGCCCTTTTGTGTACAACTTCTTGTAACTGAAGATCCTGGATTTAAATAGTCAATATTATAATCTACTTAAATGAATGTGAGATACATCACCCAAGAGGCTTGTACAATAATGACTGAATTAAACACTAAAAACAAGGCCTGTCTTTTCCCATATCTATCAACAACATATCTTACATATAATTGATTCACAAAATATAATAATTCACCAGAAAATTTTAAATGTCTGTAATTATCTTCTAGGCTGTAGGCCCAGTCATGTAATTAGAACCAGAATTGCCTGGTTACAAAAATGTTTAGGGCAAGGAAGACAAATTCAAAATTCCTGAAGACAATGTCCAATTATTTCATTTTGAAAGCTGGTTCTCTAAGAACAATATGGAGTGAAGATAAAAAAACTTTGAGTTTTGGAAGCAGTTTATTATTATTATCCCCGAATCACTCTCTGCCCTTTGGGCAAGTTCTTTGATCTAATACTCAGATTATTCATTTTAAGATGGAAATAATGAAAGCAACTATTAGATAATATCGTTACAGTGACGAAACAAAATAATCCACGTAGAATGCATCAAACAAAGCCTGCTGATAAGCGCTTACTGTATGCTACTTCTTAGTATTATCATCACTGTTATTTTCATTCAGATGGACCAGGTCATCTCAAACTCAAAGTCCAAGGCTCAACTCCTCCTCATCCTCTCCATTTTTTCTCCTTCCTCTCTAATCTATATCCTAATTGTCAGAACCGTGGTCCCCTCACTCTTGCAAGACTGAAATCCAGGAGAAAACTCATTATTGAATCATAATATGTATCCAGCAATCACACTGTATCAATAACAGCCCTCAAATTTATCTTCTCTTTTTCACGTCCTCTGACACTGACTTAATTCTGGCCCTCGTTTCTCATCTGAATCTTGCAATACTTCCTTTCTCCCAGTCTTGTTCCTGCCAGTGTGTTCCCCACAAGTTTTCCAAAAATACATCTTTAAATAATTATCATGTTGCTGTCTTTTAAAACATTATGCTCTGACTGCTATGAAGAGCCTTCAGGTTTCTGTTCAAACCTGATGAATCAAACGCATGTGATAACCTCCTTCCTTGCTAAAAAGCGCTCTATATTAGTTATCTATGGCTATGAAATGAATAACTGTAGCTTAAAACAACCAGCATTTATCACCTCACAGTTTCTGTGGGTCAGCATCTTAATCTATCCAGGTTGCTATGACAAAATACCATACACTGGATGGCTTACAAACTACAGAAATTTATTTCTCACAGTTCTGGAGGCTAAGTCCAAGATCAAGACACCAGCAGTTTCTGCGGATGGTGAGAGCTGGCTTCCTGGTTCACAAACAGCTTTTGGCTGTGTTTTCACATGGCAGATGGGGTTAAGGGACCTCCTTGGGGTCTCCTTCATAAGGACGCTAATCACATTCATGAAGAGTCCATCATCATGATCTAACCATCATCCAGAGACACCGCCATCACCTAATAACATCACTTGGGGAATTAGGATGTAAACATGTGAATTCAAGGGGTACACTAACACTTAGTTTCTAGAAGTTACAAACTTGGGGGCAGCTTACTGGAGTAACTCTGCAGCAGGGTTCCCCACAAGGCTACTTCTGAGCAGGGGCTGCAGTGTTATCTGCAGGGGTAACATTGGCCTTGAAGCTCATCATTGTGGCAGAGTTCAGTACCTCCCAGCCTCTTAGACTGAGGGCCCATATTCCTTGATGAGTATAGATGGGAAGAGGTTTCCCTTTGCTCTTTGCCATATGGGCACTTATAAGGCAGGTTACAATATGGAAACTTGCTACCTTCAGAGCCAGTGAGAAAACAAGAATGAAAGTGAGGGCTAGAGAGGGAGAAAGTAAAATAAAATTCTAGGTGTTTTGTAACCTAATCTCAGAGATGAAATCCCTCTATATTTGTCATATACTGTTAATTAGAAGTCAGCCACTAGGTCCAGTCCAAATTCAAGGGGAGGAGGTTATATAATAACATCAATGCCAGCAGGGAGCGATCACTGGAGGCCATTTCAAAGACTGCCTACCAAACGCCTTAAATTAGCAAAAGGATGAAACAGGAATTAAGCCACCAGGAGAAAGTGAATAGTAAAAGCAACAGAGGCAGACAAGAAATCAAGAAAGTAAATGGACTAACAGTATATGATTTAAAATCTCAGAAAAAGCAGGGCACCTGGGTGGTTCAGTTGGTTAAAGGGCTGACTTTGGCTCAAGGAACAGTTCATGAGTTCGAGCCCCACATCGTCGGGCTCTGTGCTGACAGCTCAGAGCCTGGAGCCTGCTTTGGATTCTGTGTCTCCCTCTCTCTCTGCCCCTCCCCTGCTTGCGCTCGCTCTCTCTTTCTCTTTCTCTCTCTCTCTCTCAAAAATAAACGTTAAAAAATTTAAAAATAAATAAAAGCTGAGAAAAAGCTAAAACCTAAACCCTTAAGATGATTTAGTAACTTAACGAAACTAAAACTTACATCTTTAAGAAGTAAAGTCAAACAAGCTATCCAACTCATAAGTCAGAAATTTTCTTCAGCAAACCAATGGTGAATGTACTCCACCAAAATAAGGGCATAAATCATTAAAGAAGAAACAGGAATAAGAAACAATGGATTCAATACTGGCCAAAGAAAGGGATTTTCAAGCTGACTATGAGAAACAAGCAGAAGAGCAGAGTTCAAACTAGACCAGGACAGGTTCCGAGAGTACCATATGCTAGGAGAAAATTAAATGCAGAATGTCTGATGTGCTTGATCATATCCTGGACATGTTCATATTTGTATATACATTTCCATATTTTCCACTCGATCAGACAACTTAGGGATAAAGTGCTAGGGTAGACAGAAAGCTAAGCAAATGAAAAAGTATTATTGACTATATTCAGTCAATATTTAAAAAGCGAAATGCAAAATAAAGAGAAAATAATCATAGCAATGGTATGTCTCAGCTGTAAAAAAGCCAGTTTTTAAAAATAACTATTCAAACAAAAATTGTGGCATAAGTACATCGGACCATAGAAGGAAGTGAATTTGTATAAATGAGGGAGGGAGAATGAGAGACAGATAAATCTTTGTCTCACATCAGAAGATGTCAATGTCCCAGGCACCTGGGTGGCTCAGTCGGTTAAGCAACCAACTTCACCTCAGGTAGTGATTTCACGGTTTGTGAGTTCGAGCCCTGAATTGGGCTCTATGCTGACAGCTTGGAGCCTGCTTCAGATTCTGTGTCTCTCTCGCTCTCTCTGACCCCCCCCCCCAACTCACACTCTGTCTCTGTCTCTCTCTCAAGAATAAACATTTAAAAAATTTAAAAAAAAAAGATGTCAATGTCTGAAACATTCTTTTAATCTTGAGTAAAATTATTAAAAATGTTGAGAAATCACATCAACACATTCTTCAAACCCTTCTGAAATCCACTGTGAAATCTAATCCCAAAGACTCAACACCATGTTAATCCATAAAAGCAAAATTAATTTCAAATAAATTTTAATGCAAAACAAATCTTTTTAAATACATTCTCTTTCATTCCAGAAGTTCATTATTGGATGCAACATACTGTACTTGCAAATTTATGTAGGATTCATCATGAAATACAAATGTAACTACTGTCCTACAGGAAAAAAAAATGATGATATAGTTTTCCCAGTTCTTATACGGTCTTCCATTTGCTTTGTGTGGAAAATTCCCTAGCTTTACTTAAAAGATTTGTTATGACTTTAGGCTAATGATTTAAACTCTTCATATCTTTATTTCTAAAAGACAAGGCAGGGGAATATGCAACTCAAACTTAGGGAAATATTTTGAAACATGATAAAAAGATTAAACATACAAATTTTAAAAAGAAAAAATGTTGGTTTATGCATATATTTTGAAATATGAAAATAAATGCCCAAAATCATAGAATAGAAGCTTGCAGGAGGAAATTAGACAGGGACCTGCTATTATATTTTTCTAATCCTGATTTTACTTTTAAAACTTGATGTATTATTTTAATGGAAATAATAATTTTAATAGATCCATCAGAATTAAGCCCATTATAGAAAAGATGGATTTTGACCATCAGACTTAGCTCTTCGGACTTTACATCTTGCATCAACGTCCCACATATACTAAATTATACAGAGTTTCTCAAAATTCATCCTCCCATGTCTCTGTGGCTTTTCTCAGGTCATTCAGTTACTTGGACACTCTTGCTCTCCCTCTGCCCTGCACCTTCTCCCTTGTATGAATCTTGATCCCTTGGCTGGACACAGCTTAATTTCCACTTCCCTTGAACTGTGAAGGGTGCAATGGACCTATGTGTCCTCTGTGCATGACACAACGGGAAATAGTTACCACATGGTGAATTCATTTAACTTTTATTATGTTTCATCTTTGTCAGAAAACATTGGCAGTTTCTATTGATCTGTTTTCAATTTATTGAAATCTGTTTATGACAGGATTCTTTAAATATTTCCATTGATCCTTAGCCCAATGCATTTAAATTTCTGGAGATCATATTTGAGACAATTATTAAATAAATCATTATGTGACCTACAAGTTTTGTAATGTAGTGGATAGGAGTGTGAATTCTGGAGTTCAGTTGCCTGCATTCAAATTCAAGTTCCATGACTGTTAACAATGACTTTAAATAAGTTATGTTAGGGTGTCTCGGTGGCTCATTCGTAAGCTTCTGACTCTTGATTTCAGCTCAGGTCATGATACTGGGGTCTTGGGATTGAGCCCCACATGGGGCTCTCACTGACAGTGGAGGCTGTTCGATATTCATTCATTCATTCATTCATTTTCTCTCTCTCTCTCTCTCTCTCTCTCTCTCTCTCTCTCTCTCTCTCCCCCCCCTGTGCCCCTCCTCCCCATTCATGCTCTAAAATTAAAAATTTAAATAAGTTACGTTAACGCTGAGCCTTTCTTATGTGAAAAATCAGGATAGTAATATGACCTAATGGACAGGGATATTTTGAGGATTAAATAAATACATGCAAAGCACTCAAAACAGTGCATAGCATATAGAATGTTTATATACAAAACTGTTACTTTTATTTTAATTTTGCCTCCATGAGTCATAACATTTCATAGAATAGTGTTTATCTCTTTCTCTAGCATGCCTCTGTCCCTTTATACATTTGGTATTCTCTATTATGTTGCAGAGTGCTCCAGAGTTTCAAGAGAGACCTAGCTTATTTGTGAACTATACTGCTTATAAATATGAATGGTCATCTTTTTCAATTGAATGTTTTCCACTTTGAATTCTACTTTGTCTCATAAGAATATACTGATACCTGTTTTTTAAAGTGTTCTTTTGTTTTTCATTTTGGATTTGCTTTATGCCTTCTTTGAATTTTAGCTTTCTTTATCATTTTAAATGTAACTCTGTAAGCATCATACAGATGGGTTTTGATTTGGAAGGCATTCCAAGAAACTCTTTGTTGCATAAACAAGTTTAACTTTTTACATTTATTGTCAACGCTAGTACATTTTTCTTCTTTTATAGTTTATTGTACTTGCTGTCTTTTGAGCTTCTTGGCACTTGTTCATTACATGTATTTTCCTCTGTGTACAAATTCTTAGATTTTTTTAATTTTTGATATTTTTATAACATCCATGCTATGTTTACTTTACAAAGATGTTAAGATATTAAATTTATACTTAGACTTATAATTCTCAATCCTGATTCCCTGGAAACTATAAAGAAATTAATACTCACTTCCTGTTTTCTGTGTATATTATCTGGAATTTCATTATTAGCATTTTGTATTTCATGTAGTTTTTTCTCAATTAGGTTTTTGAAATTTTAGTAATAGACATAATATTATGTATACAGAAATGTTATTTATAAGGTCTTTTTAACTGAAATTAGTCTTTACTTAAAACTCCCATGCCATGTGACTACAAAAAAACTGACTCTAGACATGATTAAGTAAAATCAGTAACTTCTGAGCTTTATTAGTAATTTCAACTTTAAAATTTATTAGTAGAAAATTGTCCTTTACTTGCCCTTTTCCGTATCCTGGCTTCTAAGGGCATAATGGGAGGAGGGAGCAGGTGTATATAGCCTCACTCCATCAGAAACAAGTTGTCTTTGGCAGTCATTGAAATTGGTATATTTTGTTTGGCATCAGATTTTAGTTTTGTTTTGTTTTTTCTATTCTTCTGGGGGAACCATGCTAAAGCAGTGTCATGCAGCCCAGAAGATTATTCATTTTCTAGGCACCACTTGAGAAATGAGATGTCTCCTTTCTGTGCTCAAATCCCCACCATCTTAAAGTGCCCATCCTATACTTGGCCTGGCTGTGGATGCAAACTTCTAATGTTTGCACTGTTCTCCTATCTGGTCTCTTCATTACATATACAGCAGGAAATCTTGTTGTGCTTCACAATGCATTTTTCCCAAATCTATTAATATGGTATGCATTTTGACTCTAGGTACTCTAAAGTCAAACTATTACCTATGCCAGAAGCTTCAAGAATGCATTTTAAAACATAAAATCTCCACATACAATATTTAATGGTCTTCTCTTTCCATGTGCTTGTCCTTCACAGAAGTCTAGGTACTCATGTAGTTTCTAGAAAGCATGGTACGAATGTCATAGAAGTGCCAATACAGGGACAAAAAATATAACATCAAAATAATAACTCAGTGACCATTTTTATAATTACATTTTATAAGTGTATTGACAAAGTCTATTTTCACTTTATTTGGGTTTGGGTTTAAATGACAGGAGTTTGTCTCTAATTTCTTTTAAGATGACATTTGAGTACTGTATTTGACTATTCGTGATCATATTTATCTTAGAATGCTTCTGTACTAGATTCATCCATGAGAACCACTAAGAATACATTTTTCCCCCTTAGGGTCTTACTAGTCTGCTAATTTTTGCCTTCTAAAACTATATATGCAGATAAGTCAAGGTCTCTAAACCAAATAAATTGTAACAAAAATTGAGCAACAATCCTATATTTTTATGCATTTACAGATCAAATAAAAAAAGATAAGTTATGTTTAAGAATACTTTGGAGGGGCACCTGGGTGGCTCAGTCAGTTAAGCGTCCGACTTCGGCTCAGGTCATCATCTTGCGGTCCGTGAGTTCGAGCCCCGCGTCAGGCTCTGGGCTGATGGCTCAGAGCCTGGAGCCTGCCTCCGATTCTGTGTCTCCCTCTCTCTCTCTGCCCCTCCCCCATTCATGCTCTGTCTCTCTGTCTCAAAAAAATAAATACACGTTAAAAATTTTTTTTAAAAAAGAATACATTGGATACTTGTTAAGAAAAACCTATGGACAGACTCTTCTTGGCTCTTAGTGCCCTTTATTAAGGTTAAAATATCCTTAATAATTACATAGTTATTTTTTTCTTTTTAAAGAAAAAAATTATAAATGCTAAAGCTTGAGTTATTTCCACTTATATCCAGGTACACATTTAAATATCACACTATTGAAAAATAAATTGCAAAGCTTACAAAGTTCATAGTAAAATTTTATCCAAATATTTTTTTCTGTATGAATTATGATAATAATTCAACATAGCTCAGTGTATAATGTTGCTAATAACAAGTAGAGATAGGCCTGCCCGTTAAACCTGCCCTTAATGGAGTCAGAGTTATGATTGAATGCTATCAGTGCTATCATTTTCAAAAATGTGTCAGAACACTTTCCTCTATTTGAGGGACACAGTTGCAAGCAAAAACCCATTTTATCTACCTTTCATAAAGATGACAGCTCCAAATCTCCTCAAACACATGAAAGAAGATGGAAAACAAAAATGTTCTGAGGACTGAAACAAATGTTTCCATGCTTAACTTATTTGAATACTTAATGTTTCTTTCTTAAAACTCCAAAATAAATATTAAATTTTAAATAAAAAATGCTTTGAGATTTGCTTGTAAAAATTTGAAGTGAGCATAAAAGTCTACTTTCCTCTGAGTTTCCTTTGCAAATGATCAATTGAAAAAAAAAACTACTATAAACACTGAAAACTTAGCATATCGATTAGTATATCCATGTCTGAGACCTCCGAATATTGTTTTCACATGTTGAAATTATGGGACAGTGAACATTACTGTATGAAGCAATATTATGGGGAGACCCTTAACTCACTACCAAAAACAAATGGAAATGTTTAAGTAGAAATTGTTTTTCACAAATAACCTGCTACTCAAAAACATTAATGGTCCAATATAAGACTCAAGAGATACCACTGGCTGCAAGTTATGGAAAAACCTATTCAAATACTTTAAATATTTATTATAAATACCAAGAAGTCTAGAGGTAGGTACTTCCAAGGTAGTTCAATGTCTCCTTGTCACCAAAGATCCAGACACCTTCTACTCATCCATCCTGAACAAACTGGCTTCTGTTTTCATGGTGTGGCAACATGGTCGCAAGATACTGTATCCACAGTATCGTTATAGCATATTCTTAAACAACAGCAACCAAATGAGAAGTGAATGTAAGGTTCTATCTTCATAGCAATATCTTTTCATTAGGGAGTGTATCTCATACTGCATGTGTGTGTGCACATGCACACACTTACACACACTCAGTTTTTATTTTAGTTTTTGGCTAGAGCTATGGCCTAGCCTTACCGTAAGGGAAGCTGGCAAATGAGAACTTGACATTATCAGCCTTTATAATGAGAGGTGAACTTTGGCAGAGTAAAATGGGAAAGGAAATGGTTAGATCATCAAGGCACAGTGTCTGGCATTACATTACTGCATTGAATCAAGTTTTTAAAGTAATCAAAGAATGTAATGGGTTAAGCATTAAATCATCAAAATATACATTCTGTGGGATTTTAGTTTTAATTTATTTGGAAGATAATGTTTAATTTTGAGGAAATGAGAAATAAAATTCTTAATCATATGTAAATATATCAGATTGTTTTCAATAACTTTAACATGTTTTTATAGTTTAGGTATAAAATTTATCAGCTTTCAAATCCCCAAAGATCATCAAAAATCTGTTTCTCAACCCAAGTTAGATTTGTTAGTTTCAGTGTAAGGGAGAGCACCACATTGACAGAATCCTAGTTGCATCCCAAAAGTGAGAGATCAAGGAAGGAGACTTAGAAAGTTGAGGAAACCAGGATTCAGGCTCAGACAAGAAACCAACTGGTATTAAGCATAGCTTGTGACATAGAATTGGTGGATGCAGCAAGGTGAGTGTTTTGTTATTAGATCTTCTATAATATGTTAGTCCTTGACACCAGCAGTCATTCTGTTTTTCTGATAGGAAAGCTGTTTGCCCACAGGAGCATACTGTTTGCCCAGATAAATTGGTTTACAGCAATTTCCTGAAGTAAACGGTAAAGTGGTTGTGTGTGTGGTGTGGTTTATGCTCTTACCATCCTGGAAAAGTACCTCCTGAGACAAAGAGTTATGTCATAGCATCATGATCGCTACAAGTTCTCCATTCTCCCTTGTAATTCTTATACCTGTGCTGAATAATAAATCACTATCATCTGGGGACACAATCAATCCAATTCTGGACCATTCTTTGTGGAATATGATCACATAACAAGTTTCTGCTTGTGGTCATTTCAATCTCCATGAAGTTTATGCTTTCCTATTCTTTTTGGTATATGATGGTTTAGGGACAGTGGCTCTGTACCAGCAGTCGAGACTCCGGAGAGCAAACATTTGAGGACCTCAACATAGCAAGTACTAAGAAAAGAACACGAGCAGAGTTTTTAAGATTTCTTCCAGCCCAGAAGATAAAAGTGCCCAAATTAAACCAGGAGAACAGATCCTTTCACCAAGCTAAAAAGCTCACAGAATGAGATATTGGGGTATTAAGCAAACCATGTTGATCATTTTGTGTGCATGTATTATGTATACATAAATACGTATGTATATATGAATGTCTGGCGCTGAATTGGTTCTCCCTAAAATTCATATATGAAAGTCCTAACCCTAGTACCACAGAATGTGGCCATATTTAGAGATAGGGCCTTTACGGTAGTAATTACATTAAAATTAGGTCAGTATAGTGGGCACTAATCAAACAAACCAGTGTCCTTATAAGGAGAGGGGACTCGAATCCGAACAGCTGCACAAGGAGGATTTGTGAACACACAGGGAGAAGATGGCCATTTACAAACCAGGGAGAGAGGTCTCAGAAGAAACCAACCTTGTTGACACTTTGATCTTAGACTTCTACCCAACAGAATTATAACAAACTAAATTTATGTTACTTAAACTATCCAGTGTGTGGTCTTCTGTAATGGTTAGGTAGCCCTGGCTAACTAACAACATATGCTGATATTTTTCTTTAACCTTTTTTTTTTTAATGTTTATTTTTGGGGGGAGGGGCAGAGAGAGAGAGAGAGAGCTAGACAGAGAGGGAGAGAGACAGGGAGACACAGAATCTGAAGCAGGCTCCAGACTCTGAGTGGTCAGGACAGAGCCCAACGCAGGGCTGGAACCCACGAACCATGAGATCATGACCTGAGCTGAAGGCGGATGCTTAACCGACTGAGCCACTCAGGCACCTGAGTATTTTTCTTTAACTCTTAAAACTTGATTGCTGGATACTTGATTTATTTTTCCAAACTCAAGAAAAAAAGGGAGACACCCCCAGCCCCATTTCCTTTTCAGTGAAATATTTCCTCATGCTTGTTGTCAACATGTATTTTGCCCTTCTAGGTGGAAGGGTTGTTTAGGATGTGTTTACTATGGAGTTTTAAGAGGTCTTTGTATATTCTAGATACGGATCTTTGTCAGACACGTGGGTTGCAATTAGTTCCTCAGTTTGTAGCTTGTCTTTTAATTGGCAGTCTTTCTCACAGTAAATGGCTCTAATTTCAATGAAGTCCAATTATCATTTCATACCTCATGCTTCTGGTGTCATCTAAGAACATTTGACCCAAGCCTTAAATTTTCCCCTGTTATCTTATAGGAGGTTTATAGTTTTTGGTTATCTCTTTTGAGTTCGTTTTGGAGAAAGCTGGAGGTGTGGATCAAGGTTCATTATATTTGTCTACGGATGTTTAATTACTTGTGCACCCTTTGTTGAAAAGACTATCCTTTCTCCACTAAATGGCTTTTACACCTTTGTCAAAAATTAAAATCTGTATTTGGGTGGGCCTATTACTGAGTCTAGAGTGCTTTTAAATAAGTTACTGGAAGTGGTCGTATTAATTTTTGCACTAGTTTTGTCACTTTGGTATAGGTAGGTATGCAGTATCTATATTGTATTCAGATAATCCTTAAAGACTAGTAAAATTACAAAATATATAATAAGTTTCTAAAATAACCTCTTTAAGATTACTAAGCAACCTTTTAGCACCTGGACTAATTTTAAATGTTTATTCAAACCTTTTTTGATCACTCTCTTCTCCATCCAAATAATGAAATAGAAATTATATCCTACAACATGAGATTACATTCACAACATAAAAGTTCTGTTCTCCAATTAGATGAAATATTCAAAACAGTGATTGGGAAAGCTTTCGTATTCTACTGGAATGATATGATATCATTTGGAACATCATGTAATTAAATACTAGAAATGAGCTATTGTTGAAATAAGAACACTGTCTAAATGAATAATCTTTACTTATACAATTCTTTGCAATGTTCAAACATTGGCCAGAAAAGTTTGGCCTTGTAAAAATGATCAGAAATATAATTTTTCCCATTTAATTCTCTATGCAGAATGAATCTAAAAGGACAGAGAAATTTTTTCATTGATGCTTAACATAGAGGAACTTTAACTGAATAACTCTAGGGGAAAAAAAACCAGCCAGCACTATTAAAAATCAAGTTTTATCTACATTCCCCAGCAATTTATAAAGTGTACCATCTAACTCTCTGCAGAGGAGAAGAGAGACAGAAGCAAGAAGTCTAAGCACTGTCCTTCTCTTCTCCACCAAGTACATTCCCCAAATGCATCGTTTAGTTGATGCCCAGGTTTAGGATTGGTTCTTTTCAGTTTTCTTTACTTCGATCTCCTTCTAAAGAGTTCAGATTAAGGAAATACTTGTGCAACTCAGCAAATGGAGAACTGCTTACTCTCCTTGAGCCCAAGAGTCAATACAAAGCTACATTAATAGTATGTAAAACATGAGTGACATGTAAAACATGAGGAATCCTTCAACTTATATAAGAGGATTAGAACTATCACTGCAATTCCTCCAATTATTACCATTATTTATCTGTGACAGTGAATTTTATGTGTTGACTGGCCATGGGGTGCCCAGATTAAACATTATTTCTGGGTGTGTCTAAGAGAGTGTTTCAGGATGAGATTAATATCTGAATCTGTGAACTCAAAGTTGATTGCCCTCACCACTGTAGAGGAGTTTCATCCAATACATTGGGGGCCTAAATAGAACAAAAGATGGAGAAAGGAAGAATTGGCCCTTTATCCTAGATCACTGCTTGAACAAGGAAATCTTATCTCATCTTCTCTTGCCCGTGGACTAGGATTTACAAATATCAGCTCTCCTGGTTTTCAGGCCTTCAGACTCTGACTGAGTTACACTACTAGCTTTCCTAGGTCTCCAGTTTATAGATGGTAGATTGTGGGAAGTCTCTACATTGACAATCAGATGAGCCAATTTCTCATAATCCCCATGTCCCCTCTCAGAGCAGGGTTATGTTTCTCCAAAGTACCCCAACAAACATATTGCCCTTTTCAAGTCACCTTCAACTGTTGCAAGTTCCAAGCAAAGTTCTTAAGTTACTCTTTTATATTATACATGAATATGGTAAGAAATAATTACAGTGATAGTTTCATCGAGATCTCATTCTTCATACCACACTGCTAAAGAAGCTCTTAAACAGATAAATTCTATAGTAATTACAGAACAGGAACTATCTCAGCTTTTATTACAATTATGGTCAGATTAACTGTGCCAGGCACTGTCTGACACCCCTTATCCATACTTGGCAGGATAAGTGCCAAGAAAAATGAGTGCCCAAGATCACAGTATTACTAAATGGCAAATCCAGTTTACTCAGGCAGTCCATCTCAAGAGTTTATATCCTCAGACTATAGGACTCAAACCACATAGTCTCTAGTGGAAACTTTTCCTTTTATAGATATGAACCAATCCCTATAGACGTTTTGGATTTTTAATCTTTTGTAGCAGAATTTATTATTATCAATGCCAAATGCTCATATTTTACCCTAGTATAATATGCTAGAAACTACTTAATATAATTTGAGTTATTCATTTTACAAGTCACTATAATATTAGAATTTGATATCTTTATTTGGCTCAAATATCACTTAGGTTCAGAATGACAACTTAGAGTCTATAAGTAACTATAAATCAGAAGTCTGCAATGATTTGAATCTTTCCAATGCTTGAAGGATAAATGTACACACACACACACACACACACACACACACCAACCATTGCCATCATTGTATACATTCCTCATGTTAGCTGTATGTATATATCAAATGTATGTGTCTACATACATACATGTATGTACATACATATGTGTTCATATGTGTGCATTTATATATGCCTATATATACGCCTGTACATACAACATATATACGCCTGTACATACAACATATATACGCCTGTACATACAACATATATACGCCTGTACATACAACATATATACGCCTGTACATACAACATATATACGCCTGTACATACAACATATATACGCCTGTACATACAACATATATACATATATACTCACCTACTTGGAAAAGTAGTATCAATGACAGCCTATTTTCTAATATGTTGATAAATGCACGACATATAAGTGTTTTTTTCTTTTTATATTGATGTCCAAATAATTTGGTCTCACTATATACTCAAATGTGTTAGAGAAATCTGGTAGACTTGAACAGTGTTCTCTCCCCCAGTCTCCGCAAAGTTATCCAATTAGCTGTTAGTGATTGGCACGTATGGCAAACCCAGTTGTGGTATGTTTTCTAAAGAGAATTGCTAGTTCTGTAAATACAGCACTTAATCTTCTATACTCTGTTATTAAACTTAAGCTCCGTGGACTACAAACTTGAGATCTAAAATTTCCTCCCAGCCCAAGAATTAGCAGTAATCAAACGCAAGATTTTCAGTAGGGAGAATATACTTAGTTATATTGGAAATTTTTCCTAATTTCTCATATAGCTGCTTAAAATAAAGCATATTTTTTATGTCAAGATGATACATTAATGATGTTTTAGAGCTGTGATGGACTTTAAAGATAAATGTCCACATTATATAAATGAATAAACTAAGACCTCCACATAGTAACTCATTTATTCTGGATGCACCACTAATTAATGGCACATAAAACATTGCCTAGCTAGAAAAGTACTTGTTCCACGAAGCCTGGTCTTCATCCACAAAGAATTTATAAGTCCCTGGACCCTTGGCAAGATGATCAGAGAAGATTTTCTGCAACTGGCCTTTGGGATTGAACTGGCGTATTAGAAAAATGAAGAGCAGACACATTTATTACAGGGCAAATCAAAGGTGGGGTCTGTTTTAAATAACTAGAATCATGACTAATATTAAGTATTCATTATGTGTGAGGTGCTGTTTTAAGGATTTTACAAATATTGTCAGTTCACATTAACAATTTTCAGATAAAGTAACTAAATTACAGTGACTTTAAATAACTTGCCCCAAAGTCACCCAGATTTAAGGGTCTGGCTCCAGAATTCATACATTCAACTACCGTACTCTGCCACTGTGAGTAGGTTACAGCCTTTGTCAGAACAGAGGCCTTGACATCTTACGATGTGTCAGAAGCTGGTTCCTAACCTTGAATGTGATAGGCACATGGAAGACATTAATTTCGTTTCCACTGAAAAGCAATGGCTGGGTAAGCTGAAGCCTAAACCAGTGGTCTAATACATTTTCAAGGCTCGGAGGAGCAGCATCTTACAGTCCTTTGGCTCTCTGGCCCCAGAGTGGCAAGGATGCCTCAGCATTGTAATTCTCTAGGACTCATTTTGATCCACTGATCTGTCCAAATTAAAGTAGATCAAACAACAGCCTTGACTCCTTTCTCCTAGGCCAAACCCAGGCTCTGGGAGTTATTACTCTGTAGGTAATCAAGGACAGTATTTGTCATACACTTGAACAGAATTTTCCTAAGCTGCCACTCTGGACCTGATTTCCATCAGACTCTGCCCTGGCTCCTTTTGGCTTGAAACATGGAAAAAGGAAGAAGTGGAAAAATCTCAATTCAAAGAATGTAACATTACAAAACAAGAAAGTTCTTCAGACAAAGAAATACCTAGCAGCCTTTTTTAAACAGAAACTTGTAATTCTTCCTTCTCCCTCTGCCCTCTTAATATACACAATAGGCCTGAGATTTAAGTATTCCATTTTGCCTATTTAGTCTTTTATCCTTGAGATGGAAGAAAAGGCCAAAATATTTTCATTGCTTTCTCACATCCTAAATTTCAAAGTGATCCACTATTACTAGTTAAATAACAAGTTTGCTAAATTGAATTAAAGAGACCATAGGCCATATTAAAATATCAAGAATGAAAAAAAAAGTCTAAATTCTACCTTTTCCAAATTATGAAAATATTTCACAGACTATAAGAGGTCTTTTACCAATTTTTCCATTTATGGATATAGGATAAAAATCGTTCTATAAAGTATATTCAGATATATTACAATAGGTTAAATTTTTTAAAACTATTTAAATTAATGGTATTATCATTATATTTTCTTTATCAAAATTATTTTGATACCAGGGAAACAGCAGCTATGAGAATAACTTTTCAAGTTAACCACTGCTTATTTATACATATTTTTATTAAATCAAAAATCATTGCTCAATGGCCACACAGCATAAAGTTATCTCTTCTGTATGGTCAACCTAACTGCTAATAAGAAATATTATTAAAAACTATACCGAGATGGCATTTCTCAACTCTTAGGCAAAAACCCAAAAGTTTGACAATCTACTCTACTGGCAAAGCTCTCAGGAAACAAGCATACTAAAACACTGCTGGTAGAAATACAAAATGGAACAACATTAATGGCAAATAATCTGGTAGTGTCTAGCAAAATTTCATATGCATTTCCCTTTGGCCCTACAATCTCAGGTCTAGGTATCTATCCAAAATACATACTGGCAGAAATACAAACTGAGTATTCACAAAACTATTCAATGCAGCACTATCAAAACAGTAAAGAGTACAGTCCACTCAAAAGTCTCCCTGTAGCAGATATGTTGAATAAAATATGACAGTGTTACTCAAGGTATAATTCATGCTCTGAAATCAGCAAAATCCCCAGTGCAGTTAATTTTATAGGACACATACTCTGGCCCCTTTAGCAAAAAAAATTAAAAATGGAGATGAAAACTATTACTGAAAAGGACTCAAGAAACATCAACCATTTATCTATATGCACAGGGTTTAATTTCATCCTTATTTAAACCAATTGTATGTTGTAAAACTGAGGAAATGTAAATAACAGTATATTTGGATATTAGATGGATATTTGGATATTTGAAGATGTTAAAGTTATCAATGATTTAGATAGGATACTTGATTTGTCATGATTTTTAAAGATCAAACCAAAATATTTACAGATCAGCTGACAGAATATCTGAGATTTGCTATTAAATAATCATGTGGGAGACACTGGATGGGGCTATCAATAATAATAAGTGATCGGTCATCCTAATTATTGAAACTGTCTGATGGGTATTTCACATTCTTTTTACTAGTACCTTTAATATTACATATGCTTCAAATTTTCTATAATAAAAGTACTTTTATCTCTATGTAAACTACAGAAGTTTCCTTCATGCACTTTTATTATTCTATCTAAAAACC
Source organism: Panthera tigris (assembly GCF_018350195.1). Lineage (NCBI taxonomy): Eukaryota > Metazoa > Chordata > Mammalia > Carnivora > Felidae > Panthera > Panthera tigris. The sequence continues at coordinate 153,836,914 of NC_056663.1, forward strand.
ATGCACATATTTCAAAAGTTGGTAATTTTGGTGGTTTGTTACTTTTCAGTTTGGCATCAACAGTCCCATACACATGAAATAATTCAGAAATATTCTATGAGGAATAAACAGCAACTGAGCATTCAGTCTTTAACATTTATGATAAGAGAACTTATATGATAGGAGTTATGAAGAACCCTATGGAAATTTAGAGTCTTCAGGAACCTAGGAAATATCATACAAAAAACACAAGATTTTGTTTTATATTCTTTCACATAAAGCATATGCAAATATTTAGAATAACCAGAGTATATTAAACAGTAACAAGCAAGACTCATGGCATGCCACTGACTTTTATTCCTAATAACCTCAAACACAAGAAGTAATCAAAACGGATAGACTCTAGCTGTATCTTCACATTGTTACTGGAGAACCAGCTTGTATAGTTTGCTTGTGACTCACATTAATCAATGATTTTGCTATTGGGAGTCATGAAGCACAACTAGATCACGGAAGAGGTGCAGTATGTAAACAGATCATTCTAAGAAAGTAAATAGCCCTTATAAAAAGCTAAGTAAGGTCACAAGCAAGCATATCTCTATAGCACTCAGCTAGCAATGGGCCAAAGAAAGGTGTTTACCTTTAGAGAGAGAAAGAAATGCCATGTACCTTAGATACTGCACTTTTTTTTTCTTTTTGCACTTTCGTTTTTAACAAAGTCCGAATCAGTTATTTCTTCAGAAAACAAAGATACTGTGGCCAGTAGTCACACGCCATATGTGGCTATTTAAATAAAAATTTCAATTAAAGTTAAATAAAATTTAAAATTAAAGTTTTGAGTTGAACTAGCCACATTCCAAGTACTCGATAGACACATGTAGGTATAGGTGCAGCAACCATACTGGATGGTACAGATACAAAATATTTCCTTCATTGTAGAGAAGGTTCTATTATACACTGCTCCTATAGGAGGTTCCCATAAACAAAACATTTTAGGACTTGTAAACTGTTTTCATTCTTGAATCTAACTAACTGCTTAGTATTTTTACTTACTCCATTTTATTGTTAATAACCAGATTTGTCTGATTATAACTCAGAAAGTAGCCATTCGGGTGAGGAGAGTACTTACCTCTTTTTAACATGTATACATGTTTTATTGGTGACTGTAAAACTTTGTACATTCTGCTTTCATATATACATGTGTGAATGTGCATTTAAAAGATATACATATTTGTTACAAGCAAAAGATGATGAAGTCCTTGAATCTCCTTTACTGTTCTCATCATGAGCTCCATCTCAGCTCATGAATTCGCTCATTCTAAAAAATCAATGGAATCATCTTTAATGGCTCTCTTTCTCATACAAGACTTTCCTCAGCAAACATTGTTAACCCGCTCTCCAAAATATACCCTGAATTGCACCACCTCAACAAAAATCAAATGATCCAAGTCAAAATATTTTTTTAATTTACTTTTTAAAATGAGTTAACATTTATAGATGGTGAAACACACAAATCTTAAGTTTACAGCATGGTTTCTACATATATATATAAATTGTATATAAACATATAGGTATAAATTCTATATAAAATACAAAGCTATATAAATTCTGTAAAAACCTATATAGATACCATTCAAATCAAGATATATAACACTTCTAGCACCTCAGCAGGCTTCCTCACACCCCACCCAGTCAGCAGTCTGTGTCCAAATGCAAGGCCTATTTTAGGATTAATGTTTTGTTTATTCTTAATATCACTTAAATCATACAACACAGACATTTTTTAACTAGCTCTGTTCAGTTGCCACTAGGTCTGAGATTTATGTTATACATAGTTGTATTTCCTTTTTTCCAAAAACGTAATCAAAGTGGTAATGAAGGTCCAGAATGAAAAAAAAATCCTATTTTAAAGTTCCATTTTGGAAATATGGAATTTATTTATTCTTGCTGTTGTTGATGGGCTATTAGGTTGTTTCCAATTTGGAAGCTCTTATGAATAAAGCTTCTTATTAGCATTCTTGAGCATATCTTTTGATATCCAAATATATTCATTTCTCTTGGGTAGGTAAATAGAAGTAAATGTCTTGGTCATATGACATACATAGGCTTAGCTTTAGTAAATACCGCCAAGTTTCCCAAAGTAGCCATGCCAGTTTACATTCAACATCACTGTATGTATAGGTCTATATGAAACTGCCCCAATATCCTGCCTGAATTACTTATAGCAGTCTCTTAATTGGTCTCCCTTCCTCAACACTTGGCTTTCTACCATCCATTTGCCACACAACAATCAGAAAACTGACAGCATACCTGAGGAAAGATTTTAATAGAAAAGTAAACCATGTGGATAACCAGTCAAAGAAAGAGCAAACGTGAGTAAACTGATGCCATCTCATGACCTATCCCTTTGAGGAAGCCAAGGAGGCCTCTGTGGTTGGTGGCAAGTGGACAAGACAGGAAAACAATGGGAGATGCAGTCACAGTGGTAGCCAGAGTCCAGATCATGCAGGTCATATTGAGAAATTTAGAATTTTTATGAATGTGATGGAAAGTCATTGGAGAATTTTGAGTGTAGGAGTTACTTTAAATCAACTGCATAATTTTAACCCCCAAAACTACACCTTAAAATATTCACTTTATATATGCTGTGATTTCCTAGCCCATGCAAATTAAAGAAACTCGTATTTTCAACTTACCTTTGTGAATCAATAGTCCTTCAAAAATTGAAGAAATAAAAATCATGCATATGGAAAATCACCCTGAATAGATCACTGAAAGAGATTAACTTGTATATATTCCCATATCAAGTTGGTCAATTACTACAGCAATGGCTACTCAATTTCAGTATAGATTATTAAGGTTAAAAATTTCCTAAAGCAGTGGTCCTACTGTGGATTTTAGAAACAATTAACAGGGCATCTCTGTGGTTCAGTCTGTTAAGCATCCGACTCTTGGTTTCAGCTCAGGTCATGATCTCACAGTTGTGAGATAAAGCCTAGCTCAAAGAGCTGAGCCTATGTGGGATTCTGCCCACCCCCCCCCACCGCCACCCCTCCACTTGTACGTACACACACACACACACACACACACACACACACACACACACACTATTTTTTAAAAATGTTTACCTATTTTTGTGAGAGAGAGGGGGAGGGTCAGAATCCAAGGCAGTCTCCAGGCTCTGACCTATCAACACAGAGCCTGACAAAGGGCTGGAACACACAGACCACGAGATCATGACTTGAGCCGAAGTCAGATGCTTGACTAACTGAGCCACACAGGCACCCTTCTTTCACTTTCTCAAAAATACATAAACATAAAATAATTATCATGTGGATTACAAATATCTATTTACTGATATTTTCAGTTTGCAGCTGCCACAGATCCAATCTACCTTTCTCTAAACAGAGAAAATGTACCTACCCTTTAAAACTCCATCGGTACTCTTAGCCAACAGTTCTTAAACCCTTCCAGTATCCAGAGTCAATGGAGGAACACTTAAAAATAATTTATACCATTAAAAACTTGGTCCCAAAGTTCATATGGGAAGAAAAACATGCAAAAATAGCCAAGAGGGACACCTAGGTGGCTTAGTTGGTTGAGCACTGAACTCTTGATTTCAGCTCAGGTTGTGGTCCCAGGGTAGTAGGATCGAGCCATGTGGCAAGCTCTGAACTGAGCATGGAGCCTGCTTAAGATTTCCCCCCCGCCTTGCTCACACTCCCTAAAATTAAAAAAAAAAAAAAAGTTTAAACAATAGCCAAGAACATACACCCCCCCCCCAAAAAAAAATAGAAGGACCAGCCTTACCAGAAATTAAGGCATACTGTAAGACCTCTATAATTAAAACAGTGTGGTGCTGGAGTACAAATGAAAAATACACCAGTAGAATTGAATAAAAAGCCCAGAAGTACACTCATGTGCATATGAAAATCTGATTACGGTAAAGGTGACATCTCAAATTACTGGAGCAAAATAATAGCAACATAATAATAACAATTTCTAATCCCCCTCCCATATCTGAAAAAATCTTACTCTCTGAGGGTGAAAACCTACAGTCTTTAAAATTCCTCAACGACCAGCCTGATAAAGCCATCCTGATATAGCTCCTATGTTGGTTTTTTTATTGCAATTATAACAAATTGCTACAAACTTCATGTCTTAAAACAACAAAAATGTATTACCTTACAGTTCTGGTGGTCAGAAGTCTGAAACGAGTCTTAAGAAGCAAATCAAAGGTTGTCTTTCTGGAGGCTTTAGGGGAGAACACAGTCCTTGTTTTTTCCAGCTTCGGGAAGGGGCCCATGTTCTTTAGCTCTTGGCCAAATCACCCAAACATCTAATTCTGTCCTCACGTCTTCTTCTTTGACTCTGACCCCCCTACCTCCCCTTTATAAGACACTAATGACTCTAGTGGAGCCACCTGGATAACCCCTCCATCCCAAGAGCCTTAACTTAAACACACCTGCATGCCCTTTACCCACTTAAGGTAAAACACTTACAGGTTTCAGGAATTAGGACCTGGCCAGCTGATAGCCATGAAATCTGTTGTGAAATGTTGTTTTGCTCAAGGTATATGCAGACAATCTGGCCTCACGCAAAAATGTAGTTAGGGAAGGCAGACCCCAGACATCCTTGGAGCATACTTTGAAATTCCCCGGCCTAGAGAAAATTCAAAAGAATGAAGATTAGAAATTAAAGGATTGTCTTCATTTAGAAGGGAAAACAACAAAAGCAGGAGGAGAAGAAAGAGGACACAGGAGCAGAAAATTAAAGAAAGGAAACAAAATAATCAGAAAAAAGAGAAAGTAAAAAAGAAAACAGCAGGTGGAAAAAGAGACAAAAGAAGGAAATAAGGAGAAAGGGCAAATAGAAGTGGAAGAAAAACAACTGAGGAAGGTATAATAGACTGAAAATCAGCATGGTATGGTAAGACTATATTAAAGTAATGGTGAGAGAGAGTTACAAGAAGCTTTCAATAGTATTAAACGCTAGAGAATACTTAAGTGTTTTTAGGAAAGGTCAATTGATTTGGTGACAAATACTATAATGATTATTACTATAATCAATATTATTGGTAATCCTGAGACATAAGTTCCTAAAATGGGATCATAATAACAAAATGAAAACATTGCATTCTGTAAAGATATAAGCATAGATTTTTAAGCTATATTTAATTATATTTAATTCATTTAAAAATTTTAGTTCCAATTAAAGAGTTAGACGTGGCAATTGCCCAGTGAGTTAAATGAAAATAATTTGGCACAACTTCAATATCCAATAATATGGCTTTAACTGGGGAGTAAAATTAACTGTCCGACAAGAGGGAATTAATTGAAGCAAACTAAATGTTTTTCACACCTAAGTATAAACTGAAAACAGAGCCAAAACAGTAGGAGATAAATAAATGGTTTATAATTTTTAAGTATAAATCACTGGGATCCCTAAATGCACTTACTTCCCTTTTATAATAAATATTACTTTCAGATTAATTCTAAATTTGACTTGTTATAAATGTGAGGCTTAGTACAAAATAATTAAGGTAAAAATATGTTGAAAAAAGGTGTAGGAAAATCACATGCATCCAGATACTGTCATATATCCAGATATCCTTGTCACCTAGTAGACCCTAAGACCTGACCGTTACTACCTGCTTGTACTCACCGATCTTTGTCCCACATTTTCCCCTAAGTTCTTCTTTCTAGCTTATCTCTTTTAAAAAAAAGTTTGTTTATTTTGAGAGAGAGATAGGGAGAGACAGAGAGAGAACACAAGTGAGGTATGCATAGAGAGGGAAGGGCAGAGGATCTGAAGCGGGCTCTGTGCTGACAGCAGAGTCCAATGTGGGGCTTGAACTCACAAACCATGAGATCACTGCCTGAGCCAAAGTGGGATGCTTAACCAACTAAGCCACCTAGGCACCCCTCCAGCTTATCTCTGAACTCAGGCAAAAGACTCAAGGGGCACAACATCCCCAACAGAAACAAAAACTACCATTCAAGCAATAACAGCTACTCAGACCACCCAGATCAGTTTGAACTTCACCCCCGACTCACACCTGCACCGATTCCATAGAATGATCTCTAAAATGGGTGACAATTACCTTTACTTCATTATAATATTAACATCTCCCCCAAAGAGGAGCACAATCCTTATTTACCTAACATACAGCGTACGTATCGGCATATTTCTTTAAGGTCCATGCATGACCTTATGCTTGCCGCCACATATGATGACAAGGCTTCCCTATCTAAATATGCATCCTGACCCTAAATAATAGGAACCCTGTCACCCTTGCGTGGAGAGTCATGGCTTTGTAAGTTATTCCCCATGATCTCCTTATTTGCCACAGATAAAGTTTACTTTGTGTGACAAGTCCACAAGTTTTATCTGTGACTCACCAAAGAGCAAACTCATGTTAGTTCAATTACACTACCTCTGGTAAAACTTTGACGTTAATATTTCCAAACCCCATTCTACGTGTAAGTAAGTTTTATTTATTTTATTTATTTACACTATCATATTTTACATAAGGATTTCATCAATTGTGGGATCTTCAAAGTGTTCTCCCTTGACACACTACTGTTAAACTTGTTCCTTCCAGTGCACTGGACTTAGATATTCTGGGTTTTCCAACTAATATCCAGCTGTTTGGTAGTAAAATTGGCCTAAGTTTATGTTACAAATAGCAACATACATATAATAAACTTAAAATTGACTGAAGTACAAAATTGAGGGAAATCTAAAACTAAAATAAGTAGAGATCCATAAAAATTTACAAAAAGCACAACAGGATACACCCAATACGCCAATACTCAAAACACTAGTAACTGAGACTCAGGCCTCAACAATAATTATCATGTTGATCAATTTGTTTTCTCCTAAATTGCTTTAGGCAATTAGCAGGAGAAAGCGTTAGGAAGCTGGAAGAGAAGCAAAAGTTAACTTCACAATACTGTTCTCTCCCAGGGGATGGAATAAATGATTTCTCCAGGAACTAGATTTATAGGGAAATAAATTGCACTCTATCACTGCCCAGATTGCATTCTCTTAACCTATGGGTCTTAACAATTAACCCTTTATAATTAAAAACAGGGATATGGCTGTACCCCTGGGTGGAGAAAACCATCATTCTCTCAGGCTACTCCTACTCCTACTTCCTAATTGTCCTATACCAGAGAAAGCTTTTGTGAATATCATCTGGGGACCACTGGATATGGTTTCGCTTTTGCCTCAAGAAAATATTAAATTATTAAGTCAAAATATTACACAAAATTAATTTCAAGGCCACACTGCCCTCATAGGCAAATAGAGTAAAATAAAATAAAATTGCTTCCTACAATAATTCCTATCCTACTGTTATATTTTGTCACAAATACTGATAATAGCTTCTTAGAAATTAGATTGAAATTTATTCAATGATGGCAGAAATACCTAAAAAGACAATATTTCAATATTTGACAGTTAAATACTATTTTTTTAATGTTTATTTATTTTTGAGAGACAGAGAGAGCATGAGTGGGAGAGGGCAGAGAGAGAGAGGGAGACACAGAATATAAAGCAGGCTCCAGGCTCTGAGCTGTCAGCACAGAGCCCGACGTGGGGCTCGAACCCACGAGCCGTGAGATCATGACCTGAGCTGAGGTCAGACGCTCAAGTGACTGAGCCACCCAGGCGCCCTTGACAGTTAAATACTATTAATTACTGTAATCCCCTGTATCAAAGCCCAAGAAGAAGTTTAAGTGTCCAGAATTTAATTCCACTTCAAAATTACTAAAAGTTCAAGAAATAAGGTCCACAATAACCATCATCAATTTCTTACTGGTCACTCTCAGGCAGAGGGGTCTCATAGAATCCCCAGTAATTATTCTCTAGACTGTTTTTCCCAGGAATGGAAAAAAGTTGTCTTAAGATTCAAAGCTGAATTCATTGAACCCCAAATCTATTTATGTTTTAAATTATAAAGACCTTAAAACCATAGTCCCTGGCACATACTAAGAATAATCAATAAAATTATCATTATTATTAGATGTATGTATTGTTGAAAACAGTCTTAAACAGTTACTAGACACCACTTGTCATTGCAATACCAGCCCAATTCCCACAAAATTTAAAGAACAAAAGCAATTCCCAAGTGTCCATAGGCAACATTATGTTATATTCTTAGTATTATCTTTAAGCCAATATTGACCAAAATTCCCGTTATTCAAAGGAAGTTTCAGACCACAAATGTCATGAGAATAAAGGAAAAATCCTCTTGGTTTCACCTCAACACCATGTAAATTAGTCTGTGAAGACTGATGGAGCTCACCATCTATTAGTTTAATATCAACAAATAGAATAAGTGGTTAATTATGCCACCATGTTTATCCTATGTCAGGAGGTGGAGAAGGATGGTGGGGACTCCTGAAAAGTGACACTCACGATGACTCATTTTCATGTAAAATGTGGAAGTCTACGGTGCCGATGCCCACAATCCCTGTGTCTTGCATGGTAAGGTCCCTGCTTCCCCATCTGGCATTCTAACCCACTTACCATTGCTTCTTGCTCCATAAATTGGCTATCCCTGATGAATCTCCCAACTAAAGAATTTTCTCCTATTTTTTTTTCCCAGCTGGAAGATTGTCATCAGCAGAATCCTGAATCAAAGTTCAACGAATCCTTCTGAAATTTGTGTTTCGAAATTCTGAAGAGGACCATAAATCTACCTCAAAAATTTCCCTTTTGAGAACTTTTCCATTTTCCATGCCTTGAATAATTTCTACTACTTCAACAGTAGCAGAAACATCTAATTTTGCCAAATCTTTTTTCTGCTTTAATGGGATATCCTCCGTGTTCTGTTTTTCTCTGTTGTTTCTTTTAGGCAGACTTCGCATTTTAATCTTTTCAAGTTGTCCCTTCTCTTCTAAGTGTATGTTTTTCCCCCCTCTTTGCTTTTTGGTCAAGATAATACTTTTTAAGTTATTGTTAATATTAAATATTCAACTAACCCAGGATTAGATTCTGTTAATGTCCTGCCTGGTTTCCCTTTAGTATATTTCACATTCCCTATGCCTTTCTTTAGAGTCCTAACTACATACGTTCCCCTGGTGTGCTATCAAAGGATGTATGTCATATTGAAAATCTAAAACTCATAAGGTAAGTCACAATAATCTTCTTAGTCCCCTTTCAAATCTATCCCATTTTTTTCTTATCATGTTAATATGTACCATTCCTTGATGAATGATTAGCCTAGTGCTATATTTATTGACTTCATGCCTAAAGTTTAACAGGGAAAAATCTCAGTCCTCCTTTGAACCAGGCTTTCTTGGGAGAATCACTTCAGTTTACTTCATGAGGTCACGACTTTTCTATTAGGTTTCTCTGACCCAATTCAGCCCAGTAATAACTCACATATTTCTGTCTTTATAATATCATTTTAAAAGGAGTAAGTTCTGAGTATGTCTGTTAGAATATGAATTCTATGAAGAGCAGGGATTTTTCTTTTTTTTTTTTTTTTTACTAAAAAATATTGCAAGTCCCTAAAGAACTATTTTTCCAATGAATAAATAAGTCTTTATTTTTAGTCTTTCATATAGATCTAGTGTGACTTCAATGACCTTGCCTCCTTTTAAGCATGTCTCTTTAATAATCCTTATTACTTCCCAGTGTGCTTACTGCTATTTCCAGAGTTAAAATAACTTCCTAAGCTTCGTTCTTCTAACATCTTGAAATTCCTCTGGTGTCCCAAGTTCTTATATTCTTTGGTGCCAATGGATTCTCCACAATAAAGCATCCACATACAAGGGGTTTTTTTGGTTTTTTGTTTGTTTGTTTGTTTGTTTACTAACTTTGACCTTGGCATGTGTGGTGCTCTTATTCAAAGTTTATTCTACCCATTTCAAAAAGAAGCAATATTAATATTGAAATAGAGCCCCCGTTTCATTTACCTGTTCAATAAACATTCACCACTCCTCTATGACTGAATTTGCTAAATGTCTCCTAAAGTCAAGGTCCACAGTCGAGGCATATATAATCAATAAATGACATATGATTTGAAGCCATGTGCCAAAAGAAAGATGGGAGTGGCCCTATAACTAATGGGCAGGCTACATAAATTCAGTAAGTTATCTACTCTACAGTGTTTTCTTCTTCAGTCCCAAATATAGCTAATAATGAGATGAAGTGGGACAATCACATTTTGGCTACTTATTAAATATGTCAACTTAATGCTCAACACTAAAATTATACAGCAAAAGCTTCAAGCTCTAATTATTGCTTTGTAGCCCATGTGACATATTGTTTGTCTTTGTAGTTTAAAGTCATAGCTTGTGGGCTTTGTTGAGAAAATACAGTGAGGAAAAGGTATCCCAACAACCAATGCGTCCAAAACCTATATACTGCTCCCTCAGAGGTAAGCCTCAATGAGACTAAGAGCCTCTCTCTCTCTCTCTTTTTTTTTTCTTTTGGTTCTCTGGTGCCTGGCTCAGTTGTACCCACTTAAGCTACTTCTGTTATCCAAAGTCAACCACAGAGGCATGGCTAATCCTGTTGGCTAAAAACAGCCACCATTTTCTCCTCCTTTGAAAAAGTGTATCTTGAATCTTATCACTAAATACTTAGAAATGTTGCACATACTTATTTATCTCACTGATATTTATGGAACACATCCTAAATGCCTGAAAGCATATTAGGTGCTAGAAATTAAATGGTCCCCCAAACCACATGGCTTTCAGTCCAGTCAAGAGTGAGGCACGGATGGCTGGGTGTCTCAGTCAGTTAAGCAACCAACTTTTTTTTTTAATTTTTTAAATGTTTACTTGTTTTTGAGAGAGAGAGAGAGAGAGAGAGAGAGAGGCAGAACATGAGCAAAGGAGGGGCAGAGAGAGAGGGAGATACAGAACTCAAAGCGGCCTCCAGGCTCCATGCTGTCAGCACAGAGCCCAACATGTGGCTCCAACTTACGAAATGTGAGATCATGACCAAACCCATGACCTAAGCCAAAGTCGGATGCTCAACTGACTGAGCCACCCAGGCGCCCATGACCTACTCTTGGTCTTCGGTCTCACTGTGAGATAGAGCCCTGTGTCAGGCTCTGGGCTGACAGCACACAGCCTGCTTGGAATTCTCTCTCTCTCCCTCTCTCACTGTCCCTCCCCTGCTTGCTCTCTCTTTCTCTTTCAAAATAAGTAAACTTAAAAAAAAAAAAAAAGAGGCATACAGGGGTGCCTGGGTAGCTGGTTAAGTGTCAGACTTCGGCTCAGGTCATGATCTCATGGTCTGTGAGTTTGAGCCCCGCGTGGGGCTCTGCACGGACAGCTCAGAATCTGGAGCTGCTTTGGATTCTATGTCTCCCGCTCTCTCTGCCCCTCCACCTCGTGCTCTCTCTCAAAAAATGAATAAACAGGTATTGAGGAGGGCACCTTTTGGGATGAGCACTGGGTGTTGTATGGAAACCATTTTGACAATAAATTTCATATATTAAAAAAATAAAAAAATAAAAATAAAAAATTTCAAAGAGGCATACATTAAATAAATAATAACACAATTATCTACAGTATTTTATCAGTGTAGAACACAATTTTTTTTTCACATTTCATTGTAACTCACTTTTCTATTGTGTCTCACAATGAATGGTGTTTTACAATCTTTGAAAGCCAGGCAGCAGTCATCATGTAGTTGTCATGATCAGCATAGGACACAGCTGCCCACTGTTGTCACTCAGGTTAGAAAACGTGTGTTGTTGGAAATACACTGGTGAATTTCAGTGACATTTTAAATGACTCCCAAAAATCACACAATGATTTGCCCTAAAATTAAAAATGTTATTTTTATACCAAAAGAGAAAGAGAGAGAGACAGGGTAAAACAGTGTAAATGTAATATGAGAGAAGAGGTAGTCAGTAGCCAGATAATGATAGTAGCCTATAGGTACATGTTAGTGAATTTTAATTTCATCATAAGTGCAATGGTAAACCATTGAAATAATTTATTTAGGAATTAACATGATCCAATTTATATTCTAAAAGATCAATCTGTCACCACTGTAGAAGCTGATTGAGAAATAATACCAGAAAGGGAAGCACTTAGGAGCCTATTAGTAATGTAGGATGGTAGGGCAGAGGAAAGATCAGGAAAAGTATACAGTTGGAAATACATGTGGACATAGAATCCACAGGATTTGATGGTGAACTGAATTTAGGGGGAGAGAAAAAGGGAAGTGTCAGGATGACTCCCAGATTTCTAGACTGAACAGTCGGGCATATGATTTATTGCACGGTTATGTTTACTGAGATGGATGAGATTGAAGGAATGCCTAAGACTTGAGTCCACTAATATTGAAAATTGAGGACAAAAATACTTACAGTAAATTTTATCACTTCCTCATTATATTAGTCAAGGCAGTTAGGAGATGGAAACTAAACTGGTTATTGGAAAAGATAAATTCTAATATAAAAATTATTAACCAGTAAAATGGGGTTAATTACTGGAAGTAGCACAAGTGGACTCTGAGGGAATCTAGAGGCATATACAAAAAAGCAGCCTTTTCCTCTAGACTGAGGATGAGAAATAATAAAAGAACTAAGAACCAGGAGACGCCACAGCCCAGCCAATGCTGAGATTCGGACTTCCGAAAGAGAGCGCGGCTGCCACAAAACTCACAGCCCACGGGTGGTGACAAAACTTGTCAGAAGTCTCCAGCTGACAACAGTCTGTACAGGCAACCAGCCGTCAGGATGTGGGCAGACTGGAGCCCTCAGAAGGGCTGCCGGTGAAAGAAGATGGCCTGAGAGCATAGCTGGAGCTTGTCTGCATAGGCCCCTAGAAGACCGGCTCAATCATAAAAATAGAGACCTTAAACCTGAGTCTTCGATGGCTCTCACCTGCAGGACCACTCGAGGCTCTCTACTGGTGAAGCTTAGCATTTGGTCAGCTGGCAAAGTGGCTTAGAGAGCCCAACTCCAGTATCACGAGACAAGGTAAATAAGGGTAGATGAAAGACAATACATTTATAAATGGTACAGTCATTTACGTTTTAATTCTTTTGATAATAATTTACTACAGATATATTAGTTACCTTAATTTAATCTACTATAATTAAGGCGCCAGCTGAATATAATGCTATCCCTAACTAACAAAAACAGATGTCAAACACAAACAACCCTGGACATTGGTAAGGAAAGACTTTATTAGGAAAAAATAAATATTGTAAGGGAAGGCAAGAAATTATCGTAATGTGGGGAGGGGATTACAGCAATGGGAAAAAGCTCTGACCACAGATCAGCAAGTGTCTCAAAGTTCAGGAAGAAAAGGGTTTTTCTGATATAAGGAGTAAATAAGGCTAAAAGGGAATCAGAATGAAAGGATAGTAGATAGTAAATCAGAGTGTGTTTTACCACTGGGTCCTCAAAACAGCTTGAGAGAGGGAGTTAAGAAAGGTTGTACGATGAGTCAGGCTGAGGGTACTAATGTCTAAGGGCCTGGGGGAAGGAAAGAAACTTAACTGAAGTTTGGTTAACAAGCATTTTTTTCTGATTGATCAGCAGGACAAGAAGTTCAGCTAATCGTTTAGAAGACAAAAACATATGGGAATTTGGAGAGTCTGTGTCTGGCCCTGTGATAGGTAAACCAGTCTTATCCAAGTCATGGGGGGAGGTATGGTTCTCTGCGGCAGGCCTTTCCGGAACATAAAAAGGTTGGAGGACCTCTTTAACCTTCATTCTTCCATGGTCATAGTGCTCAAAATTCAACATCATCAGTATTGATCTGTTTGGAAAATAAATACTGTCCTTTTTAGGATTGTTTCTATAATAAAAAACTAAACCAAGTAAATAATTTATCTTAATTCTTCCTAGTAAACATATATAAAATTCTTAAAGTTAGAATACACAAAAAGGGACCCTTTCAAATTACTTGAACCATATAGATCAAAAAATGTAAGAGAAAAAAAAAGCTAGACCAACAAAATTATACATAAGACTTTCCTATAAAAGCATTCTTTTGTACCAGATTTTAACTAAAAGAACTATAAGCTAAGTATTGCCTAGTGCTTGGGACTCAGGACAAATCCTAATGTCACTTACGCAAAACAATGTTAAGAAAATTAAATCCATAATTAGAGCTCAGAAAAATAAAAAAAGAAAGTTAAGTGCAGAGTTCAACCAGGAGCTATATTACTCAATGCTTCCTTAGCTCAAATTCTGAATGACATCTCAAAGGAATGGTTGTCCTTTTGCCTACCACGCCTCTCTTTTTACTGTTTTCACACACAGGCTAGAACAGAGAAAGCCCAAACTGCACCTATTTAGAAGCAGCCTATCTATCATATCCTATCAGTATCTGGAGAGTGTTACTAAGAGTATTTCCATATAGAATGTTAATGTGACTAGTGTTGTAGTAACAACGAAAATGCTGATGATAATGTTGTTGGTGATGATGATGTTGGTGATGATGATGATGATACAAAAGGTACATGCCCTAGGAAACCATAACTCTGAAGAGTGTTATCTTTCACAGGGAAGAAGAGATTTTAACATCAATCTGAAAGCCCACTATAACGTTAATCCTGATTTTTCCCCTTATTTATTTAAACTGCATCTCAATTTTAACTGTCATTTATAAGAGGACAATATTTTTCAACCCAGAGAGGCTATAGCCAGGGAGAATTAACTTAATTTGTGAAGCCCTTTGCAATTTGAAATTATCCTTAAATCATCCCTTTCAACCACTCTGGTAAGGAGATATATCCAATGTCATGCTTTAAGAGCCAATTAATTTTTAAAGTCAGAAAGATATAAAATAGGCATGTACCTGCCCTGAGAGAATTTTGTTTATTACTCTGCCTTATAGAAGGTTCCAAGTTTAGAATTAAAATTATGCTTGCCTTACTGTCAAAATATATTTAAAGTCACAAACTGTAAATTAGCCAGAAAAATGAGAATAGTTTACCTCTCTTTGTTTAATCCTCAGTAATAGGCTTTTATTCTGTGTGACCGAAACCCATAAAGAACTTTATTTCTTTTCCTTTGTCATTACAATTAGCCGTATACACTCAAATATACCAATTAATCAAAAGCAAAGGCCGTGCCCTATTCCTTTTTCTATCTGACCAGAACAAGGTCAGTCCTCAGTATCTGTAGCAGTGTGTAACTCTACACTCTTATGGACAACACTCAAATCAGGGTCCGATGGAGTCAATTTTTGAGAATGTAATTCACTTCCATATTTCCTCTACCAGTTATTCCAGAGTACATTTCAATAACTTCTCTTGTCTCAATATTCTTTTTTGGAGAGTCAGCACTTAATGCTTTCTTCCACTGTCCTAAACAAATCATTCTCTGAATAACACGCATCTTTCAAATATTTTTAGTTTATTCACCCAATTCCATTTGCAATGAATCCATTTCCACACAGCGACAATAGACCCTGAAATTATTTTAATTACAAATTCATTTTGGTTTGACCACAAAAACTACGTAAGTTTCTATATTTGACACATGCAGAGAAAGTCATTTTTAATTACAGGAAATGAGTGGAGAGAATAGGTTGCTACTAATATGGAGGATGGAGGTGCAAAGTAGGATCTTAGGAAAGCTGAATTTTATAAAATATAAGAACAAGGGACCCCCCCCCCACCAGATAACTAGAAACAACTGCAGTTTGGTGAAGAGAAAGTTATAATAACCATATGGAATGGAACTTCTCATTCTTCTGACTGAAAAATGTCAAATGAAGAGAATTTTGCATAAAGCAAAGAAAAGGTGAGGCAGTGGAAGTAGGTAAATGTGTCAAGCAACAGAGGAGACCTAACAGAAGAATAAACGGTCATTTTTATTCCCTGAACAAGCTCTATCCTTTGCAGATCCCAAAGTTTTGGAGATGTGCACACTGAACCACTCTGATGTAATTTAACCATCTCATCCTTTTATATTTCTTGCCTAAATAATCCATACCAAACTTTATTCAGCAGATTCAACATTTCATCATGAAAACAACCTCAGAGAAAGGAAAGAATACTCTATGCATTCATGAGTATAGTAGCCTTGGTTGTTAAGTGCCTAGTAATCTACTTGGCTGAAAGCTGCTATACAATGTAAGCCTATCATTTACATAAATAGATTACATCTACAATTGATTTGCAGAAGTTTCTTAAAAGATTTCCACCTCTTAATTATTTTCTCTGAGCTCCTTCTTGCAATAACCATTCATTATTGACAACACTGTAGTGCAATTCTTTTTTCAAATAAAGGGTTTTATTGATTTAACTAGCAAAACACAGTAACTCAGAGACCCATGGAGAAACTTCCACAATGATAAAGAAAGATAAAACAAGCAAAAAACAAAACCCCCAAAAGATAATGAAAGGCATCTAAACACGCATGTTTTCTCTCATGTATTTTGCATGGAAAGAGAAATCTTCCAAATATAGATAAACTGAAAGGAAAAGAATGTTCACTTCACTTTCTCCTTTATTTTCCTTTATTTCATTAGGTATGGTACTTTAAAAGAGGCTACAGACTTTATTAGTAGGAAAACTGGAAATGAAATTTCTCGATGGTTCATGTTTGTACACATGGACTGCAGCTCTGAGATCTTGAAAGATGGGATTTTAGAGGCAAAAGCCTTTCCAGGAGTATTACTGGGAAAATATACTCTTCACAAACAGATATCATTAATGGAGGAAATCAAGCCTAGCAGTTACTTTTAGTAGGAGTGACAGACTCAGAAAAAAAAGAAAGTTGTATTGCTGACTAGTTTTTTGTTTTGTTTTGTTTTCTTGTTGTTTGGGTTTTGACAGTTTTTGTTTTGTTTTGTTTGCTTTAAGACTGGCTAGCCAGAACAAAGAAAATTTTAGATTGCTGTGTCAAAAGCCTTCTACTAGTTTTCTTCATTTAGTAAGAGAAAAAATGTGTTTTTCTTTTGCTATACATGTTTAGTGCAAATAAAGACGTGAAGGGAAAAATCTTTCTTTGAGAGATAAGATTAAGGAAGCAAATTTTTCACTGAAGTGAGATATTACCTGAAGATTGTTTGTTTGTTTGTATTGTTTTTATTAAGAATACATAAGGTAGGAGTTAACAGAAAAGTTAAAGACTTAAAGGTGGGCAAAATTTGTGTTTCTATAATTAATCTGTCTCATTATTCTGAGACCTTACATTTTGTGTACCCACTACTGCATAATTTCACTTCAGAACTTTTACCTCCTATTGATAACTTATGATAATTTGCATTTTTCCTGTATTTGATGGCAGGGAAACAATCTGAACATACTTACGTTTAATATTATCTGTGTACTGCCTGGATTTCAGAAAAGGTAAAAAGCATGGGGTATCTCCTATAAGAGTTATTTATTTTGAGGTTAACAAAGTATAAGGAATTATTTTCTGCAGTTTTCACTCGAAAACCCAAGATCTAAAATCACTTCAATGTAAGAATTCAATGTTTCCTCTGGAGATTAAATTGATATGTCTCACATATCATAAGAATAACACACATAAGGGGCACCTGGGTGACTCAGTCTGTTAAGCGTCCGACTTTGGCTCAGGTCATGATCCCATGGTTTGTGGGTTCGAGCCCCACGTCAGGCTCTGTGCTGACAGCTCAGAGCCCAGAGCCTGCTTCAGATTCTGTGTCTCCCTCTCTCTCTCTCTGCCTCTCCCTGCTCGTTCTCTCTCTCTCTCTCTCTAAAATGAATAAACATTTTAAAAAATAAATTTTAAGAGTAACATACATAACAACATAAGAATAACCTGTATGGCTTAGCTAATTTCTACAGCATGAAAAAATTCTGAATGAAAGTCAGTGTTGAAAATCCCATGGCAGTTAAGCACAAATTCAGATCACAAGAACATACTTATTTAATATTTTATTTCTTTTAATTTATTTTGGAAATATTTTTTCCCTAAGATTTCAATGATTAGAATCCAAACATATTTCATATAAATTAGTATTGAATAGGGGCGCCTGGGTGGCTCAGTCGGTTAAGCGTCCGACTTCAGCTCAGGTCACGATCTCGCGGTCCGTGAGTTCGAGCCACGTGTCGGGCTCTGTGCTGACAGCTCAGAGCCTGCACCCTGCTTTGCATTCTGTGTCTCCCTCTCTCTCTGCCCCTCCCCCATTCATGCTCTGTCTCTCTCTGTCTCAAAAATAAATAAAACATTAAAAAAAATTTTTTTTAATTAGTATTGAATTTATTTTCTCTTGTTATTCCTTCAACTTAGGGACTGTGTGGTTCAAAATCAGAGAACATAGGAATCATTTTACAACAGTTGTAAAAATTGATACAATTTTAAAATTAAAAAGAAACTCAAGAGATACTTTAATTCAGAAGCTATACTATTCAGCCAGAAATAAATTTTAAGTTATCATAAAATATCAAATTTGGATATCTTTGGTTATGTTTTCATATGAACTAGAAAAAGCTCATATCTAAATTAATATTCCTTTATATGAAGGTATTTTTCTTAGCTCAGTCCTTATAATTATAATTTCCTTATAATTCAGGAAATAGCTGTAGCAACTTTTTTCTAGATATGTCGCCTGAGGCAAAGAAAGCAAAAGCAAAAATAAACTTTTGGGACTACATCAAAATAAAAAAGCTTATGCAGAAGGAAGGAAACAATCAAGAAAACTAAAAGGCAACCTACAGAATGGGGGAAGAAATTTGCAGATGACATATCCAATAAAGGGTTAGTATCCAAAATATATAAAGAACTTATATAAACCAACACCCAAAAAACACATGACCCAATTAAAAAATGGACAGACAGAAGACAAAAACAGACATTTCTCCAAAGAAGACGTTCAGTTGGCCAACAGACCCATGAAAAGATGCTCATCATCACTTATCATCAGGAAAACACAAATCAAAACTACAATAATACCTCACACCAATCAGAATGGCTAAAGTCAACAAAAGAAGAAACAACAGGTGTTGGTGAGGATGCAGATAAAAAGGAATACTTGTGCACTATTGGTGAGAATGCAAACTGGTGTAGCCACTGTGGAAAATAGTATAGAAGTTCCTTAAAAATTTAAAAGTAGAACTATCCTATAATCCAGTAATCTCACTACTGGGTATTTACCCAAAGAATACAAAAATAAATATTTAAAGGGATACATGCACCCTGATTTTATAGCAGCATTATCTATAATAGCTAAGATATGGAAGTATCCTAAGTGTCCATCAATTGATGAATGAATAAAGAAGATGTGGCATATATAAACAATGGAATATTACTCAGCCATAAAAAAGAATGAAATTGTGCCATTTGTAATGACATAGATGGAGCTAGAGAGTATAATGCTAAGTGAAATCAGTCAGTCAGAGAAAGACAAATACCACGTCATCTCACTCATATGTGGAGTTTAAGAAACAAAAGAAATGAGCAAAGGGAAAAAAAAAGAGTGACAAACCAAGAAAGAGACTTAACTACAGAGAACAAACTAATGGTTACCAGATGGAATGTGGGTCATGGAGATGAATTAAATAGGTGATGGGTATTAAGGAGTGCACTTGTGATGAGCACCACGTGATGTTTGGAATTGCTGAATCGCTATATTGTACACTTGAAACTAATGTAACACTGTATGTTAATTAACTGGAATTAAAATAAAAGCCTAAAAAAATAATTCAGAAAATAGATACCACTACCTACCATGTTTGATTATTAAGGATTCCTAATAAAGGCTAATAGAACGTCCTAGAAGAAACTGAAGGGGACTAGGGTGCCAACATGATTCTATTATTGCAGTTATGATTTTCTTAAATGCAGATATTCTAGAAAAATAACTTTGTTTTTGCATTTAATAAGGCATTAACATAGTATTTTGTACATAGAAAATACTCCACAAATATTAGTTGAAGAATACTTCTGGTATTGCATTATTTTTCTATTGCTGTGTAACAAATTACTACAAACTTAGCAACACCCATTATTATCTCACAATTTCTCTATATGAGGAATCTGTGTATAGCTTGGATGGGTCCTCTCCTCAGCATAGCAATAATCAATATGTTGGCCAGGCTGTGGTCTCATCTGGAGGCTTGTCTGAGGAACAATCCACTTGCAAGCTAGTTTAAGTTGTTGACAGAATTCATTTCCTTGCAGCTGTATAACTCAGGGTCTCAGCTTTTTTTCTGTTAGAGAATGCTTTCAGGTCCTAGAGGCCATCCACAGCTCCTTGCCATGTAAGTTTCTTTAACATGGCTGCTTACTTCATCAAATCTACAAGGAGAAGGCCCAGTATCTATTTGAAGGGCTTTTGTATAATTAGATCAGATCCACTCAAAATAATCTCTCTTTTGATTAATGCAAAATCAACTGATTTAGGACTTGAATTACATCTGCAAAATCCCTTACCCTTTGCCATATTCTATTGTCTATTATCAAGTCACAGATCCTACCTATACTCAAGGGACATGAACATCAGGGTATAAGGATCATGGGGTCTCCCCTAGGATCTGTATGCTGCAGAGGTGATATGTTTCACTAATATATTATGAGACTTACAATTAGACAAACAGACCCTTTCCATTCCTTTATGTGTGATTTAGGATAAAACATTTAACCTCTTTAACCCTCAATCTCCTCATCTTTAAAAAGTGATAACTATTTTGCATTATTATCACTATGAACAAAAGATTATGAATATGTAGGAATTTGTAAATGGTTGGTAATGACATTTTTATAGTCTAGCCATTGTGTGAGGTATCAGAAGTGAGACCTGACTTTGTCTTAAGAAAATTCATTAAATTCATCAGACCTAAACTAAACCAAAAGTATCTGTCACTAATGGATTCCAACTTCTTGCTTCCTTCTCTGGTTTCAATTGAACATTAGAGTAGACCCTTTGCACAAGTAAAGATGAACTATGGTCTACTAAGAGCCTATAGTTGGTCAGGCTTTGTGCTAAATGATGAGATAGATATGAAGACAGAGACCTAGAGAGACGTGTTTGTATGAATATGTAGATTATATTCATATACATAAGGAGAGAGAAATATTATTATTCCTATTTCACATGAGGACACAATCCATGACTCTTAGGAAAATAAAATAACATATTGGTTGTCACACACAGTAACCAAGAACAAGAGAATTTAAGTTAAAAAATTTCATTTAAGGGGCATCTGGGTGGCTCAGTCAGTTGAGCATCCGACTCTTGATTTCAGTTCAGGTCATGATCTCACAGTTCATGGATTTGGGCCCTGCACTGGGCTCTGTGCTAACAGCGTGGAGCCTGCTTGGGATTCTTGCTCTCTCTCTCTCTCTCTGCCCTTCCCCTGCTCGTGCTCTCTCTCTCTCTCTCTCAAAATAAACTTCAAAACATCTTCATTTAAATGACAACTCTCCACTTAACAAATTATTTAATCTCTCTGTGCTAATGATAATAATTCTTACCTGCATGGATTGTTACAAATATTAGTTTAAATGACATGTAAAATATTTTGCGCTTGCCTAAAATACAACAAATATTAGTTATTAATATTATTATAAGGGTTTGGAATTGGGATTCAACTTCAGGTTCTGACCAATAATAATTATCCTTCCCAATGCCATTGTAGAAGTTGCTAATTCTCCTTGAAACTAAAACTACACTCAGGAGAGTACCTAGCCCAGACATGTGAATTGCACCTGCAACTCTAATAAGCTGGAAGTTGCACAGCTGCCCAGGGTTGAGCCCACTCCTTCCCAAGTGCAGCTAGAGATTTCAGAGTTCCCACATAGAACAAGCAGACCTCATTAAGGGCCTGTAACCTGGAAAACTTCATTCCTACTCCTAGAATGAAATAGGGAATTGCAAACCATCTAGGGGGCTTTTTGTTTCCCCAATTGTCACAGAAGTGCCTGTGTCACATGTAGCCTGGGGTCCTCTCTCTCTCCATAGGAGAGAGGACTCTCCATATTATATTTTCTAATACTTCAGTAATTTTCACTCTTTATACCTGCAACCTCTCTTAACCAGTTAATATAGTTCCAAATGAAGAAGTACCTAATAAAGAAAATACAAATTAAACAAAAAAGTGGTATTACCTCAAAACTCAATCTCAGTACCACAAGTCTTTACAGGAAACAAATAAAAAAAACATATCGACTTAATATTAATCATCATCCTTGGTGTATGTTAAATATTTCACATCATCTAGTGCATTAACTGAAATAGTAAATTTTATCTCCAGAATTTACCCTGAAAATCAATTTTGATATCTTAAATTCTAGCTTCAAATATAAATGGAAAATAGTGAAGGACAGTGGGGAGCAACACAGAAGTTACATCCATTGGGTTAAACTGGTCTCTGGGTCAGGTATGGAAATAGGTATTTGGTTATCCAGGTTGAACTTTTTTTTTTTTTTAACTGGCGGCTGTGAATCACATAATAAAGAAGTCAAAATGTGCCTACCATAAAGGAAATGAGAAATCAATAGAAATAACTGTCCTCCTCCAAACTTCACACACCTAGCTCGATTTACTTTCTTCATAAAACTTACCATCATGAGAAATGCTCTTACTCCTTTATCTGTTTGCTAATTTACTAATCTGTTATTATTCTCCACAAGAATGTGAGATCAGTTAGAACAATCATCTCACTTGTCTTGTTTAGCACTTTATTATTAAAATCTAGAACAGTTCCTTGCACATAGTATAAGGTCAGTTGACATTTACAGAGCCTCTTTTAATGGCCATTAAGTCTAAGAAAATAATTTGCCATAAACTCCATACTCATTTGCCTCATGGCCATGTGAGTACTTGAAAGTATCTGAAGGTAATTTTGATGATATTGAATACTTTACTTGTAGAAGGTGATAATGACAAATATCGAGTCAGGTGTCAGAAAAAAGCTGCAAAAAATTCATATATAGAGAGCTGTGGCTATTCTGTACTTCAATTATATTTTCTATAAGTTAAAAAATAATTTTATTCTCATCTGAAGATTGTTAAGGAAGAACTTGAATTTGCAAGTCTTATTTCTAACAATTGTAAGTCTCTGGGTCACCTGAATGGCTCAGTTGGTTAAGCGTCCGACTTCGGCTCAGGCCATGACCTCAGAGTCTGAGAGTTCGAGCCCCGCATCAGGCTCTGTGCCAAC
The DNA here is from genome assembly GCF_018350195.1 of Panthera tigris. Classification (NCBI taxonomy): domain Eukaryota; kingdom Metazoa; phylum Chordata; class Mammalia; order Carnivora; family Felidae; genus Panthera; species Panthera tigris. The sequence continues at coordinate 153,859,963 of NC_056663.1, forward strand.
AGCTCAGAGCCTGGAGCCTGCTTTGGATTCTGTCTGTCTCTCTCTCTCTCTCTCTCCCCACCTCCCCTGCTCGTGCTCTGTCTCTCTCTCAAAAATAAAATTAAAAAAAAAAAACATCAAAAAATTAAAAAGAAAAAAAAACAATTGTAAATCACCAAAAAATCGTCGGATTTTGGCTTTGGAAGGAACCCTGGAAATCATGCAGTCTACTCCCTTATTTTCTAAATGTGTGAAGTGAAACCTGGAGAGGCCTGGCAACTTGCTTACCTTACCGAAGTCATAGCTCTCAAAAAAGGAGTAGAAGTATGTTCTCCTGACACTCAATCTGGATTTCTTTCCGCTAAATTTATGGCCTTCTTAGCAAAACTTTTTCTTTTTTCAACGTTTATTTATTTTTGAGAGAGAGAGACAGAGTGTGAGCAGGGGAGGGGCAGAGAGCGAGGGAGAGACAGAATCTGAAGCAGGCTCCAGGCTCTGAGCTGTCAGCACAGAGCCCGACGCAGGGCTTGAACCCATGAACTGCGAGATCATGACCTGAGCCAAGTCAGATGTTTAACCAACTGAGTCACCAGGCCCCTGACAAAATTATTTTTCTAACTTCAATCCTGCTCAAGTTCGGTTAGTCTGTGTGCATGTACATGTGTGTATGTGTGTGCATGTGTGTGCGTGTGTGTGTGTGTGGTGTGTTTTTTTTTTGTTGTTGTTCTTTGGGGTTTTTTGGGGTTTTTTTTGTTTGTTTTCTGTTTTTTGTTTTTTTGCCTTTTGACAGTTGTATGCATATTTCTTTTCACAGTACATCATCACTGGTGCATTTATTACCACACATTTTGATGCTTTATACTTGGCTTCAAATATTTACAGCAGATGCACTGTGTAATGCTTTGTCAGTTTTTCAATAAAGGTAAAGACAGCAACTGAGGTATGTACCTATTCTATTAAAAACAGGGCAGCAGGACTATCAAGTTTTAAACTACTTTTGATGGCTGGTATTAAGAAGCCCTGTCAGAACAAAGGGAACTCAAATTCTGATTGATTAGTGTTGTCTGGTACATCACAGTCAGCTGCCTTAGACCAAGGGTCTTGTGTTAATGCTATTTGCGTGCTACTGAAGTCTGTGGAAATGTGATCACACCATCGCTGTTCTGCAGCCCCCATCACAAAAAATAATGTGATGAATTTTCATAAGAGAGTCTCAGGGCGCAAAAGTTTTTCAATAAAGAAAAAAAAATGTGACACGGCATGCAATATTTCAAGAATATTGTTTTGTTTGCCTACTTCCCTTTTTAGATATTGTCTTCTAACACGTTTCTACTTTATCTGTTTATCATTGTGTCTGCCTCAGCATCTACCGTGTGAGGGATGTTGAGGCTTGGGAAATGTGTTTTATTGTTTTCATTGTCATTTTGTTTCCGGAAAGTATCTGGTAATGTGGAGAATAAAACACTGCACAATTCTGTCCTAGGTTTCTCCACTTCTAAACTTCAACATTTGGTTTCATTTTTAAAAGCTATGAAAAGTCAAATATGGAAAATCCTGTTTATATATAGTATTCAAGATGCTGTTCAGGCACTCCAGTTCTGGGCATTGCTTTATAAATTGTTTACACTTATGTTTGCTTAATTAATTCCTGTTTTCTTGTAGTTCTCATGTTGAGTTTAAAATACAGCAAATATCAAAGGGAGTGAAAAGGAACTAATCGTTGCTCAGAGAATACGACTTCCCAGAGTTTTTATGTGCTGGTACTGGTCCTAACTCCTCAAATCAATTCTCTCAATAGTAAAGACTTTCATGTGTTCAATCAAGATCAATCAGGCCTTAGTGTAGATTCATCCCATCTTTCCAAAGCATTTAATATTCATCAGATGGTGTGCAAATTTAGATACATGTCTACCTTAGGATTTTTAATATTTTTATAAATTATACTTGCCTTAGGGGAGAAACTCATCTGCCAGTCATAATTAAGCTCTCTAGCTTAAAATATACAATTATGACCATGGAATTTATTTGTCTGTTATGTTAATACCAGATGGAATTAAACCTCTTGAAGACATTATTCTATAATACATATTGTTTACCTGGTTCTGCCCACTTTCAGTACAAAAGTTTGATTCTTACAGTCAGAGAAATTCCACTTCAATGATTTTTTAACTTATTGCTGTACAAAATTGATGAATGGATTTCTTGAAACTGAAGGCATTTTGATGATGTAATGAGAAAATCTACAGTTAAAATGTGTGTGTGATATGTAGAAAATTCACAAATCCATTTTCAGTTTCTCAGTAAAGAAATTTGGTGATCCTTAACCAGTGTTAAGATCATTCTATTTTGATCTAATATAGGTTTCTCTCTGAAAGTTCGAGGCATTACTTCCTGTTACAAACAGGTTAGTTTGTCTCAGGCTGTTTGCAATAGGATGTGCATGTATTATTTTAGCAAACTTGTTACTATTTGCAAACCTATTTGTTGAAAGGACAAAAATCAATTTCCAGCTCTTAAAAAGTAGATGTACTGGGGTGTCTGGGTGGCTGAGTCAGTTAAGCGTCCAACTCCTGATTTCGGCTCAGGTAATGATCTCACATTCATGAGTTTGATCTCTGCATCAGGCTAATAGTGCAGAGTCTGCTTTGGATTCTCTCTCTCTCTCTCTCTCTCTCTCTCTCTCTCTCTCTCTCCCCCCCTCTCTCTCTAAGCCCCTCCACTGCTCATGCTCTTTCTCTCTCAAAATAAATAAATAAAACTTAAATTTATTTTAGGAGATGTACTAGAATGACTCCTTGAAAACTGAGAGAGTGTGTCATTCCTTCTGTACCTTTCTCCATAAATATCTCTGAGCAGTGGGTGGGGATGGGAAGGGGAGGGCAAGGCTGACGTGACTGTATCACTGCCGAGAACAAAAGGGGTGGTGACTGCCATCCTTGGATGGTAGTTAAGGGAAACTCGTCTGATCTACTGGAATGGATGGCAGCAATGTGGGCATCTTGGTGGACTCTCCGGTACAGCACGTAAAAGGTAGCAAGGCAGATGAAGATGATGTCTATGTGTGTTGTTAAAAATTGCAGAAGACCACAGGTTGCAATCTAACTGAAAAGTTCTTCCGGGGAACCTAGCATAAACAGGATGCAATCCTTCACCTTCAAATCATCATGCTGGCTTCTCCTGGGGACTAGAGTCTAGCCAAGCTTCATGCATTGCAGACAATGAAGGCTTAACTATGGCAACATGTGAAGTCAGGGCAAAATGGAACAGAACTAGAGAGACACGAAGTAAATACACAAGAATATGGAACTTCACTTCCATGAAATATGTTAGCCCTTTGAGTTTCATGAACAATGAGACAAAAAGGGAGTCCCACAAGAATAGTCCCATAATTCCAGACACATGAACAGAATTTAATTTTATTTCAGTTTTCCTGTCCCTGAGTGAAATCCTGGGCAGGCCTCCAAACTTATCTCCTGACTCTTGAAAAAGAAAAGCTCTCTGTTCACCTTTAGTTATGAGCCTAACCTCATTTATACAATTAACATGTAGGTTATATGAAATAGAACTCTGAATAACATTTTGAGTATAAGTTTCTCTCCTTCCCTAAATTGCACATGATGCAAGTGGGAAGATTTTATATGACTAGTACTTTCATAAGGGTCATGGCACATTCTGGACCAGTGAGTATCTAAAGCTAACTCTTTCTTTCATGGAGTAGTGTTATGGTTCTCTGGACTCTCTTCCATTACTCAAGATGTCTAATGCTCTTGGACAGTGTCTAAGCCCAACCAAGGTCAGCTTTCCTTTCTACATATGGCTCAGATCTAGATAAAAAGAAACATAAAGCCTTGGCCAATTTTGTTGGGAGTGAGAGTGCAGTTACTTCCCTAATGCAGCACCCTATTTTGCAGCCACGGGCCATTTCAGCCAGCCTCTTGCCTATTAACATTTGTTTATTTATTACTTTGGAGAGAGGGAGAGAGAGAGAGAGAGAGAGAGGTAGAACAAGCAGGGTAGGGGCAGAGAGAGGGAGAGACAGAATTCCAAGCTGTGGAATTCCGACAGCTTGTGTCAAGCACAAGTTTATGTGCTGACAGCACAGAGCCCGTCACAGAACTTGAACTCACAAACTATGAGATCATGACCTGTGCTGAGATCAGAGGTCGGACAACTAACAAACTGAGCCACCCAGGAGCCCCATTGCCTCTTAACTTTTTGAGGGGAGAACGTGAGTAGGCAAGACATTCAGATATGAATGTGATACTGGTCCACTATGTTTCCAAACTGCAGGCACCATAAATCAAGATCCTCATGATTGGTTTCAAGTGAGGTAAAGCACAATCCCCCCTACTCCTTTTTAAACAAGTACAAATCTCTCCTGAGAAATCTCCCAATTCCCAAGCTCAACCTTTGAGGCTGAGGAAGATATTTTGCCAAAGATTGCAAAGCTGCATCTGGATCTCTTCATCTGCAGGTCTAGCATAAGTGTGTGACGCCTCACTTTGGAGTGCCAGAGCACTCGCTACCTGATATTTTAGTCTTCATCTTCTTCAGACCATTTGGGAGTTCTGGTACATAGACAAATAACTGAATATAATAGCACTTGCACCTTAAGTTAGGAGAACTAATTATATTAGTTTCCTTCCTTTTAATATGTTATCCAAAATGGTGGCCGCCAGCCTCCTTAGTTGCAAGAAATGTCTGGGTATTGTTGCATTCTTTACTGTCAGCTTTCTTATTCTGTTCCTGCTGAGCACAAGCCATACTCTTTCTTCTCTAGTCAGCATTCCCATTGTCCTCACAGCCTTGCCTACAGTGATAACAGTAGAGATGTTTAAAATCCTTTGGCAGAAAGATTCATTTCTTGCCCAAGGTAAGTTATGAGCTGAATTATGTCCCCCAAAATCTCATATGTTGAAGTACTAACCTCCAGTACTTCAGAATGTGACTATATTTGGAGGTGAAACCGTTAAAGGGATAATTAAGGTTAAATGAAATTATTGTGTGGGTCCTAATCCATCATAACTGCTGTCCTTATATGAACAGGAGATTAAGACACAGAAAGGCACAGAGGAAAAACCATGTGAACATTCAGGGAGAAAATGGGTATTTAGAAGCCAAAGAGATGCCACAGAATAAATCAACCTTGCTGACACCTTGATCTTGGACTTCTAGCCTCCAAAACTCTGAGATAATAAATTTCTGTTGGTTACGCCATGCAGTCTGTGGTACTTTGTTATGGCAGCCTAGCAAACTAAGACAAGGTCCATGCAGAAAACGTGTCCACATTGGCCAGAAACAGGGACAATATGACATTTCTTTTGCAAGTCCATTAAAATAGTTTTTTTTCTCCTGGTCTTCACACTACAGCAACTCAGGAAGGGCTTTTATTTAATCATCTCAAACTCATTATCTCATAACTCTGTCAGTCTATGCAGCACAGCAGTGAGTAATTGAATATATCAATATTTTCCCTTAAAGAAAAATGAAGACATTTTGTAATGAAGAAGGTATATTTTTGAGAAGACAAAACAAATTTAACACCTATTAAAATAGCTATTAAATTTTAAATATTTGTGTAAAAATTTGCTTAAATTAGAAATGTGGAAGAAGGAAATGAAGGTTTAAGCACTCAATTGCTGTTTAAATTTTGTGTTATTTGTGGACAATGAGTTAAATAATCTGTTTTCTTAATTCTACATATTTAATTGCAAATGTCTATACAGATTGAAACGAACTTTTAATTATCATTTAAATATATTGATTTCTGTGACTTAGGTTTACTTTCAACAAGACAGCATGTGTAAATCACAATTTTTGCCACTGTTTTGATAATAGTAAAGATAAACCATAGATAAATAACTTATATGAACAATTAACTCCCATATCTGAAAGAATTATTTCATTTCCTGATATGTTCAAAGATAATATATCCAGCAAAGAAATCAACTGAGTTCTTGGGCTAAGACTAACCAAAATAAACCAATTACGTTTTTTTGAGTCAAGAAAACCCTTATTAAATTTCCTCCTTAAGAATAAAGGCAGTTATTCCTTTAAAATGGTTTATAGAATTTAGAAAAAGATCTAGCTCTGGCATACAAGATCTATATAGTCCATGAATAATAATAATGAAGTTAAAGAGCAAGAAACTAATTATTACCTAATCAATTCTCTCCTACACATTTCTATATCTTCTCTGTGGTAAAGGCATTTCATTTTTCTAGTGGCATACATATTATTAGAATTCAAGGAAATCATTTCATGTTCATTGCCAAAGACAAGTCTTCTCTTTTGGAGTTAGTGATTTTTATCATAATTGATCCTCCTCAAAATCAATTCCTCTGTTAAGGTAACATTTGTTTAAGTAAGGTCAGACCTTTAAAGATCCATGAATATTCAATCTGATTTAAAGGTGGTATTCTTTTCCAAAATATAATGATTTCTTAGTAACTAGCAGACATTTTACAGTTGTTGAAATAAAATATATTCACATAGGCACCTTAAGGATAAATAGAAGCATGCAAAGTATAGAACTCTCCTGGATGGCAGCAAAACAATAAATTATATTGAGCTGAAATACACAATTGGGAAGAACATAGTAACAAAACTTGGGAGATAATAAAGTAGATAAACAAGTTTGTATATGTTATGTTTTATATGTACATCAGGGCATATGCTACTGGATAGAATTTATGATTTAAGTTATGATTTAATATAACTCATAGTGATGAAATTAAGCATATTAGATATATGTCTACCTTGAGAAAACCTATCATTGGAGTTTAAAAACCTGCTAATTAACTTGTACCCCAATGTTTATAGCAGCACTCTCAACAATAGCCAAATTATGGAAAGAGCCTAAATGTCCATCAACTGATGAATGGATAAAGAAATTGTGGTTTATATACACAATGGAATACTACGTGGCAATGAGAAACAATGAAATATGGCCTTTTGTAGCAACGTGGATGGAACTGGAGAGTGTGATGCTAAGTGAAATAAGCCATACAGAGAAAGACAGATACCATATGTTTTCACTCTTATGTGGATCCTGAGAAACTTAACAGAAACCCATGGGGAAGGGGAAGGAAAAAAAAAAGAGGTTAGAGTGGGAGAGAGCCAAAGCATAAGAGACTCTTAAAAACTGAGAACAAACTGAGGGTTGATGGGGGGTGGCAGGGAGGGGAGGAGGGGTGATGGGTATTGAGGAGGGCACCTTTTGGGATGAGCACTGGGTGTTGTATGGAAACCAATTTGACAATAAATTTCATATATTGAATGAATAAATAAATAAATAAATACCTGCTAATTATAAGTCCTATGTAAACTGAAATTAAGGCCTTTTTTTTTTTCAAATCCCAGTGCATAGTTATACTATACTATCAACAAAATACTTCCCAGTTAATTATTTCTGTAACGGGTACTCTATTGTCCAGTGACTAGACTTCAGTCATATCTGTATGTCCACTTTCTTTGTCACTTTTATCTTAAATATGTTTCTGAATGTCCAAGTGGTATTTTAACATGGAGAAAGTTTTAAAATTTTAATCTGGAAAATTTATCAGTCTTTTCCTTATAATCTTCACCTATAAGGCTCAGATAGACTTTTTTGATTTGAGATCAGCTAATTACTAATGTTTTCTAGATTTTTAAAATCATTGGTTGTTTGTGTATTTTACTTTTAATAGTTTAATTCATCTGGGATTTGGGTGTTTGGGATATAACAATGGTAAAATTTGATAATTTGTTTTAAAGACCACTTTTCCACACTTGTACCCCAATGTTTATAGCAGCACTGAGAAAAACCACACATTTGTTGAAACTTTTACTTCTTTCCTATGGTGTGTAATGATGTCTTTATTATATACTAAGTATATAACAAATATTTGTCTATTATGTTAATATATGTATACATATTTAGTTTGGGAACAATATAGTTTAGTCTTTTCTTTTGATCTGGCTTCTAATCCTTGTTCAGTTTTATGCTATTTTCATAATTGCATTATTTTGTTTTTATAATGTAACATCTTTTTATACCTGGTAAGGCAAATCTATCCTTGTAACATTCAAAAACATTTTAACATTCTGTCCTTACTATTTGTTTCAATAATTTTGATAATGGAGTTGAAGAGAGGGGGGAAATGGCATTTCCTTGGCTTTCCACTAAACCAATACATTTGGGGTTAACTGATTTTTTTAATAATTTTATATTTTATTTAAAGATATGGCATGTATCTTACCTTATTAAAACGTTCCTTACATTTCTCAATAGAGTTGTGTGAAGAACTTCAAACAAATACCATGTATTTCTTTTTAGAGTAGTTTCTAATTATTTATGATTTATTGTTGGTAGTGCTTATTACTGTTTCCACACTGTAACTTCTGAGTACAGCTGGCATATAAAAATGCTCTTAGATTGTGTGTAACTATCTTAAATATAATCAATATATTAAATGTTCTCATTATTTCCAGGAATTTTCAGTTGCTTCTCTTTGGTTTTTTAACCAAAGTAGTGGCACAGACTACTTTTGTCCCACACAATGGTCCTTCTCAACTCCCTTACTAAGAGATCCCTGATTTTATTTGATGTACCAATGCAGATTTAACTTATTTTTATTTTAGAGAGAGACAGCACAAGTTGGGGAGAGGGCAGAGAGAGAGAGAGAGAGAGACATAGAGACAGAGAGAGAATCCCAAGCTGGCTCCATGTTCAGTAGGGAGCCCAATGTGGGGCTGGATCCCATGACCATGGGGTCATGACCTGAGCTGAAATCAAGAGTCGGCGCTCAACCAAATGAGCTACCCAGATGCCCCCAATGCGTATTTTAAAACTATCTCTCAATCTCACTTGGGGAGCAGAAATGATCATGGAACGTAGTTTGTATAAATGTAAATTCTTAAATGGAGTTTCTCAAAAAAAAAAATATTTAAATAGCAGGAAGATCACCTAGCCATGATCTTTTTTTTTCCCTTTACATTTGTCCTGATTTCTCTTGCTCAAGCTAAATAATGATGACTAGGTCTAGTAGCTATCTTAAAAAACATGAACAATAATCATGCCCTAAGGAAGATGGAACAAAAACTAGAAGAAGCTTCATTCTCCAATAATGTCAGGAAACTCATACCAGTACTGAAATTCCTACCTCCAGTAGTCTTTTATGTACAGAAATAATAATAATAACAATAACAGTATTAACAGTAATACTGTTATTAACAATAACAACAACAGTAATAATAATAAATAAGTTATTATTTTGTGTAAGTAACTGTTTCTTGGGACTCTCAACTAAGATGCAGTTTCTAACAAATGTAACGTTGTATGAATTGTAAATAATGAATTTATTTTAAAATTTATTGTGTACAATCTTATTACATTGGCAGGATGTTACAGACCATGTTAAATAATAATGGTGACAGCTTCTTGGATCTGGAATTTGGTTCAAACGTATCTCCAAGTCTACTTGAGTCTTGCCTATCTCCTGATCCCCAATCTTTAACATACTCTGCCTCACATTCTGGTGGGCATCCTTAGAATTAACAGGTCCCTGTATTTGTTGCCAAACTCGAATTCCAAGCTTTGCCTCTACCTTGCAGAGGTCACTATTCATTCATACTCAAAGTGATTGAAATGATCTCACTTTAACCCTTCTTCCATTTGTACCTGCAGCGAGTGTGAAGGAAAGTAACACAGGGGATCATGATGTAGAATGAAGTGTTGCTTATAATAGCCCGATCAATGGTCTGGAAGCTACATAGAATTCTACTACCATTTGAAGTTTAAAAATAAAGGTGCTGAAAGAAAATTAAAACCTGAGATATAAAATGTGAAAAATTGTATCAAGTAAGTGAGATAAAAGCTAGCATTTAGCCTTTGATGAAAAGGCTTCAGGAAATTATATACGGTCATGAAAATATTACGTTTCAAAAGACCTTTTCAAAAGAAATAGTACAAAACTATCTTTTGAGGCAGTTTTGTGATTATGAAAGAGAATTATGTCCTACAGAACAATACACCTAACAGCTGAAATAGGAAAATTATTTTTTACATGTAAGTCCTCTATCAATAAGAACAAATATTAAAGCACAAAACAGAAAAAAAAAATTCAATCAGATAATAACTCCATTAAGAGTGATGGTCTGAAAAATGAGTTTCAATATCTCCTGTACTGAAATTCTCAATCAACCACCATAAAACAAATCATTAAAAGTATTATTAAAAGTAAAGAAAATGACAAAATGTATAAGAACTAACAGAAATTACATAAAACAGTAAGTAATGCATGAAGCCACGCTTTGTTTAGAGATGTTATGCTTAAAAGGCTATAAATAATAAAAACATATACTGGCTAATTACGTGTATAAAAATATGATGCATGGAGTATTCATTTATGACAGTTAGGAACTGGTTATTTCAAAGACTGGCTTATTTTCATTTCCACTGAATACTCTTCCTCTCCTACATAAGGACATCAGAGAAAAAAGAACACTGTAATCTCCAATATTAAAAGAATTCTATGCCTGGTGTCAGAGAGAAAGGGGGAAAAAAAGACCAGCAATTAATTGTACATGAATTAAGAAAGCTGATTTCTCTCCTCTCGGCTAGGGAAGAATTCAAGCAGGCTGAGAATGAATGAGAAGAGCTGTGATAAAAAGTGAGTGAGAACCCACGCAGTGCTGTCTTCCGTGCCTATCGCCTCCATCCCAGTACCACCCTCAACTCCTGCTACAGAAGAAGAGCAAAAAAGAGGCATGTAAAATGTGAGCCCGGAAAAGTTATCTGTTGAGTACAGAGGGACGAAATTGGAGTTTGGCAATTTGGGAGATTTAACATTTCATCTTGTCTCTCAGTACTTTCGCTTTGTCTACAGGCTAATTCTGCACAGGGTTGAAGTTAGGTTCATTTCTAGCCATCTTCAAATGCCCACCCAAAACAATATTCACAGAAACTGTGTTTCTTTGGTATTAATCCTCAGTATACTTCCTCTCATATCTCAACAGCCAGAATTTTTTCTTATGTCCAAAGCTAAACAATTATCCTGAAGAATGAAATCATCCAGATCGCCAATATGGTAAATGATACGCTGGGCCATGTCCCAGGCAGGGATATCAGTGTTTTTTGTAGCTTTTTCTTTTTTTCAATCAGATGCTAGTAAACAACAGAATCACATTAATATTATCTACTCTAATCGGTGCCTACCACAAAATCTTGTAATGGTGATTTGTCTTCCCATACTACCTGTCTATAGGGAGATAATATATAACTCTAAGACAGAAGTGTCTGGGCCCTTTCACAGTTATTCCTCACTCGAAAGTAACAAATTCGCTTGCTGGTTTCATTTTAAAAAGACAAAAGAAAGATGGGTGTTATAGCCAAAACTTCCTGAAGCCAGCCTTGTCAAACCAATCTCCTCCAAGGAAGTATTCCAGGAGACTATTTACAAGATGGGAATAGAAAAGTGAGAATAAGAGTATGCATTGATTAGGTGGACCAGTATTAAAAGCTTTCTAAAAAAGCAGTCTAAAAAGGGTGAAGTAGAGATCATGATTAAAGCTGAGGTGAGGCTTCCCTCTAGCTCTAATATTAAGTGAAAGTGTTGGGATTCTGCCATGTTCTGCTCAGCTCCATGCTACAAGAACATGAAAGTTTGGCATGATTCTTAGAAATCTATTGTTTCTATATTTTATAGATGTGGGAGTATATATTCAGATACTGCATGCCATTGAATCTAAGAAGCCATTGATTTTTAAACATACCATTGTTTCATGTAATATTAAGAAATAAAACTACCAATTAAATCTTCACATTACTGCTGAGAACATAAAGGATCTAAGATCTTAGTCTATTTGGAACGTGACAAGTTAGCTGTCCCCAGTTTCACAAACACTGGTAGAGAATATGATAGTCCTGAGTCTGAGATAAAGGACAGTTTATTATTCACAATTATAGCAATAGCCAGAGTATCAGCATACTTGTGCCAGTTCCCCAATTACCAGTTAACATAGAGCAACATAAAGAGGATCATATGACACCTGCTCACAATAGTGGGATGCATTACCGACAAGGAACTATATGGAATCATAACGGGACCCGGATCTCTTATAATGGGTAGTCAGATACTTGGCAACCATATCAGATGGGTAATTTTTAGGTCTCATTACCAAACATATATATTACTTATAATATGATAATTCCCAGCTCATGAGATTATTTTGAGCATTAAATAAGACAAAATGCATACATGTATGTGTAAGGTAATTGGCACATAATAGCATTTAAGAAAGGTTTATTTTCAGGGGCACCTGGGTGGCACAGTCACCTTGATCTCACCTCTGATCATGATCTCACCGTTCGTGAGTACAAGCCCCACATCAGGCTCTGTACTGATGGTGTGGAGCCTGCTTGGGATTCTGCGTCTCCTTCTCTCTGACCCTCCCCCGCTTGTCCTGCTTTATCATTTACATTGAATGCAAACCTAAAATATCATTACTTAAGTTAACCTTTTTCGACAATGTCTCCTTTTAAAGGAAAATCTCTAATAATAAGTTTAAAATTTTGCTAAGAATTATTTCTATTTTTTTCTAATGTCACCCAGTATTCATCATAGGTGCTAAGCACTTACATTGGGTGACGGCTGCATTTACAATCTCCATGGTACATTTATAGAAATGTGCCACAACAACACGTACTTAACATATATAAGATTATACACACATTGGGGAAAGCTTTTAAGTAACGATTAACCTAATATTTAGCATATCATTATACTTGATAGCTGTATTTTACAGAATTTTTATGGAAGTCACTAATGGTCACAAAAAGTATATTTCATGACTCCAGAAGCTTCCAATAGTAAGATTATATATTCTGAATATAAATGGTGTCCTCAGCTTCCCTATGTCATCTATAATCTTTGGTTGTAGATATGGCCTTACTAGATACCAAGAAAATGATGCCTCCAATTAAGGGTTTCCTTGTTATTCAGTAAGTCAAAGCCTTCTTGTCATCCACTACCTCAATATTTTCAATGTTCATAGCACTCAGATCTCTAGTTATTTGCTATCTGTATTCTCTTTTTCGTTCTTACCAGGGTTTCCATCTGTCAATTATTCTTTAAAACGACCATATCAAAATGGATTGCCTTCTCTTTCAACATTGTGCGAATCCAGTAGAGCACAGGTTCCTGTCAATATGGCAATAAGAGAAAAGGAAGAAAAGAGCAGAAACACACACACACACAAACAGATACACATCCACACAAAGTCACCAACATACAAGACAATATCAAAGGTAGTGACAAGAAAAATTCAGTTGTGCCACTTCTCCCTTTCCCCAGTGTTAAAAATTGCATATTTAGCTGCCTTCCTTCAACTAACTAAATACCCTATGGAATAAACAGTCTTTAGTTTTTATCAGATGGAGAGTGATGAATCCGTAGCCAGCTTCTAAATCAAAAGGTGAGAGAAGACAATGTGTGTCTGTTGGCCTACGGCAACGGTGAGGCACTCTTAGGCAGCCTTATGTAGACATCCTCATGAAAATGTGCTTAAGGTTTCCCAAATGAAATCCAGACTAGCCTGACAAACTCCTGCTGTGAAAGCCATGGCCCTGCACAGTCTACAACTGCTGATCACAATGTCACTGCCTCATCTGTCTTGTCAGAAAGACAGCACTTCATTGAACAGAAGCTTATCGAGTGCTACACTTGAGCACAAAGACAAGTGATGCCTTTACATCCAATTCCTTCAGGAAGCTGTGGTGTTAAATATCTGGCTTCATGTTTTTAAAAAATTCAGGAGGGTAATTTCAAATGGCACTCTCATATTAAAAAATAATTAGAAACAGTGGATGTGGAATTAAGCATTTAATGGCATTTGAGGCTAATTCTTACCCCCATATCTCTAAGAATGTTCTTCCCCTCCCTGGGAATGCCCTTTCTTCTCTTTACCTGTTCTGCAGAGCTCATTTTGAAGCTCACATCCTCTGTGAAGTCTTTCCCAGATGTTTTTAGCCATATTGGTTTCTCTCATCATTGAACCTGAACTTACCATTCGCAAGGCACATTTGACTATTCAGTCTCTTTCTAGTTATTCTGCTAAATTATAACTTTCTATGAAAAGAATATATTTATAGAATTCTTTTAAATATGCCTTTCTTTATATGCTAGGAATAGAGAGCTGGAATAAAAACAAGAACCCTACCCACATGGAGGTTACTTTTTATTTGAAGGAGACAATCGACATGCAATAAAATATATTCAGATAGTTATAGGTGACATACAGCAGAAATTAAAACATAGCAACGTAATTTAATTGCAGAGGTGGCAGTATTTTCTGTTGGAGGATCAAGAAAATCCTGTAAAAGGAAGCAATATATGAGCTGAGTTCTAATTTATGAGAACAAACTCAGCAGGCATTGATCGAGAAGGGTGTACCAGGCAGAAGGAAGAAGTTAATTGGTGAGCTGAATTTTTTGTTTCCTTCAGAAAGAAAAAAAAATGTAGCTGGATCTCTACAATCTGACCCCCATTATACTCTTGCTCTATAGCCCTGCCCCTAGCCCTTTGGTTTATCTTTTTAATCTCTCTAATTAGGTTCACTTATCTTTTCTTCACCTCCAGGAGTGGGTAAATACAGGAATGGAATTGAGCTAATCTAAAGAAAAATCAGGAGAGGAGAGATTAATGAGTAAAAATGATGTTAATAAAAATTAATTAAAAAATGAGAAATGGAAATAAACAAATTTGACAAACAAGGGAGTTTTCTATTAATATGGAAAAACAAAATGATTTGAGGAAAGCCAAATCTGCCCCATTCAACACACTCTCTTTTCATGGTGACTTGTTTAGCAAACATACAGCAGAATCTTTGAATCATACTTTTCTATGCAGAGAAGATTTTCTCAAACTTTTTTTTTTTTTCCAGCAATAAAAACATGAAATTTTAATAGTAAAGACATGACCCAGTTGGGACACAAAGTTTGCTTTAAAGACTTATATGGGGGGAGGGAACCTTACATTTCTATCCAATTAAGGGAAAAAACAAAGGCCTAAATTTTACAATCTCACTTTTTGTTTGTTTTTATACAATGAATTATGCAATTAATTCATAGGGAATAGGTTCTCACAGCTCAGGCTCCTTTCCATTGGTTCTCACAAAGCGTGCTTCTCTGGGTGGAGCTGGTTGGTACTTTGAGTGAACCCAGGAAGCTTTCTGTTTGGCTTCCTTCTTTTTTGATCATTTTCCCTATTGAGTTCCTGGAAGCTATCATGGTTCTTAGAGTACGTATGCTCAATACATACATTGACTCTCTTGGCAAGAATCTTGCCTCTGTTTGTTTATACAACAATGCCAACAGCATGCATACAAAACATGGTAGCCTCTTCTATTTTCATCATGGGAACCTTTGTAGGGCACTCCTTTTGGAACAGTGCCCATTCCCCTGATGCTGCAGCACTGCCTTACTAGTAGATTCACATGTATATGGCTAAACAAATGATTCTATATTTTTTTAAAGACCTAAAGTATACACAAGGAGTGGTTTTTTGTTTCCCTTTGTGTTGGTCATTCTGGGGAATCATCGGAAAATGGCTGTTACCATGGAAAAGAGCTCAATGTTTTGTTTTTTGTTGTTTTTTTGTTGTTGCTATTGTTGGTTTTAGCCTACTCAGGTCCAATCAAACTTTTAGCCTATGAAAAATAGCACCTATTGTTTCACTGTAATGTTGAGGGGAAGTACATGGAAACGTATCTATGAGAGATGTCCCATTTTAGAGAAAGCAGGCCAAGCAAAGATATTAAAATGAAAGCCAGTGCCCTTGTCTAAAGAAGAAAGTCATAAAGGGAGCCACTGCCTATAGACTGACTATATCTTTTGACTAAGGTAATTGTGGATTATCATCCACTTTATAGTACATAAAGTCATTGTAAGCCTCCAGGTTGCTAAAATCCTTACAATACCAAATAATCTCTCTTTAGATGCTATTTACCCCTCCTCTTGATTAATTCATTCAAGAATACTATGTGCACATACATTCTAATCAGCTCAGGGGAGAAAAATGGATCTATGCTGTGATAACTGAAGAGGAGAGTGAAATGTCAAGAGGAGTTCCTCCACTGTAAAAGTCATTGTTTGGTTTTTGGTTTTTGGTTTCTTCTGATTAAGGTAACTGCTTTGTGTAGCTTCAGATCTGGAAAGCCCTTTCGGCAAATAGTTTAAATTGCACACTTTAATATTTAAGCAGGAAAGTGGCTGCAAGATTTATAGCACAATAAAATACCAATTGGTAACATACTGTGTTAGTCAAAATTATTATTAAGAGCTACTTAACTAGGTATTTCCCATTTCACATCTTCATTAAACACTTGTAGTACTTGGCTCTCTCCTCAGTCTCTATGTCTCTGAGGTGGGAGAGTTGGTTAATAATATTTTCTCTTTATTTCCTAGATGCATAAGGACTATTTCAATTTAAATTCATTGAGATGATTTAAAGCCTTTCCCAAAGAACAAAAAAGAAACTGAAAATGTCTTTAAGAATTTGAATAAGGGTTCATGTTAAAAACAAGCCTGTTAAAAAAAGTTTAAACTGTACATCTTAAAGAGCTTATCTACATTATGCGTTTAGGAATCTTGTTTGTTTGTTTGTTTTCTTTTAAGTAATTCACGGAACATGTCAATTGCACAGAACTGGAGAAAGCATTTTAGGTGAGCAAAGAGCAGGTACAAAAACATAAAATCATGAAATAACTGAACTATTACAGTAACATATATACACACACCATAAGAGTTAAGACTTTTCCCTGAGGGTAACTGAGAGCCACTGCATATGAGCACTGGAACAGCATGATCAGATTTCATTTCAGAAAATATAAGTTCTGGTCATAATGTAGAAAAGGGATGTAGAAGGACAAAGCTGTATGCAGGAAAATGTGAGAGGGACAATAGTCGAAGAAAGAAAAAAGGAATGTCTGAGATCGGTGAACAGAAATAGTGCTAAGGCTGGAGAAACTGTTAAGAGATGAGATCAATAAAGAAAAATATACGGACACTTCCAAGATTCTAGTCATTTTTAGTAAACATCTATTTACTGATCACAGTTTGTGTACCTCTCAATATTCACCCACAACAACCTATTCATCACGGAGACTTCTTACAACATCAAATGGATGTTTTATATGGTAAACCTTTCTAATATAAAGAAGTATTTTAATAGACCATTGCCGCATTTTTGTCTCACAAAAACGACGCCATTATTTAAAAGTCTAAGTAAAATGACTAAAGGGAGGAGATGTGCTGTGTTTTTCACCACCTTGCCTCCATCCTAGGGCACCTGATAAACAGATGTTCATTTGTGCCTCACTCAAGTCTGACCTCTATTGTTGGATAGTTAAATGATGCCTCTCAGCAAGCTAAACATCTTCTTCAATGCTTTTCTAGTTCTCCTAAATGATTCATCCAATTAGTCGATATTTTACTTCCTCTCTCCCTCTCTTTGTCTCTCATTATTAGCTATCTCTAGGGCCACTTACAATGTACTAGTTAAAACGTATAAATGCACAATAACATGTTAGGTAGATTTCAGCCAGTGAATTATCTTTTTTCTGTCTTTTAACCCTTTGGAAAAGTAATATATGTCCCTCTAGTTTTCTCCCTTCTTTCTTTCCATCTCCTCTCCTTCCTTCTTGCTTTTTTCTTTGTTTCTTTCTCCTTTCTTTTTCTTTCCAAAAATATATTTCACTATCTAAAAAAACTTTATCAGTTCTTTTGAGGAATGTTTCATTCTACAGTCTCCTGTTGCAGATCCATAATGCATGTAAGCCTATTAAAGTCTAATATTTCCTGAGGTAACAAAATTTATTTCACTTTAACCCGGCATTTTCCAAATATATGCAACCTGAGGGTTATTAGTATATATGTCAACACCTAACTAAAAATAATCCAAGAAATGCACTTGGGAACAATTATCAGAGAACTCTAAAAATGATTTGCTTATGAAAATACCTGAACAAATAGCAGCATGTTGTTGCTTTTTGTCCCTAAGGAGAAAATTGTGTAAACGTGTGCATGTGTGTATGTGAAGAGGCAACTTTCTATTACCTATTTTAATGGGGACATAAAAACAGATGAATTTTAGTCTGTGGTTAAGGTACTTCTTTTGTACATTTTAATATATGGTGTCATCTATGATACAGTAAAAAACATTATAATTTCTGGCATCTATTTCATTAACTGTTACATAATTATTATTACACTGCTTTTAGCTGGAAAAAAGTGTATTTGTTGTATGTGATTACATCTATTTCTCTGCATGTATCTTTACATACAAATGCACACTGGAGTTTGGCTATGAAAAGTGGAGATAAAAATACTGATGCTCCTATAAAGGCTGTAAAAGGCTGGAGGAAAGCTGAGGCTGAAGGCTGCCGCTTTGAGTTGTAGAGGTGTAGCTATATAAGTACGGTTGAAAGAGTTCTCCTTTTATACAAATAAAAGGATCGGTGATGCTAGAAGTTCCTGGTACAGAGCCGTAATATAGAAAGGCCATGAGTAATGGATTGATATCATGGACTCTGACCAATTAAAACCACAGCAATGTAGATGGACCACAAGGATCAAAATATATTATTTCAAAGGGCATTGGTTTAAGCTTGGAATGCAAGGACAGGAATCATGAAGATCAAGGCTGTGGCCTTCTGACCACACTGTCTACTGCTGTCCTTTTGAGGCAGCGCAGATCTGAACAGAATTAAGTCTCCTCTACATGACCTTTCTTAAGCAAGAGGGCTAGAGCAGTCACTCTGACTTGGTTGCCTTGATTTTATCACTTCAGTCTAAAGTTGGGCAAATGGCTTAGGGAATTTATTTTAAACTCTGAAGTTTTAGGAAAAAATTAGTGGACATTAAACACATTTTATGGACCAACTGGACAGTCAACAGTTTTACCACAATGCAAAATCACATTTCTTCTCAAGTTCACTACTTTCACTCGCTGACTGGTGAAAAATGATAATTCTTATAGCCCAGTATGACCATACCTAGAAAAGCAGGGAAGGATTTAAGAGAGAGGAAAGACTTTCATAGTCATATTATCCTTAGATAACATATCCCTAGATATGATATTCCTATGATATGAGATGAGAACAAACATGTATTATTTTATAATGTGTAGCGTTAGAGATATAAGAGTAGTTTAGCTGGGTGTTTACGCCTTGGCATCTCTCACAAGGCTGCAAACATTGTGACAGCCAGGACAGCTGTCCTCTCAAGGGTCAACTGGGGAGGATCATTGCTTTTAGTCCTCCGAAGATTTATGTCCAAATTCACTCACATAAGCTGTTGGCAGAAAGATCTGCTTCCAAGCTCATTTATGGGGGATCCTCCAAAGGGCTGCTTTGGAACATGAAAGCTGACTTCCTCCAGAACAAGCAATATAATAGAGGGAGGGAGAGCATCTGAGACAGAAGCACAGACTGTTTAAAACCTTATCTCAGAAAGGACTACCCATCATTTCGCCTTGTATTCTATTCATCAGAAATAAATCAATCCAAGTTTATCTTATAATCCATGGGACAGGGTTACACCAGGTGTGACTACCAGGAGGTGAAGACCACTGGGAGCTTTCTTGGTGGTTGCTACTACAAAACAGAAATTAACTGGCTCCTCAAAAAGTTAAGTGACTTGGTCATTAGAACTTGGGTCTCTTGACCAGTTTGCATTCAAGTGTCTATTTCTAAGAATCACGTATGGCTGCTTAACATTTTTGGACAGTGAGTTTTTTTGGCAGGATCTTAAAAAAGTGGTTATAAGTAACATCTGAATAATGAAGAGTATGGGAATGGTTTGGCATAATAAACAAAAGACAGGATTCTTTGGGTTTATCATGGTGAAAATGATAAGGTTTGCAATTTTAACAAATGCAATTTTTAAAATTCTTTGCTACATGGTATAAGATAGCGGTGGTAACCTTATCCTACAAATATCAGTAGTTGAATATGTAGTATTTGTAACCTTTGTGGTATTGACATCGCTGGTCCAAAATTTCCCTATCAGAGGACAAATAGACATTTCAGAAATAGATACAGTTGCACTGCAACACAGAGTTCATCCCCAGTGTTTTGAGAGAACATCTGATTCTATTCCAGGTATTCCAATGCAAGAATTTCTTATAATTACAGAACTATAATCATAAAAATTGCTCTCAGAAATCATTTGGTCTAGGATCATTAAATTTACTTTTTAGAGCCTGCTCAAGGGAAAGGGTGGGCTAGTCACAGTGCATAGGAAGTGCAAAAACCCATGAAGTAAAAGAATAATTTGTGTATTTGTACACAGAGCAAAGATGCCCAAAAGCCAGAGAGAACAGAAAAAGAAAGAGAAGTTTGGAAAGGGATGAGATCAGAGGGACAGTAGGTAGAGGAGGGCCGCTCATGTAGGGCTTTGTGATGTGAGCTACTATATGGGGCAGGTCGTGTAGGGCCTAAGTGATATGGGATACCATTGAAGAGTCATGAGCGCAGAAGTGACCTGATTTTACTTATCTTTTTAAAAGCACTATTCTAGCTGCTCTGTTGAGAATAGACTGTAGGGTAACAAGGGTGGCAAAAGGGAACCAGTTGGGAGGTTATTGCAATAATACAGGTGAGAAATGATAATGGTTTTGAACATGGTTTATAACAGTGGGGACAGTAGGAAATGATCAGACTTTTGAAAATAGAAGCAGTAAGCCGAAGGTGTCAGATATAGGCTGTAAGAAAAAAAGAGGAATGAAGGTGATTCTAATATCACCATTTTAATAGAAAAATCTTTCCTTCAATTAAACCACTGTTAACAAATGGAAGCAGTCAAACTGATTGAATCAAAGGTGTTAAACTCAGATCCCTCACCCAAGGCACCCTTTTGACCCTAATATCACTCGGAAGACCTGTAGAACTCCTCAGAGAACGGTTTGAAAAACTGTTGGTACACGTTTCTCAATCTGTGTCTGCCTTTTTTAAAAATTATCCCTGAACTGAGGTTGAACTTAGTTTCAAACTTTCATTCCAAATGACTACCAAAAACATAATCTTATTCAATCTCAGATAAAGTCACTTCAGGTTATAAGTAGTCAGGTTTAGAACCATCTGCAGCTCCTTTTAACTACGGATTTGACAATGCCATAGTGACATCAGTGGAGAAGGTAACGATATTTGCTCCTATTGCTTACGGTGTCACCATTTGTAGCTACTGCGATGTAAATTACCGTATAGTCATAGGTACCTCTCCATTCATCTAAGTGCCCCAAGTTAAATGCAGTTTACATAAGTATGGCTCTTTCAACTGTTACGTCGCCTTACATTTGACTGGGGCCCAGTAAAATGCAACTATATTCTTATCCCAATCTCGTGCCATAGGAAACTTGGTAGGGCTACTTCAAACCCTACTTGCCATTTACAGCTAGAGTGATTATCTAATTTATCATCTGAAACTGGGACATATTGTCTGAGACAAATGATACTGAAAAGCAGATGTAAATCAGGACTGTCCTGGGCAAACTAAACTATATAATTATTCTATGTCCAATACTGATAGCAATCTATCTTCTCTGTTCTCATGCCATAATGGCATAGTAAATGCCTGCACTGCTGAAGATTTCCAGGTTTTACAGACAAATCTGGAGAGCATGGTTTCTCAGATACCCAAAGTTATCTGCCAATTTTATTACCCAAACTTGAATGGTAACATTCAGGAGTTGAGGGGTTAAAGCACCACTTCCTTTACTACTCACTTTCCATGACTGCTGTGTTTAAAACTCAGCCCAGACCTTTGATCTCTTCTGGTGTGGGAGCAACTCACTTGGGGTCTTACATGCTCCATCTGCTATAACAAATGCCATAGACTGCTGTCTTATGAACAAGAGAAATTTATCCCTCACAGTTCTGAAGGATGGGAAGCCCAAGGTCAAAGCAGATTCAGTATCTGGTGAGAGCCCACTTCCAGGTTCATACAGCCCCTTCTAGCTGTAAACTTACTTGGAATAAAGGGCAAAGGAGCTCTCCGGGGGTCTCTTTTGAGGGCACTAATCCCATTCAGGAAGGCTCTACTCTCATGATTTAATCACCCCTCAAAGTCTCCACCTCCAATTACCATCACATTACAAGGATTTAACATATGAATATTGGGGACACAAACATTCTGTAACATCCAGGACGTATTTTTCCAGATCTCTTAACTTTACCTGTGTTCTATTACTTGAAAATCAAGCACGTAGAGTTTCTATTTACTGGCTTTGCAACTGTGACCGCATGAACAACTGTGACCTCATGACTCAAAATGGGCTCATGTATAGGATTAAAGGAAGAGTGGGGTAAAGTAAAAACACAACAGTAATTTATGCTATCAATCATTAAATATGGTTCAAATAAAATCCTTCTCTAGAGGACATTACTTATATCCTAGATCACACAGCAAGTTAACAGCAATATTGGGATGATAATCAGTTCTCCTAATGCCTCCTCTATTGGACTTAATTCTTTGATGATACCTTTAAAAGCACTGAATCGTCTTGTTTTTATTCTTGTTGTTGTCCCTAAACTCCTACCAAAAATATTGTATCAAGGTTTTAAATCTCTAGGCTTTATAATATTCACAATAGATTAAGACAAATTCGAAGTGTCTGCACTCTCTCGGCATATGTCAATTTCTTGATTTAATCTACTATATTTTTAACTCACCTCACTATATTTTAAAGGCTCTATAAAATATGTAGTGAAATAATTCAATCAATTTATTTAAGTTAAAAAAAAACAAGGAAATCTTTATAGAAGTTAATAGTGCTGTAAAGACTACAGCGATTTCAAAAATCTTCTCTATTTCAAAAATTATAGGTTTTATCACTTACTGGGGTTAGTAAAATATATCCAACACCTTACACCAAGTTTCAGAAGTTTAAATGTACAAAGGGTTGCATTTTTTAGATTAATAACATCTTGTAATAATTAAAGGTTATGCTGTTTAATTTATAAAATAACTGTTAATCAGAAGGGAGCAATTAGGAACATGCTTTGTTCCTAAGTGTAGGTAATTCATAGCATATAAGGCTAGAACCATCCAAGCCATGGATTATCAACATAAAAAGGAAATAACTCACTTTGCAAATATGGAAAAATAATCTACATATAAAATTAGGTTGCACTTATATTTATGTAAACTCCTAAATTTTTACTTACGAGTTTTAGTCAAAATATTTTCTTGATTCTATTTGAATCAACATACACAAAAAGACTAGAAAGAAAAGCAGATGTTAAATTGAGCAACTGAATTTCCCTTTTAGGAATAAGTCAGTAAATTTTCTACCAAAGTATAACAAATTAAAAAGGTAAATGAAAAGTGACTATTTCAAATTCTCTTACTTATTCATATGTTCATTTGTTTGACTTTTTTTTTTTTTTTTTTTTTTTTTTTGGTATGTACTGTTGCTTAGGTCCTACTCTACTCTATCTGGACTAAAGTAGTGAATAGTACAAAGTATCTGAACTCAGGATAGTTTAGAATCTAATTAGGGAGTTCATTTAAATAAATTTAAAAATAATTGTTTAGAGATATAATGTGAAGTTGTTTTGAGCTATGTAAAAAATAAAATAAAATGAGTAAGGGGATAAAAAAACTGAAAGGTGTTAGAGAGGAGGGTGCTATTTCAAATGTCTTGGTCTTGATCCATAAGAAGAGCCTAAGTCAGGGATTAATTTTCAAATGACTTATCAGGTAAGTATTCTCAGGAGAAGGGAAAACTTGAAGTGGATAGGGCAGAAGAACAAAGCTTAATAAGAATGTAGTCTCAGCTAGAGACTAGCTTCAATCTGATCCCATGGGGAAGCTGGGGGATATCAACGGACCCAGAAACTTGGCCTCACATCTCTGCCAGTTAGTGAATGGCCAGTGTCTTTAGATTTGCTACCGCGAGGAGAGGCTGAATTCCAAGAGCTTCCTCCCGACCTTCCCTTCTAGCTCTTATTCTACAGATCAAAGAAGTGTGAGGATTGTACCAGTAGCTAAATATATTCATTTAGGTACCAGAGAAATGAGCATAGGCTGAGCCAAGGTGGATCCAGTGGACCCACTATGAGATGAAACTGAGCCCCTTTTATTAACTGATCCCCCCTCTAATGGGGGTGGGGGAATGAAAACATTTTGGATCCCAAATATCATTGTCAACTCACATCCTGCATCGTAGAGTCCTCTAAACACCTATTGTTCTAGTTTGGGGGCATATGGTTACCCAGATAAATGGTCATAGGTCATTTTGGGGAGGGAGTCGGTACTGCTGTTTAATGATTTCTAAATCTTAGAATTGGCTCATGTCTAGGAAATGAGCAAGAAATCAGGACTTTCCATTGGGGCAGGTGACCTTCACTTCTGCTTGCCCCTTCCTGATCTTCAAATTTTATACTAAGCACTTATCAACTTATCAACTTGCCACTTATCAACTTGCTCCAAGAACAGGAGAGTTCCCTTCACATCTTATCAAAAGTCACAAGTCATCTGAATTTATTTTCAACCCTTTTTTTTGTTTCATTAGTGCTACATAATTAATGTTGCTAAATGATAATTTTCACATTATAATTTTAATTCAACATACCACCTAAATTTTTTTAATTGAAAATAATATTCCTTAATGTAAAATAATAATAATTATCTGCTCGTGTTAGGCACTATACTAGGCAATGTGTTTGCTTAGAACCAGAAGAGTCACATTCAATTGCTGTGGTGATTTTGGAAATCCAGAGGCATATTCTCTCAACCCCACTCTACAGACTGTAGATATTCATAGTACACTATGAAAACAAAAATATTTGCCCGATATTACCTTTCTGTTTTAAAGTTCACAATTAAAGATATTTTTTGGAAAACATAAAAGCCCTATTTAAATTTATTTACATAATTATATTCATTTGAGCAGATGTCTCACATGTGTGCTATTTTAGAATATGTTTGTGTATATATGTGTACATATAGTATATATATATATATATGCATATGGAGAGAGAAATTAATACATAAGTGATGAGTTGGAACATTAAAAATGGTCTAATGACAATTTTATACTAATAATCATTTTGTTAGCTTATAGAAGAATGTTACTTTTTTTCCCCCTCTTTTTAAAATTCACTCTACTATTCTGGTCCTAAAATAAGAATTTTTTTTTTAGTTTGAATTTAAAACTGGCCTTTCCAATACCATGACTTTTCTTGCTTTGGAAAAGGCCTCCTCATAAAAGCTACAAAGGACTCTCACACTTCAAATAGTTCCCTCAGACATTTCGATAAGTGTAAATGAATTTTTTAATCTTCTGGCAGATTCATAATGCCCCACAGATGTGTCCCTGGCTAAGAAAATCACATAGACATCTATAAGAGGAATGCTGTCCACTAACAGCTGCTATATTGCTTCCAGTGTCTAAAGTGCTGTTCCCAGCTGCCATTTCATTCTTCCTAGAGTGCTTTTATGTTACAAACTTCCAAGTTTAGGAGAGCTTCTCTTATTACAGCAGTTCAGGAGCATCTTCCTTCTGACAGACTCCACTGCATATGACTTGAGACTGAGAAAACGGTCACTGAGTCACTTTAAAGGTAACTTGTCAGAAAGAAAGTCCAGGATAGCCAGGAGGGGTGAATGGAGGGAAGAAGGAAAGGCTGAGAGCGGTTTACACAGAAGCAAGTTATTTACCTGTTGTAGGTAGAATGTATTTTTTCCACCCAGAAAGTTCTGTGTTTTCTAAGGAAATATTACTGAGGCATGCTCTTCAACAATATTTGCTCTGAGGAACCTGACGGGTAGACGGGAAATGGAAGAATTCAATCTGAACATTGCCCAGTGGTACAACTAAAAATTTCTCATCTATGAATCATGTCTTCCCATAAACTCTGTTTACAATATCAGATCTTTAAAGTTAAAGCAATCTACAATGCTATGGTTTAATATGAATTAAAATAACATAATTACATAGAGCAAAAACATTTATTGAGCATGACATTTGCCATTTCCTGTTACCTCTACTGTTATACCTTTTTTTTTTTTTTAAATGAGGCATGGCTAAAAAAAGTAAATTTTATAGGTTACGGTTTCATTTTTTCTTTCAAGCGTCAGGCATTTCATTTCAGTGCTTCACTTTTCAATTTCTTTTTCTCATTATAAAATGTATTCATTTTAAAGATCTTGTAGTTTAACAGGTATTCACTTCAGAGGGCTTTTCTGGAATGGATTTTCTACCAGAAAGGTAATTTATCATATTGAGTACTGTCTCTCAAGCTAAAAAGGAAATTGGTAGATAATAAACATTCCAGTGCACCCTTAGTATTTGCAAGTGCAGTCTTTAAAACAAGATGGATACAGTTTAAGCAGGTTGAACAATGGTGTGGTGCAGTGGCTAAAATGTGTGTAAATTTGGTCCAAACCATTTTTGGAAGTTGGCTGTCTTTCTTGGCACACTATATTAAGCATTTGTAAAGCCTGAAACCTAGCCATGCTTTAAGATAACCAGAAGTGCTACTTTTATTTTATAATTCATATACCTACGATAGATACATTCTATTTTAAGAAATCCTGACATGAATACACCTTTCCAAATATGTATTTTTATAAAAAATACAATTTAAATTGTAAATATGTGATCCATTTACAACACTTCATGTTTTTCGAAATTTTTAATAAACATTGATTTTATACCCAAGTGTTTGGAAAGGACTGTTAAGGACTGCATCTGACCTGTAAGGCGGTGGGAAAATTAGCATGTAAGATGGTTGTTTCAATATTGAGGGCTGGAGCGCCTGGGTGGCTCAGTTGGTTAAGCCTCCGACTTCACCTCAGGTCATGATCTACGTGATTTGTGAGTTCGAGCCCCACATCGGGCTCTGTGCTGACAGCTGGGAGCCTGGAGCCTGCTTCAGATTCTGTGTCTCCCTCTCCCTCTGCCCCTCCCCCACTTGTGCGCTCACACACACGCGCTCTCTCTCTCTCTCTATCAAAAATAAATAAATGTAAAAACAAATTTAAAAAAAATATTGAGGGCTTAGTTGGGGGGAAGGTCTGCATCTCCTCTTGCATCTAAGTGCCAAATTATATTTTATAAACGTACATTTAATGAGAGACTGGACAAAATATTTTACAAAAGCATTTTGATTGACTTCCTGAGCCTTCTCCATCATTCCAGTTGTACAGAAACTACTGGAACATGAAGGACTGTGGCACAAGCACTGTATGCTGAGTGCCACGGCCTCTCCAGACCTTCATTCACTCATGTGACATACATTTACCAAACATGTCCCGTTGGCCACATATTTACTTTCATATGATATGAATACAACAGTTAAGAAGAGTAACAGGCTTTACCCCATGGAACTTAATTCTATTGGGATTTTATTTTTAATTTTCTTAGTTTTCTCTTTTTCCTCTTCTAAACAAAAACAAATATTTCAGATAGTGACAAGTGCTATAAAGAATATTAAGCAGTGGAAAGGGACAGAGATTGGAATGGGGACTGGTTGTTAACTGTGATGATGGGGCGCCTGGGTGGCTCAGTCAGTTAAGCATCCAACTTTGGCTCAGGTCATGATCTCACAGTTTGTGGGTTCGAGCCCCGCATCAAGCTCCGTGCTGACAGCTTAGAGCCTGGAGCCTGCTTTGATTCTGTGTCTCCCTCTCTCTCTGCCCCTCCCTGCTCACACTGTCTCTGTCTCTCTCTCAAAAATGATTAACTATTACAGTCAGGGAAAGCCCTGCTGAGGAAATGGCTGTGTATACAGAAGGAGTGAGTCACATCAAGAACTGAAGGTGTCCTGTTCAGACAGGGGAGGTAGCACAGCCAAGGAAGAGGAGACAGTGGGGGATAAGAAACAGACTGGGTCAGTTGGAACCTTGTGTATCATGGTTTCCAGTTTCAGCTTATTCTCCGTGTAAAAAGGAAACGCTGAAGTCTCTCAGCAAGGAATTATCATGATGAGACTTAAAAATTTTAAAGATCACATTGCTGAAAAAAATGCTCAGCATTCCAAGGAGCTGTGAACACAGTGACGGCAAACATAACGTTTAGAATCTTTATTTTTATGTTTGCATCTCCACTGCCCAGCACAGTCCTAGACATGATGACAACTACTCAATAAATGTGAGTTTAATTACCAATTTCAAAGTAGTTATGAAAGCAATGCACAGAAGACAACCATAAGCCCACTCCTGGTGGTGGTCTAGTTCTTTGAGGAAAGATTTAAGTGGTTGGTCTGATATTATAATTAGGCAAACATGTTGTCTAGTCATCTGTACATTGTTTACTAAAGACTTCCCTTTCTAGGACTACAAATCCCATAACAGGGCATTACCTCGTTCCACATAGTCCGAAAGGGAAACTGTCCTCTTAGGGACAACAAGGCAGTTTCTTTACACTCACAGAAACAGCATGATTTGTAAATATGGTTTTCTAACACTTTCACTCAAAGTCCACTGAGGACTTGATCTGCTCAATATATACTTTACTTAAAGGGGCACGATAGTAATACATCATAAACATTTCTGAACATTGAGCATATGAGAGACATAAGGAACAAACAACAGAAGAATTTCTCATGGTAATCATAGGGTCAAGCCTCTATCTGAAGTAAAAGGGTAATTCTATTTCGAAACGTATTATGTGACGGAATGTTTACAAACTTGGACCCAATTTCTGGTGAAGCTGATAGCATATATTTAGAAATTACACGTTTTTAACACAGTCATTACACAAGCATTCGTTTTTTTCTGGGAGTGTTTTGTATGTGAGCTCCTTCCTCATGCCTCACTCACTTTAAAACCACCCGGTTTCATTGTTCGGAGAATAAAGCTCTTATTCATCACCACATGCAATTTACAACACTGATGTTTGGGTGGATGTTTCTTCTCTAAAAATGCACATGCACACATTGCTACAGAGTCTACTGTCTTCTGAAAGCGATCTTGAAATGATAGCTACCAGCTCTGTTATCACTCAGAAACCTGAGGGCAGCAGCCTCAGCTGCCCTGAAGCATTCCCTGAGTCACGGACACTGTCCTTTTACTCTCTTCCTCTTGGCTAATTTGGTCAGTTTTTCAGTTCATCCCAGTTGTCAGTTTATATGAGATATCAGTATCTTTCAAGTGTCTCTTTGTATCATGCAATGTGAAAAAAATCCGAGTGATGACCCGATTCTTGGGATCAAAAATATAAAGAACTCTCCAGAATAGAAAATAATAGAAATGGAAGCAAATATTAAAGACAGCAAAAGAAAGATAACTAAGGAAAATTTATAGTTTGGGAATAATTACCCTGCCATTATTCCCTAATTGTAAACTATGATATATGTTAGAAGAGATTCCACAATATCATTCAGTTAGTAACTTTAGTCCTGTTGAATGCCTACCATTTGCCGGGCTTAACACTGGTGCTAGAATTAGAGCAGTGAGCAAGACAGGATTTCTATTTCATAAGGAGCTTACATTTTAGTAGATACATACTGATAAAAATGTAATTCCAATGTAATGAGAGAAATGCTATCAGGAGAGAAGTATGGATTAATTAAATACCAAAAAAAAAAAAAAAAAAAAAAAAAAAAGGTTTTGGTAGTACCTTAAAAGAGCACCTCACCCAGATTTGAAGGTCAATAAAGGCTTCCTGTAGAAAGTGTTATCTAAACTGAGACCTTAAATATGAATTAGATTCTTGGCAGAAAGGGCGCCAGGCCAAAATTTCAACTTGTACAAAGTACCAGAGTAAGAAGGAACATGGACTTTTTCAAGAAATGCAAGTGTAATTTAGCTGAAGCATAGAGTATAAGAAGTGAGCAAGAAAAGAAAAGGGTAGAGAAGCCGACAGAAGCTGTATTAAATTGTGCAAGGAATTTCATTCAATCCAGTGGTCACCAGAAACACTGAAGAGTTTACGCAGACATCATTCTGTATGTCGAGTTAGGAATGAACTGGAAAGAGTTGAATTGGAAGAATGGCAGAAATACGAACTAGGAAATTTCCATAATATTCTAGCCAAGATCTAAGTTACCATATTCATATTGAGAGTGGAAAAAAGTTAATGGCTTGCATAGATATTGAAGGGATAGAACAAATTTTATTCTCCCAGGTAATTCATTAAATATCAGAAGATTGAAGAGTTATGAATGACTCCCAAATTCCTGACTCAACCAGATGCTACATTCTCAACAGGTGACACAAGTGTGTACATATCAGACAGAACCTCTTTTCATAGCCTATCGTATTTCCCTAGTTACTCAGCCTATTTTTTGAAGAGTTTCTCATTATTCAACAAATCTAAACCCCCGTAACTCTCTGTTATGGACTGAACTGTGTTCCCCTCACATCCATGTGTGGAAGCCATAGCCCCAAATGTGACTGTATTTGGAGGTAGGTCCCTTAAAGAGGTAATTAGAGTTAAATGAGCTCCTAGGGTGGGTCCCTAATCCAATATGATTGGTGTCCTCACAAGAAGAAGAGATCAGGACCTATAGAGAGAAACAGAGAATAAGTCATGTGAGGAGACAGAGAGAAGATGGTCATTTACAAGCTAAGGGAAAAGGTCTCAGGAGGAACTGATGTCTTGAGTCTCGGATTTTTTCCCTCTAGAACTGTGAGAAAATGAATTTCTGCTATATAAGTCATCCAGTGTGGTATTTTGTTATAGCAGACCTAGAAACTAATACAGCCCCAAATCAGAATTCAACTAAAAAGCAAATTCCCCAAAATCATATAGGAAAGATATCTCATTTATGAGAGATTATGTTAAAGTCCAGGTATAGTGGGGCACCTGGATAGCTCAGTCTGTTAAGCTTCTGACTCTGGACTTTGGCTCAGGTCATGATCTCACAGTTCATGGGTTCAATACCCACGTCAGGCTCTGTACTGACAGTGTGGAGTCTGCTTGGGATTCTCTCTCTCTCCCTCTCTCTCTGCCCCTCCCCTGCTAGTTCTCACTCTCTCTCAAAATAAATTTAAAAAAGAAACTTAAAAGAAAAAAGTCTAGGTATAGTATACATGTTTAAAAACATAGCTTTTAATGAAGGATAGCAAATACTATGTTATAACAAATACTCTTTCTCAGTTTAATGCCATTGCAAGTAATTTCACGATTTGTTCAGGCCAGTGGAAAATGTCTCAAGAAACTAATCATGACAACTTAGGTTAACACAGTAAAATCATTCAATTAATGATCTCATGCAGTGGTTATGCCATGGATTGTCTTGAGGAAGATACCCCCCCCCACACACACACACACGCATACACACACATACTCCTCTCCATCAGTCCTCTAACAAGAAAAAGATAATACAGGCTTGGATTTAAATTAAAAGATAAATAAATAAAAATGTAAAATAATAATAATAATAATAATAATAATAATAATAATAAAGCTAACTAAATAAATAAATACAGCCAAGAGGTAAATTCACTAACCTATCTTCCAACCAGATTTCTGGCCCTCAGACTCTACTTCATAAAACTTCTAGCACCACTATGAATCTCCTGCAGGCTTTTAACTTTGTTTGTTTGTTTGTTTGTTTGTTTGTTTTCTGGTAGCTGTGTAGCAGTCTCAATACTAGTGGGTTTCTGAAATTTAAAAAATGGCCCAGCATCTTATCAATGAGTCATATTACTTTTCGGGGGGGGGTGGTGGTGGAATACTTTATACCAGTGATTTCTACCTTCATAATATTCATAATATTTACTGGGAAGATTAAAGCTCACATATTAGATTTTTTTTCAAAGAGTTACATACTCTATCCAGGATTTCCTAAACTGTTTGCACTATTTGTTAAAAATCAAGTAAGAGTAGCAATTGTAACACCATAAAATCAGAAGTACTAAAGTTACAAATATCTTTTCTCCCATAATATTTTGAAAATAAGAATGTGGCTATTTAATAAAATTTGAAGAGGGTGTCCTTAAAGTAAATTGCCATACCAAAACCTCAAATATTTTAGGGTCACTTTTGTATTATTATGTGGAAATAAAATAACAATTGAAAAAATTCCCTTCTCTGCACTCCTACAATGCATTTTACCATTTTTAGAATTTATTATATGTTTGAATTTTAATAGTTACTTGCAATTGTCTTATGTTTCCTAATATAGTAATTTATGAAAATTACCTTACATTGTTTGGTTTGATTTCTACATGCACAGTATCACTCAAAATGGCTCAAATACAATATATACTTCTAGACTGGATGTAACCAGCACATGTGCATGCGCGCGCGCACACACACACACACACACACACACACATATATATAGTCATGGTATAGTGTATATATATATATATATATATATATACTCACACATACTCACTGAAAATCAAAAGATTTTCTGTAGACAGCCTGATGATTCCAGAGAGACTCCAGGAACATACTTAGTATTATTCCTGTCAGTTCAAAAATGAACTATACACTCCAACTAGTCTTCATCATTGATGTAAATCTTATCAAACAGCTATTACTGAGAAGGAAACTAAGCTTAAATTACATTGAAGAAAAACTCCACAAGGAGTTTTTATTCTTTTTTAATTATTAACATCAAAGGGCGAATTTAGTGGCATTAATCCAGGCTTGAAAGAAGGCACACTACCTTTGGAAAAGATGGTTCCACAGGGATCAATTTATAAAACCAGTGCAACTAAAAATGTAATAGCATTCAACAAGTCTACAGCAAAAATAGTTGAAAACTGCTGGTAGAAAATAGTCTAGTCTTTTTCCAAATTAGTGGTGGCTCATGGAAAATTAATTCAGGGCTCCAAACTACTGTTTAATGGTGGTCAGAATTTCTGTTCTCTTCTATACTGCATCATAAGGGATACTGCTCTGTGTCTAATCCACTGAGAGTGTTTGGGGTACGTGCCTCTGTGTGTGTGTATGTGTGTGTGTGTGTGTGTGTGTGTGTGTGTACAAAATAATAATGGAAATAAAAATGGGTCACAAAGACAAAGGCACAAAAATTATTTTACTATTAATGCAACAGTTATATGACAACATCTTCAAATTACAGAATTTATAAACATTTAATATGCAAACCACAATGTAAATAGCATGTCAATCAAACCAGGAACTTATGTGCTTGGGCTGATGGAATTTAAATCCTAAGATACAGAGCAGACTCACAAATATTGGCCCCAACACATCCAGATGTCTAGTTTTTGTCCTGCATATTCAGATGGAGAAAATAAAGCATAAAATAGAGCAAAAAGTAGGAGTTGCATAAAATGGGAGTACTAGAAGGGCACAAAATGAGGAAAATGAGGGCAAGTCATAAACGCAAGCCACAGAGAATCTTGAGGGACTCTCTTGAGAGAGAAAGGGTGCTCTATTGACAATGAGCTAACCACTATTAAGAACTGGGTGAGGGGCGCCTGGGTGGCGCAGTCGGTTAAGCGTCCGACTTCAGCCAGGTCACGATCTCGCGGTCTGTGGGTTCGAGCCCCGCGTCAGGCTCTGGGCTGATGGCTCGGAGCCTGGAGCCTGTTTCCGATTCTGTGTCTCCCTCTCTCTCTGCCCCTCCCCCGTTCATGCTCTGTCTCTCTCTGTCCCAAAAATAAATAAAAAACGTTGAAAAAAAATTAAAAAAAAAAAAAAGAACTGGGTGAAAAAGGGGGCGCCTGTGTGGATCAGTCAGTTAAGCATCTTACTTCGGCTCAGGTCATGATCTCACAGTTTGTGGGTTCTAGTCCTGTGCCGGCCTCTGTGCTGACATATGGGAGCCTGAGGCCTGCTTTGGATTCTATATCTCCCTCTCTCTCTGCCCCTCTCTCGCTCTCTCGCTCTCTCTCTCTCTCTGAAAAATAAATAAATGGTTAAAAAATTATTAAAAAAAAAAAAAGAACTGTGTGAAAAAGCATTACTGAGAGATCAGGAGAATGGAAATCAAAGTCAAGGTTGTAGAACTTAGTATGTTCATGGGCAGCCAGCCATTGTACAGAGTATACGGACTTTCAAACACCAAATTCTTCCTGCCTCCAGCAATCAGGACATTTTCTAATACCATTTTACCTTGCAGACTGTTTCTTGTAACAATTCACAGAACTCTTATAGATGATGTGAAACGACGTTGCAGTTTTGTTTCTAAAACTACCATGCTATCAGAGCAACCCAGGCCTCTTAATAATATTCACTCCCGTTGATACAAAAGGATATTACATAATGCATAAGATTTTTCAACATCTAAAAGCACTATATTTCTTTGTCTTGTGAGCATTAGCAGCTCACAAGAACGGTGCCACACAAGCAAATGGCAAGCGGTGACACTTTCAACATGAACAGCTTAGCGCTCTAAAACAGGAGTATTAGAGATAGTTAATTAACCATTGCTTGAGTATTTAGTATAAGTCAGCAGAACATATTCATGTAAAAAAAGCTAACATGGCAATACCATTCTCTTTTTACTCATGTGTATGTATTGATGTTAAGACTGAAGGTATGAATATTGAGTTCTTCACTAATTCAGTTGTGGGATTATTTCTAAAATCCACCAAAAACCTGACCTAAAGAAACCAAAATGCGTCCCTAGTTTTTAAAATTAAGGATTTTTTTAAAAGATTGTAAACTTTGAACTAGAAAAATGCCTTTATTGTTGGCTACCATCATAAAGCTATACGGCTGGCAAAGATTCTTCTCAATGAAATGTGGCATCACAGATGGAAAAGTTTAAGGGTTTATCTTGCACAGAGAGTAGGTGTTGGGATCACAGTGTCACAACATTTCTGATAAGCTGCATGACACTTTTCTTTCTTGCAAGCAAACCAGGTGATAATTTGGAAATTTTGCACCTATCTTGGCACCTGTGACAGTATTTGTCACAAAGTTTATACAACAATATGCTTCCAGTTTGTAGCTCCGTAGCTTGCATGCGATGCTTGTGTTTATGGTGCCTCCCACATCAGTATCAAAATCAATACAAGATCTAGTACACATACACACTATAAAGAAATATTTTTCATTTTCCTTAAGTTGCTAAGTTTTAGTTGTTTTACTATTTAATTCATTTTTTTTTCCCCTCAGAGATTCACAAAGGAGATTCACAGCTTCTCTCAAATGTTTGTAAACTATTCAGAGCATTTTCCTTCACAAGAAAATTCTGCACTAGAGATTTGTATCCTAAATAACTGTCACATGAATTTTACTTCAGAAACTGGGACATTTTTTCCAAAGATATTGTTTTTAAGTTAAACGAACTATTGGATTTTATGTGAGTAATAGGATGTACCACTACAATTTCAGCCCTAGAATAAACAGAAGACATATATTTTTATACCTTTTGTTATAAAACATATACAACAATGTTGCCATTTTATTAGATAATATGGCCAGCTGTCGCATTAACACTAAATCAAAAAGCTGTAAAATTTCTGGGGTTCTTTAACAAACTAAATTTCTTTGCATTTGCTGTATCTTACTTCCTCAATGCAAAATTTCTTTACTGACTTGAAAATACAAATTCTCATCAACCCAAACATACCTTCTATTACTCTCCAACACCCAGTACTGCTTTGGTAACGCAATTTGACCTGTGCTGTCCCTAATGGAAGTTCTCTCTTATCTCTGACCTTGACCATGTTCCACTTCACTTTGGGAATGCCCTAACTACACTCTCTAAGGACCCAAACAGCATTCCTTTGATAATATACACATATAAATGATGTTATTTCAAGGAGTAGTAAGCCAGTCAAGAAATATTATTAATGCATGTTATAATTATCTAACTTTTTTATATTACATGACTTTGGAAAATTAAAATTTTATTAAATAAAATCTTGTGTAGGTTCGGAGACTCTTAAAGAAATAGCTTAGTAAATTCCTAGCATTTTACTATATACTAATAGTATGCTAGAAATTATGAAAACACAAATAATTTACCTTTAAAGCAAAGCATTGGGTAAAATGTTAATGCATATATGTGCTTGCATATCAGGTATTATCATGTTAGTTTAAATTGATAGCTGCCCTAGGCTCCCTGGTTCCCTTTGACTTTAGTCTAGTGTACCGAAGGCAGCTTCAAAATAAGAGCTCCCAGCTCTGGGATAGCTGTGCTCATTAGGCTTCAGAGTTTCTTGACATGTTTATTCACCCCGAGAGAAGTTCTCAGGAACTTCTTTAAGGACAATTTCACAGAACATTTGATTATAAAATGCCCCTTATTTTGGCCTAACTTCTCCCCTTTTTCAAGTGAAAAATGAACTTGGAGAGTTTGTGGGATTGCCAGACAGGAGGGGGGGCATGGAAAAATGGAATGGGTAGGAAGGAGATTACAGGAAGTGAGTAGGAATGAGCGGTTGATGGCCTTGCAGTAAGAATACCAAGTTTCAAGAGTGACAGAGTCAGAAAAATAAAAGAGGGATGACAAAAAAAAGACACCCAAAAAGAGAATGGAGTTGCTGACTGGTATCAGAGCAACTAAAGCAATGCTATTTTTCTTGTACTTAAAAGTAGCATGGCACACCAAATAGTAGAATATTGGAAGTGGAATAACAGTCACTACTTCAGACATAACCCTTATCCTTGGATGAAGAGAAAGAGCTGAGTTTGTGCTCACTTTGAAGGGAAGAGACCTGGATTTGAGACCTTCACAAAGACACTCTTGAGGGAAGGTAAACTGAATCCCAATGCAAGTTGGCCAGTTGGAGGTCAAGAGACTTCTAGTCAAAAACTCTGCAAATACATTTGAATGTGTGGGTTCTAAAAATATTTAATTCGGTTAATTAATTCAACAACAAATAATGACTGGCACCTTTATATATGAGAGAGGGCTAGGTGCAGGAGGAATCGTTTTGCTACTGGCTTGCACAGAGAGTAGTCTATTGAGCAACCTTTTTAAAGTTCTTTGTATTATATTTCTCTTCTATTGTTCCCAAGCCTTCAGTAAAATCTTGTTAAACATTCCAACCTGTTCTCAGCGATTCCTGTGGGGAACTAAACAGCCGGCTCTCTGCCCAAACTGAAAATGAAGCAGTTTGGAGCAGCAGCAGCCACCTGAGAGAAGTGAGTCTTAAGACAACGGGTGAGATTACATGGTATGGAGCATGTGGTAACCCTTGAGCTGGGTGCATAGCAGGATTCTAGAGCCAGATGGCCACGTGAGGTGACAGTGACCAGAACAGGTGTATATGCATCTCTGGAGACCACCAGAAGTTCTAAAGGAAGGACATCTGGCAAAAGCCTAGACGTAATAGAGTCGGCTAGAGTTCCAACTACATACTATGACTTAGAGGGAAAAGCCATGTGACAGACTGACTAAATTCTAATTATCATTAGATTAGTAATAACTGCATATATTATATATATTATAAATATATATTAACATTTTTAAAAAGAGTAGATGGTCCAAGACTTATTTTCATTTTGGTGCATTTTAATAACTTAATATACCATGGCTTGAAAAATTTTAAATGATGCATAGTTCTCATACTAAGTAACTGTCATTATGTATTTACCTATTCTTTTCACCTTCTAAAGTTCAGAGCTTTTTCTCAATAAAATCTTTAAAAATAAAACATTATGTCCCAAATGCCTAAATGGTCTCCTGCAGTTCACCTACTCAGTGGCAGGGAAACAGCTTCAACTCAGCAGCAAATCTAGAAATGAATCTATCATTCCTGGGTGTGCATATGTGAGCAAGTGACAGAAGACAAGAAGCAAGGAGGAAATAAAACGAAAGGAAACAAATGGAATGATAATAGAATAGAGAGTGTTCCCCTTCTCCTTTCCTCCGTTTTTTTTTTCTAATTTTTTAACGATTTATTTTATGTTTTGAGATACAGAGCATGAGCAGGGGAGGGGCAGAGAGAGAGAGAGAGAGAGAGAGAGAGAGAGAGAGACAGAATCAGAAGCAGGCTCCAGGCTCTGAGCTGTCAGCACAGAGCCAGACGTGGGGGTGGAACACACGAACCGCGAGATCATGACCTGAGCCGAAGTCGGAAGCTTAACCAACTGAACCACCCAGGCACCCCATCTTTCCTCCATTTTAGACACCAGTGCAGCTCTAGACACATTTTAAGTATTAATGGATTCTACTCTGGATGCCCCTTCAGATGTGTAAGCACATAGGAAATACATTCCATTTTAAATCCCCTGCCACTTAAAAAGAAGTTGTATCTTCTTGGACATATGGAGCTTATGCATCACTCCAGAAAGAATAGAATTTCATAGGATATTTCATATTTACACTTAAGAAAAACTGACATGAGAATTCTTACCTAAATTTTGTTGGTAAGGACTGCAATAGCATGCATATTTTTCCCCTTTGGCTATATAGCGTCCCAACAAAATATAATACATTTAATATGAAAAAATTATAATACAGCCTTGTCCCTATCATACATGTTCACTAATTTTGTGTTACAAGGTACATTTTCTAAATTTGCATTTTAGGAACCTTGCAAAGCAAAGAAACCAAAAAGTTAAAGACTAAATTACTGTGCTTGTAAAATAAAAATATGACCTAACTATAATTATTATTATTACTTAGAGTTGCTTCACAGATGCTAAAAATAAAAATTGCCAATGACTATTTTAATAATTTCAGAGCTCCTACTCTGTGTGTAGGATCTTATACTGCAGCAGATTTACTACTATTTTAATGTAATGGAACTTAGTTATATGTTCACAGAACTATGAATTTATTCTAACTGAAATTATTTGAGATTCAATGTAATTTTTGCCAGCAGTAGTATAAAATGTAGGACTTTAAAAGTTGTGTACCTTACACTTAATCCTTTAACTTCTTTCCATTTAATTTACCTCAGCAAGTCACAAAGTAGTTAGGTAAATTTCCTTTCATTTGCAAGGACTGAATCAATTCAGAAATATGGGTTAGAAATAAATTGGATTAGAATTTTTGTCTTACTTTATTCATTTTTGTCTGTGACAACTCAAGTTTTCAACACCAAAACTTTGTTGAAAATTAAATTTGTATTTTAAAACCTGATTGTTGTAATCCCCTTGATTCTTAACGCATTATTTCACAAATAGCTTACATTCTACTCTATCATTTACAAAAATATCCTCCTTGATTCTTTATTATTATATTCTTTTGCAATTGTATCATATTTTATCATAGAATCCACAAATATTCCAAATTCTAGCTGTGCTCCATTGGTTAAGAAAGAAAACATTACTATTTCCAATGTCCCTTACTTACACAAAGGTTCTTATTGGATCTGATGTTTCAAATAACACACTTGACAATTTTATTGTTGTCAGTGATAAGAGTGCAGCTCAAACAAAACAAATGTCCTTTGCTGTCAAAGACAAGGATATCTCATGTCTCGAATGCCATCACAGACAGGAAATTGCTAGCACTG
This sequence comes from Panthera tigris, assembly GCF_018350195.1. Lineage (NCBI taxonomy): Eukaryota > Metazoa > Chordata > Mammalia > Carnivora > Felidae > Panthera > Panthera tigris. Next base: position 153,899,270 of record NC_056663.1, read on the forward strand.
GTTTGAAACAGGGATTTCAGGACAGAAAAGGCAAAGGCTTCTTGACAAACTACATTCTTTAAAAATTGTCCATCAATCAAAGGAAGAAAAATTCTTTAGATTAGATGTTAACTCTTCTAACAGATGCATATGGTTATGCAATTATTCTCTATACAAGAAAAGCCCAAGAATTTTAATAATTACAAGGGTATATTGTGAAAAAAATAAGCTTTACTTATTTTGTTGAAATACTGTTCATTAAATTGTATATAATAAAATGAAACTATATGGAAACATGCATGGTAACTATAACTTTAAATCATGTTGATTAAATGCAATGACAAAACAGGTAAACTTTTGAAAAGAAATAAAACTTGACTGTTCTAATTTTTTAAATGCAATCAGAATTTATAATGCATGTATTAAGTGAAAAGGGCATGTAATAAGTAAATCACTCAAATATTTTAAAGATCACACACTAGAAAAACAGCTTTGTGTATATTCCTTCCACATTTAGTGTTACTAATGTCTTGTTATGTTCTCTGGGGTGAAACCACAATTGACTGGTAACTGATTATTCAATCCCTTCTGCTTCCAGAGCAACAAGACATTTTATTGCATTTTCTTTCCTTTGCATCTTGCCATAGTCTTTTTATCAAGATATACTATGTCAAGTGTGCTCAGCACATTTTGAAGAAGAAAAGTCTCCAATTTTCAATTGCCTCTGGGATGTGGTCAGAAAATTAATTAAATGTATTATATCATATTATTGACTGAAGGACTTCAGTGTCATCATTTACATTTCTCAAAATATTGCTACATATCACAGAGGCAAATCTTATTTATGAAACAAATCCTAGCCCATGAGAAATTGGGTTAAAAAGTAGTTGTTCACAACTGAGTAAGGTTTAATCAATAATTCTTGCTAACCCATACTATCAGTAAGTTACTGCAGAACTCATATATATTTCATGATAAAAAGATATAAAGTAAAAATAAAAAAAAATACCACAATTCTTTGTGTCTGAAATTAATAGAATAAGAACATAAAGATTTAGGAAGCATTTGTATATTCTGGGCTCTGTGTGAGTGAGGTGTTAGATGAATTAGTTAACAAAGAGCCTATGCTTAAACCTGTAACTGAACTGGAAAAATATTGTCACTAATGGAAAAAAGGGCAGAGGCTTTACATCTTTCCCGTATTCCATCTCGCTGTGAAGTCAATGGGGCGAGAAATATAGGCAAGTACAGAACAAAGATTCATGACTGAGAACTCACTGAGAAACAGTTTAACATCTTAGCAAGAACAGAGAAGTCATCCCTAGTCATTAATTATCAAAAAGTCACAATAAAAAGCATTACATTGAGCCTGTTATGCACCAAACTGGTAGTGCTTAGCTGGAGGCAATATTATGTAGGACTCTGAGCTGGGATTTGGGTGTCAGACAGCATAGGCTCTTTTTCTCGTTCTGTCACTCCAATGTTTTATAACCCTGGCAAACCCAATTAATCTTTCTTAGCCTTCATTTCTCCATATTGACAAATGGAGCTAATAACTACAGTACTGAAGTACACCTACGCCTGCAAGTCAATTTCCGCTGCTTCAGACGCTGCACTGATGAACCTTGTATATTGACCTACAATAACTCCCCACAAGTCATCAATGGATTAAAATCGCCATGGAACTCTTAGCTATTGATAGTCTTCTTAGGATGACAAAGTAAAGACCTGCTCAGAGTGATGACTTTGAAAGTTTTACAGTAAGTTAAAAGTTATGTACTTGCTAATTCTGCTAAGGAGAGAGGACGCACGATTTGACCCCCCCCCTCCAAAATGCACATGATGGCCCACATTAGGTACACAAGTTCAAATTGTTCATGAAAGTGGGCATGAACAGTCGATAGTATTTCCCTCTATGTTCAGACAAAAGTATGTGAATGATATTGACTGGAATGTTTTGTCCCATGGTACTGATGGAACTTAATATAAAATTTCCAGGTATTCATGTCCCCAGTGAAAGCTATTTCTTATGAAAAAAAGCTACAGGTAGAACATATGACTTGATTTTGCAATACGTATCTAAGGATCAACAATTTTTCTAATTAATTATAATAATTTGAATTAAGAAAAGGCTGAAGATAAATATATATTTCATTGTTATTATATCCTGAAAACTAAAAAGGTCAAATTGTTTATATTAGCATAGTGAGACTTATTCTAGCAAAACATTAACAGTCATAAAAGTAACTACTCTGCTCTATGCCTCTCAGATGCCCATCAGCCTTCTTTCTGTTCTGCAACCACTCCAGACATGTTCCCACGTCCTAATCTTTGCACTTGCCATTCCTTTGGGTGGTATGCTCTTCCTGTAGATGTTCAGGTGGTTGAATCTTTTTTATTATTCAATTCGCAGCACCTCTGTCATCTTTTCAAAGTTCTTTGCTGACCACCCTCTCCAAAGTGCCTGCCCCAGTCGCATTCTATCACATGACAGTGTTTATATCCTTCAGAGCACTTACTGATCTCAGAAGTTACCTTTCTTAAATCACTAGATACATATTTATATCTGTCTCCAATACAGTCTAGCCAGGATAGGAGACATCCTCAAGATTAATATGAAGGGATTAGAGTGGGAAGATTCTAGACTTAATTGCTGGTGGCCCTTTTTAGAGACCGGGTACTGAGGGCCCATTTATCTTCAGCTTTAAGCCTTATATTCAATTTGAGGCCAATAGAGACATTCCAGAGAGCTTACATTGACATTGTTCTTTAACAAGAAACTAACCTATGGTCATGAATAGGTGAACTTAGAGGTAGGGTAGAGGGTATAGTTTTCACACTTTACCTTTGGCTGAGAAAAACATATCTCATTCCAATTACAATGTTAAATACTGTTTACGGAGGTTTTGTTGTTGTTGTTTTTTTCTGAACTAGTGGCAGAGATTCAAATTTCAGATAAACCAAAGTCAAAGAGAAATTAATAATTGTGTTACTATCCTGTTAATAGTTCATTTATCAGGGCACCTGGGTGACTCAGTAGGCTGAGGGTCTGACTTCAGCTTAGGTTACGATCTCACAGCTCATGAGTTCGAGCTCCGCTTCGGGCTCTGCACTGACAGCTCGGAGCCTGGAGCCTCCTTCAGATTCTGTGTCTCCCTCTCTTTCTGCCTCTCCTGCACTCGTGCCATGTCTCTCTCTGTGTCTCAAAAATAAATAAACGTTAAAAAAATTTTTAATAGTTCATTTATCTAACTTTAATTCAAAACCGTAAATGGTCATGAATAGATTTTGTAGAGATATAACAAATTTCAAAACCTCTGTCAATTCTTTGTGTTATAATTGAACAAATGTTTAATAGAATTACTCTTTTCACTCAGTAATTAGTAGAATTATTTATATCTTCCATGTCTTCCCCAATACAGTTAGATCCATTGGCTTAATGTTTTGTTCATTTTCTTTAAACAAACAGAAACCCAAGTCTCTGGAAATCAGCAAGTAGAAGGCTTCAAGGAACCCAAGGAGCATTCTCTTTCTGTCTCATATATCTGATTCTTTCTGATTATCTGTTTAAATAATTTTTCTCAGCATACATATTCTCTTTGCTACTCAAGCCACATAAAAATGACCACCAACTGCCCCTTAAATCCAGTCACATGGAGACAGACCAAATTGCAGACCAAATTTTAACCTTTATTTTTCTCTATTTCTCCAGCCCAACTCCAAACTCCTCCCACTATCCAACCTCCACGAAAAGTTTTTAATTGCCTCTGCACTGTCCATTGCCCATCCCTGGACCGAACAAAGGGCTATCAAGAGTTTCAATAACAGGGCACTTGGGTGGCTCAGTTGGTTGGGTGTCCGACATCAGCTCAGGTCATGATCTCACAGTTCAGTTCATGATCTCATGGTTTGTGAGTCTGAGTCCCGCATGGAGCCTTCTTCAGATCCTCTGTCTCCCTCTCTCTCTGCCCCTCCCCCCCGCTCTCAAAATAAACATTTTATTTTATTTTTTTAAAAAAGAGTAATGGATTCTCTTTTACAGTTAAGGGAATTCTTTGGACAGTAGTGAAATTCCCAAAGATCTATTGGGTCAAGGTCATGAATCTGGCATGCCTTCCTAAGGTATCTGGACTTTTAACAGTTGGTAATTCATTGCCATTTAAGGTTTCTATCTAAAATTTGGCAGTGTCATATCTGTTCTGTAACAACAGTAACAAAAATTAATGGAAATGGAGAAAATAGTTTAGAACTAGACAGTTTCTAGAGATAGACATAAGAGTCAGGAAGCTATTTTCATAGTTTAGAACACACACAGAGTTTCTAATTTAAAGCAATGTCAGTGAGGTTGTGATCAGAGAAGACAGATTTGAGAGATATTTCAGGAAGAATCTTGACAAGTCTCAATGAATGATTATGAAAATTAAGGGACAGGTAAATGCTAAGGATGACTCTCTGGTCTCAATTTTGACTGGTAAGTTAGATGGTATTTCCATGCATTGGAAACACAGAGAGTATTCCATGCTGTACAGACAGTCAGAAGAGCAGATCTGGATTGTGGACAGGATGAGAACAGTGAGTTCAGGGAAGAAGAGAGAGGGAATAATAGATAAAAATCAATATAAAACTAGGCAGGCATGCTCTGGCTGTAAAACCCAAGATTCTCCACAAAGAAGTATGAATCTCTTTTTTTTATTATTATATGAAATTTATTGTCAAATTGGTTTCCATACAACACCCAGTGCTCATCCCAAAAGATGCCCTCCTCAATACCCATCACCCACCCTCCTCTCCCTCCCACCCCCCATCAGCCCTCAGTCTGTTCTCAGTTTTTAGGAGAATCTAACTCTTTATACATTGACTAATCAGGAGAGTTTGATTATAGATTTTCCTGAGAATGTGGCCCAAGGATATGTGCCATCATACTGGTAAGCATTTTTCAAAAATCTCTTTAGACCCTCATGCTCTCAAATTTTATTTTCAAAATACTAAGAATCTCCCTTTCCTTCTATTTTGTGTCAGCACAACCACAATGTCACACTGTTCACCTTTCACTACATTTCCTCCAAGTCTTGACACATTTCCAACCATGACTAGTCCCTTGGAAAGCATCGTCCATCATCCATTAACTGCAATTCTTGACATGAGCATTTTGCCTAGAATCCAAGTAAATAAATTCTTATAACATGTCAAAATTTGACAGCTATCAATATACATAAATACTAAAAGAAGTGATAAAACTAATTAAAAATAACAGAGAAAACTTTACTGAATCAAGCTGGGTCCCATGTGAAAGGAGAAAATAAAGGGCCCTAAAAACCAGAAGACAAGAATCGTTGGCAATTATCAAATAAGCAAAATAGAGAAATTACTTTCAAAGACTAGAGCTATATTAAATTAAATTTGAAGAATCAATACAGCAATGTTAATATATAATATTGATAAGCTTATCTCATTCATAGATAAAAGTGAATATTAAGTCACATTCACCTCATTGCTAACTTTCAGTAGTTTTAATTTTTTTTTATTTTTTTTTATTTAAAAAAAAAATTTTTTTTTAATGTTTATTTATTTTTAAGACAGAGAGAGACAGAGCACGAATGGGGGAGGGTCAGAGAGAGGGAAACACAGAATCTGAAACAGGCTCCAGGCTCTGAGCTGTCAGCAGAGAGCCCGACGCGGGGCTCGAACTCACGGACCGCGAGATCATGACCTGAGCCGAAGTCGGCCGCTTAACCGACTGAGCCACCCAGGCGCCCCTCAGTAGTTTTAATTTTAAAAAATGTCCAGATAACCTTGTATTTGTCAAAAATACCTTCACACTTGGGAATGTGAACAAACACCATATTCACAATTACTCATATAAACTCAATGGAATCTATGTATTCTTTGAAAAGTAGACTATCTCAGAGAATCTGTTAGGAAAAAAGTCATGTAATTATAAACCTTAGCATGTTATCAAATTAAACAGACTCCCAGTTATAAATGTGTACCCAGAAAGCATCTTGACAAGTTTCTATAAATCCAAACAAACTTATTTGCCAAGCCAAAATTGAGCCTACATTCTTGAACCTGTGTTGTTGCTCTCTCTCCATCCCTCCCTCTCTTCCCCAACTTCACACACACACACACACACACACACACACACACACACACACACACATTATTCATCTTTAAAGATGTTTTATATCTCACCATTAACCTAAGAAAGAGTATATTTGTTTATATTTTTTAAATGTAGAAATACCACAGGATCCAATCAGCACAATTCAGACTGTGAGAAACTCTGTAACACAAACTATGTTTTCTTCAACAAAAATTGTAAGAAAAATAATAGTGAGATGGAGGTAGAAGCTATAGCTATAGTATGAGACTTAAGATACATGACCACCAATTGCCATGCATGGAATTTATTTGGATCCTGACTTAAAGAATAAAATTTTTAGAAAGAATTAGATAGAAGAATGAGAATTTAAACAAATCTTTGTATGTTTCATCATATTAAGGGATTCTAGTTAGTGTTTTATATAATAATAGAGGTTACATTTTTAAATGAGTTATCTCTTAGAGATATATTGAAATTACATATAAATGATATAATATGATATATAGTGTGTTCTCTCCAAAATAATCCAGGAGAAAGGAATAGGAATAGGATGAGAGTATGCTTGAACCCAACTGGACATGAGGTTGGTAACTATAGAAATGATGAGTATATGACATTATATTATATAATTTTCTCTTCTTTTGAATACGTTTAATTTTTTTCAGAATATTGAAATGCTAAAACAAACAAACAAACAAACAAACAAACAAACAAACATTTGTCTGGGTCTAACCAGAACAAAAATCAAAAGAGAACATAGAGTAGAAGCTCTAAGGAAGTTAATGGCCAAGGGGAAAACATCAGCAAACCTGTGTCCTTCCCTACAAACTGCTTGGCCAAAGTCAAGTTTTGTTATCTTTTGCATATTCTGTCTGAAAGAAGTGATACATCTAATGAAGCTAATAAATTGAGTAGAAATAAAGAAAGGAAGTATAAAGGTATTTTAAGATCATGACCTATACCTTTGTCCAGAGGAACTGAACATTGAAATAGAAATTCTAACAAAATTACAAAGGAATAAGAGCAGAGATCAAATCTGTAATAATTATTTTCCCATAACTCTATCTGAAAAGAAGAACTGAGGAGGGGACATCACATACAAGAGAAAGATCAACAGTTGTTCTGGTTTGTATTTACTCATTCGGTAGTAATGAAACTAAACAAACTAAACTACCACAAAACTGGAGTGGCCATAAAGAGATGTAGAAGGAACACTGACAAATGTCCCAATTTTTTTTAATCCATCTTAGTACGTGGTCAATAAAAGACAACCTCTAAAGTCTATGAGTCAACAAAAAACATGTTTAAGCATATTATATATCACTTACTATCAAGATATACTACTATTGAAAATTCTGTCCTTGGGGCACCTGTGGCTCAGTTGGTTAGGTGTCCAACTCTTGATTTCAGCTCAGGTCATGATCTCACGGCTCAGCTCGTGAGTTCAAGCCCTGCGTTCAGCTTTGTGCTGACAGTGCAGAGCCTGTTTGAAATTCTCTCTTTCTCCCTCTCTCTGCTCCTCCCCCTTCAAAATATATACATAAACATTAAATAAAACCATGTTATATAAGTTTATAAAGTTAACTTCAATGAATACCAAAATAAAAGTGTAAACTTCCCAAAATAGCAGAAATAGAAAAAAAAAAACAAAAAAATTGAAACTAAATAGCAAATCTATAAACAAAATACAGAAAATATAAATGATATCTGACACATAATACATATACAACATACTACTATGATAGAAGTTTTCTTTTCAACGTTTTATAAAAACTGATCATATGGGGGGTGCCTGGGTGGCTCATTCAGTTGAGCTGCTGACTTGATTTTGAGTCAGGTCATGGTCCTAGGGTGGTGGGATCAAGCCCCGTGTCACACTCCATGCTGAGCATGGAGAAACCTTACGATTCTCTCTCCCTCTGCCCCTCTCCCCTGCTTATGCTCTCACACTCTCTCTCTCTAAAATTAAAAAAAAAAACTGATCATGTAAAATCCTCAATAACTACAGATTCTATTAGCTCACTATGTAATCATTCTGAAAAGTTTTCGAAGTTAGAAAAAAAATACTTTATCACTTGGAAATTTTAAGACTTTATCTTAAACACTCTTAGGTTAGAATACAGTTAACAACCTATTGGGTGTCTGAGTGGCTCAGTCAGGTAAGTGTCTGACTTCAGCTTGAGTCATGATCTTGTGGTTTGTAAGTTGGAGCCGTGCATCGGAGCCTGGAGGCTGCTTCTGTCTCCCTATCTCTCTGCTCCTCCCTTGTTCACACTCTGTCTCTCTCTCTCTCTCTCTCTCTCTCTCTCAAAACAAATAAATAAACGGGGCACCTGGGTGGCTCAGTCGGTTAAATGTCCGACTTTGGCTCAGGTCATGATCTCACAGTTTGTGAGTTCGAGCCCCATGTTGGACTCTGTGCTGTCAGTTCAGAGCGTGAAGCCTGCTTTGGATTCTGTGTCTCATTCTCTCTCCACCCCTCCCCTGCTCACGCTCTGTCTCTCTCTGTTTCTCAAAAAATGAATAAACGTTAAAACATTTTTGAAAAATAAATAAATAAATAAATAAATAAACATCAAAACATTTTTTAAAAAGAAAACACTTAAGAACCTAAATGTCTGGTTATTTAGAAAATAATTGTAGAAGCAATTAAAATTATTTAAGAATATTCTATTTCTCCTTTGTTGGTGGGCACATTGTACACACACTTCCCATTCCACACTTTGATATTTCCACATTGATAAGCATTTGTACAATTTCACTGATTAAGTGTCCTTCCATTCTTCACTATGTATCACATCACTGCTGTCATAAATAAAATTCAGTAAATGCATGTTTCTGTTTCCAAGCCCTGTGTTCTATTCTATTCCTTTTTTTAAATTTATTTTTGAGACGGGGGCGGGGGGGCAGAGAGGGAAGGAGACAGAATCTGAAGCAGGCTCCAGGCTCTGAGCTGTCAGCACAGAGTCTGACGTGGGGCTTGAAGCCATGAACCATGAGATCATGACCTGAGCTGAAGTTGGACGCTTAACCGACTGAGCCACCCAGGCACCCCTATTCTACACTTTATGGGGGTATCTGTTTTAATGACTATAGGTTTATAGTAAGTCCTGATATCTAAAAGGACTAGTCTTTTATTCTTAATTTCATTCTTCAAAAACATCTTTGTTATTCTTGGTCCTTTACACTTCCATGTTAATAGGGACATAAAGATTTTATTTTGTGTATTGTTATATTTAGAATATATAGGTGGTATTGTGATGGAAAGCTTATTATGTTACTTTTGCTTTTTTTCCCCACAAATAACTATGTTTCTAAGAGTTATCAAGTTCTTTGTGTACATCTAGTCATAGTGTCCAGCTGCCCCAGGATATGTTGGAGAACACAACCACATTACACGTATCCATTTTCCCAGTGATAGTTCAATTGCCTCTAACGCTTTGCTACTACAAATCACCATCAATGTCTCCTTACACCCTGTGTAGAATTTCTCTGGGACATACCCCTAGGAGCTGGGTTTCTGGGATGTCAGGTAGGCATACTTCACCAAGTGATATAAAATGTCTTGACAATGAAGTTGAGCCCACCGACACTTTCAACATTAGTATACAAGATTCCTTTCTACCTACATATCTTCCAGCACTTGGAATTATAAAACTGTGTATCATTGTTTCTCATCCGATGAGTAAAAAGTAGTATCACATTTTGATTTTAATTTCTGGGATTACAAAGAAGTTTGAGCATCTCTTCATATAACTATTAGCCATCTAGTTTCCCCTCGTTTGTATTTTATAACTTGGCCTTTATTGAGGCTTTGCTATCTTTTTCTGTAACACAGGATTCTCACAAAGAATGAAATTATATTGATACCTTTTTATCAATAATATTGAATCTTGGAACATAATACCACACAAGGACTATTATTTTGATCTTTGAATTCAATCCAAACAACCCCCAAAATTGAGACATTCAGATATTCAAGAAAAGGAACTCAAAAATGGGGAAAAATGAATCTTAAAGCACAAATTCTTAAACTAGAAAGCAGAAGAACAAGCAAACTAAGTAAAAAACAAAACACATTAATAAAGCCAAATTGGCTCTCATCACAATTGCGTATAAAATAAGCATTTTTAATTTTTATCATGAGAAAAAAAGAAGATAAAAAGTATCATTAGGCATCTATGAGACACAACTATAACTATGATAGAAATCTAAAATGTATAAATAACTATTATATATAATTTTACCATCCACGCATTTGAAGATAAAAATGAAATTATCGAATTCAATATTCATAAAGTCAAATGATTATTTTTCATTAAAAATATGAGGAGGGCAAATATTACTAGAGACTTTCTAGTAAATTCAGAAACAAAATAATGAAGTTCTAATCAATATAATAACCAATAAAAAATAATGAGTGTGAATATTTAAAAGAAAATGAAAATTATCATTTGTGCAGATAACATAATTTTATACCTAGGCAATAAAAATATAAACTCAGGCACTAATAGATTTACTAATCATCAGGATTGTCATAAACTACTCAGAAGTGAAAATCAGTAGTTTTTTCTATAAATAATTACAACCAGATATAAAGAAAATAAACTGTTGGCTTGGAAGTTATCACTCCATTGTAACAGCAAGTAAAAAGTTGAGAAGGCTAAAAGGTCAGCAAGTCTTCTAGGATCCTAGAAAGGAGTGTACACATAGGGCACTCTGCTGCCCTCAGGACTAGAGAGACAGGCACCTACAGGAAATGGCAGCTGCTTGGAGCAGGGACTCAAAGTGCAGGAAGAAGTACCAGGATAGAAAAACCTGAACGGTAACTGACCAACTGCCAGACCTCAGTACATCTCTGACCATTAAAACTCCAATGGGACTTAATCATAGGGGATCCCATAATACTGTGAGATTTGCCACCAGGAGCATGACTGGGTTTCCACAGCACGTCACAGAGGGAAATTCCCTTTCGCCTATAGCAAGGGAAGGTGGGGTGGGGGACAGCCATTTTGAATTATACCACAACATGGGGTTCTTCTTAACCAGGCCTGTCCTCAGGTGAAACTAGGGAACCACAGCCTAACCTGCTCAGTTATTTATTATCGGAGCCTAACTGACCCGGGGAAAGAATTCCTAACTCTGGCTCTAGCCTCCCATGTGAGAGAAGGGAAATACCCAACTCTAGCCCATTCTAGCCATCTGTCCCACTTAACAGGGGTTGGGGCAGGGAGTGAGAAACTCTCGTGAAGCACATAGTCCAGAGGCACAAGCTAGAACACTTCCCCTCCCCCACATCCCTCACTACCACATTAATAAAGGCCTATTTACACCAGTTCCTTTTACCAGTACATCAGGTCCAGGTATCAAGAAAAAGTGACAAAGCATCCCAAAAGGTAAAGGTCAGTTTGAAGAACCTGAACAAGCATCAGAACCAGACATGGCAGAGATGTTGGACTTCTCAAACCAGGAATTTAAAACAACTCTTGTGTTAAGGACTCTAACGGATATAGTAGATGGCACACAAAAATAGATGGGCAATGCAGTAGAGAGATGGAAATCCTAATCTGAAAAGAACCAAAAAGAAATGCTAGGGATGAAAAACAATGTAACAGAAATGAAGGATACCTTTGATGGGCTTATGAGTATACTGGACATAGTTGAGGAATGAATCTCTGAGCTCGACGATGTATCAATAGAAACTTTAAAAACTGAAAAGCAAACAAGTAGTGAAAAAAATAGATAAAAAAATATTGCAATATATTCATGTATCAAATCAACATGTTGTATACCTTGAATTTGCAATGTTTTACGTGATTATATCTAAATAAAAGGCAAACTTTAAAATTTTTCCTTTTTAAGTGTTTATTTTTAAGAGAGAGAGAGAGAAAGAGAAAGAGCATGAGCATGGGAGGGGCAGAGAGAAAGGGAGACACAGAATCCAAAGCAGGCTGTAGGCTCTGAGCTGTCAGCACAGAGCCCGATGTGGGGCTCGAACTCACAAACAGCAAGATCATGACCTGAGCCGAAGTTAGACACTTAACCAATTGAGCCACCCAGGCGCCCCAAGAGGCAAAAATTTTAAATGTAAAATTCTAAGAATAAAACTAGTAAGAAATTTACGAAACTTGAACAAAATTTTTTTAAAAACTATGAAACGTACTGAAGGATACACTTACACTCAGTCTCTTAAATGATGAAAAGAGTCAACAGCATGAACATAATAATTCTTACCAAATTCATGTACAAGCGACCCGAAATGTCAAACAAAATTCCAACTTTTGAAAAAATATGTTTATTCTGAGAGAGAGGCAGAGAGAATCCCAAGCAGGCTCTGCACTGTCGGTAAGGAGACTGATGTGGGGCCGAACTCACAAACCATGAGATCATTACCTGAACCAAAGTCAGACCCTTAACCAACTGAGCTACCCAGGCACCCCCAAAATTCCAACTTTTTAATGGAATTTGAAAAGCTAATTCTAATGAATGGAAGATATTTGTACAAAAGAAAAGCCACCTTTTTTGAGGGGAAAAAAAGAAATAATGTATGATTACATGCTCTAGTAAAAGCTTCTAGAAATATAGAGTTAAATGAGGTGTTAAGAACAGAGATAGGTAAAGTGCAGCAATAGAACAGAAGAGACATTCCAGAAACACTTTCATGTTATACATAAATAAGAAGTCAGTGCACTTACTTTTTAACTTGTGAGATCAGTAGGGAATATAGAGTTTAACAAATAGGTTAGAATAATATTCAGCCTTAAAAAAGAATGACATTTTGCCATTTGCAAGGACATAGATGGAGCTAGAGAGTATTATTATGCTAAGCAAAGCAAGCCAGGCAGAGAAAGACAAATGATTTCACTCATTTGTGGTATTTAAGAAACAAAACAAATGAGCAAAGGGAAAAAAAAAAAAGAGAGGCAAAACAAGAAACAGACTCTTAACTATGGAGAATAAACTGATGGTTACCAGAGGGGAAGGAGGTCAGGGGATGGGTTAAGGAGGACACCTGTGATGAGCACCAGGTGTTGTATGAAAGTGTTGAATTACTATATTGCACAGCTGAAACTATTATTACACTGTGAGTTAATGAACTATAAACAAAAATTTGAAACATTAAAAAATAAATAAAAGAAAAACTTAAATGAAAAAAATTAAGGAAATACAGTGATAAAAAACCAAATAGGTTAGAAATCATTGAGAGGTTTTTTTTAAGTGAAATACTTCACACTACATTTAACAAAAAATTTAGTATCTTAAAGAACAAATTTATGAAAGATATGGATAGCTTATTTTTAATTATTTGGAGGTAACAAATTCTAACAAAACTCAGAGGCCATAAAGAAAAAGACTGACCTGTTGAATTACATAAAAATGTAAAACTTCTAAAATACAAAAGAAATTATTAAAAAGTTAAAAGTCCAATGTCAGAAGAAAATTATTTTTAATTTAGATAATACACAATAGATTAATATCCTTAATATGTAAATTACTTCTAAAACCAAAAGGAAAATATAAATTACTCATTAAAAAAAATGGATTAAGTTTATTTAAGATATTTCAGAGAAAAGCATATAAGCAGCCACTAAACAAATGAAAATTTGCTCAGACACAATTTTTTTTTTAAGTAGGCTTCACGCACAGCATAGAGCCCAACGGAGGGCTTGAACTCACGACCCTGTGATCAGACCTCAGCTGAGATCAAGAGTCTGACACTTAACTCATTGAGCCACCCAGACACCCCACACTGAATATTTTTAAAATAGATATCCATTTTTCCATTGCGCAAATAAGAATACGTATATTTTTTCAATATAAGTCAGCGGATGTATGTTGATTCCGAAACTTGGGAGCTTCCTGGGTGAAATCTGAAACTTGTCCGCGAACACGGAGGGCAAAGAGGGACCAAGAAGAGAGGCAGGCCACCCCAGATTGGTTGGTGGCAGTTTAAACAACAAGCGAATTTCCTTACCAGGTTTATCTTGGGTAGCTGCAAGACGAGTAGATCTCCGCCAGAATCTTAAAAGCTTCCATCAGGCCTCAACTGGGTTCAGGCATGAAGTCCAGGCGGTGCCAATAGCACCTTACTCTCTTAGGGCTATGTACTTGAAAATAGCTCTGGCTGGGGGAACCACGGAGGCAATGTATATCCCAAGGACAGTGGAGGAGGGGGCGAGGAGCCACGGAATGCCCGGACCTAGCTCTGAGGTCAACTAGGGGTCACATCCTCTTGAGGACCTCCTCTAACAACTTATTGAGTAAAAATGTGTAGAACCTTGATGAAAGGCAATTTTCCACTATCACCTCCAGAAATTTATTTGTTTAAATATTCCAATATTTTTACAAGCTACCACTTGTTTAAAGAAATAAATTAAACGCTATATAAATGCCCATCAAAACAGGCAAATGGTTATGTAAACTATGGTTTTCTATATTAAGAATACTATGTAGCAATTTAAAAGAATAGGAGATCTATTCTGAATACAAGAGTTTCTCTGCCTGTATTGGAATTTAAAATCAGGTGCAGAGGGTCACCTGGGTGACTCAGTCTGTTAAGTGTTCAACTTCGGCTCAATTCATGATCTCCCGGTCTGTGAGTTTGAGCCCCATGTTGGGCTCTGTGCTGACAGCTCAGAGCCTGGAGCCTGCTTTGGATTCTGTGTCTCCCTCTCTCTCTGCCCCTTCCCTGCTTGCATGCATGTGTGCTCTCTCCCTCTCTCTCTCTCTCTCTCTCTCTCTCTCTCTGTCTCTCTCAAAAATAAATGAACACTTTTTTTAAATCAGGATGCAGAAAAAACATTGACAATTATTAATTTTATCATTCATTTATAAATAGATAAATCATACACTGGAGGCACCTGGGTGGCTCAGTTGGTTAAGTGACTTCGGCGTAGTTCGTGATCTCGCAGTTCATGAGTTCGAGCCCTGCATCGGGCTCTGTGCTCACAGCTCAGAGCCTGGAGCCTGCTTCAGATTCTGTGTCTCTGGCTCTTTCTGCACCTCCCCAACTCATGCTCTGTCTCTCTCTTTCTCTCTGTCTCTCTCTCTCAAAAATAAATAAACATTTTTAAAAAATTGAAAAAAATCATACACTGTGTGTGTGAGAGAGAGTATGTGTATGTGTGTATACATGTTCTTTTATGGATACATCTATATAGGTATGTGTGAAATGATTCACAGCAAACTGACAACAGTTGTAGATAGAATAGGAAAGAAAGGTGTTTTGATTTTGTTCCTGTTTTGATTTTGGCATCTATACAGTTTAAATCCTTTATAATAAAATGTAGTTATGAATTATTTAAAAATTAAATGAAGTTTATTTTAATGTAAGTCAGTTAAAGCCATGATCTTGAACACATCTGAAGTCCAAAAACTTTAATTTTATTACATGTAAAATGAATGGGATTACCTAGATATTCTCAAAGTCTGAAAGGTCTAGAATGAAGTCCAGTTCCAGTACTCACAATAAAATGACTCTGAGATTCAGTTTCCACATGAGTAATAGGGTTAAAAGGAAGTAGCTAATTTTCAAGTCTCTGTGAAAAATCAAATTCCTACAAAAACTGCAAAAAGTAAAAATAAAAAAATAATGTATTATAATTATTATAATCTTGTAATGCCATGGATCTATCAGTAATATATCCTGTTGTCTAAAAATAATATAATTATATGTACTATTATATAATATATACTATATATACACTGTATAATATATACAATTATATTATATATATTTACATACACACACACACACACATATATATATAATTTTCCTTATTCTTACAATATCAACTTATTTCTATAATACACTCCTCTGTCGTTTGGTAACCCTAAGCCTTAAATGCAAAGAGTCTGTGTCTGTACTAGCAATATTTATAATATATATATATATATATATATATACACACACAGATATATGCTAGCAATATTTATAATATATATATATTAGCATGAAATTCAATTTCTAAAGAAACTTCATATACCTATAAATTATTCTATATTTATAAGTGAAATGTACATTTTAATTGAACTAAAGTACTGATTTCTCATTTCTGAGAGAAAAAATGGAAATAGCAACTTAATTTCTTGGAATAGTTTTTACACATCATGGAGGATTAAGTGGATGCCAATTGATTTCTCCTCACTTGATTGTCTCCATGTCAAGGTAAGTCTAGCCAGCCTCACCTCTAACTTTCTCATTCCCCTAAGCTTTAACAAACTGAATCTTCCTAATAGAACAATTATGGCCATATAACTAAATCAATCATCCTTCCTGAGGCATGGGCTTGCTTTTACTTGTCTGGATCAGAAAGGCTGAGGATAATGGACCATTAAGAACTGTACTTTCCTAGCCACAAAAAAAATCATGAGGCTTACTGGCAAAGAACGGGTTTTTAGATGAGAATAAAAATCTTAAGAGAGTCAATTTGTTTATAATTTGCTTGGAAGAGTGCCCTTTCCTTTAAAGTCCCACGCTGACAGAGTTGCTTATTTTTACTTCAGAACAATTATTTTAAATTAGGACCATACAGTTATGGAATTACTGACACTGGAAATCTTTTATAAGAAAAAACAAATCACCTCAGATTATAAACTTTAACATCAGATTAATAACCGAAAGCTATTTTGAAAGAAGGAAAATGTATCTCTGTACAAGTTAATGTTAAGTCATATCCAAAATCTGGAGAAAGAGTAAACATTTCAAGCAGAATTCTACTTGATTTTTTTTTAATTCCCCAAACTAAGCAGCGTATTTGAATTGATATTTTGCCAAACTCGAATTAAAAAAGAAAAAAATTCTCCACTCCCAGTTGAACTCAGCCATTTGCAATAAGAAAAATACGTATGTGAGCCTACAGTTCTAGAAAATGGCAAAGGTGAAAATGTTTCTCCTCTGTAAGCGGTTCATCTCTCAGGTCCCTTCTCCCTATGCAATAATATCAGCAATGAATTTAAGACAGCCATACTGCAGAGACCTGAAAAACACCCTCTGATTACTTATCAAGAGAAGAGTGTGTATGAAAACTGACACACTATTCTATAGAAGCACATAGGAGTTATGCCCTTTGTTCCCCAGACCAGCACCATGCCTCGGTCCACAGTGAAAGCCTGTTTGGGGACCACTTTCTCTTTGATCACTCTTTCTTTCTCTGCAGGCTACCACTCAGAAGCGGCAGCACAATGGCTAGAAGCACTTTCTCAGAGAGGCTATTTGTTTATCGGACAGGAGGGCTAATGACACCAATGGGAACTGTTGGTGGTAGATTTGCATCTACCCATGCGTATTAGCCTGGTAAAATCAGGCTTCTCTGTTTCATAAAAGGTCCCACACCTGACAAAGTGACCTGCATTTTGGCAGCCATTCCTTCAATTCAAAGACTCTACCAAAAAGCAAATGCCCTTGCATACCAGGCAACAACAACAACAACAACAACAACAACAACAACACATTCAAAGGTGCCATAAGGTGAGTTTTCATTTTTTTTCCTTTGTATATTAAAATTGATAGAGTTAAAGAGAATAAAGTATTGGATGAATTCTGTAGCAGTTTAGAAAGCTTCTGCCATTATTGGTAAAGGGGATGCATAGCCTTTTCAATAGCTCACAGTTTTTGTTTTCTTCTTTTTAATTAATAATGATTCCTTTCAAAAGTTTTGTTAATGAACTATTGTTATGTCTAATGGGCTATGTCTTATCAAAACTGCATTTCTAAGGCACAGCTTCATGGTCTCAAATTATTTTCAAAACTATTTCTTTACTTCCCCAATAAATTCTTTTTTTTATAATTTCATAAATATAAAGTGACACACAGATGGTAAATATAGGACCATAATTTTGTGGGTGAGAAAGCTAAATCCTATGTGCAAGTTAAGGATTTTAGAATCCCAGCTGTTGACTCAGCTGCCGCAGCAAAATCTCCCACATGGGTATTAGTGGTAGCTACCAGGTGCTGAGCTCACTCACCACTTCTGCTTCTAAGAATGACCTGAGGTGACCCCAGTTTGAAAACCAACTTGTTTGCAAAGTATCTGTTGCCTGAAGAACAGAAATCTATCACCCTGAGCCAACTACAAGGAAAAGTTACTTTTCCAAGGCACAGCAGGAAGCCATGTAACAATACCACTTAAGCTAAAATCCCTTAAGAATAAAAGGTCTATGTCTATTTTGTCTGATGCTCTGTACTCTGTCTAGATTACCAATGCCTTAAAAAAGACTGCTTGGAACTGGGAAGCTGGCAGTTATTAGTCATTTTCAGAACAAACCTAAGAATATTACACTGCTGGGAGTTTGGTTTGTTTCTGCATGTAGCTCCCTAGTTGACCCGAAGAAGCTGCAAGTTAAGGGTATGAGGGATCTTTACACCAATGTAAAAGGAGGAAGAGAGAAAAAAATTCAAAATTATAAATTATTTACACCATTTTTGTTTCTGAAAATTACTGCCCTTTGACTAATCATGTATATCTGTTTAAAAGAATTTTTTTTTAAGTATAGACAGAAAAAAAAAAAGTTTGGCCACACAATGGAATGAAAGAAGCAAATAACTACCATTCCCCTAGGAGTAGGAATTCTTCCTTCTAAATTTGGAGCATGGCTAGCCTGGCAGGGTCAGGATGTATTTTAACAGTGGAAAGGTCCTAAGTAATTAGATGAGCACTATAGACAATCTTATGTAATACACTGCCCTTTTTAATTGCTCACTTATTCGAGACATGCTGATGTGGCAAAGAAGTTTCTGGGTGTCTTTTTAAAGTAAAAATGAAAAGTTTATAAAACATGTTTTTTAAAGAAAAATGGAAGTAGGTCTTTTACAACTGAAAGAATTCACATTTGCCCATACAAGGCAAATCATGTAGGTCCCTCCAATTTTGTTCAATTACCTGCAAATTCCCTTCCTAATAATCTTGATTCTTTTAATTCATTAATTTACTAGATCTTATTGAGATCCTATAGTATAGGAGGTGTTCATCTAAGCACTGGATACAGGAAGAATAAGATCTATATGGTTTCCTGCCCTAATAGAATTTGTGGTTTTAGAAGAGGAGAGAGATACCAAATAGATAATTGGATTGATAAGTTAGGGAGTGAGTGAATGAATGAGTGAATGTCAATTTTGATACAACCATGAGGGCAGGTTTTAAAAAAGAAAAGAAAAGTAAATATAAGGCCATGGAAGGAATAGAGAGCCTATACCATCTGCAGGTGAAGAAGGCTTGCTGACTAAAGTGACATTTAATAAGGAACCAAATGACAGGTAGGGTATCCAACTGAAGAGATAAGGGAAGCACATTCTAGGAAACCAGTTCAAACAGTTGAGGCCAATGGAAGAAAAGTCATAATGTTTGCACAAGAGAGTCCTTGCCCTATCAGAGAAACTTACACATTTAAATTTGTAAATTTAGTGTAAAGATGGGACTTGCCCAGTTAAGATTTCTGTGGCTTAAACAGTTCTCAAAGGTCTTCAAACTCTCAAAATGTTTCATCAAATAATTCCTTAAGAAATCTGATTCTTGGGGCACCTAGGCGGCTCAGTTGATTAAGCATCCAACATCAGCTCAGGTCATGATCTCACAGTTCGTGAGTTTAAGTCCCACATCGGGTTCTGTGCTGACAGTTCAGAGCCTGGAGCCTGCTTCGGATTCTGTCTGTCTGTCTGTCTGTCTCTCTCTCTGACATCCCCCACCCCTCAAAAACTAAATAAACATTAAAAAAAAGAAATCTGATTCTCAATAAAAACAAAAATAAAAACAAACAAAATTAGCTTTTACTCAACAAATATGGTATTCTATAGAGAATTGTTTATATACATGGACTTTAATTCTGCATTCTACTTGGAAAATTTCAGTTCACATAAGTGAACTTAATAGACTTTGTTTTACAGGTCTGATGTTAAGAATCTTAAGTTGCTCTCAGCAAAACTGTAGAAAGAAAGAAACTGCACATAATATGCACATACATAATTTCAGGGCATAATTTTTAAGATAGGCATGATCAAATAAATAATAGAGAAGACATCTCTGTTTAGTTTTACACATGTTGGGAAATTATGAGCTATAAATATTTCTGTATTCTTAACAAAATTATATCCATTCAAATTTCCTCAGTAAATATGTATTACATACCTATTACCTGCTAGGTTGTGTGGTTGGTACTGGAATTGGAAAAATAAATAATAACCTGCACTAGCCTTCTATTAAGAGGTGATAGCCGAACCACCTGAAAACTCAGAAGCTTCTTTAACCAACTTCAAGTTTTCATAGGTATAATTAATATTATAATTTTTCTATGCGTGATTAATAGTGTGTTAAACGCTATTATAAAGAAAATCTCAGAGGGGGCACATGCGTGGCTCAGTTGGTTAAGCATCCAACACTTGAACTCAGCTCAGGTCTTGATGTCAGTGTTGTGAGTTCAAGCCCTGCCTTGGGCTCCATGCTGGGTGTGAAGGCTACTTAAAAACAAAACAAAACAAAACAAAACAAAAAGGCTCAGAAGCAAAGAGAGGAGAACCTTCTGGAGGATGTGGTGAAATCATTCAGTCATGAAGGAGTAGATAAGTGTAGGGAGCCTAAGCAAAGACTACATGTTTTACACAGAAAAAGTAGCATGCATGAAGCTATGAATGTGGAGGAAAACATGGAACACTAAGGTAAGAATGAACCAGGGGAGACTGCCTCTGTGTAAGTAGGATCAGAATGAAATTAGGCAATTATATCTTTACCAAGTTCTTAATGAAAGATGAATCACGGAGGTATGACTATAGATGTAATTCTACTTTTTTTTTTATTTATATCTTACTATTTATTTATTTATTTATTTTAATTTAAATTTTAGTTAGCTAATATACAGTGCAATATTCATTTCAGGAGTAATTCAGTGATTCATCACTTACATACAACACCCAGTGCTTATTACAACAAGTCCCCCCCTTTTTTTTTAATAGCTCAATTCCTGTTCCTCACTTCTTTTTTTTTTTAAGTTTATTTATTTATTTTGAGAGAGAGAGAGAGAGAGAGAGAGAGCATGAACAAGGGAGGGGCAGAGAGACAGGGAGAGAGAGAGAGAATCCCAATCATGCTCTGTGCTAACAGCACAGAGGCCGATGCGGGGCTTGAACCCACGAACTGTGAGATCATGAACTGAGCTGAAATCAGGTGTCAGACATTTAACTGACTGAGCCACCCAGGCACCCCGGTTCACTTTTTAATGCCCATCACCCCTTTAGCCCATCTCTCACCCATCTCCATTCATCAACCCTCAGTTTATTTTCTATCATTAAGAGTCTCTTGTGGTTTGTTTGCCTCTCTCTTTTTTCCCCCTTTCCACGTGTTCATCTGTTAATGGTTCTTAATTTCCACGTATGAGTGAAATCACATGGTATTTGTTTTTCTCTGACTGACTTATTTCGCTTAGCATAATGCACTCTAGCTCTATCCACATCATTGCAAATGACAATATTTCATTCTTTTTGATGGCTGAGTAATACTCCATTTTGTATATATATAACATCTTTTTCACTCATCAGTCAATGGACATTTTGGCTGTCTCCATTGTTTTGGCTATTGTTTATAATGCTACTATAAACATCTGGGTGCATGTACCCCTTTGAATCTGTGTTTTTGTATCCTTTGGGTAAATACATAACAGTGCAATTGCTGGATTGTAGGGTAGTTCTATTTTCAGTTTCTTGAGGAAACTCCATACTGTTCTCCAGAGTGGTTATACAGTTTGCATTCCCACCAACAGTGGGAGAGGGTTCTCCTTTCTCCACATCCTCACCAACACCTCTTGTTTCTTGTGTTGTTATGTTTAGACATTTTGACAGAATTGAGAGATACTCATCATGGTTTTGACTTGTATTCCCCTGATTATGAGTGATATTGAGCATCTTTCCATGTGTCTTTTGGCCATCTGGGTGTCTTCCTTGGAAAATATCTATTTATGTCTTCTGCCCATTTCTTAACTGGGCTATTTGCTTTTGGGGTGTTGAGTTTGATAAGTTGGTTATAGATCATGGATACTAACCATTTGTCAGACATGTCATTTGCAAATATCTTCTTCCATTCTGCGGGTTGTCTTTTAGTTTTGTCTTCCCCAAAAGAACCACCTGAGAGGGTGCTATGAGTACACAAGAAAGAATATTTGTGGAGTAGACTGACAAAGGATGCAATTTTCTCCAAAAAAAAAAGGAGTCTTCAAAATACCTACAAAATTTCTGGCAATAGAAAAAGTTAATTTTATTTTTTTTATTTTAAATTTTTTTTAACATTTATTTATTTTGAGACAGAGAGAGACAGATCATGAATGGGGGAGGGGCAGAGAGAGAGGGAGACACAGAACCGGAAGCAGGCTCCAGGCTCTGAGCCGTCAGCCCAGAGCCCGGCGCGGGGCTCGAACTCATGGACCACGAGATTGTGACCTGAGCCAAAGTCGGACGCTCAACCGACTGAGCCACCCAGGCACCCCAGAAAAAGTTAATTTTAAATACATGCCAGAGCCAGAGCACACAAAACCATTCTTTTAGGGTATCATTCAAGTTATTATAATAATCATTTTTAATTTTTTTATGGTTATTTATTATTTTTGAAGGAGAGAGAGACATATCACGAGTAGGTGAAAGGCAGAAAGAGAGGGAGACGCAGAATCTAATATAGGCTATAGGCTCTGAGCTATCAGCACAGAGCCCAGCGTGGGGCTTGAACCCCTGAACTGTGAGGTCACAACCTGAGCTAAAGTCGGATGCTTAACAGACTGAGCCACCCAGATGCCCCTATTATAACAATCATTAATCATATAATGATAGCTAATGCATATAGAGGGTTTAATATTTGCCAGACACTGTTGATATATACACACACAAATACACGTGTGCACATATCATATTTTATCAATTTCAGTGTGTCCAGATTCTCACATCATAACACTTTTGAAATCCAGATGCATTTTACAATCAATATACTTTTATGATTAGCCATTAGCCAGTTATGGCACAGTTATCATTGTCTGTGCAGACCTTTATTTGGTCGTTTCCATGACATGACTGGACTACTGCCCTCCGCCCCTTAATATTTTAATCAGTAAGCCATTTAAGGATTATTTGAGGAAGAAGGAAAAGTCCTGATTACCTGTTTGTCTAAAACACTTTTCTTAATATCTTCTGATAAAATTAAAATGACACCTTCATCAAAACTTGAAAGAAGGGAGTCAGCCACTTGGAAGAAAATTCCATAAACAGTAATGGAACATTCTTTTAAGAAATGCCCTATCACTAATGATGTTCATGGCATAAAAAAAGGAAAGTATGTAGAAACACACAGACGTTAATGACAGTCAGATAGTGATCCCAACATGTTAGACTGACTGTGAAAGAGTTTTAGAACTACATTAATAAATTTATCTCACTTATAGCTTCCTTATTTATATATTAGAAGGGTCAAAAAACTAGATATAAGTAGATACAAAAATTATTTCAAAAATTATAAACAGTAAAAATGATTTAAAGTAGTATTGTGTCACATTTTAAGGGGCAACATCTGTTTTCCCTTTTTTGTGGTACATCACATAAGTATGGTTTTACGATCATTAGCATCTTAGATTCTGTTAAATATGGTGTATTATTTCATTTCTCACAACAACCCTATGAAATAAGTGATATTTTCCCTTTTTTTCCTTCTCAAACCCTTAAGGTCAGAAATAAAAGTTTATCAGTAGGGAAAGAAATGAGAGAGAAAGAGGAAAAAATCAGAATAACAGCTTCCCAAAAAGCAGGCAGTACATCCGCAGAAGCTGAGGGACCTGGGAAAAGTCTTAGCTTTGAATAAATACTGAAGTGTCAGTTAACATAGTGAAGCTGAGACTTTAATTAAGGCCATGAACCCAAACTTGCTTTGCTATTGACACTAACCAAAATACTTCTATCCATGAAGAGTGAAAAGCCATGCATTTTCTTCCAAAAGTAAGGAAAGTCTATCCTGCTTGACCAGGGGGATAAAAAGAACAGTGGCAGATAAAACTAAATTTGCATTTATGATTATACTCCATGAATTCTCCTTGTTTAATGTACCTACTAGACATGGAGTCAGTTCCTATTTTGAAAGAAGTCTGTTAGATCAATTAATGTAGGTGGACTGTACTTGGCTTTCTTCCTTGTATAGATGATGAGACAGAGAGAAAGTGATAAAGAAAGAGATAGAAAGAGAGAGAGAATCCCTCCCTTACCAATAGGCCACATTCCTTGAATAGAGGACACTAATTGATATTTTTAGGTTATTGGGTAGGGCCCAGTGATATTTTTGCCATTAGGGTATATAGATAGCAAGTCACTAAGGCAACTAGAAGCTTCTTCTCTGCCCCCCCCCCCACCAACTCTTGCCCTCCAGCAATATGGTACAACTTCAGAAAGGTATGTATAGGGTATTTTTTTTTTTAGGGAAGGATGTCTTTTTGCTACATCCACTTTTCAAATCTATGTTAACTTCTAATTTCACTGTGCTTCTCTCTCAGAACTCAGTGAACTCACCCCTGAGGCCACTTGCAAACTGTTTCCTAGAGTAGTTCCCTGGCTTGAGCCTAAGGGTAAAAGTCATTGCTGCCAGCCTAATTATTTACAGGAGAAAGAAAGAGGCAGCTCTTTAATGAATCACTGTGCTGATTGCTCCCTGGCCCACTCTCACTTTTACATGTTGACTCTGACCTTGGAGTTTCTACAGAAGATCTATGCTTATGTCTAGTACCAAGCACTAGTTTTCTTTTCTTACTCTTTCAGCTTTATCACCTGATTTCTATTCTCTAAGAATTCCTTAACCTTTTGTTGTTCTAGCAAACCTTTTCTTGATTTCTAATGACAGTATTGCTGTTTGTTGCTTATAAGGTTTTTCTATAATTTCAGTAGAATCCTCAGGGAAGAGGAAATAGTTGCCTGAACTTAGTATTTGGAGACTCTTTTAAATGGTTGAATTCAGCCAGAGATATTTTTCAAATGATTGCAGCCATTCATAGTAATATATTAACTCGATCTATGATAGAATTTGAATGGTTATTTTCTAGATCTGGCTTAAAACATTCAAATAGGTTATAATTTAACTTTTTTTTTTTTTTTGGTATGGAGGCATTGGTGCAAAGAAATAGACAGCAATTTTCCACCTTCTAAGAATTAAGGTAAAATTAAAATGCCTTTTGAATCTATCAGTTCCTTGAGAACATCAGATTAAAAAAAATGTTTTTAATGTTTATTCATTTTTGAGACACAGAGAGACACAGTGTGAGCTGGGAGGGGCAGAGAGAGAGGGAGACACAGAATCTGAAGCAGGCTCCAGGCTCTGAGCTATCAGCACAGAGCCTGACACGGGGGCTCAAACTCACAAACCCTGAGATTATGACCTGAGCCGAAGTCAGATGTTTAACTGACTGAGCCAACCAGGTGCCCCCAGATTGTTTTTATTCTCTTTATTTCTTTCAAAAAAAAAAATCTGTAGAGAGGAGCCTCATGATTCCATCTGACCACAGACTAGAGCTAGAAAATAGGAAACCAGGACCACTCTCCCTGTCTCTTTGGTGGCACTTTTCTCAAGCCTGACTCTTCTGCTCTCCAGTAGCTTCAGCTTACGTGTGGCTTAGGTACGTTGGACTCCACCTCGACTTAAGGTAACTCACTTGGTAGCTTGTGGATAAAATTTAGCTCTTTCATATTAGTCATTGTGTTTTCTTTTGTGACTTGCAAAGGGCTACTCACATGAGGTTAGAGGTAGCTGTGGTATAGCAGACTGACAAATGAACCAAAAGTCAGAAAATCTCAGTTCAAGAACTCAGATGCTCGCCCAGTCATTAAACTTCCAAGACTCATTCTTTTCCTGTAAAATGAGATTAATAAGAAATTTCAGAGGGACTTGTCAGAATCACATTATGCATTTTTAAAAATGGGGATGGCATTATAAAATCTGTATAAAGCTTAGTTGTTATTATTAATTGGAAAATGTTATCTTTTATAGTCAGAAGTGACATCATCTGGGCATAAGCTTAATGTAATGTAAATTACAAACATAAAAGAGGACATTTTTTTTCTTTCCGAATTTGAACATAACTGGACACAATTCAAAACATGCATTCACCACCTTCGGGAAAAAAAAACCCTCTGTGTTCTGAAAGTAGTGGTTCCACTTCCTTACAAGTAAGCTAAGCAGGAAAGGTATATACAGGTCAGATGTAACAAGTTACACTGTAAAAAAAAAAAAAGAATTAAGTAACTCCTGACCAGACCAAGGGATTTGCTTTCTCTAGAAGAGTCTTTCAACCCCTGAAAAGTGAACTTGTTCAGAAGTTCAGAAGTTCAGTTCAGCTAAGTACCCAAAAAATTTGGCAGTTGATCCAAATGTTATTTGAACCTTTAGAGCACATATAATTAGACTGGAAATCTTATTAAAACAGGATCACTGTCTGGTACTATTTCCACAAATTTTGCCTCTTCATATAACCATAACAGAGGACTAGAAACATATGTAAAAGTAATTGATGAAAATTACCCACATTTTTGTGAAATACAGGACAAGACTAAAGTTGGATCATGCTCATGTATAAAGTTCAAGTTGTTTTAAAAGCACTCCCATGTGGCAGCTCAAGAGGGTGAAAAGTGAATGGTTCAGGTGATGGCTTTCTCCTAAACTAAATTGTGAAAGCAGATTAAAACAGCCAAGTTAAAAAAAAAAGAAAAAAAAAAGAAATTAAAAACAGCCAAGTAAAGAAACCCACCAATTTCTTACGTACAGTAAAAGAGAGAGAGAGAATCATCATTCTCCATTTAAAATCCAAATATATATATGTGTATATATACAGAAATATACCCTGGTGCTATTATATATGTATATATTAAACATATGTATATATTTACAGGTGTAAATATATACATAGATATAGATATCTATATTAACACTGACAAAAAAGACCCTAAGATGTGATATAGTAGGTATAGAGCCAGAACTGGCCCTTGAGAGAATAGGAGAATGTCTTACTTATCCTAGAGGTACATGTTTACTCATATCAATACCAAAAATAAAAAAATGACCTAAGGACTAAAGCCATTTTGATTTTCCAGGAAGTCTGTCTCCTTTACATCATTGTAGCATACATTTGAGAGACTGTGAGTTTCATTTACTTATCGTCATAAGCACAATTATTAAAACCATCATCTCACCTTAAAATTTACTCAATTATTTTAACTTTATTGTTTAAAAAAACTTTTTAAAATTTCCTTAACTATTAAACAGCCTCTGAGGAAGGCGG
This sequence comes from Panthera tigris, assembly GCF_018350195.1. Lineage (NCBI taxonomy): Eukaryota > Metazoa > Chordata > Mammalia > Carnivora > Felidae > Panthera > Panthera tigris. The sequence goes on from NC_056663.1 coordinate 153,926,628, forward strand.
TAAATCCTTGCCCATCATCAGTTTAAAAACTTTCTTCATATTGAATTGAGCTAAAAAAGATTTTAAAGGTACCTGGGAAATTTTATAACAAAATGATGTTTTCATTTTCTATTTTGAGTATTGATGTGTTCTTTGCAGAATCCCTAGAAATCCTACTGGTGTATAGGCCTTAAACAGACACCTGTCAGAGACAGCCAGACCCACCAATTAACAGCAAATCTTTTTTGCTGCTAAATCCTGGCAGCAGACCCTTTCTGTAGAAAAGAGCCTCCAGAAATCTCATGAACTGCTTTTTCCTTAGAGGGCAAGAGAAATGAACCTCTATATTAGCAGAAAGACAATATTAAACAGCTGCTCACAAGTCTCTCTCCAAAAGCACTTGATTTCTATAATAAACAGAATTAAATTGTGTCCATTTCTGGTCCTAAACAACAGGGCTGGGCTTTCCAATGTAGACCAGGCACATAAAACCTCACTGTAAAATCCAGCCTCTATCATAAATGGGATAGTCTAGGGAAATTCCAGATTGAAATGGCCAGCCAGAGCTTATTAACCAACTGCTTTAAAAGGACATAGGCAAGTTTTGTTTTAATTATTTTTTATCTTTATTCCTGGAAACGAAATTAAAAACAAACAAAAAAACGTTTTCTTTGACAAAACAACAGGGTTTTTCTTCTTTGATTTTTTTTTTCCTTCCTAATTTGGAATGATGATAAAATTAAAATCACTCCTCTCGTTTAAATGCCAACACATGTCATTTGTGCCAAAGAGGCTTTATCTGTGTCCCAGCCCCATCAGTTAAAATCCGCAAATATGAGGGACTGGGAGATTTCGTGCTTGACCTGTTGAGCGGCCAGTGAGCAAAGAACTTCTATTCTTTCATATGTAATCCCTGTTGATGACCTGATTGCACAAAAACCCTGGTGACAATAGCTGGATTGTTTCCAGGCTCCTTATACCTTCCCAAATTCCTCAAGGCTCAATTGTTATTTTGCTCTGGGTGCCCTGAAAACATCAGAAGTGAGCTCTTGGATCTGTCCACCTAGGACATGATTCCCTTGGTCTATTTAAAGGACTCCCTCTTCAAATACTTGAATCAAAGAAAGCAGAGGAAATAAAGGCAGAGAGCCCATAAGAAATATTTTTGTATGGCAAGAGGCCTGAAGGGTAGACATTTGGGAAGGTCTCTTGGTTGTCTTGGGATTTTCTCCTCTTCAACTATGAATAGATTCGACCCTGAACTACAAGAAAAATACAATAGTGATTTAAGCTTATAAACCGGCACAAGCCTTATGCCTCAGGTTCTTAACCCGGGCGTGAGAACCTAATAAATAAAGAATAGCATCTTTTAAATAAATAAATAAATGGGGCGCCTGGGTGGGTCAGTCGGTTGAGCGTCCGACTTCAGCTCAGGTCATGATCCCACAGTTCATGGGTTCGAACCCTGCATCGGGCTCTGTGCTGACAGCTCTGAGCCTGGAGCCTGCTTTAGATTCTATGTCTCCCTCTCTCTCTGCCCCTCCCCTGCTCATGCTCTGTCTCTCTGTCAAAAATAAATAAACATTAAAAAAATAATAAAAACAATAAATTAATAATAACAAACAAACAAACAAATAAACCTAATAAAGAAGGATAGCTTCCTGAATGAGGACCTGGCCATTCAGAGACAAGCACCACAATGCAAAAAGGCCTATTTGTTACCTTGGGCCATCTGAATAAATGAAAAGTTTAGTTCTAACATGAGCTACTTGCTTAAATAGTTAAAAACAAATTATCTTAGGTGCTGCCAAGTTCAGTCAAAATGTGTTCAACTCAATTACTAACAGGCCTGATTAGCAATGAGTAGAAATCATAGCAAATATTTGTAAAAGTGTGTTTTTTTTAAAACATAAATTTGCTTTCAAAAAATATATATGCATGATTGGAATATAAAAAAAATCATAAGTGCCAGGACTTTCCAGATCCCTGAGCAAAAATGTAAAATTAGTAACCTCAAACAATTAAAAATTATTTTAAATAAGTAATGTTTTAAAAATCATATATGTGATAATGACTTTCATATTATTTAGTGATTTTTGCATTTCCTCTTGCTATTATATTTATAAGACTAGAAATACCTTGAAATTAAAAAAAAATATCCTATAGCACTATTTCAAAATTTTCAATTGGGTGACATTGAGAATCTCATAACCTATTTTACTCTACCATAAAGATACTTGGAAAATAAATAATTTATTTCATCAAATAAGTATAAGAATGAAAGACAGTCTGAAAACTTACATACTAAAAATTCTAAAAATGAAGAAATATTCAAGTTGAATTAATTCTATGTCATACATAAACATGTAGATACATGCATAAATGAACAGCTCTTCCCATTATTTGTCCTTTGAATTCTATTATGTTTAGGGAACATATTGCAAATAAATAGACACATATGGAGGAAAATTTGTATTATATTCGTGTCTACAAGTGTGTGCACACATGCATGCACGTGCATGTGACACACGTGTGCGCCATACACTTATATGTATATTTCAGTCAAGATGCAAACGATAGAACCCTTTCAGGCAGGTTCCATAGAAAATGAATATATTAGTGAGTAGGTGGTCCCAAGATTCTCTGGAATCATGCTCAGAAGCTACATAGTTAGAGACATTTCCCAGAAAAATAATAGAAGCTGATCATGGACACAGACATTAGGGTCTCTGCTACTTAGATTCCAAAAAACTGAAATCTCTTCAACAGGCTGTGCCACAACTGCCAGAAAGATCCTATGAGTGCCTCCCTCTTCATATCTCTCTCTTCCAAACAGAATTCTTAAATAGTGTGTCTGGTAGCATTTAGGTCACATACCCATATTTTAGCTATAAGAGAATCTGGAAAAGTAGAATAAATACTATCCATTTTCTAGCCTCCCAGCATCACCAGATATTTTTCTTGCACATTTAAATTTCAAACGAGAAAGTGCCCCACCTAACATATTGCAAAACTATTCTTCATGCATATGAAAATATAAGTGCCCTTATTCTCAAAGAGTGACATACCCAAAGCCTCATAGGCTTCAGTATCCAGTTCCAAATCAAAGATAGTATCTAGATGATAGTCATAACTCTTCTAAGTGTATGATAATGCCATCTTAATGTTTCCTAACTTGTGAACTAAATTGTAAAATATAAATATATAAATATAAATTAATAGGGGAAAGGAAGAGAAGAAAAATATTTGAAGGTATCTAAATACGTGTAAGATACTGCAGGGAGTATGAATAGATACTATATTCCCCATTTCTGGAATTGTTCATTATATCAAGTTTTGATTTTCTTTTTCCAATATATATTTGAGGTTTCTTTTTCCTTCAAACCATTCCTCAGTTGTTCAAGGTTCCGATTTGTGACGGAAAACCAAATTTTATTTCTTAAATACAGAAGCATTGGTGGTCCTTCTTGTGTATTTCTATCTATGGTAGTCTTCCATTCACTATACCACTAGCTATAATAACACTATTAAGATGAGAATATATCCTATATTTCAAATATTTATTCCTATACCCATTGTGTAGTCTCTCCTTATCTTTGATAATCAGGATCAATCATCCTATCAACATTCTAACTCCCATTACTGGTCAACTTATAAGAAGCTTGTAATGATCACGAAGCACTTTCAGCTCCTAGTTCTATAAAAATATAGTTAAGTGTCAGGGAGAAGCATTATTCACTTGGCTGCTAAGACTTCCAAACCAACAGCCATGAATCATAATTTTTGCCAATAGGTCATAAGGAGTAAAAGTAGAGGTGATATTCTGACTCCTAACATCTTTGTTCCCAGATTGTTGGAAGAAAAAGCACCATATACTAATTAGTGGCACATAACATATGCCACATTCTTCAAGGTGGCATACCAGTCATGTCACAAGATTGGTACCATAATGTGTATTCAATAATCTTTTACACATCTATCAAGACAAGCTGCTTTTGGGTGATAGAAGTACATAGCTGGACCTCTAAGTCTAGTATGTCTAATACGTCTATGCTGTAATTCTGTCCCTGTAAAATCAGTTCCTTGGTCAGAAGCAGTGGTACATTGGCTATCATAAAGGCAGACAAGACATTCAATTAATCCACAGATATTATTCCTGGAAAAGAAAGAACGTAACTTTAAATATCCAAATCCAAACTAGTAATTTATTTCAGTGAGTCCAAATCACTGTCTAATTCATAATAAGTTGTCACACACAACAATGTGGGTTGTTAAGGATTATATCAGGGTTAAGCATTTTGCTGCCTGAGACTTCTATCACTGGCAAACTGCAAATGTAACATAATCAATAAATGGCTAGATCGTGTTAAGGAAGGACATGTTGATTTGGTACATATTCTCCACACTGAAAGCAAGAATGGGCCCATTCAGTATTGGCGTAATTACTGACATTTATTAGTGAGGTCATCTTTTGTATCTGAATATTAATAACCTCCTTCACAGTGAGAGCCCTTAGTTTATCATTAGTGTGGGAAACAAATAGTCTCACATTCTAGGTACATTTTGTTCTCCATCTAAATAGCTCTTCCTTAACATGTCTTGTCAGCAGCCCTCCGTTCTCATTTCTTCTGAGTTTGAGTCCATGCTGAATTATTAATCAGTATCTATGAATGGGTATAAAAGGTACTTCGAGTCTTATTTCCTTCTAAGTGGGCAATGAAAGATATTGCCCAAAATTCTTCCCTTTAGGATATTAATTCTCCACTGTCTTTTAGGTACATCCCTGAGTACTATTCTAACACTGCGGAGGTCCATATTTCTTATATACCATGCAGGATGGTCTATAAACCAAAGCAAGTTCAACCTTTTCCTTCTTTGTTAATTAGTCATTGGGAACTTCTAATGAGATCATAGGAATAAATTAATGAGATGGATGAATTCACTTGATGATGGAGACTTACTATACATGCCCAAATTTATGATTTGGTACATCAGGTAACACCTCATACATAATGGTAGCTCCTCGTCCAAATGAAACTCAAATAGATGCTTTGAATTGGCAGAGCCTTCTAATTCCATGATCCAAGTTGCAAGGGAGGCTGGGAAAGTCAATACCTGGTATTTTCCTTGAGAAGACAGGACTTATAAGGAAGAAAATCACCCCAAACATGAAAAGGAGTGTTCAAAATGTGGTGAATAACCACTAAATATGAAAAATAATCATGGCAACATACTCATAGATCCTAGATACAGATAGAATTCTCATCCAAATTAAAGATATTGAGACAAAGAATCAAATAACGACATATTACATACTTTTTGGTAGAAGATAGTGGTAAAAAAATAAAAGAAAAAGCTAAATTGTCTGATCTAGATATTCTTTCAAAGGAAGTTCAAAAAATCCACTGGAAAGAGTAATTCATTTATCTGTGCTATTTATTTAGAGCATATGACATGATGACTTCATTGCTAAGCACTAAAGTTAGAACATTGCCTGCATTCCAGTAGGAAAGCTTAAAGAATCATATAATTTGAAGTCAGACAGAACTCTATGATACAGACCCTCAAAGCATTGCCAAATATGGAGCTAGTCCCAACAAATGAGGCAAGTCTGTTGCTTACTGAATAAAAGTGAGCAGAGACAGCAAAATTAAAGATAAAAAACTCTATTAAAAAAGAGAGAGAATTTTGATGTCATCACAAAAATGTGTTTGTCCAGAAATGCAATGAGCTATATTGAATGGCACTAATTTCTAATCCATTCCTTCATAGTGATTAAAGAACTTAGTGAGATGTCTTGGTTCTTTCTGGTCTGTAATGTTTTCTAGGCATTGCTTTTGCAGTGACAATAGCCAGAAACAATGAAAGAATGAATAAAATGAAAATGACAGAGTCATTGATTTTTTTGGTCAACAAATTCCAAGTTGATAAATTATTTCCAGTTCAAGCTTCCAGTCAGGGTGTGAAATGTTTCTCTGGCTAAACTTTTTTTAAAAAGGCACTATATCACGCATCATCTTATTTCATTTCATTTTATTTTATTTTATTTTATTTGCTTGCTTACTTGGGAACATTTTTTAAATCAACCATATTGAATATAACTGACAAACAGCAGAAAGCACCCATTTTAAGTGTATAGTTCAATGCATTTTGGCAAATGCATACAGGCATGTAGCCACCACCATCATCAAGTTATAAAACACAATTATCACTCTAAAGTAATCCTTTGTTCCCCTTTCTGTTTATGATCCCTCCTCCTGCCTCCTCACCATCTTTTATTTTTAACCTACAAAAACCCCTAACATTTGTATTTTCAATTATTTTTTAATCTAAAAAATGGTATATATATCCTAAACTTCTAGATGGACATTTCATTGTCTCTGCGTCTCTGTAGCCTCCCAAATTTGTCTTCTCATAACAGCTGACAACAGTCTTCACAAGGTTAAACTCATTCTACACTTAACCATTATGTTTGTCTGTCATGGAATGTTGTTAAATCTGTAGGCGTATATCTCTTTATGCCTGCAATAGGGAAAAAATCATTTAAATCTTTATATCCCTGTATTTCAAATATTATTGAGAATTTACTTTGTGCCACACATTATATTTAGTGTCAAAATATGGTGCTGAAAAGATTAAACAATGTCCCTGCCTTCATGTATATTACAATCTAAGGAATTGAATAAATTTACTATAAACAGACCCAATATTCTATTGAATCCTATAGTATATCATGTACAATTTTGACACCAAAAATATTTTAGCTGTACAGAATTTTCATATATGTTATATGCATATAATTAAATCTATATAATCAATAAGTCCTTTCATAAATAATAATTGCATATTGAATTATTAAATTTAACATTTATTGACTTCATTCATTTGGTTGGTTTGAAGAAGTATGAACTGCATGTATATACAAGAGAGTGGTTTTGAAAACTAGTTGTAAGAGTCTTCTTTCATTGAAAGTAATTAACAAGATACATTATATGGCAGCCAAACACTTCCACCAACATCTCTTCATTTTCTCCCCCGTATCTGCCAGCTTCCTTATCAATTTGACAGTTGAAAAGATTTTTAAACGCTTCTGTTATTTCCCATAATATTCTGACATTTAAAAAAAACTGTTAAAGATTAAACTTCATTATAAATGTCTTTCTTCTGAGTTAAAAAAAAAAAAGTCAAAATCAACTCTACAACAAAATACAGAAATGGCTCCACTGAATGTGTGCAAGCCAGGCAGCAGAACAGGCACAATCTGTATTATATGTTGCTCGATGAAATAGAAATGGATGATAAACTGAATGAAAAAAATATATACAAGCAAAGATGGAATACAGCCAGAGAGCTAGTAAATGGAAGGTTGTAATTAAGCAGGCACCTAGTGGATTAGAGGAAATTAGACCACTGCTGCTGTGTTTCTGCTGCCAGCACAGAATGCTTTTTAACTCAAAATAGTCAACAGCCTACCAAGAGGACTGTAATTATATATTTTTAATTTTATTTCACAGGGTATGATTGCAGACAAGAAAGAATGAACAAAAGTTGAGAAAAGGGCCTATGACTATCAAGGATACTAAGCTTGATAAGTATATCAATGTGAGAAGAGTTATTAAACTTTAAGTTTAAAAAGTTAGATTGTTTATTTCTTTTCATCGCAGTCATGTGACAGCCAGTCAAAGCCTCCCAGATAAAAATCAAAAGGTAAATATGCAAAGAATTTCATTGCCAGCATCCTGCACAAGAAACATCTGGCATCATAATCCTAAAATAACATATATAGAGAGCAAATGCCTCGAGCTGAATAAATAAATTCAAAGCATCTCAGGCTAGAGTATCTACATTTTGAATTAACTCAGTTTCCTTTGGAACTTTGACTGGGGGCCGGCTTTCACGGAAACTAAGGAACTCAAAAGTTTCCAGACTTGTCTATTAACTCCCTCTTCTCTTTATGCCAAGCCTGCCACCCACCAATGGGTCTATAACTCCCATTCAGTTATTTACTTCCCATGGGCTCTTTCAATGCTAGTTCCCCACAATATTCCCCAAAATGGCTCTGGTTTACTGTCCTTAATGTCAGAAACAAACCCAACAATTTATTTTTTAATGTTTATTTATTTTTGGGAGAGACAGAGTGCAAGCAGGGACGCACAGAGAGAAAGGGGGACAGAGAATCTGAAGCTGGCTCTGTGCTGACAGCAGAGAGCCTGATGCAGGGCTTGAACTCATGAACTATGAGATCATGACCTGAGCTGAAGTCAGATGCTTAAAGCATCTTAAAGGACTGAGCCACCCAGGCAACTCATGAATCTGACAATCCCAAGACTTAAATCACTGATTTACATGCTACTCATTCTAAGAAAACATCTACTTCCAGCAAGTATTATGACAACTGCAGATTGAGTGGTAGAGGATAGTTAAAGCAAAGACTTCAAGAGATTGGAGACAAAAATTCCAGAAATCAATGCCTTGTCTAGTAATCTCTGGCCATCCTTTTTTCCTCCTCCCCGCCCCCCCCCCCCGACCCCCAGCTCCAAATGCCACTGCTTAGGTTATAAATCTGCCTGCTTCCTCTTCCATTGCCATCACCAATTTTAACATTATGAATGGTTTGTGACTGGTTATAATTCAATCAACCAAGTTGCTATTGAGCACTTAAAATTATATAATTTTAGAATTGGAAAGCACTTTAGAGATGATTTAGCTAAATACTTTCATTTAAAATATGATGGTATTGAATCCCTGAGATAAAAATCCATTTGCATAGGGTAGCACAAGTTAAAGCTGGAAGGTCTATGTCTCCCAATTTTCAGAGTAGCACCTTTTTTTGAGAACAGTGAAAATGGAAACAAAGAATCGTTTCATGCCGGTCAATTCACGGAAATGAAAATGATTATTGAACATGTATTTTTCTTCATTTAAAAGAAAAATAATTTTATTAAGACTACGAAGAAAAAAGCATATTCTATACATTATATTGTTAACAGAGGTTATTTCTGAGGAGGGAGATAACTGAAAAATTTCACTTTCCATGTTGCATATGTAACCAGAATATCCCACAGTCTTTCAGCCTTCCAGAGTTACCCTTTATTAACATCTTCACAAAATCAACTCGAGTCTCCATTCCATAAAACTGGAACAGGTTCGTTCCTACTCTTGCTATCTCTGAACCTTCCTGAGATGCCATACAAAAAGGTCACAAAGGAGCACATAGACTTGTCCAGATACTTTGTTTTAAATCCCTGCTCCTGACTCAGTTTTCCATTACTCAGTAACACCCAATACTGCCACAAGTTGCTTGGGTTTTCTATGTGTCATTTTATCCGACATCTTTTGTTTAATGTTTATCATATGCCTAAAAGTGGTATAAGAACTTTATATGCATTAACTGATTTCATCCTGAGTACAACTCTATGGATTAAGTACACTTTACCTCCATTTTGGGGCTTAGGTAAATGAAGCACAGAGAGGTTGGTAGTTGTATTGTTGGAGCCTAGATTTGAACCAAAATAAGCCTGGCTACAAAGGCTGAGATCTCAAACATGTCTGTACTGCTTCTATTTCACTTCCAAAGGTACAACTAATATAATGCTGTTATGCAAATCTTCTACCAGATCCATAGTATGCTGGAGCATAATTACTGCAGTGCAAAAAATAAAAAATAAAAATTGAATGACAGCATTGTTTCTAAGTTCCTAGACATCTCTGCCACAAAAAAATCTCTTTCTTTTATTTGTTCTCCAATTTCTCACATTAAAAAAAAATTAATGTTTATTCATTTACTTTGAGAGAGTGAAAAAGAAATTGAGCAGGGGAGGGACAGAGAGAGAGAGACTGAGAATCCCAAGCTGGCTTCACGCTGTCAGCACAGAGGCCGATGCAGGGCTTGAACTCACAAACCATGAGATTTCACAACGTGTGAAATCAAGATTTGGATACTTAGCCAACTGAGCCACCCAGGTGCCCCCATAATTTCTCGCATTCTTGTTCCCCTTTTAGGGTCATCTTTTCCTCTTTTTCCTCTTGACTTGAATCGTTGGAGCAAACCAGTTTTCTTTCTTGAGTCTTTTTTTTAATTTTTTAAAATGTTTATTTATTTTTGAGACAGAGCATGAACAGGGGAGGGTCAGAGAGAGAGGGAGACACAGAATCTGAAACAGGCTCCAGCCTCTGAGCTGTCAGCACAGAGCCCAACGTGGGGCTCGAACTCACGGACCGTGAGATCATGACCTGAGCTGAAGTCGGACGCTCAATGGACTGAGCCACCCAGGCGCCCCAATCTCTTGGGTCTTTAATAGACAAAGGACAGCTCAAATATCATATTATTGTTTTGAATAAAAACTATTTCTCTTTTGTCTCCTCTCCACAGTAGCCTGGGCTTTAACCTTCATAATCAAAACTCTATTATTCTGAGTTTCCTTTAAAGTTTCCTCTTTTTAAAAATTTCTACTTTTCCTTTTAAAATGAGACTGTGAATATAGTTGAATTTCAGTTGACATTCTTCTTCCCATTGCATGGATTTTACAAAAAGAACAGATTGTTTGGAAACTAGAAGAAATTATTCTAAAGTTATAAAGTTGGATTTACACTTAATTCTTTAAAGTGTCAATATGGAAATTGACACTGTTTTCTAGCCACTAAAATGTAATACTGTGATACATTCTACTGGAATAGTAAAGAGTCCTTTCTGCTTTTTCATTCTGGGTATAAATGAAGGACTCTACTATAAATCAAATGAACTTATGTCTGTTAAGCTATGGGATATTAGGATATTCATAAAGAATCCAAAACAAACAAACAAACAAAAAAGTTACTTGCATGAATTTTTTTTTCTTCCAACTTTTTAAAAATGTTTATTTATTTATTTATTTTGGAGAAAGAGCACAAATAGGAGAGGGGCAGAGAGAGAGAGAGAGGGAGACACAGAATCCAAAGCAGGCTCCAGGCTCTGAGCTGTCAGCACAGAACCCATTGTGGGGCTCGAACCCATGAGCCATGAGGTCGTGACCTGAGCCAAAGTTGGATGCTTAACTGACTGAGCCACCGAGGCGCCCTGATGAATTATTTTAATGTAATAATTAGAAAATGTTCATCTACTATGCAATCATCATTTGAACTATTAAAAAATAATCATCTATAATTATTTAAGATGTTTTTTGCTTTTGATTACTAGCTTAGAATTTGATGAAAACTAAAGACTCTTTATGGAGAAAAGTATACATACATGTAGACAAAAAGAATTTTGTGCAAAATAATGGAAAGTTGATCCACTTTAGGGTCCAGGCATCTACTGATCTCTAGGTTTAAATTCTAGTGTCATGTTAAAATTATTTTTAAATGTATATTTTATATAGTTTATTAATCTTACTTTTAGTAATGAATATCTTTTTCTAAATTTAAGGTGTATTACTATATTTAATCAGATCAAAGTTAACTTCAATTGTAACAAGGCTCCTTATTTTATGTTTCATGAAGAAAAGAATCATCCAATTTTAACTGTAGGATACCACTGATTGTAAGATGTCTACAGGTTTCAGAGATATTAAAAATGTTTTAAAAAGTGCATCTTGGGGTGCCTGGGTGGCTCAGTTGGTTGAGCAGTGGATTCTTGATTTCAGCTCAGGTGGTGATCCCAAGATTATGGGATCGAGCCTGGAATTAGGCTCTGCTGTGAGAGAGTGGAGCCTGCTTGGGATTCTCTCTCTCTCCCTCTGTTCCCTCCCTTTCTCTCTCTAAAATAAATAAAATGAAAAAAAAAATTAAGTGCATCTAAGAATCAATGAATTATGGTATTTCATTTTTTATTTTAGATATGAATTTACTTCAAATAAATGAATATATGAATAGTAGGTCTTAGAGTCTTTGCCATTTTTCTCTATTATTTTCCAAGAACTGAATTCACTTTCCTTCAGAAATTCATACACGTGTACCTGATTTTATTGTAGACCTATTATTTCTGAAAGATTATTTTAGCATGTCCGACCTTATCCTGCAAGCTTCCGACCTCCTTCTTGCTTAAAATGATATCTCATGACCTTAGCCCACCCACTGTAGGAGATAGTATAAAACAGGGCAGAGGCCAAACAGCCTTCAAGTTCTAGAATCATTTTTGTTCTCCTATTACCTAGAAGTTGAATTCTATCTTCTGATATTTTTCAGTTGGATGTCTTTGGATTCTAGGACTGAGATGTCTACCAGACTATACCTATTTTGGTCCTGTCTCCCTTATCAGCATTATGTTGAAATAAAAGGCTTCTGAATCTTTGATCCAAGTCTCTGCTTCAAATAAGTCCTAACACCCCCTTCTGATCCATCTCTGCCAGAAGTTATCACTAATGCTGACATTAACCATGGGGCTGGCAAGGAAGGTTTCCAATCCCAAAACCATCTGGATCATGGTTTTGGAATTGGATGGCTTTTCCTCCTTGTTTCTTCAAAAGCTACATTTCATATCATTATCTCCATTGTCATACACCAAAGGTCAAGAGTAAGTAAACCAAGAGAAAGCCGGAAAAGTTTAAACATTAAAGTACAGAAGGCACTTAGCCATACCAACATCTTGTGGTTTCTTTCTGCTCGTGTCCAGAAAGAAACCACAGGTGGGAATGTTGACAGGAATTAGGCTAAATTATTTGTGTTTTAATATCTTTAATTTGCTAAGGGCTCGAGAAGTCACTTGACTGATAAGATCTATCCAACTCATCAAATGTGTAAATAGTAGAAAAAAATTACTTCAATCTGAAGTATCTTTAAACAAAGGAGTGCAATTAATACTTTAGATAATTAACTTTCAATGTAATTTAGAAACTGAAAATATTATACAGGAGTTGGGCACTAGCTTTTTATACTAAAAACTTGAATAATGGCTAAGAGATTTTGACATAGCTAAGTAAAACCCACAAATGATAAGCAATTCATAGACGTAAAAACATATTCGGAGTATTAGCAGTTAAGCCAGAAAATCAAATATAGGAGACATATAATTTCCTACATTATGACATTTATCTAATAACAGAAATATACTAAGAATTTTAAACATTGAAAGGTGTCGATGCCACTACAGAATTTTTGTGTATGTTAGATCATTGACTTACATTACTATGACTTCAGGGTTTATATGCATGTGTATGCTTTACAGTTTTCAGAATCACAGCAGTACTTGTCAATTCTAAATATATATGTGTGTGTGTGTGTGTATATGCAATATATATATGTATATATATGCATGACATATATGTATACATATATATGCATTATATATGTATATGTATACATATATATATATATATGCAGTCTATCTTCATTGTTCACAGATTTCATATTTGTGAATTTATCTACTTGCTGAAATTTATTTGTAACCCCAAATCAATACTCTTGGTACTTTTGCTGTCATTTGCAATCATACTCATGCACAGAGCAGCAAAAAATTTCAGCTGCTGGACATTCACATTCCCAGCAGAAATTAAACAAGGCAACACTCTGCCTTCTTGTTTTAGCTTTCATACTGCAAATGTGTCCTTCTTGCAGTTTATGTAGCACCACATTTTTAAAAAACATTTTCGTGCTTTTTGTTGGTTGTTTTGCTTTTTAAAATGTTCCCTAAGCACATTGGCAAAGTGCTGTGTAGTGTTCCTAAGGGCAAGAAGGCTGTGGTATGCCTTAAGGAGAATATACATGTGTTAGATAGGCTTCATTCCGGCATAAGTTATAGTACTGTTGGTCATAAGTTCAATGTTAATGAATTAACAATGTATGTTAAGTAGGATGTCTTTAAGCATAAACAGAAATAAAAAGAAGTTAAGTATTGATCAGCTGATGAAAATGTGATCAAAGGCTCACATGAACCTAATTCTGTATTTTTCCCCGGGTGTAATGCTTAGTATTCACTAATCCTTCAGTGTTCAAGGAGATTTTACAGAACATAACTACCACAAATAACAAGAATCGACTGTATGTATGTATGTGTGTGTGTGTGTGTGTGTGTATAATGGAATGCCAAGTTCAGAGGACATCTGTTTTTCTTCAGTTTTCCACTACTCAAGATTTCTTCTTATTTGATGGAGAAGATTCTCCTATTATTTAAGCCTTGGTTGGCATGTAAGTTGGCAAGCTGAAGAGATCCAGATATTGTCTCTTCATAATCTTGGCAGTAAGGGTATAGTCACCTGACTTAGTTTCAGCCATTTGAAGTGAGATATTGAATGTTGAGTTAGGATGTGAAGACAAAGGTGTGGTTCTCAATATATTCTCGTGGGCAGCCATCAGTAGTAATAGTATTTGGTCACAAAGACCAGACCAGACCAGACAACTTTGCAATGTTTCCAGAGCTTGGAATCTTGATACTAATGCTTCCTTGTTTCCTGTCCATTTTCTGAGCCTGATTCACCAGTCTTCACAACAAGATGGGCTGATACACTTCCAATAAATTTCTTTTCTGATAAGTTAGCCAGACCTTGTTTTCGTCACTTGCAACCCAGAATCCAGACTGATGTAACTATCATATGCCAAATGTTACACCAAACACTATCAAGTTATATTGAAAATCTATATGAATTTGGGATTATTTTAGAAAATATAAAACATATATGAAGTAAGTGTATTTCCCTTAAATGATTTATCATTTTATGTCTACCCTTTATCTAATATTTAATCTAAATTATATTGGAGAGAACCAGAATTTTTAAAAGGTACTTAATATATTTTAAAAGATTAATATGTAGTCAATAAAACTATTAAAATCTATATCAAAGGGTTAGAATAACCTTGAATTTGAGTCTAGATGTTAAATTATTTCACCGATAAATCGATTTAATTTTCACTTTCTTAGAAAGACCTTTCAAGATTTTTTACCTTTCTACAATCTTCTGAACCTTAGGGTTTGACATTTTCTCCTGCCAAAGTATCTTATAATTATAAAACATCATAAATTACTTTTCAATTCCATCAAAATGTATAAAAATTTATCTTACTAGGAATTAAAAGTTAATAAAGTCAAACAACTCTTCCATAGATGTTTCTTACAAATATAAGTTTAAGTAACTTGATAAAATCTGTATATTGATTTGCCACAGATAATTCAGTGTTTATAGGGTGATTTTCCTGGCATAAGGCATAAAGCCTTTTGCTTACACCCTCTTTCCTATTAAGCTGCACATTAAATATCTAAATCCACCAAAAACATGCCTGTAGATAATTCTTGTATTTTATAAGCTATTCAGTGTCATGGTGCCTTTGGTTTTGTTTTGTTTATTTCATTTTCACATTTCAGAAGTGTTGAATAATAAAACTGTTTTCACAGATTATGTTACTCAAAAATTGTTTATATCTACTTGCAATTTCTCTCATTTCTTAAAAAAGATGGCTCTTGGTCCCACATGTTGAAGTGTTGAAGGCCCCAGGAGGAAGAAATAAGAGTTTTGTTACTCCTAGATTAAGCTTATTACTGAAAGCAGTAAGAATTATTCTTCACATATTGGAAATACAACTGTCAAGTTCTAGAAATAACAGTCACCAACCCCACCTGAGATATAAAGCTGACACAGACCCAAAAGAAGCCTTGTGGTTGCTGAATGTCTTGGCAGCTTCTAAAGCCAATGTTTCTGGGTATTTGTAAACTAAGTGAGCATATCAGGCCATCAGTGAAATATGCAAGTATGTCACCTATTCATATAAAACCGTTAACGTTGAAAAGGAATTATACCAATGGTAACATGGTGACCAACCAAAATGACATGGCCCTTCTTCATCCACACTGTAGAAGACGGAAAAGCCACAAGGCCAACCAGATATTCTGCATCCTATTATCTACACTCTCTGGAAAATTGCCCCTTTCACTTGCAATTTTTTAGACATCTTTTCCTGGAAATATATTCAAATTCCTAAAAAATCAGTTTTACGTAACAGGATATTGGCATTATTTTTCCAAATGTTTTCAATTGTCCAGTAAGACATTTTAACAAATATTGTTAATCCTAAGTATTGTTAACAAATATTATTAGCATTGTTCAAGTGTCCATAGCACCCAAAGCCATTTATAGATTTAATGCAATTCTTATCAAAATTCCAATGGTATTTTTTACAGAAATAAAGACAACCATCCTAAAATCCACATGGAATCACAAAAGACCTCAAACAGCCAAAGCAACCCCAAGAAAGAGTCCAAAGATAAAGCATTACCTTTGCAATCAACTAATATTTGACAAGTGAACCAAGAATAATCAATAGGGAAAGGATAGTCTCTTAAATAGTGTAGCAAAAACTGGACAATCACAGGCAGAAGAATAAAATTGGACCCTTATTATACATTGTTCACAAAAAAATAATTCAGAATAGACTTAAACATAAGACCTGCTCCCAGAGATTAAAAAAAAGGGGGAAAGCTACTTGACATCGCCTTGGCAATGCTTTTTGAATATGACATCAAAAGCACAAGCAAACAAAGCAAAAATAAGTTAGACTAAATCAAACTGAAAAGCTTCTGCTTGGCAAAAGAAACAATTAACAAAATTAAATAGCAACCTATGGAGTGGAGAAAATAGTTGCAAATCATATATCTGATAAGGGGTTAACATCCAAATTATATAAAGGACACTTACAGCTCAACAGCAAAATAATTAACAATATGATTTATAAATGGGAAGAGGATCTGAACAGACTTTTTTCCAAAGAAGACATACAAATGGCCATCATGTATGTGAAAAGATGCCCAACATGACTAATCAGGAAAATGCAAATCAAAACCACAATGAAATATCACCTCACACCTGTCAGAATGGCTACTATCAAAAAGACAATAGATAAGAAATGTGGAGGAAAGAGGAAACTTGTACACTATTGGTGGGAATGTGGATTGATTTCTGCCACTATGGAAAATAGTACAGAGGTTTTTCATGATTCTATGATCCAGCAATCCTGCTTCTGAGTATATGTCCAAAGGATCTCAAAGAGATACCTGAACTCTAATGTTCATTGCATTAGTCCACAAAAGCCAAGAAATGGAAACAAGCTAAGTGTGCATCAGTGGATGAATGGATAAAGATGCAGTACATATATACAATAGAATATTATTCCACCATAAGAAAGAATGAAATCTTGCAATTTGCAAAAACATGGGTGCACCCTGAGGATACTATGTTAGAATAAGTCCAATAAAGCAAAATAAATACTGTATGATATCATTTATGTATGGAATCTAGAAAAAAAAGTCTAACTCATAGAAATAGAGTAAATGAGAATTGTCAGGGGTAGAGGTAAAGGATATAAAGGGATAGTAGTCAAAGAGTACAAACTTCCAGTTATAAGATGAATAATTTCTGGAGATCTAACACATAGCATGGTAACTACATTTAACAATACTGTATTATGTGCTTGAAAGTTGCTCAGAGAGGATATCTTAAATGTTCTTGCCGCAAAAAAGAAATGGTTATTATGTGAGGTGACAGAGGTATTAACTAACCCTACTGCAGTAATCATATTACAGTATGTAAGTATATAAAATCATCATGCTTACAACTTAAAATTACACAAAGCTCTATGTCAACTATGTCTTTCTAAAGCTGGAAAACATGTCATATATTAAATGACAATAACTTATATGAAGTAACAAAGAAAGGGGCGATGTATAGAGAATTTCAGATGCTAGATGATAGATATTGTCTTTTCTCTGTGTGGTGACAGTTAAGAATCACATGAGAAATACCCATGAAATCTCTTGGTGAAGAGCACAATGAGAATAGCAAGTGAAAAGCCCTCAGAAAGGAACATGTTTTGCATATTCAAGAAACTGCACGTTGGCCAGAGTATTTGAACTCAGATGAAACCAGGAGGAAAATAGAGGATGAGATCGTAAAAATGCCATGGAAGCCACATCATTAGGGCTTCAGATTTTAGCCTTGTGGAGATGGGTGACAACTCTAGGGCTTTGTAGGGAATGGCATGATTTGACATGTTAAAAAGAATCCTCCTGGTTGTGTGAAGAGACTGAACTGTAGTGAGACAAAGGTGATGATAGGTCAGTTATAAGGTTATTGCAAAGGCCAGGCAAGAAATGATGGTGTTTTGGATGAAGATGGTAGCAATGGACGTGGTAAGAATTGCAGTGGAGGTGGCGAGAATTAGTCAGATTCTGTATTGTATTTCAAAGACAGACATGATACAATTTGCTATTGGTTTGGACGTTGGGATGGGACTATAGAGAGAAGTCAATGATAACTTTAAAGACATTGGCTAAAATTATGGAAACAACCTAAATGTCCATCAACTGATGAATGGATAAAGAAATTGTGGTTTATATACACAATGGAGTACTACGTGGCAATGAGAAAGAATGAAATATGGCCCTTTGTGGCAACGTGGATGGAACTGGGGAGTGTGATGCTAAGTGAAATAAGCCATACAGAGAAAGACAGATACCATATGTTTTCACTCTTATGTGGATCCTGAGAAACTTAACAGAAACCCATGGGGGAGGGGAAGGAAAAAATAAAAAAAGAGGTTAGAGTGGGAGAGAGCCAAAGCATAAGAGACTGTTAAAAACTGAGAACAAACTGAGGGTTGATGGGGGGTGGGAAGGAGAGGAGGGTGGGTGATGGGTATTGAGGAGGGCACCTTTTGGGATGAGCACTGGGTGTTGTATGGAAACCAATTTGACAATAAATTTCATATATTAAAAAAAAACATAAAGACATTGGCTAACTAGCTTGAGTAATTAAACTGATTTTTACTAGGATGGGGAATTGCAGGGGGGAAAAGCAACTTTAAGAAAGAAAATCAGGAACTTGATTTTCGATACATCAGTCTGAGACATCTAAGTGAAGATGTCTATGGCAGTTTGATAAACATGCCTGGATTTCATGGAAACAGTTTAGGCTGGAGCTAGAAATTCGGAATCATCAGAATATTGATGCTTTTTGAAGCCATGTGGTCCAATGAGGTCACTGGAGGTGAGTTGCTAGATTGACAGGATAAAAGCTTCAAGACTGAGCCTTATAGACATTTTACCCGAACCTGTATACATTATAAAGAGTGGAAGCAACACGAGCAGGCTGAGGAAGACCAGCCTGTGAAGTAGGAAAAAAAAAATGAGAGAGAATTTTATCCCAGAATTCAGGAAAGAAAGTGTTTTAAGAAAGGAGTGATGAAATACTGCAAATGTTGCTGTTGGGGCTCGGGACATGTTACCTCAAAATACAACACTTTGATATATTGAATATTTTAAGCAAAAGGAGTTGGAGAAAAGAACAGGAGCAGGAAGATCCCTCTGACCTCTACTACTGCTCATACTTTTCCCCCTGAAACAGCCATCAAACCCTCAACTGAGATGCCTATACCTGGGGGAAAGGAGCATCCTTCTCTGCAAAAACAAAGGGACACCAAGAAGAATCCTAACAAACATCCTGCTACATTTCCTCCAGTTTATTACAATTACCTCATGTTTCTTAATTTACATTTCTCCATGACTGCACTCCTCAACAAACCTAGCATGAAATACTCAGGTCCAACTGTTTTCCAAGGCTTCATTTTCTTATGAAGGCTTCCATGTGGGAGACTATGAGGAGACTTCTAGAGAAAGAATTGTTTTACATGAAGCAGGAAGCCAGAAACCTCCTCTTTCCTAAGATTATGCAGCAAGAAATCCCTTCCCATCCATAGTGAAGGCATCATGACCAACAAAATGATCTGTTTGTCTCTCTTTTAATTCTTCTCGCATCCAAACATGAGACCACTAATTTTACCACACAGAGCACACCCTGCCCCAGGTGTACTTCTCAGAGCTAACCAAGTTCCACTATCCGTGCAAAACTAAAATCTGATAGAGATTAGATTAAATAGCAGTGGAACTAATCAAGGGGATACCTCCTGAATCATCAGGCTATGTTTCAGGTAGAGGATGAGTGAAGTAATTCTGGATTGACTGAGTAAACAAATCAAAATCACTTAAGTTACTTCATGGTTTACATAGGCTTTTTGTAATTCAGAAATAAGTTATATCAATGCTACCAAGCATGAAAGTGGCCTGTGGGTAGGTGCTTCATAAAGGTGTTACCAAAATAGTTTCATTTAGTATGTGGATAGTTGTGATGGGCCTCAGTGTCCCTACCCTGATTGACTGTTCAGATGTCTTGCAGTTTACTCCTGGTTTTATAGGACTGGGGCACAGACTATCTCTTAATACTTCTGGGATCTTAAGTCACTTGCATTGACCAACATCTCTGTAATACACTTCCTGAAGGTGTGGGTTTCATCTCCTGTTACCTATCATTTAGATTATACCCCCAAACACTTGTCCTTTTAATAATACCACTAAGGAGGTACAGAAAGGCATAGTTATCACCATCTGATGCTGGAAAATTGAGAAAAATCTTGCTGAGCATTTTATTGAAAAGCAAAGGAGGGTGCAGTTTTCTCTGCTTTTTCAAGTTGATGCACTTTGTTTCCATTTAAAGGATAAGAAGTATCATGTTTTTCATAAAATTACAAGAGATCAGTTTACAAGATTAACTATGAAGTTAATGTAGTTTACACTTCAGGGCTCTCATTAGACCACACTTCTCCCAAGGCCCTGGGAGGAGGCCTACTACGTGTGTCTTCCTAAGTTTGTACTTTATGTCTTACAAAGGGCTCCCGAAATGTTAAACAGGCTTCAGGCACCACAAAATCTGTATCCACCCTGCCTAAAAGTCTCCCATTTGATGGACACAGGGCAAAACAAATCTAGTCACATAGTACTAAGTATCATTAATTAGCATTTGTTGAATAAATAAATCCTCATAATTTTGAAAGAATATAATCTCTATTTTGTTTAATATGTGAAACGATATGTTTGAAGGGGAAGTAAAAGAATGAAATTTATTATGATCAAAGTGAGAACCAAAGTTGTAGGTTTATGTCACTTTCTGAACACTTTCAAACTTATTTTAGGATTATTGCCCCATTTTATCCAATAGTTCTTTTTGAGTAGGAATGATATGCTTCATTTATGTGGTAACAGTGTATAGGGTTTCATGTTTTAGTATAGTAAGCCATCAATAATAAAATCTTTGATTGTAGGTCTTAGGAAGACTATTTAAACTGGCATTTCTTTATGTGATCTTAATCTTAGTTTTTGTTTATCTCTAAAACTAATCAAGTAACATCTATGACTACCTATATGTTTGCAAAGCATAGTGACTCATTTTATGGAAATCCTTTCATTTTGAGACAAAAGATAACGTGAAACCTTCATCTATCTACTCTGTCTGCAATGACTTGTCAGTCTTTGATGTACTCATCAATCCTCCCCTGGCCATCCTATAATTTAAAAGTGGTCACTGGGACTAAGACAGAACTTCACTAAATATTGTTCAGTTTGCTCAGGGAGGATAAACTAAAATGAGTTTTAGAAAAAAGTGTTCGTGATTTTTATGTGTATAAATTCAATCTCTCTTTTCACATTCTCCCAAACCCAAAGTAAACAGGCAGAATTCAGCTTCCTCCTGACTCTTTTTCCAAATATTGTTTGACTCCATATCTGGGTTTTTTTCCCCTCAATTCCACAGTTGTTAAATGAAGTTGGATTGCAAGCTCAAAATGAAGAAAACCTAATTCTTGTTTTGCATGAAGCTATAGTTCTGAGAAGTAAACACCCCATCCACATGGGGAATTAAAGGCCTATAAAGCGTGTGCATGATGGGGGATTTTTCTCTTCAGTTGTATTTTATTGCTTCACCTATTGACTTGAACATATTAATTCTCATGCATTTAATTTCTTGCACAGATGAGAGCATTAGGGTGAAAAGAGCAAAATTAAAAACTACTCGCACACATAAAGTATAATGATGCCAATCTCTCTCGCTTTTTTCTCTCTCACCCCCCCCCATTTCTTCCAAAGCCCAAAGAACTGGAAATAGAAAATGTTATTGATAGGAAACACAGCATATGCATGGACTATCCCTTTGTCTTTAAAGAATGTGAAACAGAAGCAAGAAATAACTTTCCTATTAGTCTCTACAGACCAAAGTGATGAATAGAGCCCAACTGCTTCCCTTGTAAATAATATTACAGAGTTTCTGGCTCTCAGCTCAACTTTGTTTTTGACTATGAGCAGAACTGAACGTTCCTTGGTATTATAAAAATATTCTGAAATTTAAAAATTCTGATTGCTCATCAAATATATTACTGACCATTTTAGTTTTCATAGATAACTATGTATTGCAAATGACCATACTTGTAAATCTCTGATCTCTCTGGCTCTTTCTCTTGCAATATGCCTCTCTCTTCTTTCTGCAAAATCACTTAGAAATTTTAGTTTAGAAAACTAAATTTGCTCAAAGCAGCAAAAAAGATATTGGTAGAGATGGGCATATAAGATGTGTCATCTAAGCTATGAAATTTAATAAATATATCAAACCTTAGTAGGGGAAAGGATTTGAGTCAGCTATCCTGGCAATTTACATCACATTACCCACAATGCCCAGTACTTGGAATAGTGCTTAAGAAGTCATGATTACATAGGAAAGAATAAAAGAAAACCCTAAAAAAATGTCTGATTAAATCATTGAATCAAATTTGTGGTAATCACCTATTAACTTGTGCTGATAAATGCTTTTCCATGCTGTTTGTAAATAAATTTTAAAAAGAACATGAAAGAAAGGTAATTTTGTCACACAATAAGGGATTGCATTTTAATGCAAAAGCAGGTCTCTACAGGGCCATCAGACAGCTTCCTGGAGTGGAATAATTAAGTTTGAGATTGCCGGAGGAGACTGCAATGGTATTTTAGTTTATAGCCGCAAAGCCAAAGGGACCCATTAAAATGAAATAAGTGAAATTGTGCTAGTTCCTTGTAGGCCAAGTACCTGAGTGATGTCACCATCATCAAGGTAACGTACTTAAATGATACCAGGCTACATTTAATAATAACGGAATCTCAGACAGCCTTTCTGCCATACAGGGTAAAACAGTGCTCTAAGGAAAGGGACCTGACAGAAAATAAGCCATGAATGGGGGGAACAATTAATTAACGAGTCATTTGGGAGTTGAGAGAGCTGATAAACAGTCATGAGAAAGTCACTAAAATCTGATATTAAATGTGATTTAGCTGAATTCTCTTAGAAGGTAATTTCACATTGTGACTTCCAGACAGTCTGTCTCTAAAACCCAGTTTTCTCATCTCCAGTGGGAGATGTGGCGGACACAGCAGTGTTCTGACCCTGAATGACAAAATCTAAGCAACATAAGTGGGACTCAAACTCTTCTGGGGATCCCTACGTTTCAAAATGAACTGTTATACCATAGCCTGAAATAGTATGGCACACACACGAAATGTTGAGCATGTATGATTCAAACTTTCCAATAATGGAAATGATAGAAACTAAAATGTTTCCATTGAGTGCTAAGTACTATTACACCCTATCTACGCATTGATGGCACTATAAAAAATATGTTGCGTTAAAAAAATGAATCAGTTAACAATATGGGCACTGATTGCTTGGATTCTAGTTAAGCAGACTAACTTGTATGATGAACAAACAGGACTTGAGACATGAATAAACCAAGTTTCTTTTGCTCTCTCACCACTCTTTTAAACTGTCTTCAATACAGTCCATCTTTGTGTAGACCTGGAGGGAGGCTCAGGCAGGTGCTGAGGCTTTTTGCACATTCCTGAAGAATAGATCACAATATGATCGTTTTAATTGCAAATAAAATTTAAGTTCAGCAGTCAGAATACCCACCGTAAAATATTTGAAACACTCTAGTCTTGATATAGGTTTAATTCTCTTCCTTGCCCCCAACTAGAAGCTCAAGGAAGGTGGGCTGGGATGGTGCTTAGTGCTTCTGCTATCTGCCACTGGGTCCTATCTTTCCTTTGCTTGCAAGCTGTTATTTGGCTCCTTACTAGATTTGCTTCACGGGAAAGCCCTTAACAGATGATGAAAGCTGATTCTCATGACCTTGATTTTATGAGCTGTGGAATGGTTCCGTTCCGCCTCTTACCTAAAATTCCCTTGTCCTGGGTTGATTTGTCTCTGCTGTAAGTGAACTCTTGTGACCGTCTCCTAGTCCCAGGGTATTACGAGGGTGCTTCCAGCCCTCATGTCTATTAGATCCCTAATAAACAAAACCCCTGCAAAACAAACAAGCAAACACAAATCCTCATGGTATGGCCCACATCTGGTTCCCTAGAAAATCACACACCTCCTTGCCTTGATAAGCCTGGAGAGGGAGGGCCAATCCCAATGAAGCCACCAAAGCTATTTAGTCAGAACTTCTCTCTTCCTCTTGATTTCCTGGTCAGGAAAGACCTCAGAACACATTCTGCTTTAGCTTCCTTTGTTGTGGTCAGGCACTGGTAATCAAAATTTCCTGATTATCTTAAAGATCTTCAACTCCAAGCCTAGGAGCTCCTCCTCTTCAAGCTAGGGATTGAATTTCTCTCCTTCAAAAAAGGATGGAAGAGAGGCTCCTGGGTGGCTTAGTCAGTTAAGTGTCTGACTTCTGCTTAGGCCATGATCTTCCAGTTCATAGGTTTGAACCCCATGTCGGGCTCTGTGCTGACAGCTCAGAGCCTGGAGCCTGATTTGGATTCTGTGTCTCCCTCTCTCTCTGCCCCTTCCCTGCTCATTCTCTCTCTCTCTCTCAAAAATAAATAAACATTAAAAAAAAAAGAGGATGGAAAAGTCAACAGCTCTCTCCAAAGAAATCTCTTTACTAATCCCCTTCATAAAATCCTCTCTCGAGACCATGATCCTCTTGTATATTCTCTAAGTACACGAAGGTGTTCAAAAAGTACAAGAGTGCATTCTTAGTTTCTTTTAAAATCCCTATGGGTAGATATTTCTCATACTCACTTTGGTATCTGATATTATGAAAATAGAGTCTAGGCTGAAACTGAAGCAGGAAGAATCCAATACTATCACACAGCCTAGAGTCATAAAAATGTCATGTTATCTTTGACTAGAGATAAGCTTATTAAGCTTACTAAATTAAATCATTAGAATGCACAAATGAAATGTACAGCTTTCAGGAATGTCACTTGGATGGTGTTGAATGGCTTGGAAATGAAGTGGGACTAGTCTGTATTTGAGCAGGGCCTGTCAAAGCCAATAGTGTTAGTGGATTTTAATCACTGAAGTAATGTATTGCCTCCATCAGTTAAAGGGCAAGATAATTCATTTATTCAGTGAAACACTGAAAATGAAGGGGAAATTAAATCTTTTCCTGTGGAATTATATAGAGGCAGAAAGCTGGGGCTTCAGGGGAACTAAAGGTGTTGGGAGTCATAGACCATCAGAATTTAGAATCTGATACCTAATGCGAAATACACCCCTCCAAAAAAAAACAAAAAACAAACACAAACACACACACACACAGACACACACACACACACACACACACACACACACAGGCTTAAAATTATTGCATACAATTTCAGTCATGAACTTTAGTTTAGCACCCCTCAGGGACATGACAGTTATTTGTTAAGTGAGGTTGCTGCTTAGAGGAGCAATTTGTGTGTTAGATAACACTGTGGTTACATCCTTTGCCTAACGAACTTCTGTTAGTGGATCCCTTCAATAATTAGAGCCCATAATAGAAACGTTTATGAAAAACAATATAAAGGTATTCCTCCTGGAGTTTGCTCCTGCTCATCTATAATGGCAACCTGGGCTTTATTTCAATCTCCAAATTTAGATATTATATCACAGATATATAAAATTCTATAAAACTCTATGGTGAAGACAAAAATAATATGAAAATACAAAGTAAAGAGAATGAAGATACAGAAATGCCTGTTCTAAAAATCACTTTATTTTTGTTGCCCAACTCACTAAATGTACCCAAGTGAAAAACACAAATCTTTAAAATAAAATATAAATGAAGTTTCTATAATTGCTGAATGGGGAGAAATCTTAGGTATAACCCCATCCTACACTTTCTCTTCCTCACAACATCTATACTGCCTCCTGAATATATTAGATGCCCACCTTACATGTGCAAATTAAGCAAACATTTAGTTTAAATTATTACTAAAAATTGCTGTCTTATTTTTCAGTTTTATTAAGGGGATTTTTAGAAATGAGGAAATAGGAAGAACCATCTATAGACAAAAGGGATAAATAACTAAAAGGG
Organism: Panthera tigris; assembly: GCF_018350195.1. Classification (NCBI taxonomy): domain Eukaryota; kingdom Metazoa; phylum Chordata; class Mammalia; order Carnivora; family Felidae; genus Panthera; species Panthera tigris. The sequence continues at coordinate 153,952,719 of NC_056663.1, forward strand.
AAAAGATCAGATAATTGGCTTCCTGCAATTTTATGCCTTCTGTATCTCTTTGGGAAATTTTTCTGACAAGTGACATTGATCTTCATAATGAGAATTTTCCCCATAATATGTGCACAAGTGTCTGTTTGTATGTGTGTGTGTGTGCATGTGTGTGTATATATATATATCAGATAATATTTGACCTCATTCTATGAAACATCTATGAATTCTCATTACTATTTTCACCTTTTCAGCATGTGCTCACTAATTAGAAATTCAATTAGAGAAGTAAAGCATTTGAAAATTAAATGACGTATTCTCTTTATAATGCTGAAAATGCTTTGCCATGTAACACTGAGCTTAACCAATTTATTAGTTTGCATTTTAAAATTTCCTCAGTCTCATTAATATTTCAATTATAACAAAAAATATTTTGTATATATCTAAAAATAACGAGACAATATTTAGGAAGCTGTATTTCTCTCATTTTAAATCTAGAGTTGAAAACTTTATCTAGTCAGGAGACCATCAAATGAATAGGCTCTCTGGCCACTGGTCTCAGGTTGAAGTTTCCACTATGCTATAAGTCAAACCAGATTATTTTAGGCTCCTGTTCCTCAGAAAAGAATACCATAGTCTGAGGACAATGGTGTGGTAAAGGACATACCAGATTTATACACCAGGGAATAGATGAAGATCTATACATGTACATACATACGGACTTCAGGATTTCATAGATCTCTAGAAGTGGGCATAGATCAGTGCTATCAAACCAACTTTGTCTTTTTATAACAAATATTTGCAAATTATTTGCAAATACACACTTTAATACCCAGAAATGAAGATCATAGATACGAAGATCTACTTACACATAGATTTTTAAATTTTTTTTAAAGTTTATTTGTTTATTTTGAGAGAGAGCAAGAGAGAGAGATAGTGCACAAGAGTTTGACTGGGGGAAGGGCAGAGACAGGGGGAGAAAGAGAATCCCAAGCAGGCACCACGCTGTCAGCCTGGGCCCATGTGGGGCTGGAACTCATGAACCATGAGATAATGACCTGAAATGAAATTAAGATCAGATGCTTAACCGACCAAGCAACCCAGGAACCCCTACACATAGCTTTTTAAATATATATAATGCCCTGTCTGCAATTTAATTATAAGTAATAAGAAAGCAACTTAGGAAAAACAATCTGACATTCAGTATGTATACTTTTAGGCACAACTACACAAGAAGATTCATGAAATAGGTGCTGATCTCTATGTGTATAATCACGTAAATACGAAACTATAAATGTTGTCTAATTCAGGTGTGAAGCGTTGAGGACTAAAATTCTATGAACAACTTGCTATTGCTAAAATGATTTTTCTGGAACAGCAGCTGATACTGGATAATTCTGGGTACTATTCTAAATAAAATAAAATGCAATACTCCCTCGATATACACAGTAATTTGTTTTGCTGAAAAAAAAATCTCTGGAATTATGCAAAAAAACTATTTATATCTCTCTCTATAAAGACATGCTTGAATTTCTATTCAAATAAATCTGAACAATCTTTTTTTTTCCTGTGTGAATGCCCTATGTGTCATTTGAAAATCATATGGAACAAAGAACAATTGAATATATAACATTTCTGGTCACTTCTCACTAAAACAGCAAGTTGCACCTACTTCTAATCATTATGAAAAAGAAAGGCCTCAAATAGTATCTAAATGATACAGAGAATGGATGCATGGCCAATTAAATACAGAATGAACATTAAAGGCTATCTAGCAGAGGTTAGTGAGTGGTTTCAAGAAGATCTGCTGAAATTGGTTTGACAAATGATGTCAATGCCTCAGGTAGGTATTGAAATTCTTAGGTTGGTCACAGATTCCCCATTTATACTGATTATTCTATGCTCACTTTCCCTTCTAGCTCCTAAAATCATATAAGTAAAAAATACCTGATTTTAGTCCAACTTCTCATTTTATAAAAAACTAAGTTCAAAAGTGAGTTGGACATTGAATAACAGGGAAATCAAATCTTCTAATTTCTTTTTCGCTGGAAGGATCTAAACCCACAAACTTGACAATAACAAGTGGAGGGATTTCATGTAAAGCACATGTAACTGGTCATTGAATGAAACGTTTTCCAATGTCCAAGAATCAATGTTCAATGTCTGAAGTTGAAGACAAAGAGGCACTGACTAGTCAACATTTTAAAGAGATCTGGTCAACAGCTAAGAGCAATCACAGCCCTCACTCTCACTCCTGAGCTAATTATGGTTTTGGAGAACCTGCCTTAACTTTGCACCCAGCTACTATTCCATCATTTTTCCTAATCTAAGAAAGAGGGTGGGTCGATGTGGAGTAAAAGATACATACATTAGGTTGTGTTTCTTGCAGAAACTGTAAGCTCTTCGAAGAAAATGATTACTCTCTGTTCCCACAGGGAAAGGGGTGCTGCTCCTCAAAAACTCTGAAACCATGTGATACTCTTAGAAACAGATTTCCTGCAAGAAAGGGAGCCTGGCATAACAGTACTTAAGTTAAATATCTGTTAGGCTGTAGACCCTTCATAGCAGGACAAGAAAATTAAAGAGGGGTGTGTGTGGAAGCAGAAGGAATAGAGTGGCTTCTCTTCAGTATTTGGCATGTTAAGAATATGTGGATTTCTCAGAGTTCAGGGAAATATAACTGAATGTCTGTGCTATCTTACCAGTATACCATGTATGAGGACTGACCCCAAAGCAAAAGGAAGACAGCGGCACAAAGTTTTAGAGAGACTGCTTGCCACAGGAGCTAAGAGAGGAAGGAAAGCTGAGCTTAAGACTCACCTTCCAGATCAGAAAACTTAGAGTGGGAATATTCCCTACCATTCTCTTAATAACTCGCATATGCAATCCAACATAGCAAATATTGGATGTCTGCCACAGAGGTGTCAAGAATACGTCTGTATTTGTTTCCTAAGGCTATCATAACAAATTGCCACAAATGAAGCAGCTTAACCCAACAGAAATTTATTAGCACACAGTTCTCGAGTCCAGAAGTCCAAACTCAAGGTGTCTGTAGTGTTGGTTTCTTCTCAAATATCTAAAGGTGTTGTTCATGGTGGCTGCCAGCCATTCTTGACGCTCCTTGGCTTGCAGATAGAAAACTCCAGCTTCTGGTTCTACATTCACATAGCCTTCCTCTCTGTATGTTTGTGTTTTCTCCTTTTCTCTCTATCATCAGGACACTCATCATTGGATTTAGAGACCACTATACATGCAGGAGAACCTCATGTTGAGATCCTTAAATTAATTACATCTGCAAAGACCCTATTTCTATATATGGTCACATTCACAGGTATCAGGGGTTAGGACATATCTTTTTGAGGCCACTGTTGTGTATCTTGAGAAGCTGTATGTGCCACAGAAGGGGATTTCATCACTTCCCACCTAAATAATAAGATAAGTCTTGTCTCCTAAGTTTTGCTCCCAGTTCTTGACAGAGAATATTTTGGACCTGGAAGAGAGTGGTGGAGGATGTATCCCAGAGCCACACTACACTTCTCAGTGCTGTCATCATGTCCTACAGCCAGGAATCTAGTCTGTTCTGAGGAGAGGAGAGGAGAGGAGAGGAGAGGAGAGGAGTGAGGAGAGAAGAAGGGAGGGGAGAGATGGGAGGAGAGGGGAGGAGGAGGAGGGGAGGAGAGGGGAGGAGATTTAAATGTATTTGAGGCCCAATTTTCTAACTGGACTGCTTTAATAGTGAGAGTGACAGGGTTTAGAAAATCTCCCAGATACTGCTTAAGGAACCAGAAGAAGAGATTTGTTATAGTCTAGATGAAAGCAATGATAGAAGAAAAATAAAAAAAAGAAAAATAAAACTGCTTCATGTTTTTAGGCAATTGAATATAGACAGTTCAACAGATTAGTTACATGAACTTCAGAGTTTTAAATATATATATATATATTTAAAATATATGTTTTAAATATATATATATATATTTAAAATATATGTTTTAAATATATATATTTAAATATATGTTTTAAGTATATATATATATATTTAAAATATATGTTTTAAATATATATATTTAAATATATGTTTTAAGTATATATATATTTAAACATTTTAAATATATATATAATATATATTTATATATTATATTAAATATATATTAATATATTTTATATATTTTATATTAATATTTATATTATTTATAATATTTTTATAATAATACATATTTTTATAATATATAATTATATATAATTTTTATAATAGTATATATTATATAATATATATTACATATATTAATATATATTATATATAATATATATTATAATAATATTATTTATTAGTATTTATAATATTTTTATAATAATATTATTTATAATATTTATATTTTTATATTAATATATTTAATATAATAATATAAATATATATTATATTAAAGTATATATATATATATATATATATGAAGTTTGAAAAGGGTAGTCAAATTGTTAGAGGAAGGGGGAAGTGACAGGACACCAGTAATCAGATCACCTCCCCACCCAGAATGTATCCCCACATCCAGGACCAAAATCTACCTGACACATTATCACCTCTTGAATCATGTATTTAAAAATTTATTAATATGTCCTTTCTCCTATCTCTGGTGTTATGTTTTTCATGAATATACAAATACATGGTATCTTTTCAACCAGGATTTGTGGGTAAATCTGAGCTGAAACAATTGCATGTTCTATTTTATGGCCAGAATTTATAGAGGATGAATAGTAAAGTGGTTAGATGAAGAGTGTAGGAAATTTATCTCAAGACTGCAAAATATAACTTAAGTCTTAGTTCATCCTTTGGATAAGTGAAAAGGGCTGAAATTAATAATAATTTCAATATTTTTAATGGATAAAAATCTCACACCATCTAATCAGAAAAAAATCCATTGGAATATATATCAAATTAAATTAAACTCAATTACATTAAATCTTAATTACTTATGTATTACTGTGAGTAGTACCAAGAAGGGAAAAGACACAGGTCCTGTCTTGATGGAAATTAAAAGCTAACTGGAGACATTAGACCTGGAAAAGAAACCTGAAGAATTTAGATACCAGTGTGGAAAAATTTATAAAGAGTATTTGCAAAACAATAACATAAGATTTCAGAGAAGAGACAGTTAAAGAGGGTCAAAAAGGATGTCCTTTTTGAAGAAGTATAATTTGAAGAAGAAAAGATTTATCATAGGAAAGAGTTGCCAGGTGAGGGAATCATTTCTGTAGATGAAGATTCATTTTTTCCAGACATGGTAATCAAAAACCGTAAGTTTTAGAAATGCCAATTATTAAGATAAACACCTTGACATTATTTTAGCTTCATTTTAGAGTCTGATATGTTTACCATTATATTAAAACGTACTCACTAGGGAGTGAGTACATCTATTTAGGGAAAAATGATTATTGACCAATTCTTCCAGAATTTTTTGTTATTGAAATAGTCTATTGAAAAGCTTTTATAAATATGAGAGAATTTCTATTAACAAATCTGCTGAGCTATTTCAAAGACACTGATCTCTAAGTATTGATGAACCCCTATAAAAATATGAAAAGCAATTTTTCAACTAAGATGATGTGTAAGAGCTATGTTTTATGGGTATCAATGTATTTTTCCTATGCTAAGAATTTTTTTCATACAATTTGTGGCAAGTTTCATATGCATTCTTATTCTCCATGTGATACTCATAACACTGCCACTTTTATAGCTTCCCCCCCATTTATCTAATGTTCCTAAGAACTAACTTCCTTGCTTTTTCAATAGTCTCTGTCATTTATATGCCAGTTGATACTTATAAGATCATTATCACAAGCTTGATAGAAAACTAGGCCAAAAATAGAATTATATCTTATTTCTGGTTAATTGACTAAGAATTCGTGTTTATTTAACCAAATATATCTTGCAAATTATTATTGCTAAGTATTTACCGGGGGTTGATACAAGTTTTATAGAGCCTAAAATTCATATGACTTGGGGCTCTATTTAAGAAAAATAAACTTACATTCTTCAAAAAGCTGACTGTAGCATAAAATCAAAATTTAAGGGGAAAAATATTTGTATTAGTTAAGTACCTAACACTTTCATATACCTTTCCTGTATATTCTGAAAAATATATAAAATTAACAAAATTAAGACATACCGTGTAATTTAAATTTTCTTCTAGATTATACTGACCTACATAATTATGTAATCAAGTTATGCTTATATTCTGTGAATGATAGCAGAATTTATTGATCCAAAATATCCTTTCTTGGCATAAGTATTATTTTGAGATGATTATTTTGAGAAACAGCAGACATAGGAGAAGCTCTGGAAACAAGTAGAAGTTACCCTTTTGAAAAGGAAATTTATATTTATAAAGGAAATCTCCATTTATAAAGGTGTCTTCAGCTAAGTACCAAGAAGCGAAGGATGATTTTATTTATTTATTTGATTGTTTTTATTTTGAGAAGGATGACTTTAAATCACAGGAAAATCTTATCATTGGAGAAGGCCTCACTTAAATCTGTATAACAAACTTTACCCTCCTTTGCTTTACTTTTCCTGGTAACCTCTATAACTAGCCTCACCTCCACCCTCTACACACACACACACCCCTTTCTTTTTGTGTGTGTGTCTTTAGCTAAAGATGGTATTTAAGCCTGAGTTCTAAGCCATCTCAGAGTTATTCATTTTCCCCCGGATATCTCCCATGTATACATGAGGCATACATGTTAATAAATTTCTGTTTGTTTTTCTCTTGTTAATCTTTTATTACAGCAATCCCAGCTAAGAACTCAGAAGGGTAAAGGGAAAATTGTTTTTTCCTGCTCTACATCTGTATTCTTTGTTTTTCTACATTTACATATCCAATTGTAATTGAGTTAAAGAACAATTAGCAAAAGGTCAACCCAGCTACCTCTCCTTTCTCCCATTTTCACTTTCCATGTTCTAATATTTAAGAGTGTGTGACAGTATAAAGAGAGGCTAAAGAAAGTAGATATGAATTAGTGTCCTCATTCCAGCCATTTCTCTATTCTTCCAATGAATGAATGAATGAATAAATGAATGGATCCTATGCAACATTTAACACAACATTCTGGGCACAGTGTCTGAAACATAGTAAGGACTCCATTCTTTTCATGGGCTTCAGCTAGTCTTAAGAGCCCTTTAAAGGGTCAAAGACCATAGAAATAGTATACTTTTAAGATTACTTCTTGTTCTTACATCAATGTCTTAGTGAACAAGTGAATTTACTATTATTAAAGAGCCACAAATGAAAAAAAATGATCTTAGACTCTCCTTCAACCATGGGCAGTCTCGTACAATGCTCTTATGCATGTTTCAGATGCAACAAGGCTGAAATACACACGAAGTCAGGTGTTTGCAATGATCAGAGATCTTGTGATATGCTTCCCTTTGAGACATGTTCTATCACCACATCACATACATTGCCATATCCAGTTATGATTTTCATCCTCTTAGGTTTTTTTGCAATCCACAAAAATACCCACAAAGTCTTTCTTTATTTGATCCATTCCTTTTTTAGTGCAAAACTAAGACAATGCAGAGAAAGCATAATGAAAATAAAATTGGATTTATAAATATAAAATCCTAGGTCCAGGGTATTCTCCAGGTTTGACTGTTTTTCTCCTCTGCAATGACAAAAAACAGTGTTATAATCAACATGCACAAATATTGGACAAGCCAAACTTGCCTAATCCGACTGTGAATTTTAGTCAGATTTAATGGGGATTCATGGCCATGACACAGCTTCCTTATATATCAGGGACTTAAAATACTGTCAACTGCACTTTTACTGAGCCTTTAAGTCATGTGTTGAGCATGCAAAGGTGAAGGATTCTATCAATTTTATTCCGCTCTTCCCTTGCCCTCTACATCACACATCTCTGAATAGATTTTTCAAATAATTTCACTGAAATCAGGATTCTTAGAGTCCCCTCTGGCAGATCTATAAATCATATGCTGTAATAATGACTTCTATTTTCTGGGCCTTCTCTATTTTTCTATTTAGTTTGCACATAAGATTTTGTTGTCAGCCTCTCAACTTCCATGAAATATAAAGTTATATCCTTTAGCATGGTGTTCTGATTTTTTCTGGATCAGCTAATTTCGCTCTTTACTTTTGTCATGAGAGTAATAGTAATTTATCTTATACTCTGTCCACAGCTGCTTCTGAACTTCCAAAATTTCTATTGCTATTACAGAATGCACGTCTCTAACAGCAATGATCAAGAAATTTTTCTGAGCCTGTTAGCTAACAAAGAAATTGCTGGGCCAAAGAATTCACCTTATGATAAGTGGTCAAGTGCTCTAGAGTTGTTATCCATATAAAACAAAGAACCCTTGAGATGAGATGACCTTATAGAAGCATCAAAACCTGGCAAAGGAATAAGTAAATTTAATTGCCAAAGATATATACTTAGGAAGATAAAGGGGGCAGAGAAGACTAAACTATACAGATAACACCACAAACTTCATTTAATCATTACTGACACATACTCTAGCAGTTTTGATGCAAGCTGGCTGGGTCTGAGGACCCAGAGGGGTCCAGTAGGGCTAGTCAAGTGGGTCCTTGGCTTCGCACAGGATGGAAATCAAACTCAAGCTGAGAGGCAGTAAGAGCAGAGTTTATTAAAGATATATAGAGTATAGAAATGAACAGAGTGTCCAGGAGACTCAGAAAGGAAAGAAGAGTGAGTTTAATCTTTGCTTGGGATCTAGGGTTTTTATTGAGGATGGTGGTCTTGTGCACATGCTTTCTCAGTAATCCAGGAACAAAGATGAGTGTTTAGGTGTCCTCCATAAGTCACTTATGGACAAAGCCAAGGGTCTTGATGAGTCAGTGGTCTTGGAACCATTCATGATGACCCTGCCCAGTCACTCCTTAGACGTTATCTATTGTGCCTGAAGATTCCAAAGAAATCATTAACTCCTTGACTTCTACAAGCAGGACATACATTCTGTGTTCTATAAGTTGTGTGTAATACAGGGGTGTAGGTCCTAGCAAGAATAAAAGCAAGAAAAGGAGCAAAAAAAAAAAAAAACAGTTTTTCATGGGGTCCCCTTAGTTCCCCGTCTCAGTTTTATCTCTGTTTTTTTCTTTCTTTTTTAAAGTTTATTGATTTATTTTTGAGAGACGGAGAGAGAGAGAAAGAGAGAGAGAGAGAGAGAGAACAAGCAGGGAGGGCCAGAGAAAGAGGAAGATAGAATTCCAAGCAGGCTCCACACTGACAGCACTGAGACCAACGAGGAACTTGAACTCACAAACTGTGAGATCATGACCTGATCCAAAACCAAGAGTCAGATGCTTAACCAACTGAGCCACTTAGGCACCCCTATCTCTCCTTTATTTCTACATGATGCTTCTGAAATGGGATGCAGCAAGCAAAGTGAATCTGCAAGGGACAATGGAAATGGAAGGAAAAGTGATAGTTGTGAATTGTCCACAAATAAGTTGAGTGTCTTTTTAAAAAAAATCTAAGTTGGTAGCTGGTACATAGCTTCATTCCTGAGATGATGGCAGATACCTGTTGTTGTGATTTTTTTTTAATGAGAAAGAAGTTAAAAGCAAATTCAAGCTAATCCACAGAAAGAAAATGGCACCTTGTAGAATGACTTCTTTGAAAGTATTTAAATACTCAATGAATTAGAAATCTGAAGGAATATTACTTGGCAGACTTTCTTGGGGGAAAAAAAGTGAGTATAAGGATTGTAATGTAGCCAAACAATAAATGAAATAGAGACAAATTCATTTCCAAATATAGCACTTCGGTTTACAAACTCAAAACAATCATTTCTGAATTAAAAAAAAAATAAAAGCACAAGATGAAATTAAAAAGATAAGCCATCAAATCTCAAGGGTCCTTAAAGACTGAAGAGGCAAGCAGAAGAGATTCCACCTACACCTGCCTAAATAACCCAGAAAACCGCCAGAGGATTAGCAGAACGGAGTCTCCAGAGCCAAGCGCAGACGAGAGGCCCACGGAAGAGGGTAGGAAGGGCGGCAAGGCGGTGCGCGCTCCACGGACTGGCGGGAGGGAGCCGGGGCGGAGGGGCGGCTCGCCGGCCAAGCAGAGCCCCCGAGTCTGGCTGGCAAAAGCGGAGGGGCCGGACGGACTGTGTTCCGACAGCAAGCGCGACTTAGCGTCTGGGAGGTCATAAGTTAACAGCTCTGCTCGGAAAGCGGGAAGGCTGGAGGACAAAGGGAGGGAGAGCTGCTGAGCCCCCGGACGGCAGAGCTCAGCTTGGCGGGGAACAAAGGCGCCAGCGCCATCTCCCCCGCCCATCCCCCAGCCAAAATCCCAAAGGGAACCAGTTCCTGCCAGGGAACTTGCTGGCTCCACACAAACACCCAACTCTGTGCTTCTGCAGAGCCAAACCTCTGGCAGCGGATCTGACTCCCTCCCGCTGCCACAGGGCCCCTCCTGAAGTGGATCACCTAAGGAGAAGTGAGCTAAGCCTGCCCCTCCAGCCCCCATGCACCTTGCCTACCCACCCCAGCTAATACGCCAGATCCCCAGCACCACAAGCCTGGCAGTGTGCAAGTAGCCCAGACGGGACACGCCAACCCACAGTGAATCCCGCCCCTAGGAGAGGGGAAGAGAAGGCACACACCAGTCTGACTGTGGCCCCAGCTGTGGGCTGGGGGCAGACATCAGGTCGGACTGCAGCCCCGCCCACAAACTCCAGTTATACACCACAGCACAGGGGAAGTGCCCTGCAGGTCCTCACCACTCCAGGGACTATCCAAAATGACCAAACGGAAGAATTCCCCTCAGAAGAATCTCCAGGAAATAACAACAGCCAATGAGCTGATCAAAAAGGATTTAAATAATATAACAGAAAGTGAATTTAGAATAATAGTCATAAAAGTAATCGCTGGGCTTGAAAACAGTATACAGGACAGCAGAGAATCTCTTGCTACAGAGATCAAGGGACTAAGGAACAGTCACAAGGAGCTGAAAAGCGCTTTGAATGAAATGCAAAACAAAATGGAAACGACGACAGCTCAGATTGAAGAGGCAGAGGAGAGAATAGGTGAACTAGAAGATAAAGTTATGGAAAAAGAGGAAGCTGAGAGAAAGAGAGATAAAAAAATCCAGGAGTATGAGGGGAAAATTAGAGAACTAAGTGATACACTAAAAAGAAATAATTGGGGCGCCTGGGTGGCTCAGTCGGTTAAGCATCCGACTTCAGCTCAGGTAACGATCTCGCGGTCCGTGAGTTCAAGCCCCGCGTCGGGCTCTGGGCTGATGGCTCAGAGCCTGGAGCCTGCTTCCGTTTCTGTGTCTCCCTCTCTCTCTGCCCCTCCCCCGTTCATGCTCTGTCACTCTCTGTCTCAAAAATAAATAAACGTTAAAAAAATTAAAAAAAAAAAAAAGAAATAATATACGCATAATTGGTATCCCAGAGGAGGAAGAGAGAGGGAAAGGTGCTGAAGGGGTACTTGAAGAAATTATAGCTGAGAACTTCCCTGAACTGGGGAAGGAAAAAGGCATTGAAATCCAAGAGGCACAGAGAACTCCCTTCAGACGTAACTTGAATCGATCTTCTGCACGACATATCATAGTGAAACTGGCAAAATACAAGGATAAAGAGAAAATTCTGAAAGCAGCAAGGGATAAACGTGCCCTCACATATAAAGGGAGACCTATAAGACTCATGACTGATCTCTCTTTTGAAACTTGGCAGGCCAGAAAGGAGTGGCACGATATCTTCAGTGTGCTAAACAGGAAAAATATGCAGCCGAGAATCCTTTATCCAGCAAGTCTGTCATTTAGAATAGAAGGAGAGATAAAGGTCTTCCCAAACAAACTGAAGGAATTTGTCACCACTAAAACAGTCCTACAAGAGATCCTAAGGGGGATCCCGTGAGACAAAGTACCAGAGACATCACTACAAGCATAAAACGTACAGATATCACAATGACTCTAAACCCATATCTTTCTATAATAACACTGAATGTAAATGGATTAAATGCGCCAACCAAAAGACATAGGGTATCAGAATGGATAAAAAAACAAGACCCATCTATTTGCTGTGTACAAGAGACTCATTTTAGATCTGAGGACACCTTTAGATTGAGAGTGAGGGGATGGAGAACTATTTATCATGCTACTAGAAGCCAAAAGAAAGCTGGAGTAGCCATACTTATATCAGACAAACTAGACTTTAAATTAAAGGCTGTAACAAGAGATGAAGAAGGGCATTATATAATAATTACAGGGTCTATCCATCAGGAAGAGCTAACAATTATAAATATCTACGTGCCGAATACCGGAGCCCCCAAATATATAAAACAATTACTCATAAACATAAGCAACCTTATTGATAAGAATGTGGTCATTGCAGGGGACTTTAACACCCCACTTACAGAAATGGATAGATCATCTAGACACACGGTCAATAAAGAAACAAGGGCCCTGAATGATACATTGGATGAGATGGACTTGACAGATATATTTAGAACTCTGCATCCCAAAGCAACAGAATATACTTTCTTCTCGAGTGCACATGGAACGTTCTCCAAGATAGATCATATACTGGGTCACAAAACAGCCCTTCATAAGTTTACAAGAATTGAAATTATACCATGCATACTTTCAGACCACAATGCTATGAAGCTTGAAATCAACCACAGGAAAAAGTCTGGAAAACCTCCAAAAGCATGGAGGTTAAAGAACACCCTACTAACGAATGAGTGGGTCAACCAGGCAATTAGAGAAGAAATTAAAAAATATATGGAAACAAACGAAAATGAAAACACAACAATCCAAACGCTTTGGGACGCAGCGAAGGCAGTCCTGAGAGGAAAATACATTGCAATCCAGGCCTATCTCAAGAAACAAGAAAAATCCCAAATACAAAATCTAACAGCACACCTAAAGGAAATAGAAGGAGAACAGCAAAGGCAGCCTAAACCCAGCAGAAGAAGAGAAATAATAAAGATCAGAGCAGAAATAAACAATATAGAATCTAAAAAATCTGTAGAGCAGATCAACGAAACCAAGAGTTGGTTTTTTGAAAAAATAAAATTGACAAACCTCTAGCCAGCCTTCTCAAAAAGAAAAGGGAGATGACCCAAATAGATAAAATCATGAATGAAAATGGAATTATTACAACCAGTCCCTCAGAGATACAAACAATTATCAGGGAATACTATGAAAAATTATATGCCAACAAATTGGACAACCTGGAAGAAATGGACAAATTCCTAAACACCCACACTCTTCCAAAACTCAATCAGGAGGAAATAGAAAGCTTGAACAGACCCATAACCAGCGAATAAATTGAATCGGTTATCAAAAATCTCCCAACAGGGGCGCCTGGGTGGCGCAGTCGGTTAAGCGTCCGACTTCAGCCAGGTCACGATCTCGCAGTCCGTGAGTTCGAGCCCCGTGTCAGGCTCTGGGCTGATGGCTCGGAGCCTGGAGCCTGTTTCCAATTCTGTGTCTCCCTCTCTCTCTCTCTCTGCCCCTCCCCTGTTCATGCTCTGTCTCTCTCTGTCCCAAAAATAAATAAAAAACGTTGAAAAAAAAAATTTTTTTAAAAATCTCCCAACAAATAAGAGTCCAGGACCAGATGGCTTCCCAGGGGAGTTCTGCCAGATGTTTAAAGCAGAGATAATACCTATCCTTCTCAAGCTATTCCAAGAAATAGAAAGGGAAGGAAAACTTCCAGACTCATTCTATGAAGCCAGTATTACTTTGATTCCTAAACCAGACAGAGACCCAGTAAAAAAAGAGAACTACAGGCCAATATCCCTGATGAATATGGATGCAAAAATTCTCAATAAGATACTAGCAAATCGAATTCAATGGCATATAAAAAGAATTATTCACCATGATCAAGTGGGATTCATTCCTGGGATGCAGGGCTGGTTCAACATTCACAAATCAATCAACGTGATACATCACATTAACAAAAAAAAAAGAGAAGAACCATATGATCCTGTCAATCGATGCAGAAAAGGCCCTTGACAAAATCCAGCACCCTTTCTTAATAAAAACACTTGAGAAAGTTGGGATAGAAGGAACATACTTAAAGATCATGAAAGCCATTTATGAAAAGCCCACAGCTAACATCATCCTCAATGGGGAAAAACTGAGAGCTTTTTCCCTGAGATTAGGAACACAACAGGGATGCCCACTCTTACCGCTGTTGTTTAACATAGTGCTGGAAGTTCTAGCATCAGCTATCAGACAACAAAAGGAAATCAAAGGCATCAAAATTGGCAAAGATGAAGTCAAGCTTTCGCTTTTTGCAGATGACATGATATTATACATGGAAAATCCGATAGACTCCACCAAAAGTCTGCTAGAACTGATACATGAATTCAGCAAAGTTGCAGGATACAAAATCAATGTACAGAAATCAGTTGCATTCTTATACACTAACAATGAAGAAATAGAAAGACAAATAAAGAAACTGATCCCATTCACAATTGCACCAAGAAGCATAAAATACCTAGGAATAAATCTAACCAAAGATGTAAAAGATCTGTATGCTGAAAACTATAGAAAGCCTATGAAGGTAATTGAAGAAGATATAAAGAAATGGAAAGACATTCCCTGCACATGGATTGGAAGAATAAATATTGTCCAAATGTCAATACTACCCAAAGCTATCTACACATTCAATGCAATCCCAATCAAAATTGCACCAGCATTCTCCTCAAAACTAGAACAAGCAATCCTAAAATTCATATGGAACCACAAAAGGCCCCGAATAGCCAAAGTAATTTTGAAGAAGAAGACCAAAGCAGGAGGCATCACAATCCCAGCCTTTAGCCTCTACTACAAAGCTGTCATCATCAAGACAGCATGGTATTGGCACAAAAACAGACACATAGACCAATGGAATAGAATAGAAACCCCAGAACTAGACCCACAAACGTATGGCCAACTCATCTTTGACAAAGCAGGAAAGAACATCCAATGGAAAAAAGACAGTCTCTTTAACAAATGGTGCTGGGAGAACTGGACAGCAACATGCAGAAGGTTGAAACTAGACCACTTTCTCACACCATTCACAAAAATAAACTCAAAATGGATAAAGGACCTGAATGTGAGACAGGAAACCATCAAAACCTTAGAGGAGAAAGCAGGAAAAGACCTCTCTGACCTCAGCCGTAGCAATCTCTTACTCGACACATCCCCAAAGGCAAGGGAATTAAAAGCAAAAATGAATTACTGGGACCTTATGAAGATAAAAAGCTTCTGCACAGCAAAGGAAACAACCAACAAAACTAAAAGGCAACCAACGGAATGGGAAAAGATATTTGCCAATGACATATCAGACAAAGGGCTAGTATCCAAAATGTATAAAGAGCTCACCAAACTCCACACCTGAAAAACAAATAACCCAGTGAAGAAATGGGCAGAAAACATGAATAGACACTTCTCTAAAGAAGACATCCGGATGGCCAACAGGCACATGAAAAGATGGTCAACGTCTCTCCTTATCAGGGAAATACAATTCAAAACCACACTCAGATATCACCTCACGCCAGTCAGAGTGGCCAACATGAACAAATCAGGAGACTATAGATGCTGGAGAGGATGTGAAGAAACGGGAACCCTCTTGCACTGTTGGTGGGAATGCAAATTGGTGCAGCCGCTCTGGAAAGCAGTGTGGAGGTTCCTCAGAAAATTAAAAATAGACCTACCCTATGACCCAGCAATAGCACTGCTAGGAATTTATCCAAGGGATACAGGAGTACTGATGCATAGGGGCACTTGTACCCCAATGTTTATAGCAGCACTCTCAACAATAGCCAAATTATGGAAAGAGCCTAAATGTCCATCAACTGATGAATGGATAAAGAAATTGTGGTTTATATACACAATGGAATACTACGTGGCAATGAGAAACAATGAAATATGGCCTTTTGTAGCAACGTGGATGGAACTGGAGAGTGTGATGCTAAGTGAAATAAGCCATACAGAGAAAGAGAGATACCATATGGTTTCACTCTTATGTGGATCCTGAGAAACGTAACAGAAACCCATGGGGGAGGGGAAGGAAAAAAAAAAGAGGTTAGAGTGGGAGAGAGCCAAAGCATAAGAGACTCTTAAAAACTGAGAACAAACTGAGGGTTGATAGGGGGTGGGAGGGAGGGGAGGGTGGGTGATGGGTTGAGCAGGGCACCTTTTTGGATGAGTACTGAGTGTTGTATGGAAACCAATTTGACAATAAATTTCATATATTAAAAAAAAAAAGATAAGCCATCTTAGTAGTAAAATTTATGGATTGCTTTACGAATAGGACTTGGCTTCTTTTTAAATGTTTAGTCAAAAAAATTGCATTCAGATGAGTTCAAAACAACATCCTATCACCCGACTATTATTTAACCATTGAATTATTATTAGGACTATAGCCTGTGGCTAAAGAACATATCCTTTTAAATTTTTCTTATGCAACAAAGTTGTGAAAAACTAATTAATTCTTCACCATTCCTACTCCAACCATATTCGTTGTCAATCTAGAGGATTCATGTGGTGACATTTTATGTTCCAATTTCAATCTTAGTCACAAAAGCAAGTCTTCTAATTCTGTCACCATTTCATGATAGACAGATGATTTTGCACTCATTCGACCTTTTCCATGCTCTGTTTGATTAGCAGCCCATTCCAGGTCTCTTACAATAAAAGGTAGAATGGATTAGCTGGTCAGAATTCAGAGTATTTAAGTAGTTAAAGCATAACAACAGACCACTGCTGGCATGTAATGCGCACATTAAAATTCTAATGACTCATTCCCCTGTCACAGATGAGGAAAGGAATAGAAATAGACATAACATGGATCTGTTCTTCTGAAACTAATTATAACAGGAATTTGCGATGGTAAAGACTTCATCCATTCATGTAAATCAGTGTTTCCTTTAGCTTTGGTTTGAAGCTCTTGGAGTTTACCAAAATTCAGATTTTCCGGGTATGGAATCAAGTTATTCTAGGATTGAGTATTAAAAGAGATTTTTTCAGGTGAAAGAACAGAAAGATGTGAAAGAAGGAAGAAAGAAAAGTTATAAACAAAGGTAGACTCTCTTTACTGAAAGGCATAATTTAACAGAAAATTAAATATTAAAAAAAAGAAGAAATCAGACTCTAAGAAAAAGTTGTAAACATTCTGTCAGCAAGCCCTCTTGATCAACTATAGACCCAAACATTTAAAACCAGAAATAGATAAGACCACTTACCGCATGATCTAAAACCCATTGTGCTTATTTCTTATCACACTTTCTTGAGGCATTGACAGACATTTTGCCATGATGGGAATATTCCAATGTCTAGACCAGAAAAGCCCTGTTAGCAACAGAATGCATAGATCACACCCCACACAACCCCTTCACTACCCACCAATGCGCACTGAACACATACTGAGCCCCGCCTATGATCACAGGCTTCCCTCCTGCTATCTTGCATGTGTACCCCTAAACCTCTCTCTCTATAAAACTCTGGGTGTCCCTCTTGGTGGAGGAGGGGTCAGTTGTTAAAGCTTTAGCCCATAACCTCCCCCAGATGCTGGCACCTGAAATAAATTTCTCCCTTTCTCTTTTTCAAACTCTCATCTCTTGATTTATTGGCTTCTCTTGCAATAAGTTTATCTGGGTTTTGTTCAGCAACAGTATTGGCAAACCCAGCCAGAAGCTATGCTTTTGATTTGTCCAGCTCCCCCCCCCACCCCGCCCCAGGATTCCCTGGGATGAAGCAGGTGGCTATGGCAGCAAGCCAGGGCTTACCCATTCGTTTTCTGATTTAGTGACTATGATAGGTCAGTAACAATTCTATGACAAGTAATGAATATCTACACAAGATATTTCCCTTTTTTTTTAACCTATCATAGTGTAATACTAGATATTATAAATTACTATTATCTTACACTATAGGAAATAATAGTTAATCCAATAAATATATTTGTTGAATTTGTGGAGGTGCTTTGCAATGCACTAGTGATATCACAGAGACTAAACAGAACGTGTTTCCTGTCCTGGCCTGTACTGAGTCTCTAAGTGAGTTAGTAAGAGTGACATTAATCAAATGATCACACAAAGAAATATAATGCTGCCATTTTAATAAGTAATATGAAAGGTACCAGAATATGCCTCTCCAAAATATGCCCCTTTTGCTTATGGATTATTTTGGTCTTTTGTTTTCTTTTGTTTCTGTTTTGTTTTGTTTTGCCATTGAGGACCAGGAGATGCAGGAAAGCTCTAAAAACAGGGTACAAGTTTTTAATTTTCCTTTATGAAGGAAAATTACATTTGTAAAGGAAACTCCTATTTTTAAAAGGCCTCCCTCTCCCATGCCAAGAAGAGGACTCTTAACAACTTTTATCAACAGAGAAGGCTAGACTGCTTAAATCTGCATAGCAAACCTTACCGAATGAACCTTGTTTACTATACTTTTCCTGGTCATCTTGTCCCTCTTCCCCAGAAGGTTAAAACCTCTCTTCTTTCGTCTTAGCCTAAGATGGCATATAAGCCTAAATTCTGTTTTTTAATTGAAATATAATGGACATGTGTTTGTTATGTTAGTTTTGGGTGTGCAGCATAATAATTTGATATTTGTATACATTGCAAAATGGTCACAGGAAGTTTAGTTAACATGCATCACCACACGTAGTTACAGGTTTTTTTTTCTTATGGTGGGGACTTTTAAGATTTACTTTCTTAGCAACTTTCAAACATGCAATACAATATCGTTAACTATAGTCATCAGGCTGTACATTACATCTCTAGGACTTACTCATTTTATAACAGGAAGTTTATACCTTTTCATGACCTTCACCCATTTCTCCTACCCCTTACCCCTAAGCCTAAATTCTAAACACCCTTTTGGGTTATTCATTGCTGGGTGATCCCATGTACACGTTCATGATGCACATGTTAATAAACTTCTGTTAGTTTTTCTCTGGTTTGGGCCAGTCTAATTAACAGAGCCCCAGCTAGAGAATTCACACATATGTGTGGAATATGACTAGATTTCTACTTAAAGCACCACATTAGTATATCGTGGAAAATGGGTTGATGGATGATAAGGCAACAGGAGATGTATGGGGCCCAGTTAGGAAGCTGTTGAGACTGAGGTGATTATAACCAGGATGGAGCAGAAGATGGTAAAGAAGAAAATAAGTTTGAGGATACATGTGATGAAGCACTGGAGGGTTCACAATTACTGTCTAAAACTGAGAGGCAGTTGGATAGTTTAAGAAAAGACTAGAAGTTGTGAAATTTAATATATACATGATGCCGGTAAAAGATAAACAAGACAATCATAAAACTAAGAATTATTTAATCATTCATATTATCTTTTTTACTCATCATCACTTCAGGGAAGTGGAAGTTATTATTCTTTTATTATTTATCTTCAATTTGCATATGGGGAAGCTAAACTTTAGAGAATTGAGGTGTCTCCCCTGTGATCACTCAGGTAAAGGGTGACACAAATAGGTTCTGACTCCAAGGTTGCAGCCTGTCTAAGGATTTCATCATCTCCTGTTTGAAATATGTTGGCTGGTTGTTGACGTAAGCCATTAGAGGATATCTGTGATCCAATAGGTAGCATATTGTCCATTTGGGGGGATGGTTTAGAATAACATTTTCCAATGTGCCTAGTATTTTATTACTCATTACATAAAAACAAAAAGAGCTCTATAAAAAAAGTTGCACAATCTTTATTGAACAGTGTTGTTTTAGATTGAATTAGTACTCTGAAACTTTTCACTTCATGGCCTCCACATACTTACCATGGCCTCAATATGGGTATGTTTTACCATCCCTTGACTTTGGACTTGATGAAATAATTTTCTTTGACCAAGGACATATAAGCAGAAGTAACAGTGCCAGTGCTGAGCATGGACCTTAGGGGGTCACACATGTTTGTGCTGATTATTTTGCACCTTTGCCAGTGCTGTGAGAGGCAGGGACATCTCTGACTACCTCTCTGACACAAGAAGAATGAGAGACACTGAAGCAGGGCTATCCATTCTGTCTTCAGTCTCACTACTGTGTGTAGCCTGCTACCTAGTAATGTCCAACCGAGATTAGCCAAGTCCCAGAAGACAAACAGATGACCAGAATAAATGAGTGCTATTTTAATCTATTGAATTTTGAAATGGTTTGGTACAGAGCATTTTGTGATTTCTCAGAATCTTTAAAACACTGGGAGTCTGACGACCCCTCTTTTGGAGTGCTTCTCTAAACTGGCATTAAGAAATACTATGTTAGGGGCGCCTGGGTGGCTCAGTCGGTTAAGCGTCTGACTTCGGCTCAGGTCATGATCTCGCGGTCTGTGAGTTCAAGCCCCGCATCGGGCTCGGTGCTGGCAGCTCAGAGCCTGGAGCCTGTTTCAGATTCTGTGTCTCCCTCTCTCTCTGACCCTCCCCTGTTCATGCTCTCTCTCGGTCTCAAAAATAAATAAATGTTAAAAAAAAATTAAAAAAAAAAGAAATACTATGTTAGAATGAGAACTAGCAATCAGAAATAATATTTTTCAAAAAAAAATACTTTTCACTAAGTCTATCTTAGTTCAGTATGCTTTAGCTTTTCTGAGCAGCAAATGAGCATAGTAATATATGCCATGTTATCAGCTTGAAAAATTGCAAGATAGTCACCAATCACCAAAACTGCAGATAGTAGGTGAAATATTACTCCTGCATTCAAAGAGAGCTACAAAAATATTCCCACAGAAGTTACTAATATGTGATTAAATTGGTCCTTGACTGTTAGCTACCATCACCCACTTCCCGGTCTCTGTTAAAAATGACTGGAAGGTTCATTGAGGAAACTACTTAAAGGAAATCTGTAAGAATAAAGAATGCTGTGATGGCTTCTCTCTTTCCTTCCTCTGTGGGGAGAGGAGGGTGTGTATCTCCACTGTCCCACCACCATCATGTGAAGAGAGATGCCTGAGACAATCATTCATAGGGATGACAGTGAAGTCTACAAGAAAGAAGACTACATCTCTTTCACTAACTGGATCTTAGGCTTGCTGAGCTACCAATCTCCTAGTGATATAGAGCATCAGAGAATTCTTAGGAAAAAGTGGCATGAGTCCCCAGGATTTGGGGCAATATGTGAGGAGAAAAATATGGTACACATTTCCCTCAGGAAATTCAGAAGGTAGGATGCCAGCCAAGGAAGCACTTAATGACAAAGTAAAGGGAGTGGACAGTATAGGAATCAGGCCGTGGTGCACCTTCATTTTTCTGCACAGCAAATGAGCATAGTAGGATATGTTATGTTTTAAGATGTTGAACATTTCCTATAGACTCAAACAACTTGGCTAAATTTATAATTTTGTTCAGCCAGGAAGCATGAGTTTCCTTGGGCCACTTGATCTGGAGCTGTGGAGGAGTGGCCAGAACCACTGGGGTTTCACCCAAGAAAAGGGTGAAAGGAGGGCCAGCCAAAAAGTGTTACGTGCAGTGTATAAGCTTACATAAATTCATAGACACCCAGCACGACACACCGTATTGATAGATTACAGTGGTATTCAACCAATAAAATATATGTCCTATTTCTCTGTTGCATTCAAATCCTACCTTGGTAGTATCAGAAGGACTGGGAAGGAGGTGGAGCAGGAGAGAAAAACAAAATTAGGCCTCATCCCTACTGCAGGTACCAGGCTACAGATCTGGTATGAGGAGAGGGAGAGAAAAAGCTTTAAAATGTATTTAAAAGCAAAAGAGATCATTTTTAAAATAGACAGTGACTATATACAGCTACAGAATCTGCCAGAGATATTTCTATCAGGTAGGGAAAGGAGACCTATATCAGAAGACAGTAATAGGTAAAGAATAAAGAATAAGGCTTTTCTTTTATTTCACTTTACTCATTTAAACCCATTAAAAAAAACTAGCCATACATGTGTATATGAGCGTATGTGTGTATGTATGTCTGTATGTATAGCACCTGTGTGGTAAAGACTTGGCCTTCCTTAGAGAGAGGTCTGGCCTTTGCCCTCAGCTTCCAGAATGTAATCTATGTCTTTGTTGAGAATTGGGGGCTGGCCACACTGGATCTTACTGTGGGACTGGGCATCCTAGAAAAACCAACCACATGATTTAGGGTAGACACTCTGAGTCACATGGTATCAGTTGACCTGGTATGAGGGGTTGACTGTTTGTGTTTCCCCAAACTTCATATGGTGAAGCCCTAATGCCTAGTATTTGGAGATGGGGCTTTTGGGAGATAATTAGGGTTAGAGAAGTTAATGTGGGTACAGCCCTGGTCTGATGAGATTAGTGACTTTATAAGAAGAGACACTAAAGAGCTCTATCTCTGTGAACACACAGCAACAGGGTAGCTACCAACAAGCCAAGAGAAGAGGCTTCAGAATAAAACCCACCTTACCAACATCCTGAGCCTTAACTTTTCAGCTTTCAGAACTATAAAAAAATAAATGTCTGTTGTTAAAGCCACATAGTCTATGATATTTTGCTACAGAAGTCCAAGCAGAGTAATACACCTGGTGACTGAGTTAAACTGCACGGGCAACAAACAAGTGAAGCCTCAATAAAAACTGTGGACACTGAAACTCAGGTGAACTGCCTTACTTGCCAATGCTTGGAGTATGCTGTCACATACCAATGACAGGAGAGTGACTCGTCCAAAAGGCAAGGGAAGCTTCATGATAGATACCTCCCAGATTCTGCCCAATGCATCTCTCCCTTTGGCTGATTTTTTACTTTGTATTATTTCCCTGCAATAATTCATAACCATGAGTATGCTAGCATTCAGTGAGTTCTTTGAGTTCTTCTACCAAATTATTGAGATCAATAGTGTTGGTATGATGAAACTGATGGTTTTGGTTACTCCCACAATTTGCAGTCGATGTCGGAAGTCTTGGCCAGAGTTAGCAGTCTGGAGGACTGTGTCCTCAAAACTTACAGTTTGGCTAACTCTGTAAGAATATTTTTAAGTCTAATGGAATTCACATAAGTAATGTTGTCAATACAACTGATCTGATTAACACATTACTCATGTATATTTTTCTGATATACCAAACAAAAAGTAATACATGTCACTTTAGAAAATTGTAGGTAATAAAATAGAAAATAAGAAAGAAAATTAAAAGCATCAGAAATCATACCATCCAGATATAATGCAATATGAGCATGTTAACATATTAGTGTATTAATTTATATATTCTGGGTCACATGAGATAATATTACTGAAATATTGCTCTGCAGAAAGTTTGAACTACCTCCTAGGCACAGTTGGATTCCTAGGCTCAAATAATGTCATGTTCTAATATCTTTATTTGTTTACTTGTTATGCTCTTCTTTCTTCTATATGTAAACTTTATTCTCAGACTTGACCCAGTGATAAGATGCCTGCAGTCTCTAACTTCATATATTCTCAGGTTCAATTTCAGGAGAAAAGCTTCTGTACTAGTAACCCTAGGAACATCCTAAGATCTGAATGGATCCTCACAAGACACGTGCCCAGCCATGAAGTACTGATTGGTTTGAGCCTAGATTACATGTTTCATCACCGGGGTACAGGCTGGAGTCTCTAAATAACTTTCAGGGCCTTTGTCAGAAGAGGGGGAAATAACTGTTGGAAAGTTCAAGCAAAAATCAATCAATGAATCAATCAATGGTTCATCACATTATACTTATAGACTATTAGTATTAGTATTATAGGCCACTAGCATTTCTCTATGAGCTATTTACAAAATTCACCAAAAATTTGTAGAGTTTCTTTGGGGAATGTTTTTTAAAAAAGTAAGGTATTGGGGCGCCTGGGTGGCTCAGTTGGTTAAGCATCTGACTTCAGCTCAGGTCACGATCTCATGGTCCGTGAGTTCAAGCCCCGCATCAGGCTCTGGGCTGATGGCTCAGAGCCTGGAGCCTGCTTCGGATTCTGTGTCTCCCTCTCTCTGACCCTCCCCCATTCATGCTCTGTCTCTCTCTGTCTCAAAAATAAATAAACATTAAAAAAAGTAAGGTATTAAGGTAATACATTTTTGTCTGTTATATTTCTTAAACATATAATTACTTCCCAGTTTTTCATGTACATTTAATTCGAATAATTTTTTCATATATAGAAATTTTTCTAAGGGACCAAAACTGAACATCTTTTGTAACTTCTTTCACTTTTTTTTCTTAAAGTCCTCCCTGTAATAAAAATTTACCTGTTGGGGGCACCTGACTGGCTCAGTTGGCAAAGCATGAGACTTTAATCTCAAGGTAGTGAGTTCAAGCCCCACATTGGGCATAGGGCCCAGTTAAAAAAAATGTTTTTTAAAAAATCACCTATATATTCTCATATTGTTTATTGTATTATTTTTGCATTTTGTTTTGTATTGTATATTTTTGAATAGTAATTTCATACTTGTTTATTGTTTTCTGTATAACATACAAAGAAAAACACATTGGCATGCTGAAAGAGTACTGCATATCTTCCTGAAATTTGACCTGCCTGGTTTTTGCTGTTTGAAAATGCACAGAACTGTGTAAACTGTTCATATCCTTTAATAAAAAATTAAAGAATCCTGTCATACTGTAGAAACCTAAGAATTGTGCTTCTTCCACATTGTTTGCAAAGACCAGCTGTCCATAGAGCTTTGCAACCACAGATCTTACCAATTCCCATCATGACAAGGGATGAATTCCTAATGACTGTATAGTGTGTTTTGTGGTCATGTTTGCTATTATTTGACAGTCTAAGGTCATTCCTCAGAAGGGAGAGGAAGTAATCCATTGGATAAAGATTTTATCTTATCTCCTAGTTATAGAACCTTTTACTCTTGTCTTTTTCTTATTTGGATTTCCTCAAAATTCAGCACCTTGCAATATCCTGGAATCACACCAGGAAACAATCCTGAAAATACTGGAAGACAGGAGCAGAGTAGGAAAAGTTTGTCTCATTGTCTGGAACAAGACCATTGCCTCTGATACCTCTTAAATAGCAGAAGGAGACTGTCAAGATCCTCTCAGTTAAAACATTCCCAAGGGCTTCACTAAAATGCCATAGTCTTCTAAATAGCATGACTTTCTGACTAATTTGTAGCCATCTGTTTTCTATCTTTTTCTTGATTGGTGGGGCTTGTGAGAATTAGCACCATCTAATTCTATGGGAACATTGGAGAAACCCAGTGAAATGGTTTAAACAATGATTGTAATAAATGTATATGTGCAACAGGGGCCTAATTGAAGGGCCAGATATTGAGTACACTATGAATTCTGTACTTCTTTTAATGCAAAAATGAAAAGTCTCCTTAGAAAAAGTGTGAAAGGACCCTAAATTCTGGCAGGTAACCTAGGAACCTACAAAAATCTATGCATGAGATTTACATTCAAACAAGCTTCATATACTGTGACAATTACCTTTTACCTAGTTCTTAAACTTGTCCACTTTATCACTCTGGCCATTTTATTATTTTTTTAAATTTACTTATTTTGATGAGAGAGCGAGGGGGGGGGGGAGTGTGTAGGGGCGGAGAGAAAGAGAGAGAGAGAATCCCAGGCAGGCTCAGCACTGTCAAGAAAGACCCTGACACGGGGCTTAATCTCACAAAATGTGAGATCATGACCTGAGCCAAGATCATGACCTGAGCCAAGATCAAGATTTGGACGCTCAACAGACCAAGCCACCCAGGTGCCCCTCACAATTGCCATTTTAGAATGAAGCCACCATCATGCCTCAATTGTATTACTGTACTACGATCCATGCTGCCCCACCCAATCCATGTCCAATCTTGCCATTTTCCTCCTTTCCATTGTAACATGAGTGAAAGAAAGATCTTCCTAAACATCAATCTTAAAATAGCTTTCCATTTCAGGGATTTGTCTTTGCTCTTTCTATGAAATCTAAACATCTTAAAATGACCCCAGTGTCCTCATCATCTGGCTAACCTCTCCAGTTTTCTCTCTTCCCAGTCTCCTGGCATATGCAATTTAGCCATACTGAAGCTTTCGAATGACACACACTCTTATTCCCCAAGTCTTGCTTCAGGCTTTTCTTTCCTCTTTGAATATCGTATTCTCCTTGCAGCCATATGTCTTATCTTGCATTTTACTAGTTTAAGGAGAGATGATTCTTTAAATCTTATCCATCAGACACT
Source organism: Panthera tigris (assembly GCF_018350195.1). Classification (NCBI taxonomy): domain Eukaryota; kingdom Metazoa; phylum Chordata; class Mammalia; order Carnivora; family Felidae; genus Panthera; species Panthera tigris. The sequence goes on from NC_056663.1 coordinate 153,978,795, forward strand.
CCAAGTTAGGGTTAGCTGCCTCTCCTTTGTGGGCCTGAATATCTAATATTCCTTAGCATATCACTCTGTATTACTATTACCTGTTTTGAGTTTTGTTTTGGGTTTTTTGGTCATACTTACTATGAACTTCTTAGGCAGAGACTGGAGCTTTTGTCTTTATCAACCCTGTCCTGATGTAAACCAGATTTTTGGTCATTATTTATGTCCTGACAACAGAGAACTCACCCTGTGTTTGGCAAAAGGAAAGTTGTCATCTCAAACATCTTCAGTCGAGGAGGCAGCTGATGGTAATGTCCTCTAATCTAACCTGAGGAAATCTGCTTGAAGTGCCTTATTGAGAAGGCTAGAAGAGACCTGTAGATGTCAATTAATACAGGAGTGTGCAACATTAAAGTTGGTAAAAAAGAAAGAAAAAATAGAAACCTAGGTAGAAGGGACCAAAAATGGGTCAAAGCATCAGAGCAATGAAGAGGTCGGGAAAAAAGAAGTTTTAGAAGTACCATAGAATGTAGAGGTGCCTACGTAGGATCTTGTGAGGAAAAGGAAGAGATCCAGGTGTGCTTGGAACTCCAGTGATTGCACCAGGTGATGCTCAGAGATAAAGACAATGTTTACCTTTATTGCCTTTGTCATCCATATTCTTTGAATAACATAAGATGCGATGGTGTGGCTGTAAGGGAAGCAAGTAATATCTATGTGTGTAATTAAAAATTGGCCCTATTTCATAATAATCATATAGCTGCTAGCATTTACTAGCATTCACTTAAGGCCAGACAAGGTGTGAAATACTTTGTGTGCATCATCACAATTAAGGTAGGCTGAATAATGGCTCCTAAATTTATCTACATCCTAATCCCAGAACCTGTGAATATTTCATTATCTAGTAAAAGGGACTTTGAAGATGTGATTAAATTAAGTATCTTGAAATGGGAAAATGATCCTGGATTATCCTTGTGGGTCCTAAATATAATCACCAGGAAGCCACCAGACATTGAAAAAAGCAGGAAACAGATTCTCCCCACTGAGCCTCTAGAAGGAACCCACCTGACCAACACTTTGATTTTAACCCAGTGAAACCAATATAGGACACTCGAGTCTAGAAATGTAGGAGAATCAACTTGTGTATTTATGTCACTAAGTTTGTGGTAAATTGTCACAGCAGCAACAGGAAACTCACCCACCACTTAATTCTCACAACTACTAAAACCATTATTGGAAGCACAGAGAAGTTGAATAAATTGACAGAAGCACAATTCAACTCAGGCAGTCTGATTCCAAATGCCTTGTCCTCAAACCACTACACTGCATTCCATGGCAAGAAAACCTCCTGAGTACGTATTCGTGGTCGGTCCAACCACATGCGGGTTTTTGATTAACCAATGTAATAAGTATACAAAAATGGAAATGTACATTTTGGGGAAATTTTTTTGGAAATGGTTTCAGTTACTTTTATGTTTCAGTTTCCAGACTGATTCCCACGTTAAGATAATGATTCCTTCTATTTTATTAAAGATTTTTAAAAACTATCCTAAGACATATTAACTCATTTGTGGTTATAATCATGTTGTTATTATATTTACATAAACAATACACTCAACTGTAACTAATGCATGATTCCATTCCAAACAAAAAAAAGATATTAAAAAAATTCCTGATGTGCATAGTTGAGTACTAGAAACTTGAACCTGTTAGGAGATGTGAATTTCAGCATCAGATTTGCTTCTTAGAGTATAACCTTGAACAAGCAATTTAACCTCTCTTGATTCCCTTATCTATAAAATGTGTCATTTGCCCTTTCAGCCACCTTTCTTTTCTAAGATTCTATGAGTCTGTGATTCAATTTTCTCCTCAAGCATATTGGTGACACTGGATTTTTCCATATAAAAAGTTATATTTTGCCCTGTCCTGAACATATTGCTTACAGTTTGCTTCTAAACAGAAATCCATCCTTTGGCCTATTAACAACTGCTTTGGTCTATTAGGAACTATGATTTAGTAGCAGACTGAGACATTTTTAGTGACACTATCTGCATAGCCAAAATTTGGTAGAGGTGGTGGGGGAGCATTTATTTGGTGATTAGCATCTAACAAATACTTTTGCAGATTATTTCTTAATCCTTGCAAAGACCCTTCAAAATAAGTGCATCCTCCTAATGAAATAATGAAGAATTTGTCAGATAGTAAATAATTTAACAGGATCTTTAAGTTAATAAGTGGCAAATATTGTTATCCCAAATCCTTGTCTTTCCCACAATTCATAATATATGATATAAAAATAATAGTTTCTGTATGTTGAACACCGTGTAAGGTTTTATTTTCTAAAGATGTTTACACAGGGGCACCTGGGTGGCTCAGTCGGTTGAGTGTCTGACTTCAGCTCAGGTCATGATCTCGCAGTTCGTGAGTTCGAGCCCCGCGTCAGGCTCTGGGCTGATGGCTCAGAGCCTGGAGCCTGCTTCTGATTCTGTGTCTCCCTCTCTCTGCCCCTCCCCCATTCATGCTCTGTCTCTCTCTGTCTCAAAAATAAATAAACATTAAAAAAAATAAAGATGTTTACACAATGTATGTACCCCATCCCATATGTTCTGGCAATGTGACTCAAAATCTTCTCACCAAGAGGTGGGGTTTTGCTGTATGTGGGCAGGGGGTTGTGGCTGCTCTAACCAATGGAGTATGAGAGATTGATTTTATGTGACTTCTGAGGCTACATTTCATAATAAATGCAGCTGCCACCTGGCACCCGCTCAGGACAGTCATCCTTGAACCCCAGCCACTATGCTGTGAGGAAACTCAAACTAGCTCTCACGTGAAGAAGCTCATGGGAGGAGACATTGAGGCCCCCAGGTAGCAGCTAGCATCAACTCTAGACGTATGAATTGATGATTTCTTAAGTTAACTCCAGCCTCCATCTTTCATCTCAGGCCAAGGACATTGTAGAGTGGATACAAACCATCCCCACTGTATTTCTGGACCTAAGGAACCCACAAACATGGATGTTTTGCACCGTTAAGTTTTGGAATAATTTGTTATTCCAAGCAAATTCCCTCTACTGGGAAGCCCCAGTAACTAGAATAAGTATGTAACATGTAACATGTGCAGAATAACTTACAAATTTTCCATTTTACAGAAGTGAAAACAGGCAGAGATTATATGACTCACTCTGAGCCACACAGTTAATATATAAAGATACTAAATTAGAAATCAGGCTGTTTTGGGGTGCTTGAGTGACTCAGTCGGTTGAGCATCCGACTCTTGATTTTGGCTTAGGCTATGATCCCAGGGTCGTGAGATCGAGCCCTGCATAGGGCTCCGCACTGAGCGTGGAGTCTGCTTAAGATTCTCTCTGTCTCTACCTCTGCCCCCCTCCACTGCTCTCGCATGCTCTCTCTCCCTCTCAAAAAAAAATAATGAAAATTAACAAAAAATCAGAACTTTTCCCCCCCAATACTCATGTCCCATTCACTATATTTTATTATCTCCTAAAAGAATAGCAATTTGGAAGTTGAACTTTATGGATACTCACCAGCCTATATGACATTAAATTATATTATTTGGTAAGTCCAAGGCCATTCTCTATATGTAATCTGGTACATCAAAAAACAAGCAAAAGCAAATAATATGATTTTAGGAAACCATATTATTTCTAGGCCATTTATATTTTGTATCTATTTTATCAGTTTCAATGACTTTGGTATATATTTTTATTTTGTCATTTTACATTGGAAAGCATAGGATTTTGTTTCATTTTGTTTGTTTTTGAGAGTTTTAGCCTTCACAAGATGGACAGCAATTAATACATTAATATAGTAATGCAATAATGTTATACTTCAAATACATTGAATAATTTGACTACATCAAAATTGATTTCAAATAAGCACTTGGAAACATATGTGATTGGTTGTCTATCCAAAAACTATTTATTCTAGCTTTGATTTTGCTCTCAGAAATCTGATATTTTTTGGTATTTACCAGCCCTCTTTCCTGCTGGGAATAGACTGTTTTTAAAAGTAAGTAAAATAAAATTTGCTAATCTAAAGGTTTTTGTCTTCCCGGAAAAGAATCTTTAAAAGAAATAATATGACAATTAGGAGGAGGAACTTCTCAAATAACATTTTAAAGTAAAACTTAAAATTCACTGACAAAATATATATCCTATATTTATTGCATTCTAACCCCAACCATTATTACAAAAAAGTCCTTAATATTTCATTTTTTATCGTTACCATTTTCCTTGTACTTTAAGGGTAGTTTATTATAAACAGCTCTTCCTTTTTAAAATAAAGTCACTGAAACACTAAAAATAGTACTTTGTTCTGATTATTTCTTTTAAATGTTCTCCCATAATATGTCTTTTGCATTTCCTCTCTGAAGTCAGACATTTTTTCACGTTTTTTAACCAACTGTAGAAATAGGTCAATAATTTCACTGTGAGATTAAATGTTGACCTTCCTGACCTTAGACATGAAAAAATATAAATGCTGGTATATGGACTCTCTAAATCTTCACTAGATTTAGAGTATAATACACAATTCCTTTTCAAGTACAATACACAGTTCTTTTTTTAGAGGAGAGTATTCTCCTTAGAGTAAATAAAGTATTTTGATTGATGCAACAGAAATTTGAGACAAGTTTTAAGATGTTGTGCCTTTTAGGAGTAATTTAATAAATTCAAGTGCCAGCTAACTTCCTGAGAAATTTTTGTCACTGAGAGAATCTGGCTCACAATGAATGAAATGGGAAGCATTTTAAAACCAAACATATGTTTCTAATAACTCTCTTGTGTATGCAATGCAGTGTTTTCAATGTAGATGAGGTACTCTGGTGACATCATCCTTTAAATTCTCTTTAGGTAAACCAGATGGTTGAATGTGTATGCAGTAAGAATGCTGTTAAGTTGTCCAGAGAGAATAGTTTAATAATCTTTAAGAATGTCACTAATATCCAACATGTGTATTTTTGAACGGGTGTTTGTATTGAAAAAAACTGAGGTCCCAAATCTGTCTCAGACAATTCTTAATTAAACTAAATGATAAAAGTTGCAGAACTTTTTTTTCAAAAAGCAACCTTTCCCTAAGAAATAGTCTTAAAAACTTTGATTAAGATACATTTCTGTATAGCAGCTAGCAATTTTGCTGCCATACAATAAAATGAATGACATTAAAATTTGTACCATACTACAAGTAAGGAGCTGTAATTTTTTTTCATGTCTAAAAACACAAAGAAAAGAAACTACTAAAGAAGTTTGGAAGGGAAACACACAAACAGGAAAATAAAAAATGGGAAAGGAGAAGCAGAACTCAAGCTTCTCTGTCCACTCAGGAAACTTTATAGCCCAGAGATTTGACAAATAAATCTTGTCTCCGTGGTTTTCTTATGCATTCCACATACACAATGTCATGGGAAGAGATTAGTTTCTTATGATGAAAGAATAAGTTTAACTGAAGTTGGAACTGGAGGAATCAACATAAATCGAGTCGATTCAATGAAGAAGAAAAGTAAAAATAAATTCTAAATTTGATACTTGGAATTTTTTTATCAACACGATTGCATTGTAATTATTGGTTTGCTCTGGATCCTGCCCAATGAGATTCCTCCCACCCTGAAACTTGAACTATTAGAAGGGAAGTTGAGCAGAAGAAAATACATGCAGTGAGAAGTGTTTTAGTAAAGAAGGTGCATCCTTCAATTGTGAATGGTAAGAGGAAATTAACAGCATTTTAATTATACATTCAATGTCAAAATAAGTCTGAATTCATAATTCCAACATTTGGGCTAGATTTTACTTCTCTGAGGATGTCACAAATCACTACTTAATCTTATATAAAATATAAAAGGACAATTAAAATTTCAAGTGAACAATCTATCCTTATCCTGAAAACTACCCAGAACATTAGAACGCCATTATTTACCAGTGCTTAGGATGTCTTCAATTCCATAGTGGTATAAAGTTTGATGGCATCTCACTGCATTACCATGAGAAAAAAAATGCATTGAACCTCAAATTACCTTGATCACAGAAGGAGGAATGACTTTCCTGATGGTGATTCTGGAAGACAGAACTGAGCGTGAGACTGTTGGCAACTTCAATGCTTCTATTTTGTCTGTAGGAGGCACCTATTCTGGTCTGTTTGCGGTCCCATTCAAAGGTATGGGAAGAAGTATGCTTTGTCTACTCTGGGAATGTGCAATATTCCCATTAATGAGTGAGTTAGTCTAATAGAGATTAATTATTAACAAACCGATTTACCCTTACATCTAAATTCACCTTTTCCAGTTAGTCATGAGAGAAATGAATGTGACATTTTGCCCTTTGTTTGACCTTTAAGTCTATCTTTCCATTGGTTCCAAACTTGAGAACAGAATGAAACTTGAGAAAAAAAATAAAGAATTCTATGTGTTTTATGCAAAGTACACTCTACCTGAATTTTTCATCGTATGAAATACATGAGAAATAAGAAACAAAATATTGAATCAAAATAATATTCCACCTAACCTCATGTCCTACAGAGATATTAAAGGATATTTGCAAAGTTCTTTAAAATCAATTTTTATGAGATCAAGGATTGCCTTTATGATTATAGGAAGGCAGAAATTTACCACAAAACTTGTAACCTGGAGGTTTTAACCTCTAAAATGTTGCATGAGGGGTGCCTGGGTGGCTCAGTCCATTCATTGAGCCTCCGATTTCGGCTCAGGTTCTGATCTCACATTCATGAGTTTGAACCCCGTGTCAGGCTCTGTGCTAACAGCTCAGAGCCTGGACCCTGCTTCAGACTCTGTGTCTCCCTCTCTCTGCTCCTCCCCTGCTTGTGCTCTGTCTCCTTGAGTCTCTCAAAAAATAAAATAAAACGTTAAAAAAGATTTTTTTAATGTTTCATGAATTATCTGCAGCAAATCTAACATTGAATCAGGAAATCAAGAAGCTGAAGTTCTATTTATGGAAGGAAGCTTTGCAAAAAATATATAAACATCATCAAACAATCTCTTCCATGTTGTCTTTTTTGTGCTTACCTGTTTCTGAGTAGTACATATACATGGTGTAAGATTACATGAAGTCAACCTAAACAAAGGCTCAAATTAAAAACTCGAAATGGGAATTCATAATCAAATAGAGACAGCATACACTGTTTTCATGTTCCCATTCAGGAAGGAGACCTAATGGCAATAAATATCTAACCCAAACCAGCTATACTTGTCTCAGTAAAAAGAGGCTTACCAAAGAAGAAGGCTTCTTTTTGCAAGATATTAGATTGAGTAAAACCATTTCCAAAAGTAACACGAGAACACTTGCTGTCATGAGCCAAATGAAATTAAGTAATGGTGAGCATATAAGTTAAATAATTATAATAATAAATAATCCTTACCGAGGCTAATCTTACGTTAGGACATGTACATTTATTTTCTCTTTTAATCCTCACAACTCAATAAAAGTATTGTAACTATTGTGTCCACTTTACAGACAGGGAAATGAAGCCTAGGAGGTTGATATAAGAAGCCTAAGCATAGGCAACTAGTAAAACATAGAACCCAAATTCAAATCCAAGGCAGTCCAACTCCATATCCCAAGCTCAAGTTAAAATGTGTACCATGATGATAAAAAAGAAGAAGAAGAAGAAGAAGAAGAAGAAGAAGAAGAAGAAATAAAGAAAAGGGAAAGAAAGAAAGAAAGAAAGAAACATTAGTTTCTAGGTTACTAGTTAAAAAAATTATATTTGCAAAATTGCAGTTATAGTGGATCAAATCTGAACATGACCAAAAAATCTCTGTAAATCTATGTAAATTATTTATTGTTTTTATTTTAGAGAGAGAAAGAGAACACTTGAGTCAGTGAGAGGGGTAGACTGATAGAAAAAGAGAGAGAGAGAGAGAGAGAGAGAGACTCTTAAGCAGATTACATGCTCAGTGGAGCTCAATCCCACAATGAAATCAAGAGTTGGTTACTTAACTGACTGAGTCACCCAGGCACCCCTATATAAATTATTTAGAAAAGCTTCTGGCTTGTAAAAAAAACCTTAATAATACTTGGCTAATAATTTTTTACTCTACAAGATGTACTTACACAAAAATTAAGGTAAACTCAGTTAAGTGTTCGACTCTTGATTTTAACTCAGGTCATGATCCCAGGGTTATGAAATCAAGCCCCATGTCAGGCTCCACAGTGAGTGTTGAGCCTGCTTAATATTCTCTCTCTCTCTCTCTCTCTCTCTCTCTCTCTCTGTCTCTGTCTCTCTCCCTCTCTCTCCCTCTGCCCCCTTCTTCCCACTCCCTCTTTCTCTCAAAAAAAAATTAAAAATTAAGATATATTTTACCTCAGAACTGAAGATTTCCAATATCATAAATACCTACATCAAGGTTACCTGGATTACTTGTTTCCATTTGAGTTGTCCATTCAGCTATTATTTTTTGTTAATGAATATAAATATGTCATGCCAGTAAAATTTAGAGATGCATTATCAACGGATATATTATGCTATCATTCATATATAAATTTGGAACTATTGATTCAAAGTATTAGGATCTGAACCTTAAATTGTTTGATTTTTCCACTAGTATGAATAAATTTGTAGTGATCTATAACTCTCAACATTCCCTTTATGTTATAATTACATAATATATAAAAAATTATGCACAAAAACATTTGATAGAGATTCTTCTTGGATATAAAGGGTTAACTCAAGAAATTAAAGGATTATATCTGATTAAGAGTAAAATGTACCTTGAAATAAAACCAATTTTCATGCACCTGATGCTGACTAGAACCATGTTTTTAATTTTTAATGTGCATATAAATCACTTGAGGATTTATTAAATGCAAATCGTGATTCATAAGGGATATGGCAGGCCTGAGATTTTAAATTTCTAACAAACTCCCTAGTAATACCAGGGTTGTTCCATTGACCTCATTTTGAATGGCAAGGGGTTAGAGAATGCAGCGACTGTTCACATACAAGAGACCCTGAATAAATTATGTGCCAATATCTCTTTTCTGGAAATATTCCTTTTTCTTTCCCTCAATACTGGTACAATAGCAGTCATCATGATAATACCTGATTGTCATTCACACGTCAGGGGTGTGCCCTGAGCTCAACCAATCAGTTACTTTTCAAATATTGAGACCTGAGGCACAGAGAGAATCAATTTAGTAATTCTCAATGACCTTGTGACTTTACATAAATTTCAGAGCAAGTGTTTTTGGTCATTTTCTACCTAGGGGACAGGGAAAGAGAAAAACTGTTTTGCAATGAAGGAGAAAAAATAAAGTACGATATACAGACAGAAATAGACATGAGAGGCACCAAGAGAGTAACTTAATGGATTTTTTAGTGTGTTCGCATTCAAATTCTATTCCCGAGGCCCAAGTATATTGCTGCCTTAATAAATTACCTTTTGCTCAAGCCGAGTGGGTTTCTATTTCATACAACCTAAGGAGTGCTAACTTTACACTCTAAAGTGTAATGTACTTTATCTTTATACATCTAAAAGCACGTGAGCTTGGGATCCATAATCACAGCCTCATTTACGTGAAGTGCTAGGAATCTGCACTAAGTATGTATATAATAATATATGTTACACACATGGACATTATTGCAATGAATTTTTGCATCAAATATTTTACTTCAGTACATCTGTTACTTTAGAATTTGGTTCTAAATAAATAAACATAGCACTCATTTAACTTACAGATGTGCAATGATAGAAAAATCTATTAAATGATATATAAGAGTGAATATTATATTCCATGAGCTAAACAAACTGTCTTTTAAAAATGTATGCATTTCTCCTTTCAAAAGCTCAGTAGTTATTATAATGATGAAAATCTCACATTAAATACATGTGTTGATTGCTAACAAAGGCACCAGAATGGTATTTTCCTTTAGATAAAGGTATTTTAAACTACTCCATATTATTCACAGTATCTATTCATATTTAACTGCTTGAAAGTTTAGCCTGATTAAGCAAAATGTTTACAAATAAGCAATGCCATAAAAACATCTCCAGTTTTGGGGCTCTGGCCAAATCAACTTCCTGTAAGCATTTAATGATGAATTCTATAACTGAATAGCTAATAAACCCATCTAAACTTAAATCTTATACTGAATCCACACATTTGTAGCAATCAGATCATTTCAGTAACACAGGTGTTATAAAACTATCACAGAAACTAGGATCTAAGGGACAGATCAGACTTATTTTTCCTCAAATATTTATATTAAGTGCAATGTAAGCTTAAAGTGTGGTTGTTAATCTTAAACAGAACTAATTACATTGTTTGAATAAATCACCAATATTAAATTACAGGAGCAAATCTATAGAATTGGCTTTGTGAAGCAGTAACTCAGACTGGTCCTCTGGTGAATTGGCAGCCCAGATTCACATTGGAGAGTTAACCCAAAACAACAACAGCCACAACAGCAACAACAAAAAACAAAACAAACAGAAAAAAACACCACCACCACCAACAACAAAAGCAACTTGTCATAAATCACGGTAAAGTTATTGGAGATTGCCAAGACTTCCAGGGATCTGGAAGAGGCAAATGAAATCTTCTCTAGAGGACCGAACTCTATCCTAGGACTCAAATAATTCCCATGAATAAATTCCCTTCAAAACATGAGCAGCACCAATAAGAATGTCAAAAAGTCCTCAAAAAATTAAGACACTATGTGTAGAAACACACAGACATGTAAGTATAGTCCCTTATGTAGCACATATCAAACAGTGGATTTATTTATTAGAGACCAGAAATAGATGATAAATTCATCATATACTCACGTTATTAGAATAAAAAATAATTATGCTGACTAAAATTAAAGAAAGAAAACACTAGTTTGAATTTATGTTCAAGGAACTAGAAACAATAACAACCAGCAGTTTTGAAAAAACATATAAAAAAATTGTATTTTTAACTTTCATATAAATATGAACATTGAAATTAAAAGCTCAATGAATGGTTATAATATCAAATTAGACACAACAGAAGGAGAGTTAGTAAAATGAAAGATGGAAGAAGTTACACATAGTGCAGCACAGACAGAGCATAGAAAATGTATCAGCTTTATGACTTATCACTAGTAATATGTCAATTTATTAAGGATTTCAAGTAAGTAGACACTGGGAAGAAGGTTAAGAGATAATGAAGTTAACTGAGAATGTCTAACATAGTTCTATTTGGCGATCCAGTAAGAGAGAAGGGCATTAATTGGTGAAAAGAACAGGGATGGGAACATTCTATAACTAATGTAAAATATCAGACAAAAGATTCCAGAAACCCAATGCAGCATTTTTAGAATAAATTTTTAAAAATCCATACACAGGAACATCTTAATGAAACCACAGAACATCAAATAAAAACTCAGAGTATTAACATGGGGTAAAGAAAAGGAGAGGTTATTTCCTAAGGAACTAAAGATAGTTAACTTTTTAACAATAAAAAGTGAATCCAGAAGATAAGACAGTTCTATCCAGTTTTCAAAGAAAAAAATCATGCCAAATATTGCAGACAATAGAAACCAGGAAGTCTTTCAAACTCATTCCACCATTTCTAGATAGATCTGACATTAAACTCAGAAAAATTTATTGTGAGAAGGAAAATTAGAGAAAGATTTCTCTCAAGATAGATGCAATATCCTAAACAAAATAGCACATTGAAGCCAAATGAATTTTTCAAATAATATATCTTGGCCAAATGGTACGCCAGTTATATGAGAATAGGTGAATATTATCAAATTCATACATGTAATTGAACATGTTAACAGGTTAAAGGGGAAAAAAGTAATCATCTACTTGAGGTTTAAAAAAATGTTTAATAAAATCCAATACTGATTTATTATAAATATTATTAGTAAATAGGAATACAATAGAATGTCTTTAACCTTATAAAGAGGAATAACATTCTGAAAGGGGAAACATTAGAAGAGTTCTCTTATAATACTAGTGCTTTTATGCAGCATTGTATTAGTAGTCTTAGCAAGTAAAAACAAGACAAAAAATGAATATAAAGATGCAAAGTAGAAATTATATCATTATATAGAAAATCAAAAGGTCTGTAAATTGCTGCAAATAATTTAGTAAACTGGCAACACATACAACTAATATTTAATTAAATAGGAAAACAAAATTTATAGCAGTTGCATTTCTAATTACTAGTAACAAACAACCTTAAAATGCAATTAAACAGATATCACAATTTATAATACTGTCACAGGCTATCAAGAATATTTAAAAACGTTCAAGACTGCTCAGGGAAATTTTTTTAAGGTTTTATTAAATGATATTAAAAAACATCTAAATATAGGGAGTGATGTACCATGCCATTGGCTGGAAAACCTGATACTTAGAAATAGTACATCTCCTGATCATGTCCATTACAATTCCAATGTGTAACCAAGTTATTCAAAAAACATAAGATTATTCTAAAATTTTATATGGAAGAGTAACAGACTAATAGTAGCCAGAGAACAGGGGGAAATGAATTGCCCACCAAATTACCAGGAATTATTACAGGATAAAATGACGCAAGGATAAAGAAAACGACAACCGAAATAGAAAACTCAAAAACATTTCCACACGTGTTGACATATGACAGAGGTGACATTTCAGATTGGTTGGGAAAGGAAGAATGTTTGGGGAAAAAATGGCCATCCATATGGAAAAAAGATTAAATTGAAACCACTTCACCCCATGTAAAAGTGCAAAGAAATAAAGACTTAAATGTCAGAAATGTAATGTTTTAAATGTCTTGGAGAAAAACCTATCTGAAATGTTTTTAGGTTGAGGGATATGGAAAAGTTTCTTAAAAATACATTTAAAAAAGGTTGACCATAAATAAAAAGACTTATAAAATTGAGTACATCTCAGTTGAGAATGGTTGTTAAGCAAAAGACACATTAAGTAAAAAATGTTATAAAGTGGAAAAAATATTTGCAATATAAACAACGAAATATTCAAAATATTGAGATGTCATAAAAAAAACTTCCACAAATCAATATGAAAAACTTTTAAATGATAAAAAAAATGGTCAAAGGGATAAAAAGTCTTTCCCAAGAAAAATTCATATGGCCAATAAGAGCATTAGTAGTGACCAGGGCAGTGCAAAATAGTACCACAGTGAAATACCATTTTATATATACTTAATAACGAAGATTAAAATGAATAACCATTCCAAGAAGAAGAGATAGAAACAAATCCAGGTTTTGTAAAGGGCCAGACGTTTATTTAATTTCTCTCTCTAAGAAAAAGAAAGAAAGAATAATAACAAATTAGGTACAATATATAATATTCATTTAGAATGAGAAAATAAATCATAACAAATTACAAGTTTTAAAAAGCTGATAAATACTACAAAAAGAGAAGCCAAAACAAATACTTCCTTGTGGTCACAGCTACATAATAGTATTTGCCTAGATCTTGGGGCTGCATACTTTTTTATGGCTTCTCATGTAATAACAATTTTGGAAAATTTCCAGTAAACAGAAAAGAAAGTTACTTCCAATATTTTCAATGTGGTTGAGATTTGTTTTTAATGTTCAGAGCATAGAAAATGTATCAACTTTATGACTTATCACTAGTAATATGTCAATTTATTAAGGATTTCAATAAAAATTAGGAAAACCTCTAAATTTGTTTCATACGTGAGCTGGGAAATTTCAGGGCATTTAAAATTTTCCTGTGCAGAGAAATATATTAAAGAATTATGTATTCATTAACCAAATTATATTTGATAGCCTCATTGTATGGCATATTTATAGTTGCTAGTGTTTGTGGTCACATTAGCAGAAAATATATATATATATTTAATATAAGCCATGTCATCTGAAACATAAAGGACAAGATGCATCAGATATTCTAAGATGTGGTCCTTTATGTTGAGATGCATAAAACGTAAGATTGAACACAATGGTGTGCTTATTTGTAGCATCCTTACAGGCTTGTGTCCTATAAAACACAGGAGGTCTGATAGATTCTACTGTGTCATATAACATTTTAAACTGTATATGTATAATTGTACATGTGAATTATTGAATATACACCTGCCAGGATAGAGCTTCTATTCTAACCAAGCATCAAGAAGAACCAAAAAAAAAAAAAAAAAGGGAAGAAAAAGAAGAAACAAATCTTATGCTGACAATTTTAAACCTCTTTGATTAGAAGAATTTTCCACGGCTAAATTCCTGCATTCATACTTTTCAAAACTCATTTTTCCTCCACTTCACACAAATTTTTGGTGCCAGGTATTGTAGGAAAAGTTCATGTGGCAATTCAGTGTCAGGGTCATAAGTTCTGTGCTATGATGTCAGCTAAGTCAGCAAGATGTACAGTCTGAGCTCTTCTGGAAGGCATTCTGACACCAATATGGCAAATGAGAATTAATATTCAGGACAGTGACTCTATAAATTATGCAAACATATCTTTCTACACCTAGAGTACTTCTCACTTTAGCTGAACTACCCTCCCAAATTCCATGGCCACTCTATTGCCATCCATCTAGTGGAGAATACGCAATCGGTAGTTGAAAGAATGAGGGAATTAGCAGTGATACACAACCTATTTTCAGCAGATGCTCATTTAATAAAGTGACTTGAAGGGCTAATTGAAGAGTCATGGTACAGAAAATGGACTGGTTTCGTGGCCATGAAGTTCACTTAGATAGACAAAGAAACCTGAGTACTAAGTTAAACTGTTTAGTTTTGTTCCCAAATAAAATGTTTTCAAGTTTTCTCAATCTCATTACTCATTGAATGTAAAAGTATTCAACAACACACCTGCTTGTCTCACTCAGGTTTTATTCTTCCTCAGAGTTTAAAAGAGTGGGTTATCTAGTAGATGCTGGATATAGATTGGAATTAACAACCAAATTTGCACAGAGAGTGCCATTATGTAACTATTTTCTATTATGTAATCTCTTTTATCTATAGCTAGGCTGGATGCACAAGATCATCCGAAACCATTTCATTTTTTTGTTATTCTTTATTGTATTTTAAAGTCAATATATTTGTTTTGAGAGAGACAAACAGCACAAGCAGAGGAGGGGCAGAAAGAGAGGGGGACAAAGGATCCTAAATGGGCTCTGCGCTGACAGCAAAGAGCCTGATGTGGGACTTGAACTCACGAGCCCGTGAGATCATGATCTGAGCTGAAATCAGATGCTTAAGTGTCTGAGCCACCCAGTCTCCTCCATCTGAAAACATTTAAAAAATTATTTTATTTTAATTAAGGCTGGTGCCTTAGTTAAGTGACTATGTCCTTCATGCTGCAAAGTGACCTCCTACCAAAAGCATTTCATTCAACTGAGAATAAGGACATCTGACACGACTTCCTCCTAAAGGTAGTGCGCATGCATCCTGTCCTGGGCACCGCAAACTAAGTTCTATTAAAAGTAATGAAGTAGGAATGCCAGTACAATTATTTGCAAACGGTTTGTTTCTGTCCAGGTTTTTTCACAGTTCAGGGTAATAGCTGCTGCAGGCTTATAAAATTCCTATGCAGCAAAGCCTTACTGCATGATGTTTATGCGGACTTTAACCCGTAGCTGGCTGGGTTTTTTAGACACTGAAATGTCTTACCTAGAAGATGATATTGGCCTCAAAATTAGTCCCTAGCAATGAAATAGCAAGCGTCGCGATATTTAAACAAAGACTTAAAAAAAATCAAAATGTTTTGTTTATGACGTAGTCATGGAATTGAAGACAGGCCAGATATTTTTTACTAGTTGTAGGACTTGGGACAAGTTACTTAGATTCTCAAATACAACACGAAGGAAATAGTATCACCTAACTCATAAGACTGTGCTAGTAATCTTATGTGACTACCAAGTGACATAAACACGAACGACGTTTTAGTCTGGCATTGGCCATACAGTTAGGTTTAGTAAATGTTAGCTTATCGGTAAGAGTAAAAATATTACTAAAAATACTAAAAAGAAAATATTGACATAATTTTATCCCCTGCATCTCTAGATATAATTTTATTGATAATGATTTATAAATGCTTCTTTTCTTCTAGCACTCTCTATTGTATAGATAAGCCAAGGTTGCAGAATCATTCCAGAGAGTTGTAGGCAGACTTCTAAGATGGTCTATAATGATTCCTGCCTCCTGTTATTCCAGTCCTTTTATGATTCCCTCTACCCTTCTGTGGCATGAACCTAGTGATCTGCTTCCGAGGAAGTGAATCCAGCAAAGGAGATAGGATGGTACTCCTAACACTAGATTAAAATCTGACGGCCATTGCCAGCTCACCTTCCACTTTTCTTCTTGCTTGTTTGTTCTGATGAAGCAAGCTGCCAGGTTGTGAAGTGTGCTAGAGAGAGGTCTAAAGGGCAAGGAACTGAGGGCGGACTCTGACCAACGAGTGAGAAACTGAGGCCCTGAATTTGCCAACAAGCAGGTGAGCAAACTTGGAAGTGCAGCCTTAGTTGGACTTTATGATGACGATGAGGATCTTGGCTGATATCTTGATTGATTGCAACTTGAGCCAAAACACCTAGCCAACCCTCGCTTGGACAGCTGATGGACTGAAACTGAAATAATAAATATTGTGGTTTTAGGCCACTAATTTTCAGAGTTGTATTGTATGCAGCTATAAACAACCAGTGTAAAGAAGAAGGACTTGAAACCTGAGCCATGTTTTCCAATATATCAAATGATCTTTAAAAGTGAATTGGGAATGTGAGTGAGAAGTCTTTATGTATAAACTCCAGCAGCAACCATTTTGTAAAAGAGATTATACCTACCCTGTTTTTTAAAGATATAAACCTCCTTCTTATTCCTTTTTAAGTATTTTTCTCCCATAAAAATGAATCCAAACAAAAATTATTTCAAAAACTGTCTCTGTGCCCAACTGATGTATTTATGCTATTAAAAATGACTACTTCTGTGGGTTTAAAAGGCTTTATAAAGATTTATATATGATTTTTCTGGAGGAAAATTGGCAATAAAAAAGGATAACCATAGGATATTAGGCAATAAGCTCTCAAGTCCAGAAACAAAGTAATTTCTCTTTGTAGACTAAGCAGGTAGCACAGAATGCAGCACACAGACCATGGCACATGTTTGTTTTTCTTGCTGAATGAAAGCAACTGGATTTTTAAAAAAGAACGGTGCAAATAGAACATACATTTTGGAACCACCAGCAAAGTTAATTCCAAATGCTGCCTCTGCCCACACCATTATATGACCTCACGCAAGTCAATTATTTCCTTAGAAAGTGAAAATTACCCCTAAAATTTAACCTGATAGAACAAAAAAAATGAAAATGTGTCAAGAGAGACATAGTCTTTATAGATATTAAAATATATTATAAAGATAATAATTTTAAATGAAAAAAACAGAAAAAAAGTAACCTAATTTGTTTAAACAGAAAAAAAATGACCTAATTTGTTACTATGCTAAATAGTAAAAGAATACAATCTGTTAGAAAGATGTTCAAAGGATGTAAAGCATTATTTCACAGGAAAATATACATGATTTGCTTAATACAACCATGAAAAGACCTCAAATTACTTCTTCTTTTTTAAGTTCATTCATGAAAAGTAACCTAAAACAGGGTTGTACAGCTGTTCATTCATAGGCCACCAAAGATAAAAACTAATGATGATATCTAATGTTAGCCAGGTTGTCAGATAACAAACTCTCATAATCTTTATGTAAGAGTAGAATGAAGTAGACTTTACTGAGGAAAATTTGCCACTATCAAAATTAAAAATCTACACACCCACTCTTCTAGAAAATACTAAAGACATGGTTGTGGTAGCATAATGTTGTATTTTCCAAAATTCCACCATAAAAAGAGACAGAGAAACTAAGATAGCAAAACCAAAGCCTCACAACAGGCAACTAGAGTCAAAATGATGAGATAGTATCTCTTTGGGCTCTCTATGGAGATAAACCACCTGTCACCATAAACTTGCAATGCATAGCACCTATAGGAGGGATAAGAATGAAGGAAATGGGCATCTGAATGACCTGAAAGAAGAAAGCCCAAATTCCAACAGGGTCTCACTAGAAAGCACAACTGAACACAGACAAGCTTTTTGCACAATCTGATTCCTGGTGCTTGAGTTCCACAACAGTTTCACAGGATGGAACAGTCTGGTTTCCATAAACACTCAAAACTAACCAGTGGAAACTTCCATCCTGGACAGAGTTCCACAATGAGAAGAAATTGTTGGGAGTAGAATCCAAGGTGAGCAAGACAGAGACAACATAGGTGAAAAAAGAGTATGTCCAGACAGGGAGAGTTCAGAGAGTATAAAATCCTATTTTTTAAAATTTTTATTTGTTTATTTATTTTGACAGTTTGAGAGCAGGGGAGGGGGGAGAGAGAGAGAGAGAGAGAGAATCCCAAGCAGATTCTGGACTGTCAGTGCAGAGCCCAATGTGGGGCCCAAACCCACGAACCGTGAAATCATAACCTGAGATGAATTTAAGTCAGATGCTTAACCCACTGAGCCACTCAGGGGCCCTAATTTTTTTTTTTAATTTTATTTAAATCCAGGCACGTTAACAAATAGTGTAGTACTGGTTTCAGGAGTAAAATCATATTTTTTAACATCTCATGAAAATAAGAAGGAGCCCTGGAACTAAGAAGCTAGAAAAGGTGTTCTGACACACCTCTCCTTCTAACAGTTCAGGAAAAGCAATTTCACATAAGAAACAGGCGACAGAAAGGAATTGGTTTGAAGCCTATACAAAGTTTTTGGAAGTAACAAAAGAAAGTGGAGTAAAAAACCACCTACGGACATGAAAGTAGGCCAGAAATGCTCAAAAGAGATGAAAATTATTAACTAGAAATTTCAAATGAATTAAGAAAATAGTTAAATAAAAGAAGTTATAGAAGAACAATATAGATTAGAATTTTAAAAGTTCATATAAGGTGACTGAACTCAGAAAAAATTACAAATTAAAGGAAATATAAATTCAGTAATAAAAATAATTATAAAAAACAGGTGGGCTACTAAACTCAGATAATCTTAAAAGAAATACAAAGGAAAAAGGAAAATTGTACAAACAAAAAAAGTGAGAAAAGCAATAAGAAATTTTGAGGGAAAGGCAGACTTTTTATTATTTTTTTTAATGTTTATTTTTGAGAGGGAGAGAGACAGAGTGCAAGCCGGGGAGGGGCAGAGACACAGAATCTAAAGCAGGTTCCAGGCTCTGAGCTGTCAGTACAAAGCCTGATGCTGGGCTCCAACCCACAAACTGTGAGATCATGACCTGCGCTGGAGTCAGCTGCTTGACCAACTGAGCCACCCAGGTGCCCTGGGAAGGCATACTTTTTAAAATGGGAAAATAAGCTCCAATATATCTAGAACAGGAATTCAATAAAATGAAATGGAAGGAAAATTAACTCTAAAATATGTATAACAGAAGTATCCAAACAAGAATATCAATACCAAGAAATAGAAAAATATTAAAAATTATAATTCAGGAAATAACCATATTGGAAAGGTATGCATACTGGAAAACTTGAACCATAATTGCCAACTTTGAGAACGTATTTTAATATTGTTATAGATATTTGCAGAAAAAATGAAAAAATAGCTCTGTGAACATTAAGGCAAAAATACCAAGTTACCTATGAGGAAAACAAAATCAGAATGTCATCAGATTTTTAATAGCAGCATTTTATGCCAAAAGACCAAGGATAACATATTTATATTTTACATACTCAAAAAAGCAAATGTGAGTCAATAATTTTTTTCAGCCAGATTGTCTTTCCAGCATTTATGACTTTTGTCACAATTACACTTTTTGAAAATCTATGAATTCAGCAAATATTGCTTAAAATGAATCTTCCTTGAGAAATCCACTGAGAAATTAGCCTCAGGCAATGAAAATGACTGGAAATATATTGAGATGAATATTGATGTGATTATCAGTGGCTACTAATACCTTATAAAGAGAGATAACCAGACATTATTTCCTTCCTGATGGCATAAAATATCACCTATGAAAGTCTTGCCAAAACTATTTTACCTGAATCTACTGAAGTTTCTGGATTCAACGATATTGTTGTAGAAGACATTCAGAGAATGAAGGAATATTGCAAAGACACCACAATGATATATCAAGCAAAATCCAGATTGTTGTAAACATCACAGAACAAACAAGATGATTTCTTTAAGGTACACACACACACACACACACACACACACAAGGCAAGAAAACAACAACAACAACAACATAAAACTTGAGAGATCTAATCCGTGAACTATATCTGGTTCCTGATCCAAACTATAAAACAATTGGCAGTTGAAAATATAAACGCTGACTAGATATTTTAGGATTTTAAAAGAATTATTTTTAATTTAAAAAAGAGCAAATGGTATCAGCTACATTTAAGTTAAAACAGTCATCATCTCTTAGAAATACATATTGAAATATGTATGAATGAAATGGTTGAATTGTTTCATAAAAAGGGATGTAAATTATAAAGATTATTTCCTTCAAAATGAAATAGGAGAGGAGGACATGGATAGGAATATAAATGAAACAACACTGACCAATTTTTGATAATGTTTGAAGATGGTCGGTAAATCTATGGGGGGTTATATTTATCTATTTTATTATATGTTAAATATGTTCCATAATAAGTTACAAATGCACACGCTTCTGACTTGGCAATTTTACTTCTAGAAGTTTATCTACAGATATGCTAACCGAAGTATAAAGAATATATGTAGAAAGGACACCAGAAGTCTAGAATTAACTTAAATTGAAGGTTGAACCTGGTTGAAAAACCTACTATTATAAAACCTGAGGGACGCCTGGGTGGCTCAGTCAGTTGAGCATCCGACCCTTGATTTTGGCTCAGGTCATGATCTCACAATTCATGGGTTCAAGCCCTGCATCCAGCTCTGCACAGACAGCATGGAACCTGCTTGGGATTCTCTGTCTCCCTCTCTCTCTTTACTCCTCCCACACTCACACACGGGTGAGCTCTCTCTCAAAATAACCATTTTAAAAAGATGAAAAAAAATATATGTATATATACATATGAAAGATGAAAATATATGTATATATACATATGCATGAAGACAGACATACACATGTCTGTAAGTACATACACATTGGCACATCCCCAGAAAGGTTTTAGAAGAATATACACCAAATTGATACCTGTGACAAATTTTATAAAATGTTATTTTTAAAATTTTTATTATTGCTTATCCATTCATCTACTCATCCATTCAACATATGTTCATATAGGCCTGCCCTGTGTCGTGTGCTATTCCAGGAACTGGGAACAAGGAATAACACAGACATAAATCACAATCCTCTTGAAAATAGAACGTGGAGGGACAAAGTATATGCCAGATAAATAAGTGAAAATGTTATGTGATAAGAAAAAGTCAAGAAAGAGAGTAGTAGGGGGAGATTGCTGGATTTTTCGATAGGTTTGCTAGCACAAGCCTCACTGAGGAAGTGTGTGAAGCAACTATGGGGATTTGGTTGGGAAGGAGCACCGCAGTAGAGAGAACAGCAATTGCAAGTTCCATTAGCAGGAGCACATCTTCTGTCCTTGAGGACTAGCGGCACAGAGAAGTGTGGCTGAGAGGACAGGGCGAGGGGAGAGTAGTAGGAGCTGAATGCAGAGGATGCTGCATGTAGTTCATCATGTAGGGCCTTGTAGGTCTTAGTATGGATTTACTTTCGGTTGCTGATGAGATGGGAGAGGCCATCAGATGATTTTTGTGGTTTTGCAACCCTAGCTTTGAGGATTTTGCTTGTGTAGCTATATTGCTGTGATTTATAAGTTTGTATTGTTTCCATACGAAAATATTTATAAAAAGACATCTGCAACTGTCTTCATATAATTTGGAAGTCTGACCATTTCCAAAAAAAAGAAAACATTGGCCTGCCCGTCAGCTGGCAGTCATCTCTTTAAGAAGCTATCAAATCAAACTTTGAGTCGTTTTTAAATACTTGGGTGTTTACCTCTAATAATCTTCACTATTTTTCCTGGTAACCACTTGGTAGAACTAGTCTCACCTGCTACTACATCTAATTATACTCCTCCTGCTTGCTCCTCTTAATTCTCATAACAGAGTTATGTGCATATGGACAAAAGACGGAGAAGGTAGATACATCCAGAAATGCCTCCCTAAGCAATGTTTTACCAAGTGGTTTTACCAAAAGGTAAATATTTATCATCTATAAGTGATTATATCATGCCAGTCATGGTGTGTCATGTGTTACATGAACAGAGAGGTCCATCTTACTCAAGACTTCCAGTAAAATGACATGGCCTTATCAGGAGAAAAGCTAAATTACCTATGTGGCCATCAGGCCCCTAATAGGATACTACACCATTTGTTAAATGCCTCCTCATGGTGTGTTTGCGACTATGGCCCCTGCTAAGCCTTCTCTAGGGCTGGTTTCTAATTGAGTGATCAAGTGTTGGTATAGACAGCTTTTCTACATGAGTCAAGAAAGAAAAGAACGATTTGTGTTGCTACTGAGTTTTAATTGAAGCATACTTTAGTGTCTTTTGACTACTTCATTGCCGTTCTCACAATGATTACAACCTTGAGAGGGAACTCTTCTGATAACTGCTGGCTAGGCATGAGAAATCATGCTGTGCTGCAGCTAACTGATAGCTGAGATTTTCCCCACAGTAATACATACTCCATGAAGAGATTAGAATTAAATGGAATGGTCCTGTCTTAAACAGTCTACAGTGAGACCTTGATGCAAGCTGCAGTTTAACGTTGAAATGTAAGGCCCTGTCACTTTTATGTTTAAAAAAAAATGGCATGATTGGTTTGTGCCTTGGGTCTCTGGCACCCTCTCCATCATCATCTTCGGAAGCATCCCACATTATTTCCAAATATTTCTTGGATAGGCAAGGACCAAATGCCAAAAATCCTCAGCTAATTGTATTAATCTGCCTGCTTTTGCCTTTTAAAAAATGGCATTAAGATGCCCTCTTCCTATTTTGGTCAAAAAAAGAAAACAAGTTTAACTGACTTACTACTCTATCAGTTAGGAATTATGGCTAGTTGCATGTGACAGAAAAGTCTAAATAACAATGACTAGAACAACATGGTGATTTATTATTGATCACATTAAAATATAGGTCTGAAGGTGGACAATTCAGGGCCATACAGGAGCTGCACAGTCAGCAGGGACCTATGCTCCATCAGTCTTTCTGCTTTGCCATTTTTAGCATAGCTCTTTTCTTTTTCAAGGTGACCTAATGGTCCAAGATGGCTGCTAGAGTTCTAACCATTATGGTTATATTCCAGCAAGAAAAAAGAAGTAGGGAAAGAAGGGTAAAGAGCAAACACACTGCCTCGCTGAGGCAACCCCCTTTAAAGAAACTTCCCAAAATTTATCCAAAGGATACAGGAGTGCTGATTCATAGGGGCACATGTACCCCAATGTTTATAGCAGTGCTTTCAACAATAACCAAATTATGGAAAGAGCCTAAATGTCCATCAACTGATGAATGGATAAAGAAGATGTGGTTTATATATACGATGGAATACTACTTGGTAATGAGAAAGGATGAAATCATGCCATTTACAGCAGTGTGGATGGAACTGGAGGGTATTATGCTAAGTGAAATAAGTCAGTCAGAGAAAGACAGATATCATATGTTTTCACTCATATGTGGATCTTGAGAAACTTAACAGAAGACCATGGGGGAGGGGAAGGGGAAAAATAGTTACAAACAGGGAGGGAGGGTGGAAAACCATAAGAGACTCTTAAATACAGAGAGCAAACTGAGGGTTGATGGGGGAGTGGGGGAGAAGGGGAAAATGGGTGATTGGCATTGAGGAGGGCACTTGGGATGAACACTGGGTATTGTATGTAAGCGATGAGCCATGGGAATCTACCCCCAAAACCAAGAGCACACTTTACACACTGTATGATAGTGAATTTGACAATAAATTATATTTAAAAAAATAAAGAAATAAGGAAACTTCCTAGAAGCAACATTAACGATTTCTACCTATGTCTCATTTATCACCTGTAGCTATAAAAAAGGGTAGGTAATAGAGATTTTTAGCTGGACAAATTGCAACTGTACTATAACATCAGGTCCTATTGGTAATAATAATAATAGTTTAATTATACACATTTTATGTGTGTCAGGCACAAATGTGTATCACAATTTCTAAGTGCTTTTCATAGATTAATTTGCTTAGTTTTTGGAACAACCCTATGGAGTAGATAAAATTATTATTTGTTTTGCAGAAGAGGAAATTGAGGCACTGAAGGATTAAGTAACTTGTCTAAAGTCAAATGTGAGCCAAGATTTGAAGATCGATTTTTGGTTGTGAAGTGTGTGCCCCTAACCACCACTCTTCCCACCTTTTTTTTTAAAGAGCCAGCTACTAAATATGTTAGGCTTGTCAGCCATGAGGTCTTTCTGAAGCTATGCATCTCGGCACTGTCACTCAAAAACAGTCATTGATGCCACAAAAGGAGTGGGCATGACTGCGTTCCAGTAACAGCTGCAGGCCATACTTTGTTTATCCGCTGCAAATATCCATCCTTCCCCTCCAAAAGGAGCAGTGATGACTGGGTAGGTAACACTGAGTTGTTTGCTCACCAAAGAGTGAGTTTATTCTGCCCCCAACACTTGATGTGTAAAATAGAGCACAACTGAAATCCTGCTTATCGAGAACTAAGTTTAGACATCAATGGATCATGGACTTAGTAATGGATGACTAATGTTTGTTCTAATTTGGTTTCCTTCTTTTATATCCTATCCTCTTAATAAATATTCAGTTTATGCTTTCTTGGAGGAGACTCACAATGAAGGTTAGTATATTAAAGCTTTTGTGGATTTTGTAATTAAGAAACATGTTTATTTTAATTTGGTCTTCCTGAATTTCCTTGACCCCCAGAGTTCCCCCTACCCATTACATTCCCCCCTCCCACACCCCCACAATGTCTCAAAACGGAAGTTTATTAAAGTAGTTTGGGAAACAGTGACCTAAGTCTTCGAGTAACTTCCTTCCAGTATGCTTCCTTGCTGTGGAAATGTCATCATGATAGAGATCATTTTGAAGGCTGATAACTTCTTCTAAACTCTTTGAATAAGAGGTGTAATATAAACATCAATTTACAGGGGAACCACTAACCTTTGAGCTCAGTAGATCATTTTTTCTTTTCTTTTGAATAACTACAAAATGGAAATAGTTATCCAAAGGTTTTATCTCTAGTGCTTTGTGTCTCCGTTTTCAACACAGTAAACACTCTGTTGCCAAGCTATGGTAGATTTTGGCAGAGAAAATAACCCTAGGAGGATGTATTTAAAAAAGAAAGAAGAAAGAAAGAAAGAAAGAAAGAAAGAAAGAAAGAAAGAAAGAATAAAACCTGTTTCTTGCCAGCGACCCTCCACATTCTTTCATTTCTCTGTTACTTTTCTTCCCCAAACCTGCTTAATGTAGTTTGGGGTTCAGGTTAAAGTTCTAAGTTGATCGCTATAGGTATATATTACGAAGGAAGACAGATAATACCAGCCAAATAAAATGCAGGTCAGGCCACCTATCTTCTCATTTAGGAAAACAAAAAACAAAAAAACAAGAAATGCACTAAGAGGATGCCTGCTATGTACAAGGCATTGTTCTGGGTATAATGTTAAATGTTTGTGAAATAATTGGAAATAATTATTTGGGTAAGCTGTTTCTATCTAGCAGTAGTTATGTATTTATTAGTCTACTGACTCTAATGGTATACTGTAACTTAATATGTAGTAGTAAATAAATATCTAATGGGATAATTAAATCTCAATAGGGATATAATTGCCGAATAGCATACTAAAACTCTGGAGCCATCAGAGCTTCAGCTCATTTATTCAATAGGGTTTTATTATTTGCATAGACAGCTTATCTTTTCCCTCTAAAGGATGGCCTTTACAGCACCTATTTTCTGTAACAGTCACATCAAGATTTATTTGTAGCACGGTATGCTTTGTTACAATAGTCTTGAGAGTTATAATCCTCTTAAGCTCTCCCTTCTCTTAAAAGCATTTTCAAACACTTTGGGCATGAGACTATATAAGTCCCAAATGTGATTTAATCCTCAGTATTTTGGTTTGTTCTTGAAGGTGCTATTCCTAGTGAAAGTATATGTTGGTTTTGTATGTTGTTCGCATTTATGTAGGATAATGAGAAATGATCATCCTATCACCTTAAAAATGTTAGTGTCCTTAAAGTATGCAACTGCTCTAACATAAAGCCCATATACATAGACAAAGGAATAGCCCCTTTCAGCAATCAGATTCCACAATTCCAAAATCTAGGCATTTAAATCTAGCAAACCTTCAATAAAGCATTACCATTCAACTGAATTTTGTTTTTAAACTTGGCAAAATTTAATCGTATGTGTAATTAAATCACAATTAGTCTTTAATTATTCTAATTAAAGATTCGTATCATTTCCTTATGATGGTCTCCCCTGTAGTTTGTTTTAAATTAAATCTACTGGAAATAATAAGTAATTTCTTCTGATGTATGTCCAAGTGTCTGCATCTCACATTTGGAACACTTCAATCTATCTTTTTATTGAGGCCACTCAATTAGTTTTTCCTTCTGTCTATGGAAATGCTGGAAATGCTTCAAAAGAAAAATCAAAATTTAGTAGCACTTCTACTTTGTTTATTCACAAAAACTCAACCACTTCCACTTAGAATAAAACTGAAGCTTCTAATAAATAAAACACAACTCTACACACATAAGGCTCATTGAGCAAAAGAGGCAGAACTGTAATTGTTTTTCACTTCTGACATTCTTTGGGTAGTGCTGGAAATCCTATGGCATTATACGAGACGTTGGATCTTTCCCTTGACTCACGAAATACACTGCATACATGTTCTTCCTCAAGTATTTGTGAAAGTGGGGGAAGGGAATGCTAAGATTTCTGTTTCTTTACTAGAATTGCATATATATATATATATATATATATATATATATAATATTGTTTAACTTATTTTTCTTTCTAACAGTTGCGTGTGAGTATGTGTATGGGTGTGTGTGTGTATGTGCTTGTTAGATGATAAGATAAGCAATCCATATTTTAAAAAATGCTTCATTACAAAGTATACCTTTGGAAAAATCCCCACAATGTTATCTCAAAGATTATTTCTAACTGGTAGCAGCATTCTTTTAAACTGTTATTTTATTTAGATATATATATGGTGGTGGGGTGTATCCCTCAGCTCTTAGCCTTCAGGCTTGGTGAGAATACCAGCTTTTCTGGCTATCTCTTGCTAATCCTGGATTAAACCTAATAGCATTTTTATTTCTACCCTTTTTTTCAGGAAGAGCTTTCATCAAAACCAATTTAATTATCTTTTCAAGGACATGTAAGTGTTTAGAAAAAGTAGTATTTCTCTACTTCAAATTTCCAAACTTACAGAGTGAAATTCAGGACCTCGGTATAAGAGAAGAGTCCATAGAAAAACTAAGTATTCATTTCTGATTTTCAAATGTTTACATTTCAAGTTTATTAAGGAGAAGATAGAAATTAATTGTAACCAACATAAATATGCAGCTTTGCAATTGCAATTGAATTGTGAGTTTAATAGTTGTTTTAAATTAGCATTACACTGGTGAGATAGAAATGGAACTGAATAAAGATAACAGAGGTCAGTTGAATATGAAGCATAATATAGATATGAAAGAATGAAGTTTACAAGGCTCATGTCTCAGATGGACCATGCAAGCTGTAGCATTGTGACAACTGATAGTAGCCTAGGTGTCTTTGTCCAGCTTCCCCCTCACATCAGCTTCTGGTAGGACTTTGCTGCCCTAGTTGGAGATGTAACCAGTAACTTAGGCTGTGCCTATATTATGGTAGTCAATCCCTCAGGCAAAAACTGGTCCAGGGTAAGGAGTAAACCAATCATGGTGAATCTAAATCCTTCCTCAGGCTTTTCTTTTCTTTTCTTAATTTTCTTTTTTTCTTTTCATTTTAAGTAGACTCTACAGCCAACGTGGGGTTTGAACCCACAACCCTGAGATCAAGAGTCGTGTGCTCTACTGCCTAAGCCAGCCAGGTCCCAGTTTCCTTGGATTTTTCCTTTTTTTCTTTTTAGAGAGAGAGAGAGAGAGAGAGAGAGAGAGCAGGGGAGGGGCAGAGGTAGAGGGTGAGAGAGAATCTCAAGTGGGCCCCATGCCCAGCATGGAGTCTGAAATGGGGCTCCATCTCAGGACCCTGAGATCATGACCTGAGCTGAAATCTAGAGTTGGATGCTTAACCAACTGAGCCACCCAGGCACTGCAATCCTTGGATTTTTCTAAGCAGAGCCTTTATATATTTCCATGGAGCTATTTGATTGAAAATCCAAAGCTTCTACCAAACATGACTCTGTCTATAAAAAGAGATTGGCCTGTTACTACAATAAGAATAGGGAACAATTCTTAAGATTTATTTTGTGTCAAGCACTGTCCTAAACACTCCAGTAACTCATGATTTTAACTCCATTATTCCAAAAACCCTATTCAGTAGATTTTATCATTATCCCTATTTTACAGAGGAGGGAATTTGAGATACAGAGAGGAACTTTCTAGTCACAAAACTAGAAAATGGAGAAGGATGCTTTCAACCCAGGCAGCCTGTATTCAAAGCCTGGGCACTTGACCACCATAAAATACTGACTCTTAGTGGGAAAAAAATCAAGCTGGCGCATAGGGAAAACAAGGAAAAACAGAGAAATCAGACACAGGGAAAGTCTTTGTGTTCATTGTCTAGTTTCCAATTAGCCCTTGCCTCACCTTTTCCTTCCTGATTAAGGTGAGTCAATAAATCTCATTAAAGGTATTTTATGTTTTTATTTGTTTAGCTTAACTAAGTTTGAATTATGGTTCTTTATTTAAAACCAAAGGCTCTCAGGGGCGCCTGGGAGACTCAGTAGGTTAAGCGTCCCACTTCGGCTCAGGTCATGATCTCAAGGTCCATGAGATTAAGCCCCGCCTTGGGTTCTGTGCTGACAGGTTCTGGAGCCTGCCTCGATTCTGTGTCTCCCTCTCTCTCTCTGCCCCTCCCCTGCTTGCACTCTCTCTCTCTCTCTCCTATATATAAACATTAAAAAATAAAGACAAAGGATCTCAAAAAATACTCTAGTAAGAGAAGAGAAACTAGATCACATGTGAGGCAGACATATTGTAGTAGGAGGACTTAGCCAGGAAAATATGAAGATGAGAAATGAACTGATCAGGAAATTCTGATCCAAGAATTAGCTCCAGTGTGAATGAGGTATGATATTGAACAATCACATGTTCTCTGTAGTCCTCAGTGTACTCACCTGTGAAGTAAAGGGATTGAATTAAATGATTTCAAGGGTTGTTTCACATCTGCAATTCTGTGAATTTACACTGTACATGGAAAATAAGTAAATAAATGAATAGCTTAGAAAGCAGGGAAACAGGGGCGCCTGAGTGGCTCAGTCAGACATCCGACTTTGGCTCAGGTCATGATCTCATGGCTTGTGGGTTCGAGCCCCGCATCGGTCTCTGTGCTCAGAGCCTGGAGCCTGCTTCGGATTCTGTGTCTCCCTGTTTCTCTGCTTCTGCCCTGCTCACACTCTGTCTCTGTCTCTGTCTCTCTCTCAAAAATGTATGAACAGTAAAAAATATATTAAAAATTAGAAAGAAGGGAAACAAAGCAAATTCCTGGCTGGTGAGTTGATCTCAAGGCTGAGTAAGAGAAGATGCTGATTTATGGAGCAGAGAAACATCAATTAATATGTAAATGACCTTTACAAAACACAGAAACAAATGGGCAAAAAGAGTAAGGCTAAGATTAAACATAAGACACAATGGAGAACTAAGTGGCAATGAGAAAGAATGAAATATGGCCCTTTGTAGCAACATGGATGGAACTGGAGAGTGTTATGCTAAATGAAATAAGCCATACAGAGAAAGACAGATACCATATGGTTTCACTCTTAGGTGGATCCTGAGAAACTTAACAGAAACCCATGGGGGAGAGGAAGAAAAAAAAAAAAAAGGAGGTTAGAGTGGGAGAGAGCCAAAGCATAAGAGACTCTTAAAAACTGAGAACAGGGTTGATGGGGGTTGGGAGGGAGGGGAGGGTGGGTGATGGGTATTGAGGAGGGCACCTTTTGGGATGAGCACTGGGTGTTGTATGGAAACCAATTTGACAATAAATTTCATATATTGAAAAAAAAAGATTAAACATAAGAGGCAGACTTAGATTGATATGTAGGAAAGATTATAAAAGAGAAAAAGGCTTCCCCATTTCTATGAGAACTGGATGGAATTTAGGCCGAATGTGAGGGAGCCTGGTGAGGGATGTAGTCAGCTGGAGGTGATGACCGGCTAGAGCAGAGAAGAGCTCAGGTATGGCTTCGTGAAAAATAATGGGATAGAAAATCATTCTAAACTCAACCCAGTGGATAACATAAAACAAACATGTGGAAGAAGTGGAATAGATGATGTAAATAACTTTTCTTCTTCCCTTGTGCACTATTTTCTATTATTGCATAACTGAAGTAGCTGTTGTCATAAAGAAGGGGTGGAGCATGGGCAAAATAGGTGAAAGGGATTAAGAGATACCAACTTCCAGTTATAAAATAAATAAGTCATGGCAATGACAAGTACAGCGCGGGCAATATAGTCAATATTATACTAATGCTGTTTGGTGAGTACGCTTACCGCGGTGAGCAATGAGACACACATTCAAGTGTCAAATCAGTATGTAGCACACCTGAAATTACTATAACTAGTGTAATTGTTATGTCAATTACGTGCAAGAATAAAAAGGTTTTTACAAAGGAGTTAGGGCTCTAGGTTCTTCTTTTTTTTCAACGTTTTTTATTTATTTTTGGGACAGAGAGAGAGAGACAGAGCATGAACGGGGGAGGGGCAGAGAGAGAGGGAGACACAGAATCGGAAGCAGGCTCCAGGCTCTGAGCCATCAGCCCAGAGCCTGACGCGGGGCTCGAACTCACGGACCGCGAGATCGTGACCTGGCTGAAGTCGGACGCTCAACCGACTGCGCCACCCAGGCGCCCCTTTTTAAAATTTTTTTTTTCAACGTTTTTTATTTATTTTTGGGACAGAGAGAGAGAGGGCTCTAGGTTCTTCTAAAGTAGGAACATCTGATATTTCTATTCACAACTTCTCTCCGAGGGAGGGCATATAAATTCCATGTGAATTGATGGATCATTTCCCCTCTGGTCCCCTTCCCTGATCGTAACAGATACAAATAATCCATCATCGAATTCTTTCTTACTAATTTTGGGTAAAGCCTATTGAAGACAGTGCTCCAAGCAGGCATTACCATTTTATCAGTTGCCAAGAGAATAAAAACTTATTTGACATTCTGTTACTCTATCCATGAACGTTATGTGTTAAGTATCTAGGGAATTTAGAATTCACTTTAACAAGGATATTTTGGGATAGCTGTGACACTGTGCTGAATACCACGTGTATACACATGGTCTGATAACAAATATTCAGAGAAATCTTGAAGAAGCTTTTGATCCATGTAAACAATTCCTGATATGTGTCTGTGAATTTTGCCTGATGTAAAATTAATAACTGACTTTTTTTCTGCTATGATAATATTTATGGACTTTGAAACTAGTGATAGGAACCCAGATATTTTGAATAAGAATTTTTCTTCCGTTCATTAAATAATGAAAGATATGGGTAATAATCTAGCTGAATTTTATTTGAACGATATGTTATCCATTTTCATAAATTGGGAGGAAAAGCATATTTAGGTGATTAACCAGATTCATCTGAGGATAAGAAGTTTACTATTTTGGTCTTTCCCATACATCTTCCCTGCTTCAAAAAAAAAAAAAGAAAAGTTGTGTAATATTTAAACATGATTAATGCAGATACTTATCCAATATTTATTAAACAGTTAACTCTGTGATTCTTAGCCCAAACTGCACA
Source organism: Panthera tigris (assembly GCF_018350195.1). Taxonomy (NCBI): domain Eukaryota; kingdom Metazoa; phylum Chordata; class Mammalia; order Carnivora; family Felidae; genus Panthera; species Panthera tigris. The sequence goes on from NC_056663.1 coordinate 154,010,680, forward strand.
TTAAATCACCTGTGAGCTTTTAAAATTAACTTATACCTGGGCACCATCCCTAGAGATTCTGATTTAATTGATATGGAGTGAGACATGGGCTATTTGTTTTTTAAATATGCTTTAGGTGATTCTAATTGAAGCCAGAGCTGGGAAACACTGAACTATTTTTATTGACCCTCATAATAACATATAAACATAGCAAAATAAGCTAATATCATTCTGTTTTCAAAATAAGTGAATAAAATATAACATTGAATTAGTGTGTTTTACACAGGGATTTGAATTAGTCTTGAGTCCTCAATCTTAGATATTACTCCGATTTGAATTTTTAAAGCCAAATGTTATTAGTTATTATTTTTAACCTTTTAGGCAATTTATAAACTACAGAAACTATGTACGTAATTTACAACTGTAAACACATTAATTTAAAAATTGTACATTATAGAAAAATAACATGCTATACTTAAAATTTTAAAACAAAAGACCAAGCTTAAAAAGAAAGTTTATATTCTTTTTTCACTTTCCTATTTCTTCTTGGTAGGTTTTTCTGCATTAACAGAATTAATGGAATTCTGTTTTCATCAGTTACAATGAAATTGTGACAATCACCACTGTGCTAAAGACTTTCTAAGAATGTGAGAAATTATTAGCTTTAGGACGTATAAAGCTTATATTTTAATTCACTTTACCTTTCCACAATGCCCCCCCCCACATTTAAAAATAACTGTGAATTTCTAGACCATGACTTAATTGGTAGAATCAACAGTATATACTAAGTATAAAATACATATTGTCATATCTTATATAAGCAAAGCATGAATATCAAAATAAAAATAATAATGAGGTTTAGTGAGATGCTTTCACCATTTGGAAATATAAGGAGAATTATTATTTTGGAGATCAGACAGGGTTCTTGCTTTTTAAAGAATCGTGATTATCTGAAGATCATGTTCATTATAATCTAATTCATAATTATCCGGGCATTTGTGTTTAATACCATGGTGTGTTTGACTTTAACACACTTAACACACAATTACCAATATAGACAAGATCTTTTATTTCAATTTATACATAACATCTTCGGAGCCTGTTAACATTCTTGATACTTTGGGATAGATATTAATATTTTCTGATCCTGTGACTGGGAGTGAATCCTAGGTAAAGCATCCCAAGTAAGTAGAAAACAGTGAGCTTTCACCTCATTAGATATTATACTGAGACAAGATTCTTCACTGTCAATAAACAAGAAACTTTTTAGTATTGTAATGAAACACATAATTATAACTATTTTTAGAAATGGATTTATCTATAAAATTCAAGATGATGTAACTTTCTGGGCATTCTTTAACTTTTCGATTTTTGCTGCATCTACCTGTGTGACTATTTCCCACTCTACATACAAATAGAAGACCAGCAAGTATCTCTAACTGCAACAATGAACTCTTTTACATACTCAAAAAATCAGTTTAAAATTTTCTAGTAAATATTTCTAGTGCGTTATATATAATGTTAATGAGGAAAATTCCACTTTGCTAAGATCTTTCTTATAGGCAATTGCTACATATATGTCTTTTACATATACATGCAATTACATATAGACACAAACACAGAAACACACACACACAGTCTCCCCATTTTTCCATGTTATTTTGGACCCAAAATGATGGAGTACAACAGTAATGGCTTCTGCTTCAGTTCTACTATATCCATAACCTACTTTGAGAATCCACTCCATATATATTTTCCAAAATATTAATAGATTTTTTTTGGTAAAATTGAGAACTTTCTTGATTGTCCACAAAGAGAAACTCGTTTCCCCTTTTCTATAATATATCCCTTAGTATCCAAAAATAACCAGTTAGGGGAAAAATACCCTAAGGCATAATGTGTTACTGGGGAAGAAACAGAACGAGACAGTCGAAAACCTTGGTATTGGGAGGAGTGGCCACGCAAATGTGTGAGCGCTTGTTTGAGATTGAAACCCCAGACTACCGGACTAACGCAAATCAAAATTTGCATTATTTTTTTAATGTTTATTTATTATTTTTGAGACAGAGAGACAGAGCACGAATGGGGGAGGGGCAGAGAGAGAGAGAGAGAGAGAGAAAGAGAAGGAGACACAATCCGAAGCAAGCTCCAGGATCTGAGCTGTCAGCACAGAGCCTGACAGGGGAGATCATGACTGAAGCCCAAGTCAAAGACTTAACTGACTGAGCCACCCACATGCCCCCCAAATTTGCATTTTAACAAGATTCTCATGTTATTCATGTGCACTTTACAAATGAGAACCACAGTTGTTGAGAATGAACTCTGTCTCCAGTTGCTGTAGCCAAATGGACTGGTAGCATTAGAAGACAGGGAACTATGCTAAAAGGAAGGGAGTCAATGGTTAGGGCAGAATTCTTACGGCAGGACTCATTTCATGAATTGTTCTTCCTCCACCTAAAGATTGGGACCAGACATTAGCGGAAATAATGTTACTATAACATTATCTTATCATGAGTTATAAAGTTATAAATTAATATTGGAGGGCGTCACACCTCCAGTATTTCATTAACATAAATTAGGGAAAAAAAACTCAGTTGTAAGAAAAATATTTTGGGTGGTGTATCACAAACTGAGTTCCATGGGTTAATAGTGCTCAATGCATTGCTCTTCAGGTTCCTTGAGGATTTCAGGGCCAGATAGTTTTACGAAAGAGCGCAATATATAGTACTCTTTGCAGTGTGTTCTCTGAAGTCTGCAATTAAAAAAATATCTATTTTACTTTGTTTAATCTGGCATCTCCAAATATAATTAAACTTAGAACCATTTTTTTCCATCAAATAAGACCATTTGAAAACAGATTATAAAATGGTGTATTTGATTACTAGAAGTACAGCTGTTAAAACCGTTTTATAAAGATTAAATACTGAGAAATTGCGTACATAAAGACAAAGAAACGTGCAGTTATGCTGTTTTGATAAGGGATGAAATAATCCTATAGATCAGTGTGAACCTTTCACTAGAATTTGATGTGGGTGTATAGTACTATTCTTTATCCATTATGTGTATTGGGGGTGAGGGTGTAAAAATACAAACAAGATACTAGTACTAACTCAGAATGTGTTTCAGAATTTTCTAAATAAGGGTTTCATGTGCACCAAGTACAGCATATATATATATATGTATGGTGATATATATCACGCTATATATGTAATACACTTTTACACATATATATCACATACAAAATAGATAGTGTATTTACATTGTTTTGTTTATTTTTTAAGATATTATATTTACTTTAGAAATGAGCTTAGAAAAGTGATTTGTTCAAAGATAAAGAATTGGTGAAACCTCAGTCCGCCAAGTAAAATGGAGTTTACATAAACTTTGAGTGTCTTAAAAGTAGATTCCGTATGTTTTCAATGATTCCTTGGCTGTCTGTTACCCCCGGCTTCTTATTTAAATGAAAAGGGCTGGGTTAATTTTTTTTCAACGAATCATTTAGTTGATACAGTATAACATTGTGAAAAAACTCAAAATGGACTTTAGGCTGCGAGAGTGTGTTTCAAAACTCACTAGCTCTATGACTGTGAGATCTGAATTTCAATGTCCTCTGTAAAGTGAGCATGAATAAAAATCCATTTCACTGTATTATTAGAGAGATTAAATGAAGCAATGCAAAGTACCAGGCATATCCTGGGCACTCAGTATCTGAGGATTCCTCTTAATTTCTTTTCAAAATATCTCTTATGAAAATGTACTTTTAACATTATAAGGGAGAAATATCTGGATTAGATTTTCCCAGCTGATATTTTGTTCATTTTTCTGATGCTCAGTGTTAGTAAACTAAATAATCAGAATCCCTGACACTACAAAATGATGATTATATAATGTCTATCTTTGTGATCCGCAACATACACTAATATTGATAGGGCCCTTTATTCAAAAGAGGAAAAGCATGTCACAGCACAGACCTCTGTAGTCTTCTGTGCACCAAGTCATCAGTGACTGTCCTTACTTCTACCCAACAATACCCTAGTTTGAGGTGGGAAGAAATAAGATCAGGGGACAGATATGACTACATTTGATTATATCTCAGTATCGGCCGACTTTAAGGGCACGCAGTTCTTAATTTAACTTCCTATCTTTTCTGGAAAGAACAAATAACCTCATAGATACCTTGGGTGGTGGCAGCTCTCTGAAAAAGTTAAAAGAGAAAAAAAAGAATAAAAGCCCTTGCATTTTACTTTGGATGTGTGAAGAGAAGGGTGGCAGGGTGTAGGGATAGCAAGGAAATATATTAGGAGTCTATGTTTCAATTATCCTGCAGTCTGAAAAACTGTCCCAAAACCAAAGTTTTGGTACTCCCATATAATAACAGTGACTACATCACTTATTGTTTACTGACATTTTTTATTGAGGTTTGTAGCTCATGATTTTACATGTGATTGTACAGAGCATTTAAGAAAAAAAAAAAAGAGGTTGGAAAGGTTGTACAAGGGAAAAAAATCCAATAGATAGAAACCTGGTAGGTGTATATGATAAGATTAATTCCACATGTAAATATATGAGAATGGTAAGAGACCAGAGCCTGCGATAGCTATATTCTTGTTCCTAAAAAGAGAAATCGTTCCTATCAATGAGAAAAAACTTAATTAGTTGTTATTTTTAAAAATAAACTATCATTTTAAAAAAAGATATATTTTGAATTAGATTTAATGATTGGCAAGTGGGAAAACAGTGTGGAAAAATGTCCCAGATTATCCTTCTACTTCCAATGCATTTACAGAAGCCAAATGAAAGGAAATCCAGCTGACTCTTTCTACACTTACTGATTTTGGAGGTCATAGGCAAAGAATAGTGTTAGAATATACAAAGACTTGTTTATAAATGAACACATTCTGATTGTCTACAGCTGTTTCAAGACACATCATTTTTATTACTTAGAATGGTAAAGGAAATCTTTATTCTGAAATGAGGCATGAAAACCAACTTTAAATGTTTTTTTCCTCATCTTTCTTGATTCATGATGGTATTTAAAACATAAGACATTGTGACAACTTGAAATTCAAGGCATTAAAAATGCTCTCCAACATGAGGCAGTGGTCAGCAGAAGAGGACATTGTGTTCTAGTCACTGTATTCTGTATCCCCAAAGACCTCTACCTACTGTTAAAGGGTTGATGACATTCTTGATTTTTGCCAAACACCTTTTGAAGTCAACCAGTCCATTTCATTTTGAAGCCAGGATCATTTACCAGTTTTACCTTCAGAAGAATCAGGGAATTTTTAACCTTTAAAAAGCTACTTCAGGTATGGATTTCAAACACATTTCCTTGCCAATGTAGTGTGAAATTCTGCAGTCTTGGGCCATTGAGACAAACTTAACTCTTTTTAAATTTAAAATCCTCCAATATTGGACTAACTGTAAAATTTTAATAACCTCAGATCACAGAGTGGAACATTCTCATTTTAAAATCACTCATTCTGAATGGCAATGTTAATCTAAATTAGATCCTTAGGAGTCGGCTTTCCTTTCCTCTTCTTTCAAGCTCTTTTCTTTAGCATTCTAGAATGAAAGAAGCATTGGGAATACTTTTAGACACATTTGGATTATGGAGTACTTTGATACATGTCATACAACTGTCTGCAGAATTTTACGAATTGACTACAATAATTGAAGAGAGAAAGGACTTGAGAGTAAAATTTTCAGCTGTGTAATTATTTGTTCAGTCTCAATGTAATATTCATATATATAATAAATTAGCCTATAATATGCATATTGCTTGGTTACGGATTATTTTGCACAATGTACGTAATTCCAATTTAATATTAATTTAATGTTTATCAGAAAGATTCATAATAAAGCTCTAAAAGGTGCATAGCTACTGGTAGCATTAACTGTGTTGGCATACAATAGAATAAGCAGATTAGAGAGTGAAAGTGAATTGAGGCAAAAATACTTATATTTAAGAAACATTTATAAAAATCCATGTGTCCTTAAGATAAGGTGTGGCTAGACAAGAAATATCTAAGGAGTGCTGAAAGTGTTTAGAGTTTCCTGTGTAAACAGCAGGATAAAATTATCATATGGTATACTTCAATTTTTGTTTTAACACACCAGTAGCACTTGTTACACTGTTTAAAGTTTTTACCACTCTAAACAATTTCATTATTTTTTCCTGGATTTTTTTTTTCTTTTGAACTCGAATTTAGGTCCTGCTGCCTCACCATAAGTATGCCAACTTGGATCTGCCCTTCTTCTGTTCATATTGTGATGGAAAAGACTTGCTTATCCCAACAGAGGTTTTTCCTTGTGTAGTCTTCCTCAACTTCTCCATTATAAATCAAAGTTCTCCTTTCACGTGCCTTCTTAAAAATCATAGTTTGCCTTTACCTTTGAAATACTCTGATGGGACACAAGTGAAATGAGAAAAGTTTGTGTGACATACTATTAAGAGAGAAATAAACATCAAAACATAGCTGAAATGAAGACATTTGAATAATAACCTACAGGTCCTGGATGTTGGAGACGTGCTTTTAATTTTTTTAAAGAGGGTAGGGCAATAAGTTTATTGAAAATGAAAATATGCAAAACTATAGTAACTACCTGTTATATTGCAAAAATCACAAAGTTTGCAATATTGTAAACAAGCTATTTCTTCTGCAAGCTGTAAATAAAAGGAATCAAAGTATGTAAGTGTATAGGTGAAAGTTAAAGATTGATTTCCCTTTTAAAGCAAAAGTGAAGTAGAAACTAATCAGGTTAATTAGAAAATAGGAAAGATTCCTCTTATGGCCTAAGCAGGAAAGAAGCAGCTACCAACATTTTAATTTAGAAATGAAAATTTAGATATTTACCAATATTTTTTCAGATGGCTTCAGAAGTATGTATTTGCTGATTACAAAATTGAATTTCTGGTTGGGATCCATCAAATCTATTTTATGAGCTCAAAGAAGCTTTCCACGTAGAATTCATTTGCACAAAAATGCTTCCATAAGCTATTTTCTAATGTTGTTGTTTCACTCTTGTGCTCCCATGTTCCTAACTAATTTATTAATGTGCAGAAATCTAACAGAGGATGTATGTAAAGTATTTTTAGAAATGCATAGTAATTTTTTATGTTGTGAGTTATAATTATGAACCACTAAACATGAACTCATCAAATCTTAATACCTTGGTACTACATATACTAGAAGATCGTACATATTGTTATTTTATCTCAAATAGTTTTGTAACAGAAGAAAGGACATTCTTGTCAATATTTTTAGAATTGCTCAAAATCAAATTAGAGTCTGGGTTTCTTTCTTTCTCTCTCTAAATTTGCAGTAATATAGTAGTTCTGTAGTGTTTTTGTTTTTTCTAAAACACCTCAAGCAGTAGCACTTTGGTATAATACTAACGCACAACTTCTGAAAACAAATGCTTCTTTCACTAATAGGAGCTGATTATTGATTAGTCTGGAGTTGATCTTTAGACAACCCAGAAACTGGTTTCCCTCTCCCTTTTGTTCTCTATACTGCAGAAAGTCAGTCTTTAAAAGTTTTTAATGTCATTTTTTAAACTAAGTAAACCTTTGTCAATGGATTGGAACATGTGTGGGGGAAAAAGCTGAAGATACTGGCTAAAATTAAGTCCATGGGTTCTATATGACTATTACTAATTCTCTTATATGTTTATCTCTAATACCATGAAAAGTTTCGTCACACCAACTAATTTTTTAAAAACACTAAATCTTAAAGATCTTTTATCAATATGTTGACATTTTTAGGTTAATGGGGATTTTCAAAGTATATATCATAAACTACACTTTAGTTTTGAGTCTTTGTGAATTTGCCTGATAGGAAGTTAAGGATATTTCCATTATCTACATTTTATTAATACAGTTTCCTGATTATTTTCACTTTGACATAATTGTTCTCATGCAAGTTCTTTTTTGTCATGATTATTTAAGCATGGCAATTTATTATTCAACTATAGTATTTTTTACTTTTAATAGAGTGGAACTGGAGGGATGTTCAAAAACTTAAATTGAAATTCAAATCTATTTTTCCTTCACAAAATGTAGTTTTCTCCATAAATATTATCAATTAGGAACATGGGCTTTGCAACAATCCAACAGTCTGTGAGTCAACTAGACATGAGATCTGTTAGCTAGTGTCCTGCAAAGTACCTTGGGAGATAGACCTCAAAAGAAAAAAAAAAAAAAAAAAAGCTCGAGAGTAAAATATTACAAAAATATTATTTTACTAGGAAATAATAATTGGTTTGTTTTATTGGCATAACTTTTACTTCCAGCTATCCAAATGATGTGCTATGTAGGTACAGTCCGTCTGCTTGATGAAAATTTAGTTTTTTATAGAATTTCAGATAAGTATATCAGAAGTAGGCAGATAAGTAAGTCATGAATGGCACAGGGTATTGAAGTATAGTCAACCAAAGGTGGCAAAAAAAACAATAAACTTTTTAAAAATTATTAATTTATCAATAGCTATGCATGAAAATACATGTGAAAAAAAGTCAAGTTTAGGAACTCAAGCCTTGCTAGTATAAAAAGGACTAAATGAATACATGTTAGATATACACAAATTTCTATTGAAATGTACACATAATTAGCTCCTATATCTACTGTTTTGTTTCAGTATAGTCACATAAAACTTGAGGGAACAATCTCTTTCTGTAAAAGTCTTTGGGATCTTGTCTCTCTGATAGCACATCAATTGTGATGTATTCGAATTCAAACATCTCACCCTTTCATCTTTATGCAAGGGCTTGGTAGTAACTGACAGTCCTAAATGGCCTTCTGCACCAGTTATGTATTCAAGTGATTTTCTTCAGTTGGTCTGTGTAAAGCTGGGGAGGCTACCTGTTTCAAATTCCATGTAATGACACATAAAAGATAGCGGGCAGGGAGGTAGCAATATCAGAAAATCAGAATTGGCAGCCTCAGCAAGCTGACTTGAGGTAGTTTCCCCATTGTTCTGTGAAACTAGCTTCTTACTGACGAGCTGCTTTCATATAGATCTCTGCTGAATTGGCGAAACAAGCATAAGCGCTCATAATTCACAGGCCAACTTTAGACAAGTTGTCTAAAAGGGGCTTTTTCATTACCAAATGTATTCTATGCAACAGATAGGCAAACCACCTTTCAGGTGCTAATATTGCCACAGTGTGGGATGTGAAAACCTAATTACCATTAAAGCTTGAGGTTCTCCTGCAACTCAAGAACAATTCTAGAGACTTAAAAATTACTCGTGTTAAGTGACTAAAAAGGAATGATGCATAAAATATTCTGAGGTGAATATTAAGATTATGATGTACTCTGGCCCAGCACAGAATTCTTTCTTTTGTCATATATTCTTAAACTATATAGAGATTACTGGTTATTCCATAAACTATTCCATCTCATCTTAAGTTAAGAAATTAATTAATAGGTAGGTGGTGTTCAGATTTTTGGGGGGGGGGGGAAGAAGTCACCAAAATATCATACACTACAAGATAAATTACAATTTGGCAAATTCATTCTAGCTTTGCTCTAGAAGGGACTCTATGTTTAGACACTGCTGGTAAAGGTTCTTCAGTAATTGGAGATCTAGAAGGTTTCTTTGAAAGGACTTTGTTTCATATATGGGGCAAGAAAAATTAGCATAAAAATGTCTTCTACTATCTTTATAAAATGGATATTCTCTTTGCCATTAAACTGGCAGCTTTGAGCCAACTGAATGACTTTAAATTTCTGACATCAAAATAGAACTTACAGGAAAGGAAAATAAGTGACTCACCCCCTCTTCAATTCAATACATAAATCTCAGATTGAAGCTGGTTTTTATAGTAAGCATGATGGCTGCTGCTTATAAAATAAGCACATAGTAGCTTATATTAACCTGCTTAAAAGTAAGTTATGCATCTTATTTCATTCAACATAAACATGCCCATCCCATTTTTCTGGTTTACTTTGTCTGCAAAAATGGTAAAATTTTGTGCTTAGGTTATTCTTCTAGGCAGATCTGATTTCTATTGCATGGCTCATTTGGGCCATAGAGTAATCGATTAGCAAAGTATATATAATGAAAACAGAAGGAAAGACGAGAAAAATGAAAAGAATAATTCATCATATAGTACATACATCAAAACAATGTCTTCTAAATCTCAATCAGTTGTTTATTGGTTGGCAAACAAGTTTCACTTTTACAACAAATATTAGTAATGAGGTCATCCAACTTTGAGACCATACAAAATGGATCATAAATTTAAAAAAAAATTATATGTGCTGCTAATTTACCTCTTGTATTCCTACATTACTTAAAATCCTGTCAAATAAATAAATTTTCCTGTTAATAAACAGAAGAGTTTAAAAAAATCACTTCAAAATAACTTGACCTTTCATTTCTTACTACAAGGGAGTGAATTTCCTTTAAAAATTGGTAGTGCGGGTGCCCACTTGGGGATCAGACTGAGCATTCAGCACTTTAATGCCTATGGGATATCGTTTTTTTTTTCACATGCAGAAGCCCCACTAGTTCTATTGACGCCTCTTGACTTCTAGAATCATAGCTACTGTCTTGGTGATCAACTGCTTGCCAAATATACTTTGCATTACAACAGATGTATACTGTAAACATAAAAGTTCGTCCTGCTCTAATCTGCAAAAATGCTCTTGGAAATATTCTGACTGAATAAAGATATATAGTGAGGGAAGGAAGTCTAATTTTATTTATTTTATTTTTTTGTAAAAAATAATTTGTTTGCATTACTAGAAAATGATTCTTATAAAGTGATAGTTTCATTTATTTATTTATTTATTTTTTTTTTTTTGCCAGGTGAAATTTTAAAGAAAAAATAAAGGAAAAATAAAAGGAAAGAAAAAAAGAAGAAAGGAAAAAGAGAAGAAAAAGCAAAGAAAATGAAGGAAGAAAGAAAAGAAGGAAGGAAGGAAGGAAACTTTGCTCTCTTACTGGCAGACAAACTTGCAAGACCAGCACGAAAGAAAAAGAAAAAATATCTCTTTTTTTCCACTACATTAACAGGACTCAAATTCTGGAGGAACAGAAAGCTGACTATATGTGCAATGCTAGTATCTGTACATTACATAGAAATTGTTCAATTTTTTTTCTGCCATTAGTTTTATCATCAGTTAATACAGCAAATCATAAAATATGCATTTAGCATATAATTCTAGAATTCCCCTCCATTTCATTATTAATTTGTTGTTTTATTTTGTATTCCACAGCTATTCCCACTGTGGTGAATTCAGGTTGTGAGTGACTAAAAACCACTATGTGATACAGTTTTGCTTTGTTTTTATGTTTGTTTGTGCAGCACTCCAATCTAGATGCAGCATTGTTACTAATGTCAAACAACTGTTCTGGCCTTTTAAAAATCAGGTCCTTGTAATCATAGTAACAGAGCATCAGAGATGTTAGAACAAACACAACATAATTCAACAAGGCCACAATGAGCGCCATTTTCTTCATATCTCGTTCATTAACATAATGAAGTCTCCATCTGAGGGGGAAAAGACAAGAAAGGAGAGGGCACAGGGGAATTTCAGCAGTTATCTTTCTCCCCTGGGCTGACCTAAAAATCCCAGTTAAAAAAAAAAAAAAGTCTGAAAGTTTGTGTTTGTCTTTCAAGAACAGCATAAAGATTTAGGAGTACACACATTATTACCACTGCTTATATCAACTCAGAACAGTCAACCAGGTGTTAGCAGTTTTGTCGGTTTCAATTTCTGTGTCATCTTCTATAGACTAGTGACCAAATGAGCTGGTCCTTTTGAACTTCCCTCTGGAGGGGTCCCATCTTTGTTTGGAGGAACTATAAATCCATCACTGCTACCGCGACCTAGCTGATAGTAGGTGTGCAGCTGATGGACGTGGTTTCTGGAGCCTAGGTTTGGCATGCTTTTGTAGTAAACATCTTCGGCATCACCACATTTGGCCGGTGGGGGTTCGGTCTGGGTGCTGGTGGTAACGCTCTCTGTGGCAGGCACACCAGCCAGTGCTGGCATGCTGGTGTACAGAGAGTCCCTATGGGGTGACTGGAGATCTTCTGTGTGCTCGTTGGTTAGCAAAGGGAAAAAACTCTCACTGTGGTCTTGGGGGAGCCGCCTTCTGGTGTAATGGTGTGGCTGGTGGTTCTCTGTGGAGTAGACTCTTGGGGGAAGCAAAGGAGCATCAGATTCCTCATGAATGAGTTCCAGGCCCAAACTCTCCTCGTGGTTGAAGGAGGTGGCGTCATCCAGGACAATGGCATCATCTTCACTCCCACTGCCAAGGTTATTCACCAGCTTGTTCATCAGATTCCTGTTCTGTTCACTGGAGCGCTCGTGGTTGTTCAGGTAAGACGGGATATAGTTGGAAGTGAGTTCCTTCAGAATCTTTTTCTCTAGGGCGGTCTCATTGTGGTTATAGCCACGGTCTATGATTTGCACACAGTTGCTCAGGTATTCGCCACTGGCAATGCTGTAACTATTGCCATGGTTACCATTCAGTGGTAGAGTATCCATGACACTTGTATCCCTGGCATTGTTCAGAAGCCCCTCTGAAAAAGATTACAAAACACTATGACATTTACATCCATTTGGCCACAGAACACACACACAAACACAAAGGCAGAAACATCCGACTATGAAGTATGTATAAATTGCTAGCTCGTTTAATTAATTATAAAATGGTTGGAAACAAAACATACTATTAAGTCTATATGTACACATTTCTATATACACTCGGGGACAATTGATAGGAACCTTATAAATGGAAAAGTATCTAAAATAATTCTTTAAAATAACAATTTAAAAAACCTATAAATTTGTAGTTTCCACACAAACATTGCCTGATACTATTTGAAACATATTTGGTTATAACTTAGAAAAAAAATAACGCAAAATTTTGGTGTAATCATTCATAGCTTTCAATTTATACACATCAAAGTCAATTTAATAATTCATTACCTTTAATTTTACATGTTGTTTTAACATTAAAATAGGCATAATATTAACATAATTCATGTGTGGTACTTTGAATATTCTGGTCAAAAGTGAAAGAATCAAGCAGCTTCTAATAATTTGATATATAATTTTGCAAGATTAAACATAATTCCTACACACAAAACCACAAAAGGATTATGTTAAATTTGTCAAAATGATGTAGTCATGAAATAATGCTTAGTCAAATAAATGGCACATCAAAATAATATGCATCTAGGAACTTTCAAAACAAAAATATTTAGATTTACTTTCTAATATCATTTTCTACATATTAACCCATTAGCGATTATTTAGGGTCATTAGGTAATACTACAAAAGAATGTGTAAAGACACAGGTATCTGATTCCTAAAAACATAGTGTCAGTATTAAAGATTCCATGTCATAATGAGTGATGACTTTGTGTGCATATTAAACTTTGAATTTAAAAGAGATTGAACATTTTATTCTGGGAAGAAATAGTTGCAGTGAAATAAAATTTAACCACGTGCTTCTTCAAGGTTTTTGCATTCTCTTGAATGAACAGAAATCCAAGAATCTATAATAGTTCCAAAATCAGTTCAAATGCAACCACGAAAGAAAATAAAACACAAACATTTAACCAATACTCATAAGTAAGAAAGAATATTTCTTTACAGAACAATTAATTGAAGAATTCTATTAAACTTCTCAATACACTGCTAACTTGTGAAAATATAACATTCATTCTATATCTGTGATGCAGTTATGTTTATCAAAACTGAACTCCTTCTTTGCTGGTTTAAATAAAGTGTCCCAAATGTATCAATTTATATATGGACTTTTGCTGCATACTCTGTATTCAAGTAACAGTTTCTAAAGACAGCAATGCATAAAATTCATTAAAAAGCAGCCATCACAGACATAGGGTGAAGCGATTTATTTTCATGTTATAAGATATCTTGTAGACAAATCCACAATGTTAAGAAAAATAAAAGTAAATGTTCTTTAAAGGGCCATATGTGATGGGTGATTGCTGCTGTGGAGGCTGCCATGGTATGCATGATGGTTATGGCTGAGTGACTGATGCATTGAAACGTGTGTATTACTTCCGTTGTCAATGCATTAGGTACAGGTCGGAAACAACCATAGTAAAATAAAGTGGATATGCTGCATGTGACATATATGTGTATGATGGAATGTAGTAATAAAAAATAAAAGCTTATGAATTACTTAGCAAAAATAAATGCTTAATTTAAAAACAATTTAACTCACACAAACATTACATGAGACTTAACAACTATGTTGATTATGTGACACAGTAAAAGAATCAGACAACAAAAGCGTCTAATCTCTATTAACGTAAATTTATATAAGTCGATTCATAGGCTCTTTAGTTTTTAAATTGTGAGATGAACTGTTTTTAATAACTACATCATCTATATGTGATGCAATAAAAGTGAACTAAAAAAAATTACATTTGATATGCAATGTTTAGCTTTACTCCCATACTTGTCTCTCTGTAGGGCTCTAAACGACAGCATGAAGAAAAGGAAAGAAAAAACAACAAGTAAGCTTACAGCGACAGTAGAAGAAACATGAGTAAAAAGCAAATTGATGATATGCAGAAAAAAGAGTCAAAGGAAATAATTTCCACTGCCCCCAAATTCATGAGTCTGTGTTACATGGTTTATCATAATTAAAAATACTGAAATGTTAGTCAGAAAATAAGAACCCCCCCTTAACACATGCTAATAAAATGAGTCTTTAATAAGCGTTTCTACAGTTTATAACAAATTTTAAACAAAAACACATCTATTTTAAAGTTAAGATTATCACACCAACCAAGGAGAGTAAAGATTTGAAGGCAAGCCATGACGATTCCCACAACTGCATTTCAATATTGCATATATTTACGTGTATGTATGTTTGAACATACCTGCTTCTAAGAAATGTTATTTAATTTTAAAAATTTTCAGTAAAATTATAAATAAAATCTTTAGCATGTACACAGAGGAAAAAAACACAGTTGTAGGTTTCCATATTTGTGTCTTTTTTCCTTTATGAATCTTTTTTTTCCACGTAAAAAGGTTATATTTCCCCCATTATAACTATCCAAATGCTTCTTATCATTTGTGAATAATACTGATCAGAACTGTCATTTCTGGAGCTCATATTCAAAAGTCGTGAAACTTTGAAAAAAGAAAATGGTTAAATCCAACTGTTATTCTGTATCAAGACAACAGGAGGGGAAGAAAAATACCACCATCAGTGTCCGGTTTTCTTCTGGATTCTTGCACAATCATGCAATCAAACATTTTTAGAACTGATCCTTTAAAAAACAATCCTGGCAAAATTATTTTTTAAAAAACCCTCCTATTTTAATCAGGTCATGAAGGACGGCTCTTGCTGATTTTGTTTACAGGAAGGTTAAATCATCCTAAAATCAAAACCAGGAAATTCATTGGGCTAGATCGTTTCAGGAGATTCCAGCTTGTTAGAATTTCACCATTCCTTTAAGAGATGGTTTTTGCACTTAAAAGTTGATTTGCTTTTCAGAAAAAAGACTGACTTTATTTCAAGATGGAGAGGAAGGTTCTCTTAATAAAGTTTCAAAATAGCTTTAGAAAAAATAATTTGAAATAAAGAGCCAAACCAGTATACTAACAGATGCAAATCGTTTGTAAGCTCATTATGGCTCCTTCCTTAAATGACAGAATTTTAGAACTGGAAAGCCTATGAGAGATAACTGAAGCTCAATTCCTGCTTCTCAGAGATGAGGGAACTCCAGCCAAAATAGGCTGAACCTTATCTAACTCCACCCTGCTAACAGTGGAAGAACTGAAATCAAAAAGAAAATCTTGTAGATTTCCTCTGTGCCCTACTATCTAGTTCTTCCACCTGCCTTAGGCTTTGAAGCCATCATAGAACATTTATTTATATATTTTATAATATGATCTTGTATTCTTACCACCTATCATGTATTCTTCATTATATCCTGTCCTAAGGGTATGTCTTTCTTTAAGTTCTATGGTAGAATTAGTTACTTTAAAATGTAAATTATTTTGTAAAATCATGACTTTGGCTCTATATGCTCTCTTGATAGGTTAATCTATAACAAGATTTATCTTGCAAAAATTGAATTTTCTAATCCTGATAAGAATATAATGGTCCAGAAATACAATGCATGAAGTTTTCAAAAATGTCCACAGATAGAATCTCAATCCAATATAATAAAAGCATATTATTCATCTTTATTCCTAACTCTATATGCTTCAGTAACTCTATGAACACATCTCTACATATTTTAAATAAAGGCATTACAAACAAATATGGATACTTATATCTGAATGCTCCTTTGCTTGGATGGTCTTAGTGCAACTGAATTAGAAGACCCAATAGAACAGAACCAAGTGGTACTTCAACATAAACCACTCCAGTACATACCGAGCCACCTATATTTCATGTAAGATTTCCCCTTGCCAGTAAGAATATTAAGTGCATTCATCTGAAAGCATAAGATTAGTAGCAATATGACAATCACTAAGATTTATTTGGGGTCAGTGGTAAAAAGAATGATTTTAAGCACTACCATAGTTTAATATCTTAAAAAATATTAAAACATTAAGCCATTAAATAATTTCACCTCTGACTCTGAGAAACATTAATAAAAATTGTTTGCTCTTGTTTTTAAGAAAAGTCAGTAGTATTTATTTAATTTGCTGGGAAAAACAATAAACCCATTCAGAAGAATTTGTGTATTTATTGATCATCGTAATAGCAATATCCAGTAATAAATTCCACAGGAATAAAACCTTATATGTATATGGTATTACTTTAAATTCGCATCTACAGAATTTCACTTTGAGAGTGTTTACAATAGTGTTCCATCCTTAGAAAAATCGCCTAATTTATGATTCCAGTAAAAATAAAACAGGACAAGAAAGCAGATATTGAATTAGGGAAGACATACAGATTAATAATTGTTAGTTTTTTGTTACATAAGACATTAGAAATTATATCTGAATAATCAAAAAAGCTAAACAAAATGTGGTCTAAATTTTTACATGTTCTGAAACAATATTCAATAAGTAAAACAATTTTTAGTGTTTTTCCAACTCTGCATAAAGTGAATAATGTAGAATAGATTTAATTTGCAGATATGGTATAAATCTTCACTTAACATCACTGAAAACGTACTAAGATGTCAGCACATTGCAAAATGTTTATAATGACACAATTATCTGTAACTTAACCTAATTTAAAAACAAAAAACAAAAAAAACCCAGCCTGTATAAGGTCTGCTGACTTGTTCTGTTAAGCCACATTTGTTATGTTGTGAAATATACAACAAGTGTTATGTACACTTCACTGAGGGCCACAATAAAATAGGGACATTGACAGAGGAGAGACAATTTAGAGAGGGAACCACCAGGAAGGATCCAGAAACTATCTCGTATTGATGGCACCGGGGTGGTTTTACTGGGGAAATGGAGGACTCAAAGAAGCCAGATCAATTGCTTTCAAAGTATTTAAAAGGATTGACACAGAAAGCAGAATACTTTGCTCTTCCTTGCTCTAGAAGGCAAATCAAAGTATCATGGTCAGAGGCAAATTTCAGCTCAGTGGAAGGAAAAAATATACATAACAAATGGAGGATTTCAACAACTGAATGTATGAAATCCTGAGGGGAGAAGGGTCCCATTAAAGGAAATGGGCACAGGCTGACAGAATGTCAGCAATGTGGTGAAGAGAATTCATGAGCTCTATCCCTGCTTTTGATTCTCAAAGTCTGATTCTTAGACATGCAGGCCTTCTGAAACTTGATAATTCAAAAATTCGCTAATTACTTCATCCTACTGAGATACAGTTTGAGCATATTCCTGAAGTCACTCTGTATTACTGACTTCAGAAATTTTGAAATAATTTAAAATCATCCTTTGTCCCTGGCAAGGTATCTGGGAAACTCAGAAGGTTTTAGACACCCAATTTCAGTTCTGCAACAAGCAAACTTTCATGGGATGGCCACTCACACCAAGTTTTACACACTCATGCCACTAATCTTTTATCTCTGACTGAGAAGGAAAAGAAAACACAGAGATTCCCATAAAGAATAATAGAAATTTTATTCAGAATTGCCTAGGAAAGCTAATATACTGCTAATCTGTCACATCCAACTTCAAACAACCACTTTTAAGTCTCTTTGTTATAGTGAATTTTCTTTCAGATATAATATTACATAAGTGGATCCCTAACTAGGACTTTTCTTTTAGGAAAGTTTTATTTGACTAATTTTTTTCCTGTGGTTTCTTCCAAATGATATGAATTGTTTTAATTTCTTGTGCCCCAGTACATCTTTATTCTTAGAGAAGGTAATGCCTGTCCAAACACTCATATTGTAAGTGGTTTTAAAGAGATTTATGCTTATTTGTTTGGGATGTAATTAAAATTTTATATCATTTAAAGTAATTAAATTTTCATATCATTCAGAAGAACCATATCCCAAAGCTTTGTTTTTCACAGGTAGCCACAGCAGGAAAAAAAATCCCGACTGTCCTGAGTCACTCACACAGGCAATGGCAAGCTAGTGTGGAACCTAACTTGGTATTGTTCAGTTCAATAGCAAACGGAATGGATCTTTTCTCCGTGGCTTAGCTCAATGTAATTTTCCATGGAGCTGATCTAAGTGCTTTCAACAGTACTGATGCCTTGCACCTAGAGTATTCTTCATGGCATAACAAAGATTACTTTCTTGATCTTATACCATTAAGACTATCAAATCAAGTCTTTCTTTATTTTACTTACCTTAGGCAAATTCTCATTTCTCAAAATACATACATGGGTGTTTAATATAGAAATCAATCAACAACAAGACAAGCACTGACACGACACAATACATTTTATAACATTACAGAGAAACAAACACGTATTGGTGAATTAAGCATTTGTTTATCAGAAGGAGGGAAACCATTTGTTACTAAAGGAAACCTAAGGAAAATGGAAAATAAAAGCACCAAGAGGGGTGGAAGGCAAAGGGAGTCTGTGTGTCTGCTTCCAAAAGAAAGAAAAGGCAGTGGAAAGAACGCAAAATAGAATGTGGCCATAAAAGCTACATAAAATGGGACTCTCACTTGAAAAAATTAAGATAAACTCCAGCACACCTTGTGCGTTGTACATGCTGACAGAAGGGTTGTTACAGACCGCCGGTTCCCCAAGCAATGTATTATAGGGATTGTTAGTACCATGCGGACGAAGCAGAGCATTGCTTATAAGATGATTAGCCATGGCTCCTGGAGCAGCCCCATAGAAAGACAGAGAAAAAAAAAAAAAAAGGTCAATCAGGCAAATGTGTTTGAAAAAAAGAAAGGAAACATTTAGAATGACAACAGTTGATATAGTCCTGATTACAGGCAGGCAGCTAATTAGACTCAAAAATATATGCCACTAAAGCACACATGTTTCCAATAATGCACATATCCAAGAGTCAATGGGAAAGAAAGAAAATGGTTTATGATGTTGATTAAGCCATATATAGGGTGTTCTCTTTCCCAAAGTATAAGCAAGAGTATACTCCCATGCTTGCTAAAAATAAAAAATAAAAAAATGAAAGCAAAATATAGTCTTCCATATAAACAAAACACAAAACAAAAGCTGAAAAAAAAAGTTTAAAACACGGAAAGAAAAGCCAAAATAAACAAAACATTCCCTCATTCACAGAAACCGTTGGGTTGTTTTCAATGAAAGTAAAAAAGAATAAAAGGCAACATTTACAATAAAACACACATTTGGAGAGCAGTTGTGGACACAACAGAAGAATTTGACATTTCTTAAAATTCTAAGAAAAGGAATCCCTTACATCAAAATAAGATATAATCACTCTCGTTAGTACACTGTAGTAAGCATACTAATTAGGTGATTTTACAAATCTAATAATCATATGGATATTATTTTAAATATTTCAAATAAAGTATTGACTTCATAATATCCAGCATATATATAATTCCATTTTCCATTTTCCATTTTCCAACTGGTTGTTTGAACTTTGGCCCATAAAGTAAGAAAGCTAAATTATTTCATCTCTTTGTAAATAGATGTACCTTGTGCCTAATATATCATTAGTATGAGTTGCAACCTCCAACCTCCAAAATTGTTTAACCAAAAAAAAAAGCAAAATATCAGAGGAATAGTTTTATTAAACATAATTAGGCCATGTGTAAAAAATGATAGGCAGAATGCATGTTTATGTTAGATGATAAAGAAAGAAAATGTGACTGAGGAGAGGAAAATACAAATTGTATGAGGATAGTCAGATTGAACACAAGTATTTGTTAATTCAGTATATACATTAGAGAATGAAAATACAATCAGTAGACCAGGAGAAAATATTTGCAAACAAATTTACAAATATTTGCAATCCAAGAAAAGTTAGTATCTGGAATACAGGAAGAACTCTTAAAAGTCAACAGTAAAAACAAACAAACAGACAAACACCCAAACAACCCAAAGCAAAAAACTAACAACAACAACAAAAAACCCAATCTAATTAGAAAATGGGCCAAAGACATAAAAAGACATTTTACAGCAAAGGATATACAGGTGGCAAACAAGACCATGAAAAGAATTGCTATTAGCTATTAAGAAAATGCAGATTAAAACCACAATGTGGGGAGCCTGGCTGGTTCAGTTGTTTTAGCATCTGACTGGATCTCGACTCAGGTCATGATCTCACAGTTTATGAGTTTGAGCCCTGTGTCGAGTTCTGCACTGACAATGTGGAGCCTGCTTGGAATTCTCTGTCCATCTCTCTCTGCCACTCCCCCACTCGTGCTGGGTCTCTTTCTCTCTAAAAATAAATAAACTTAAAAAAAATTATTAAAGAAACCAATGTGACATCACTACACACTTAAAATTTAAATGGTGACAACATTAAATGCTGGCAAGGGTGAAGAAAACTGGATCTTTCCTACTTTGCTGGAGGAATGTCAAATAGTATAGCTACTCTGGAAAATAGTTATAAAAGTAACCATTCAATTACCATACCACCCAGCAATTGTACTCTTAGACATTCATCCCAGATAAAATGGAGATTTATGTTCACATAAAAACCTATACATGAATGTTCATGCAGCCTTATTTATAATAGTCCATAATGGAAACAGCCCAGATATCCTTCAGCTGGTGAATGGTTAAGCAATCTGTGGCACATCCTTACCAGGAAACACTATTCATTAATTAAAAAAAGAACAATTATTGATACAACAAACTGGATGAATCTCTGGATAATAATACAGAGTAAAAAAGACAATCCAAAAGGTTATGTACTAACTGATTCCATATATATATATATATATATATATATATATATATATATAATATATTTCCATATAGATATACATAAGATTCTTAAAATGACAAAATGATAGAAATGGAGAACAGATTAGTGGTTGACAGGGGTAAAGATGCAAGGGGGAGGGAAGTGGAAATGGTCATACATGGGCAACATGAGGCTTCCCTGTGGCTATGGAGCTATTCTGTATGTAGGCTATGCTGGTATAACACAAACCGAGTCTTGATAGATAGAATTGCATTGAACTAAACACACACACACACACTCACACACACACACACAAATACAATGAAATATAAGTAATATTGAAGACATCTGAACAAGACTGCTGGGTATCGGTCAATATTCTGGCATGATTTTGTAGTATAGTTTTACAAGGTATTATTGAAGAACACTGGGTACAAGGAACACAATCTCTTCACTATTTCATATAACTGTAAGTGAATCTACAATTATCGCAAAATAAGTAATCTATATTGAATGAAACAAAAATATTTATTCATAGAAAATGCAAAAAATGAGAAGAAAAAACTTGGCCATGGTAGTTTTATTTTATTTTTTTTCAAAATCATAGTTCTTTGTTATATAGCAAATTATCAATCAAGTAACACCTATTTTATCTATTTTTTTAAGTAAGCTCTATACCCGATGTTGGGGTTGAATTCATGATCAAGAGTCGCATGCTCTACCAACTGAGACAGCCAGACACCCCAAATAACAGATATTTTAACCTCAAAATTGGGTAAGTGAACATCTCTAGATTTAAAGTACAATATAGCTTGTCGGATTTATAAAACTGGAAGGTTACAATTCTTTCAGGAAATAAGCCATGTGTTTGCATCCTACACATTCCACACAGAACTAGCACAGAAGTAGCACAAAATTTTCCACTTATTAAATGCTCGATGAGTATTTGCTGAAATTGTACAACATACACATTTAAATGTTTTTAACAGAGTGAGACGGCAGATCTCCACTTTATCGTACAATGGATCAATCAGGATGTCACTTCCCACTGATAAATATATAGAATACCAGCAAGAAAAACTACAAAGAGTTGGCTATTGTGCCATTCAGATAAGAAACAGAATACTATACATCTTAAACATGTGTATCGTTGATGTTACACAAATTTATGATTGTTAGAGACCAGATTTGGCCTGCACAACATTTTAAAAAAGCAAACTACCTGTAAATTGCACCTGCTACTAATGTTTATTATTCTAGCCTTCAAGTTACAATACAATTACAATTCTAGCCTTCCAATACAAATAATTACTTTCTAAAATTACTCTAAGAATTTTAACAGAAAATGAAAGGTGTAAACAACTTAAAATGAACTAGGGTAAAAACCCTAAATATATAAAATTGCTAAAATTCATTATTTTCCCTCATAGATCAAATAAGGGTTAGATCTTTATGGCTGGAGCATCTATCTGTATTTCTTCTTCTTCTTCTTCTTTTTTTTAAATGTTTATTTATTTTTGAGAGACGGAGAGACACAGAGTGCGAACAGAGGAGGGGCAGAAAGAGAGGGAGACACAGAATCCCAAGCAAGCTCCACACTATCAATGCAGAACTCAACGTGGGGCTTGAACTCAAATCGCGAGATCATGCCCTGAGCCAAAACCAAGAGTCAGATGCTTTACCAACTGAGCCACCCAGGCGCCCTATATCTGTATTTCTATATATTTTCCTTCATTACTACATATTTCTTAATTTGAACTGATTAAAAAACAAACAAGCTGGGAAGATTGCATGCTACTTCTGCCCACTTGCTTCACGTAGATTGCCAAAGAAAATATTCCTTTGTCATATCTGTCTCTCTCTATATGTATATATATTTTTCTATACCAATGTAAAAGAATATGCTCTGTGATTTAAAATAAGGAAACAATTGAGTTAGGAAGAACCAAACATAAGCAAAAAGCATGTGACTCAATATTTTTTCTGGCTGTCATTCAGTTTATTTAAAGGTTAAAAATATAAGAACAAACAATTTAATCACACAAAAATGGAGTTCTGTAATTGAATTCTAATGAAGCTATCAAAATTTTTGATAGATAGGCCATCTGGTCATAGCTTTCCTAGCATAAAGTTGTTTTTAGTTTTGCTAAGTGTATTCTAAGTTTTGAATATACCTAAAGACACTCTTATTAGTGAAATTACTAATGTAGGAAGACTGAGTTTTTTTTTATTTGTCAATTCTTGCTAATCTGGAAAGTCCAGCAACAATAACAGAAATGCTATTGGTATACAGCCATGGAGTGATACAATGTTGACTAAATGGAACAATATTCAGTCCCAGCCACGTGGCTTTGGAAGGTAGCTTCCTCAAAACCAAGTGTAACCCAGATCAGGTACAGATCTATAGTCACAATGAGTCACATACAGTCATAATTAAGATCCACCTGCTTTTAAATCTAAAACTACACAAATACTGATAAAAATAATCTAGAACTTTCCAACAAAATACATTTTCTTCTTTATCCTTGGTATTAAGAGCCTTTTTCCTGATAGAAGAAGGATCACTGGTTAAAGTTGCTTTTTTATGATGACTCACCTTTTTACATCTTATGCCCCATTTGAAATCAAGTTAATTAGTGTCACTATAACTGACTTTAACCCTAAAAATTGAGTTAAAATATAAGTGAGGGCTCAGTAACAGGAACTGAGGAATAGGATATCAAATTTGATCATTAGAGTTTTGCAGAGTATGAAGTTGTGGATAAGCTTTATGGGTTTGCTGGTTTGAAAGAATGAGGGATATGTTTGAGTGACCAGTTATCTGTGGTTTGATTCCCTAGTGTTAGAAGGCAATCATTTTCCATCATTTTATGGACACTCAAATCTTGCAAGAGGCTGTTTTTCCTGTTGCCATTCCAAACAAGTGCGATAAGGTGTTTTCGCATGGTTCCTACAGTCCATGATCACATTTATGCATTTCAATTGTACCTTTGAAAGGTGGCCCTGTGTCAAAAACACTGGCTTGTTGCCAATGCCTAGATCTCTTAACTAAAAACTTGTACAGAACCTGTCTTCTTGGGTCTTTTGTGTACAAAGTTACATTTGTCTTTTTCCATAGCTGCACTACATTTCACTTGTCTTAGCTGAAGCCTATTCTGTTTGCTTCTGGCTGTTTCCCCAATTTACCCAGGTCACTTTGAATTCCGATACTATTTTCCAAGGTACTGTCCATCCTGTCTCTTCCTCTTCCTTCCAACTAACTTCTGATTTGTAAACTTCCCTTCTAATAGCTATGAAATTGCTGCAGACTTCCAAGAAGATCGGTGTTTACAGACCATCTGTCACTGTTTTTCAGCTAAAAAGTTAAGCTTACTGGTTAGTCAGGTTGAAGACACAAATAAGCTGATGTTGCTGGGTAGAGAAGATAGTTACAACACTACATATGGGAAAAGAATGTTTATGTACAAATTTCATTGGAATGTAAACGCCAAAAAAACAAGGAATACACTGGGTTTTATTACCGCTCTGTACCAAGGGTCTAGAATAGTTCCCAGAGCTTGGTAAATACTTGCTTAAATAATGAAAAAAAGCCCATGTGAAATCTATGGCATCTTTAATGTAACAAACTAACACAAGTCATTTTACCAATTATGAGCAGTTTTATAATTTGAGTAAATTTTTTACAAGTGCCAATTGTCTAATTCCTAATGTGATTTATTTCCTTCTAACACTATACCAGGTATATTTAAAGCAGGAAAAAAACACTCATGTAATTATTTGGAAATACAAATTGCTACTTGAATACTAGCTGCAGATAATATGACAAGACGGGGGGAAAACTCAGCACAACCTACTGTGACTTAAAATAAAAAGCTCAAATTGGGTAAAAAAAAGCTCAAGGTAAAAACCTCAAAGCAGTAATATAAAAATAGTTGTTTCTTAATTATCTGACACACTAAATCCTGGGTACAGTCTAGTCAAAACTGCCTATTTGCTGTCAGAAACAAGGGTAAGGTCTTTAATAAAACCATGGAAAAGGAATTAAGTTGACTTTCAATATATGTGAATCGTCAACAAAACTGTCAACAGAGAGCTAACCAAGAGATCTTTATTTCTAGTAAAAGCATGATACAAAGCAAAAAGGGATTTTCATATTCCATGCTGAAAAACATAGGGAAGTTTTTCTGACAATTATTTGCAAGTCAGATCCCAAACCTACTGAAAAACATGAAGTGTAAAATCATAGTCATTTTAAGAAGAGTCTTTTTTACTTTATTTATACCTGAAGATAGAGATAGACATAAAAGTTTCTGAATGAGTGAAATTTGAATGGGATAATAATGAGTACACCCTTTTCAAATGCACAGGTTTACCACAAAAGTGTTGTATTTTTTTCATTATGAAAATAAAATAGGTGTTTTGACTCGGGCAGGCCTTGAATGACAACACTGTCTAGGCCAGTTCAGTGTGATACACGTAATTGAGGCCTGAAAACTGAAGGAGCTGGAGCTGCAGGCTTTGAAAGTGTGAAGTGAAAAAAAGATCTGAAAAAAGATGACAGTTGAATCCCACTTGAATCCATATCATATCATTCAGAAACGTTTTCAAACGTTTCTTCTTGACAGCAGGCTAACCACAGTATGCTGAAAAGCTCTTAAAATAACTTGAATTGTCACTCTGCTCTGCCCCTCACTTTTTTTTTTAAATGTACTTTCGTTCTTATTTGTCTTATTGGACAAGCAAAGGTGTATAGTTCTAGACCCTGGTGTTCTAACGAACCAACTGAATATCCCATTCCTGAGAGTCTCATACCAACATGTCTAATTTTCAAATTCTTGTTATTTATGAATATATAGGATGATAAATTTTTTGTTTGTTTTATTTCAATAAAACAGTTTCACCTGGATAATTCTTTCTTCTTTAATATGTTTTGTCCTCCATTACATCCCCTCATGGTTCTCTCTCCCTTGATTCGACGTATTTTTTGTTTTATGAAGCCATTTCCATGACATGGACTGACTAATGCATATCAATTGGAGTTATAAATAAAGCAAAGTTACTACTGGATAATGCCTCTGTGCTTCTGTCTTCAGAACATAATTTTGGCCCATCACGGAGGCTTCATTTTGTACAAGTAAAAAATAGCTTCATTAGTGACGGTATTTTCTACAGAGTTAAAATACTAACTTGAGTGTTAAACAAAGGGTCTTTTACCAGGAGATGGAGGGGTCAAGTTGTGACCCCCTTAAAATTGTATGTAAAATGGTTTAGGTGCATGTTTGTGAAGCCAGTTGGGCACCCACACATGACTGCTTTTCTTTCTGGTGAAAGGGTCCTATGGCTTTGATTTCCTTTTCAAAGAGCTAAGAAAACTGGCATAAAGAAAAAATAAAAAAGGTAAGCCTTTTTCTTTAGTGAGTTAACTTTATTTTAAAATTTTTTTAACGTTTATTTATTTTTGAGACAGAGAGAGACAGAGCATGAACAGGGGAGGGGCAGAGAGAGAGGGAGACACAGAATCGGAAACAGGCTCCAGGCTCTGAGCGGTCAGCACAGAGCCCGATGCGGGGCTTGAACTCACGGACCGTGAGATCATGACCTGAGCCAAAGTCAGACGCTTAACCGACTGAGCCACCCAGGCGCCCCTAGTGAGTTAACTTTAATACAAAGAAGAAAACTGGAAAAAATGAATCAGAAGGACCCCACACACATCTTATGTATGTAGGTATTACCCGATGAATTGCAGTATAACATAATGGAAGAAAGTTATAACTCAGAATTTAGAAGTAAATAAGGTTTTAACATTATCTAATCTACTACCATCATTTACTACATAAAGAAACAGGTCCAAAGACATTCATAATCTGTTCAAGGTCACACCTGACTCTGGTGATTTTATTTAAACATATTTAAACAGTAATGTTTGAATATTTTTAGCATCCTCTCCCAAAATTATGTTTTTTTATTAATGTTTATTTATTTTTGCAAGGGGTGGAGGGGCAGAGAGAGGAGGACAGAGGATCCAAAGCAGGCTTTGTGCTAACAGGCTAACAGCAGCAAGCCCGACGTGGGACTTGAACTCACGTACTGCGAGATCGTGACCTGAGACAAAGTCAGATGTGCAACTGACTGAGCCATGCAGGTGCACCCCAAAAACATGTTTTGATAACATTTTATTAGGAGCCTTATAGGAGTGCATTACTTTTCTGTAATGGTCAATTATTTAATTTTCATATTCATGTGTTAATTTATATAACACAAAGAAACAAAAATGAAAGTAAATCGATAAGAGACTTGCACATCTATGGAAAACTGATTGAATAGGCATTGTCTATTTTAAGTACTTTGTTTCCTGTTTTTTCTTTTTCTGTGTAACAATGAAATATCAACATGCACACACAATCTACAGACAGTGCAAAAATGGTAAGTTCAACTTTAAAGGCTTATTTTATAAAATAGGAACAGCCATATAAATCAAGACCAAGTTGTTTATAATCATTAACAAAACTAAAAGAATCTGCATGCTATCCTTAAAAATTATATAAAATAATTTTAAAAACCACAGAAACCATAATTTTATATTTTGTACTGTTTTTATTCAAATAATTAATGAAATTACAAAGTGTCAAAGAAGAAATATTTTATTGAAAGCCAAGAAACCTTCATCATTTTTTTCTGAAGTCATAAATTGAAGAGCTGACATCTTGATTTATCACACTGTGCACTTTTAATAGCCAACAAGTTTGCTATTAAATTTTAATCAACCTGCCTATTAAATTTCTTTCAAATGGTTCGGAGATACCTCAGCTTTTTTTAATAGAAAATTCATTCACTGGGAATCTATTACCATGGACTTCAATGATATGTTTTCTCCAAAGTACAGATTTGGGTTATTGTTAGTTCAATACGAAATTAAATATTCTGAATGTAGAGGTTTTGTTCTATTGTAATATAGAAGTTCAAAGATTTAGATGTGGGAACCCTAGACATTACCTTGTCTATTTGTCTTTATTTTGCGCTAGATGACATTATATAGGTCTTCTTGTCCAGACGCATGGTTTTTTCTACAATAAATACTTAGAAGTCAAGTTACTGGCCATATATTGCTCACATTTCAATTTAGAACATATTGCCAAAATTCTGTCAAATGTATTTGTATCACTTTACACTTCCATGAGAAATTAAATTTCTCAGATTCTTACTAGGACTTAGTATTGTAAGCCTGATATTTTTGCCAATTTCATACAAGTATCACACGATATCTCATATTACTATTATGCTTTGCACTTCCCTGATTACCAAAGAGATGGGGTCATTTTTCATGTTTATTGGCCATAAGGGTCTCTCATTCTGTGAATTGCCCGTTCTTATCTTTTGCCTGTATATATTGGTTTATAGACATTCTTTATACAATGTAGGCATAACATTTTGTGTGTTATATGTTGTTTACTCTTTCTCCCAATATCTTACTGTTATGAATACTGTTTACATTTTGAGGCAAGAACATTACTTTTTGTTATAGTTCATAATCTTAGTTATTTTGTTTTTAAGAACTCCTTCTTTAATCTAAAATCTAAAGTGTATATATATACACATATATATAGCTTTAAAGTTTAATTTTTTGTATTATATATTTATATTTTATATTATATAATATATATTGCATTACATATTATAATTATATATAATAATTTTACATAATTAGCTGAAAGCAAAGCTTCTCAAAGATCTTGGGTTTTCTGACAGCTCAAGACAAATATGGTAGAATTGGAACTTAGAATTCTTGGTGAATCTTGGCTGCACAACAGTGTAAGTGGTTAATCTGTAACGGAAATGATGAACCTATACTATTCAGTCATTCATCTCTAAAACTCATCCTTTGTAATCAAAGGGATATCTTTCTGTGTGCTGTTAAATTGGGACGTGTTGAATACATTTGGACATTTGTGAATACATTCCATAGTACTGAAAACAAAAATACTAAGCCTAAAGATAACCAGCTGAGTTTGCTTAACCACAGGCAAAATAGCGGTAAATTACAGTTCTTTTTAGTAAATCAAAGGCATTTAGCATAAGAGTATTTATCTTTGTCATTCACACTATATTTAATTCATTTTCTCTACATCAGATTATCTCTTGATATCTGTTAATGGTATGTAGCCAATTCCACAGCTATATTTATTTATAAATCACACACAGCTTGTGCATTTTCATTTAATAAAACACACTTCAGAAAAAAAAAAACGAAAATATAGTAACTACTTAACAATAGGAAATGATTTACCAATGTGAAAAAAATCTGACTTTTTGTATAATGCTCTGTACTATATTGACAGACTTTCCTATATTGAACAAATTGTATAGCTTACATGCAGAAAGTCTATCCTGGCTAAAACCTGAATATTAAATTTAGAACCAACATTTTAAAAACATGTCTGAGAAAAGTAAATTCAAAGAAGTTATCTATGAACAAAGAGATTCTTAATAACGTTCAGAGAAGGCCTATTTCATCATATAATCATAATTTTGTCCTTCTTAGAAATGAGGCTGTTTCAGGAAACTTACATTGTTTCCATTTGTCTACATCAAGATTAACTATCTTCTTTCAATCTGTGTATCCTCTCAAATCTTTCTTAATTCTCCAATGATTTTCCAGGGTTATAAATTACTTCCTATGAATGTGATGGGTAACTTATCTTAGTTTTTGAAGCACCCACATTCCTTATAATGATAAATTATGAAGAAAGACTATTAGGAAAATCATAGGAGAACCTATCAGATAAACACTTACTTTCAAATGACATGCAGTATATAAGGTTGAGCTATGTAAAGTATATGCTTCTGTATGTAATGTAGTTCAATAAAATAGAAGCTATTTTAATCAGATACTACACAATTATTGATAATGACAATTTAAGTACTATATCTTTCTTTTTTCTTCCTTTTTTTAGTGTTTTTTTTTTTTTGAGAGACAGAGAGAAAGAGGAAACAAACAAGTGGGGGATGGGCATATAGAGAGGAGACAGATTATTCCAAGCAGGCTCTGTGCTGTCAGTGCAGAGTCCAATGTGGGGCTCAAACTCATGAACCATGAGATCATGACCTGAGTCAAAGTCAAGAGTCAGATCCTTAACTGACTAAGCCACCCAGGTGCCCCATAAGTATCTTTTTCTAATGAGGGCTCTCTTTGGCTAACCCTCTTCCACAATTTAATTTTTCAT
This sequence comes from Panthera tigris, assembly GCF_018350195.1. Taxonomy (NCBI): domain Eukaryota; kingdom Metazoa; phylum Chordata; class Mammalia; order Carnivora; family Felidae; genus Panthera; species Panthera tigris. The sequence continues at coordinate 154,041,135 of NC_056663.1, forward strand.
ATAATTGAATTAATCTCTAATTACTTTGAAAGTAGCAGATATAAGTTAATACAATCTATTTCTTAGAAAAAATAATTTGAACAAGTAATGATTTTGTTAATTAACTTTGGATGCTATAAACTACATTATATCATCAGAACCTTTATGTTTATAATCCAGTAGAAACATTTTTCCAGATGAGAGGTACAGTCAGGTTTTGTTTTTAAATTTTAAGACAGTCCATAGTTTTTGTGAAAACTGGAATTAGCACATAAAATAGTTTAATTTATACATCATCAGTATCTTTTTGAAGTTAACTCAAACAGATTTTCTACTCGTTCTAGGCATTTTCACATTGTCCTGACAAGGTACAATATCAAATTCAGAAGTATAAATAGCTGGGGAAAGTTGTATCTTTGGTTGGTTCTAATACTAAATCATTATAGGCAGAAGCTATTTACCTGATTTTTTAACAAAATTTTTCCCTGACCAAAATGTTCATTCATCCTTTTACTGAAACATAAAAAATTAAAGTTAAAGGATTCTACCAGTAAAGTACCTTGAGGCCTTCCAGGAAAGAAGACAATGATTATAAAAATCTTCTTGCAACCTAAGTCCTAAAACTAGGACAATAATGCATAGCAAATCAGCATATTCCATACCAAACAGTTTTGAAAAGTATGGCCAACCCATTTCTCCATATATTTACAGTATTTTAAAGCTTTTCTTTCACTAAATGAATAGGCTGAAACCACACTAAAGAACTATACCTAGAGCAAAATAAAGTAGAAGGAAATCAATGGTACATGAAGGAAATTAAGAAATAAAGATGTTATAACTTGTGGTTTTAAGAATATCTTATTTCCATGTGAAGTGATAAAAATCACTTTGAAATACATTCTTGGAAAATATCTTTATTCTAATCTTAGCAAGCTTCATGAAAAACTGTCATAATAAGAAAAGAGTGAAAATTTTTGTTGTCATGAATAGGGTTTCGTGCTCAGATAGATCTTGTTTGGGATCTAGATTTTGTCCTTTTGGAATCATTTCACAAACCTGGCTTCTTCATGGAAATAAAGACAATGGATGAATAATGAATAGTGTACAATAGGCAAATTTGTAGCTGTACACATTAAAAGAGAAATCCCAAGTTGATCAAAAACTATAAAGAGCCATACTGTGTTCTAATAGAAAAAAGAATACCAGCAATTTCGGAAGAGAAGTTGAGTATGTGTGTTTAGTTGTTCAAAATATATATTTTTTGAAAAATTATATCTTCAGCGATGAAACAACAGTAATATTTCAAAAATCAGTGGAAATGTTTTATAGTGTTACATTTAGAAACTATCAAGGTATTTCACTGCAGCTTGTTTGACTAATAGTAAAGAGGTATGAGGGGGGCACGGGGATGGCCCAGTTAATTAAGCATCCGACTCTTGATTTTGGCTCAGGTCATGATCTCACGGTTCTTGAGTTTGAGCCCTGCGTTGGGCTCTGAGCTGACAGTGCTGAGCCTGCTTGGAATTTTCTCTCTTCCTCTCTCTCTGCTCCTTTCCCCTCTCTCATTCTCTCTCTCTCTCTCTCTCTCTCTCTCTCTCTCAAAATAAATAAATAAGCTTTAAAAGAAATAAAGAGATAAGAGATAGTGCGAACTATATATAAGGCAGTCAGATAATAAACCATAATAAAAAAGAATCTACACAGAGAATTCTCTTTGTGAAGGGATCTATAAAAGCTATAATAATAATAATAATAGTAGTAGTAGTAGTTGTAGTAGTAGTAAAATACAAACCATTTTTGCTACTGTAGAGTTGATTATGAGAGGCTGGATGGTTATGATTGAAATGATTTACATCAAAGAGACAAATTTAAAAGCAAAGCATAAGAAGGACTCACTGGACAAGCATTTTAAAAGTCTTCTTTTTCAGTTCCTACCAACAATTTATAGCAAGAATATTTGCCCCAATTGTGTAGAAATCAATATTTAATATACTTAATTTTGTAATGGAGAATTTATTCTGAAAGTTATTTGGTCTCCTTGAGTTAGGAATCAAGATACTAATAGCATTGTTTACTTATCTATTTGACATAGCATTTCACTTTTACAACCTGTAACTATTTTACTTTTGTGTTATTAAACTGATTTTCCTAACACAGAAGATTTCCTTATTTTTTGTACATTTTCTGATTATGTCTTTATTGATGACATGTATAAAGGAAAGGAATTAACACAGGAAGCAATGTTGCCTCATTTACAAATGAAGAATGTAAACGTCAAAAAATACTAGATATAAATGTAATGTGAATTTCATATGAAAACTTTATCCATGTCATATATACTTATATTTGTACTCATAATATCACAATGCTTATTCATAACAAAAAGTAATTTGTTATACAGGTTGTACTCTGATTTATTAGCTATGCACATCATTTAACTCTTGCAAATTCCTCAAATAGACGTCAAGTTATAGCAGGATCTGGTTAATGTTTACAAACAATTTTATAATCCTTCAAAGCAGCAAGGCTTTTGAGAAATATGACATATTTTATGCATATAAGCCAAATTTTATTTACTGACATTAATAAAGTGCAGTGAATGAGTATGAGGGTTTCACCCTAGTACGCTCTAATTTATAGAAATCATTAATTGCTGTGAAACACCACTTACACATCTTCATTTGCATTTTTCTTTAAAAACACAAAAGCAAAATAAGTTGAAAAGCCTGAATATTAATGAGGTGACAGGCGATTTATTGTGAAGTTTCTTCTGCCTCAGTGACCAACCTCCCGGGAAAGACAATACAGGCTCTGAGAAGACATGAGTTTTAAAATGGGAATGAGTCACATCCCTGCTCTGCTACACCACTGGTTATTTAGCAGGACTGTTTGAATTGAACTAGTGTTCTCTAAGCTTCTGAAGGGCAGGATAGGGCTTGGAGGAAAGAGAAGACAGTGTTTGCTTATTTTATTATCTAAGGTAGGGAGAAGAAATATTTTACCTTTATTGCTTCAATGCTAAAATATGGTTACAAATCAAAAGTGGAAAGCACAACTAGGCAGATGTAATGTGCATTTAACTTCTAATTTAGAATAGACAATTCAGTTTTATTAGTTTATCTCTTTTTTTTAGCCTCAAGGGTAGCACCACTTTAGATAAATTATTATTTCTTTTACTTGGCATTCAGGTAACTACTGTATTCTGACTACCTATTACTAGAAAAAAAAGGGGAAAGAAAACCTTTAGTAGTGAATGATGAATTTTAATATCTAATTATCTCAGAGCACTGACAAGGATCAGTTTTCATTTGTTAGAAGATATAAGTGAACTTCTGAATAAAATAATGATAATAGTACTTGTGTTCCAGGCACTGTAGTAAGGAATTAACATATGTAAACTCACTTGGTCCTGTCAAGGTCCCTGTGAAGAGGGTGCTATTTATATCCTTATTGCATAGACACTGAGAAAATAAGCAATTTACCAAAAGTCACCGGATCGAAACCCCATTCTCAAAACTACTATGAAAACTACAATGAGTAAGTCAACAATTTGCAAATGTCTATTTGATGATGCTTTCCCCCTTTGTATCAACAATGTCCCTAACAGGTGATGCCTTTCAGTAGGTAGTTGTGCCACTGAGAGCCAAGATTTACCCCTAAAATTGATGAAAAGATCGTCGTAGGCCATCATAATTGTACTGATTACATAAATTTACTGAGAATGCATGTGTAGATTAATATGAATCTGAACCTTGAATGGAGAATCCCATCAACATTAATAAATAAGTGCTGGACATCTACAAAAGAGACAGTTTTCAGTCATACAACACATAGATTTGGCTTAAATAAATCTAGCTTTACCAGTCAGATCTCCATGTATAAAAATCTAAATTGCATTAATTTCTGTGGGAGGTTGATAAGACAGAGGGTGGGAGGTAGGGGGAAACAAAAATCCACCTTTGCTGGTCAAGCTATTGTTTCAAAAGAAGAAATGCCTTTTTGCTAATCCTGCCACTATAATGGGTTACATTTTTGTAATAACTCCACAGCTGAGGAGGGGTGGGCATAGGACACTTGTCATAATTCATACAACATCATATTGGTAGCAGCTATCTAGCAAAACTAGATTTTAAACTGAAATTTCTGATGTCAACTCAACTAATGAAATAAAAGAAAATGGGAAATGCAATTATATTATTCACAATGAGATAAAGCCTAATAAAATCTAATTTCAGAAAATACCCCAATTTCTATACGGATCTATAAAAAGAGAGGAAATGTTTAACCATTAACTGAACTAGCAGAGCAATTTCTCAGAAATGCTTCAGTTTGGGATGAAACTCAAGTTTCAGAGGCATTGATGGTCTAACTCATTCAGGGCAAGGTTTGGCCAGTAGAGATTGTGGGTAGGAGATATGAGGTGAAGATTACTCTAGCTACATATTGTTTCTACCACTGCTGGGAAGTTGGAGCTACTGGAAAGTTGGCTGAGATTTCCAATACACCTGGGGGAGGCTCAGGGATTGAGGCCCGACTTCAAGATATGAACAAATAGTAAATATTTAAATGAACAAATAAATGAACCCTCCTGTGGCATTTGTAAAATCTTGAGTTTGGATCAGAGTTAAACTTCTTTAAAACTTTTTATACTCAACTACCACATTAATGCTCTTGAAAAGCTCCTTCAAACTGTGTAAGCAGTGGCATCAGGGAAATTAACTTGATAGTTGCCCTGGGGTACCGGCCTCAAGGAATTCTTAATTTATGAGTGAGTAGCATTGTAGCAAACAAGTCAGAAGCAGAAAATATGTCTTAAAACACACAGGGAACCTTTGCAAAAACCCCTTCATGAATATACAGATTCAAAGGACAAATGTAATGGAAGGTTTTAAAGAGATGAGGTGACCAAATAACAAAATTCCAAAGAGAATATATAAGAATGATTACATGAACTGAAAATTATCAATAAATCTTGCAAGGTTTTGCATGATTCTAAGGAATAAAATCCCAACGGTAATCAAGTTGATCACACTGGAAAATCTAGGCAGGTAATCCGATACATAGGATATAACAAGTTGGTGCAAGAACAGAATATTAAAGATGGTTTGAAAAAATAAAAACCCTTGAGAAAGAGTTCTGTACTGCATGGTAGATGTTTTATTCTTAATGGATCCCAAAGATGATAATGATGAATTCCTGTTTGGAAGAATAGATGGTAAGACATACAGAATTATAAAATAATTATTCTTTTGATGAATTGAGCAGTGGTATGAATACGAAAGAAAACCTAAAGTAAAAATAGGACTAGCTTTTAGACAATTTCTTGTAGTTTTCAAGGGCCAGAACTGTTCTAAAGACAAAAATAAGAAGTTTAATATAACTGACTTGGAAAGAAAGGAAAATGGGGTTTAAATTAACAAAAAATTGCCAGCTGGTAAGAAACTAAGAATGAATGGGAAGTTAGAATATATGAAGATGCAAAGATGCAGTGCCTAGAATTTTTATTTAATAGAGAATATAATCTTTCGATTAAATAATGGTGAACAATTATGTTGCTGAGGTGACTGAAGGGTTTATCTGGAAAGGTGAATCTTGGATTCCACCTACCTAAATATGATACACACGCCTGAATGCAGGGAAGATAGGACCCTGGGAAATAAGACAAGATTAAAGAAGGAGGTTAAAGACGATCGTCAGAGATATACTATGAAGAAATAAAATTTTAAAGTACTCCAGGCATCTAAGACAAAAAAATAATGAGATGAGAATAAAATGAGTTTCTGACTTGGGGGAATGGGGAATTAATGTGGGAAATCAAGAAGATCACTCTGATGTCTACCACCATTAAAGTCACTGAGTGAAAGGAAGAATATATATCCTGAAGGAAGAGATCACTGGCTGGACACACTTCAAATCATAAATTCAATTTAACCCCCTCCCCAAAGTCAATATTAGAATAACTTATTGGGTGTCACAAGAAATTTTATACCATTCTTCAAGAGTAACTTTAAGAAATACTTTTAAAACTAAAGATTTTGCAACCAGATTTAAACATATGATTGGTCAATATGAAATATTATTTCCTTTAAATATACTTCAAACTGACCCAGTCATCCACATAATTACATATTCCAAATTGATGAAATTCGTTAGAAGGGACTAAAAAGTGTACAGAATGTTATTTGTGATTGACCTGAAAATCAAGGTCATGAAAACGTGTCCATTTAAAACAACTTTTAGTAAAGTCACATACCTTACAATCTTTATATAAATTTAGATCATAATACTAGACAACATAATAATTTTACATATTTTAACCATCTTCGCGGTAGGCAAATAAACAGTACATCATTAGGATACATGATCTCATCTTTTGTTGAAACAACAATTGTTCTATGGTTACTGTGATCATTAGATGCAAGATACTTCTAATAATAAATCCTATTCATAAGGGTAGCTTTCTTTCTAGTAACATACTGTAAATTTTCCATCTGTGGGATTAGACAATAAACAAAGTCTGTCACTATGAAAGCAAATTAGTTCCTAAATGTTGAAGGCATCTGTAAGTAATTTGTATTGTATGATTTGAAAGTATGTCTTAAGTTAGAGTATTCATATTAAAATAAATTTTCACAAACTAACCATTAAAATAAAACTTGAAAAAGAATATTTAGATGATACTATGTAAATCAAAATCTAGCAAATAAAAACAGATTAATAAAGAAACAAAATACAAAAAGGTATTTTTTGGAGGAATAATTGCACTCACTATTCCTACTCAGGCAGAAGTGACAGAGAAAATGTAATATCATTATTAGGTTATAGTTGTTATATCACTGCCCCAAATAACATATTAAGATTACATATAACATGGGTCCCTGTATCAGGTTCAACTTGGACACTATTAGTACCAACTTCTTTTATGTAAATAAGATGCAAATTAATTGAGTAAAAGTAATTAAGAGCCACACCAGGATCTAAATTTTTCTGAATCATAACCCATGATTGTTAATTGTTTGTTTCTAAGTAGCATTTAATGTAACAAAAAACTAACAGAAGCAGGTTTAAAACCAACTAATAATCCTAGTTCGGGGATAAGGAAAAAAACAATGTTGTACTCAATATATGTGTACTCAATATATACTTAATATATGTATCAAAAATATCTGTTAGGACACTGTGACTGGAATAGGCTTATGCAAATTCCACCTTTCCAGATAAAACTATACTCTAAGTAATCCCCAGCAATGTCTACAGTGTCCTCTAGCTCTAGACAAACATAGCATTTACTCATTTTGACTGGAGTTGATTTAATTCTAATCACCCCTGCCCCCAACACACACATACACTGAATAAGAGGGAGGGGAGGAGGGAAAGAGGGAGACGGAAAGACAGAGAAGAATAAAAAAAATCAACCACAAACAAAATAGTAGCTTAAGGAAACTTCACTTTCAAAGTCTAAATTGATGCCCTAGGCACATGATAACCAGAAGCACACACACACACACACACACACACACACACACACACACACAAATCATAATATATGTAGATATATATTTTTTCCTAGATCTTTAAATATGCTGGATAAGTTTGTAGATACTAAGATCAGATGCGATTTTTACCCCAAATACACAGGTTGTCTCAAATATGTATTAGACAGTATATTTTTACTTCCACAAAGACTATGAAATTGCTCTATGCCTGGGACAATGTGGAACTCTATGATGCTTAGCAGACTATATAGCCACATAATTGCCCATTTTCACTGCTTCCAATGAGGCCTGACAGCTCACCAGTTTATTAAAGTGGCAGATGACTAGAAAAGGAAAGTTCTCATTTTCTAACTTCCTTTCAGAAAAGATTTCCTGAAAACTCAGGATTCAAAAAAAAAAAAAAGGCTTATGAATAATGGAACACAGTGCTACACTCAGCCAGGTTTTATATCCTTGCAATATTCCTATCACTTGGAACAAGGTCCAGAAGTTCCGAAAAGAAAAAAAAAGCAAAAAAAAGCAATGCATTTAAGAACTTCATAAAGTAATCACAAACATACTAAATAGGAAAAATCATTTCTACTTACCTCTGTTGAGTGACGCTGAACTGTTTATGTCTCCAGTAATGAAGGAAGACTCCGACTGCTTTCGGACCGTGTCATTCCACATTCTACGAATTCGGCTCTGGATGGGGTAAAGGCACAAAAGGAAATGAACTCACCAGGCAGTGAAGTTTCACACAAATCGTTCTGTTTCTTTCTGTTGTAGTTATACGAGACCTTTGGTCCGGCATCTGGCAAATGTGTAACTTTTACATGCTTGCAGTATGGTAGCATAAGAATATCAGAAACTAAATTAATGACAATAATTGGTTCTCATTAAGTGTCTTCCGAAATGCTTATACCAAAAATAATTGTAACTGGAAAAGTAATAAATGTAATGTACTATACCAATTGAAACATGTTGAAAGTATATGGAAGTGTCCTCTAGACAGTTAGAATTTTAATAATTTTAGTTTCCAGAGTGAAACAATTATTTTCATTGTAACTTTTATGGGAATGGATATTTAAATATGTATTAAATTGTCAGTTTTATTAACAAAAGATTTAGTTCAAGAATTCAGAAACTTGCAAGAGAGAAAAAGGTTAGTAAGAAAAGAATAGAGTATTATTAAAATGCGACTAAACTCAATATTTTCCATAAATTTTTTAAGATCAGTGTAATTTCACAGGTTATATATGATTTTGACTTTTCTTTCTCTCAAAGGAGATAAAGGAAGTCAGTTCACCCTATTCATTTCTTCACAGTAGGTAATTTATAGAGAAGTGAAAATTCTCACATCATTATTTATATTCTCAAATTCAGTTTCTAAGTGCCAGATAACTGAAGCAGTGTAATATTTGTCTATTATTGGGAGGTGGATTTTTTCTGCTTTATTGTTTTGCTATTTTATTGAGTTAGGGATCAAAAAAGTATTAACAATCCTGTGATGAGGAAACAAAATATTTTCAGTTTTTCCAAGGATGAATATAGTTTTAAGAACTATTACTCCTAGTCATGGTAGTGGTAAAACCAAGCTCTCAAATGGATTATGTTCCAAATATATTTGAACACCGTGAATAAGAGGAGTACCTAAACTTAAAATATTAGACAATTGGTTTTATAAATCTTGGGGCATTTCTACATTGTGTATATTGTTTTATAGGTCAGCAACCACACACAAAGAAACAAACACACGTAGACACCAGACACACACACACACACACACACACACACACACACACACACAGAACAAAACTAGTAAATAAAAGAATAAGAGAGGTGCCTGAGTGGCTCACTGAGTAGAGCACTTGACTCTTGATCTCAAGGTCATGAGTTCAAGCTCATGCCTACTTAGAAAGAGAGAAAGGGAGAGAGAGAGAGAGAGAGAGAGAGAGAGAAAGAAAGAAAGAAAGAAAAAGAAAGAAAAGAATAAGAAAACTGGTGCAGGATTATAGATCCTCAGCACTTGAACACTTTCTATTGAAACATACTTTAAAACTTCAAACTGAAATACTGGGGACAATTCTCTCACATTTGTTTCTATTTGTCATTTAATTAATTAAAAATATTAATTAGGGGGCACCTGGGTGGCTCAGTCAGTTGGGCGACAAACTACGGCTCAGGTCATGATCTTGTGAGTTAGAGTTCCGCGTTGGGCTCTGTGCTGAGAGCTCAGAGCCTGGAGCCTGCTTCCTATTCTGTGTCTCCCTCTCTCTCTGCCACTTCCCTGCTTGCTTTATGTCTCTCTTTCTCTTCCCCCCAAATAATAGACAATAAAAAAATTAAAAATATTAATTACCCCCTACTGCATACCAAATGCTACTCCAGAAAATACAAAGGGAAAAGGCAAACAAAAAAATATCTTTATCTTTGTGGAACTACTAGGTTAGTAAGTGATAGATACAACAAATTACCACAAAAATAAATGCCAAAGTAAACAATGTGCCCACAAATCTCCACAGAACCATTAATTATTATAGCTGAAGACTACAAACCCAAATGACTGTCAGTGGTAGAATGATGTATAGAATGATACAGAATAAGAAAAATAGAAAATCAACATAGCTTTCTGCAGCAACATAGATGTCTGAGGACAGGAAGAAAATAGAAGAGAATATGTGCTGGATGATGTCCTGTGAATAAGTATCACACACATGCAAAACAAAATACATGAAAAATTAAGATGGTGGATATGTTTGAGGTGAATGATGGGGAAAGGTCCAAAGGGTTTCTGAGGCACTCCCAACATTCTAATATTTAACCTGGGGAGAGGTACTAAATCACTGTGCATACACTTATCTTTTGTATGCTTTTGTTAATGTTTGTTATACTACATAATTAAACAAAATGTTTCAGTGCACATGAGAGGATACATCCTTGGCTGGGAAGTCTGTGAGCACTGCACTGAAGAAGTGATTTCTTAACAGATTTGATGAAGTTATGATTGTTGTTAGGCGACATTTGTATGAGCTACCCCATTATCTCAGCTTCTGTTAGTCTCCCCAACCTGAGTACCCACACTGGTTCTCTTGCCATTCCTTAACAAGCTAAGTATGCTTCTGCCTCAGGCTTGGTACAATTGCTTCCTCGGCCTGAAGTGTTCTTCCCTCAGATACACGTATGGATAACTCCTTCTTCTCTTTAAATTTTTGCTCAAATATTTTCTCCTTGAACGGACCTAACTTGATCATCCTATTTAGAATTGTATTCCACCCACCTAGCCCTGCTTTCCCCCCCATAGTCATTATTATGTTATACAACATGACCTATAACTACAATGTATTTATTTCTTATATTTATATATAATGTCCATTATTTAACATCAAATGTCTGAATTAGATCTGAGACTATCAAAAAAGAGAAATTGTGTCTTTTTTGTTTATTGATGTATCACCACCCTGAAATACTATGTGGTACAAGATAAAGATTATATGTATGTATATGTAAAATATGTATTTATATGTAAAATATGTACTTTAATTAAATCTTTGGAATTAGAATTAGAACCTAAAATTCTAGGTTATATACTATGTGTTTTTCATTTATTCACTCATTGAAATCACACAAGAGTTCCTTGAGGCAAGTACTCTTAGTGATTAGAAAATTGAGGTTCAGAATTTAATTAGCATGTCCAATGTCACAGGCCTAATAAATGACAAAACCAACATTTGAATCCATTCAACTGGCTCCTGATCTAGGAGAAAAAGGTGAAATATTGCAGGCAGAGGAAAAGTATACATTATATAGCACAGAGACAACACTTAAATGTTTATGGAATGAACTAGGATAATGTGGGGGTGAAAAGAGCAAGTCACAGAAGACAACATACAGTAATATACCACTTAGAAAAAAAGATTTTAAAAAGTAACACCAAACATCTTTTTTGGAGGGGGAGAAACTATTAGGATACATCAAGGAAATGAAGAACAGAAGTCTTCTCTGGTTGGAGGCACAGGAACTAATTCAAAAGAGGTTTCAAGAAGGCAACATATATGGAAAATGTTCAATTTCTGAGTTGGATGTTCACAGGTATTCATTTTATTACGATGCTTCATAATTTAATAGACATTACATACACGGCTTATGTTTCAAATTCATGTGATAAATATAAATATACCTAAAAAGTCAAAACAAATAGGAAACAAATGACAGATTAAAGAAAGGTCAAAGAGGAAGGATAATACTTTAGTCCATAGTTTTTATAAACACAAACACAAACCAATTCTATACATATGGCTGTGAATATCTGTCTGTGTGATTTGGGTACTACAGAGCTTTTGTAAGTGTTTATTAGCAACATGTAGGTAGGGGGAGCAACAGGTAGAGAGGACTTTCACTTTTTAGTCTTGCCAGTCAATGCCCCTCCGCTACCTACATGGAAGCCACGTGATCTTTGTCATACGTGGATGATCTCCTGCCACTTCCTGTCCTAAATCATCTCATTGGCTTTCTAAAGTATTCAAAATAAAATCTAAATTTTCGTACTCTTACAAACAATTACTGATCCATGTCTAGCCTTCTTCTTTGACTTATCTCCTATTCACTTTCACCCAATTTAGTCAATGACATTCTTTCCATTCCTGAGTTTGCCTGTCTCCTCTACCTTAAGGGCTTTGCATTAGATGTTCTCTCACCTGGAATTCTCTTCCCCTGAATTTCCTTCCTGTCATTCAGAATCTTGGTGTCAATATCATCCTCCAAAATAGTCTTTTTCCAGCACTTAATCCAAGTAGCCACCTGGAATTTCTGTATCAAATCACCATACTTGGCTCTCTACCAGCTTTTATAATCTGGTATTTTCTGTTGGTTTATTTTTTAATAAGTTTTCTATCTTCCACAATTAGAATGAAAGCTCTAGATCACAGGGGAAGGTATTTGTCTTTTAACCACTGTAACTTGAGAGCTTAGAAGATTGTCCTGCCATTAAATACAGGACATTCAATATTTTTTAGTAAAAAAAATTATATATATATATATATATATATAAATACACACACACATATAGGGATTGCTAATTTACAAGTTTTCTGACATGGATAAGGCATCCGTAGTCCCAAGATTTTATCTAAATATCAATGAGTAGTTTAGACTATGGAAGGTCACAGTTTATATGAAATACATTTATGATTTTTACTTGAAAAGATGATTTAAATAACTATTACTTTATGTAGGGTTGGATGGTCAGTTAATCAGAATTAGTATTATAGTCAGCATAAGGAAACAATGTAAGGTTTTTTATTTTGGAGGACTAGAATTGTGATATCAGAAATATAATAGTGAAGAAAAAATATGACACAGCTTTGAAATATATATCTGATATTCTATTCTGTAATAATGACACTAATAAGGGATAGCTGCTCCAATTTATTGAGTCCTCACAATTTAAGTGTTTTGAATACATTACCTCAATCTTCCTAACAACGTAACAAATAAGTATTATTACCACTACTTTATAGATGAAAAAACTGAGGGTCAATAACATTAGTAACTTGTTTTTGGTCATGGATGATACATGCCAAGGCTAGACTTCTAACCATGGGCTACCACACAGCAAATTTATGATTATTCTGTTAACCTGCATTGCTCTTTTACCTTAAAAGTATTGCTAAACATTACACAACTCTGTTGTAACATAATACGTGAAACTTTCAAGTTGGATTGTTTCATTAGTGACATTTGTCAAATGTCACAAGATGGTGGCTGATGAACTGAGTTATATGAAAAGCATGTAGGAACTAATCAAGCTAGATGGCACACAGGATCTAAGCAATGTCAATTTCAAAGTTGTGGAAAAGATTATTACAAAAAGGGAGGTAAGGATTATTGGTGTGAAAGTAAAGGTGTGGAGGAGAAGAGCCTCATGCTAGAAGCATCATCCATGTGTACCCATAAAATTATGTGAGCCCTCAGATTATTAAACGTTTATTTATTTATTTTGATAGAGACAGAGGGAGTGAGTGGGGGAGGGGCAGAGAGAGAGAGAGAGAGAGCTAGAGAGAGAGAGAATCCCAAGCAAGCTCCACACTGACAGCACGGATAGAGCCTGATGCAGTGCTTGATTTCACAAACCATGAGATCACGACCTGAGCCAAAATAAAGAGTTGAACGCTTAACCGACTGAGCCACCTAAGTGCCCGGAGACTTCAGATTTCTAATTGGCTGATGTATTTAGTAGTCCTACACTCAGAAATCTCAGCCCACCTAAATTGATACATCTGTTTCCCCCAAATTTGCAACTTTGTAACCTCAGTAAGGTATAGAAATAAAAAAAAAAAATTCAAACTGTTAATGATTGTGTATTATATGTAGGGAGAAGCTTCAGGATCATTATGATAATTTGTGGTTATTATTTTAAGTGTTAATAGTTGGGTAGGTTTGACAGTTACACGTTAGTTTTAAATGTTTCGTTACAAATGTTAGATTGATATTAAATATGTGGTTTTACTCATAAAAGAGAACTCCATCAGTTTGAAGAAAGTATTTCTTTATGAAAATATTGTGCATTATCTTTCATTTATAAGTAAGAGTCATTCCAGTGCTACTTAGGTGTACATAATTGTCCAATCTGACATATGAATCAGACATATTAAATTTGTAAATGATATCCAAAGGTCAATGATACTTAATTTTCTTTATTTTTTAATGTTTATTTCTTTTGAGAGAGAGGAAGAGAGAAAGCATAAGTGGGAGAGGGGCAGAAAGAGTGGGAGAGAGAATCCCAAGCAGGCTCTGTGCTGTTAGCATAGAGCCCAACATGGGGCTCAATCTCAGGAACCGTGAAATCATAAGCTGAGTTGAAATCAAGATTTGGACGCTTAACTGACTGAGCCACCCAGGCAGTCCAAGGATATTTAATTTTCTAAGCACAAAAATGGAATTGTTGGTAAATTTAATCTGTTAAGTTTACAAGACAATCAAGCATTAAACAAAGAACACCTAAAGTGATCTTTCTTATTTCATATAAAATTACCAAATTTATAAAAAAATTAAGATCCACAGGTTGAGCTGAAAGGGTTAAGAAAAACTAAGTTCCTGATTTACAACTTTATCAATTTAAATTTAAGCCTTCTTTAGAAAAAAAAAATAAATTGACAACCCTGAAAACATGATTGCTTTTCCCACTGGATCAGGAAATCTCCAAAATATTAGTCTGCTAGTCTGAGCAAAAACTCACCCATGGCCCACATAATCTTGGCATTTATTTATTTTTTTATTTTTATCATTTTATTTAGTTAGGCTACATGCCCAGTGTGGGACTTGAACTCACAATCCTGTGATCAAGAGTTTCATGCTTTACTGACTGAGCCAGCAAAGCACCCCAATCCTGTCTTATTTGACTGGCTCATTTTAGCATCCTGGAGTTGCTGAAATTTCTATATAATAATCTTTGGACTCAAATTGTGGCATGGGAAAAATGTCAGTCAGGTTACTCAAAAGTTTACAGCTTCCCAGGTGACAGTCAATGCAGCTGCTACCTGGAGTGCTGGATGGCCAAGGGCAACAGGTAGACCAGTTAAGCCAATGCTGCTGTTAATGTGTCCTTCACAGCTTTGAACTGTATTCAACTTATCACCACATGATAAATATAATATGAATTAGGGCTGTTTTTACTAAACATAGCATTCAATAAGTACATATTTTCAGTATGTGATAGAGAATTACTCTCCTGGTTAAAAGAGGTAATTCACTTAAGAATCATATATATAAAATATCCCTTTCTTAGACTTTTGGGGAAAGTGCCAAATTCCTTTCCTCACCATCTATATTCATTCAACTAGGAATAATCTAAAATCATTAATTATCATGCAAACTGAGACCCTAAGTTTCATAATTTTATTGCAATGTGGCTTCTTAAATTTTTGTCATAATGGTTCTTGTGTGAGACACTAAAACAACAGCAACAGCAACAACAACAAACTGGATGTGTTAAACACTTGGGATAGAAGATAGTTCTGATCGAGGACAGCAACGTGTAACAGAATATAGGTAAGAGATATCTCATTTTGATTAACAAATGCTAGTTACCTGTGAGCCCGTGGAGTAGCGTCCAGGAGTTCGAGAACCAGATGTTTTCCCTGAGCCAATGGAACTCTCTGTACTTTTGCCACTACAGCAATGCGTCCGCAGGCATTTCCCATACTCTTTTCGTACCTAGCCAATTAAACATTAACTTCTGTTAGCAAGTAATTCATTTCAGCTGGGAACTGTGGTATAAAATGTATGTTTTATTTTTAGATAATTAATATAATTATTTCCTTGCCCTTTTCAGATACAAGAAAGTCTGTTCAGCATATATTTTCCAATATAAAATGATACTCAAGTCATCAAGCTTGAAATTTTGCATAACTGGAGCCTTTTAAAACATGCACTCATGCACACGCACATGCCCAATCATGCCATAATGATACTACCTCTTAGTTCGAAGAATAAAAATGTAAGACTTTTTACGACCCTATTTTTAGCTTCATAAATTTGATTTGAAGTAGCCTATTGGTGCAATTGTTCTTTAAAGAGAAACTGAATGAAAGAGCTACAGAGAGAAGAGGGGAGGGAGAGAGGGAGAGAGGAAAGGAATGTCTAAACACAGGAGAAAGGAATTTCCTTGTTTCTTTCATTTCTCTTAAAAGAGGTCAAATTTATAAACTTTAGAGTATAAAATTCAAAATAATTTAAATTTATGCCCTCATAATAGTTCTCCTGAATAATTACAGTTCACTCTTCTTTATTAAATTCTTAATCCTGCTTGTAGTATAAAATCATAGGAAAAACAGGAGATAAACATTTTTTAGTGGATGTTTTCCAGCAGGAAGACCTATCAACAGTTTCTGGGAAAACTTTTATCATGTTTAAAATTTTTATTACTGCCTATTTAATTTTTTTTTTCAACATTTTTTTATTTATTTTTGGGACAGAGAGAGACAGAGCATGAACGGGGGAGGGGCAGAGAGAGAGGGAGACACAGAATCAGAAACAGGCTCCAGGCTCCGAGCCATCAGCCCAGAGCCTGACGCGGGGCTCGAACTCACGGACCGCGAGATCGTGACCTGGCTGAAGTCGGACGCTTAACCGACTGCGCCACCCAGGCGCCCCAACTGCCTATTTAATTAAACAAGACATACAAAAATAAAATAGTAACTGCCCTAAATCATCCTTCCACTATCTACAACAAAAATACTCCCTTACTCTGTGTTCATCAACTAAAAACACATTCTGGGACATTTTATTGGTTCTACATTCCAAATTTGCGTTCATTATGAAATAATGCTGTATATATAGTTATTCTTAGCTCTTTATCTATTGAATTCACATGAGTTCATCCGTTCCATAATACATGACAATGTCATATTCCAATGTAATTTTATTTAAAGCGACGTTATATGCTTTTCTAAGGGATGTTATTTAGAAGCAAAAGCAAAAAAAAAAAAAAAAGGAATGTGGATCATACATTAATATTAGCATTCGAAACTGAAACATTACATCTTAATATTGGAAAGCCCCTTCTATGAAAGATATAGCAGAATCAGAGATAGAATAGATTCAGAATTGTTCGAAGAATTCACATTTATTAAATGTTTATTCTGTGACCAGAACAAAAATATGGAGACAGGTGAATCAAAGCATGGAGGAGAAGTGCCTGCTGACAGTAGGTCAGAGCCCCAAGGAAGACTTCTCAGAGAAGAGGACTTTTGAGAGCACCTTCAAAAGACAAGTTGGAACCTGTCAGGTTGGACAACGAGGTCGAAAGAAAGGACAGACAAGAGAGACAAAGGCATTCCAGGTGTTGTGAACAGTGTGAGCAACTTTGAGGACTTTCTCTGACCCGGGATGCCAACATTACATTCTTTAATATACTTGAAATTATATTGATATGTTTTTCAATCTCTTCTCTGCTACATTTATGATTAATTAGAAATGATTCGTTTTATTCAGTGTTTAAAAGCCAATTCATATTTTGTTAGTTTTTAAAAGAAATGTCTGTACCCACTTGTGTGTGTATCCAAGATATATGTGAACTGGGGAGTATGGAATGAAGAAGCTTCTAAATTTTTTAAAATTTTATTTTAGAGAGAGACAGAGAGAGAGAGAGTGCATCAGTGGGGCAGAGGGGCAGAGAGAGAGAGGGAGGTATGAAGAGAGAGAGAGAGAGAGAGAGAGAGAGAGAGAGAGAGAGAGAGAGAATCTTAAGCAGGCTCCACACTCAGTGCAGAATCCCACATGGAGCTTGATCCCATGCCCATGGGATCATGATCTGAGCTGAAATCAAGATTGGAGCACCCAGGTGCCCCAATAAGCTTCTGATTTTTAATTGCTATTTACTAGAAATTGTTCTAGGTCCCGCCCTCAAAATGACTCTGGGGAATAATTATTACCTACATTGAACAGATAAGAGCACTGAAAAAGTTAAGCAATGAAAATAAATTGAAAGACTGAAAAGATTAAGCAATATATGCCTTATGTGAAAAAATCCACTTCTCATAGGTGCTTTACGATCAGAAAGTTCCTTCTAAGAGGCCACATTTCTAATATTAGTATATTAACATTATTATTAAAGTAATCTATTAAATTATCCCTTTCTCTGTATCTAGAAAAAATAAGGGCAGATGCTTTAGTTAGAATTTGAGAAACTTAAAATAATCTCCACCCAAAGGTAAGCATTATCAATTATAGTTTAATATTAGTCCTGAGTTAATAAAGTATCTCCAAGAACCTAAATTTTGATCATAACCTACATCCCACTTTGTTTTTCCTAAAGTACTCAACAAGTATATTTTTCTTTTTAGAAAAGAAAGTGTTTTTTAACGAAGTGATTTAAATCTAAACAAATATTTTAGGAGATAGAGATAGAGAAAGAAAGAGAGAAAGGAACCACTCCCTTTGTACACTCCTGGAACAAAGGAACCACTCCTGGTACAAAGGCAGCAATAGTGTATAAGCCGTAGGAATTCATCATGAACTATTTATATTTTTCAACAAAGGTTATATGTTCTAAACTGATTATATAAATAACCAGCAAATCAAGATATCTAGTGATGTCAAGTTCCAAATTCAGGTATAATTCTTACTGAATCTTTACTGATTTGACTTTATTTTTCTGCTATTAGATTTGAAACACTAAGCATGTGTTTTAAAAAGAGAAAAAATAAAATAACATGGGCTGTTTCTATGACAGATTTTCCTTTGGATTAAAATAAAAATTATTTGATTGTTCGATCATATCCATATTCTAATCCACTAATTCACATGATATTCCTCTTATCCCAATCAATATATCTTATTTTACTAATATTGTTCTAGGATAAAGAAGATGGGAAAGAAACTGTATCTTACCAATATACTCTCAGATCAGAAATAATGTAATATGATACCCTCTGAGATTTATCACATAATTGATTGTATAACAAAAGAAAAAGTAACAACTTTAATGTCTCCAGTATTACTGGTATCAGTAATATCATGCAATCCACACTCAGAATAGGACTGATAACTCAAAGTTTGGTTTTTGTTAATGAGTTGAATCAATCAACAAATAACCCTATAAGCCAAAATATTTCAAAAATGGAATATTTCATATTTCTCTAATCAAAGCATATGACAACTACATTAGTATGGGTATATTATTGAATTCAATCAAATGGCTTAAGAGAAACTTCTTAAGAGAATTACGATTGTTAAAATGTCCATACTACCCAAAGACCTCTATAGATTCAATGCAATCTCTCCAAATTCCAATGTTTTTTTTCACAGATACAGATAAAAACAATTCTAAAATGTGTACAGAACCACACACACACACACACACACACTCACACACACTCACACACAGAGAAAGTAATTCTGAGAAAGAACATAGCTGGAGGCATCACACTTCTTGCCTTCAAACTATATTACAAAGCTACAGTAATCAATACAGTATGGTGTTAGTATAAGCCAAGAGACCAGAATTAGCCTTAAAATAAATGCTTCCATTTACTGTCAACTAATATTTTACAATGAAGCCAAGAATATTTGGTGGGGAAAAAGACAAACTCTCCAATATATAGTTTAGGGAAAACTAAACATGCAGAAGAATGAAACTGGGCCCTATCTTACACCACTCACAAAATTTAACTCAAAGTAAATTAAGGACTTAAACATATGACCTGTAACCATAAAATTCCTAAAAGAAAATAGAAAAGTTCCTGGCAATTGGTGCTGGCAATGATTTCTTGGACATGACATCAAAAGAACAAGCAACGGAGCAAAAATAAGTGGGACTACATCAAACTAAAAAGCTTCTGCATAGCAAAAAAAAAAAAAAAAAAAAAAAAAATCAACTAAATGAAAGGGCACTCTACAGAAAAGAGGAAAATATTTGCAAATCCTATTTCTCTAAGGGGTTCAAATCCAAAATATATCAAGAACTTGTAACACACAATGGCAAAACACCAAACAATCTAATTAAAAATGAACAGAAGAGGAGCACTTGGGTGGCTCAGTCAGTTAAACCTTGACTCTTGATTTCAGCTCACGTGATCCTTTCACGGTGAGATTGAGCCCTACGTTGGTCTCCACACTGACAGCGCAGAGCCTGTGTGGGATTCTCCTTCTCTCTCTGCATCCCCCGTGCTCTCTCTCTCAATAAATATAAAACATTTAAAAAAATGAAGAGAGTAAATGAATAGACATTTTTCTTAAGAAGACACACAAATGATCCACATGAAAAGATGCTCAACAGCACTGCTCAAGGAAATGCAAATCAAAACCACAATGAGATATCAGTTCACACCTGTTAGAATGGCTATCATCAAGAAGACAAGACAAAAAGAAAAGAAGACAAGAGATAGTAAGTATTGGTGAGGATATGGACAGAAGAGAGTCCCTGTGCACTGTTGGTGGGATTGTAAATTGGTACAGCCATTATGGGAAACAGTATGGAGTTTCCTTATAAAATTAAAAACAGAACCAGCAATCGATGCAGAAAAAGCATTTGACAAAATTCAGCATCCTTTCTTAATAGAAACCCTCGAGAAAATTGGGATAGAAGGAACATACTTAAACATCATAAAAGCCATTTATGAAAAGCCCACAGCTAACATCATCCTCAATGGGGAAAAACTGAGAGCTTTTTCCCTGAGATCAGGAACACGACAGGGATGTCCATTTTCATCGCCGTTGTTTAACATAGTGTTGGAAGTTTTAGCGTCAGCAATCAGACAACAAAAGGAAATCAAAGGCATCAACATTGGCAAAGATGAAGTCAAGCTTTCACTTTTTGCAGATGACATGATATTATACATGGAAAATCCGATAGACTCCACCAAAAGTCTGCTAGAGCTGATACATGAATTCAGCAAAGTTGCAGGATACAAAATCAATGTACAGAAATCAGTTGCATTCTTATACACTAACAATGAAGCAACAGAAAGACAAATAAAGAAACTGATCCCATTCACAATTGCACCAAGAAGCATAAAATACCTAGGAATAAATCAAACCAAAGATGTAAAAGATCTGTATGCTGAAAACTATAGAAAGCTTATGAAGGAAATTGAAGAAGATATAAAGAAATGGAAAAACATCCCGTGCTCATGGGTTGGAAGAATAAATATTGTCAAAATGTCAATACTACCCAAAGCTATCTTACATATTCATTGCAATCCGAATCAAAATTGCACCAGCATTCTTCTTGAAGCTAGAACAAGCAATCCTAAAATTCATATGGAACCACAAAAGGCCCCGAATAGTCAAAGTAATTTTGAAGAAGAAGACCAAAGCAGGAGGCATCACAATCCCAGACTTTAGCCTCTACTACCAAGCTGTCATCATCAAGACAGCATGGTATTGGCACAAAAACAGACACATAGACCAATGGAATAGAATAGAAACCCCAGAACTAGACCCACAAAAGTATGGCCAACTAATCTTTGACAAAGCAGGAAAGAACATCCAATGGAAAAAAGACAGTCTCTTTAACAAATGGTGCTGGGAGAACTGGACAGCAACATGCAGAAGGTTGAAACTAGACCACTTTCTCACACCATTCACAAAAATAAACTCAAAATGGATAAAGGACCTGAATGTGAGACAGGAAACCATCAAAACCCTAGTGGAGAAAACAGGAAAAGACCTCTCTGACCTCAGCCGTAGCAATTTCTTACTTGACACATCCCCAAAGGCAAGGAAATTAAAAGCAAAAATGAACTGTTGGGACCTCATGATGATAAAAAGCTTCTACACAGCAAAGGAAACAATCAACAAAACTAAAAGGCAACCAACGGAATGGGAAAAGATATTTGCAAATGACATATCGAACAAAGGGCTAGTATCCAAAATCTATAAAGAGCTCACCAAACTCCACACCCGAAAAACAAATAACCCAGTGAAGAAATGGGCAGAAAACATGAATAGACACTTCTCTAAAGAAGACATCCAGATGACCAACAGGCACATGAAAAGATGCTCAACGTCGCTCCTTATCAGGGAAATACAAATCAAAACCACACTCAGATATCACCTCACGCCAGTCAGAGTGGCCAAAATGAACAAATCAGGAGACTATAGATGCTGGAGAGGATGTGGAGAAACAGGAACCCTCTTGCACTGTTGGTGGGAATGCAAATTGGTGCAGCCACTCTGGAAAACAGTGTGGAGCTTCCTCAAAAAATTAAAAATAGACCTACCCTATGACCCAGCAGTAGCACTGCTAGGAATTTACCCAAGGGATACAGGACTGCTGATGCATAGGGGCACTTATACCCAATGTTTATAGCAGCACTTTCAACAATAGCCAAATTATGGAAAGAGCCTAAATGTCCATCAAATGATGAATGGATAAAGAAATTGTGGTTTATATACACAATGGAGTACTACGTGGCAATGAGAAAGAATGAAATATGGCCCTTTGTAGCAACGTGGATGGAACTGGAGAGTGTGATGCTAAGTGAAATAAGCCATACAGAGAAAGACAGATACCATATGGTTTCACTCTTATGTGGATCCTGAGAAACTTAACAGAAACCCATGGGGGAGGGGAAGGAAAAAAAAAGGTTAGAGTGGGAGAGAGCCAAAGCATAAGAGACTCTTAAAAACTGAGAACAAACTGAGGGCTGATGGGGGGTGGGAGGAAGGGGAGGGTGGGTGGTGGGTATCGAGGAGGGCACCTGTTGGAATGAGCACTGGGTGTTGTATGGAAACCAATTTGACAATAAATTTCACATATTTAAAAAATAAAAAAAATAAAAACAGAACCAGCATATGATCCAGCAATCTCACTTCTGGGTATATATCCACAGGAAATAAAATCAGGAACTCAAAGAGATATCTACACTCCCATGTTGATCGTGGCATTATTCACAATAGCCAAGACACGTAAACAACCCAAGTGTTCATCAACGGGTGAATAGATAAAGATGATGTGGTACATACAAACAATGGAATATTGTTCAGCAACCAAAGAAGAAAATCCTCCCATTTGTGACAACATGGATAGATCTTGAGGGCATTGTGTTAAGTGAAATAAGTCAGATGGGGAAAGACAAATATTGTATGATATCACTTATATGTGGAATCTAAAAAAGCTGCACTCATAGAAACAGAGTAGAATGGTGGTTACCAAAGGTTGCGGCTGGAGGAAATGAGAAGGTGTTGGTTAGAGTACAAACTTCCAGGTATAAGATGAATAAGTTCTGTGGATCTAATGTACAGGATGATAATTATAGTTAACAAACGTGTATTATATACTTGAAATATCTTAAATGTTCTCACCACCAAATAGAAATGGTAATCCTGTGAGTTGATGGAAGTATTAGATAACACCATAGTGCCAGTCATTTCGCAATATATGTGTATCAAATTAACACACTGTATGCCTTAAACTTGCACAATATTTATATCTCATTAATATGTCAATTTAAATAAAGGAATAGAAGAAAAATCTCCTAAGATATTTCTGCAATTTCGAACAAAATTACCTGTTTTTTGTTTTGTTTTTTGTTTTTGTAGGGAGAAAGGTTAAACAATTCCTTTTCTATATTCTGTGATGTTGGGTCATGTTCTTGATACCCAATAAAAATGCCATCAAAATTTAAAATTCAAAACATAAAAATGAATGAAAGAATAATATGCTTAATACTTGTTATTATAAAGCATAAAAGAAAGCTTCTCAGTCAGGGATTGGTAAATTTTTTCATGAAGGGCCAGATAGTCAACATTCAGGCTTTGTCTACAAAGAGGCAACTAGAGATGCTGCTTATGTACTTATTTTAAATTTTAAATGTAACCATTTAAAAACATAAAAACCATTCTTGGCTAACTGGCTGTAAAAATTAAAAGGCAGCTGGACAGATTAGGCCCATGAGCTGTTTGCTAAACTCTGTTCTAATGAATCACAAAATTGAGTTTGATCACATATATTTTTTAAAATTTCACTTATGTTAAATATACTAAAAATTCTAGACTTGTTTTTGGATTCTGAGGTTTAATATCTCTTCCTGGATACCAAATGCAATTCCTACCTATACCAGTATGTATATTTGTAAGATGAGAGAAATAAAAATAATTATTGGGAAAACCCTATTAGATACTGGCCAATAAAAAATACTCAACATCAAAATAATTAATATATACAGTACAAAAAGTATTCTCTGCTCTAAAGAAAATTTCTATATAACATTCAAACTTTTAATTTTACTAGCCCAAATTGCTAGCTAATACATAAAATAAAAATAATAGGTAAATCTGTTTCACTATATTTGAAGATGTTATAACTGCTTATGATGGCTCAAGGTTCAATATTCCCTTATTTACACAGACAAATGCTACCTTTTCCTTAATCTCCTGATTTTGCTCCCATCTTTTTACATATATTTCTTGTGACAATCAGTTATGACCTTCTTCTATCAAAATGTAGAAATTTTTCCCAAGTGCTTAGTCTCTCTGACTTCTCTGAAATGTTTTATAATACTGGCTGTTGTCTACTTCTCGACATTTTCTCCTATCTTTAATTTAGTGTATCATCTTTATACTCATTCTTCTCATCGGACACTTCCTTTTTTCCATCTCTATTCCTATGCATCATTTACATGTCCTACTCTTTATACTCAAAGAGTAGGTAGACTGCTAGCTGTTTACAATACCTAATTCCTCATCTTCCTGAGGTAAAAAAGCTAGACTATATTTTCCAGTCTTCCTTGTAGTTTAGGTGGTACCATTGATAGGGTCTTATCTGATGGAAGGTGAGTACAAGTGAAGTAAGCCTCTTTCAGACCTTTTACACAAGATCACCTCTTACTCAGAGTACCTACTTGATGCCAATATTCAAACTGACTGTGGAAATCATATATTAATGTTGGTTGAGATTTCATCATCCTACATCCCTCCATGAGGAACCACCATCAACTGGGCCATAAGAATAAAAATAAATATTTACTGAATTAAGCAACTGCAATTTTAGGGGTGTGTATACTAAGTATTTGGGAGGATCATCCATTCTAATACAACCTCTTTTCTACATTAATTCTAATCCATTAGGTTAGAATCCATCCACTCCCTGATAACCTCTACTTTTCTGTAAGCTACATTTATAGGTCTGAGTCATCATTACTATTCTAGCGTTATTTATGATCATGTCAACACATTTATGTGTTATTTATAAATATAAATAATTATTTATAATTTATAATTATAATATATAATTTATAATTATAATAATTTATAATTATTTATGATTATGTCAACACATTTTTTGATACATACCACCACATACAACTGAAACAGAAGACAACTGGACTCATATTGACAAGCAGACACCCTCTCAAGTTTTGTCTAAGATCCCATCAGTCTCTCAAACCAAAATTCATAGACATTGATATATTTACTTTTTATTTATTTTTTTGTTGTTTTCCAAAGAAAAATTTTAGGTGGTGTTATTTCTTCCTTAGAAAATATTTTCACATTTTGACATTTCATTTTCAGAGCCACCTCTCAATATCTCATAATTATTTTTCTTACCTTCATGTTACACATGAAGAAACTGGGGCATGAGAAGGTTAATTAACTTGCCCACAGTCACATAAGCTTTTAAGTAGAAAAACTAGGATTTAGACCCAGACAGTCTTGGCTCAGGGGTCTATGTGATTGGAACTATAATGACCACATTTTTAATAGAGTTAAAAAGTATAAGATGAGAAAATCAATCTTGAGATTTCTAAAAAATGCAATGAAAGTATTTAGGGGCTAAAATTAACTTTGAAAATGAATATTTTAAGTCATTGTAAATGTGAAAAATCACAAAAATAGACCAGCATAAAAAATTAAATATTGCATTCTAATCATCTAACTCATAGATTTTATAAAAATAGGTTTTAAAGAAAAGAAGTACACAGACATTTACTTAGTACGTCATTATTCATTTAGGAAACAAATATTATTATAAAATGTTAAACATTTATATTTTCCAGTATATGCAAACTGTTTTTTAAAGAAAAACAGAAAAAACATATTTCTTACGCCATATACACTATCTCACAGCTCCATAACATCTTAGAAAGCTATTTCCAATACACAAATTCCATGTGTCTGACAATAACAATATTAAAGGCTATAAGGTCAAGCCTACAAGAATATACTTTTATTCATTGTCCAAATCAGAAAATATTTTGATTATTTTTGCAGTTAAATACATTCACTATTACACATCTATTTTGTGTCTTTTATTTTTACTATTGTAAAAATAAAATTAATAAAGTAATATATTCATTTCTTAGAGGCCAAAATATCAAGAATGATTTATATTATGGTTGATTTGTTATCATGAGATACATATGCCATTTATTCTTGAACAGAGAATTTTTGCTTACCTTCTTTTGTAGGACACAATGGAAAATGAATATAAACATTCCCTGTAGAGAATTGAAAATGGTGAAGAGATACGCCATGATGACTGTGCTTTCATTAATATACATGAGTCCAAAGGCCCAGGTCAATCCTAACAGGCAGAGAAGAGCTATTGCACCTATAACCCATGACCTGTAGAGAGAAAAGAAAATTAAAGGTTATCAAATGATCGGTCGTTAATTAACACAATCATATAATATCAACAATACTGACACTGAAAAAAATGTTACGGTAAGTTTTATTGACAGAAAATGTAAGACAGGTGGTATAAGTACTTTAAGATTTTAATGGGGACTACAAGTTTTCAAATTTGAGGAGATATACATGAATGAAAATGTTATGAACACAGAAATTCGTTTGAGCAAAAGCAGATTTGTACTATTCAATTATTCATGTATTTGCAGCACATATGCAAATGATATGGAGATGTAATTATGGTGAATGGCAAGGGGGAAAAAGTCTATAAAGCTATGTTAGTTTTCACTGGCCTCATTGTTATGATAACATTTGTTTGATTGGACTCTCTCCATTAGTGCTTCATCCGATACGCTTTTACCCCATTTTTCCAAATTTCCTCTTTTTCCATAAAAATTTTAGTATTACTGACAAAAATAGAGCTCATATTAGAAGGAGCCAGTATATGGAATATATGTATGAATTTTAAGAGCTCTATTTGTCTGTTTCTATAGTTATGTAAAACAAATGTGATACAGCGGGTGGGAAAAATTGTTCCACTCTGCATTGCAATCTACTTTGCCTTTGGATTGCTGTCTTCTAGGTTAAGCTGGACTAGACTTTGAAAATCAGGCAACTGGCAGCTTTGTTGAAAAGAATCTTAAAAGCTCAGGGCACCTTCATCTCTTTGAAGGGTCTATAAATTCGAAGGAGAAGATGGAGCTGAGAATGGGATGGAGCGGCATGAACAAAGTAGGCTAGAATGGAAGACAATTCTCACTCTCCATTCCCTTAGTTTCCTCCAGCTGCCATTCGCAATAGTAATCAACGGGTGACATAAGTCCATATATTCGTGGCCATGTGTTATGTACTTACTATCAATGTAGAATGAATCTTTCCAATAGATGGGAATTCAATATGTGAAAATGGAATCCTTTTCAACTCCTCTCTAAGTGTATGGGAGAATAGGACCAAACCAGTCTAGATTTCTATATCCTCATGAAACCACCCTTTCCTTTCCCAACACACCTCATTTGAACAGAGTAAACTAATATTTCTTTTCATCAGACTACACTCCTCCACTTGCATTGTCTAAGGAAGAAATGTTTATCGGGATTGAAACTTTGCAACATGAAGGGGTTAAAAAGAAAACACATGTATTTACTATAATCTGAAGCTGGGTTGAGTAAAGTTTTCAGAGAGAACTACATCTTAAGAAAGATATGGTCCCAAAGTAGTCAATTAATATTAAAGTCTTGTTAAAATAAATCATGAATATTTACTATTTTTCTTCAACAACCATCAGCTACTATATATCATATTTAAATATCCACTAAATTTAACATGTTCAATTTAAAACATTAACATTATTGAATAAAGAATCCCTACAGGAGGTTTGCCATTGTATGTGGAATGTTTGCTTATATGAATTAGAAAACATCTTAGATATTAATATTTTATTCTATAACTAGATTAAAAATATGGGAACTTTCAAGGTAAAGCTCTCAGCTTCTTCTTACAGACATTGGAAAAAGGAAAAATGGAAAGAATACCATTAAATCAAGGCAAAATTGCTATTTAAATTTAGAAATACAAGTATAGGATAAAATCCTCAAGTTACTAGTATCTACTTGTAAACACATGATGGGCCCAAGAGTTAATAATATAAAACTGCAATGAGCCCAATTTCTAAAGAAAAAAATAAGCAAGAGCATGAAGAAGTAAGTGAAATGTCATTGGAGAAAATGAAAACAAAGGACTCTTCACCAGAAGAACAAACTGAAAGTCTACAGTAAGGTCACTCCTTGGTTGCCAATCAAGTTTATTGTGGCAGGACACGTAATTTTAAAATGTACAAAAGAAAAGAGCCCAAATATCAACACTTATGTTTACTCTTATCAGATTAGTACAGACTTGTAGCTTTGTGTCAGAAATTTAAAAGGTATATTCATAAACAATTAGATCATTAATCCAATGGCATGTGTCAAAATTAAAAGAGGCAAATTTGCATATGTAAAACTGAATTTTTGAAGGAGGCATTTTTTTTTCCTTTTTGGATATTTAAAAGAGAAATCCAGTAATAACCAATGCAATCGGGTAGTTTCATACTCGTAAGGTCATTTTGAAGGTACCCCGCTAAATCACAAAATAATTTTAGATGAGTGATGTCCAAACAAACAACAGAAATGACAACATATGCAGCACAGAGGAACACGTCACAATGAAAGGAGAAAGCTACGAAAAGCGAAACAAGTCTGTACCACATGAAGTTGCTATTACTGTGGCACTGATTTCAGGTGATATCCAATTAAAAGAGGTGAAGCAGAATTTGTTTTTGGCAATACACCTGCAGCATATTTATTCTGCATACAAGTTGTATGCCTGATTATTTTCCTGCACAGTTTGCTTTTCTGCCTCAATGTGAATGACAGAAGCTCTAATGATTTTTCAGTACTGATCTGACAGCTGGTTCATGGGACCACACTGATAAATGGAATTTATCAGCCATTCAGGTCATTCTTACTTGATGAAGGGTCTGTTATCCTCATAGCTAAAGAATGCATAGACATAAAGACAAGAACACCAACATTAGCATTTTATGACAAAGATTTCATATGAAAAATATTCTCCTGGTCCCCAAAAGCCTCTGTACCCCACCTCCCTACAAGGCATCATAGCCTTCCCTCTGTATCCAGAAGGTAAATCCTAAAATGACCATGAGAACTTACATAACAAGGAATAAAATCAATTTTACAATACTGCAATAGCCCTTATGAGACTAAAAAATTCCACTTTTTCATCATGTGCTCATATTACTTGTGACTTGACATAGACATTTATTTCTTAGAGATCGCATTTCTCTAGAGAATGAGAAATCTTATGAGCAATCTGGAAAAGGCTTGGGGGGATACTTAGAATGACAGACTCCTTGTCACCTAAAGGTATCCTTATTCTGTAATATTAGTAGGTAAGATTACTTAATTATGGACAGTACATTTCTAAGTAATTTTAACTTGCAGATGATTGATCTGAGATAAAACTGAACACTATAGCCCTTTGAAAATAATCAATCCTGACCACTTTAAAATTCTTTCTGTTAGTGTATTAAGAAAAAATCTGAATAATTTTTTTCTAGTAATAGGAGCAAACATACAGCACCCGTTCATGATCACTTATGTTAACTAATTTGTTTTGTATCATTCTGATAAAGTAAGATCCCAGTGCCAAATTAGTAAAGATTAAGTTAGGGAACATTTCAGATCATCCTTTTGTAAACAGTCTGTTCAGTGAATTGTGACAGAATAGAAAAGAGAAACTCTCTGCTCTTTTCTCTTGCTAGGGGCAATCGTTTCCAATATTACGCATACACAAATAAAGCCCTTGGGCCCCAACTGTGATGCATTTTTGATTAAAGAGAACAACTGATGGGAAACCTCGCTTCTCCGAAATGATGACAGAATAAAGAATGGAGTAAGATCCTGGGATTTAAAGCCAGTTTGTTTGGAAATTACATCCTAGATAAGCCACTTAACCAGTTATTTGATCTCAGGCAAAAATTAACTAACCTGTGGTTGTGTCAGTTTATATATCTATAAAATGGTAATAATCATACATAGGTTTCTTGTAATTATGGAATTATATATTATATATAAAGTTCTCAGAATGGTTCCTGGTATGTATTGTGTACGGTAAATATATTGTTACCATTAGACTATTTAAAGCTTGAGTAAAGTCACACTGAAAATATAGAATCTCTCACCCAAAGAATAAAACACCAAATAATAGACATTGAGTAGTCAAATTCACTTGAGGACATTTCAGGAGCAATATTATGCAGTAAAATAGATGCGGCGGAAATAAGTTTGTAAATGGAGCAGGGAATGACTAACTGTGCGGTCTAATATGGTGACTACTGGCCACATGGGTTTATTTAAATTTAAATTCTTTAAAATGAAATAAAGCTTAAAATTCAATTCCTTAGTCACACTAGTTACATTATAAGCACTCAAAAGCTTCAGTAGCTGCCATATTGAACAGTGCAGTTTTAGAACATTTCTGTGTTCACAGAAATTTCTATTGGACATTGCTGGACTAAGACATTCAAAGAAGGTTTTAAGCCAGAAAATGGAATTCCAAGTGATATTTAAATAATGCCATGGATATGTGAAAGGTAAAGAGTGAAGAATTTCTTAGAATTGATTGTTTTTAATAGTTGTAAACTGTTCCTACAAAGAAAATCTTGTACTTAGGTTAATATTGAAATGTTATAGAACATAATACTATGAGACTTATCCCATTATATGCATTCCCACTGCATCCATATA
This sequence comes from Panthera tigris, assembly GCF_018350195.1. Taxonomy (NCBI): domain Eukaryota; kingdom Metazoa; phylum Chordata; class Mammalia; order Carnivora; family Felidae; genus Panthera; species Panthera tigris. The sequence continues at coordinate 154,072,024 of NC_056663.1, forward strand.
TTCCACCTGTAATTCCAAGGTTATGATTGGAATAACTATTTCTACCTTCATCGGTATAGTGGAACGTCAAGTAAAGAAAATTTCAGAGGCTGGCATATAGGAATATATGCAAACACACTGTACGAAATTGTACTGAGCTATCTAAACGTTTCAAAAAATAATATACAAAACTTGCACTGTAATCGCTGGAGTGAGATGTTTTCCCATTAATGGGAAATATCAAAACAGGGTACAATTCAGCAGTTTTTGTTGGCAATTGTGGGAAAGCACCAGTTGTTCCACTCAATAACCCAGATTGTAATCCCAGCTTCACTTACAGTTAGCTACAGCCATGCATTTAAGTAGTGTCCACTGGGATGCGAACAGAAGCGAATTGTGACATTTCTGGGTCTTGCCAATTAAAGGACTGCAGTCGGGCTTCCCTTGACCAGTTTTTCCTCCCCCCCTTTGCTAGGAGAAAATGACAGGAGAGCCTCAGATTCAGAAATGGAAGCTGTTTACTGATGTGGAGCTGGCGTATTAGATTTAGACCACTTTTAAACAACAAATTTAGGCCACTATATTTTAGAGTATTCTTTTAACTGGGGCTTAGCCTGTGCAATAACTGATAAAGCATTTAATTTGTATATTTTAGCCATAAGAATTACCAGTTCATATTGAATATGAAATCCATGCTCACGGACAAAGAACCATTCATTATTTCTAGAATATAATAAATAATATACAATAATTCAAAATCTAAAGAACACTGAGGATTACCTAAAATATATCAGTGCTTTCCATCATCTTGTCAGATATTCTGTTGGCTTAGAGGATCTAGTTTAATAATGTCTTTCTACTAAATTCAAGTTAAATTGATCGTAATGTTGCTACCATTTATGGCGGCAAAACTGTATGCTATTGATTCATCTTTTTATTTATCGACAAAACTAGTCTCTAAAGCTCAATAATTTTCATTCTGATTTACCAGTGAAAGCTTATTGAAATAAAGTCTCATTCCATGCTGTATGACGAAAACAATTTCAGTGCAGTTATCTTAAGATTTTATAAAAATATGGACACAAAGGCCTAACATGCTCTTGGCAGATGTTAACAGGAATTTTCAGGTTACCTTATAATTTCTAAGTGGTGACTTTCTGAAAATGAAGTAGAATGTCTTGTACATACAATTTTTAAGAAACAAAAAGAAACCATCCTTTCTTTAGCAAATATATTTTTTTGCCAAACATTTTAGTTTATTATTTTATTCAACTAACATCTAAAATTAAAAGCTTTAAATATTAATGTCATAAAATTATCTTAAACTGTGATCATTAGAATCAATATCAGAATCAAGTTTTTATGGGTCTTTGCACAGGTTGATAATAATTATGCATATATTTATGTATTTTATAACAATTTCAAAGCCCACAAAAGGGCTATTAAAATCTAGCCCCATGGAAACAACTCTGAATACATCTTCAAGAGGACTGATTTCTTAGCCAAAATATTAACTGATACATACTAATACTGTGATATAAAGATTCATAATACAGAATATCAGTATAGACAGATAATGAAAGGATAGAAATAATGTGAATGAGTCAAGTTAATTGTCAGATATTTTTTTTCAATTTTAAGAGTTCAAAAGAGAACGTTGTTTTGGGAGATATTTTTTGAAGGAAATATCTAAAATTCAAGATATAAGGAAGATAGATTAGTTAAATAATTTAGAACTTTCCCTTCTATTATGTTTACATATAGAATTTTTGTTGTTGTTGTTGTTTTAAGTAGTGGGATGGGTAATGTTTGGTGTGAAGGAAGATGGAGTGATGGGAGGTGTATTTGAGAATTTAATCCCCATGCCAAAAGATCTGATCATTAAGTCACAGCAGGTAAAGGAAAATGAATGGCTTAGGCAGAATTGTAGATAGCATCAACATTCATCCCACTCATCCTATCAGGATGAATGCATTCTGGGTTGCTTGGGTGACTCAGTTGGTTAAGCGGCCAACTTCGACTCAGCTCATGATCTCACAGTTCCTGAGTTAGAGCCCCACACAGGGCTCTCTGTTGTCGGCATGGAGCCTGCTTCAGATCCTGCCCCCCACCTCTCTCTTTGTCCCTTCCCTGCTCACACCCTCTCTCCCCAAATAAACATAAAAAAAAAAAAAAAAGATGAATGCATTCTGGGATCCTTTGGAATTGGGTAGTTTGCTAATTGTTGTTGGTAATTGAACTGTATGTTTAATAGTGAGAAAGAGAGCTATCAAAGTGTAGATAGATATCCTGATTAGTATCCCAATATTTCCACATTCAGTATGCAGCTAAATTTACTTTCTCTGGTGTGAAACTAATTGTATCAAAGGAATAAAGACATTTCCCCTTGAATTTGGTTTAGGTTACCATAGCAATGAGAAAGGTATTGTCAGTGAATTTCTTATATAAATATGTATCTTATATAAAGTGTATTCTTCATTCTTCATTGAAGAAAAAATAAAAAGCTAACAAATACTTCTGTGTCTGTATGATAAGCAGGTTTTCTACTGTTCTTTAATCAGTTCCCAACTGAGGACTAAGAAGGATTCAGTTACCCACATTCTAAAAGGATCTGGCAACAACCCACACTAATGGACTTGAGGTAGAAGTAATCTTTGAGACACTGGTTTGCCAAACTACCAATCTGGGGTTCCCCAGTCTTTACAACTGGAATCATAGAGACAAGGTCTTTTAGGACTATAATGTTCACAGACTACAGGAAGCTGTGGAAAGAAAAAGGAAAGTAACACCTTTACTTGTACTAATTCCCCAGCAACAAATCTTAGCAGACAATGGGAATGTTTTAAATGGGATATATTTTTCGAGTTTTAAATTGATCAGACATTTAAACACCAGAATAGCCTGGTCAAGTAGCCACATCTAAGACAGCATTTAGAGATCTGCTACCCAGTGGTTAAGGAATATTTAAGATAGCATGCCTCAAAGAGTAGTGATCAGAGCAAAATCTAAATATTTCATGTTTCTACCTCACTCTGTTAAAAATGCTTAATCAATTAGTAACAGGACAAAATCGTGACTGTTTTATATTTCTTTCAAATGTATTTTATATATCAGGACTACACTATCTTAGAATTATATTCAATTCTCTCTCTTAACCACTACAGGAAAATTAAAGAAAAGTCATTTAGAATATAATTCAACATTTCTGAGTAAAATATGAAAAATGTTTCATTATGGTCATATGTTTAAATCACTAAGTATTAAAGACATTAAAAATTCTTAGAAAAATATGAAAGTCATATAACATCAATGTAGAAATTATCAACGGCAGAGAAGATGATTGTATTTCAACTATGGATTTTATTGCAATGACAGTATTACTGTTAAAAGCTATATTGCTACATTTTGTTCATACAAAATTTATTAAGAGGAGAATGAAATGAACCAAATAAATAAAATAAATAGCTTAGAATATATCATGAACACTTTCATTCCCATGAATCAATGTCCCTATAATAATATTACAGATTTGAAAGCATACACCAATATTAAATTTTTAATCACAGATTTCACACTGCTGATAAATTGGGTAAGTCTGAAATTAAGCAGAATTGAGTATAATAAATCAGGATCAATAAATATTAAATCAATGACTGATAAAACTTTAATTATATTATCTTTACAACTCAATGTTATGCAAATTTTTACAACCCAATATAATATGGTTAAAGAATTAATTTATATATGAAAGAAATTAAGGATATCAATTACGAGAATGAATAATGAGCATATATTGTACATAGCTACAATTTTATTACAATTCAGTGTCTCCATCTACCAGGTTTATAAAAAATGACTTGGTCATTTATGGTCATTTATGATTCATGCAAATAAGATATCAAATTTTGGAATCTTATGTTGAAAGCAAATAATATCACCCTATGATAATGTGTTAATTTTAATGTATAGAAGATAGTATAGGCAGGTTTTTCCCACTATCCTATGAAACCTGTCATAAACTCAGATGGTGTAAAGCAATGAAGGAGTTACATTAATTTATATGTAAATTTTTTGAGTGTTCCTACACCCCAAAAGTAATCTCTCTTGGACTTGTCTTTTTTTCCCTAAAGTTTACTTATTTTTTTAAGCAATATCTACATCCAGTGTGGGGCTTGAATTCACCATCCCGAGATCAAGAGTTGCATGCTCTTCTGACTGACTTAGCCACGTGTCTCTCTCTTAGGTTTTTCTGATCCCCTACAACACATCTTGCTAACAGATGCACAACATAAACTGAGACAAAGCACAGATGCTCACAGATACAATTCAAAGCTATGGTGACTTGATGCTGAGATGCTGAGCGTAGTTCCCAGGGAAGGAGCTTGGCAGCACCGCTCTTGTTGCTCAGGATGTGCACTGCTTCTATAACAGCTCGCTGCACAACAAACACTGAGCTCTAGTTTTGCTTTTCACCTTTTTTTTTTTCCATAAAACGAATATCCTGTTCAGATTTTTTCAATTAGCAAAAATAGCTACCAATGTAGGCCTTTTGCAAAAACGAAATAGATTAGCAAAAACTTTTGAAAGTAGGGGGATACCTGTCATAGTAACTGAAAGCTTGGACTTGTGAATCATCTTGGCCTGAGTTTGAAAGCCAGCTGAGACTTTTACTAACTTTGCAAACTTGGGCTAATTATTTGACTTCTCTGATCCTCACATTCCTCATCTGTGAAATATGGATGAATACACAAATTTTTCCCCATTTTTCCATGTTGTGTATATTAAATAAAAGGGCTTCATTGGCAATCTTCAACACACACAAAAATATGCAAATTTACAAAATTTTAATTTACAAAAGTACCATATAAATATTTGCTATTATAATTACTGCTGTATACTGACCTTCTGACTTCAAAAAAGGGATCAAGGGAAAAATACAAACACAGTGCTACATTAGGTTTCCTTTTAAGTGTTTTGGAAATTCATATATTAAGTAGAAATCCAAAGGGAAAAAGGGAGTCACTGACTCTTTTTGAAATGATCCTTGGTTTTACCTTTAAAAAGCCTCAGTTTATACAATGTTTCATTGAAAATTTTCTTTGGGCATAGTAAATGCTGTGAATTTTTACATTCTCATTTGAAATGGGGTATATCTGGATTCCTAATGAACATTAAAGTCAAATCCCAGAATTCTCTGAATTAGATGAGAAAGCTAAATTTAATTCATAAACATGGTGTATCCTCAGTGTCAAAAAGTGCACTGAGGAACCACAATGTCCATTAAATGAAATCATTTGAATATACAGAATAAAAGACATAAAATCACATGTGAAATGTTCATAAAAACTCATTAAGAGATATCTGTTCTAAAATAGGGCATCATTAATATTTTGATGACTTTTTTGAAAATTTTAAATCATGAATAGGAAAAGATGAGATAAATGCTATCTATATAAAGAGAAATTTGTGTTTCTTTTTGGTATGTTTTATCTTGTAATCAGTGAAAAATGTGGCTTTAGTCCATAATATCTCAAAATCCATAAAGTAATAACTACAAGTTGAAATATCTTCTTTATTGATACTTGTAATTAAAACCACAATGTTTACTGTTCATTGTCTGAGGGCCAGTGTTTTTTAGACTCCCACAGAGTTTTAGAATTTTCTGTTTCTTCAGAACATGTGATTACTGGGCTGGTAAAATTTGGTCATTGCAATGCAAGGAGATGAAGTTCTTTAAAGAATATACTACATACTTTCAGGATTTCTTTTTTTCAATTTAGAAGATGCACAAACTTTTAAGTTAAGTAAAATAACTCAGGGAATTAATAACTTTTTTTGTATTCATGCCAAATGTGTTTTGACAAGTTGAATTGCTATTATACTCTTTCTCATGCCATATGGTATCATCACCTCTTGTTGCAACAACTTGTGATAGAAACATTCATCATACCCCTTCTGTGAATAAACACCTTATTATAAACTGCTTGTAAGAACAACTAAAACATAAAAAAAAGCACAACCGAGTATTTAAAACATGTCTGTACTTACTAAAGATTCCAATAAATGGAACCAAGGGAGGCACTGAAATACAACAGAAAGCAGACAAGTTTTATTTAATTGTGGACAAGTAAGGTAACCTTCATAAGCTTTAGTTTACTCACCACCACAATGAGTAAAATAATCTCGCTAGGATCTTTTCAGGGTTAAATGGAACCAAGGAAAGAATAGCCTATGGCTCTTAGGTTATCAGCTGGTATAAGCTATTGAAAAGCACTCTGAATTCTTGAATTTTTCATTCATAGGAACAGTGAAGGTCTGTTGGTAAAGAATTTGAAGAAGTTGCCCCCACACAGATAGGGCATAAGAACTAATTCCTTGGACAGTGAGTAGGCCTAATTAATGATCCAAGATTTCTACCACATCCTACTTTTAATAAGATGTTGTTATTTACAATTAAATTTGTTACTGGGAATGTAATCTTGAAATTATGTCAATGAAGAAAAAAATTAAGCAATATAATAAGTAAATCCAATTTTGTAGATATATAAAAAGCTCCAAATAGCAAAGTTAACAAATTTTAACTCAATCACATTTCAGGCCAAAGGGCAGCCTCAATAAAGTACTAAGAATCAATATTAATCAGAAGGTATTCTCTGATGATAATGAAATCAAATTAGAAGTCAATTACTAATAAAATATGCATACATACACATGAGCAATTATCTATCTGTTGCTACTTCCAAAAATTCTTCAAGCCCCCCAAAACATTTTACAAATAAATTCTATCTAATATTCAAGTAATAAATAATTCTTTTCTTGCATAGGTTAGGCCTAAAAAGAAAAGAAGAAAAACTTTATGAGACTACTATAACTTAGCAAGTAAGGAAAGTTTAAGAGAATAAAAAAACAAATTATAACAACGTTTTACTTAAGAACTTACATAAAAATCCTAAATAAGCTATTAAATAGCAACATCTAATGGCACATGAACATCATGATCAATTACGATTTATCTCAGAAGGGTAAGGAATACATTAAAAGAATTTAAAAGCTAATTCTGGAAAATATGTGGAAGACTAATAAAAGTCTATGAGTAGCTAAGGCAATTCTGAAAGACACAATCAAAATGGGAAGTCTGACTAGAACAGATATTAAGCAAGTTCTGGTAATAACATGGTGCTAGTAGAGGAACAAAGTGTACTCCATGGAACAGAAGAGAGGGCACAGAAACAAAGCTTTGATACAGGATAGTGTGGCAGCATACATCTGATGGGAAAAGATGGATTATTTAGCAAATGATGTTGGAAATTTGGCTCACTAGAGAAAGAATTCCAAATGTCCTCCAAAGACTACAAAGGCACACACTGTAGAGGGAAAAGTTAACTGTTTAAAAGTATGTACCTCTTTGTAACAAAGACAAATTAATAAAGACAGGACCCACTGGGCAGAGACATAACAATGGCAAAAGCATTCAAATTGTGTATCAGCAAGTGAAAGAAAAAGTGTACAGGAAAGATAATAGGAAAAATAGGAAAACATTAAAACTTGTTATAACAAAAACAAAAACAAAAAAACAGAGGGGTGTCTGGGTGGCTCAGTTGGGTCAGCATTCAACTTCAGCTCAGGTCATGATCTCTCGGTTCATGAGTTTGAGCCCCAGCTCAGAGCCTGGAACCTGCTTAGGATTCTATGTCTCCCTCTCTCCGTGCCCCTCCCCCACGCAGGCTTTGTCTCTCTCTCTCTCTCTCTCTCTGTCTCTGTCTCTCAAAAATAAATAATAAAAACATTAAAAAATAGAAAATTTAGCAGGAACAAATGGGCATAAATATTTTACTAATAGGGTTCCTCTGAGTATTACTAAAGATGTTACATATGTGCTGTTTCATTATATTGTACTAATGAAAGTTACTGAATGCAAGATCTGGCAATTTTAGAAACCTTTGTGCAGCTAATTGAATAGAATGTGGCAAATTCAAAGAAGGCAGAAAAATGTCATTTTTGACTTACATCTTGGTAGAAGTAATATATTACTATCCAATGATGTCAATACTTTTGCTGATAACTTATTACCTTCTATGCTCAAGGCTTGTTTTGTTTTGTTTTTTGTTTTTTTTTTTTTGATCTCGTAATTAAGCAGTTTTAAATTACAACCTTAAACTATCAATCTTCAGTTCTGGAACTGAGAAGACTTTTCTATTAGCACATTGAAGGATCTGATTGAAAATATTAACGTCCACAGAAAACATTCCAGAGTATTCTAAAATGCATACTCAAATAGCACATTTATAAAAGTTCCAGAGACTTTGATGACAGACCTTATTTAAAATACATAATTGTATGTAGTGGAAAAATCCAACAATTGGGACTCAGTCAAGAGAAAATTAGATTAGGAAATTTTCAAGTGCAGACTGAGAAGCTCAAGACACAACATCCTACAATACTGTCTGCACATTTTAATTACACATTCAATGATTTAATACATAATCCTTTATTTAAAGTAACTACAATTTATATGCTTTCACCACTTTTTAAAATGAGGTAAAGAAAAAAAATTATCATTTTAAAACGCGGTAACACTCTTGTAAGAAAGCACTCCTGGAAATAGGAAAATGAGAAAAGTTGAAGTCTGAAAGAGTTGTTATTATCTTATTCCCTTGTTGTTGTTTTTACTTACATGAGAGGTACACCCCTGCAATTAGGGGAAACTGAAATGCACTCAGACTATGTTGGTAAGACTTTCAGTCCATCTGTGTAGTCTACAAACCCTTGTGATGATTAATTTGCCAATCAGTGATCATTTATTTATTTTGTTTAATCATAGAGCATTTTTGTCTCCTTTTATAATTTGGAATATATTTAAGTAGTTTGAGCTGTGATTCTTAAGACTTATGTATCTCAGTATTTTCTAGAATTTGGGGAGAATATGTATTTATCTAAAGGCAGAGTGTAAGCAGCATTGTCACCCATCCAGGGACTTTTCTATCACCAGTTGATACTGGATAGGGACTCTATTGCTCAAGATGGTAAGTGCCCGCAAAAAGATAGTAAGTAATGAATTTGGACAACAAAAATGGTTACAGGCTTATTACTTCCATTTATTTTTGGGGGGCGGGGGTATATCTGTTAATCCAATCCAACTTTCCACCATTTCCCTTCCTCTCCCCACATTCCATCCTGTCCTTTGGAACTCACAGTCAAATATCAACCATTCCCCCTCTATACTAAACTTCATCTCTAGGTGTTTCTATAACCTTCATGCTTTAAGTGAAATTGTCCCCTGAGGACAGCACTTTCCCCAAAGACCACACAACCTCAAATATTTGTTCTCTCACAACCTTTTGGCAGTAGAAGTGCCATGGCGAGACCATGATCCCCCAGCTCCTTTGAGGTTTTTACCATCAGATGCTTATTACCACTTCAGACCTCCCATTTTTCCTACTCTTCACTTTTTCACTTTAAATCACTCCCTTTGTGTTCATACTTTCCTCCATGGCTAACCTTGATCCTATGACTTCTTACTTTCTTACCTCCTCTTTCACCTTTAATGATTCTAAGAAGCCCCAACTTTGGATAGGCAGGCATTGTTGGGGGGAAAAAATAAAAACACAACCAAAAAAAAAAACCCAGGAAGAAACAAAACAAAAAACACACAACCATGATTACTTAAGACATGCTAAATTCATGACAACACAACAGTGACACTTAACAATGGCTGACATGCCAACTATTCTTTCCTAGCATATGTTTTTCTACTCTCCATCTTCCTTCAGTGTCAAACTTTCTTGTCATCCTAAGCTCTCAGTTAAATATTGTCACCTATTTGCTTGAAAAAAAAAAATGAAAGCCACCTGATATTTGCAAACACACTGGTGCACTGTGCAGACTTCACAATCTCTTGTAGAGCTCCTGAATCTATCCTCTAGCTGCTGCACGCTCAGTTGCTAAAGGCTTACCCCTGTGACCTACGGATGACTGTCTTTGGGCATGAGTGCTATTATGCCACAGAGTCAGAAGTACCTGGGAGTTTACATTCCATTCACACCACACAGGGAGCCTGTGGTCAATTACTAACAGGTGTGAAATTATACAATACCAGCTCCTTTGCCTCAAGGTTGGAAAGTTGCAAAGTATAATTTACACTCCAGTGCTCCCTTTGGCATCTGGGTCAGTCTGAGACTTCACCCAAAATGACAACCTTGCGTGCTTTTCCCTCTTTCCTACACTGCTTTCCCTTACTTTCTTACTGATTTCTTCTGAAAGCAGTTCCTAAATAAATTGTTTGACTGAATCCTTGATTCAGAGTCCACTTCTGGGAGAACTCTACCTAGAATACTGACAGAAATGTTCCCATCTTCCAACACTAATCAATCAACTGTCTTCAACAGCACCCCTGCACACTATCTTCCCTCCTATTATAATGAAAGAAGTGCCTTTGTTCTTATAAAGCCAACATATCTGCTCATCCAGATGCTTCTAAAGAACTGTGCTTCTGTAGTGATTGTTCTCTCTCCTGCTTCATCAATGTCTTCTTCTCTATTGGCTCATTCTCACCAGGAAACATACTCTAATATTCTTTACTTTGAAGAAACAAAAATACCTTCTTCCTAGATCTCAGACACTCTCCAGACTCTCAAAGAATCTTAAGCGTTATCTTTTACTGAAAAATTTATCAAGTAATCCATACTTGATCACTTCTCATTTTCTTAAAAGCTACTCTCTTTAGGCATCTTTACCCACAAAATTCCACAGTGCCCCTTTCATTGACAGAACCATTGTTAATTTTTTCCATATTATATTTGCCCACTCAGAAATATTCTATGGTTGACAACTTGTTCTATTCTTGGGCTTCCATGACATAATGTTATTACATTTACCTTGTTGACTATACTTTCTGAATCACCATTCCCAGAACAACATTCTTCTTAGGTGGTTTTATTCAGTAATTCACCCTAAATAACAGTAACTCTGAAATCTCTATTTCTAATCCTCACAAGACTGCTGTGCCATTAAAAATCCTGATAATTGCATTTTCCTTCATGATTTTACAGTCCATAACTTAAAATACTAATAGAATCACAGGTTTTTAAAGATGGGGCCCTTAGTGATCATGTAATCCAATCACTAGATTTAAAGATTCATAAGCACATACTCAACATAAAATGATGCTTACTGAAAAGAAAATCATCTCTTTTAAAATTAAACGCAATTTATTTATAGATGTGCAATGTGATATAACAAGGAATATACAGTAATGGTTAAGGAAATGGACCCTCAGGTCTGACAATCTGCTGAAATCCTAGTTCTGGCACTAACTAGCTATGAGATCCAAAGGTGAGTTAATTACCCTCTTAGAAACTTAGAAGGTTTATTGCAAAGATTAAATTTACACATGAGAAGGACTTAGAATTGTGCCTAGCACACAGTAAAACTTCAACAAGTTAACTAATTGTCTTATTATTTTGCACAAAATTTCAAATAGAAACAACACATAAAATCTCAAAGTGCTATCTGATCAAGTACAGCAATTACAGTAGATTTAGGGGCAGAACCAGGGAGTAGTGGAATCTATGACTAAATTTTTACTTACAGTATGTGACTGAAAATACACCATAGTATTTAACTTAATATTGCCTACAATATTTTACTTTAAATATCTTCAAGAAGCATTTGAAATGGGTTGATTTGGACTTGGAAGCTAACAGTCTTTCAGCCCAATATTACTTATTCAAAGTTTCCCACAACACATTTTCAAAATCAGTAAATTTTGTTAAATTTTCAGACAAATTTATATATAGTCACCGAACTAAATAAAAATTACAATTTAAAATAATTTGTGTCATTTTAAAGAAAGCTCTGTTAGGAAAAAAAAAAAAAGTATTTCCAGTTAGTTCTGATTACAGTAACCAAAACAAACTTTTAAAAGCCCAAAAATTATGATACGAGTGAGATTTCTTGTGTACTTCATTCAGCCTTTGGAAGTACTCATATCTTCTACATAATACTTCAAAGAACTATCCCTTAAATAACGACTGGGTAAAAATTGGCTTTTGTATTGAAAAACAATGATCTGCTTGGAAGTAATCAAAAGTGATTCAAATGCTTTCATTTACATTTGGAATCTACAATTCCAAATTTACTCATTCCTTATATAATTGTTTATAAGCTGAAACTACATTAAAATAATATATTAAAAGTAAATGAATCATGTTTGTGAGTTTTACCCATAGTACATACGAGTTCATTTTACAAAATAGAATTAAACAAAATACCGGGTGCCTGAACGGTTCAGTCAGTGAAGCGTCTGACTCTGGATTTTGGCTCAGGGCATGATCTCACGTCATGAGTTAGAGCCCAGCATCGGGTTCTGTGCTGACTGTGCAAAGCCTGCTTGGGATTCTCTCTCTCTCCCTCTCTGTGTCATTCCCCTGCTCGTGTGCTCTCTCTCTCAAAATAAATAAATGAACTTAAAAAAAAAATTAAACAATACATTGCTAAATATTTTTAACCTTTATTCAAATGTTTAAAATTCAAGGAAAATAAAGAGCAATTATATTTTTAAATGAACAAAAAATATAAACATAGAGGAGGTTAAAACTTTTTTATCCCCAGAGATGCCTGGGTGGCTCAGTCTGACTTTGGCTCAGGTCATGATCTCGCATTTCATGAGTTCAAGCCCTGCATTGGACTCCACACTGACAGAGCGGAGCCTGCTTGCTTTTCTCTCTCTCTCTCTGCCTCTCCCCTTCTCTGCCCCTCCTCAATTTGAGTGCACTCTGTGCCTCTTAAAACAAATAAGAAAAAATTATCCCCAAATTGTAACTAGATTCTTACATTAATTTTTAAATGATATATATAAAGCAATTTAAAACACTATTTGGAGACAAATGAATTTTACAGTAATTAAATGTTCTCATTTTCATAAGATTTGATTAAATTTTCATTATGTAGCTATACACACAGTAGCATATTAATAGAAAATTAGACTTGATTTTTGGAAACTTTTTCAGAAGTTAGAAATATAGGATGACTCGGAAAAATGACATTCTTAGGCTGTTCTATCACTAAATGTTTACGGACATAATGTAGGGCAAGCCATTTTCAAGGAAAATTTTGTATTAGTACTATAATATTCACCATACTAACTTCAAAAAATCAAGATTGCTGTGGTATAACAAAAAAATAAATATTTGGTCTTTGTTCCTGGGGCAGACTTTCTCAAACCCTTGAAATCTCTTGAGTGATAACAGTGTCTTTTGTATGCTAATGAATGATGGGCAGAGAGAATAGGAAAGAGTGGAGGTGAGCAGAAGGGACAGGTCTGGAGAAAAAGCCGTGATTAGAGGCTTGGAACTTTCAGCCCCACTCCTACCTACAACTCCACCCCTAGTAAAGGGTGGGGGCCCAGAAATTGAGTTCTATCATTATTGACCAAGGATTTGATCAATCACATTTTTGTAATGAAACCTCCACTAAAACCCCTAACAGATGCTGCAGTTCAAGGAGCTTCTGGGTTGGTGAACACTTTAGAAGGGCTGGAGGGTAGACTCCAGAGAAGCCACGCAAGTTTTACACTGCTGCCAACTCAGTCCCTCCCCCTTATGCGTCTTTTTTTTTTTTTTTAATGTTTATTTCTTTACGTTAGAGAGAGAGAGAACACAACCAGGGGAGGGAGAGAGAGAGAAGGAGACACAGAATTTTAAGTTTATAACAAGTATATATATTAATATTCATGTTAATATATAAATAGGGAAGTAGAGGATTAAAATAATCTTAGAATAATGTTATAGTTTTCAATGTTATATAACTTTCTTCCCAGGTAGACGAATACTTCTAGACATAATGGGTACTTATACGTATGAGTCATGATAGTTTACTACATTACTTTAAAGGAAAACATCTGCTGGCCAGTAAGTTAACAGAACTCAGTCATAATTTTATCATATAAAGGAAGAACTGTTTTGTCTATACTCCTTCTTATATAAGACGAACCTTCACTGTACACATAGATCCCATCCCCCTGCCTACTCAAATGTAGAAACCACACAATTCTCCCCTCTTGCCAACATCAACTACTTGTCCATTCTTACCAGATTAAAAGGAAGAGGCTGTAATCTCTATCATGCTGAAAATTAACCAATGGATAAAACACAAACAAAACTCCCTTGATCTTACATTTTCCTTCAGCTACTACATATCTTGGCTCTTATTTACAGAAAAAGATCTGAAAAGAGTTGTGTTTACATGTCATTTTTAACTCCTCTCTTCCTTTTCTCCCCTCAATCCACTCTAATAAGGCATTGTCAATCACTTTGCTAAAACAGCTTTTGTCAAATGCACAGGGATCTCCAGGTGGTCCAGTGATAATGGTTAAGTTCCCACCTTAACTGAAAGGCTTGATTCACCTAGCTTCCAGAATCTCTAGTCCTCTTCCTCTCTCACTGGATGCTTTTTCTAAATCTATTTTGTAGGCTCGGAATTTCTAATATGTCTAAAATTTAGTGACACAGGGTTATTTATAGTCATTGGTGTTCTTATTTTATTTTACCCAATATCCCTTTATTTTATCCAGTATCATATAGATTTAAAAAAAAAATCCACCTTGACCAATTTTCCTGAGATTGCAGCCAGTACCCACACTTCTAGGTCTGAGGAGTGGCCACAGGGAAGCTGTTTGTGGGAAGGATAGATGGAGCTTAGGTCCTGACTAACATCAGTGAGCTACTGAACTGACTCTGGAACCATCTAGTTCTGGATTGTTTGGGCCCATAAACCATCAGTGTCATAATTTAGACCACAATATGGGTCAGCATTTGATACTTACGGCAGGAGCTATCCTAACAGAAACATACGTTCTCGTGACTAGTGAGGGAAACCAGTGTGACTAGAATATCACTATCTTATTACACCATCACATACCACTTTTATATATATAGAATATTATATGATTTGAAAAAAATATTATATTAATGATATTAAATTATTTATATTCAATATTATATTAAATGATTTGAAAAAAAGTATATATATATATGCCACATACTTATCACATACCACTTTTACTATTTTACTGCTTTTTTTTTTTCAAATCATTTCACTCTGCTTAATTTTTAAAGGAGATGTATCGCTGTGACAAACAAAAAAGGATTATTTGACATTATGGAAAATAATAAATATACAGAAAGAGAAATCAATACTAAACACAATTGGGGGGCCTGGGTGGCTCAGTCGGTTGAGCATCCGACTTCGGCTCAGGTCATGATCTCACGGTTTGTGAGTTCGAGCCCCATGTCAGGCTCTGTGCTGACAGCTCGGAGCCTGGACCCTGCTTTAGATTCTGTGTCTCCTTCTCTCTCTGCCCCTTCCCCGCTTGTGCTCTGTCTCTCTCTGTCTCTCAAAAACAAATAATTGTAAATGTTTAAAAATAAAATAAACACAATAAAATATAAAACCACTTCATGCAAACATAAAATAAAACAGACCTACACAGTGATGAATCCAAGTTGAAATCTCCAGGGTTCATTGTCATTGCTCCAACGACCTACTCCACATCGACACTGAGATGTTCAGTCTTTCAAAGTTATGTTGTTGAAAAAACCTCTCTTGACTGACACCTCATGTATTTTTCCTACAGCTTTCCACATCTTAGTAATAACAACTCACCCTTCCAGTACCCCAAGCAACAAACTTTGAAATCACGATCCACTCCTTTCTCTTATAGCCTACATAAAATAAATTCACAAATTGTTTGTCTTCAAAATAAATCCAAAATTTTAGTACTTCTGATTTATTAAATAAATTAATGAAAAATTAAAAAATAAAAATCAAATAAAAGTTCCTATATAAAAATTAAATAAAATCTGTGAATAAGATGGAATACTAATGTTATTTACTTATAATTTTCACTCAGACGTCTTCCACTCTTATGAAAATTTGCACTTAACTATTTTTGGGGAAAATGAATCTTATTGACTTCAGAAATGTTGGTTTCATAAAAAAATTCCATTTCCCAAGCTCTTCCAAATTCTGACTGCACACCTCACGTAGGATACAAAGGAAATCTCAGTCTAAGTCACATATAAAAAAAAACTGCTAATTTTTATGTTTTTTACTATAAAGAAGAACTACTTTTCCCTTAGGTAGGCAGCCTTTCAGGCTTTCTCATCCTTAGACTGTAACTGACTCTCCTAAATTTGATATGAATTTTATGTGATTATTTTAGGGAAAAGTGAAACTATTATTTGATCTTAAGTATGATGCAGAACAGTTCCAGTATGCCTACGACAGTCATGCTTCAAACTATTTTCCTCAAATGTCAGCTCTCCCAGTGTATAAAACAGTGATGCATAAACCACCTGGCTTCTAGAAAGATCATATGGGGATTTAAATACACTTTAATGAAAAAAAAATTAAGAAAAAAAAGAGAGAGACAAACTTTTACATTTCAGAAAACTTTAAAAGGCATGATTCAACGAGACTGGCAACAACACTTGCAGAATGCACACCTTTGTGAATCTGTGGCTGAAATTCATTTTCCAGATAAGTAATTGTGAAATGCTTTTACTGTGGAAATTAACTTACTCAGTAAAAGACTAACGGCTACTTACTACCTTAACTTGTTGGAAACAAATCTAGTGGTGTTATATCAATACACAGAACTGCACACAGTGTTTTTTAGACTATTACTCTTCAGAAACACCTGGATCATTTATGATAATGTTATGATGCATTCCCAGGGATCTTTAACCACAGACCAAGGAAGTGGAGGAAGACTGGGAAAAATGAAATAACAGATAGATGATATACCTTTCAGAATTTTCTTGAACATTATTGGATCTTATTATATATAATCAATAAAATAAATCAATGGCTATTTCTACTCTTTCTAGAATGAGAGTGCTTATGGGATATATGGGGATGAGCAGGTTTACCTGATTAAAAAAAATATATTTGGTGAAACACATCTTTACTATAGTGTGCTGACCCAGTAATCTTTTTATAAGAGAGGTGACAGTTTTTAAAAACCACATCTCTAAATATGTAAAATACTTAGAAATTGGTAAAATTTTCATTGGAATTTAGCAGCATCCGTGGTGAAAGGTAAACTATGAATAAAATCAATTGCTTGGAGATATAAGCTATTTTTTTAAGTCTTCATGGACTATATGGACTATACTGACCTTCCTTGTAAAAAACTTAATATTTCAACATTTTTATATCACTAGCTAATATTCAGAGAAAAATGAGAAAGTACTAAAACCATTTTCATAAAAACTCATCTGGAAACTTCGAAACGGATCAATACTTTTACTAAACACAACTCAGAACTAGACATACTATCCTCATAAAGGTTCGAACTCTTTTTAGGATATTGCTCTGACCACAGTATAAAGATGATACCTGCTGTTTGAAACGGCGGCTGGCTCTCTCCTTTCTCCTTTCTCCCACATACCCTCTCTCTTCTAGCTACATATACATATATAGCCATCTTAATGTATTAACATAAGGAGAAAACTTAAAGCCTTAAAATATTCTGGTGATATTGTTGCATTTTTCAAGATTAAGTCAATTTGCTCTTCTGTCTTCTATTTACAGAACCCTACACCCTAACTCCATAAAGTAATAATGTAATACTAGTAATAATGTAATAATGTAACATATTATATTCAAGCTGAATGTAATTCTGAGTTAACTGTTTCCAGCAACATCTAGAAACATAGTCCTCAAAGTGAAAGTTACCTTTAAGGAACAGAATAAGTAATTACTGACACTGGTGAGGTATAACTTTTTTAAAATTATTATTCATCCCTTAAGTTATTTAGAGGCTTCTTAGATTTCTTTATGTATGGCAGGTGTCCAAACTCACTGAGCATACTTTTTTTTCTTCAGGACTAACTATAAAATTTGCTATTTAATAGTTAAATGAACATTTTACTCCTATAGCCAATTCTTTCATAATAGAATAAGTTTGTTTTTTTTTAAAGCCATCCTTAACAACATTCTTAATGATACCCCATGGTAAACAAATTCTAGGCAGTCAAATTCTAACAGGATTTTGATATGAAGTTGAGCAGATTTCACCATGGAAAACACGAAGAGCCAAAGGAAGCAGTGTATTTCTACATCATAGTTAAAAATAATCATACCATTATGTATGGGCACAAATTATGTGATGTATGCATTATACATATAATTATATTTAATTATCTCAAAGCTCTACAAAGTAGACACAATTATGCCCAATTCAGAGGAGAGCCATGATGAAACTTACAAGGTAATATAACCGTTACAAGACTGAAAAGAAAATCAAACCCAAGTGTGTCTGACACTGAAGTCATCGCTCCCCTCTATTATTGTCTTCCCTTAGCAATTAGAGCACAGGGAAGAAGGAAGAAAAGTGAAAGTATTTCTTTGAACCATGTGACAATATGTTTGCCAACCCACCACTCCTGCTAAACCTAAGGTAAGAGGAGAGACCAGACATCAGAAAACATGACTAAGCCAAAACTGGAAGTCTCGATGCCAAATTCTATATATGGGAAAGGGCAAAGGGACAAACACAAGAAAGGGAAGCTTAAGTTGACTCCTTGTCCCTCCATCCAGGCACTGATTTTCTTTCTTAGGCCTAAAAGCCTCTACTATGACTTTTTAGTCTTTAAAGTACCCGTGATGTTATTAAACCAATAACAGAAGAAATAGTTGATAACCATGTAAACAATACATTTTTATTTTGAAGGTAATTGTCAAGAGTGCTATAAATGCTCCTCAAGAAGTAAAGTTTTAGGGGGCACCTGGGTGGCTCAGTCGGTTAAGTGTTCAACTCTTGATATAAGCTCGGGTCATGATCTCACAGTTCCTGAGATGGAGCCCATGTTGGACTCTGTGAGGATGACAGTGCGGAGCCTGCTTGGGATTCTCTCTCCCCTTCTCTCTCTCAACCATCCCCCCCCCCCCCCCACCGCTTGTGCACTCATGCACATGCTCTCTCTCTTTCAAAAAAATAAATAAACATTTTTAAAAATAAAAAAAAAATAGTTTTACACATCATTATACTTCAGCAACAGTGGAGGTTGACTTTGTGCTGGTAATAATTCAATAATTATTTTATTCATATTTACACATATGTATGTATTTAAAATTAGATTTTTGCTATGATTACTGTAAGCTGCAATTTCAACTTGTCAGAAACTCAACCAGAAACTTATAAAGACTGGAATTACTTTTTTTTTTCAAATGATTACCTATTTTGATGAAAAAGAGACAAAAGACAAGCAAACAGTAAATAGAAATGTAGTTTTAAATTTTAATTACTTATTTAGAAATCTGAGAATTGGCATACCTCAGTTCCTCAGTAATCATGTTACCTATAGTAATTCACTCTATTATTTTTTACAGAGTATAACATTAATATAGTAATGAGCCAGCCAATGAATTCTCTAAACTAACACAAAAATGTGCTTATTTTACTGATGATGAAATAAATTTTGATTTAAAATATAATTAAATTATTTTTTAAAAAATTAAATTAACTAAGGTAAATTGGAAGTCAGCCAGGCATAGTGTTAGGGAAAAGAAAGTGTTAGGGAAGGGAAACAGCAGAGTTAAAACCTGAAGCAAAAGAGAGTACATCCAGAGTGCCAGAGGGGCAAATGGCTTAACAAGAGGCCAGGGACACCTTGGTTGCTCAGTCAGTTAAGCATCAGACTTTTGATTTTGGCTCAGGTCATGATCTCACCGTTTGTGAGATCAAGGCCCTCATCAGGCTCTGCACTGATAGTTCAGGGCCTGCTTGTGGTTCAGTCCCTCTCTTCCTCTCTCTCTGCCCCTCTCCTGCTCACTCTTTCTCTCTCAAAAATAAATGCATAAATATTTACAAACAAAACAAAACAAGAGGTTAAAGAAAGAAAGAAGCGACTAGACCAGGAAGGTCTTGTAGGGTGGGGTATGGAGTCTGGACTTTCGTGTGAGAGTAACAGGAAGCCACTGAAGAGTTTTACCCAAGGGAGTTGCACAGTGGGATTTGCTTTTAAAGAGATCGCTTTAGCTGAAGGTGGCAGCAAGAATCAATACAAGGAAAGATATTACAAGACCACTGCAGTGGTTCTGCAGAAGTTGATGGTGGCTTTTAAAAAATGGTGGCAGGGGTGCCCAGGTGGCTCAGTTAGTTAAGTGGCTCAAGTCACGATCTCATATGAGTTGGAGGCCAGCCTTGGGCTCTCAGTTGAGAGCTCAGAGCCTGGAGCCTGCTTTCAATTCTGTGTCTCTGTCTCTCTCTGCTCCTCCCTTGCTCATGCTTTCTCTCTCTCTCTCTCTCTCTCTCTCTCTCTCTCTCTCTCTCTCTCAGAAATAAATTTAAAAAAATTAACTAACTAACTAACTAACTAACTAACTAACTAAATGGTGGCAGTGAATATGGGGAGAAGCAAACACATTTTAGATAAAGGAGAGATCTATGTGTGAAAGAACATGCATAATGAAGGCAGTAAATATTTGATAATTGAATGAATGGTTTTAGAAAGATGTTGACTTTCAAAAGGTCTTATATGTTGGCTTTTTTTTCCTCAATAAAGTGAACAATCTTAATAAAGTGGCTCATCTTAATCATTTTACAAAAATACAAAAAAAAAACCAAGAAAACATTATTAAATTTTATACCCTGTCTTATATACTGAAAAAAAGATTATCCAGATAAGTTTATAAATTTATAAAATTTATTTATAAATAAATACTCTCATATCACCTGTAATATTTAAAACTACATTATTATACAGATCCTTGCGAATTTTTCAAAATAAAAAGGATGCCAGGCTTTGTGCTTTCCCTAGTGATCAAAATCATTATTACCTTTTTAAAATTCTTCTTTCCTTACCAATTATGCCCTGTTGATTTCTTTACAAGTACTTCTTAAATAGTTAATATATTTTAAATAAAATGAAATGTCCTTCAGATTCTGGGAAGTGCAAGGAATATTTTCTTGAGATTGCTTTCCTATTTTCCCACATGCCCTTGTGCCCTGCAAATGGCCTTCTTTCCTACTTGATAGAGGAGAGTGGGCAGAAATCCCTCAGTTTACTGCCCTGCCCTGCTTCTCTACCATATCTACATCATCTACATTACTTATTTCATCCAGTCTCAGTGGAAAAGAACACCCTTTCTTCTCTTACCTAGGTAGAAAAGCGTCCTTCATGTAATCTAATAGAGTAGAATTGGTTGACCGCTATTCTGGATCTCATTCTCTACAATTCCTCAAGTCGCAGCTATAACAATGATTCCCTTTCTTATGTTTCTAACCACTCTGTTACTGTTCTTCTCCATCAGCACGTCCATACCCTGTTTTTTCCATCTCAAAACTATCCCTTCTAATAACTACTTAATTTCTCTTCTTGCCTTATTGACTCTTTAGAAAAAATCATCAAAGGCTGTATATATATTCCTCTGCTCATTTGATGGTTGGGTATGTTTCATTATTATACCCATTTTGTCTTATTTTTATTTTTACAAGTAGGTTATTTATTTATTTATTTATTTATTTATTTATTTATTTATAAGTAAGCTCTGCGTCCAATGTGGGACTTGAAGTCACAAACTTGAGATCAAGAGTCACATGTCTACTGACTGAGCCAGCCAGGTGCCCCATTATTGTACTCATTTTAAAAGGACAGGAAGGCTTCACAAGGTTAGATAAATTTTCCAAAGGCTATAAACTATAAAGCAGTTTGGACAGAACTTAAATCAAGATATTCTCATTTAAGGCTTTACTTTGCTTTGTAATATAAAGCTTAATGCCATCAATGTCATTCATGTAATTATTGCCATTTGTGTGTTTGTTTTTCTAAGCAATAACATCATAAAGACTTGACCCATATCACCTGAAGAAATATATATGAATAATTACAGAACAAATTGGTCTTTTAAAATATGTGACTATAATAAGCACAAGACCTTTTTTTGTGCTTTTTTTTGTGCTTTTGATTTTTTTATGTTGTAAAAGCTGTTACGTAGATACCAAAGTATTCACTTTTGATAGTACTTTAAAAACAACATAAATGGTAATAAAGTATTACTTGCAGTTTGCTTTATACCATAAAATAAAAGAGACAAAGAAGTTATCATTTATACTAAAGTAATAAAAGTATGATATGGCAAAGAAAACTTATTTTATAAGCCTATGTATTTATTTATTTATTTATTTACTTACTTACTTATCTAAATTCAATTTCATCAGGAACAGACAGTCCAAGGAACGAATACTACAGTTTAGAAGGGCAGTCTAATTGTACATAATTCAAGAAAGTAATGACTATTATCACAACTAAGTAACATTACGAACTACAAAAGTCTACTACTCATTGTAGATAATTCTTATTTTCCTCCATTATATTATTTCTCTAATTTCTTAGCTATCCTTTTCAGTAAATTTAAACAGATGACTCCTTCAACAAAATTAACCACTTAGTGTCAATACACTTTTGTCACTAAAGTCCTTAATGTATTGCTTTATTCTATAACATTCATTAAAGGCCTACTATGGGCAAGAAACTGTCAGGCACTAAATGTAGATGAAAAATGGGTGACATAGCTGCTATCTGAGGTAGTTCGAGGAGAATGTTCAAAAGTCACAGGTGACCTCATGAAACGTCTGAAAGTACATTCATTTAAATAAAAACATTTAGCCAGGTTAATACATAGCACAGGCAAATTATATACAATTACAATTTAATATATTACATATATTAATGACTAATGTACATCTCCCCATTACAATCTCTCTCAAGTGTCCCAGCCTCTGAAGGGACAACATAAAAATTTGGTTATACTGAGAAAGTATTTTTCTTTTCAGAAAATGTAAATTAGCTTCTTTTGTATATATATAAAACAAGTACTACTAGTGTGGAAAGGAATGTGAATATTTTCATACCTCTGCATGGCAAGGGCTTTCTGAGCATAGAGAAATAGAATTTGGATTAAAGGACAAACCTTGGAAGTTAAAAGATGGCTGAGTAGATAGAGAGACTTCTGGAGTGATTTACCTCCCAAGAGGGAAGCGTTAACATTTCAAAGGGGTTAAAGCCTGGAGCTATATATTTATATACCATAGGACTTTCCATGGGGAGTTGGGTTTTCTCTTCCTCTCTCAGAAGGAGAGGGGGGCCAGCTTCATAACAGCTCCTCTACAATTGCCCAGATTAATAATCTTGGGGTTCTTCTCCTGTGGTGTAAAATCTCCCTTGTGCTGCTCACAGGGTCACCATTCTACTCTCTTCACATTGCTCTGAAGGGGGAGATGGGGTGTTGGTAACTGATGTGGTTACTGCTCCAAGAAACAACAGTCTATCCAGATACAGAAACTTTGTATTGGCTCAGGAAAAAAATAATAAATGTACATCTTAAGAGCTTCTCATGTTGAAAATCAGAGTTTTGGGAAAAAGTTTTTTTGAAGACAAAGCTTCATTATACTTATTTTCAGGCAGATCAGGTCATCTCAGTAGTCAATAAATGATCTTATTCAGCAAAGACAACACATCGATCCTCATCATTCTGTCACAAGATTTCAATAGAATTAAAAGTAGGGATAATTTAGAGTACCAAACTTAGGATGGCTAAAGAAAACAAAAAGAAAAATCACTTACTTGATATTATCAAGGCAGCCCGATTCAGGTTTCAGAATGGCAGTATGATGAAACATTTTATATAAAGCAATCCCAAGGAAGATTACATTAAGCTGTAATGTAAAAGGTACTGTTATGTAGCATAACTGGAATAAAAAAAAAAAAAAAGTAAGTCTATTCTCCATAACAGATGAGTTGTTCTGGGAAATTAGCTCTCACTATACTTATAAAGGAATCGGATCATAGATGATTGCCTAGTATTTTAGCAAAGGCAAGAAGCCACTTTAGGGAGTTGGGATACCAATGAGTTACAAAGCACCATTATGCCAAAATACATACAAATAAAAAATCAGCAGCAGTTGGAATGATGCTGTGGAAATTGTAAAACAACTCAAAGCCAGGTATATGTTGAAAAAAATGGGCGTCTGGGTGGCTCAGTTGGTTAAGGTTCCAACTCTTGATTTCTGGTCAGGTCACGATTTCTTGGTTGGTGAGTTCAAGCTCCATGTCAGACTCTATGCTGATAGCATGGAGCCTGCTTGGGATTCCTCTCTCTCCCTTTGTCTCTGCCCCTATCCTGCTTGTGCATGCGCACGTGTTCTGTCTTCTCTCTCTCTCTGTCTCTGTCTCTCTCAAAATAAATAAACATTAAAAAAAATAAAAACCAAAAAAAATTATTCCAGGTGTGTTACTATTTCTGCCCACTGAACGTGGCCCCAAATTTACTGTTTGGGGATATATTTTGTGAACACAGCCCCAAATTTACTATTTGGGGATATACTTTGAAATGTTACATTCCAAAAACATAAATACTAAAATCAATAATATATTTTTGAAGAGCTAGATCAAAAGGATTATAAAATGGTGGTAAATTCTAATGCTACAACAAACTAGGATTAAAGTCCAGAAAACACTCAATGATACTGTTATATCACTAGAATCACCAGAGAGAGGATAGAACTTAAAGCAAAACAAAACAAAAAGTTCCAGTGTAAATTCCACATATTACATATATACAAACTATAGAAAATATATTGAACTGCCCTTTGTGACCTGGTTTGTTTTAATATGTTCCAAAATTTAGGATTGGTGGGGTCGAGGAAAATCCAGTTATAAGCCCTACTGAAGTTCTCTCAATAATACAATTCTACAATCCTTTATCAAATCCCAAAAAGTCTGAAAAGTGAGAGTATTAAAAAATTAATTGAGTGGCCAAAAAGCCTAACCTTAACTAAATCTATTTGGTGGGAAAAACGAACTTGTACTGACATAGGGTTCTTCTATCTTTATTCGATTTGCTTTTACTTTCCCATTTTTTTTTTCTGCTGAATTATTACTGTTTGGTTTTAGAGTCCTGCCTTGTCCCTACTGTTGATATTCATTGATGTGTTTGCTTTGGGCAACTGTTTATTCTCTACTAGGAATTCTATCTAATATGCAGTACATGTACCATATTGTCTTTCTGAAGTTTGAAAACTTTCTGAATTCTAAAATATGCCTGCTTCAAAGGATTTCAGATAATGAATTGGATATCTTTATCTTATTCAGAATCAAGAGGCCATTTTATCTGGAGAATGACTTTGTATTATAAAATGATGAGTATATAAATAATGCCAAAAATAGAAACTAAATTACAATAAATAATTCATATTTGAAATCAAGATATTATGCATCTAAAAATACAAAAAGAAGTATGATTCCGAACACTTGTGTAACTTATTTGTGCCATTCTTAAGTGAAATCCTTCTGAATTTTAAAGTTTTTGAGATTTATATAAAAAACAAAACTGGAAGGAATAGTAAGGTATATTGCCACATTTCCAATTTCTGATTTCATTCATAGTTCAAATTATTTAAATAAAAGACAGGAAAAATATACTGTTGTGAAACTTGAAGTCATTGCTGTTCAAAATCCTACAAAACCAAATAGATTATGTTGGATCAGACTCCTAAGGAACTATGGTACTGCATAAATATTTGCAAAGGCATGTTTTCTACTCCAACAGTGTTGATTACATTTTTTACAAGATAAAAGTAGACTCTAATGAGTGTCTAATTGCTTGAGTCATATAGGGTCAAAAAGTAGATGCTTTTCCAAAATTCACCTATGTAAATTAAAGATGGCCAGATCATAGAAGTTTTATTTCTTGACCTGGGAGACACATAGTGAGGAGTTCTTACCATAATTATCAAGGTCGCTGGTCCTATAAAGCTCCAAATGAAGTAGGTGTCAAGTCGGAGCCAACATCTGCAATGAAACACAAGGGAGAGAAGGGATTAAGGACTGGGTATGGGACATACATCAAAAGTGAGAGAGTGACAGAGAAGAATGTGAACTGCAAAGCATCCCACTGGGAGACAGGAAATATTACATTGCTTGTTCATTTAAATGCTGAATTATGTGCCCAATTTCTGACAGCACTATTGATGGAGTAAGATAATTACCCCTGGAGGAAGCAGGGAAAAAATGGCACTAGGCCTATTTGCTAAGTCCTTTTGTGTCTGTCATAGGAGCCTTTAAAAAAAAAAAGAAAAGAAAGAGAGAAAAAGCCATACACATAGCCATTAAATCGAGTAGCTTTAAGCTATCCTTTTCTCTCCAATTATGGTGCTACATAACCTGTCTATCAGCTGTCAGGCAAAGTGACATTTTCCTGTCAAGAAGATCTGAGGAAATTCAGTACAAAGAAGAAATAAATTTGGTATCAGAAGATTGAAGTTTAATTAGGTTGGGCAGCCAACCTTTGAGAGTTCTTGAGTCTGAAAAAGTGCATTGTTACTGCCAATGCTTCTGGGGTTGCAAATGATCCTTAGCATCCCGTGAAGTTGATTCATGACCCAAAAGTAAATTATTAATCACTTAATTTCAGTCACATTTAATACTCCCCCAATTCTTAAAGCCTCTGGGAAATTACATTTTCATTCTTCAGGATGACAGGAAGACAAAATGGAAGTGACTAGTTATGAGAAAGATTAATGTAAATTTTGAACAAATTACATTTGATGTTAAAAATCATATCTTGAATTATTTGCCATTTTGCTATATTTGAAGAATAATCAAAAAAGAAAACACCTCCAGTGGAAAATATTCAAGAGTGGTTTGCTAAGTAGTCTAAAACTGCAAGTCCAAAGTAGATAAATATTTGATTATTATGAAAATGTTACTTAAATCTCAGCAATAATGGACTACCAGAGAAGGTATGAAGAAAGGAACTTATCAATGTCCATCGGTAGAGGAATGGATCAATCAAATGTTTTCTATTCATATGAGGAAATGTTATAAAACAGGTAAAAGGGAGTAGGTGGACTTTTATATGTCAACAAGAGAGATCATAACAACAAATGCCTTACACCTTTGAACATGCATTTCACCCTTGAACAACATAGTTTTGAAGTGTGTGGGTCCACTTCCATGTGGATTATTTTTTGATAAATACAGTATAGTCCTGTAAATGTACTTTCGCTTCCTTGGGATTTTCTTAATAACATTTCCTTTCCTCTAGCTTACTTTATTGTAAGAACACAGTGTATCATATATATAACATATAAAATATGTGCTAATTGACTATTGATATTATCGGTACGGCTTCTGTCTGGTCAACAATAAGTTATTAGTAGTTACGTTTGGGGGGGATCAAAAGTTATATGCAGATTTTGGACTGCACAGGGGTCAGCACTCAGAGCTCTTCAAGTGTCAAGTGTATATTTAAAATATTACTTATATTTTTGACAGATATACACACACATATAAGTAATTTTATTTAATTGAAAGGGAAAAAATCAAACTCATATTAGTGTTTGCCTCTCATATGAGAGTAGGAGGACTAAAAGTGGACCAAAGGGCTTAACCATATGTTTTATTTTAATAATTACTGGAAACAACATGCCAAAATACAACAGTCTAACATCTGAGTGATTGAGGCAGTGATGTTTATTATGTTTTTCTTTTGACTTTTCCATAACTTAATTTTTTAAAAAAGGTTAAATCCTAAATTTTTAAGCAAATTAAAAATAACCATATACTCTGAAAACATCAATTTTAAAACAACAAAAATCCAGCTTTCTTCTACTAAGTTAAATATATGTAATTTCAACAGAAGTTTAATATTTGTCCACCAAAAAGAAACTGACTACAAGTTCATATTTTTTTACATAGATGGATATTTTTTCCTATATTCAAGATAAACATAACAATCCTACTTGAAAACATGCTATCATGGAAACAATAAACACTTAAACTGCTAGCTCTTAGCTTGCTTGAGTAATTAGTTATCTTTTTGTTGGTCTGTTGTCCAAAAACTGTGGTCATGGAAAATAAAAGTATGGTGGTGCCAATAAGCAGAATCAAACCAGAAAATTCAGGTTTGAAATATGAATATTATCTTCATGCTGACCACAGGGTAGTTTGCTATCACCCTAATACAGGTGTGTGTGTGTGTGGAGGGGGAAGACCAGAACAGAGGAAGTATTCATGAATCTTTCTTGGTTCTCATCAAAGACCATATTTTTCTTCAAGACCTCAAGATAAGAACAATAAAAGACAAAGCATGGACATTTTCCCATATTAGAACACGAACACACACACACACACACACACACACACAGTCCAAGAATGCTGCTGAAATTATAACATGATACAATACTAATAAATTTTGTAATGACTGTTAATAGTATAGCTCCTGTTGTTTTGTAGGTCAAACATGTTTTTGAGAGCTAATCTAAGACATAAAACACATCTTCAAATTCTTTTTAAAAGAAAATGTGCTTCAAGAACTTCTGAAAAAAATGTTACTCTACAGGTTAAGGATTCTTATAAAGATAATTTAAATTATGTTATTACAGAGTGCTTTGGACTAGGTAGGGAATTTAAAAATTTTAAATCATCTCACCAAATGTGTTGTTAAAATGAAATAATGCCATTAAATTTTAGCCTTACAAAGCTTTACTTTTTGGAAAACAGTCTCAGCAAATGCTTTATTTGGAAATAAACATGCTTTTGGCATAGTGATCTTTAAATGTGGAACTGAAATTACTTTAGAAATTATTATTTTTTTATTTTTTAAGAAAATGCTACAATATCTATTTGGTGTAATAGATTTAAATTCCCTTTGGAGAGGATCAGTGAAAGAGGCAATATGAAACACTTAAAATGTACTGAGTAAATCATCCCTTCTTGAGCACTCTCTGGGCTTGACTATCTTCTGGAAGGCAGTGTGGCAAAAATCCCTTTTCTAATTCGATTGCCATATGGCCACACCTGCTGTTGTTTTTGGCCACATGCTGGTTTTCTCAAAGCTTTCTCTCTTTCCCATTAACTACCTTAAAAGTTTGAATGATTCCTGCCCCGAGTTCCCTGTGACAATGTTGAAAGAATTCACCTGGCTTCAAGGTAAAGGAGAGTATTATGTCAGGTGTTTATTACATGCATGGACACATATATCCCATGTCATGGCATTCAAGAAGTCTAGGCCATTCAGTGTGATGTGGCTATAGTGAAAATGCTCAGGTTAAGAGGAGACAAATGTGAGAGGAACAACTTCATGAAGCACAATAAAGTCCAGCTTGCAAATGGCTAGACAGACCTGTTATTGAAGAATATGATTTATCTGAAAATTGCCTTCATCCACTAAGCAATATTTAATTTGTGAAGTCATTAATGTTAATAGACCATTCTTGCTAATTTTTAAGATATGTCAATTTCTTTTTCTAATGAAATTCAGTCATACGAATATAATTTATAAAGGATGTTTATACCAGTACAAAAGAGATGGCTTGCAGTTGAAAAAGCAAGTACATTCTGACCTCACTACATGCTTATTTGAAGTCATGTTGAAAAATATTGTGAGATCAGATATATTTTGGAATTCAAAGGAGCACTTGTCATATATCATAAACCTTGACTTTTTTCCCATTTGCCTAATACAAAGAAGTCATAAAAATTATCTTTTTGTAGCATTTTTCAAATTGTAAAACCAGAATATATTGTTATATATTTGATGAAGTCTTACTATATTAATACAAGTTTACTGATTAAATATTCAAGAGAACTGACACTAATCCACAAGGACATACTATTATTTTATTGCAGAATTATTCTCTTCAAAAATGTAAGAAATCATATTGCAAATTAAATAATAAAGTGTTGATATTGGATCAGTCTTCCATAAAAATGTCAATTATTAATCTAGCCTTTATCACCTTCATGTATACACAGAAATAATAAAACAAATTAATTTCTCAAAACAAGACAAGAGAAATAGACAAGAACATACTTCTAAAGCTTATTTTCTTTTACTATTAAATTACCATTTTATTATCATTAGTCATTTTAAAAAATGTCTGATTCTGTATTTAGAAAACTGGTAAGTTAATTACCCAATGTATATTAAGTGCCACCTAAAACATTTGTTTTACAATGCTTTTAGATTTCAGTAACATTATCAGAATCTACTTCCTTATGTCAAGTTAGCATGTTTAATATAGTGTCATTAACATGCTCTGGGACATTATATTTTGTTGCCTATTTAATTTACTCTTATCCAACTAGATATCTGACTATTCTCCAGGGTCTGAAACAACGTAAGTTAACAATGGTGTTTTCTTCATTTTCTACTCGACTCCAAATTGCAGACTGAACCATCCTTGGTGAGTATTAAATGTAGCCAGCAAACAATATTTGGCTACTACTAGACCATAAAACTTACAAGGCTTAATTATATCAGGTTGTTTATGAGAGTTTGTATAATACATAATATTTCTTTTCTCTGTAACATATGCAGATCTCTTTATATTTGTACTACAAATATCTGGCAAGATTGAGAGAGAAAAGAAGGAATAAAGAGAATTGGGGCAAGAAAAAAAGGAAGTGAGGGGGAAAAGGGGCAAATGTATACTTCAAGCATAATAACTTTGGTTCTAAACTCAGTGCATAGTATGTCTGTTAAGATTTTTTTAAGTTTATTTATGTATTTTGAGAGAGAGAGAGAGAGAGAGAGAGAGAGAGAGAATATCCCAGGCAGGTTTCATACTGTCAGTGCAGAGCCTGATGTGGGACTCTAATTCATGAACTGTGAGATCATGACCTGAGTTGAAATCAAGAGCCAGATGTTTAACTGACTGAAGCCACCCAGGCGCCCTTGTTAAGACTTTTTTTTCCCCTGTTCAGATTTTTTTTTTTTAACGTTTATTTATTTTTGAGATAGAGAGAGACAGAGCATGAACGGGGGAAGGTCAGAGAGAGAGGGAGACACAGAATCCAAAACAGGCTCCAGGCTCTGAGCTGTCAGCACAGAGCCCGACGTGGGGTTCGAATCCACGAACTGCGAGATCATGACCTGAGCTGAAGTCAGACGCTCAACTGACTGAGCCACCCAGGTGCCCCGCCCTGTTCAGATTTTTTAATGCCATTTTCATCACAGCACACTCATGCATCTAATCTTGAAATACTTTGTGAGCAAGTATATGAACTGGAAAAAATATTAGCAGAGTGATGCCGGAATGGAGTGTGACCAGTGGTAGTCAAGACTAGCATTTGTGGTTCACCTACAGCTTGGGATCGTAGAATTCAGCACTAGATCTCATACATGAAATGCAGGTTATATTATCTTCATGTCCCCAGTATGTTACTTGAAAGATAAATGTTTCACTACTTCATCAGCAAAATACATCCTACACTTTTAGGGTGGACTACAAAGGTTAGAAAAGCTTTATTATTACTAAATGTTGGAATATTTCCCACGGTCCCACATTGCTTAAGTTAATTGAGGCAACAACATAAGAATTGTAATCACTACTCTATAAATGGATGCTTTTAATACAATTTATTGTACTAAATTAGAACAATGTTGCTAATCATAAAATCTGTATTTCTTTATTTGTATCAGACAAACAATAGTACCAGTAATAATAATATTTCTAATTCAAAAAATGCTTATATATACCAGATACTTTACATATATGCTTACTTATATATAGGGGCGCTAGGTGGCTCAGTTAAGCATCCGACTTTGGCTCAGGTCATGATCTCGCACTTTCTAAGTCCGAGCCCCACATTGGGCTCTCTGCTGTCAGTGAAGAATCCACTTTGGGTCTTCTGTCCCCCTCTCCCTCTCTGCCTCTCCCCTGCTCACACTCTCTCAGAAATAAACATTTATTTATTATAAATTTAAAAAGATATATATATATTCATACACATACACATATACATATCTATTTAATCATATATACAAAAACACATATTCTCAAACTTTGTAATAGTTTTGCAAGGTGCTTATAGATTGGAATTATAGATTGGAGAATGAAACTCTGGAAATCTAAGTGACCTGTCCATAGCTACAGCCCCTGAGGTGGGGCTGGAGCTCAAGGCCCCAAGATCTGAGTCACATGCTCTACCCACTGAGCCGGCCAGGAGTCCCCATCCAATTCAATGTTATTTAGCTGGGCTCCTTGTTTAATAATATTATAATCTAGTATTTAAAAAATATCAAGGGGCTCAGTTGGTTAAGCGTCCAACTTCGGCTCAGGTCATGATCTCCCAGTTCATGAGTTCAAGCCCTGAGTCAGGCTCTGTGCTGACAGCTCAGAGCCTGCAGCCTGCTTCGGATTCTGTCTCCATCTCTCTGCCCCTCCCTGACTCGTGCTCTGTCTCTCTCAAAAATAAATATTAAAAAATATTTTTAGGGGTGCCTGGGTGGCTCAGTTGGTTAAGCATCTGACTTCAGCTCAGGTCACGATCTCACAACTCATGAGTTCAAGCCCAGTGTCAGGTTCTGTGCTGACAGCTTGGAGCCTAGAACCGGCTTCAAATTCTGTGTCTCTGGCTCTCTCTGCCCCTCCCCCACTCATGGTCTGTCTCTCTCAAAAATAAATAAACATTGAAAAACAATTTAAAAAAATCAATACTCACTTTTCTACCCAAATGATTACATTGGTTGAATAATGAAGTGAAAATAAAAAACTGGGGGTGGGGGTTTTTAACCAGCACAGGGGAGACTACCTCTTTTAGAGTTGTTCTTAAACTATTGAGCTAGGGAGACAAATATAAGACTTAATAGATGATTTATAATAATTTTCAGATCATAAAATTTGATTTCAATTATTTTTAAGACCTTGGTTATGCTTCTAGTACTCAATGATGTTCTGATTCACTATAAATGTTTATGACCTAATTGACGTATTTCGGAAACCCCTTACAAATACTCAAGCCCACGTTTTAAATCTTGGGCTATTCTTTGGGCTTTACTCTGTTCCAAGCCCTCCCTCCTCCTGGAACCTGCTCCCAATCCTTTTCCCATCTACCCATCATGTTAACCACTCCTTTCTCTTATATTATTTGATTGTGAGGAAAGTGGTATAAACTATAAATGTGATTTTCTCTTTAAAGAAAATTTAACTGTTAAAATGGTTTGCATTTTTTTTGGTAATATTGAGGTAATTAAAATTTACATGAACTAATTAGTTTCAGGTCATAAAATAAAAGTATCTAGCACAAAAATTCCAAATCAGCTCTGTTTAAATTATCGTTAAGTCAATGCCAGCCTTTATTGTCTGACAGTATCATTTATTGGATGACGTCACTGAACGTGCATACAGATAAGAGTATGAGAGAGACTAAGAGAAGAAACAACAACAGAGATAAAATTGAATAAATGCCCATTGTTAACGGTACAATTTAGAATGTAGTCCACCAGCTGAGAGTTACTTATTTTTTTAAATGACTATACTGGTCTTCTAAACTCATTTTTTGAATGTCCAATTATTGTGACTAAATGTAATTCTAAGTACATTCTCGAGAATACTGTCAGCACAGATAAAAAGATTTCACTAAACGATATCAGAAAATAATAATAAAATTATCTTACAAGCATTGTAAATTGATGGCAAACTAAGCAACTTCTCAAAAACAAATTATGTGTGTTTTGTGTGTTTGTGTTTAGTAATCAACAACCCTAACAACATTTCATAGAAAAACACATCATAACGCGTCAGCCACATGAAATATGATAGTTACCACTATCTGCATCAAAATAACATTTCTTTAACCTACAAAAGTAATTTTATCTCTGATTTTATCTCCTACCATTGATATGCTTCTCTACTTTTTAGAAATGTAAGCAATTATTACTATTATTATTATTAAAGGTTTCAGAGATAAAATCTCATTGGCAGTATAGTAAAATATAAGTACATTAAGAGGAGAGAAAAGGGAAAAAGGTTTATTATTATTTGGATTACTATAATATATATTCAATGGTTTTATTCTAGATGTACTCTAAGTGGTTGAAACTGAGGAGTAAAAACTTAATAATAATAATAAAGTTCCAATAATAAGTGAAATAGATTTCCAAGACATAAAAATTCAATGTATTGAGCTTACTAAGAATTTACAGAAAGTGGCTGATAATATGTTCTGAATTCTGGCTAATTCCAATTTATTTAAGACTGGATTTGTATTTAAAAAAAAGTCAATGTAGCATATAAGAAGGGGCCGCTGGTAAACAGACAAACAAAAGGAACAGTGCAATTGAGATAGTAGATTTACATGAAAAAAAGAGTCAGGAGATGAACAGGGAGTCAGGAATGCCATCCAAAGTCAAATAAAAGCAATGAACAATAGTAACAGAAACTGGAACAACAAAGACAGATTTGATAATAAGGAACAAGATATATAATTCTATACATAGAAATCCTTCGAGTTGTGTAAAAATTCATCGCTTATATTTTTCTTTGAGAAGATATCTTGATTAAACACCTGATAGAAAACATGATCTGTTCATTTCAGCTTCTCAAGTAAATACAAATGACTGAATAATGTTTCTTTCTCCACACCTGCTTCTTCAATGGGCAAAATAGACACTGGATTGGATGAATTCCCAATCGGTAGAAGTTAAACATTTTTTTCCATGTATTCTGAAGGTCTCTCTGTGGACAATGTATTTAAGATGCACAAAAGAGCCACCAAATGCTCTATGCCTGCCTATGATAGAATTTTAAGCAATTTTCCTTATTCTCCTCTCTCCCTCTTTCATCTATCCTTCCTTTTCTCTATATCTGCTTTGTTCCTCTTTGTGTTGGGAAAAATCATAATTGTGGAACCGAACTATTATCAAGGCTTATTTTAAATCAGTGCCTGGGAAGTAAATTAGCCTCTATTCCCACACAGTAATAATGTCAGTAAATGAGAGCTTCCAGTTATGGTGCAGGAAATTAAAGCAATGATGGCCAAAGATTGAACAGTCACAAGAGACTTACATATTATTGATTCTAAGAAAAGATAGATTCCTACTATCCAGAAAATGACATCTGTCTCAAAATAAATGACTAAAACACAAAGCAAGCAAGTCTGAGTCAGTTTAGTAACAGGAAAATTTGGAAATATCTAAAAAGAAAAAAAAAAATAAAATAAAAGCAAATCAGGAACTGCAAGAGAGTAAAATGAAATTATTGAGAAGAATATTCGAATGCTATAAGGTCACAAATAATTACATATCACTCAATTTAATATCTGAGAGGGGATGTACATTAATTAAAGTATAAAATCCGATGGCCTAAGTGTAGTGACTGCTAGAGAGTTCCTTTTTAAGTTGATGAAAACGTTATAAAATTAGACGGTGGTGATGGGTGTATAACTGTGAATGTACTAAAATCTACTGAAGCATACACTTTGAAAGAGTGAATTTTATGGTATGTGGATTATATCAATAAAGGTGTTATTAAAAACAACAACAACAACAACAACAAACTTTTGATTTAATCCCCCCACCCCTAAGAGGTCTTTAGAGGCAAACATTTTTAATGTCTTTGATCCTAATTTGTTCTACAGTGGTCACTGGGATCTACAAAATGAACTCAGACTTGACCACAATTCATAAAGGTCAGGTTAAGAAATTATTATTGTTGCATTTAGACAAATGGCCTCATATAGCCTTCACCGTACTCTGGGCGGGGGTGGGGGGGTGGGGGGACAATCAACAGAAGTGAGACAGTCTTCTTTCAATCACAGTGTTCATGCCTCGGAACAGACATGTATTCCACTTTAACTATGCTCCCAGTAACACTTCTGCTTGTCTTCTCTCCTTATGAATTCTCTCTTCTGGGAAGTGAGCTGCTTTATTGCCAGCATATTCAGGCTGCTGATTGCTGGTGGCAAGTCATGAAATTTGGCTTATTAACTTCTGTACAAATTGATGTTATCTAACCTCATCTGAGCCTTCACTACTGCTTGGAAATCTTATTAATGTCTAATTGGCTCCTTAACACATTTTCCATAGTGCTCATTTCAAGGCTTTTCAAATCTCCTGTCCTCTCCAAATGACCTCACCTATTCACTCAGCCGAAGTCAGGTTCTTCTGCTTGATGGAAAAGTTCTTCCACTTCGAAATTTACCTTACCTTTTCTTTCCTTTATACTCATCTCAGAAGAGAGGGGTCATTTTACTCTTCCCAAAACATCCTAGTTCAGTGGAAATAAATCTGACCTGTTTTATCACACACATCTGCCACTAACTAGCTCTAGCATCATGGGCCTGGCAATTAATTATCTGATCTTTGATTTTTTTTCATCTGTAAAATTAATGTCTTGGACCACGTGAATTCCAATGCCACTTTCATTATTAAATAAGGTTTTCCTAATCTTATGTACAATCTTATGCCTTTCTATCCCCCAGGACCTTTCCTTTTCATTCAGCCTCTCTCTATATTAAATACAAATGAAGCATAAGATATTTTCTATTAGTCTCCTCCTATCAACTTGATTCTTCCCACCCTAGACATTCTTCGGACATTATTTTTAAAAATTCTTCTTCACTACTGTTATCATGAGTTAATCCTTTCATTATTTCTCAAACTTTTTCAGGGTGCAGGTAATACTTGAAAACTCTACTTTCTTGCTATTGACTTCTCTCTTTGAATCTTACAATTTGGTTTCTGCTTCCAGCGCTAGCAAAATAATTCTTGCAAAGGACAAATCATTTTTCCTCAGTGCTTATCCTACTTGAATTATCTTTGATATAGAACACTACAGATGGTGTTCTGAAACACCATCCTGAAACTGCCTTCTCATTTTCCTCATGATTCTCTTTCAAGGCTCTGGTCACCTCTCGCCTTTCTCTATTTTTATTTTCCCGCCTCAATCTATGTCCTAAATGTGGGTATTCATCAGAGATCTATCTTGGTCTTCTTTCTAATGTTTTTCTATTGAAACTTTCATTCATGCTCAGGGCTCCAACTGTTATATTGATGTGGATTACAAAAATATTTTTCACTGAATTCCTTTCCAGTATGTTGGACATCTCTACATGTATGTCTCACCAATTTGAACGTATACTGAAACCAAAATTCATCTCTATGACCCATTACTCACCTAGGGAAAAAAAAAGGGAAAAATACAAGCTGCCCCTGTTCCTATTGTCTCTCTTTCTGTTAATGATATAAATTTATTTCCAGTAACTAGAGCTGACAGGTAAGGAAGAACAGAAGCCATTAATAGCAGGGACTACACTGTCCTCTGAATACACAGTTTCTGACATAGCTAGTTCTACATTTGACAAATGTCTCAATGCTCTGAAAGATATTAAAACAATCATCTTCTTATAATTACTCAAGGGTATGATGTAGTTGTGGGACAATTAAGTTCTTTTCTAACAGAATCATACTGAATCTCAAGGTTTTTCCTCTTTCTACCTCATAACAAAAGTATACTCATGAATTGAATTACCCCCATTTGCTTCTCCAGTTCAAACATCTATTGCTATGAGGTGACATAAAGACCTTAGCTTCCAAGAAAATACAAGGCATTTATTTGAACTAGATTTCAAAAGAGAAAAGAAAAAGAAAAGGAAAGAAAACATAAACTCACACTTTATCTGTTCCATAACTTCTGTAGTCTACCGCCGCGGACACAGCCACTATGAGCGCAGGCATCCCATAGCCAACCAGGTAAAAGTATTTCCTCCGTGAATGCTCACTCTCAAAAACCTCCACCAGCATGATATAGAGTTGCACTCCCTCCAGGAACATCCAGGTGAAGGCCGCCAAGAAGAAGAAATGTAGTAGGGCAGCAAAAACTGCACAGGCAATCTAGGAAAGAGAACAAATGATTTGAATGACAACCAAACGAAATATCATCAACTACCATAACATCAAAATAAATATTTATCAGGGCGCCCGGGTGGCTCAGTCAGTTAAACGTCTGGTTCTTGATTTCGGCTCAGGTCATGATCTCATGGTTTGTGAGTTCGAGCTCCGCATTGGGCTCTGTGCTGATGGCATGGAGCCTGCTTGGGATCCTGTTTCCCTCTCTCTCTCTCTCAAAGTGAATAAAAATAAACTTAAAAAAATTTTATCAAGACTGCGGTAATACAATAGGTCTGCCAAAAAATAAATAAGATTCTTAAATTTCAGATATTAAAACCTAATTAAGTATAACCTACCTTTCAAAACTATATCTAACATTCTGCTAATAATGTCTTACAGATGACAGCATAGTATTATAAGGAAAAATAATAAAATTTAGGAAAAAGTTCTAATAAGAGCCTAGTTATTGATAATTGTTTCTGAGATTAACGTTTTAAAAATACAACTATGAATTATTTTTCTTGGCCTTAATCATGGGTGTTCTAACATATTAAATTCTTCAATTGTAAATGAAAGAGAAACATTAAAACCAAGGAGAATAAAAGCTCGTAAAATTCAAAACGAGGGGCGCCTGGATGGCTCAGTTGGTTGAGCATCTGACTCAGTCTCAGCTCAGGTCACGATCTCCTAGTTCCTAGGTTGCAACCCTGCAGCGGGCTCTGTGCTGATGGCATGGGCCTGCTTGGGATTCTCTCTCTCCCTCTCTCTCTGCTCCTCCCCTGCTCATGCTTGCTGTCTCTCTCAAAATAAATAACGATTAAAAAATAAAAATAAAATAATTGTAGTATTTTGTGATGGGATCACCAATTCATTATTATTATTTGCTTGTTTATTTCTTCCCTGCTTGATTTCAGAAAGGATTTAAGGTGGCATTGGGAAGTTCATACTAAAAAGTATAAAAGTAGGTTTAAAATAAAATAAAATAGAAGGCTCCAGAGTACTTTCTTTCCCTTTCTTTCTTTCTTTCTTTCTTTCTTTCTTTCTTTCTTTCTTTCTTTCTTTCTTTCT
Organism: Panthera tigris; assembly: GCF_018350195.1. Classification (NCBI taxonomy): domain Eukaryota; kingdom Metazoa; phylum Chordata; class Mammalia; order Carnivora; family Felidae; genus Panthera; species Panthera tigris. The sequence goes on from NC_056663.1 coordinate 154,110,748, forward strand.
TTCTTTCTTTCTTTCTCTTTCTTTCTTTCTTTCTTTCTTTCTTTCTTTCTTTCTTTCTTTCTTTCTTTCTTTCTTTCTTTTTGTTATTATAAAAAATGTTGGCCTAGAAGACAGCCAGCCCCCACCTTGGCATATTCTCTAAGGCACTACGAGTTTCAGCTGACCATATATTAGTTTTCTTATGTGAGTTCTGGAATTCTCACTCCTTGGGGAAGCAGCAGTCTTTATTTTTAATTTAAGAAATTCTAGTTAAAAATCTATAGCTCCTACTAGAAAAAGGCAACAAATTTATAGAAATCATCAGATTATTACAGATTCAATGATAAGTATGATCCTTGAGACAGAGACAAAGGCCAAGTCAGTTTCACCAAGTAAGAGAGATGGCGATGAGGATGTCTCACGTCACCAGGCTAGAGACAAAGCCGAGCCTACTCACCGTAGAAAAGGCAGGAAGAGGACACTTATCCAGCAACAAGAAGAAAGACAAGTTGGGCTAAGATGCACTCAACTCAACTTTTTCATATCAATCTTTGTTCTCTAGGCTACTTGTCAGAAGTTAGTTTGTGCGGCACACAACGTGTGGTGAAGTTTGTCATACCACATGTACATTAGGAAACAAAAGTATGAATAAGGTTTCTAAATGAAAAGAAATCACACAGCATTCGAATTGCAGGTTAACAAGAGAATGAAATGATTTCTTCTTGGAAATAGCACAGTTTTCCATTTCTTGCTTTTTAGAGTTAGAACCTCAACTATTAATTTTTGTTATCAGAAGACTTAACTCTTTTGGGAAAGCAATGTGCACTTTGATTGCTTATTCATATGTATGCATTTATGGGAAAAGCTGTCACATTTGTGTATGATAACCAATTAAAAGTAAAATCACCATAATTGTACCCTTTACAGCCATTAATCATGAATGTGTAATCACAAACATGAATCCAACTGCATTTTTATTGTAAAGTACTCCATACTTATGGACACATACCAGAGAACAGCATTAAGGGAATGAATTATTTATTATGCCTACACATCTTCTAAAAAAATGGAAGTTTTTTTTTCTCAATTGCAGTTTAGTCATGAAGCAAACCTGCGCTATGTGCATGAATCCTAAGTAAATAGAACGGGCCTCACAAAAAGTATAAGCAGGCATAGAGTCTGTTGAATAATTAGATACTATCTGTTATTCACGTTTTCTGTTTGGTTTCACCCAAAACAGTTGGCTGGTGCAGTTCCTTTCCCCCTTTTACTTTTTCTACTTCTTCCCTTCCTCTCTTTCATTTTCTGATGACCGAACATAGTTAGTAGTAAAGTACAAAGCTGGCATTAAAGATGTAAAAACAGAACTTGCACAAATGTGTGTCAAACAAAATTTGGGAAGAGTTTATAAATTCTAAAAATGACCTACGGTTTAAACTATTTTCCAAATAGTTCAATTAAAAAAACTCATTTTATACATGAAGTTTTTAATGTGATATAAACTGATTTTTTTTTTAAGTATATGATGGGGGCACCTGGCTGGCTCAGTCAGGAAAGCATACAACTCTTATGAGGGTTGTGGGTTGGAGCCCCACACTGGGTGTAAAGATTACTAAAATAAATAAATAAATAAACTTAAAAAAAAAGAGTATGTGATAAACTTTGAAAAATAACAATTGTATCTATCAGGAGAGATATTCTTCAATGCCCCACATGATTTTATTTAACATTCATCAATATTCTGCTCTGATAAAAACAAAATGAAACAAACACCCACACATACAAACTAATGAGGAGATACAGTTCCTTAGAATTGCAAGGTTACGAACAGAATTTCTCAAGAAATGCACATTCATACATCCCTAACATTCACTGCCTCTTTACAACAATGGGGTATGAAAAAGGGAAACTGAGTAAGATCTGAAAATTAATAATTATCTTAGACAACCAGAAGAGAGGATACTTTCAAACAAGAATATTTTGGGTATTAGAAAGCTGGAGATGGAGACATTTTTTCCTAACATCAGTGGAAGCTGCTTACTGGTTGGTCCGTTCGATTGATCCCAATCAGGAAGAGCAGTTCAGCTACAAAAAGGCTGATGCAGAGGTTCTTGTGGATGGTGTTACGGTCACTCTGGAGCCCACGGAAAAAGCAAAATGTGAAGATGCAAATCAGGAGACAAACAAGGGACAGCAAAATTCCAACCCACGTGATCACATCCAGAAGAAGGTCATGGACCGCATCACTGTGCTGGAAATACAACAGAAAAGCCATAAGTTGCACTTATGCATAACAGATTGTGAAGTCTTACGAGGGCCTGGATTCATGAAGCATGATTATCATAACGCGCTAAATATCCTATGCACACACAATGAATAAGATAACTTATTGTTCAGGTTTTCTAGTCCACAGGTAAAAGATTTTATATTTTCTGAGGTTTAAATCAGTTTGCTATTCAGGGATGTCAGTAGTGTTTGTACCTTTCTTGATTAAATATGCTTTTAGGATGCAAATGGTTGAAGCAACCTAACTTAATTCTGGCCTAAGATTTCAGGGAAAATTTTATTTTTTCAACTCATATCACTTTTTTAGGTTAATTCTTTGACAACTCCCACTAGGGAATACTCTATTTAAAAAATTAAGCTATATGCTTAAGGAAGTGGTGTCTCAACTGAAATGCTTTTTCAATCACCAAGGGATTTTTTAATAAAAAAAATACAATTCCTCTGTTCTGTAGGTTCTTTATTAAAATTTCCAAGGTTGAGTTCATAAAAGTATGTATTTTTATAAAGATTCCCAGTTAATTCTGATGAACAGCCACATATGCGCACCATTTATTTAGTGGAAGATCTAAAAGAGTGAGGATATTCACTGGATTTATATTCATATTGAATGGCTTAAGGAGATCAGGAAGTTTGATCCTTGAAGGGTTTGCATGAATAGAGCCTGTTATACACAGATGGAAAATAAGCATTCAGTATTACTATACCCCATAGCAGCATAAAACAGATAGAGCTAAGAAAAAGAAAAAGCTCATAAAAGCTTCTGTACTAAAACTGCATTTTTTTTGGTTCTGTTAAAATAATCTTGTGAGTTCCATACCATCCATGTTCCTTGTTCTTTGTACTATCTCATTTCTGTCCTTGTTCCAAGATTCCAGATTCTATTCCTTCCCTATGGTAGACTGACTCTACCCAAAACACTTCTGTGAAGCATTAGAATATATAGTGGCCCAACACAGCAGCATGCCAAGGTATTGGAGCAGAGTTCAGAAATTGTCCATGACTGTCAATGCCTCTTTTCTTCACAGGTTTCTGGAAAAGCTGTGAAGACCTAACTTCCATAAGTAGGACTTCTTCTCAAAAACCTAACATTAGATTTTTTAAAAATGTAAGTGGCAAAGGGATCTTTATGATGCCATTTATACAAAATTTTAAAGGACAAAAAAAAAACACAGTGACTTCAATTTTTATGGATATGTGCATAAGCAGTGCAAGTGTAATATGAGGATGGGAAATTTTTTAGTTAAAAACAAAGAAATGCATTTCTAATTGACATCTTTTTCCACTGTGTAGATCATACACGTTGATTGTTATGTTAGGATGGAGGTTACTACATTTGGTTGTCTTCCACACTGTTAACTCACTTTCAAAATACATAAATATCCAGGTTTTCCAGGGTTACTTGTGTCTATTCAAACTTCATACTTTTAGGTTTTTTACAAACGTCATACAAAGATTATTCTGAATATGAAAATTCTTACAAGTGAGTCCCTATGCTGTAACCTAAATCATAGCTCTCAGATTGCCAGATGAGACTTCACAGTTGTTATTTGATACAGAACTCTGCTAGCACACTGTCAATGAAACCGTTTTGAAATATTCCTGCATAACTCTAGGTATATTTCTCGGAAGGAGCTGAAATCATGAAAAGAAAACTACATGAAATTTTGCTTTAACTGCTTTGTTCTCCAGGGGACACTACTAACATAGTGTTGGGTCTCAGATAGCTTAAATTACTTTTACTATTTGAATGTGGAGAGTGGTTAGTGCTACCCGGTTCCCTGAACAGAGGGCTATTTGCTCTCTTCTTTGACTCAAAGGAAAGATGCTGTGTTTGAGTATCAAGCACCAATGTTCAGCACAGCAGTCTTCTATAATGGGAAAGATGGCAGGTATAATACATTCTCAAATGTATCCTAAAGACCTAAAACACTAACAAGAGAGAGAGAGAGACAGAGAGAGAGAGAGAGAGAGAGAGAAGGAAAGAAGGAAAGAAAGAAAGAAAGAAAGAAAGAAAGAAAGAAAGAAAGAAAGAAAGAAAAAGAAAGAAACCAAAAAACTCCTGCCTTTGTCTGGGTAGTTGCATTATTAGAAATGTATTTACTTTACTCAGTGCCTTCATAAGTCCATCAAAAACCCCATGCAGAGTTATTAAGAGAAGAATACCAGATGTCAAAACATCAGTAGAAAAAGTACATTACACTCAAAGACAGAACAAAAAAAGTCTAGTGATTAATTCACCTTTCAGGTATTCGTGTCTAGCTCAGAAATCATCAATACCAACCACCCTGTGCTTACTATACTGTGATAGCAGCACCCTTCAGGATACAACTCACCACTTGAATTTTATAAATAAGATGAAAGGAAAAGAACAATGGATATTAAATGCCAATAAAAGCTGTAAGTATAGCCTTCTTTATCATAGCGTACCATAACAGAACTTTCAGAAGGCCAAGCTATGAAAAAAACCACATCCCCTTCAAGAGGATGGCCAATTGAATAAAACTTAGGCATGGTGTAACAGTATGATGATGGATCAAGTATTCTTATTTCCAAGGTTTGATGTTTGTGAGCACTATATAACTCAATCACCCATAACATGTACTATACGTAACATTATGTGCCTTGAAATCTTATTAATCTTATATCTTATTAATGTTTTAACCCAACATGTAGTACTACTAGGTTTGACAAATGAAAAATCCTTAATAAATATTTGTTTTTGAATGATGATGATAATCGCACTCTGCTTAGACCAAATGCCTTAGAGCTGAATTACCTATATCAGTATAGGTTTAACATCCCTTTAATCTCCACTGAATGCTTAAAAAGGTTTCAAGTATTACATGTTAAAAACTGAGATCCTCATCATATCCTGTTTCTCCCTCCACCCTGCAAACAAACTTTTCTTCCCTCTGTTTTCCCATTTCAGTAAACAACAACAACAACAACATTCTTTGAGGTATTCTTGCCAAAAACTTATGAGTCACGTTGATTCCTCTCTTTCACATGCCACACTTTATCCACCAGGACATCTTGTGGGCTCTGCCTTCTAAAGCTGCTATATGCCCATCACTTCAACTACACCAAAGTGGTTGGAGCCATCCATTTTTTTAGTAGCCCCCTAACTGATCTCCCCACTTTGATCCTCACCCCCCTTCCCTCTATATACAACAGGGAAGAGAGATTATTTTCAAATATAATTCAGATGATATGACTCATTGATGAAAGGCATCCAATGTCTTCTATCTCAATGACAGTAAAAACCAGTCTTTCAAAGGTCTGCAAGGCACTATAACATCAGCATCTCCATGGCACCATTTCCTATTCTCCCCTTCATTCAGTTAATTCCACTGAGTTGTCCTGCTCCATTCTTTGAATATGTCAAAGACATTCCAGGCTCAGAATATTTGCATTTGCTGTTCCCTTCGCCTGGAATGCTCTTCCAAAAGGCAGCTGCATGGCTTACTTGATACCCTCTTTCAGTCCCTCTTTCAAATGGTACCTTCTCATAGTTTTTCTGAGTCACCATATCTGAAATTGCAACCACATTTTCCCCATTCTGACTCTTTCTCTATTACTTTTCCTGCATTATTTTTCTCATCAGCACTTATCTACAGTATATATTTTGTTAATATTGCTTGTCTACTGTCTGTGTCTCCCTCTAGAAATTATACTCCAAGAGAATAAATTGTTTTATCTTTCTAATCACAATTGTATCCACAGGTATAACACAAAATTATATACCATAGAGTGGATGCACAATATGTTGACTGAATGACTCTCTAATTATCCCCATCTTCTAGAATGGATTTAAATTATAAACTAAAATTTGTATCATGCTGTCCATTGCACAATCTTTGGAACTCTTTGGTTTTTAAATCACACACTCTAAAATCTTAACTAAAAGGTAAAGAAAATTAGAGCTGAAGAATGAGAAGGATGTTACACCATAATATTTTAAGATATGTTGAAACGTCAAGGTGTTACATTAATTATGACAATTGAGGCCAAACTATGCAGCGAAGCAAGAAGACTTCAGAAATAAGTCTTAAGGTCTAAAGGCATGGATTTAACCCTGCCACTCTAACTTCACAATTGTTACCTTGAACAAACTACTTAACCTTTTGAGTATCAAAAGCCCCATACACATAGAGATAAAATGACTGAGGCTTCAGCATCTTGTGATAAGTAATTAAGATAATATATATGAAAGCAAGAAAGTCAATGTTTCTTATTTCCTTTTTTAAATTTTTTTTAATGTTTATTTATTTTTGAGAGAGAGAGACAGAGAGTGAGCCAGGGAGGGGCAGAGAGAAAGGGAGACACAGAATCCAAAGCAGGCTCCAGGCTCCCAGCCATCAGCACAGAGCCTGATGTGGGGCTTGAACTCACAAACCGTGAGATCATGACTTGAGCTGAAGTAGGACGCCTAACCGACTGAGCCACCCAAGTGCCCCTCTTATTTCCTTTTTTAATTTGAAAATAGTCTGGATTATTTTCTTGTTTGACAGCAGCCTTCATTTAAATAATCAAAAGTCTGTATGAATGATAAGTGTTGGATCAGAAAAATAATAACTGTGACAAGAATAAATGTTAATGTTATTTTAACTAACATTAAACATTGGACACAAAACATTATTCCAACCAACTGATGAATTACCTAAGTTCACTTTGTAACATTGCCAGTTTATTTTATGTTAATTATATTTGTGCTATTGATGAATTAAGGTCACAAAGTGCCTGCATTATCTGAAGGAGGCAGATTTTAACTTTAGAATCTGAATTCTACATACACTATTGCACAAATGTGTTTATAACTTTTACATAATATAACACAAAGGTGCTCAATTTCACCTTTATATTCTTCTTTAACCTATAACAAAAAGACAAAGTAGCAACGGAAGATATATACCTAATCCCCACCCCCCCAACCCAGAGTCTGACCATACATAGATTACTATAATCTGTTGGGAAGAATTCTTGAAAAACTCACAAAAAATTTTTTTAAGACAAAAAATCCAAAGATTCAAGGAGATTAACTTCTTAAGAGATGGAGAGGTGTGAAAGGAAATCTTCAAGCAGAATGACAGAATGATTCCCAGAATGATATTCCAGAAAGAAGATACTTTTGGAAAATGAAATGATTCTATACTCTCTAGAAATTTTTATTAAAACAATATTTGTTTTTCAGGTTTTCTATGACATTTCTATTTATATTTGAAATGCCAAATATTTTGTCAAATCTACACAAAGTGTGTGATTTTCTGTTTTCTGTTTGTCTCAGTGAATTTGCTTTGCCTATCACCATGGAGAGCTTACAGAGTAACACAAATGTCACAAAAGGGTGAGTGTCACATTTGGGGGAAAAAATGCCCTAAACAATGATGTTTTGTGGAAGACACTCTGTCAATGTAAAATACTCAAAGATACAAACAGGTACATTTAATGAAACTAAATCCAAATCTATGGAAAAGGAAAACGTGACTTTCGTCTCATGATTTTAAAATAATTAATCTGAGTACACTAAGACCTTTGGTGGAAGTCTTGATGTTTCTAACTTTATTGTCCAAAAGGCAAGTCAACAAACAAGATGGAGAAATAGATTGTGAAATGTTTTTCATTTTAACTGCATAAGTGTTTCCAGATGGGACATGAACTATGTGAATTAATTTGTAAACCCTCCGGATGGTTTTTCTTTTATCATAATTTTAGAAAGTTATATTTTCTAGACACTACTTAAACAATCACTCCATATAATTATTAATTCTGGGCCAGTAATTATCAAGAACCTATTTAACTTTCTGCATAATAATGTATCATTTAAATGTTCAGTCAGATTTGTTAAAGCATAATAATATGATTTTTTAAATTGCCTCTTAAACATTATCTGTTTCTGAAATATTTGGAACATAACTAAAATAAATTTTCTTTCTTTCTTTTTTGCAAAAATATGAGCACTTGCTTTGCTATTAATGTATCACAAAAGCATAAGGCCAGTAAGGTTACAGAAGGCTATTTTCTGATGAATGTTGTGTAAACTGTGTAAATCAGTTCCTAGCATTGCTCTAACTCTTGGGAGACAGGTCATCAGACACAGTTCACTCTGCAAATACTTGCAAAAATAAAGGGTTCAATGCACTCAGGAAATTAGGATTTCCTTGTGGAAGAAGATGAAGGTCAAAGTTGAGTAAGACAGTGAGACGAACAACATAACCGCATTTAATATTTTCACAGTAAATTAACCAAAAAATCAGCAAAATTTTTCAGATTTGTATTACATTGAAAAAAAAAAACAATCTAAATATTTTCAGGCATTTATTGCTAAGAGAGAAATACTGGCACCTAAGAGCACACAAAAACATACATAACCAACTGTCCTTTGGATTCAACGGAACTTATTCAGCAAATCTTGGTTTCAAAAGTGTAGCATAGCAGCCTCAAAGTTATTTGACATTTTCTTGCTTTGAATTAAAAAAAATATTTAATTCACCATATTTGGTGAGCCAAATTTACAACCACCATAAAATAAGGAAACAGAAAAGAAGATAGTAGAAAATGTAGGAACTAAGTAAGTATCTTACTGGTGCTGCGTTAAAACACAGTAATAGGTTAAAAAGGGTAGATTAAAGTTGATGAACCAGTAATAGATTAGTGATCAGTTCGAACTTTTCAAAGGCAATGAAATGACTGAACAGTAAATAAGAAAGAAGATTTTATAAGTATACGGGATGAGGGTAGGGAATGAAGCTAGGCAGACAGAAAATTCCATCCTTAGTGTTTCTAAGTAAAGTAAGGTAATGATGATGATAGCCAAAACATAACTTTTAAAATGTCATACTGTGTTCAAAGTGCTTATTTGTTTTATTAGGATATGCAATCACATAAAACATTATGATGTGATATTATTATTATCTCCAAGTTATAGATGAAGGAACTGAAGCACAAAGAACAAGTAATTTACTCCAGATGATTCACCTAGTATGCAACAGAGAAAGGATTAGTGGTAGGGTAAGTAACTGTCGAGGTTTGCTCAGGACTATCCTAGCTTTATGTTTTCGAATGCTGGGAAAGATCCTTCATGAAAGGATCTCAGCCTTTAGAGATGCTTCAGAAGTTTGGGAGAAAATTATAAAATCTGTATGATAGTCTGGCTGAACACAGGCTGGAAGCTATACTATCTGCAGTGTCAAATTCATGTAGCATTGATTACCCATTTTCTTTAGCGACTCCTGCTGTTTTTCACCCTGACTCTTGATGTTGGCATCTGTTATTTGCACTTCCCAGTATCGGATCATCCAATATTGCATCCCTCTGAGTGATAACAGTTTCACTGCTTGTGATCATGTCTTCCTCTTTGACTTTGGATTGATTTTGGTATGTATCCATTTGTATGTATCCATTGCTTTGTATGGATTGATTTGTATGGTGCTTTGTGCTACTTCAAGTCTTAACACTGTAAATATTGTGACCATGTTTCTAACAATTCATTACTGAAACTGAGAATGACAATAATATAATAAGATGACAATACTAAAACAGGCCAAACAACTGTGCTATTTTAAAGACACATGGAGGGGGCGCCTGGGTGGCTCGGTCGGTTAAGCGTCCGACTTCGGCTCAGGTCATGATCTCACGGTCCGTGAGTTCGAGCCCCGCGTCGGGCTCTGTGCTGACAGCTCAGAGCCTGAAGCCTGTTTCCGATTCTGTGTCTCCCTCTCTCTCTGCCCCTCCCCTGTTCATGCTCTGTCTCTGTCTCAAAAATAAATAAACGTTAAAAAAAAATAAAGACACATGGAAGAATTCATGAAACCATATTGGAGAAGTAAGCAAAGTAGAGCATTTCGTACAACATGCAGAAATAAATTTGGGACCACACATGAGAAAGAAGGTTGTATGAATGTGGATATGGAGGTTGAATCTCACAAGTTTAGGATGAGGCAGGAAAGTTTTTATAAAAAAAAAGTTTTTTTTAATCTCCCCCCAAAAAAGACACGAATGCTCAGTTGAAATGAACACTCATTGAATGCATTGGAGTATACCATAAGAATAAACATTCATTACTATTTGTTCCCATTATTGTTTTGTTCCTGACTTGGAGATTGCACATTGCAGTGCTGTGAGAAAACAAAAGGGGAAATTTGGATAGCCAATGTTTTGTCCCTTCATAGTGTAGAGCTGATTCTGTCAGATCTTAACCAATGACCATACTTTCTCTAGTATATCAGGTGACATATTGAATCATGGCAACAAAACATGTTTCCCCTAGCTCTTAGGTATTTTGATTTGAAACATGGGGTTTGAACTTTCTTTTTTTTTAATGTTTATTTTTGAGAGAGAGAGAGAGAGAGAGAGACAGAACCTGTGTGAGAGAGGAGGGGCAGAGAGAAAAGAAGAGAGAAAAGTCCAAGAAGGCTCTGTGCTGACAAGCACAATGCAGGGCTGGAACTCCCTGATTGTGAGATCATGACCTGAGCCCAAATCAAGAGCGGGACACTTAACTGACTGAGCCACCCAGGTGTCCCGAAACATGGAGTTTGAAATCATTTTCTTGATTTCTATAAAAGTTTTAATGGAACTTCAGAAGACATAAAACAAAAGATTGTTGACACGTTGTCCAGGCACAAAATAGACTTTGCGCATCTATGTGCATATTCAATAGACAGTGCAAATGTAAATTTTGGAAAAGTCAATCCAGCCTATAAACTTCTTACCTACTAAATGTCCTGTATACCTTGTACACAAGGTAGCTATAAGGAGATGTGGTTTGCTTACTATGATAATGAAGTTTCATAATGAAACTTTTTGGTCATTTTTCAGTTCCCTCAAAATGGGCAGAGGTGTTTTTTTTCCTTTTCTTCTTTTTTTTTAAATTTTCTAGAAAGGGAAGGAGACAATCTCCTAAGACATGTACCTACAAGATGGATATCATTGCTGCTGGCCATAGAGAAGACGTGAGAATATTGGCCTTCTATAAAATCATATTTTCAAAGTGTGGGACAAGAAGAATGTCTTTCCCTAATTTCCCTAATGACATTCCCTAAGAATGTCTTATATGACAGATAAGAATGAAGAAAAAGATTATAATAAAACAAATTTTTATGACGTTTCTCCAAAGCTACTGAACTCTGAAAAAGCTATAAGGAACCGAGAAAAAGATAGACTGACTCCATTTGAGTTGCATGAATTTCTGTGTAGGTTAGGACAAAACCCCATACAGAGAAAACATTATGGGGGATTTAAGATTTTCCAAAAAAAAAAAAAAAAAAAAGTCACTAGAAAGGGCAATCAAGTTAAACAGGACTTTCTCATTCCTTTATTAAAACCTTTATTATTATTTGGAAACCAATCTTGATTTCATAAAGTAAAGTCACCTCACTGCTTTAAAACCATTATCCTTGATAGTGTTTTACATTATTTAACAACCAGTGTGCTTGGAAGTGTTTAAAAATGATGAATATTTTGGACACGGAGATGAATTCACAGATGCAAAAGAACTGATTGACAAACAGCTGGTCTACGAAAAGAAGCTTCTAGATACAAAGTGGAAGGGCATATTTAGAGAGATGAGAACTAATTCCTACAAATCCAAAAACCTATTAGGTAAAGATATTAAATAAAATCCTTTGTATTCTATGCTCAATATTTTTCTTGAAGGTTTTATTTTTAAGTAATCTCTATACCCAAAGTGGGCTTGAACTCATAACCCCAAGATCAAGAGTTGTATGCTCTACCAACTCAGTCAGGCACCCCTAGGCTCAACATTTCTGTTGAGAAGATATTTAGTTTGATGTCATCACATTGGATAAAACATAATACTAGGAATCTATGTAATATGGGCTTGGTAAGAGCAGAACCATAGGTCAAAGTGAATTTTACTTCTGACTTTATTCAATTTTAATTCTCAAAAAAAAAAAAAGACAGAAAAAGAAAGAAACATGTCAGAGCTATTTCTATTAAATATGAGTAATCTCTCTCTCTCTCTCAAAAATAAATATAATTTTTTTAAGGGAGTGCCTGGGTGACTCAGACGGTTAACATCGACTTCAGTTCAGGTCATGATCTCACAGTTTGTGGTTCTGAGCCCCGCGTCAGGCTCTGTGCTGTGTCTCCTCCTCTCTCTGCCCATCCCCACTCACACTCTGTATGTGTGTCTTTCTCTCTCAAAAATAAACATAAAAAAATTTAAAAAATATGAGTCATATATGTTTAATTATGTACTAACTTTTTGAAGTCTCACACTTACATATCTTAAAAATACACAATAACATAGTCCCAAAATTCAAATATCCAATAAAATTCACAATATCAGAGGACAGAAAGACACATATAAAAATGTTTTATAGTTTTTCACACTTATTAGCCCTACTATTAATTAGTGTTAAAAACTATTAATGTCATTATTCAGTAGCAATAACACAGATGTACATAATTACTCATTAAATATTAAGTATATTTTTGATCTGGTAGTGCTGTTTCCCAACGAGCTCTCCAAAAAGTTGCTCACTCTAACTGGTGGCCAACTACTCCATGCTCTTAACAACTTTACCAACAGTGGAGAGAACCACAGATCCTCTCCCATATTCCTTTTCTGACCAATTTTACTAAGTTCCTTAGAAATGGACAGGGCCAGGCTTTCAAAGGTAAAAACTTCCTTAAAATATCCTTTGAATGCAATGATTAAATCTAACAGTTTTATTAACACGGTTTGCCAGTGATTATTCAGCAAATTTCCTAATTCTCATACAAAATGGGTAATCTCTACTAAGATTGTTTCCATTAACACACACACACACACACACACACACACACACACACTTTTTGAAACTACATCTTAAAGGGGTTAGATGATATGGAATATCATAGAGGAGCTGAAGTACAATGAAAGGAAACAATGGAATAGCCAGACTTGAATTACGCAGATATGTTCATTGTTATATATGTATCATTCTTCTCATCCAGTAATTTCCTTCTGCATGTAAGCAAAGATAAATTCACCACAATAAGAAAGAAAAGTTTTAAAATAGAAACAAATCAACTTAGGTTTAAAAGAGAAAGTAATTTTGCATAACTAGATTATGAAAACCATACAGATAGAAACTACACCAAACCCTAAATATATACTAAAATTTTGGTAGATTCATGCTAAGAATATTCCTTGTATACCTGCTATACTTCAGGTACTAAATAAAACAGAATGTAGATATAAACACTCAGATACACACACACGTGCACACCTCTTATTTTTACACCATTATTCCATTTTCATTTGATTTTCTTAACTAAAGCAATTTCAGGAGAAAGAAAAACGGGATAGTAACTAGGCTTTCTTTTTTCCACTCTCATGAATAAATTTATTGCATTTTAAACAGAATAGGGGTCTTCCAGATAATAACCCTGGGACAATTACCACACAGGCCTATAGACAATAACTTAAGCTAACATTAAATTTTACAAAATTAACATCTTAAAAGTTCTATGAACTGGTAGTTAAATCAGTAAGCAAGCGACCATAGAAAACCTTTAAATAGTAATGCTTACACTATAAGGATACATGTAGTAAACTGGCAATTCTTTGAATTGTCTATAACAAGTTAGGAAAAGTGGTTCAGTTCAGCCATATCTTTGTTCAAATGCTTTTCAAATCTCATTTATACAAGTAGACCTAGTTGCCTACCTTAGAAAGCTATATAAATAACTATTCTGGAAAGCCTAGCCTAATTCCTCTGGAGTCCAATAGTTCTCTAGCTTTATCACTTTATTTACTACACACAATGGAATGAAATAGGCTAGGCAAAAAGAAGAACAATCGCTGAATAGTCTCAATGTTAGAAAAGAAAGTAAAATTTTGTGATCTGGAACAAATAGAATACAGTTAGTAAACACATCAACTAGTTCTAACGAAGAACAGTATAAGCAATTGAGGATATTTTTAGGACATTAGAATGGAGAAGGTTTTTATGCTTAGTTTATTTGCTTGGTTGGTTGATTATACCTCCTTAAGCATGGGAAAATTGTGTAAGTAAAGTCATTATATTTAAAATAATTTAAAAAATAATCTTTCAGTTAGTCAGTGCCAAAAATTGTTGCACGAATGAAGAAGAGACACAATCAATAAAAAAGATTATGTGTTGATTGTATTAGTATTGATTTATAATTTCACTTAAAATGGAATTTGGGAGTGCTGATAGTGCAGGAATTGACAATGTCCGTCTAACCAACACTTTGAAGGGCTGGAAAGTTATATGCAGTTATGATAATATCTTGCTGGAGATCTAGTATTAGCTATTTCGTTGTAAAAAAAGAATCTGTCACTTCAAAAATTGATGCAAAGCACTGGCCTACACTCTTCTCTTTTTTAGGGAAAACTTAGCTGTGTAGGGTTATATAAAAATCATTATAATTTATTAGAAATAAAACTAAATATTCGGGTCTTGACAGCTAAGTATTCCCAGGCTCAAGAGCTCAAGGGTTTGGAGGTCAGGCAAGCATATAGTGAATTAAAAAATATTTTAAGTGGGGCATCTGGGTGTCTCAGTTGGCTAAGCGTCTGACTTTGGCACAGGTCATGGCCTCACAGTTCATGAGTTCAAGCCCCACATCAGACTCTCTGCTAGCTCTCTGCTGGCCCTCTGGCTGTCAGCATGGAGCCCACTTCGGATCCTCTGTCCCCCTCTCTCTCTGCCCTTCCCCTGCTGGTTCTCTCTCTCTCAATAAATAAATAAACTTAAAAAAAAATTCAGTAAAGTTTATAATTCTCAACATGATTTTAATATTTTTTTATTCAATCCCTAAAATAATCCTGAGATAATGTTAGAAAAAGTTACTAGTCTTATGTAACTGATTTAATAGTAGGAACAGGAAGTTCAAATGATTTGCCTGAGAACAAGAAGCAATTTCCTTTGAACGGGAATCATGACTCTAAGTCTCCTGATTTTTAATTCTCGTTCTAAGTTCTCTTCAGATTATAAAGTGGGCAAATTAATTATGATGATAATACCTATTGTGGTATTGTGAGCTAAATGAAACAATGTATGTAGACATTAGAGACATGATATTCATCCCTATTATTATAGGATATGGTGCCCTTTCTGAGAGGGGAAGTCCTCACCCAATCTCCAGCTTTGGAATCTCCATAAACTTGATTACTTATCTTTTTTTTATGTTTATTTATTTATCTTTGCGGGGGGGGGAAGGGG
Source organism: Panthera tigris (assembly GCF_018350195.1). NCBI lineage: Eukaryota > Metazoa > Chordata > Mammalia > Carnivora > Felidae > Panthera > Panthera tigris. The sequence goes on from NC_056663.1 coordinate 154,126,209, forward strand.
CAGAGAGAGAGAGTCACAGAATGTGAGGCAGGCTCCAGGCTCTGAACTGTCAACACAGAGCCCAATGTGGGGCTTGAACACATGAACTGTGAGACCATGTGGGACACTTAACAAACTGAGCCACCCGGGCACACCTTGATTACTTATTTCTTATAAAATATTTCTCACTAGAACTGCAGATGAATCTCCAGTTCCTATTCTCAGTCAAGCTTATTTACTGAAGATGATAAAGAACCTAAAAATTGTAAGTATGAGGATCCACTCTGGGTATGAGAAGACCACAGGTCTCTTTCTACTTAAAAATTCCACTACAACCCAGAACTAAAACAGAGAGAGTGTTATTAGTACTCTTAAAAATACAAATTTTAGGGGCGCCTGGGTGGCGCAGTCGGTTAAGCGTCTGACTTCAGCCAGGTCACGATCTCGCGGTCTGTGAGTTCGAGCCCCGCGTCAGGCTCTGGGCTGATGGCTCGGAGCCTGGAGCCTGTTTCCGATTCTGTGTCTCCCTCTCTCTCTGCCCCTCCCCCGTTCATGCTCTGTCTCTCTCTGTCCCAAAAATAAATAAAAAACGTTGAAAAAAAAAAAATTTAAAAAAAAAAAAAAAAAAAAAAAAAAATACAAATTTTACTGAAAAAATATACTTTAAAACCACAAAAACCTAGGCTCATTTCATGCTACTTCAACCCTGTCTCTCTCATTTTGCTTAAACAGTTATGTGCCTTCATCTAGAACATATTCCTTGACACTTCAAGGACAAGTTAAAGCTTGTTCTTATGTGTTTCCATAGCATCCTATACCACAATGATAAGACACTTCTCACGAAATTCTGATTTTAGTGATTACTTATCTGTATTACTAATTAGACCATAAGCTTTGCCTCTCACAAAGACAATCATCAACCACTTGAGAAACAAATAAAGGGTAAAGTAAACACATTACAATTTTTAAAATGAGATTAATAAAATCAAGTTTTCAAATATATTTCAACAGACTCCTCTTAGTTACAAAAAGTTCAATGTCCTATTCAATGTTCTAATAAGGGGCCTCTTGATGCAAGAGGAAGGATATATAGCATTGCCCACAGGGTTTTCTTGCCAAAAATGTTTAACCCAAATCTAATTATGAGAAAATAATCAGAAAGATTGAAATTGTGGAACATCCTACAGGACAAATGGCCTGGATTCTATGAAATGTTCTTTTCCTGAAAGAAAAAAACAGGTAGGAAAGCTTCTACATTAAATAAGGTTAAATAGATGTGGCAATTAAAGGCAAAGTGTGATTCTTAATTGGGACCTACATGGAAAATCAAAGGCTATAAAGGACATTATTAGAAGTATTGGAGAAAATTGTAATGGCTTCTGTACTAGAGGGTAGTACTTTATCAATGTTGAATTTCCTGTGTGCATTCATGGAACAGACGAAATGTCTGTGTTCTTAATACATGTATGCTGGAAGACTTAGGAATTAAGTATTATAAGGTCAGTAATTTACTTTTGAAAAATCAAACAATACTGCTAAATATATATGCATACATACACATAAAAGTCAGAGTCAAATGCAGCAAAAATTTAAATGTAAATTCAGAAAAATGGTGTATAAATTTATTGTATATTTTTGGTTTATTGTACCATTCTTTCAACTTTTAAAAAACATTTATTTATTTATTTATTTTGAGAGAGAAAGAGAGAGATAGAGAGAGAGAGAGATAGAGAGAATGAGAATGAGGGAAGGGACAGACAGAGAGGGAGAGAGAGGAAATCCCAAGCAGGCTTCAGGCTCAGCACAGAGCCTGATGCAGGGCTCCATCCCACAAACCATGAGAAAACGACTGGGCTGAGATCAAGAGCCAGACGCTTATCTGACTGAGCCACCCAGGTCCCCTTCAACTTTTTAATAAAAGTTCTATAAAAAGACTAGAGGGAAAAGTGATAGAAGAATTTTTAAAAAGGGCACCTGAGTGGTTCAGTCTGTTAAGTGTCCAATTCTTGATCTTGGCTCAGGTAATGATCCGGGTTCCTGCATTAGAGCCCCGTGTTGGGCTCTGTGCTGATGGCATTCTCTCTCTCCCTCTCTGTCTGCCCCTCCCCCTCTTGTGTTCTTTCTCTCAAAATAAATAAATAAACTTAGAGAAAAAAGAAAGAAGAATTTTTAATGGTTTTTCTTCAAATCCATAATTTCAGCTGTTCTCTCTCTACAAATAGCTAATTTTGGTTTTTTTATTTAAAAAATTTTTTTTAACGTTTATTTATTTTTGAGGAGAGACAGAGCATGAGCGGGGGAGGAGAGAGAAAGAGGGAGACCCAGAATCCGAAACAGGCTCCAGGCTCCGAGCTGTCAGCATGGAGACAGATGTGGGGCTCGAACTCACGGACCTTGAGATCATGACCCGAGCGGAAGTCGGACGCTTAAATGACTGAGCCACCCAGGCGCCCCAATAAATAGCTAATTTTGGATGTACCTGCTCCTTTCACAAACTTAAGAAGTTTGACACTGGCCAGTTGCCAATTCCTCTTCTCAAACGCATATGCAAAAAAGTATCCTCCTTGCTATCACCAGATAGGTTACCTTTCTTCTTTTCCTCCCTATCCTGTACAGAGATAGAGGGAAGAATCCATAAAACTTTCCTCTTCTAATAATTTCCCCCTTTTAGAGCAACTTCATCAGAAGTCACACGAAAAAGACTGTAGGCAATTGGTGATCCAGTGTAGTTTAGAGGGAAGTGACAGGGAGACAGCACTCTTCGTTCCTTATTTATGCAAAGGAGCATTAGAGTTGAGATCATGTGGTACTCTGGGAGCCATGGTGGTGACAAGAAAATTCTCCCTTCACACTCACTCATATTTTGAAACATCTCCCTTGCCTACTGCTCACAGTGATATGAAATCGTAAATATTCTCTCTGACCTAGGAAATTAAAAGATGTGTGTTTGCAAGTGTCTGGTACAGAGGGAGGGGTGTAGGTCACTGAGGAAGGTGGTGCTGTCGTTCTTTCATTAACTAAAAGGGATGTGTTGCTTCTTGGACAAATTAACTTAGACAAATTAATGCCTAGACAAAAATGTAATGAGTTCTAGAAAATCACAAATTGGTACAGACTTAGTTCTAGGTATGTTGGACTTCAGACTAAATATAGTAACTGATTTCAAGGAACTTAAAATTCAGAGGAGCTAAAAGAGACACAGAGATAAGCTATCTCGCAAAGTATATATTCCTCAGTGTAAAAACTAACCCACACTTTAAGGAAGTATATATAACATTTAAGGTCTGGGTATGGCTGAAGTTTCGTATGTATTTCAAACTTGTAGATATAAGCCATTTAATATATGACTTATATAACATATGCTCAAAACTCTCCTGCAGCTTTCCATTGTACTTTGAGTAAAACCTGCACCCAAATTCATTCTGAGGTCCTATAAAACCTTCCATTCTAGACCCTTTGGCTTTTTCCACTAACACACTTTCTCTCTTACTCTTTCCACTCCCACTACACTGTTCTTCTTGAAGTTCCCCAAACACATCAGAATCACCCTTGGTTCAGGATATTGTTCTTGTCCCATGTACCTGGAACAGTGTTTCCCCAGATGATCTGCATGGCTGACTCTTTCATTTCTCTCTGCCCTTAATACCACACTAGTGTATAGTGAGACAGGTAGACAATAAAACAGCATACTAGCCAAGAAATAATTTCAAATTTTAATAAACCTATGAAGGAAATACATCATTATAAAATGGTTCACTGTGAAAATCCAAGAATAATTCTTGGTTCCAAAAAGGTTGTCAATTTTTTAATATCAAGTTACTATTCAAGATAAGTAATATAACAAAGTCTTATATGTTTGGCCATTTTCTTTTTTGTGGAATATCCCGTATTTGGAAGGTATTCAACCTGTCAGCTTCTAGTTTTTTTTTCTTTAAATAAACACATAGTTTAAAGTACTATATGCCAATTATGATTTTTAATCTCTACCTCCCCCTCAGTCCCATCACCCTATATTGAGTGGTAAAATTAAAAAAAATAAAACAATTTATATGGTAAAATTTAAAAAATGAGCATAAAAATTTGGTAATAGAAGTATATAACCTTAAATATCATAAACTAAGCATTTTATTTTTCACTAATAAAATCATTGCTTAAATTCAAAACAATTTTTATTTTGGCATTTAAAGAATAAATAAAAATACTGTTTTTAAAAAAATAAGTACTTTCCTTCAGGAGCAACCATTGAAACTTGCAACATAAAACTATCTATTTTCTTCGAGCCTAGTAAAAGTTTAACTATAAAATATTTGACACACAGAATCTATGATATGACACTAAAGTTTTCTAAATTGTCACTATTTTGAATCACTACCAAATAAAGAAATAAATGCAATGATTTCAAACAGCAAAATCAATGCTTATACTTGGACTAGAGTGAAGTTGGGGTGGGGACAATACACAAAACCCAGAAAAAGAAAGAGATGCAAACATCAAACTAAGGAAAGTAAAGACTTAAAAATAATAAAAATCAATATTGAGTTGAACTGACAGGAAAAAGTTTTTTTTTAATTTTTTGTTATTCTTTATTTTCAACATTTATATATTTTTGAGAGAGAGAGCCTCCCCCAAGTGGGGAAGGGGCAGAGAGAGAGGGAGACAGAAGATCCAAAGCAGGCTCTGCACAGACAGCAGCAAGCTCCATGTGAGCTCCAACCATGAGACTGTGACCTGAGCTGAAGTTGACACTCAACCAACTGAGCCACCCAGGTGCCCCGGGTTTTTTTTTTTTTTTTTTTTTTTTTTAATCTCTCAAAGAATTACAATGTGAGTCGAGGAAGGAGCTAGAGGTGATATAAATGGTCAACCTTATTTTAAAGCATTTATTACAATCTTATTAGAGTAAATAGACAATAGATAATAGAAGCAAACTCACAAATAATTAACCAGCAAGATTGCCACCCTATGGTAGAAGCAGCTCCTTCCTTTTTTAACCTGCCTCAATTGACCCAGCTATTGTTGAAGAAACCACAGACCCCCAAATAGCATCACTTAGGCTAAATCACCAAACTGGGGCTTAATACCTAACCCCAATTCCAATTTCAACCTACCCTAAGAAATGTAACTCTTAGCCAGTCAGGAATTTTCTGGTTAGTACCCATGAGGTAATCTCTCACATAGGCCCTCTACCACCCCCATCCCCCATCCCCCAAAGGTGAGGTCATTACACCTAAATAGATCCATGCCCTTCCCCCAAGGGAAGGTGACCTTGCCTGAAACAGTCCTTTACTTTATTTTGCTAATAGCTTCCGTGTCCTCTCCTCTCCTATAAAAGCCTTGTATTTTGTACAAATCATCAGGTTTCCTCTCTACTTGTTAGATGGGACACTACCTGATTCATGAATCGCTTATTAAGGCCAATTAGATCTTCAGACTTAGTTGACTGTTTCTTCTTTAAAAATACAAAATCGGGGTGCCTGGGTGGCTCGGTCAGTTAAGCGTCCAACTCTTGATTTTGGCTAAGATCATTATCTCACAGCTGTGAGATCTAGCCCCTTGGTGGTGAGATCGAGTCCCTTGTAGGGCTCCAATTTGGGTGAGCTGGGCATGGAGGCTCCTTAACACTCTCTCTCACTCTCTCACTTTGACTCTCCCCCACTCTCTCAAGAAAAAAAATAATATGAAATCTCTCTTACCACCCCATTCAAAAATCAATGTTAGCCCTTCTTTCCCTTGATAAATTACGACTTGATAAACTACAAAGTGTAGGTCAGGGAACTGTTTTGCCTTATTTATTCCTCAGAGTATTTGGTGGGGGGGTGGGTAGGGTAATCTGAAATTTTAAATAGTGTGGACAGGGTGAGCCTCTTTAAAAGGTGACAGTGAAATAGAGGCTTAAAGGAGTTGAGGAAGTTGGCTATGTGGCTGTTTGGGGGGTAAGAGGAGGGGGCGGACTTTCAGGTCTAACTAATAATACCTGATGTGTTTGTGGAAAGCAAGGAGGTCTGTGAAGCCAAGTGAGCAAGAGGCAGAGTAATAGGAAAAAAGGTCAAGAGATGCTCAAGAGGCCAGAATTTGGGATTTGCTCTTATTGAGATAAGGAGTCATTCAAATTCAACCAAAGATATGAAGTACATGATTTGCATTTTGAAGGGATTACAGAACTGATTTTTGAGAATGAATCAGACAAGAGTGAGGTCTGACTCACATTTTAAGAGTACCCCTCTGGCAACTATACTGAGAATAAATTTAAGAGGGGGCATAGAGGGAAGCAGGGAGACCAATGAAGGGCCTATAACTAGAATCAGAAGGATAGATGACAGTGGCTGGAATCTAGGTGGTAGTGATAAAGATGCTGAGAATCTGTCAGATCCTGGATCTTGCAGGATATGCTCATAGGGTGGGTGTGCGGTATGAACGAAGGAAAGAAACAAATCAAGGATGGTGCATGGCTTAGGGCTTGAACACCAGGAAGGGCAGAACTACACAGAAGTGTAGCTCTAGAATGGAGACACTTATTAGAAGCCTAAGTGGATATAATAAGTCAGCAGCTGAATCTAGGAGTCTGGAGTTAAAAAATGGAGATAGAAGTCTGGGAATCATACGATGTTTAGAGCCATATGAGCATATGAGATCATCTAGGGACAAAGAACAGATAATGCCTATTCTAGATCTAAGATTACACTTGGGCCAGAGAAGCAATGAGAGGTCACAGAGATGAGGAGGGACCAGCAAAGGAATCTAAGAAGGACCAGCCACTGAGGAAGGAAAGAAACAAGAGGGAGGGGTATACCCAAGGTAAAGTGAAGAAAGTGTTGCAAGAATGCGGTCAGTGCAAATTCTCCTCACGTTGCCTTACTAAATGCATCCTATTCATCCTTAAGAACAGAATCATTTTTTGATAAACCTTTTCTGAGCAGCCCTGCCTTAATAAATGACCTTCCTCTGCATTATGAAATCACAGTGGAAATCTCATTTACAATACTTATCAAAATTATGACTGCACCTTCACTTCTCTTCCCTTGCCTACTTCCCTCTCCCCATCAAAAATGTGAGTTTCTTGACGGCCAGAAGCTTCCGTGGAATGCTGGAGCAAAAATTATCTCTGGCAGATGGGAAAGAGGAACTTACAATTACTGGGAGCTTCCCGTGTAGCAGCCAACATGTCAATACCTTTACTTAAGTGTTCAAAATGTTGATTTAAAAAAAAGTTCCATATAAACAGCAAAGATAACATAGATGATAGGTAAGGGCAGCATGTATGGTGCACATGTGGAGTCTGGAAGGAACTGGGGTACCCATGCATCAGGGTACCACAGCTTAAGGGCAACTGCTATGAGATTACTCAATTCCTCTTGCTCTCTTCCCAAGCTCATCAAACAAAACTACCCAATGTAATTTCGTTTCCTTCATATATTTTCCTGTGGAGTTAGAAAGTGATGGACAAGCAAACAACAAATATCTATTCCAACTGGCTGCTGTATTTCTCACTCTGCACAGATAAATTAGTGTTCTATTTTAGAAATTAGTCTAATGTAAGTTCGGTTAGTGTATTTCTTTGGGACTTGTCGTGTTGTTCAAACTGCTTGTTTTCTGTTTTTCAAGTGCCAAAAGCATGCTGTGAGATCAAAATGACGCTGACTGGCAATCATGAGACTATGGTACTGAAAACCAAGACATCTAGGGTGTCTGACTAACAGCTAAGGGAAAATATTTTGCATTTATATTATCTCTTGTTGACCTACAATAATTGTCATCGTCCGAATTCTTGCATAATGGATTGAGGAGATGTTGATATACAAAACCTTGAACAAAAAATGATATTTTTTTTATTGTTTCAAATAAGATCCATTTTGTGTTTGAATTTATTCCCTAAATGGAAAAATAGAATCCCAGAGCCACACTCACACATTTCAGGTTTAAATCTAACATTTGTTGGTATAGCCAGTCTTGCTAAACTAGATCAATTTGTGACACTCTGAGAAAATAGCGCATGTAGTCCTTTCAAGATCAAAATTTCAACTGCGCCGACACAGCTAAGGTAATTTACTTTCAAGATGCTAACAGGGTTTGGATTGGGTCTCCTTCTGGGATATCCATACTATCTCTAAATTCAACAGTGTCAAAGAATATTTTGGATGAAATCATTTGGAAAAATGACATCAAGTAGATAAAACCTTTGCCACAGTTTTTATCTTTGAAAACATGTTGGAGAGTAATCCTTCCTCTCTTTTTATTGACATCAGGGAGATGAGAAGAGAAACTGTAAGTATATACTTTCTTGGTACTAACCCATCAATCTCTATAACCAAGCTAATAAACTCTTTGTATTTTTATGTCCTAAGTATATCTGAAATTAAATCCTCTTCATGTCTCCTATGGCAGCCAACATCATGCCGGGAGGAGACTGATACAGCCAACTTAGCTATGTTTTTGACTTTGGAAACTACCTATCACCTGGATTTTTCCTTAGAATAGGGTTTTCTCGAATGGACAAAACCCACTACATTATATTAGAATTTGCTAAGCCCTTTGCATTGCCAGGCATTTTTTATTGTGCTAATGGCTGTTTTCCCGAGTCATTTTGGCATATTTAATCCTATGCATAGCTTGTTAGTTTCCAACCTACCACAGATCCTGGGGGTCCTAGTTTGTTTTGTTCATGAGATCTCATTTATTCATACAAAGTAAGAGCAGATGAGACTAAGGGGAATTTTATAAGCACAATTTTATTTTATAATTGAACTTCAATTTTATAAACTATGTTGATAATAGAACAAAAAAAGGCTTCTTTGAATCATCCAGGAGGATATGGGTTGAACCATAGAGAGTTTCTGAATAGAATTACTAGAAAAGTGGAAAATCTTTGAGTAAGACTGGTCTGTGGAGTTAGGGCTTTTTACAATGGTATCCTGACCATATGCTTAGACATCTTTATTTTATGGTATGTATCTTACCTTAACTTCCACATGTGCCATCAGTACTGCAAAATTGGTTAAGTGGTTACAAGAGCATGTAGTATGTGTCTTATTTGTTGTTAGGAGCCGACAGCCTTGTGTTGACCAGTAACCTGTCATTGTGCGCTTGGAATAGCTCCAAAATGAACAGTTAGGGTTGAAATTCTCCTCGGACTGCTACAGGGAAAAAAAAATCAATAAAGCCAATAACTACTTTATGATCACGTAAATTAGATAGGCATTTTTCTTTACATTTAACACAAGTTCATCCTCTGTTCCAACTTTTATGGAGATGTATACCAGTGTTTTTTGGGTTTTTTTTGTTTTTTTTCTTTTTTTTAATATATGAAATTTATTGTCACATTGGTTTCCATACAACACCCAGTGCTCATCCCAAAAGATGCCCTCTTCAATACCCATCACCCACCCTCCCCTTCCTCCCACCCCCCCATTAACCCTCAGTTTGTTCTCAGTTTTTAAGAGTCTCTTATGCTTTGGCTCTCTCCCACTCTAACCTCTTTTTTTTTTCCTTCCCCTCCCCCAAGGGTTTCTGTTAAGTTTCTCAGGATCCACATAAGAGTGAAAACATATGTATACCAGTGTTTTTAAAGTAAGTGAGCCTCATCAAGCCTAAGCAAATTTGAATATATGTTGTTTATTTCCTCTGAGTAGAGGTAAGTTTACTTTTTAAAAAATTAATATTGGTGGAATACTAGTATCAATGTCTCAGAATGCCTTCAACTAATTTCAAAGTAGTGTACATTATAAAGAATTTAAACAATCAACTTCTGAAAACATGGTCTTCAGAAATCTTTGTTCAATTTACAATATAATCTTTCTACATACATAAAAATATACCTATGTACAAAGACATAATTACTTGTAACATCATATATGAAGTCACGTCCAATTCCACTAAATGTATTGCTAGCTCTTTTTAATTATGGAGACACATTTATAAATCCATCTACAAATATTTTTACCAAAAGCATTTATACGTTAAGGAATTACTATCCTCCTTCATTTCTGAAAAAAAAAATCACCACTATCATTTTATACATAATGAATTGCTTACCTGTTGAATAATAAGAAAAAAATTGAGGGAAAATTAATATACTTCATGTTCATGCTGTAACAAATACAAATAATGCATACAGCTAAATTTAACATGCCATTTTCTTACCTTGATATGTTTAACAGTGAACACCACAGGATCAGCTAAATAAACTTTATTGCTGAACTCTTTGTTTATTGCTGCTGTAATAACAGGGGAATTGACAATAACAGAATGATTGGTGGACATAGCTTCTGTTCCCAACTTCATGCTGGCATTCTCCGTGGACAAATAAGGACCCAAGTTGTTATACAGGACAAAGGCCACTCTAATTTCTCCTGAAAAAAATGTAAATGTGAATTATAAGTTGGGAAGAAACTCTGATTATTTCGTACATCCCATTTAATTTAGATAGTGCTAATTACATGATAATCAAATCCACACAGTACTTATTTACAACAAAATTAAACATTCATTTTAACTATAGTGCCAAGTCATTCATGAGAAAAGAAATGTCAAATGATGCTGAAAAAAATTACATTTTGGTATTTCAAAAGATGAATGCCAATCCCTACCTCACTCCATACTCAAAACTTAAAGACAGATTATAGACCTCAACATAAAAATGATGAAGTCTCTGGAACAAAATGTAGGATCTTTGTGATCTTGGAGTAGGCAAGGATGACTTGGATAGACCCAAAAATATTAACCATAAAAGAAAAAAAGTGGTAAACTGTACTTTGTGAAATTTAAAAATGTGTCTATCAAAATATAGTATTAACAATAATATATATGAAACTCATGACTCTATAGCATTTCTGCTGATCAACAAATAAAGAATAAATAACACATGAAAGTGGCAAAAGACATAAACATATATGTTAGAAAAATCACGAAACATTATCAACATCATTAATAATTATTGAAATAAAAATTAAGGAGCACATTTAGATACCATTTGATACCACTGGAATTTTTAAAATCAAAATGACTGATCACACTAATATTTATAAAGACGTAGAACAACTGGAGCTCCTGGCCACTGCTGAGGCAAACGGAAAATGCTTCAACTATTTGGAAAATGTCGCTTTCTTACAAAGTCAAACATCTACCCCTTCTAGATACGTGAAAACATATATCGGCAAAGAAAAAAAAACTTGCGTAAGATTGTTAATAGCATTCTTATTCATAATACTCCCCCAATGGAAATAACACAAAAATATATCAATAGACAAATAAATGATGGAATATTAATATAATGCATTATACTATGCATCAATAAAGAATGACTGATAGAGCAAAGAACAAACTACTATTAGAGTATGATGACAGAATCCCCGAAATATTACGTTCAGTTAAAGAATACAGACAGAAAAGAGTACATTCTATCTGATGCCAGTTGTATAAAGTCTAAGAACAGGCAAAATCTGTCTATAGAGACAAGAGTGAGAAGAGAGTAGTTTAATCAGATGGGGAGAACGGGTAAGAAGACTGGAAAGGAGTAATAATTTCTAGGTAATAGAAGAGATTTGTACCTTATTTTATGTAATATTACAGAAGAAATACAATTATCAAATTCATCAAGCTGCATACTTAAGCTATGTGCATTTTATTGTATGTAAATTTTATCTCAATTGCAATAAAACAAACAAACAAGAATTCAAAATCCTTATCTGTCTTAAAATTCAATTACCATGTTCTTTCAAGGTCACTTTCTCCATACATCCTTCCACCTTAACTTTTCCCTTATGACTATTTCTTTCCATGCAACCTTCTGTAAAATGAACCTTCTTTTAACATATTTTTTATCATATCATTTTCTTTTTTTTTTAATGTTTATTTTTGAGAGAGAGTGTGCATGCAAACAAGGGACAAGCATGCAACAGAGAGAGAGGAAGAGAGAGAATCCCCAGCAGGCTCTGTGCTGTCAGCGCAGAGCCTGATGTGGGGCTTGATATCATGAACACTGAGATCATGATCTGCGCTGAAATCAAGAGTTCAATGCTTAACTGACTGAGCCACCCAGGTACCCCCATATGGATTTGTTTCTTAAAATAAATCAATCCCTATGTCTTCCTTCCAGTATGAATTCATATCGGTTCACCAAGTGCCAGGCACTATCCTGACTACTGTGGTTACTAAGATGAGGGTATCTCCATCCTTATCCCTGAATCTTAGAGTCAAGTGAGAATAAAAACAAATAAATTTTAATATATTTCTTTTGAGGAAGGAGAAGGCTGTGCAACATCTACACTGTGCTCCCATGTTTGGAAAATTCTCTACTATTAGGGATTTATAGACACAAAATGGATGTATATCTGTTTTCCCAGCCTGTCTTGCAAAGAGGTTACCCTGGGCAACTCAGCTAGATGCCTTCCATCAGATGCACTAGTCTCTGACTTTGGATGAGGAGCTGGTGACACAAGGAAGCAGGAGTGGAGCAGCACACAGCCTTCACTTGTGCTTCACCTGTGGCAGCAGTGACATCTCACAGCAATGATTCTGTGTGATGATCCAGACTGCTGTCAGCCTCCTTGCTCTTGTATGTTTTCTGGGCCTGATTCTCTAGCATTCTCTGATTCCATGAAATATCTATTATCCTTTCAGTAATTCAGCAAAGAGATTATGATAAGAGCTCCATAAATAAAAGGGGAATTCTTAAACTTCCAACCCATATCTGTTAACCCAGTATTTAGCAAACAACAGTAATTCATTAAATACTTCCGGTCTGTTATAACACAGCATTAAATTTTAGTTTTCTCTAGATCCAAAACAAAAATACTAAATTTTGCAAGGCTATACTTAAGAACATCTATGTATTTTTCTTGTTGACAGTAACAACTTTTATTTTAACTGGTATATAACTGGCTGATAATTCCTATCAATTTCCACCTGTGGGCCAGTGTCATATGCACATTTGTCTTGTTTTACCAATGCATTTGGTCACATATAATTGTTACAGATTCTCCACTCCAAAATTAGTGCTTAAATGTGACCTAAAACATGCAAACACACACACACACACACACACACACACACACACACTCACACGCACACATTACTTTAGTAAATAAATGAGCACAAAACATAATATGACTAATATAGTCATATTTTTAAAAAATTTGTTTAATGTTTATTTATTATTGAGAAACACAGACACAGCATGAGCATGGGAAGAGCAGAGAGAAGGCGAGACACAGAATCTAAAGCAGGCTCCAGGCTCTAAGCTGTCAGCGCAGAGCTGGACACAGGACTTGAACTCACAAATCGCTAGATCATGACCTGACCCGAAGTCAGACACTTAACTGACTGAGCCACCCAGGTATCCCCTGATATAGTCATATTTTAATTGTCATTAGCTCACACACTTACTTGATAAATTCTTAGAAGTTTATCCATGTGCCAGGCACTAGGGTTACATCAGTGAACAGGTAAGAAAAGGTCCCTGTTCTCATGGAGCTTACTGTCTAGAGGGCAAGTCAGATGATAGATGGGCAACTTAAAAAGAATAATAATAAAGTTTCATATAATAGTAAGTGAATAACTGCTATGAATAGTAAGTGAATACTATGAATAGTAAGTGAATAACTGCTATGAAGACGTATTGGTACAAAATGGTTAATAGGAAAAGAGCAATTATGAAAAAGTAATGCCAAAATGCCCAAATGATAACTGGATAAAAAAGATGTGGTATGTATGTATGTATGTATGTATGTATGTGTATATTACCCAGCTATAATTTGATGGAATATTATCCAGCCATCAAAAAGAATGAAATCTTGCCATTTGCAATGACATGGATGGAGCTTGAATGTATTATGCCAAGCAAAATAAGTCAGAGAAAGACAAATACCATATGATTTCACTCACATGTGGAAATTAAAAAATAAAACAGGGGAGCCTGGGTGGCTCAGTCAGTTAAGCATCTAGTGTCAGCTCAGGTCATGATCTCTGAGCTCTCAGCTCAGGCCTGGAGCCTGGAACCTGCTACAGATTCTGTGTCTCCCTTTCTCTCTGCCCCTCTCCCACTCGCACTCTGTCTCTCTCTCCCTCAAGAATAAATAAACATTAAAAAATAATAAAATAAAAAATAAAAAGGAAACAGATAAACATAAGGGAGAGAAAAAACGAGAGAGAGTAAGCAAGGGAAACAAATCGTAAGAGACTCTTAATGATAGAAAACAAACTGAGGGTTGATGGAGGGAGGTGGGGGGGGATGTGCTAGGTGGGTGATGGGTTTTAAGGAGGGCGCCACTTGTTATGATGAGCACTGGGTGTTATATGTAAGCAATGAACCACTGAATTCTACTCTTGAAACCAATATTTCACTGTATGTTAACTAACTAGAATTTGAATTAAAATTTGAAAAAAAATTAAATTTTAAAAAAGGAAAGAGTGGTAGACCTTCAGGGAGACAGAGAAAAACTTCCCTTCCTAAAGAGGCAAGATTTATACTGAGCAGTAAATGATAGAGAAGCTTCTAAATAAAAAAATGTATAAATTGCATTCTAGGAAGAAAATCAAAATGCAAAAATCATACACAGAAATACTCTTGGTATTCAAAAAACAGAAGCACGACTAGACAAGAGAATCCTTGTGCACTGTTGGTGGGGATATAAATTGGTGCAGCCATTATGGAAAACACTATGGAAGCCCCCTCCCCACGCCCCCTGCCAATGAAAAATAGATCTAGCATATGATTCAGTAATTACACTTCTGGGCTTTTATCTGAAGGAAACAAAAACACTAACTCAAAAAGATCTCTGGACTCCACATTCATTGCAGCATTATTTATAAGAGCTAAGACATGTAAACAACCTAAGTGTCCATTGATGAATGAATGGGTAAAGAAAATGAAATATTATTCAGCCATTAAAAAGAATGAAATCTTGTCATTTGTGATAACATGGATGGACCTTGAGGGCATTATGCTAAGTGAAATATGTCAGATAGGGAAAGACAAATACTGTATGATCTCACATATAGGTGGAATCTTAAAAATAACAAAACAAACAAAGTAAATTCATAGAAACAGAGAACAGACTGGTGGTTGCCACAGGCAGGGGGTTGGTGGGTAGGCAAAATGGGTGAAAAAGGTCAAAAAGTACAAACTTCCAGTTATAAAATAAATGTCGTCATGGGGATATAATATATAGCATTGTGACCACGGTGAATAATACTGTATTTTATATTTTGAAAGTAGCTAAGAGGGTAAATCTTAGAAGTTCTCATCACAAGAAAAAATGTTATAACTATATGTGATGATAAATATACTTATTAAACTATACTTATTGTTGTGATAGTTTCACACTATATACAAATATAGAATCATTGTATTGTATACCTGAAACTAATATAAAGTTATATGTCACTTATATCTCAATTAAAAAAAAGAATCAAGAATAGACTGGATCATAGACAGCATGTGAAAAACAGACATAAAATGGGGCAGATGAGGCAGGAAAAAGGGGATGAGCCCATGGTGTCCTAGTGAAATTATCTGATTTCATTCTGAGTGTAACTGGAAGAGAACTGGTCAGATTTACATTTCAGGAAGATCCCTTTGTCAACAGGATATCCTATTGGGGGGTGGAAAGAGTGGAGGGAGGGAAACCAGTTAGAAAGCTAATGTAGAAATATGACTTTGCTCCACAGAAAATCTGATTGCTGCCTCAAAATTCACATAGTCAGATTAGAATAGAACAATTTATATGCTTAGTCTTATAACATTTCCAACACTTAAAAAATAATTGTGTTCAGCTGACAATAGCCATATTTTGTTTTTCTTGGTATTCTTCTTTTTTTTTTTTTTTTTAATCCCTCACCCGACACTATGAAACACCAGCTCTGAGTTGGTTGCTACAACCTGAGGCTATCTTCCCATTATCACCTAATAGGTCAGAGGATCTCACTTAGTTTGTAAAAAGAATGGTTTTTAGGGGTGCCTGGGTGGCTCAGTCGGTTAAGCGATGGAGTTTTGGTTTCTGCTCAGGTCATGATCTCAGAGTTTTGTGGGTTTGAGCCCCATGATGGGCTCTGCACTGACAGTGTGGAGGAGACTGCTTGGGACTCTCTCTCTCCCTCCCTTTCAGCCCTTCGCACACTCACACTGTCTCTGTCTCTCTCAAAATAAATCAATAAACTTAAAAAAAAAAGAAAATGAATGTTTTTAAAAATTTAATAGTAGTGAAAAGAATGATTTAAAAATGTAATACTAGTGACACTTGAGACATATTTTCTCTGGATTTATTTTATATTTAAATTTTTTTTCACAGTTTAGTTCTCAATGAGTTTAATTCTAATTACATTCAGTGAATTTACTCTAGAAATTACTCTAGCATTAAACCGACCTACATTTACCATTTCCTTTTCCTGAGGTCATCTTTTTTTTTTAAGTTTGTTTGTTTGTTTGTTTAGTTAGAGTGAGCGGGGGAGGGGCAGAGAGAGGGAGACAGAAGATCTGAAATAGGCTCTGCGCTGATAGACTGTGAGATCATGAACTGGAGCCAAAGTTGGAGGCTCAACTGACTCAGCCACCCAGGCACCCCCAAGGTCATCTTCTCACAGTTAAATTTTCTGTATGTGTTGCAAAGAAAAATCAGAAACACTTTCAAAAATAAGTGAATAAGGAAAAAAAGACATATAATTTTAAAATTGGAATTAAAATTTCCATTAAAAATTTTATAAACTAAATCTGTCAACTCGGGGGGAGTTACTCCCTTGAAGAAAAAAGTCAGATATCTGGATTTTGCTGGTCATTAATTCTCCTCACTTTCAAGTGTCTGACATTTTACTCCAACTGAAAAGGAACAGAACAATTTCCAAATCTGACTGAGAATTTTGTGGACACGTACATTGCAGTGTTGCTGGTGCAGAAGATAAGAGGAGAAAGACAATAGTTGAATGAGAGGAGAGCTTTTGGATAGCAGATATAAACTCCCAAGCCAAGAAACAAGGCATTGATGATAAGTTCAATTTCATCATGCTTAACAAACAAACGCTAACCTACCGTTTCGACCATTTTGTTTTAGAGTATTTGCGGAAAGCTGGATAGTGCTTCCATGACCCATGTTTTCTGGAAATTTTAGGTCTTCTAAGTTTCCTTCTGTGCTCAGCCTTGCAACTTCCAATTCTGTTAATGGAAAGAGTTATCAGTCTTCACTGAGAAATGCATCAAAGCTAAGATGATTTCCTAAATCACTAAAATATTTCTGAAATCAAAACACTGGAATTAATGTTCTATTAATTTATAGTAGTCAAAATTTATAGTACTTCAATGTTTCATTTAGAAAGTATTTCTTTAGTATTTTAAAGTAAAGCAAACCAAGCTATTAAAATCAGGTAAATAAGAATACAAATGTATCAATTATAAAGCCTAAAATTTAAAATTCAAGCTCAAATCCTTATACTTTGTCATTTACATTAAGTTTATTTTCAAAATGTATCTTTATCTTGTGAATTAAGTAAAAATCTTTTTATAATCTAGAGCTGCACTATGATATCAAAATTGATGTGTCTTTAAATCTAATAAGCTTGAAACAGCTTTATCAAATCTTCTGAAATAAAACTGTCAGCTACATCCTTATGCACAGTAAAAATAGATTTACACTCCTTATGAGCCAATAACACAATTACAAAAAATGGTTTTATCACCTTCACTTAAATGACTGATTATAGTATATAATTCAGAGACATTCTTATTATAACTGAAGTGACCCATAAGCACTGTATTAGGAGGATAAAAACTTTAAATAGCACAAATACATGCATAGATACATTCAGACATACAAAGCAAAGGACCTCACTGTGATTGATCTCAGGTTAATATATCCAATATTGGAATGTCCTAAGGAGGATAACATACCTGATTATGAGGACCCTTTTAAGCCAATGGCAGGTGATATCCTTCCAATTATAGAAAAAAATCACTGATCTCCACTGAAATAAAAATCACTCATAATATCTGGGCTACCACAGAATTTTTTTTCTTTTCTCTCTTCTGCTGTACAAGGGTCTCTGGCCCTTCTGTATAACAAAGGCCACTTACGAATATTGTCTGTGTTCTCCCTGACAATGTCAGTCTTCAAAAGGTTATCAGCCAGCACAAAAGCGCTTTCCTCCACAGTGTCAAGCAACATGGTGGCTGCACGTAGTTGATCACTTGTAGTCAGGTCTCTCCATGCATTTGAGGCTTGTGGCTGGAGGAGGTTGTTAACTGTCTCGACCATTGCCTACAAGAGGATGAACAGAATGACAGAGGTCTCTAGTGAACTCACAGAGCTGTCAGAAATCCAGGTGTACATGTTGCTCAGCAAGCAAGGATCAGCGGTGTGCATGAGTTCAGTATTGTCCCAGCCTCCCCTGTGACATGCTGCAGCAGAAGCATTCATTATTTTTTTTTCTGTTAAAACCCTAGCTGAGACTGCAAGGCAAGAGAAAAATCAGCTTTTGTTTTGAAGGACAACAAATAGATCTGTGCTTGCTTCTTAGAATCAATAGCAAAGGCTTCAATAAGACTATAATCACATAATTAAATTATTTGGCTGGGGAACTGTTGGCAAGTAATTGAAACCAACACTTTTATCATATTACCCACAGAAAAAAAAAGATTTTTTTTCTATACATCACCATAAAACTACATGCTGAATACAACAGATGAAAGGGATGACTATAGACAGGACAATATAAGAATTAGTTGCCTATAGGTTGAGGACTCACTGAGCAAAGAAATTTTTTTCTTAACCAGCTGGTAAAATGTCAGAATGGGAAAAAAATATATCAAAGCATACATACTCCCAGGGGCTTTGGATATGTTATGTGTGAAGAAAAACCTTCTTCATGCTGTTTACTGTTAGGGAGGGGAGTAAACAGTTGGAAATTGCTACCTGTAGCCCTTAGGTGTTTTCCTTTTAAAAAAACCAGCAGTAGGTACCCACAGAGATAAAGCACCAGAGTTCTCATTGCTTCATCCAAAAGAATCATCTCCCTAGTTACAATTTATATATTTCCCGTGGTTAGCTTTATGCTCTAGGTTACAAAGGAAAAAAAAAAAAAAAAGTTCTCCCAATAAGGTCTTCCTAAGGTTTCATTCAAACGGAGAATTGCAAAATAGAAAAATATAAAACCTGCAGTTTTAAAGTGATCATCCCTGATCCCGTTGATTATGAAATATGTATCTAATCGTGAAATAAACTTGAATAAACGGCCAACACAGGCACTTTCTACAGAGCGCATGGGTGTTTTAAAACAAGACTCACGTTACTGACACGCTGGAAGAAGGATTAGGAGAGATTGAAGAAATATCCATTACACAGCAGTGTTTTCTTCTGGCTGGTGTTTTCATAGTAACCAAGTAACAACTGTTAAAAATTCAGCTTCATAATGAAACACCTTGGCTGCCAATTAACACCAGCTTCAAAAACTAATTTGCCTTTTGATAAGAGTTGTTTTTTCTTGATATTTTTCCCCCGCGATTCCAAGTTCTGGCCAAAAAGCAACATCACTGGACGTTTATTTAAAATAGTCCCACTCGCAACTTGAATATTTTGCATCATTTAAAACAAAAAAACTAGCAAAAGAACACCAAAAAAATCTCTCATGAGTTTAATGACTGGGCATTTTGACATAGTTCTGTCATTTAGTTTTGTCATGTGTTCTGAGTTTAAAGCATGACCTAGAAGTCAGACAAAAGCATTTCCGATCACAACAAAACGATCTGCTTTTCAGGACGTCCTCCATAGGGATAATGCCAACAGGATATGCCAAAAAGGAGGTGCCACATAGGAAATAAATGAACAAAAAAAGTTTAGGTATCTTCAGAAGCCAGAGAACCTCGATCTCTCAAGTGCAAAGCAGTATTCTTTCTGTGATTAGATTATCCTTTGAACTCATTGGAAATGCTCTGAAAACCCCACATGCAACAGAAAGTATGCCGCTCTTTAAGGAGCAGCCATTTTAACATTATTTAACAATCTTACACTGATTAATTTAAACCTTACCTCGGAAAATTTTACTAGGGATAAATGCAGTATTTCTGCTCCACCCTTTATTGTTTATTTTTTTTTAATTTCAAAAAATGCAAAAGAAGGAAAAAAGACAATAAAAACAAGAAAAACAAACAACTGTAGTCAACTCTGAAAATGTTCTAAAGGCTACCCATTTACAACAGACTGCTTTAGGTAAAATACCATGTTTGAATGGGTAACAAACCAAAGGTACCCCTTACTAATTTATCTTCGTTTTGCACCCAAAAAATGTATGTAGTGCAGTATTTTTTATAGTTACAAATTTTAAGTACCATTGCAACTTCCCAAATAAGTTATAATCTTTAAGGAAGCTTTCTATTACAGCCCAAATGATTTCCAAGTTTATTGTAGAAGTGGGAGACATAGCATATAGTCCTAAAACCTGGATGGGTTAAGACACAAATCTAATATTTATTCATTCTTCTTTAAAAAGCATCTATTGTGACTGCTTAAATGTAAATTTAAGGAAATGGCAACACAAGGATTGGGAGACAGAATCCTGTAGTGGTAAAACTGGAGTATGGGATTTGGAACCACATCTCCTGAGTTTGTACCTGGACTGTGCCACTTACTAGCTGTGTGATGTTGAGCAAGTTACTTAACTTGTCTGTACCTCATCTGTAAATTAGAGATGATGATATAACCATTTTATATTGCTTGGGAATATAAATGTATTTATGTTGCCTGGCTCATAACACGTGCTTAAGGTGTAATCTTACATTGACTTTCATTGGATATCCAAATCCAGTTTGGGAGGAGGGGGGTGTTCACTGAATGAAGCACATGTCCTATCTGATAATTATAAAATATCCGTTCTGAAGTGAGATCTGTAAGGAATAACTTCTACAATGCAATCTTCATAAACTGTTTCACTACTTAACTGCTGTAAGACTATGCCACCTTAAGCTGTGAAGAATAGGAGAGTACAGGAACATGTGTATTAAATAATTCATAATGTGTACTTTAGAGGTTTGAAAAAACAGTCCTGTTTTCTGCTAGTGTAATACAGTGTTTAAACTTTCCAAAGTTTGCTGATATGTCCCTGTTACCAGTTTAATGATGCCAATTAAATAGTCACAACTCTTCAGTGACAAAAGAAGATCTATATTTTGTTTTCCTTATACATTTCTGCATTTGTATATTTTACCCACAAATGATGACATGAGGTCAGTGTGTGTGTGTGTGTGTGTGTGTGTGTGTGTGTGTGTGTGTTTGGTCAAACTAGTTATTTGCATTGCTTTCATCAGTTCAACAACATCTCCTTACAAACATATTGACTTTCATTTTATTTGGTTACAAGGAAATGAGCTTACCTATGCTTAGAACCAAAATTAAACAGGGAATGTACAATAAATTTGATTAAAGTAAGGTACTGGGACATCACTTAATGTCCAACAGCTCTCACCGATTTCTCTTTTTCTGCTATATTTTTCTAATCTAAAATTTATATGATAAGTTTGGAAGAAAATATGCTTGGTCTTGCATTTATCTTAAATTTATATTCTCAAAAAAATGATTTGATCTGGGAGGAAAAAAAATCACCTAATGGTTTTGACAGGTACAGACTGAAATAATCTAAAATTCAGAAAAGTAAATTTAATAAAAAATGTACTTGTCAGAAACAAAATGCTAACTCACTTTATTATTTTTTGTAAAACACTAGAAACTGGATAGGAGACAGCACTGGAAATTTGCATTCTAATAGTCACTAAATTTCTGTGTGTCTTTGAACATATTTATGTTTTCTAACCAGTCAACAAAGTGAGAACTACACAAGAAAGTAAATCTCATTATGTTCCAACATGAGGGGTAGTCAGGGGCTTTTGACTATTAGATATTACTCTTATTATACAGTTGTATAGTTTATGGATAGACTCTAAAGTGACTTTTGACTGTTTCTAAAAATCAAAAATAAATTAGAAAGTGTAAAAGTCACTTGAACTCACCCCAGGATCATGGGCATCCCATATCCTTCTGGATACACATTTGCGTTACACACCATTATTGGACCACCAATCATAAAATTCAGATCTTAAACAAATTCATTTGACTAGTTTTACTCATAGCATATAATTGTAGTATGTTTGCTAAAAAATGTTATGAAGTGTATGATAATACTATTTCAAAAGGAAGCATTTACTTAATTGCTATAACTACTGTGGAAAATTTGGGGGAAAACCAGCTATATATCTCTCTAGTAACAGCTTTTGTCATTATTCCAAGAGTTCATGCTTGTGAAATAGCCTAGGATCAGTGATGAGAAACATGTCAATGGCACTTCTTACTCAAGAGGGGGGAGTAAATCTCAAACTAGGAAAGCAAAATCACCTGGAGAACTTAGTGACCCCTCTCTCTTCACTTGAAAACCACCAAAGATCCAAATAGAATGAATGCTTTGTAAAAAGATATATTACTTTACCACCATTGCATTTGTCTGAAGATAGGCTTTTTAATCATAAGCTCTTTTTAGGTTTTAGCTCAAGTACAAAGAGTTCTTCCATTATCAGCATACCTAGGGAGAATCCCCCTGCCTGTAAATCTGTTATCTGTTTTGTTTTCTCTGTATCATGTATCATTACCTAAAGTATATAAAATATTTATCTTAGTTACTTATCCACATGACTAATTTAGATCTCTCACTCAAGAAAAGGTATGTCTCATGAAGGCAGCAACTCTATGTCATTTAGAAGTGCCAAAACTGTGTGGCATAGAAGTGTTCAATAACTTTTTGCTGAATGACTGCCATCCAGTGAAGGTTCATACTTAAGTGAGTTTTCTCCATTTTCATGCTAGCAGGAAAAAATAATCTCTGAAGGTATTGGTTTTATAAGAGCAAAAGATATGTAAGTACAAAGGAAAAAACCCTAGGAACTAGCCAATATTACCTGTATCCTTACCATTTAGAGATTCAATGTCATAATGGATTCCCATTTTAGTGCTTATTCACCTTGACTATAACTATCCATACTTGTGGTCTGGCTTTCTCACTAGATTACAATGTTTATAGCGAGAGACTGTGTTCACTGGTGTTTTCCCAAAGTAAATTTTAGTGCCTTGAGATATTTTAGGTACTCAATAAGTGCTCATTGAGCAAAATCATTAATGACCTTATATACAATAGGAAAATGAAAACATCTAGTTCTATAACTTTTTGCCATGTCTCCCAAGAGGTGTTCTGAGGGTATAAAGTGCTCAGATATCATCACATGATTTGGAAGGAAGACAGGCTGAATTAGAGAGAATTAAGAAGACAATCAGAGTTCAAAAGGAGAAAAGCAGAACCACAGGTTATTGTAGTAAATGCAATCCACTATGCATAACAACAATATATTCTACAGAACAGCTTTCCAAAATGTTTTTAAGTATACCAAAGTGCACTTTCAATGTAATGCAATGAGGTCCTATTAAGTATGTATGATATGCAAACAACTAGGGAAGTCACTGTTGGAAGAGGTTAGGAAAGAGAAGAAAAACATAGAGTCAGCCTTCAGTTTGTCTACACTCCAAGGCAGAAGGTAAGCACAAAATAGAGCTAAAAACTCACAGCATATGGGACAAAAAGTAATGAATTCTTACACAGGAAGAACAAGAAAAGATCCCAGAAGGTGTTTGATTTTGAGTTAGAGACTAAAAGATGAATAAACTTTCCTTGATTATGATGAGGAAATTTGAGGCTAAAGAACATAATAAGCAAGTTAATGATTAGAACAAAACCAAAGCGGTAGGAAGGCAGGGAATGTGTTGAGTTTGGGATGAGGAAAGTGTGTGGTGCCTGTAAAGAGAGTGTGACAAGGTGAGTGTGATGGGAGAAATGGTAGGTACAAGTCAGATCTTAGAAGGTCTTCATTCAGTATGATAGAAGTTTGGGCTTTACTGCATAGACAATATTAAGCCACTAAGTATTTTTAACAAAGGAGCTATATGTTTAGATATCTATTTTTAGAAAATTTTCTCTGAAAACATATCAAAGGATGAATTGAAAGCAGAATTATGAAGATGCCTCCTGCCCCCCAAAAAAAACAGAATAGAAAAGTAATTCTATATTAAGCTTACTCATTATTTTTAAAAGTTATTTTGTATTACAGTAGAACAAACATTTATAAATGTGCAAATTATCATTAGGCAGCCCATTACAAAGTTAAGAGCAATTATTCCCTCTTAGTGCATAAATTTAAGGTAATAAATTGCTGACAAACTTTTGACAAACTCTCCAGTAATTTGAAATTTTATTTTACTCTTTACTTCCATATCTTTGTTTTTTGATGTGTTCTCCTGAATATAGTATTTCTTTGCCAATATATACTGTAATCATTATGCTGAACATTGCTATTTTATTCTCATGTATTATATATACAGTTATGTTTAAATATTTTTCTTCATGTATAAATCTCAGGATATGCAGACAAAGAGAATTAAATGTGTTCATTGCTCCTAACCCCTGCTTTCTAACTATATGTATGTGTGTATATAATATTATATAATATATGACATATATTATAAAACATACAATATATAATTACATATATAATACATAATATAGTTTATACCGATTTATACTTTTAAAAATTAAACAACTTTCTTTAATTCTTCATTTTTGACTTGTTGATATGAAAGTTATCAGTTGGGAATAAAATAAGATAGAGCAAAAGTTTAAAATTGTTGCTGAATAGGGCACATTGTATTCTAATCTACCTTTATATATTGATTCAAATCAAAGTTTTAAAGGTCAAATGTTAGAGGAGTCTTCAAAAACAGTTTTGAACTTGCTGGATTTTTTTTTTTATTAGAAGTCAAGTTGAGTGACTGATATTTACACATCTGATCAATAAACCTAAGGTTCTTTTTACAATCACTGTCATTTAATATTATTAAGCATATAAAAACTACTAATCTCTGAATTCCCTTTTATATTACAGTGAAGTGTTGGCATTTTCAAGTCTTAATTAAAATTAGATTATATAACACGACTGACCTTAATATAGTAATAAGAGTCCTTAACAGTAGAACAAGAGGAAACTAAAATTTCATAGAAAAGACTGCCTCTTTAAGACATCCCTTGTTGCTTAAAAATGTACTCCTTTTAGCAAACTATAATTTATTGTACTATTTAAAAATCTAATTTAGAATTAAATGATTGAATGCTGTCAAATCTATATTGTGTTATAGGAGGTAAACAGAGCTATAAACTTGATTCAAACGTCTTGCTAATTCAACATTTATTCACCAAATATTAACTAAGTACCTTCATTTGAGATGCTGCAAGAAAGTCAGATGTTCTCCTGTCCTTAAAAGTGATGACAATATAGTGAGGGCAGTTAATTACACAAGTACAAACATGGCAAACATTAACATAGTGGAAACAGTGTTCAAGTACTGTATCGAAAAGGCTCCGTGAAGTACAATTCCAAGTTTAAATTCAACATGGACCAAACAGGCAAAAGGTAGAGTATGTACATATAGGTCTGGAGGTGAAAGAGAACAAACACCTCCAAGGAACTGAAAAGATATCCTATGGCAGAGCAAAGATTGCTGAGGGTTCCATGACAAGATAGTATGTGAAGGCTAGTTTTCAAAGATGTTTGCAAAGCATGTGTGCAATTCTTCTTAAAGACAACAAGAAGTCACTGAAAAATTTCAAGTAGAGGAGTGATGTAAGTTATAATGGTTAATATTTATTGAGAATATTCCAAACTCTGATCTGAATGCTTTATGCATCAGCTCCTTTGACTTTGACAATAACCCAAGGAGGTAAAAGTGATTATTATCCTCATCTTGTGGTGAGAAAACAGACTGAGAGAACTTGAGTAACTTGCTTAAGGTTAATTAGCTAACGTAGGGCAGAACCAGGGTTCAAATCCATGCATTCTGGCTATGGGGATGAAGAAAAGTAGAGATTTAAAAGAGAAGCAAAGCTTTGTCTATTAAAATGCAGAGGGCATTGAACATAATGAATTCTTGGTTTCCCTATTTTGAATGCTATACCAGAGGCCTGGTAAGGGAGGAAAAATCTTTCCTCAACTCCAATCTCTTAGGTTCTATAATGGGACCTGACAATTAAACTGACATAAGATAAACCAAAGACAAGTATACAAATTTTATTTAATATTTTTATGTGCATATAGGAACTCACATAGGAAAAAAGATTTAAAGAAGCAGTTAGGACTGTGAGCTTAGATGATTTTTTAAACAAAAGGACAATATATTTGTAAAGAAGTGACAAGATAAAGGAAAAGGGTTTAAGCTTTCAGGAACAGTATATTGTGGGAAACTGACTAGGAAATATATAGGGGAATCTAATGGAAGATAAGGGTTATTTTAGTATGTTTGTTGCTTTCAAATAATCAGTATGCCAAAGTGGTACATCTGGGGCATGTTCTTACCCCCCTCAGCTGCAGCTTACTTAAACATCCATTCTTGACATACACGTTTAGGCAACATAAATTTAAGTAAGAAACAAGCCATTGGTACATCCGATATTACCCAGATAAACTGAGTAGAGGAAGAATTGATGGCCCAGAAACATTAATGATAGAGAAAACGTAGAAAGAACTGTCAACACCTGAGATGAAGAAAAAGGAGCCAGAAGAGTGTTGTATCACAGAAGGGAGGAGAGTTTCCAATGGTTTCAAAATGAATTCAACCATAAAAATATCCAAAAAGCCCTTCTTCTTGAAATAATAATGACTCTAGATATTTTTATGAGAACTGGTAGAATGGTTATAAAATAAAGAGAAAAAACACCCAGAGAAGCTGTTCTTGAGGGAAAAATCGGTTCAGTTATATGAAATTTCACTTTGAAGTAGGGCATCTAAATATATAAAATAATGTATATTAATAAAAAATTTAAAAGTATACACTTGTAATGTATTTTTTAATACAGAAGTATATAAATTAAAACCTGAAAGATGGTTTATAGGATAACACCACCAACCTCACCAGAAAAAGAAATCACTCTGTCATGGATCCTTCCAGACTTACAAATATTTACATGTATATACCAACAAATGTGATTACTACAAGTATGCTGTTATTTGTTTTTTTGCCTCTAATATACCACACCTACCTTTCTAAATCAATGCAAGATCTACCTCATTTCTTCCATAGCTAAAGAGTATTCCATTATTTGGTGTAGCAGTTTATTCAACCCATTTCCTACTGATGAAGGGTTAAGTTGTTTTGTTGACGTAAACCATGATGCAAGTCTACCTTGTGACTATCTCTACACATTCATTCCTTTCAGTGGAGGAATGCTGTCCCATTGCATGGTTCTGCCACAAGCTAACCCCAAAGTCCTTAATGTAGGCAGAGAGAACAATATGGTTTTGTGATTGTATGACAAGATTGATAAAAATAAAATTGATCACAAAAACATGGATAAGAATAAAAATAGTCTTCTCTGGTAGGATTTTTAAGAGGCTGATAATAGTGATTGCTATAAAGAGCTGAATGCCTGGGGAGATGATGGGGAGATCTTCCTGTTTAGAGATTAGCATGAAGTGATGACTGGAACCTAAGTAGCCATCATCTCATTTTTTTTTAAGTTTATTTATTTTGAGAGAGAGAAAGTATAAGTAGGGAGGGCCAGAGAGAGAAAGGGGGAGTGAGAGAGAAGCCCGAGCAGGCTCCACACTAACAGCACACAGACCAATGTAGAGCTTGAACTCATGAACTGTGAGATCTTAACCTGAGCCAAAACCAAGAGTCCGATGCTTAACCGACTGAGCCACTTTGGCACCCCTGCCATTGTCTCATTTTGAGGATGGAAGCACATGTTTTAAAGATAATAGAACAGAAAAACAGATGAAGCCTTGGTCTCTGATGTGGGATTTTCATGCTAATCCTGGACTGGATTTCTTTTTTATGCATATAAATAAAACCCTGGTTTGTTTAAGTCACCATAGTAAAGTTTGTGATACTACGAGCTGTATAAAATTCATACATTAGATAAGGGAAAATATCAAAATTATAACTCTGTAGGGAGCAGTACTAAAAAATCATTTGTTTGGTTCCAAGCCATCAGGCAACTACTTTACTGCAAATTACACCTTAAAACTTCCATTTCTTTTCTGACCTGCATCAGAAAAGGTAATGATAGTTTCAGAAAGTAGGGTCTTAAATCTGTAATGCTATTTTTAATATCTGTTTCCTTCTGGTTAGCTATGTGATCATAGAGATATTAAAGAAATAACAAAGTAAACTGATGTCTATCCTTTTTTTTTGCACAGAAATAATATTTATATAGTCTATGTATTTAAAACTTTTCTGAAAGTAAACCCTTCAGAATGCAATGATGCATTAGAAAGAACGTTAAATGTACAATTAATTAATGACCCAGGCTTTGGTCAGAAAATTATAAGAGAGAATACAACTTGGTGAAAAGAAGTGGGAAAATGTTTTTGTTTCAGATGAAACTATTTTATTTAAAAACAGAAGGGGTTTTTTGGACCCTCATAAGAATTACTTCCCGAAGCATTCATAAACCATGTATATACAAAGAGCAGCTGGAACATTTTGTTTATTTATAGGAATGTGCAAAATGGAAGAGTCGGAAATGACTGTAAAGCAGCCATCACTGCCTGACCTGACACATTCACCACAGGAATTTTGAGAGATTTCCCCAGAATGATGTTCAATGCACGTCAAAGGAGGATCTCCATCATTAACATCTGTCATTTGGAGGTTTTTTAATTATGAGATAGATGAAGTGACCTGTCCATGTTTTAAATGATAACCTGTATAATTTACTCTGCTACATTACATGCTGTTTCACTGTCTTTTGATTCAACGACTGCTTTCTCACAGCATTTAATAACTACAACTTGACAGGAGAGAATTCTTACAACTTCTTTCTCTGAAGAAAACTACTCTGGTTTTGTCGATGGAAGTCACTTTCTTTGATCTCAATGTTTTTCAGCAATAGGTTCAGGGCACCAGAAACACGCAGGGTGCAGATTTATATTTTCTCTCTTACTGACACAAATCAAGTGCAGATTTATCAAGCTGTGAAATATATTAAGTTCACAGGGTTTTAACAAAGGGTTACCAAACCTCAAGAACCTGCTGTGATTCAAACTACTTTCAGATGTCCTTTTAATTATATTAAATGAAAGTTTGGGTTGGCTTTGATGCTTATGGGCAAACATCGAAATCTCTTGAAAGAGCTGCTAAAAGTACTCCCTGTTGCTGTAGTTAATATACTACATTGTATGCACACCACTAGCCAATTTATTCTAGCCACTTTAACAAGGATATCCAGCCTGACAGGCCACACAGAATAGTATCACAAGTCAAGCAAAGCACAAATCATTAGAGGACTCTGAAAGTTGTTTGACATGCACCACGGAGCTCTTTGTCACACAGCCAATTAAGTGACCAAACAAGGAACTTGAAAATACTCATTAATTTCTTCCTAGCAGTATAAATGGAGGTTAGAATCCTTCCTGTCTCATGCACCAAAGGCAGACAAGTAAAACGGGCATAATTCAATTTGCACTTTGTCCAAGATGCAAGTGGCAACTTAGGTTCACAAGAAAGTCTGCATTGGAGACAAAAGAATGAAAGGAATAGGTAAAAAAAAAAAAAAAAAAAAAAAATCAGAAAGTACACATAATAATATAGATATATGGGCTTTGGGATTTTTTTCAATTAATCAACAGTTGACATTACTTTTATCCTTGAAAACCTGTGTCAGCATTTCTGAGCGGATTCAGACATTGACATTATTACCTCCTCTGTGAAATACGAACTGGAGTGGATTCCCGAATGTCATGCTCTGCAGGTTTCCCTTGTTCCTCAAGGCTGTTCTTCAGCCTCTCTTGTTGGTTTCTTTTCTCCCTGACCTCTTAGAGTATGGCAGTATCCTGGGGCTCCGTCCTAGATTCTTTCCTCTTCTCTCTACACTCATTGTGTTGATGTATTCATCTAGCACGTTGGCTATAAATGCCACTTGAAGTGAAACATTGCCAAATGATGATTTCTAGCCTGATCTCTCAGCCGAACTGCATGCTTATATAACTAACTGCATATTTAACAACTGCATTGCGCAACTAACGGGAATCTCAAAGTTGACATGCCCCAAAGTGAAGTGCTTTTTGTTCTGGTCCCAAGTTGGTCACAGACAGACTGTCTCAATAAATAGTGACTTCATCCTTCCAGAAGCTCAGGCAAAACTTTTTGTCATTTTGACTCCTTTCTCTGACATGTCACATATGATCCCTTAGCAAATCCTGTTTGGTACACTTAAAAAGAAATCCTGAACCTGAGTAATTATCTCAGCATCTCACACTCAGTGAGTCTCAGTGAGACTCAAATGAGTCTATTTGACCCTATTGTGCTTGGTCACCCTGTTTCAGGCTTTAGTTTTCCTCCAGTAATCTATTCTTTACTTTTAAAACACATTAGGTCACGTCATCACTCTGCTCTGAAACCTACAGTGGTTTACTGTGTCTCTCTGAATAAAAGCCAGCATCCTTATGATGGTCTGTCACATCTGAGCCCTTGCTACCTCTTTTACCCTCTTCTCTTTTACAGTGCACCAGTTACAGTCCATTAAACGTCCCACTTCGGCTCAGGTCATGATCTCACAGTTCGTGGGTTCAAGCCCCGCCTTGGGCTCTGTGCTGACAGCTCCAAGCCTGGAGCCTGCTTCAGATTTTGTGTCTCCCTCTCTCTCTCTGCCCCTCCCCTGCTTGTACTCTGTCTCAGTCTTTCTCTCTCTCAAAAAAATAAACGTTAAAAAAAATGTAAAATTACAATGCACCAGTTGCACTGGCCTCCTGGAATACCACAGGCATGTTTCTACCTCAGAAATTTTCTGTCTCTCTACGAGAGTGCTTTTCCCCGTGTATCTGCATAGTTCACTCCCTCACCTCCTTCAGAGTTTTGCTCAAATATCAACTTGGTGATGCATTTCTTTTTCTCCTTAGTATTTATCATCATCTCATAGGCCATATTTTTCACATACTTACTGTATTGTTTATATTCTGCCCCTAGAAATATCACAGCAGGATTTTGCCTGTTATGTGTGTTGCTGTATCCCAGTGCTGATAAGGTTATTGGGCTCATGTGCTCAACTATTAACTCCTGAATGTTTTTGTTGTTAATTATTACGTGGTATTTTTCCATAGTCGGAGACAGACATTGTTTTGGCACTGCTGGTGCCTAGCCCAGAGATATCTAGTGGATAATTAAGGCAAAACAAACAAACTAAATTAACAAATCCATAATGAGCAAATCATAGTCATGAATTAAAATTAAAAGTGTGTTTCAAATTCTTTGTAAGCTTTAAAGAACACAAACCATCTGCCTTTGAAGAAAAAGAAGGAGAATGGGAAGGAGAAGGAGAAGGAGAAGGAGAAGAGGAAGAGGAAGAAGGAGAAGGAGAAAGGAAGGAAAGGAGGAAGGAAGGTAGGAAGGAAGGAATAAAACTGTGTGTGTGTTCATTTGCATCTATCTACCAATTTTTTCCAATCAGTTCTCAGCCTGACTGTGCAGGTAATAGCAGCTTCCAAAGGATGACTCAAAAGATTCATATCCATAACTGTATGTTCTTATATTTTCCATTAAGCAAGGTCAACTGCAGAATCTACAGGGCATATGTGCTGCCTCTGAGATCTGGAGAACAAAAAGAATGGCTGATAAAATTTTTAAATATATATAATGCTTAGCTAGGAAAATGTCCTGCTTTTAAAACTGTGAAAAATGAATGCCAGTATGTCTTAATATTTCCTTCTAAAGAAGAGAACAATGCTAACAAACATTACTATTTAAAAACTGGGCACAGGGTTGACAATTGAGAAAAAAATGAAAATCTAAGTTCTGGTTTCATTTATACAACATGAAAGCAGTTCTTGAGTGGTTTGAGGTCAACCTGTACTCCCAGAGTCTCATGAAAACCACGGATGTCTCTTTGGAGTCGTATGACTTTTCACTGGTTCACGTACCACACTCCCACACCCACCCAAGCCCCCATTCCATGACTGGAGTTAAGGACTTTTGCAATCCACCTGTACTAGAATGACTATACTCAAAAAAGAGAGAAAATAACAAGTGTTGCCGAGGATGTGAAGGAAGTGAAACCTTCATGTATTGCTGGTTGGAAGTGTAAAAGGGTGCAGTCACTTTGGAAAACAGTTTTACAGTTCCTCCTTTAACACAGCGTTACTGTATTTTCTATTTGCTTTTTCCTTTCTTAATATGATGATTTTTTGATCACAGTGTCCTCTGAAAACAAAAGGACCTCAAAGCAAGTTATGTGTGTATTTGAACTTAGCAGTACAAAATTATTACCAAACAGCCATGTGAACTGAACCTCAAACAAGAAGGAAAATAAAACTATTTTATTCTATATCATCCCTGAGATAAAATAAAATAAATCAGTAAATGTAAACCAGTAGATCTATCCTGACTCCTAACACCAAATAATGAAGTCAGTTCTGGAATAGCCATATCTTAGGGATTTGGAACATGAGCTTCAGAATCAGGAAGTCCAAGCTTTGAATTCAGGACCCCCTTCATTACTATGGTACAATCCTGTTAAAGTCACTTAATTTTCTCCCTGGGTCTCATTTTCTCTACTCTAAGTTAAAAATAGCAATAATTGGGGTGCCTGTGTGGCTCAGTAGGTTAAACATCTGACTCTCGATTTCCATCCAGGACATGAACTCACAGTGCATGAGTTTGAGCTCCACATCAGGCTCTGCTCTGACAGTGTGGAGCCTGCTTGGGATTCTCTCTCTCTTTCTCTTCCTCCATCCCTCTCCTGCTCTCTCTCTCTTATAATTATATCAAAAGATTGTTGTGAATATTAAATAAGAATTTATGCAAACTGCTCCACACCAAACTGCTCCACAGGCCACAGAATTAGTGCCTGATAAATGCATTTATTCTCAACAATAAATCACTGTTGATGTTGCAAAAACATTACAGACACGTTAGGACAACAGCATTAGTGCCTTCGGTGCTAGTGGGTGACCTTGGGCCAATCATCT